>NC_133390.1:174660903-176087903 GCF_047511655.1 Castor canadensis | reverse complement strand
ATGAATCATTTCTAAAACAAGACTCAAAGCCGGGTGCTGGTGGCTCACGCCTCTAATCCTAGCTACTCAGGAGGCAGAGATCAGGAGGATCTCGGTTCAAAGCCAGCCTGGGCAAATAGTTCACGAGACCCTATCTTGAAAAACCCTTCACAAAAAAAGGGCTGGTGGAGTGGTTCAAGGTGTAGGCCATGAGTTCAAACCCCAGTACAGCAAAAAAAAAAAAAAAAAAAAAAAAAAAAAAAATCAATAAATCAATATCCCTAACATTTGGGGGCCCAAACAAAAATCTAGACATCTAGTCACATCATTAGCAATCACAGATTTTTAAATCACAAAATGCAGAAACAAAAATTCATCACGTTTTTTTTGGCAGCACTGGGGATTGAACTCAGGACCTTGCGCTTGCTAGACAGGCGCTCTTAGCACTTGGGCCACTCCACCAGCCAAAATCCATCACTTATTTGAGAAATAAAAGGAAGACAACAGAGAACAAGAGCTGGAATAAGAATAAACAGGGTAGGCGGCTGGAGGCATGGCTCAGCCCTAACTATAATGCTTGCCTAGCAACTGGAAGGCCCTGAGTTCAAACCCCAGTAGGACCTCCCCACCAAAAAAAAATACCAGGGCCGGGGTGCAACATGGCTTTAGAAGGCCTTGTCTCATTCATCCTTTCAGTACCATACATAAAAGCGCCACTGAGGCTGTTGGTACAGATGCATGGCATTTTCTTACTATTTTGGTAGGTTAGTGTGGAATGGCCACTTGCTGGTGACCTGGGGATGGCAAAGGGGGAGGGGAGAGGCTAGCATTCATTCATAAATCATCCTGTGGGTGAGATTCGGTACCCAGAGCCTCCAGGGGCCTCAGTCACTGCCCACTGGTCCAGTGTGGGACAGTGAAACTGAGGTGAGAAGAAAAAAAAAAAAGGTGCCACAGAACACACCTGGTCTTTTTAAAATCAGAAACATTTGGAGCCCAAACTAATTTGTAATGACTCACTCTGAATGTGAGGATTTCTGAGCAGGGACCACTGACATTTGCCCAGCATTCAGAAGTGTTGAGCACAGTACTCTGAAAACCTTGAAAAGAAGAATACGTTTCAGCTCTAAGTTAGGTACCAATGAGGATGCCAAAATACCAATAGGTGCTATTTCTATAGTGTTAGAGCAATGTCCACTAGCTACAGAAGTCTTGTTTCTGCTCCTTCAGTCCCCTTCTCTTTCTTGTGTTAAAAGCCCTTTTATCAGCTGGAGAAGCTGTTAAACCAGCGTGGAGAGGAGGTGGCAGGCTGGCCTGTCACCCATGCCTTAAAGGAGGGGATGAATTACACTTGGTGGAGAAGCCACCACTCCCAGCCAATGTCAGCTGTCTTGGGGATAAAGGTTTCCTGCCTTCTGCCATGGTCAGACAGAGTTGGTGAGTGGGTGGCAGGCCAGGCTCTCTTGGAGGACAGTTCTGCCACCATGTGGAGCGTGTTTGCCAGAGAAATGACCTCTATATGTGGACAGGCTGGGTAGAGAAGCATAAAAGAACCCAAGAGACCTCGAAGCACTAGGATCAGCAGGGCCTGAAGAGTCGTCTCTGGGCTCACCAGTCACCTGGAGGGCAAGGGGTTTGCCCCACAATAGCTGATCTCCCCACGTGGCACAAGTTACCTCACGTAACCCAGCTGCACCTTTAAAAGATTCCTTCTCCTCTCTCTCCTCCCATTTGACTGAGGAGGAACTGGGAAAAGATGTTAATTTGGCTAAATTACCTAGTTTCTTCAACAAACTGCAAGGGAGGAAAGATGAGGAATGTGACGGTGAAGAGACAAAGCATCAGATCCCAGTCTATGATCCTTATTTGGATCCTAATTTAGAGCAAGTAAATCATGAATATGGATACTCATTGAATGGATATGTGAGAATGTTAAGGAATTCATGAGATGGGAACTCACATTAATGTTTGCAGGTGTAACGTTGCTGTATTTTTAAAAGTCTATCTTTCAGACGTACATACTGAAATATTTATAGATAAAATACATCTGAGGTCTTGCTTCAGAGTCACCCACAAAAAAGGAATATGAATGGAGGTTGATGCACAAGGTTGGTCCTAATGAATGTTGGGGAGTCTGAGTGTCAGGTGCATTGGATTTCTTTATGCTGTAAGCATTTTCTAAGAATGAAAACTCCAGCTTTATTAAGATATAATTCAAGTGCCATAAAATTCACCTTTTTAAAGTATGTGATTCAGAGGTTTTCAGCATATCCACCATCACCATCTAACTTCAAAACATTTTCACCACCCCAAGAAAAACCCCATTAGCAGGCATTCCTCATTCCCCTCCTAGCTCCTGGCAACCAGTTTCTACTGTACTATTGACTTTTGTATACAGTTGAAATTATTTATAATAAAAAAGTAAAATGGAAATCGGGTGTGGTGGCACATATCTATCCCAGCTCTTGGGAGGCTGAAGCAGGAGGATCAGCCTACTCCTGCTTTGTTTGCTAAAAAACAACCAAAACCAAACCAAACCAAACCAAAACTGTGCTAGTAGCTCATGCCAGTAATTGTAGTCACTTGGGAGGCTCAGATTAGGAAGATGGCAGTTTGAGGCCAGCTTGGGCAAATAGTTTGCAAGACCCCATCTCAATCAATAACTGGGTACAGTGGTGTGTGCCTGTGTGAGTCTGAGATCAGGAGGATCATGGTACCATGCTAGCCTGGGGAAAACAGTTTGTGAGACCCCCCCAATGAGAAAAGCTGGGCATGGTAGCATGCCCCTATCATCCCACCTACAGCAGGAAGCATAAAAATAGTGTCACAGTTCTAGACTGGCCTGGGCAAAAAACCAACCAAACCAAACCAACCAACCAACCAACCAAAAAGCAAGACACTATCTCCAAAATAACCAAAGCAAAAGGACTAGAGGCAGACAGCACCAGTCTAGCTCTAAGTTCAAACCCCAGAACCGCCAAAATAGAAAGTATAAACAAGGAAGGACAAACTTGCTCAAGGCCAGAGTGAAGAAACTTAGCCAGCATTTGAACCTGAGACAGAGGCCACGCTGTCTCAAGTTCAGACAGTTCCCACAACATAGGCAAGCTCATCTCATCAGGTCCTTCCTCATACTTCAGGGCTTGTAAATTGCAAGCTACAATGCTGTAATTTGTGTTTCCAGGGAACTCAATCTAGACCAGAAGACAAAACTAAGACACAAAAGTAATGGGATTGGCCCTGAAATGAATTAGGCTAACTTCTCCATAGCTAGCTGAGGATGGGATTCTGTGAACAGGGCTTGATTTCTCAGTCTCACGTTTGACTTGTCTGTGGCTTTTATGAATGGAAGGTGTGAGAAACTGCTGTATTTGGCCGCAATCCAGTTATGTCTTAAGGCAAGTGAGTCTCTCACATGCAACAATATTGCAAGGGCTGTGTGTTCTAGGAAATTGGGTGCTTTCGAAATATGTCTGTTTGAAGGCTCAAGAGTTCGAGAGAGCCAAGTTAGGGAGATTCTTCTGAGTTTCTTAATTCTCTTGGCAAACATGCTACTGAGAACAGCACTTTGGATCAAATTTTCTTTTCTGGCTTGGTGAATCTGATCAATTTACTTCTATAGAGCCTAATAAGTGCATATGAAGGCAAGTTGCTTTTGTATGCTTTCTGTATGCTTTTACATTGTTTTCATGCTGAAGCTTAGTCTGGTAGTATTTTAACACAGGGCACTTAGTACCCAAACTACAAAATACACACAAACATGACCAAGGATGTCCAAGATATTAAAGGCTTGGCAGAAGTCTTGACTGCACTGCTTTAAAATCACCTTACATTATCTGGCAGATTTTAATCTCAGGAAGATAATCCATAAAAACAGCTGGAGTAGAATTTCATAAATTGTCAGGCACTGGTGGCTCACGCCTGTAATTCTAGCTACTCAGGAGGCAGAGATCAGTAGGATCGAGGTTCTAAACCAGCCTGGGAAAATAGTTTGCGAGACTCCATCTTGAGAAAACCCATCACAAAACATGGCTGGTGGAGCGACTCAAGGTGTAGGCTCGGAGTTCAAGTCCAGTACCGCAAAAAAGAACTTCATAAATTGCCAACTATCATCAAATGTTCTGGTGTAGGCATGATTCAGGGGTACTGGGGTTTGGCAGTTGCTGTAACTAATAAAGGAAACTCAGCTTTCCAGCCCAAAGTTTTTTTCAAAATTTTTTCCTTGCCTTTTATTTTAACTAGCTTGAATTTTGATACCCAGGTTGAGAGAGAAAAGGAATCAAAACAAGGATTAAAAAAAGACTCAAAAGAAATGCTGTGGACACAGAGGAAACACGAAGCTACAGGAAAGGCTTGATGTTGGCAAAACAAGAAAAACCAGGGCAGAAAGTGATCCCACAGGCAGGCAGTTGTCATGGGAGATGGGGAAGGGTCAATTCGCCAAAATATGACTGGGAAAGAGGCCTCAGAAGGTCTGAGGCTGAAAATCCCAAGGGAGGGGACAAAAGCATTAAAGTGTGAAAGCCATAGAATTGCTCTAATTTTCTACAAGTTTAATTCAAACCTACTTTTTTTTTTGTTTTTGGCTGGGTCTTGAAATGTAGCCCAGACTGGCCTCAAACTTGAGCCTCCTGTCTCAGCTTTCTGAGTGCTGGGATTACAGGAATGCCCCATCAAGCTTGGCTCTCAAATCTACTCTTGATCCTTGGTCACATTTTAGTTACTGCTTTAGCTTTTTTTTTGATGTACTGGGGCTTGAACTCAGGGCCTTCATCTTGAGCTACTCCACCAGCCCAATTTTTTGTGATAGGGTTTTTCGAGATAAGGTCTCACTATTTGCCCGGGCTGGCTTCGAACCGCAATCCTCCTAATCTCTGCCTCCTGACTAGCTAGGATTACAACATGAGCCATCATCGCCCAGCTGTTTCAGCTCTTTAACCATACTCTACATGCTTACATATTCTGCATCTGATAATTCCCTAAATCTTTGCAAATCTCATTCTGTGTTTGTTTTTTAGTGTATTTGACTGTCAACTTGTAATTGTAAGCTTTATCTGAGAAAATTGAGGGTTAAGACGTGTTCTACAGAGAATTTGCGCCAACTTCTGCAAGGCACTCAGGGTCACTATTGGCTGGAGATGGCTTTACATTTTCCACTTGTCTTTCTCCACGTTTAGAACCCCGCGAGGAAATGCAGAGGAGGTGGGATTTTGCCAAGTTCACCCTTTTCCTATGGGAGTAGAATGGGGCAACTTTTGAACTTCAGCTTTATGGATCTTGATCAAAGTTCCTATCCCACGAAGGCTCAGAGATGTGATGTCTGTTTGGAAACCATTAGGCTGCCAGGATTGACATATGTCTTTGGTCCAGCTGTCAGCTGGAGCACTCTTACTCCTCTGAAAATATTTGTTTTGTTGTTTTTGCCTCTCAGGAATTCCCTTACCTTCTTGCTAGCTCAGCTATTGAGAGATTAAAATAAATTCTACTCAGGTCTGTACTGAGCGGGCTCTCAGAGTACTTTCAGAAACAGCAGTCTTCCCCATAAAAGCAATGCCTTCCCTTTCCCCTAAACCTGTTTACATCAGGATGCATTAAAAAGAAACTTCACTGGCTGAAGTGCACACTGGAGACCATGGTGACAAGCCAGAAGCTGTTGGCCAGAAGATAAGTGACTCGCCTGACTACTTACCAAGTCGGTGACAGAGCTGAGACCAGACTCCCCACATTGCCTTTCCTACAGAAAGCCCAAGTACAAGACAAGACAGTTTTCTCCAAATGATCCAAAGACCCTGAATTATACTCAAGTTCTTTAAGTTCACACACTGTAGAAGAGTGAAGATATAGAACTAGAAGTGGTTTAGCTGCAAACTTGACTTCTAGAGCATGCACCACAGAAAGTGTGAAGAGTACCAGTTATAACTGCTGTTTGAGTATAGGTGTTCAAAGCAAGCTCCAAAAAAAAAAAGAACTAGCTTTAATTGCTATTGTATACAAAGTTTATTTTAGAGATCACATATATTTTAAAAATAACAGAAGGTGCTCTCATTCTCACTGGGTATTATCCATCATTTAAACGCCAGGGTGCTCAGCGGTACCATGGTACCATCACTAAGGTACAAACACCAAGTCTACATAATATTCTTGGCATTTATAACAGCCCAAACATTAACATGACTTTTAAAATAAAGCAAAGAAAGAAATCTATTTTAAAAACACGCAAAAGTTCTTGATCTTGTAAGTCCTGAAACTACAGAGCTGCTGAGATCAGTCTAGAAACTATAAAGAGCAGGCACTATTGCTTTCATTCATGAGTAACTGGAAAGATCCAGTGGAGTTGTGGTCAGGAATGTGAGCGGTCACTTCAGTACGTGAACCAGGGTGGACTACTACACTCGCCAAACCTGTTTTACAGCTTCATAGGCTGAAAGCAACAAGGAAGTCAGAAAAAGAAGGGAGGAGTTCTACTGGCTAATTTTTTTTTTTGTAGAACTGGTTATTCTTGTTCCCACTGAGTAGTTTTCTTTTACTCTCATAAGGGTAGTACCCCAGACGGCCATGTTCGAATACTGGAGAATCAAGATGCAAAATAAAACTAAACTTGCACTCACTGTGGACTGAAAAATACAGCTCTTTGGAAATCTGAATTAAGACACTGATTTTTTTTTTTTTGTGGTATTGAGGTTTGAACTCAGGACCTCATGCTTGCTAGGCAGATGCTCTTACCACTTGAGCCACTCCACCAGCCCTTTTTTGTGTTGGGTATTTTTGAGATGGGAACTCGAGAACTATTTGCCCAAGCTGGCCTCAAACTATGATCCACCTGATCTCTGCCTCCCTAGTAGCTAGGGTTATAGGCATGAGCCACCAGTGCCTAGCCCCTAAAACTCTGTGACTTACCACGTGGGGAATGTGTAAGATAGCTTTACACACCAAGCAATTAAAATGATCCCCAAGGATAGTGACTAGAGCAGAATTTTTCTGTAAGAGATTCTTGCAAAATGCAGCAATTACTTTCACTTTAACCTATTTATTATTTCTACCAAGTGCGCCTAGATTATATTCCTAGGTACTGCTTCCTGGATCATGAGGGAGTTGCTTTTTTGGATAAAACATAAAGCAGTTTATGTTAGTAAGAGGGGAATGTGGGGTTCTCTCACCTAGACAGAACTGAGTCCAGAGAAATAATATTTCCTTCTAAAAAATGTCAAGAAAAACCAAACCTCTATTGGATGGATCACATAAGTCTTCTAAGAACACAGTTCCCATGGGCACTGGCCATGAGAAGTCAGTCATGCTGGAGACAACCAAAAAGCAAGCCTTAAGATGACCTAATAGGGGCTGGTGGAGTGGCTCAAGTGGTAGGGGTCTATCTAGCAAGCTCAGAAGCCCAGAATTCAAACTCCAGTACCACCAAAAGAAAAAAAAGATGACCTAAGAAAGCCAAGCAGTATCAAGGTGGAGACAGACTGAGGGCAGCGGCCAGCCCTCCTAACCTCACTTGGATCTCACAGATCATTCATGGTGCTTCCCATCGACTGCCAATCATTTTATTAGGAACGCATTTACTAAGTGGCGGAAAAATACTGGGTGAGGTACGATGGGCCCAGCTCCTGATGAACCTTCAGGAAACACGGGCCATTCGTTTTATTGAAGGGAAAAATACAGAGCACTGAAGTTGCAGATCTGCGCTTTATTATCAGAATGGTGTCACTTTAGGATAGAGTTGAGAGGTTCTCAAAAGTGGTTCAACATGGCACGCAACTCCAGGTCCTCAGAGCTGCTCATCTGCCACAATGCATCTGGAAAGGAAATACACAGAGAGGGGAGCAGGAGAACCGAACCAAGTCCTCACGGTAGACTCACCTGTGATCTAGAAAGCACTTTAATAGTCTATCCTCCTCCAAATGACCCAGAGTCAAAGAAACAGCGAGTCCTGTATTTACAAAGCCGATAAAAATCACACTGTAATAATCAGTGAATGCAGAACTGCACGGATCTGTTTCCAACCTTTTCTACCATGATTCTCCATCAAGGTAAAAAGATTCTCTTGTACAAATCCAAGAAGGATGTAGGTAAGAGGTGGGAGCACGCTGCAGGTGGTTTGACTTATGACTGAAGCTGACGGCAGGACACAGGGGAGCAAGGCAGAGTCCTCGAGACAAGAGTCCTTTCAGTGGGGCGACTCAGTCAGTGGTTGATCGCCGGTACCAAAACCGGGCTCTGAAGTCGTCACTGCATGTCATGAACCCAGGGTTGGTGGGCGAATGCACAATGCAGCGCACAATGTTGTTGTGCCCCAGGGACAGCAGATTCCTGCGCTCAGCCGTCCTCGAGTCCCAGCAGCAGAGGCTGATGGTCCTCTCGTCAGGCAGCAACACGTAGTCCTCGGTGTGGTTAAAGACGGCTTGTGTCCGGTGCACCTGCCGTCCACTCAGGCCCGCGCCTGCCACAGAAACCAAGATGTTAAGGGCCTGTGGACCAAGGGGTCGGCCTGCGAGGGCTCCAAGTTCACGACTCAGACCTCAGAATGTTCTACATTGTTCTTAAATGTTCCATGGAAAAAATGCTTTAAAACTGGTGAATGAAACAAATTATACAATATGCAAACTCTAAAAATGCATCAAAAGGAAAACCATCTTTCTGCCCCTTGCCTAAGGCAACCCTGTTACGTTTTATTCTGATACACAGCTATGCAGAAAAACACAAAAAGGAACCAGGTGCTCATGGCTCAAGCCTGTAATCCTAGTAACAAGGGAGGCTGAGATCAGGAGGAGGCCAGCCCAGGCAAATAGTGTGGGGACACCATGACCAAAAGTAACCAGAGACAAACGGACTGGAGGTGTGGCTCAAGCAGTAGAGCACCTGCTTTGTAAGCAGGAAGTCTTGAGTTCAAACCCCAATCCCGTCAAAAACAAAACACCCTACAAAACTGGTGCTGCGTTATATATTTGTCATAGTAGCTTAAACCAACCTTGTGTTGAGCACTTTTTCTGCATTTACTAGCTGCAAGTGTCTCATGTCTAAAAGCATCATTCCTTAACACTTCCTTCACTGCTAGAAGTTTATTTGTATCACTTATAAACAATGTTGTGAAAAACATTCTTTGTACAGACAGCTCTTTATTTCCTCAGGATTAAACTCCTAGGAACAGAATTACTAGGACAAAGTGTATGGCCATTCTCTTTCCAAAACAAAGCTTTATCATTTTATAACAAAAAATAAAACACACTTTATGTTTAGAGTATTAAAATATAAAGAACATTAAAACTGCCAGATAATTTCACCACCCAGAGACAACGCTGCTCATATTTTGGTGGATATCCTTTCCAAATATCTGTATATGGACACTCATTTGTGAGTTACAGAAATCAGGGCATAGCTCACACCTGTTTTCATAGGCGAGTGGGTGGTGCAGATCTGTAAGAAGGAATGAGTATAGTTTAGTGGATAAAAGTACACGCTCTGGGGTTAAAAGTGAAGTCAGCGCTTACTACTGATGTGGCCTTCAGGAAACTATTTAATACTCATAAGACTTAACTTTCTTGCCTGTCCTAAAGAAATGCCACCATGACTATTTATTTCCCAGTACTGGGGTTTGAACTCAGGGCCTTGATGCTCTATCACTTGAGCATGACCCAAGTCCTTCTGTTTAATTTCAGATAAGGTTTCGTTTTTGCCCAGGGCTGACCTTGGAGCATGACCTCCCTTGGCTTCCCTCTTAGCTGACCATGAGCATGTACCACCGTGACGAGTCCCAGTGAGTATTTATTTTAAAGGTTTTATGCAGAATGGATTTATTCAATGTTTTATGGTGAAAACTTATGTTGTTTCTAACCTTCAATGACTCTAAATGAGAGGATGGACATTCTTTTATGTACGTGCATTAATTGTTCAATTATTCTTTTTGGCTCAATTTCTAAGCACAGATACAGTGTGACAAAACCCACATATTTAAATTTTTGATACATGACACCAGATTGCCCTTCAGAAATATTTTAGCAATTGATCTGCCTACCAGTAAAATATGCAGATTTCTTCAAATCTTTATCAATACTAGATACTACTATATGTTAAAATTTCTGAAATCTGATGAGCCAAAAGATACTCCTTTTTGTACTTATTACAACTGATCATCTTATATTTATTGCACATTTTTTATTTTGCTTTTTGGCCTTTCCCATGTCAAATTTGGGCTTATCGTTTTCTTATTTATAAAGCCTCTTATAGATTAAGAATGTTAACCTGTTTGATTATGTGTAGTATGTTCTATAGTGTTAATTTAGCACCAAATTTTTTAATGCTCCCTTTAGAGTTTTTCCTTTTCTGTCATTTATTTCAGAAACACTTGGAGAAACCTCAATGTGCTGACATGACTTGACAGGATCTCCACTTGTGAATAAGTAAAAAGGTAATTTGAAAACCCAAATTGTAATTCTCCAGTTAAAGAAACCAACTACCCACTCACTAGCACAAAACCTTCCAGACCATTACAAACCTAAGCTCTTGTCAGCAGTCTATACATCTGTCCAGACGCATCACTACTCCCAACAGGCTATCAGTAGTGGAGGGGAGCATTCTTTTACACCTTAACTCTGATCGCTCTTGTAGCCTCTTCATGAAATAAGCACACAGTTCTTTACAAGACTAGCTGTTTTTCAAAACAGCTTCATACAAAAGAGTCTCAGCAAAATCATCAAGAATGATGATTAAAATGGCTCTTCTGGAGATTTGCCAGGGAGGCAGCAGGGAAGCAAACATCCTTCCCAAGGAGACACATCTAGGTAGGTTATGCTGCACCCTTGTGGTTTCAGCACTTCAATTTTCTTCAAGGCGCTAACTCACACAGCAGAGCCTCTTCAATAAAAGTGTTTTTGTGACTTTTCTGAGCTATGGTTGGTGATTTTAGTGTATAACACAAATATATCTCACAAGAGAGGAAGCCAGTGAAATTTCCTAAAGGGTTTCTACCAAAAAAAGTCTTCGCTGCTATTGGAACAGGAAAGTAAGGCATAATTTTTTAATACTACTCATTTTTCAACCCTGGTTACTGGTGATAAGATAAATTTAAATAGATTCATTATAAAAAGAGCTCATGGTATACCAATGACAGACCAACTGAATGAAAGAATTTAATGAGTTCAAATTTGGTTTTCTCCTGCTGAGTCCATTTCACGTCCTGGTTCAGGTGTCATTAGGGGGCTACCTCTGCCCTCATAGGGCTGGGTCAAGGTCTTCCCTCTCACCTTTCTCCCCAAGTGCATGCCATTACTGAGGTCCTCTAACAGACTTCCCTTTGGCCTGTGTTCATGTTTTTGTGGGAAGAGGGCAGGTGACTGGTGTATGAATGGACCACCAGGTTCTCAAATGTTACCTGTGTGGAATCCAGACCTAGTCTACCTAAGCTGTGATGTATTGAGAAGAGCACAGTTAACAAACCATGATTCTATCCCCAGCTCTGCCTCTTACTGTCACTGTGGTTAGATGATTTAATCTCTATTTTTTTCCTTTTTGCTGTGATGGGGATGGAACCCAGGGCCTTTTACAGGCTAGGTAAGTGCTTTACCACTGAGTTACAACCTCAGCCCCATGATTTAACCTCTAAGCCTTGGTTTCCTCTTAACTGAGAGGGATAACATCTACCTTGCCAAATGCATACATTTATTGTGTTGCTCTACTCTACTTATGAGCTCTGGAAATGGTAAAATAAAATAGAAATGTTAGCATCAACAGCTCACGTACCCGTGTATCTGACCAGTGTTCGTCCTGTTGAGATTTCCCAAAGTTTAGCCACAGAGTCTTTTCCACTTGAGAGAATGTACTTAGAATTTTTGGAAAAAATGGCAGAACAGACTTCAGCACCATCATGAGCTTTCTCAAAGGTCGTGATGCAGCGATTGGAAACACCATCCCATAATTTGATGCAGCCGTCCTTGCTACCTGTTACGTACATATTGGCACTGGGATTGTAATTAACGGAGCATATAGCATCTGTGTGCTGATCTTGAGGATTGCAAGAAACAAAACATTGAAACGTGTTGATATCATAAAGGCGAAGAGTAGGGTGTTGTGTTCCGACAAGTATAAAGTCTCCAGAGGGATGAAAAGAAATGGAGCGTAACATTTCAGCTTCCTGCAATGACAGAGACATTACGTAAATGACAATTAGCAAACAGTTAAATCCAGAGGAAACATGGGAAATAAAATCTAAATGATGCAAAGAAACCATAAAACAAACACCAGGTATCACACAGGTATAAGAAGGAATAAAAGTACTTTCTGGCATAAGGTTTTTTTTTTTGGAGCAGAGATTTCTAAAACTGTCTTATTTACTGGTTTGATTGATTATCTCCAACTACAGAAGGGAGCTTCATTTGCAAATGAACACTGGGAGAACTGAGAATGAGCTGTAAGTAGATTAACAGATTATTGGTGCATGGTATATGATGCAGTGCCTGAAGATAAACACACCTGTAAATGAGAATGGCATCTATAATTTGCCCAGGGCTACAAAGAGTAAAAAATAAGGTTAATCACTGAAAGAGGGGAGCCACTATTAAAACATTAGTATTTCTGTAACATATATTTAAAGCAGGGCACCAAATGTCACCTCCCCAAGAAACACTTGCTCTTTATAACCAAATGCATTTTTTTTTTTTTTGGATTCCCACAAGTTATACTTCTAGGGAAGGTGGCAGTTTTGCTTTTAAGGGGAATCTGTCACCTCAGTGAAAAAGTGGACTTGAATTCTTGTTCTGTGAACAGCCAGCAGCAGCCCTGACCAGCCAGAAGCAGCCAGCACGTGTCAGGATGTGAACCAAGTGCCAATGGAATATGGAAGTGTCCTGGTTGTTCTATTTTTGTTTTATAAGATGACCACTGAAACCACTTTTTGTTCTTTTAAAGTCATACAATGGTTCACTGTATTAAAATGTAAAGCTCCCTTCCAAAAATTTCTTTTATTTCAACTTTTTTTTGTTTTAAATTTTTGTGTTTGAACTCAGGGCCTCGTGCTTGTCCATTCCAAACATTTCTAACCTGAATGTATTTGAAGGCTCTTTTTGCAGATGGTTTGGAATAATCAAACAATTTAAGAGTATAATCCCTTGAACCAGAGGCCAGGATCTGTTCTGTTGGGTGGAAAGCGAGACACGTGACTTCATCCACGTGGTCGTAAAGAGTTCGAATCACAGGGTGGTTTTCCATGTTCTGTTGCGCAGTCTCATTCATCATGACCTGGGCCAACGAGAGAAGGACACATGCTCAAGGACGAAGCCTTCTGACTCAAAGCATAGCATCCACAATTGCAGGCACCAAAGCAGGTCTAAACCACACTCTCATCCTCCAGGCTGAGCAACAAAAGGCTACTATGTTACGGCTTTACCTCTATGGGCATGGCACTTTTAGCCAACATTCTTTCTGTGTCAAGGATCTTTATGGAAGCATCAGCAGATCCAGTGGCTATTAGCTGCCCATCTCTACTGTAGGTAGCTACACGGCACGGTCCTTTATGGGATGTGACATAGCATGTCTCATATTCAGAGGCTTCTGGGGACATTGTCTGGACATCTGCGTCGAACTCCAGGTCAATCCCTGTGCCAGGGGCAACTGTGTCTGAACGGCCAATTGCGTACTGAACTGCAGTGTCATCGTTTTCCATCCCTGAAAGAAATCAAAATTAAACAGTATGAAAAGAATTAACGGCCAAGACAAAAGTTCTGGATCTAAACTGAAGATATTCATCAGTATCAATCTACAATTTCTAGGAAACAATCAACAATTAACATTTTACAAAATTATGCAACTATTGCCCAGGCTCTTCAAGGCTCACAGTGCTGAGAGGCAACGTGGATGGGCCGAGGGTCAGGCTCTATAGCCAGAGTTTACTACTTTAACTACAACCTCAGAAATGCAATAGAAAGAGCAAGAGCGGTTCGCAGTGAAATTATTCATTTTTCCCCCATTCTGAGTTTCAGTATTTTTTTTAATGATTTTTATTTTCATTTATTTATTTTTTATTCATATATGCATACAATATTTGGATCATTTCACCCCCTTTCCCTACCCCTCCCTTACCCCCCTACTCCCTCCCTCTCCCCGCTCACCCCCTCCCTCTCCCCCCCACCCCCTTGCTACCCAGCAGAAACTATTTTGCCCTTATCTCTAATTTTGTTGAGTTTCAGTATTTTTAAGGCTAAGATCTGTTAGCAGCTTTGAAACTCATTCAGTCAGCCACACTGTTTAACATCCCGGGAAATGTTTCTGAAAACATGTGAGTTAAATAAACTCAAGAGTATTGAGTATACGTGCTTTAAGTTTTAAAACAACCACACAGCACATAAATGATACTCTTATCAGTAGGAAAAACTAGAAGTATATATGACTAAGAAAGTGATCTAAATTTTACCACCCAGGGAACGTTATTGTTACTGTTGTCATGAATTCTTTTGGCCTTTACCCATGCACATAATTGTTTTATTTCTCAAAACAAAAATATAGATTTACATTGTGTAGATGACTTCCTTGGTCATTTAATCATACACAATAAAAATCTGTCTTTGCTAATAAATTTCATCTATACATTATACTACTCTACTCAGTTTTATAGATGTTTAAAAGTTGATAGCTAATTCCATGTGGTGGGGGCATTTTAGTTTATTCATTTTACTTCCCTCAGGATAAATCCTCACAATTGGCTTTATAAGTCAAAAGGAACAGACATGCTCTGTAAGCCATTTTATTGAATGTAAGGAAAGCACAAGAATACACCACTGAACAAGACAAAGTCCTGATCTTTACCAAGGCTGTAGTCTATTTTTTGTGGGAGGAGAGGGATGCTGGGGAGCAGGAAGGTGAGGATGGTAGGGAAACCAAATAAGCAATAAAGGACTTTCAGACAGCAATTCTATCATGAAGAAAATGGGAACTATTGTGGTAGAGCAACCCGAGAAGCATGGGGAAGACAGCGGGATTATTTTTAAAAAGGTGTCTAGGAATCTGAGGTGACATTTGAGCTGAGACTTGAAGAATGTCAATGATACAATGACTGAGTGCTCCAAATAAAGTGTATAAAGTTTAGAACTAGCTTAAAGTCTCCATGATCTGGACTTCACTTAATGCTTCAGTACCTAGTGCACTTGGCACTAAAAGTAAACAAGGGTAATGGAAAAATTCTGTCATGTGGAAACATCTAGAAGTTCACGGTGAGCTCTATGAGGTGCATTCACAAGATACCTAGCTTGATGAGATGCAGGAGCTGCTCTGAGGGTGCGCAAACTGACTGCGGCTTGATTTCGTTGATGAGACCATTGGCAATGCTGATGTAGCCGTCATACAGCAGCTGGCTAATAATCAACTTGTAAAGTTGCTGGCGGTCCTTCAAGCCCACTTTGGTTCTGTACATCTTGGAGAAGAGGACAGTTTCCTTGCCAGCTGCAAGAGACAATGGGTAGACAGCAAAAGGTAGAGGCACTAGTAAATCCAAAGCAATTCAGGTCTATTTGGTCAGACTTAATCGTGCAGGGCTTAAATCACAGCTGACTAGCTGCATTATCTTTGTTCAGGAACCTCATTTTTGGCTTACTGGAGGTTAAACAGGACCGTGCATGTGAAGCACTGAGTTGAATCTATTCAGGTAACATTAGCTGATATTTATATTAGAAACTCTCATTAACTTTTCTTTTCCACCAAACTACCCACCTATGGTTTTTATTCTTTATTGCTGCTATCCCTGAAGATTCCATTTCTTCTGTTAATTAAACATTCATTGGTATTTGCAATAAGCAAGACAACTGCTGTTCTGTTGGATGTCTGGACTTCAGCTTCTATCAGCTGAGGTGTCTGTTTACTAATGGTTGTTATGTTCATTCTTAAAACCTGTTTTAAGGCAGCTGGACTTATCACTATAATTATACAACCTAGATAGTCAAAATGAGGACAAAAAAAGGCCATTGCACTATGAAATTAAAACTAAGTTGAAAGCTTTGGAAAGATTCAAAGTGACATTGCTTAATAAAATATTGCCAAGTAAGATATGGACAAAACAACTATACAAAACAAATGGAAAGAAATGTAAAAATGTGAACAGATTAGGTACTCAGATTTATTCCCAAGTGTCTATGTTCCCCTTTAGATTATAAAAGTGAAACAGAAAACTGTAAAGTATGCTTTCTGGCTTATGCAAAAATGAACTCCAATTGTGGACATGAGTAGATCATTTGATTACAATATATCTTTTTTCCTTTTCCGAGGTACTGAGGTTTGAACTCAGGGCCTCATGCTTGCTTGGCAGGCAAGTGCTCTTACGGCTTGAGGCTTGAGCCACTCCACTAGCCCTTTTTGGTGATGGATTTTTTTCCCAGATAGGGTCTCCCGAATTATTTGCCTGGGCTGGCTTTAAACGCTAGCCTCCTGAGCAGCTAGGATTATAGGTGTGAGCCACCGGGGCCCGGAACAATGTATCAGTATCTTTATGCATGTATATGTTTGCAAGAGATACCAGGTTGCTGGGCTCTGGGGAAGAAATAAAGAATAAAAGTGACCTCAGGACCTGGGTTCTTACCCACTGTGCAATCTTGATGGGTGTCAATAACAGTTAACATTTATCAAGCACTTCCTACCTTCTGATACAATTCCAAGCACTTTCTAAACATTAGTACATTCAATCAAAAGTATCAATGTATTCCAGTACATATGGAAACAAATGTACACAAATCTACACTAGTGGAGAAGACATCGGCACACAGATGGGATGACCAAAGGAGCTCAGCGCTTAGGACAACCACCGAGCTAAGTCAGTGTGGCTGAGAACTCGTCCCAACATAAAGTAGCTGCCACCGCGGTCTCGGAACTCAGTCCTCGCCCCTGCCCGGCCCATCGGGGGTGGACAAGACTTTAAAAAGGAAAAAGTGGTCGAGCCCCCGTTTCTTAACTCCTACAGAACTTCCACCCACCGGGCCGGGGAAAAGGAAGCCTGCTTATCGCCTCCACTTCGCAGGTGGGGCCACTGAGGCACGAGGAAAGGAAGATCCCGACCTAGGACCGGTGACACCAGAGCAGGAGCGGGGCCGAGGGAGGGCGCGCAGCCGTGCTCGTCACCTCCATCTCCACGCACAGGCGAACGAGGGATGGGGTCACAGCAGCAGCGAGGCCCTTTGAGAAACGGGGTGTGCAGGCCCAGCCCGCAAGCCTGGGAACATGAACTCGGGGCGCATGCCTCCCCGCTCACTCACTACCCTCCCCGCCTCGCCCCACTGTCTCATGTAGTCCACCACAGGCCCCGGCCAACCGCACCCGCCGTCCACCCCGTGTGCCCACACCCCGTACCCGCTGATCCGATTCTTGGGTCTCCGGCTCTATTCTACAAAAATGGAGGCGCGAATTCTGTCCGATCGATCGCTCTGCGTGCACGTCCACTGCGCACGCGCCAAGGGCACTGCGGCGAGTGCTGCGCTATCGACCAGCCTCACTCTGCCTTGCCCTTCTCGCCATCTTACTTACTGGCACGTTCGAGACGTTCGCTCACCTCCTCCGACTTTATCTCCTATGCGACAACCCTGAATCCAAGGGGCTGTTGTTTCACTGACCAATGCCTGGTCCTGGAGACCACGGCGGGCGTTAGACCCGCCACGGATCTGGCGGGCCGTTGACTCCACCACTTCCGGGATCTTACGGGAAAGTGCGCCTGCGCACGACCTGCGCCGTGGCACGTTCGCTTTGAGCCAATCACAAGGCAGCCTCTCTGTAGTTCAGGCCAATCAGCTTCCAGATGAGAGGGTTTAAACTGCTACTTAAAGAAAAGAACCTTTTCGTTATAACGGCTGAGCTCTTGGAAGGACTTGGTGGACTTGGGTCGGAGGTGGGAGCTGGCCGGTGGGTAGTCCAGGGGACCAGCTGTATGTGGCGGGCAAAGACTGGGGTGAGGTGTAGCGGCCGGGGCGGCCTTTGATGGCTGGCGGGGCTGCGGGCCGGGTGGCAGGAGGGGAGGGAGATGTCCGCTCTCCGCCCGTGTCAGCTCTCCGTCCCGTTCCGCGGTACCCTCCCGGGCTGGGGTTCTTCAGCAGCTTCATCCGCGCCTGGGTGCCGGCGCATCCTCTGAGGTGCCGCGGAGACTGATTGCTAGAAAGGAGAGGGGATTGTCGCGTGGAGTGGGTGGGGGAAGGGGGCTTCCTGGTTGTGTTTTGTAGTCAGTGAGCAAGGACCTGGGAAAGAAATACGGAAGGTTAGCCGGACCCCGATGGCTCACGTCTGTAATCCTAGCCACTTGGGAGGCTGAGATCGGGAGGATCGCGGTTCGACTCCAGCTAGGGAAAATAGTTGTGAGACCCGCCCCCCCCCCTTCCCCATCTCCAAAATAACTAGAGCAAGATGGACTGGAGATGTGGCTCAACTGGTAGAGCGCCTGCTTTGCAAGCACTAAACCCTGAGTTCAAACCCCTGTCCCCTCCTTGCGCACCCCCTCAGTGATGGGCGTCGTGAAGGAGATAAAACTAGTGGGGGGACCGGGGTGTGGGGGGAAAGCGGCTGCTTCACATAGAAAGCTGGGAAGGCCGTAGCCCTGCTGGCCTGGATGAGCCAATGAACTAGAGCCTTCTGCCGAGGCCTTCCCTGGCCGTTGCTGCCTACACCGAAGACCCCAGAGCAGTTATGTCGGGGTGACTTGAGGTCCTGGCTAAACATACAGTCTCTATGCACATCCAGTAAATCAGTCTCCTAGGGGTAGGACTCAGGTGACCTAACAAGCTCCCCAAGTGATTTTTTCATTGAGAGCTAGTAACTGGAATTGGTGAGTGCTAATCACAAGGGGATGTTAAAATGCAGGATCTAGTTTATTAAAACTGATTGGATCAGAGCATGTCCATTTCTAACAGACATGGGGGAGGAAGAAGTGGCTACTGCCCTTGACTTCTAATGGCTCTACTTCCTCTTCCTTTTGAACTAAAAGCTCTTCAGCAGCATACTCTGATTTTTGTCCCTCTTGTTCATCTCTGAAGACATTCTTAGGCCCGAAGGAGTTAAAGACAAATACCTGAGTGCTGCTAACCCTGTTCCTATTTAGAACAGTAAACCTTTGGTCTGGCCTTGATGGAAACTGGAGGTCATGTGAGTCCTGACTCTAGCTGCAGATCTGAATCACCTGGAGAGCAGTCTTCCTCAGGGGATGGGGCAACTTACCCCAGAATTCTGGATCAGAGTCTTACTCCTCTGTGTTTCATCTTCCTGAGAAAGAAAAGTAGAATAAATTGGGGCAAATGTTTGTAGCTCCTGTCAGAAGAATGTTGAATGAAAGTCCTTGAGTTATGATCTCATTCCTCTGCTACTTGTAGTTGTTAGGGAAAGTGAAGAAAGTGTTAGAGCATGCATGAATCTTTATTGCTTTTACTAATCCACCCTTTTATATAAGGGCTCTGGGTCCTGGCTTTATTGGGAGCTACTTATTTGTAAATTGAATATGAAACTGGGAATGGGAGAATGCTTTGTGACTGGATTCTAGAATTTAAAGAGCACCTGGGTAAGGATTTTTTTCCTGGTGTGTGTTCTACCTACTTGATGGTGCTTGTGCCTTACTCCCAGCATGGGCTAACAGAATGTTTTAACCTGTCTTTTTTACTGATTTCCTTTGTCATTGGATTGATTCATTTCTAAAGTATTTGAGTCATGTTACATGCTATGCACAACAGCAAATCCAATGGGACCAAATAAGCCTTTAGTCTCATGATACTTATTTTTGTGGAGGTTTTGAGCAGGTAGCTGGAATATCTGAGTCTGAGAATGTTTCTGGGGCTGTGGCTTAAGTGGTAGAGCACCTGCCTACCAAGTGGCCCTGAGTTCAAACCCCAGTACTGACACACACACACACACACACACACACACACACACAAACATGAAATGATATTCACATTTGTTGGTAGAGCAAGCATGAAGCCCTGAGTTCAAACCTCGGCACCACAAAACACTAAGATGTTAAGGACTATGGAGAAAAATAAGGGAGAGATGATCCTGGGGACATGGGGACTTTGAACTTGAAAGAAATGAAGGAGTGAGCTGCACACTTGGAGGAGGAGTCTATTAGGGAGAGCAAACAGGACTTTGAGGAAGTTCAAAGGAGCTTTGAAATGCAGTAGACAGAGGAGGTAAAATCAGAGGTTGTCAGGGTCCTATGAGAGCATGTAAACCCTCCTGCCTGTAGGAATTTGAATTTTTTTGACTGACCTGGGGTGCAGTTGGGGCCTTTTGAACCAAGGACAGACAGATCTGCCGTGTCACTAGGATTACCAGCTGTAGTGTTGAGAATGAGCCAGTGGGGCAAAGGTGGACACGGGAAGACCATTGAAAGCCTGTTGTGAATAATCCAGGGCCACAATTTTGGTTGGACTGGGTGGTAGTAGCAGTGGAGTGTGGCGGTGAGCTGTAATTTTTTTTTTTTTTTTTTTTTTTTAGCAGTACTGGGGTTTGAATTTCATGTCTCACGCTTGCTAGGCTGGCAGTCTACCACTTGAGTCATTTCACCTATCAGAGCAATGATCTTTTAAAAAACATTTTGTTTTACTTTAAAATTAGCATACAGTGATAGGAAGAGGGGGTTTCCTTGTGATAACTGCATGGATGCATACCGTGTACTTTGAACAGGTTCACTCTGTCGTGATTATTTTGCAGTCATCAAAGAAGCTGATAGATAATGTGTGGACTATGAGAGAGCTAACCAGACTGCGACGTAAGTCTGGAGCCAGGGGAGAGGTCTGGACTGGAGTTGATATTGGGAGTCCGCAGCCTGTGGGTGGTGTGGGCGAGCTCACCTTGGGAGTGAGTGTAGATGGGGAAGTAGCGCTGGACCTGAGTTCAGCCTCTCCTCCCTCCACCCCCAGGAGGGGAAAAAGAACATGTAGGAAAGAGGTTCCCTTCTCTTCTGGATGTGTCAGGATTGAGGTGCCTGGTAGACATTGCTGGGAGATTCTGAGCAGGTACTTGGTATCTGAGTCTAGAAGCCCGAGGAGAGATTGGAGCAGATGTTGCATCTTGAGTTCCCCTGTGATGGTGTTTAGAGGCAGTGGATGAGGGTTCCTACAAAGGGTGTAGACAGGGAAGTCGGGTCCAAAGGCTTACTTGAGGGTCACCTCAGACCCTTAGACTGGGAAAATGAGGCCACGCCAGCAAAGGAGGGTAAGAACTGAGGTGGGAGAGAATCCTGGAAGCTATGTGAGCCCTTGCAGTGGAGGATGGTAGGAATTGCTGATCAACTTGGTCAAATGCAGTGAGGTGAGGGCGGAGTTGAGCGCTGGGTTTGGCAACACTAGGGGTCAGCTATGAGCCTAAAATGCTGTAGGGATAAAGAAAAAAAAAAAAGCCAAGAGCGAAAGCGGGAGAGAAGAGGTAAAGTGGCTTGAGGTAGCCCTGGGACAAATAGGTGCCAACAGGCAGTGCAGCATGGAAGTGTCTACTAGAGAGAGGATGAAGGGGCAGACGGACAAGTCAGTTCAGGAGGGTACAGTGCCTGAGAGGGTTGGGGTGCAGTGTAGAGGGGGAGGAAAAGGTTACACGCCTGTGCGTTATGTGTATCGGATGAGAAGACTTAGCTGCACTTGTGCGAGGAAGTGTGAAGTGCTGTGTGTGGCGGAGCTTTTTCATGAGGGAGTTGGACTTTAAAGCAGGTGGTTTTCAATGAAAGGTATTTTTCTTTTCAGGCATCATGGACACACCCAAAGAAAACTACATACCAGGGCCTGTTAAGGTAAATGGAATTACCTTTAGTCACAATCACATTTTAAAAATCACATGGAGGGGCTGGAGGTGTGGCTCAAGTGGTAGAGCACCTGTTTTGCAGGCATGAAACCCTGAGTTCAAACCCCAGTCCCTCCCCAACCCCCCCCACCCCCTGCCAAAAAAAAAATCACATGGAGATTGGTGTCTGGAATTCTCTTTACCTTGGATTGTAACTTCAGAATACTTGATTCTACACTGGATCTGCCTGAGTGCCTATAGGTTGTGGAGCAAGCTTATTTTGAGAAGGAATTGGCTTTGTATTGACATTTTAGCCCTCTTTGTGGAGTGTGCATACAGAGACACTGATGGACGTGAGGCTTGGCTTTCCAGCACTGGCCCTCGTGTAATTGAGATGAACTGTTGAAGCTGGAGGAATTTTCACCCACACTCATTTTGGGGTCTTAACAGCTACTTAAGCTTGCTATATGCTACGTACAGGTATAGTAATAATTGAGTGATAACTTTTTGAAGAGCCTACATTTGTTCCCTTTGCAAATAGACTTTTTTAAGTCTCTATTCTGTAAGTATTTGGAAAATGAAACACTGGCAAATGAATAAAGCTTATTGTGGAAAACTGAGCTTATGCCAAAATGTGGACTGCTTTCCAAACTTGTTCACTCAAGACTACCACTGTTGCATACTTTTATACTTTAGTCTTTTTCTAATCATATGAAAGAAAGCTCAGTGGAATTGAGATTTTTGGTACAAGAGTTTGGAAACGATTGTATTTCCAGGAATTCTTAAATGTTCAGTGTCTTCCCTCATCCAGTGGAAGTTTACTTAGTGAACACTTGTTAGTGGGGCATGACATTTAGGGTGAAGAACTTGGGTTGGAGGGATCATTCAAGTATTCCTTTCAGCCATATGCTGTGTCTTTGTGAAATGTTCCATTTAGCATCAGTGACATTCATTCATTATCCTAAAAAGCTTTGTAGAATTTTCAAATGTTCATCTTTTGTTCAAGGAGGCCATAAAGCTGATTTCCCTCCCATCTTAGGTGACATTTCCACTGGGTGACGGTCCAAAGCGTGTTCCAGTAACTCAGAAGTTTCCTTCTCAGAGCCAGGTATCTGCAAGCAGTGGCCAGGCTCAGCGGGTCTTGTGTCCTTCAAATTCCTCCCAGCGAATTCCTTCACAAGCGCAAAAGCTTGTCTCTGGTCAGAAACCTGCACAGAAGCAATTGCAGGCAGCCAGCGCACCTCGTCCTGCCTCCCAGCCAGTGAATAACTCCCAGAAGAACGAGCAGCCCCAGCCATCAGCATCGGGTAAGCGAGCCTTTTGAGAGGTTTGATAGTCATTCTTTCTAGTTGTTGCTACAAAAAAAAAGAAAAGAACAAATACATAGACTTGCACTTACTGTTTGGAGCCCTAGCTTTTGTATCATGTCTGTCAAGGGTGAGGAGACGATAGGGTGTGGTAAGAAGTAACAGTGTCTATGGGGCTAGGCCTTGCTAGAGGGACAGACCCAATTGCCATCCTCTTGGAAGAGTTGGGCACCCAGGGCAGATGCTGCATTGGCCTCACACCCTTTCTGTCGCTTAACAGTGGCTCGGGGTGTAGGGTGTTCAAGTAGGTACACTTGAGGAACCGAAAAGTACCAAAGTTTTGGCATGCAGGCAGAAATCCAGACAAGTGGAATGGGGCACACTGGGGTGAGGTCACTGTGAGGGCATTGCTACTGTGTTAAGGGGGGGCTTTGTCTCCAGTGCGTTGGAGAGCTACTGAATGGTTTTGAGCAGAGGAGAGACTGATTATGACTAGCCTTTTAGAAAACTTTCTCTGGGGGCGTTGAATGAATTGGAGAGTAGCAATTGCTGGAGCCAGGGGTACGGGATGCAAGGAAGGTCAAGGTCAGAGATGGCAATGCTCTGGACTGGGTGGAGCAGAGTAATGTTATTTACCAGTTAGTTGTTAAGTGAGCACAGATAGCAGACTCTGAGAGGTGACTCCTTCATCCACATTGTCTGACTCAGTCCTTGTAACCACTTCATGAAGACAGCCAGGGTTATTGACTCACTTTCACAGGGCAGCAGCTAAAACTCAGGAGTAGTTAACTTATGCAAAGATTAGCTAGTGTGCAGAGGTGTATACGAAGTTGAGAGCTCATTTAGGATGCAGACTCAGGAAAAGTGAAAGATGAGCGAGGATGAGTTAGGGATAAGGGAACTTCCCCTCCACCCTCAGGAAGTTTAATAATTGAATCTATAAAATAAACCAATAGGTAAACAGAAGAAGAAAAGCATTTTTTAATGTTTATGCCATATGGTTGAAGTTTGTATATTATTCTGAGCTCCAAGAAAGTACCAGGTACTCCAGTGGGGAGGGGGTGAACGTATAGTGAATGAAGGCTGTGCAGATAGAAAGCCTCTGGGGAGGTAAGAGGCTGCCCTGTAGCTGTCTGTCCTCATACAGTTACATCTTAATGTCAGTTTCCTTTAGAGGTGCTTCCATAATAGGACAGCTTTCAGAGCTCTCCATGTGTCTGCAGTTTCTCCAAATAGCTGGCTCAAAATAGGCCATAGAAGTGTATTTTGGTGGCACACTGTGGTATCCTCTAGTCATACGTTGGGGTGGTGTGTCCTTGAGCTCCAGCTGAGTTAGTGAGTCATGAGGAGGCAACCAGGTTTTGTTAAAATTCCTGAGTGCAGCATACAGTGCTACTGGAGTTTGAGGAATCAGAGGTAGACAGTGGAAATGTCCCATGTTCCTACAGCTAGTGAAATAGTAACTAGGTCGGGTGTGATGGTACATACCTGTAATCCCAGCACCTGGGAGGCTGGGGCAGGAGTATGGCAAGTTTCAGGCCAGCTTGGGTAACATAATGAAACCTTGTCTGGAAAAGAAAAGAAAAAATCGTAACCTTGGTCCCTTTTTGAGCAACTGTTTAGTGCACATTCTTCTTGGTGGTTTCTACTCACTTCCCCTTGGAAGGAAGGTGCCTTGCTATGTCTTGTTGCATGCTGCTGGTAGTTTGCATGTAGATGTGGGTGTTGGCTGGCCATGTAGTGGGTGGAGAAGGTGACAAGGTGGCCACTTGTTGTGGGTGGGAAGATGGGCCATTCCTCCCTAGAAGCCCTTGATTTGGAAACTGAGGCTTTGGGGAGCATCTCCATGGTGTCTGCCTTTCCTTGGAGGAGGCCTGGCTGGAACGACTGCATGTGTGGGGAGCCAGGTGAGGGCCTAGGGGTTCTCTACAAAAACCAAAGGCCCAGGCTCCTCACTCCTGACATCCCAGTAGGGTTTTGGTGACCATTGACTCCTTCCTGTTCACAGATTTTTAAACTTATTCTAGAGAGTGCTCTAAAAACAGGATTTTAACTTATTCATCCATATAGGAAATAATCCTGAAAAGGAACCAGCATCAAAACAGAAGAATGAAGACTCAAAAAAGTAAGCTTTTTATTTACAGAGTTCTAGACTGTTACTCTACTAGAATACACCATTTCATTGCAAAGTTAGTTGTGGGAACTATTAAAAAATAGGCTTCTATTTTCAGACATGCTTCCAGATTTCCAGTCTTAAACAAAATACCTTTTTTAAAAAATGGGTTTGTTTTGGGTGCTGGCGGAGTGACTTAAGTGGTAGAGTGCTTGCCTAGCAAGTGTGGGACCCTGAATTCAAACCCTAGTACCACTAAAAATAAACAAAAACAAGGAACTTTGAAGTTTTTGGAATTGTTTTCCAAAGGTAGAAAAAGATTGAATGAAATGTGTTACTGAAAATGTGCGAGGTTTCTCTCTGTCCTCAGAAATAACCTGTACATGTGGCTTAGATGTGTGCTTCTGTTCTTGTGCAAAAATGCAAGATTTTCTTGTTCTTGGATTTTTTGTTTGTATGGTTTTGAAGCCGCTGTCTCACCTTCAGGCTGGCCCTAAACCGGGCTCAAGTGATGCTCCTGACTCAGCTTCCCGGGTAGCTGGGAACTATAGGCATGCACCCTTTCGTCTGGCTAAAAGTACAGGTTTTTAAAAAACAATGTCAGGTTGCAGAACAATATACTGGAAAGGTACTTATGACTGTATAGGTATTTTGGCAATACTAATATAACTGTGCATTAATTGTGTTTTATAAAGGTTGACTGTGATTTCTTCCCCAGATACTTTGTAAACATGTGCTCTTAACCTCTGAGCTAGACTAGCATGGAGGAGCAGGGACCAGAAGTGATCGATCCCACAAACTTTTTTTTTTTATTTCTTTTATTCATATGTGCATACAATGTTTTTTTTTTTTTTTTTTTTTTTTTTGTTTGCATGTCTCTTATTTTTTTTTTTTTTTTTTTTTTTTTTATTATTCATATGTGCATACAAGGCTTGGTTCATTTCTCCCCCCTGCCCCCACCCCCTCCCTTACCACCCACTCCACCCCCTCCTGCTCCCCCCCTCAATACCCAGCAGAAACTATTTTGCCCTTATCTCTAATTTTGTTGTAGAGAGAGTATAAGCAATAATAGGAAGGAACAAGGGGTTTTGCTGGTTGAGATAAGGATAGCTATACAGGGCATTGACTCACATTGATTTCCTGTGTGTGGGTGTTACCTTCTAGGTTAATTCTTTTTGATCTAACCTTTTCTCTAGTTCCTGGTCCCCTTTTCCTATTGGCCTCAGTTGCTTTAAGGTATCTGCTTTAGTTTCTCTGCATTAAGGGCAACAAATGCTAGCTAGTTTTTTAGGTGTCTTACCTATCCTCACCCCTCCCTTGTGTGCTCTCGCTTTTATCATGTGCTCATAGTCCAATCCCCTTGTTGTGTTTGCCCTTGATCTAATGTCCACATATGAGGGAGAACATACGATTTTTGGTCTTTTGAGCCAGGCTAACCTCACTCAGAATGATGTTCTCCAATTCCATCCATTTACCAGCGAATGATAACATTTCGTTCTTCTTCATGGCTGCATAAAATTCCATTGTGTATAGATACCACATTTTCTTAATCCATTCGTCAGTGGTGGGGCATCTTGGCTGTTTCCATAACTTGGCTATTGTGAATAGTGCCGCAATAAACATGGATGTGCAGGTGCCTCTGGAGTAACAGTCTTTTGGGTATATCCCCAAGAGTGGTATTGCTGGATCAAATGGTAGATCGATGTCCATCTTTTTAAGTAGCCTCCAAATTTTTTTCCAGAGTGGTTGTACTAGTCTACATTCCCACCAACAGTGTAAAAGGGTTCCTTTTTCCCCACATCCTCGCCAACACCTGTTGTTGGTGGTGTTGCTGATGATGGCTATTCTAACAGGGGTGAGGTGGAATCTTAGTGTGGTTTTAATTTGCATTTCCTTTATTGCTAGAGATGGTGAGCATTTTTTCATGTGTTTTCTGGCCATTTGAATTTCTTCTTTTGAGAAAGTTCTGTTTAGTTCACATGCCCATTTCTTTATTGGTTCATTAGTTTTGGGAGAATTTAGTTTTTTAAGTTCCCTGTATATTCTGGTTATCAGTCCTTTGTCTGATGTATAATTGGCAAATATTTTCTCCCACTCTGTGGGTGTTCTCTTCAGTTTAGAGACCATTTCTTTTGATGAACAGAAGCTTTTTAGTTTTATGAGGTCCCATTTATCTATGCTATCTCTTAGTTGCTGTGCTGCTGGGGTTTCATTGAGAAAGTTTTTACCTATACCTACTAACTCCAGAGTATTTCCTACTCTTTCTTGTATCAACTTAAGAGTTTGGGGTCTGATATTAAGATCCTTGATCCATTTTGAGTTAATCTTGGTATAGGGTGATATACATGGATCTAGTTTCAGTTTTTTGCAGACTGCTAACCAGTTTTCCCAGCAGTTTTTGTTGAAGAGGCTGCTATTTCTCCATCGTATATTTTTAGCTCCTTTGTCAAAGATAAGTTGCTCATAGTTGTGTGGCTTCATATCTGGATCCTCTATTCTGTTCCACTGGTCTTCATGTCTGTTTTTGTGCCAGTACCATGCTGTTTTTATTGTTATTGCTTTGTAATATAGTTTGAAGTCAGGTATTGTGATACCTCCTGCATTGTTCTTTTGACTGAGTATTGCCTTGGCTATTCGTGGCCTCTTGTGTTTCCATATAAATTTCACAGTAGATTTTTCAATCTCTTTAATGAATGTCATTGGAATTTTGATGGGAATTGCATTAAACATGTAGATTACTTTGGGGAGTATCGACATTTTTACTATGTTGATTCTACCAATCCATGAGCATGGGAGATCTCTCCACTTTCTATAGTCTTCCTCAATCTCTTTCTTCAGAAGTGTATAGTTTTCCTTGTAGAGGTCTTTCACATCTTTTGTTAGGTTTACACCTAGGTATTTGATTTTTTTTGAGGCTATTGTAAATGGAATTGTTTTCATACATTCTTTTTCAGTTTGCTCATTGTTAGTGTATACAAATGCTAATGATTTTTCTATGTTGATTTTATATCCTGCTACTTTGCTATAGCTATTGATGATGTCTAGAAGCTTCTGAGTAGAGTTTTTTGGGTCTTTAAGGTATAGGATCATGTCGTCTGCAAATAGGGATATTTTGACAGTTTCTTTACCTATTTGTATTCCTTTTATTCCTTCTTCTTGCCTAATTGCTCTGGCTAGGAATTCCAGTACTATGTTGAATAGGAGTGGAGATAGTGGGCATCCTTGTCTGGTTCCTGATTTTAGAGGGAACGGTTTTAATTTTTCTCCGTTAAGTATAATGCTGGCTGTAGGTTTGTCATATATAGCTTTTATAATGTTGAGGAACTTTCCTTCTATTCCTAGTTTTCTTAGAGCTTTTATCATGAAATGATGTTGGATCTTATCAAAGGCTTTTTCTGCGTCTATTGAGATGATCAAGTGGTTTTTGTCTTTGCTTCTGTTAATGTGGTTTATTACGTTTATTGATTTTCGTATGTTGAACCACCCCTGCATCCCTGGGATGAAGCCTACCTGGTCGTGGTGGATAATCTTTTTGATGTGTTGCTGAATTCGGTTTGCCATTATTTTGTTGAGGATTTTTGCATCAATGTTCATTAAGGAGATTGGCCTATAGTTCTCCTTTTTGGAGGTGTCTTTGCCTGGTTTTGGGATAAGTGTAATACTGGCTTCATAAAATGTGTTTGGCAGTTTTCCTTCCCTTTCTATTTCATGGAACAGTTTAAGGAGGGTTGGTATCAGTTCTTCTTTAAAGGTCTGATAGAATTCAGCAGAGAATCCATCAGGTCCTGGACTTTTCTTTTTGGGGAGACTCTTGATTGCTGCTTCAATTTCATTTTGTGTTATAGGTCTATTCAGGTGATTAATTTCCTCTTGGTTCAGTTTTGGATGATCATATGTATCTAGAAATCTGTCCATTTCTTTTAGATTTTCAAATTTATTTGAATATAGGTTCTCAAAGTAGTCTCTGATGATTTCCTGGATTTCCATGGTGTTTGTTGTTATCTCCCCTTTTGCATTCCTGATTCTACTAATTTGGGTTTTTTCTCTCCTCATTTTAGTCAGGTTTGCCAGGGGTCTATCGATCTTGTTTATTTTTTCAAAGAACCAACTTTTTGTTTCATTAATTCTTTGTATGGTTTTTTTGGTTTCTATTTCGTTGATTTCAGCTCTTATTTTTATTATTTCTCTCCTTCTATTTGTTTTGGGATTTGCTTGTTCTTGTTTTTCTAGGAGTTTGAGATGTATCATTAGGTCATTGATTTGGGATCTTTCAATCTTTTTAATATATGCACTCATGGCTATAAACTTTCCTCTCAAGACTGCCTTAGCTGTGTCCCATAGGTTCCGGTAGGTTGTGTTTTCATTTTCATTGACTTCTAGGAACTTTTTAATTTCCTCTTTTATTGCATCGATGATCCATTCTTCATTAAGTAATGAGTTATTTAGTTTCCAGCTGTTTGCATGTTTTTTGTCTTTACTTTTGTTGTTGAGTTCTACTTTTACTGCATTGTGGTCAGATAGTATGCACGGTATTATTTCTATTTTCTTATATTTGCTGAGGCTTGCTTTGTGCCCTAGGATATGATCTATTTTGGAGAAGGTTCCATGGGCTGCTGAGAAGAATGTATATTGTGTAGAGGTTGGATGAAATGTTCTATAGACATCTACTAGGTCCACTTGATCTATTGCATATTTTAGATCTTGGATTTCTTTATTGAGTTTTTGTTTGGATGACCTATCTATTGATGATAATGGAGTGTTAAAGTCTCCCACAACCACTGTGTTGGCGTTTATATATGCTTTTAGGTCTTTTAGGGTATGTTTGATGAAATTGGGTGCATTGACATTGGGTGCGTACAGATTGATGATTATTATTTCCTTTTGGTCTATTTCCCCTTTTATTAGTATGGAATGTCCTTCTTTGTCTCGTTTGATCAATGTAGGTTTGAAGTCTACTTTGTCAGAGATAAGTATTGCTACTCCTGCTTGTTTTCGGGGGCCATTAGCTTGGTAAATCTTCTTCCAGCCTTTCATCCTAAGCATATGCTTATTTCTATCGGTGAGATGAGTCTCCTGTAAGCAACAAATTGTTGGATCTTCTTTTTTAATCCATTTTGTCAAACGGTGTCTTTTGATGGGTGAATTAAGTCCATTGACATTAAGTGTTAGTACTGATAGGTATGTGGTGATTCCTGCCATTTAGTTATCTTAGTTGTTTGAAGGTTTGATTGTGTGTACCTAACTTGATGTTACTCTCTACTGTCTTGCTTTTTCTTATCCTGTGGTTTGGTGCTGCCTGCCTTTTCATGGTTAAGTTGGGTGTCACTTTCTGTGTGCAGGATCCCTTGCAGAATCTTTTGTAATGGTGGCTTTGTGGTCACATATTGTTTTAGTTTCTGCTTATCATGGAAGACTTTTATTGCTCCATCTATTTTGAATGATAGCTTTGCTGGGTAGAGTATCCTGGGGTTGAAGTTATTTTCATTCAGTGCCCGGAAGATCTCACCCCACGCTCTTCTTGCTTTTAATGTTTCTGTTGAGAAGTCTGCTGTGATTTTGATGGGTTTACCTTTGTATGTTACTTGTTTTTTCTCTCTTGCAGCCTTCAATATTCTTTCCTTAGTTTCTGAACTTGTTGTTTTAATGATGATATGTCGTGGAGTAGTTCTATTTTGATCTGGTCTGTTTGGTGTCCTGGAGGCCTCTTGCATTTGTATGGGAATATCTTTCTCTAGATTTGGGAAATTTTCCGTTATTATTTTGTTGAATATATTACGCATTCCCTTCGCTTGCACCTCTTCTCCTTCTTCGATGCCCATGATTCTCAAGTTTGGTCTTTTGATGGAGTCAGTGAGTTCTTGCATTTTCTTTTCACAGGTCTTGAGTTGTTTAATTAATAGTTCTTCGGTTTTTCCTTTAATTACCATTTCATCTTCAAGTTCTGAGATTCTGTCTTCTGTTTGTTCTATTCTGCTGGATTGGCTTTCCGTTTTGTTTTGCAGTTCTGTTTCGTTCTTTTTTCTGAGGTTTTCCATATCCTGGCTGTTTTCTTCTTTATTGTTGTCTATTTTTGTCCTGAGTTCATTTATCCATTTATTCATTGTGTTCTCTCTTTCACTTTGGTGTTTATACAGTGCTTCTATGGTTTCCTTTATTTCTTCTTTTGCTTTTTCAAATTCTCTATTTTTATTGTCTTGGAATTTCTTGAGTGTCTCCTGTACATTTTGGTTGACCCTATCCAGTATCATCTCTATAAAATTCTCATTGAGTACTTGTAGTATGTCTTCTTTTAAATTATTCTTGTAGGCTTCATTGGGTCCTTTGGCATAGTTTATCTTCATTTTGTTGGAGTCTGGCTCTGAGTTTCTGTTCTCTTCATTCCCCTCTGGTTCCTGTACTAATTTTTTGCTGTGGGGAAACTGGTTTCCTTGTTTTTTCTGTCTTCCTGTCATTGTCCTTGGTGTTGTTACTGTCCCTGTACTGTGTGTAATTAAGTATTTTCTAGCTTGTAATAATAACAATGGTAATATTGAGAACGGAAGAGTGAGCTGAGATGGAAAGCAAGAAGTTAAAGAAAAGGGGAAAACAAATATACAGACAAGAGGGAGAAAGCAGAACAAGGTATCAGACAAGAGAGTTTCAAAGGTATAAACAGGGAGTGTTAGTGTACTAATCGACAGTAAGCTGAACAGACAATAGAGAGACAGAGAGAGGATTGAAAATCAAAGATAAAAAAAATAAAAAATAAGTATATGAAAGTAATATCTATTTATAAAAATGAATTAAAATAAAATGGAAAATAGGAAATTAAAAAAAAAAAAAAAAAACCAAAAAACTTCCAAGTTTATATGCAATGCAATTTCAGTCTTAATAATTTGGATGTCCGTCTTAATCTCCAGTCCTGGAGTTGATGCCTCAGATGTTGTTCTGTAGTTGTCTCATCAAAGGGGATGCATAAAGTAGAACAAAACTACACTCACACACACACAGAAGAAAAAATAAAAAAAAAGCCCCACCAAGTGTCCCCAGTTCAAATGCAATAGTTTCAGTAAGTTTTTCGGCTTGCAGGTGTAATTCGGTTGTTCTCTCATCAAAGGTAGGGAGAAAAAGAACAAAAAGCGTCTGGAGGCAGTTCTGAGAGTGGTATCTGCAACTGTGGCTTGCCTGCCTGCTGCTCTCAGCCTGTAGCTGGCGGCGTTATTTATGCAGATCTCTGGGGTGAGCTTAGCACTCACCTGGTCCCACAGGCTTTGTTTGCTCAGAGTTCTCCTGTGCGGGGGAGGGGGGCCTCTGCTACAGGCTTTTCCCTTTCCAAGCACTGGGAAAGGCGACACTGCCCCGCGTTGTCAGGCCTGCGTGTTTATTTACAGTTCACGTGGGAAGTGGGTCTTCCCTCCTCTCACAAGCGTCATTCACAAGAGTCTCACAAGAGTCATTTCTCCCCCCTTTTCCCTGGCCCCTCCCTTAACGCCTCCCCTCCCCCCGACCCCTCGCTACCAGGCAGAAACTATTTTGCCCTTATCTCTAATTTTGTTGTAGAGAGAGTATAAGCAATAATAGGAAGGACCAAGGGTTTTTGCTGGTTGAGATAAGGATAGCTATACAGGGAGTTGACTCGCATTGATTTCCTGTGCATGTGTGTTACCTTCTAGGTTAATTCTTCTTGATTTAACCTTTTCTCTAGTTCCTGGTCCCCTTCTCCTATTGGCCTCAGTTGCTTTAAATAATCTGCTTTAGTTTCTCTGCACCGAGGGCAACAAATGCTATCTAGTTTTTTAGGTGTCTTACCTATCCTCACCCCTCCCAAGTGTGCTCTTGCTTTATCATGTGCTCAAAGTCCAATCCCATTGTTGTGTTTGCCCTTGATCTAATGTCCACATATGAGGGAGAACATATGATTTTTGGTCTTTTGGGCCAGGCTAACCTCACTCAGAATGATGTTCTCCAGTTCCATCCATTTACTTGCGAATGATAAGATTTCATTCTTCTTCATGGCTGCATAAAATTCCATTGTGTATAAATACCACATTTTCTTAATCCATTCATCAGTAGTGGGGCATTTTGGCTGTTTCCATAACTTGGCTATTGTGAATGGTGCTGTAATACACAGACTTTTTTAGCGAATAGATGTTTTCATACTTCTTGTGCCCACACCTGTGACCTCCATCCCGATTCCACTAGTGACAGTGTCCCCATGTCCACCATTAGAACAGCTGTCCTCCAGAGTGTGAGCTTCTGCTGGGATGGAGGGAGGTGGGTTTAAAAGAGGCCCACAAGAGGTCTTGAGACATTCTTCCTCTCCAGTTACACCCGTCTGTATGGTCTTAGGGCTGTCAGTAGGTCTGTGCTCCTGAGCTTAGTACAGCCCTGGGACATTCTCGCTGCTGGCTTCTGCTCTAAAATTCCAAGGTTGTTCCTTGTTAGCAGTTTATGCAGTTAGTGGCAGCTGGGGAAGTCAGGGTTTTAATGTTTGCAACTCATTACTAGTTATGGATTTGGTTATGGCTGAGGGTACTGTTTAAGTGTAATTTGAATATAAGATTATTTATAGAATGTGTCTACTTATTGATAAATTGTTGGCAACATTTTTTTTCCTATTTTAAAATGTTCACATTTCTTTGTAGAAGACAATGGACTTTGGAAGATTTCGACATTGGCCGCCCTCTGGGTAAAGGGAAGTTTGGTAACGTTTATTTAGCAAGAGAAAAACAAAGCAAGTTTATTCTGGCTCTTAAAGTGTTATTTAAAGCTCAGCTGGAGAAGGCAGGCGTGGAGCATCAGCTGAGAAGAGAAGTGGAAATACAGTCCCACCTGCGGTGAGTTTGCAGGTTGATGTTCAGAGGAGCGGTCAGGAGAAGACCAGAGCTCTTGGAAGGCTTGCTTCTAAAAGTACTTACAGGAATGAGGAAGTTGGTCATTTCCCAAAGACTTGCCTAGACTTCAGTCTGTGGTCCTGAAACTTATTTGAGGATTTAATATTTACCTGGACTTTTTTTTTTAGTTTTGGTGGACAATTAAGGGGAAGGCCCTGGTTGATTGAGTCGGTGTATCTTGCTTTTCCTTTCAGTGTTCTTTAAATATGAGACAAATGATGACATTTAAACTCTGGCTATATTTGACCTGTATCCCACCTGCCATCAGCTGGGAGGTGGGGTGAGCAGGGCTGGAGCTTAGGGCAGGCTGTGCTCCATATCCTGTGTTTGCACATCACACTATTGGGTGAATGTTATGCTCTTTTTCTTTAATACATAGAAATTGTTAGTTAACTAAATTCCTGGCCCTCAACGTAAAGATACCTAAGGGAAAGAAATAACAGTGCTAACTAAACCTGAGGTCCATTAGTACTTTGAAGTGCATGTGAAATGGTGTGCAGGTTTTTGCATTTTTTGTGGAGAAGGCCTACTGTTTCTGATTTTCATGTCAGGTTGGGGAGAGGGTTTCATGAGGAACACCACTGATGTTTTTTGGGGGTTCTAGGATTTGAGCTCAGTCTTCTGCTTGCACAGCAGGAGTGCACTGCCACTTGAGCCATGCCAGTGAAACACCCTTTTACTTTCATGAGAGGTGTGTTTTGGTATTCATGTATTCTTTTTATTTTGTTTTGGCAGTACTGGGGCTTGAACTCAGGGCCTAGAACTCAGGGCCTACACCTTGAGCCACTCCACCAGCCCTTTTTCATGATGAGTTTTTTCAAGATAGGGTCTCTCGAACTATTTGCCAGGACTGGCTTTGAACTGTGATCCTCCTGATCTCTGCCTCCTGAGTAGCTGGGATTACAGGTGTGAACCACTTGCAGTAGCTCTGGCACCAGGTGTTACCATCTCCATTCTTTGTTGTAGGCATCCCAACATTCTCAGGCTATATGGATATTTCCACGATGCCACCAGAGTTTACCTAATTTTAGAATATGCACCACTTGGAACAGTCTACAGAGAACTTCAGAAATTGTCCAAGTTTGATGAGCAGAGAACTGCTACTGTAAGTGCCCATTTGTTTGTGCAGGTTAACTCTGTTTCCTTTATACCTATCTCCTTATATCTATCCTCCATTACAGTGTGCCTTCATGTAGAGCAGGGTCTGTCTTAATACATAGTATGTAAGAGGATCAGATATTTATAATGGAAAAATCAAATAGCTTAGCTGTACCATGTGTACAGGTAAAATCAGGTACTAGATTGAATGTTGTGGCTGGTCTGTCCACAGCTGTTTTTCTGTGGAAATGTATATAGATAGTTGCTCTCCCATTTCTTTCTGATAATTACTCATTTTAGAGTAGCTTTAGGTTACAGACATTGTGACAGTAGTACCTGGTTCGATGAACCGGGTTCCTGATTTTTCCTAGTATTAGTGTCTAGGAATAGCATGGTACTTCTGTCACAGCTAATGAACTGATACTGATACGTGGCCTTTACAGCCCATACCTTCTTCCAGTGCTGCTGCTTTTCTCTTGACTGGCTCGGGCTGTGGGTTAGCTGTAGGTACAGTCGATTTCAGCATGTCGTGGATACACACTCTTAGTTCGAACACCCGAGGGTAGCTAGGACTAGAGGTGTGGGCCACCATGCCCGGCATGGATGCATACTCTTGACCTGACCTGGGGAGGGTCAGGTGTCTGACATAGTGTGTGTTGATATCTCCACTGTAAAGTTGTTGTTCTACCTCCTTCCCACTATAATCCCTCAGTTTCTAAGCATAGCTCACCCTTGAGAGAGGAGAAGGGGAGAAGTGTTTATGTACATTATTTGAGATTCTGTACCAGAGATTTGCGGGTTCTCAGTACTTGCTCATTTGTGTAAAATGTGGATATTTATTTTGTACTTTGACTTAAAATCCAATACTTCTTTGTCAGTCACATTGTTGCAGTTTTGCCCACGGGAGATGGTTCCTGTGTGAACCATCATTGTGGGGTTTTGTTATTTTATGTACTTCGTTTCTGATAGTATACACTCAGGCCTCATCTTGTGTACTTCCTGTCCTGTTCCTGAAACAGCTATTTCCCCAAGGAAACCAAGGTCTGGGCACTAGGGCACCCATTGCTGCTGGGGTCATTACTTCTAGGGCCTCAGCTGACAGAGTTCAAGGGAATATATGTATAGAGTAATCCATGTATCTGTAGGAGCATAGGGATGTGTTCAAATAATCCGTAACCACCTGGATCATTCTAACCACTTCTCATTGCTTATCCGTAGACTACAATCCAACAATGAGAAAACTGGATTTCACCATTCATCTCCATTTACTTTAGTTATTCAGTTCTGAATAACTAACATACATGACTACACTGATATATGTGTATCAGAATTGTAACCAGTTACCCCTGTGGGAAACAACTGTCACCTACAGCAGTGTACACATTTCCTTTGTCTTTGTTTTTTAAAATTACTTAGTCCACCATTCTCCCATACCCTTCAATGAAGTTCTTTCATACGTTTGTTATATTTGGTTAGATTCTTGTGTCACAGTCTTCATGACATCTTGGATCCCCCTTCTTCCTCAGTGTTTTTATTCTAATATTGCATACACTATGGTTCTCTTTCTGTGCTGTCAAGTTTTACCGACTTTGCCAAGTACATAGGTGATGTATCCACCATTGCAGTGTCAAACAAGAATTTCAGTGCTGCAGAAAATGAGCTGTGTGTGTCACTCGCTCCACTTCCTCTCTAGCAACATTGATCTGTTTCTTATTGCTGTTGTTTTGCTATTTCCAAGTTATCATAAGTGGACCCAAAGAAGTTTTGTTTTGGTGGGACTGAGGTTTGAACTTGGAGTTTCACACTTGCAAAGCAGGCACTTTACTGCTTGAGCTACTCCACTAGTCTCAAGCTATAAGTGGAATCCTCTGGTGTATGTCTCCTTTTTATATTGGCTTCTTTCATCTGCATTTAAGTTTCATACATATCTTTTTGCAGCTGGACAGCTCTTTTTTTTGCAGTGCTGAGGATTGAGTCTCATGCATGCTGGGTAGTCTCTCTACCACTGAGCTACATCCCCATCCCAGCTCATTTCTTATCACTGAGTAAAGTTGCTTCTCCTCCTTGCCATCAGTTGCTGTCAGTCTTTTGCTAGGTGTGTAGTGGTACCTCCTGGATTGAATTTGCAGTTTCCAACAGACAAGTGATGGTGAGTTTATTTGCCACTCCCATGTCCTCTTGGTGGCACCTGCTCATCTCTTGCCAGTTTTGAACTGTTTTGTTGTTTTCTTATTGTTGAGCTTTAAGAGTTTGGTGTATATTGGAAGGCAGTTTCTAAATCTTCCAGCATGTCAAATCTTGTGGTTTTTTTTTTTTTTTTTTTTTTTTGCTTCTTCTTTGTGAATGAAATTACTTGTTTTAAGAAATTAGAGAATCTTAATTAGGGTGCTTTTTTTTTTCTTTTTTGGCAGTATTGGGGTTTGAACACAGCTTTGTGTTAGCTAGGCAAACTCAAGGCTTGCTTGTTGATTCAGAGGTTCTGTTGAGAAGTGGTTAGTTCTGTTTCTTGGAGATCTGGGTAGTGTCTATGCTAGTGTTCTTTTTGATATTGATTTAAATGACATTTATATTAAGGCGATGCTGTTTCACCACCACTGGTGAATGACTTAGTCTTGTCTCAGTAATGACTTGCATTTTAAGCTTCATCTTAAATGTTTGAGATGAATAGATAAGAAGTTCTATTTTATTTGCTTCTTCAGTGTTTGCTAATCATTTTCTTGTTTAATTGACCATTAATATTTTTTTGAATTCATTGATCAGGCATCTTTTCTCTTACTTGTTAATAAGAAATTATGCTCAATAAGTGATAGTGGCTCTGCCTGAGGTGCCTTAGCCCTGGTTGTGGGTTTTCTGTTTTACTCTTTAAATCTTGCTTGCAGTGGGTCTTAGTTTTTACTTTTGGTAAATTCATTGTTTTGTCCATTTTTTGATGTTGACATTCTCCTTAAAGAGGCTTACCCCTTGTAGATTGTAATGTTATTTCATTATTCTCATTCTCCATTTCCTTCCTCCATATCTGAGACTTCAGTCCAGATGGAGTTTATTTTGATGTAAGAGATAGCTATTTGAAAGAAAGTGAAAAAATGGTTCTTTGTAGATTCCTTAGAAGTTAGAATGAATACATACACACCTGCTTTCCTGTTTAGATGAATTCAAATAGAAGTAATTGTAGAGAAATGTTAGGAACCTTTACGCAGCCGCAGTCTAACATGTGAGTCTGGAGAAAATGGAGTCAAAGAGCTCTGATTAGAGACTTAGCTGCTTGTCTGGAGATGGACTGAGCAGGAAAACCCACTGCCCTCTGCTCTCTGCCCTCTCTGTGTGCAGCGAAAGCAACAGTGTCAGAGCTGGGGCAACAGGAGAGCAAGTTCTCTGCACCTACATGCAGTTTATTGTGGCCTAAACTCTGATCTCTGCTTAGTGCTACAGGAATGAAAAATGTCCTTGCTGGCAGTGACATTTAGTTTTTACCCACTTTTTTAGTGAACCTTTTTGGTGTAATATTTGGGCCTGCCTAGCTATTACTTGGAAAAGAAACTTCTCAAAGTCTTGCAGAGTTATGTATACACTTTGAGCGCACCCATTCTTATCTACATGTTAAAATGCATTCTGGACTTTGCTTGTTAAATTTTAAGTTTGAAATGGAACGGAAGAGCGATAGTAACTCAAGGAAACAGAAGTAACAAGGACTGATTTGTTTGTGTGCTCACTATGCTGACTGGTGAACTGGTATACCCCACAATTTAACTTGTCGTTTATGTTGGGCACTCTGCTAAGCAGCACAGAAGAAGTGGAGACTGGGTAATACATAAAGAACAGATTGGCCTGGAAGTCTAAGTGGAGGAGCCACATCTGGCATGGGCCTTCTGGCATCATGCCTTGGTGGAAGGAGGAGGGACCCTTTTGTAATCAGCATTAACAGTCACGCCCTCATGGCCCCATCTCTCCACACTGTTGTATGGGGATTGAGTTTCCAGCTCATGCCTTTGGGGCACATTCAACCACAGCACTGTTTAACATGCCGAAGTACTTTGTTGTAGTTCCTTTTATTATTCAGAGTAATTTTCCTGATACTTTTTTGCGGTTTATAATACATTTGCTTTTTTTTATTAGTGTGTAATAATTTTACAGGGGAAATCACTGTGACTTTTACATGTGTGCTCATAATAAAACTTAGATTCACCCCCTCCATGGTTCTCCCTCATCCATCCTGCCCCATACTTAAAATTTTTAGTTTTTTTGCGGTGTTGGGTTTGAACTCAGGGCCTCATGCTTGCTAGGCAGGTAGGTACTCTACCACTTGAGCCACTCTGCCAGCTTTTTAAAAAATTTCTTTGTAAATTATTATTAGTGTACAACAGGGCTGGGGGGTTGGCTCAAATGGCAAAGAGCTTGTCTACCAAGAGTATATAATAGTACAGGGGATACACTGTGATATTTATGTCCCCTTCCTCTGATAACTCTTAAAGTAAATTTTTATCTTCAGATTGTTTTGTTGTAGAATTATCATGGTTTTAAAAATGGGGAATAGATTGCACTTGAAAAATTTAAAAGATCTTAAAAACATTGCTTGTATTTTGGAATCCCTAATTTGTACCAGTCAGCATTAGTTCCCTAATTCGTTGCTGCTGGGCTATACATTGCCTTGTAGGACTGTAGTTAAAGCTTACAATGGGTCTGTCTTTAAATATCACATCAGCTGTATTGGCAAAGAGTTGACTGAGCACTGGATGCCTTGAGACTTGATTCAATTTTGGTACTTTTTTTTCTTTTCCAATAGTATATCGCAGAACTGGCGAATGCCCTGTCTTACTGTCATTCAAAGAGAGTTATCCACAGAGACATTAAGCCAGAGAACCTGCTTCTTGGATCGGCTGGGGAGCTTAAGATTGCAGACTTTGGGTGGTCAGTGCACGCTCCGTCCTCCAGGTACGTGGCTCCAGAGGTGGCAGAAGCCCTGAGTCAGAGTTCACGCAGACTAAGCGTTGAAGTCAGGCGGCTGAGCCAGAAACAGTTTGCAGTTATTTAGGCCTAATGGTAAACTAGTGTCTTTAAGAAAATTTTATTCTGTGACCATTGTGATCTATCTTGCATTCTAGGCCTAGTGGTGAAGATATTTAATGTCCTCAGAGACTAATGATGGGGATTAAATAAGCCTACAGATATGACAAGCATATTACAGGAAAAATGCAGATGTGTGGGGGGAGGACCTACCTTAATGGTGGGGCGGAAACTCCAGCTGCAACCTGGATAAAGAGATGGGAAAAATTCCAGAGGGTAGCAGTACAAAGAAGAGCCAAGAGCACAGTTTTTTGGGGAACTTTGTAAACCAAGTTGGTGTCAGTGGACCTTTGAGGCTGCTGGTTGGAGTCACTTAGTTCTGCTTTTATCAGCAATAGGAACAGTGTTCTTTTTTTGACAGTACTAGGGTTTGAACTCAGGGCTTCATGCTTGCGTGACAGGCACTCTGCCACTTGAGCCACACCTCCAGCCCAGGACTAGTCCTCTTTCTTGTCCCTGTTAAAGCTGAAGCATCAGCAGTGAAACAATTTAAATCTTAGATGGACTTTCTTCAAAACGGGCTAAACTCTTCTCAGCTGTTTTAATTTGGGTGTAAACAAGCTTTTATGCTTCATGTGAGTTGAACATTTTAAAGCTTCAACTTTGAGGGAGAACTTAAAGATTATTCCCAGGTGACTCTTAAAATCTAATTAGAAAAATTGTACAGCCTAAAAGTAGATGCTGTGTGGGAGCCTTTCTGTGTTACAGATTTGTTTGTTTGCAGCAATGCATTGAATCTGCCATTGCAGTCTGTTTTAAACTGATTGTCACCTCCCAGTGAGAGACACAAGGAGCTGTAGGCTTCATGATGCTGCAGGGTTAAGCTAGACTTCAGAAAATCCAGCTGGCTGCTTCCTGACATCATACTGTAAATGTTACCAACACAAGAATTGACAAGGGTGTGTGGACTGTTGTCAGAGAACCTGTCTCAGTGGTGACGAGAGGCTAGAGGTCTGGAGAGGTGGCCCCTTCATCGCAGGGCATGCTTCACTGAGGGAGCACTTACTGCACTCACTGGGTGCCATGGCATGGCTGCAGCACTGTCAGAGCAACAGCAGCCTCCATGGTCTCTTCGGATGGCTGCCACCCAGTTTATTTACAACCTTTGTTTCCAAAACCCAAATGGTAGCTGATAGCACCCTGTCTGTCCAGTAGTTCTATTAGAACTCAGCAGTTCTAATACTTTGCGGTATTGACTGTGTCTGCCTTTTGGGTGAATGTTTGAAAATAAGTTGCAGTGGCATCATGCTTCATCGCCAAGTGTACAGTGAGCGTCTCTACAAATAGGGCGGTCTGCATAGTCACAACCCTTGTCACTCCTGGGTTGAAGCACAATTGATATTTAGTCCGTGTTCACATTTTCCCACTTGTCCATGAAATTTTGTAGCTGTGTGATTTGTTTTTGTTTTTAACCAGAACCTAAGCAAGCTGGTTGTGGTGGTGCATGTTTTAGCACATCAAAAGTTGAGGCCAGCCTGGGCTGCATAGGAAGACCCTTTCTCAAACGACAACAACAAAAACCCCACAGAAATAAACCCAGCCAAGTTACATGCATTGTGTTTGACTGTCCCCTTGGTCCTCATCTAGACCAGTCTCTCTACATTTTTAAATGTATTTTTCTGAATATGGTGTCACTTGAACCTAATATAGAACTCCAAATTGTATAAACAGAACTCTGCATGGCAGTTTTTCTGTTTTGAGACAGGGTCTTGCTATGTAGCTGAGGTTGGCCTCTTCCTTGATCCTTTTGCCTCAGCCTCCCAAGTGCCGAGATTACACGTACGTGCCACCATGCTTGCCTGTGTGGCAGCTTTTTATTGAAATGTTAATTTTAGTTTTTTTCTAGATTGGTCAAATTTGGCCTGAAGCTTGGTGGCTAGCCGTGTGATTTTATAGTTTTGTTTCCATCTAAAAATATGGGTAGAATAGTAGGTATGCCACAGCCCAGGATCTGGCCCAAGGAAGTGCTCAGTCAGTGTTAGATAACCAGAACACGCCAACCGACCTCCCTTTCCAGGAGGACCACTCTCTGTGGCACCCTGGACTACCTGCCCCCCGAGATGATTGAAGCCCGAATGCACGATGAGAAGGTGGATCTCTGGAGCCTTGGAGTCCTGTGCTATGAGTTTTTAACTGGGAAGCCGCCTTTTGAGGCACAGACGTACCAAGAGACCTACAGAAGGATATCTCGGGTAAGACCTAACTGAGCAGGATCCAGCCCTGCTGCTAGAATTCTTCCCTTGTCAGTCTGAACTTGAGACTAAGGTCTGAATACTTATACTACTCAGTCTCTCTAACATGTGTTTTGTGGCATTTTTGGCACTCGTACTCCAGGTTGAATTCACATTCCCTGAGTTTGTGACAGAGGGAGCCAGGGACCTTATTTCACGACTACTAAAGCATAATGCAAGCCAGCGGCCCACGCTAGGAGAAGTCCTTGAACACCCCTGGATCACAGCAAACTCATCAAAACCTTCGAACTGCCAACAAAGCAAAGAATCAACTAGCAAATAATCAAGCCTGAGGAGAAAGCCTTGAGCCAGGGCTGCTGTACAGCCTCTAGGAACACGCTTCTGAAACCTCCCTTTCTGTCCACCTGCCTCTAGCCCAGAGCACTACAGGACCTGGGATTTGTCTCACTGAGCAGGCAGTGCCTCCTCACCTCACCTGCTGGTGGGAAAACTCCGCCTCAGCAGACGTGACACCAAGAGTGGCCATGAGGATCGTGCTGCTTTTACTGGTTTCACAATCTGAGGGAGGAGCTGGCCGCAACCATCCCCACGGCCTGTGTCCAGCAGGCTGTCCTCTGGAAGACGAATTTGGAGCCTGGCTGTGGGGAAAGTGGCCACCTTGCCTGGACTCAGCCAGTGATCCATCTGTACAGTGACTGCCAAGTGCCCGAGTGTGTGTGTAACTTATTGGGTGGCCAAGCCTATAGGAATGAATATGTGGTTCTTTCTTTTAAATGTTAAAATAAAGATTTATAAAGACTGGCATTTCCCCTCCATGGCAGCCCCTTATGTCCCCATTGTCCATCAACTGCTAAGGCTGGGTTTCTGGTCCTCCTTAATCACTGCAGGATAGAACACATGTGCTCGTCCTTTGTCTTGGGACCCAGAAGAAACCAGGTATCTCAGCTGTGTCTAAATGTTTGGAGTTATGGCATGCTTTTAAATTTGTTAAATATATATGTCTACCTGGAGCACACGGGTAATTATTCCCACCACTGTTCACTGTGGGCCAGGAAATGAGCAGGTCTAGCCCTTTTCTGGTCTGGTGATGTAGTCCTAATGTGTAAGGTTTATAGCTGCCATGTCATCTGTGGTTGACCAAAGAGGATGAACTTGGTGAAGAAAAGGCAGAAGTGCTGAGTTAAGAACTAGCAGAGAAATATGCTTTAATGCTGTATGTATGTATGTCAAAATTAAAGTGGCCAGTGTAAAGAAAGTTCCACGAGTAAGTGACAGAGTTGTCAAACTTCAAAACACAGCAGTAAAACTGCAAAGGTCAGGTGACAAGTGAGCTTTTGGTTCCCAGTGTTGTGCTGAGTTAACTTGTACATTCTCAGAGTAGTAAGATGTGCTGTGTGTCCAAGCTGTATTTGATGTGATGTGACCACAGTGACACCAGCTAAACTCAGGACGGTTCCTGCTACACAGGCAAAAGCTCACTAGCACACTCGTCACAGGCGCTGTTCATACCCCACAGCAATCATGGCTTACCAGAAGAGGAAGAAGGCCACAGACTACAAAGATGTTTATTTGTGTCACAGCATCTCAGCTGCTCACTGCCAGCCAGATTAAAAAATTAGGCAGACAATGGCTTACATTTTAAAACTAGTTCAGTTTCATTCCCCTAGTTCCATGAACAAACAGTGTAACAAAATGCTTCAGTTCCCTGATCCTTTGACCCCATCCTCTCTAGTAACTTTTCTGTTGTGGTTGCCACCACAGGGGCGCTTGGGGTTCAGAAGGTAGTGAGGTGGCTCTCTGGTATAATTAGTTCTATTGCTTGTCCCTTCCACTCCCATTACTCTGAACGCATGATCAGAATTGGGGATTTAATAAGCCCCTAAGCCTTTAGGGCCCTCGATCAGCTTTTTATTGCAATGGTATTGCTCGGATTGGAGACTGGATAGTGAATAGCAGCCTGAAGCTAACAAATGGCTGTTCTTTTTTGGCTGTTAGTGGGGTTTGAACTGTGGGCCTCATGCTTGCTAGGCAGGCATGCTACAGCTTGAGTCACTCCGCCAGCCCACAAATGACTGTTGAAACACGAGCAGACGGGAAGGCTCTGTCCAGTCCGTATGAGGAATTACTAATACCAGTACTAGGCATCTCGTTCAGCTATGGAGATGGCCTTGGAGTTAGATTCCAAAATAGGCACTTCCAGGGTGTGTTTGGAAGAGCTGGGGAAGCTCCTGTTTTGAATCAGTAACAGCTTTTGGCAGTGATCTAACTGCTTTAAAAGGAGAAAAAAAAAAAACGGGTATGGTGGTAGACACCTGTAATCCCAGCACTGGGAAGGCTGGGGCAGAAGGATCATTAGTTTGAGGACAGCATGGGCTACAAAGTGAGACCCTGTTTCAAAAACAAAAAACATTTCCACTTTAAAGATCTTGTAAACAGAATCTGTTGCATGAAAATTCTTTTAAATGTTAACAGATAATTGATGGGTCACGATGGATTAACTAGTGAACTGTCAACAGCCAGATCGCATTAGAACTTGTATGGTCAGTGAGTTCCTTTAGTTTTCTGATTCATAAAATATTTAAAAAACAAAACAGTCCCGGCATGGTGAACCAGATAAGTGAAACTCTTTCAACCATGCAGCAGAACAGACTTAAAATTGGGCCCCAGAGTGTAGAGCAAGTGCCCTGCATTAGCAAAGCACAGAACATAGATGATGTGAACCCCACAGGAGGGAATCCCTTCCCCAACTGTCTGCCCCTGGCTACTTAGAGGAGGAAGTCTCAGTTTGGGTCCTGGGTTTCTATGGTAGTCTCCCTAACTTGGTCTTTTCCTAGTAAAACTGGTCTGGTGGACTATAATTACACCTGCCCATTTCCACTCTCCCCAGCATGATTACTTTCATTTATAACAAGCATTACTGATTTTCTTTTATGGGAAGTGATACAAATCTTTCATATAATTTAAAAATACAAGTAGTGATGCAGTGTAAACATTGCCTCAATTCTGGAATGACTGAAGTTTGAGAGAGTTAAGTAAAGATTGTCTTAGCTTTTCAAATGTCAGTATCCAAAAGTCTCTGTGAATATGGACATCAGGAACCAAGCAATACTTTTTACTATTGGGCCAGGTGTCCATATGTTACAAAGAACCCTGGCCTAACAAATCATCTAGCCCCATCATATCCAGAGCTGACGGTGTTTTGGAGTCACCAGATATCTGCTTTTCCTGTTCCCAAGATAAGTGTAATGGATGTCAAGGGCCTGATGCTAATTTAGATCACGATTAGAGATCGACAAGTTTTGCATCATTAGCTAGATCTCTGACAGCTGTTTTGCTGCATGTTAAACTCCAGGCTGTGGCGGACAAGTCAGAGGAAGGGGAATTTTAAAAAACCAGCTAAATTAATCATTGCTTTTTAAGAACCTGAGCAAAGATGAACTCCCTGGAGCTTCTGCAGATGGACCTCACCAATGACCTCGAAGGGGCATTTTGTAGATGGCTTGGTTTTGAGATGTTAGCTCCTACGTGGTGTCTCACTGACATTTTAGAAAACATACAGTCATATGAACACCATTAACAAAATTTTTAAAGCAAAAAAATCTATACTCATTCAAAAACCTGATTTTTCCTGGAAAAGATAAAATTATTCCATGAGAACATAACAACTAGCCCCTCCCCCCTCCTCCCCAAACTACAACCCTAAACTCAATCCAGACTGTGTGATTTAAGAGAGGTTTGCAGTGTCTACAATTGAGGTGTTCATCAGGGCTTTGCAGATGGAGATTTAAAAAGTCCCACCTTCCGAAGATATCTGACAACGAAAGGCACAGAGACGAGGGTGATGCTGATCCTCACTGGCGCGAACAGCTTGTGGATCGCATAGGCCACCACAAAGGTGCTCGTGCCTGCTGCCATTTTTGACTGTACCAGTGACTCATTAAATCCAAGTTTAAGCAGGATCGCAGACATATCTACACCACTGGCAGGTGGGAAGAGGCAAAGAAAACAATTAGTACAGCCAGGGATTAAATTACCTTGGCTATAAGATTGACAGTATTTTTTTAAAAACATTTTTATTAGTATAGGATAGTTATATAGGGGGGGTTCTGTTGTGACATTTTCATATACACATATATTGTACCCCAGTTTGGTTCATCCCCTCCATTATTCTCCTTTCTTCCTCCACTCCCCTTCATGAAATGACTTCAACAGGTTTCAGTGTTCCATATTCACACATGTATAGAAAGTACCTCAGCCATACTTGCCCTCCTTTACCCTCTTCATTTACCCTCCCGCTCCTGCTGCATGAACAAACCTTAGAAACAGAGTTCTCATCCACATAGAATCTAGGTGACAGTAAGAAACAAGTATTTATTACTGTGAAAAATCTTACCTTGAGTTGGGGGCACGGCTCAAGTGGCAGAGTGCCTGCTTCATAAGTGGGAAGCCCTGGGTTCAAACCCCAGTACCATCAAAACAAAAAACAAAAACCAAACTTACCTTGAAACAACCACGTAAAATATGCCCAAGGAGATGAGTGAGATTCCGATGTGCACTGACACGCCAACAGCCCCATATTCTTGAAAAATCTTTTTCAGCTGCTGTGATTTGCTCTGCTTTTTCTCCTCTGTGCTGTTGGTGTGACTGCCTGTTGTCTGGGTGATTCTGCTGGTGTCCTGTGCACAAGCCAAAGGGGAGGCTCTACATGGATGGTCATCACCGGCTTCTCCCCACCCCACCAGGGGTTGGCTGCTGTCCTGCTTACTCAGTGGGCCCGCTTAGTCACTGCAGTGCAGCCAAAGGTTAGGTCCTAGGTATGGTTGGCAGAATGATGGCTTCAGATGTCCAGGTCCTAATCTTCAGAACCCTGGAGCATATCATCTTACATGGCAAAAGGGCTCTGTAGCTCTTAAGATGGAACCACAGGATCCTTCTAAGGGAAAAGAGGGAGGCAAGAAGCCAGGCATCAGTGGCTTATGCCTGTAAACCTAGCTACTTGGGAGGCTGAGATCAAAAGCATTGAGGTTCCAGGCCAGCCTGGGCAAATAGTTTGTGAGACCCCTCCATCTCCAAATAACTAGAGCAAAATGGACTGGAGGTGTGGCTTGAACGGTAAAGTGCCTGCTTAAAAGGAAAAAACAAAAAAAGGCAAGAGAGTCAGTGTCTGAGAGAGAGAGAGGTGATGGCAGGTGCAGAGGCACATCTGAGATGGTGTGCTGCTGGCTTGTGGATGTGGGGGTGACAGCCAAGGAGAGCAGGTGGCCTGTAGATGCTGCAAGAGGCAGGAAGTGGGTTCTGCCCTTCAGCCTCTGGAAGGAACCTTGACTCTACCCAGTAAGAACTGTCTTGGACTTGACCTCCAGCACTGCAAGGTAAGTGTGTGTGTGGCCATCTGTTAGAGCAGCAAGAGCGACTGATATACCAGTGCTCATGCACTTGGGGACGGCAGCGATGCTCTACTGAACCTTTTTCTGAGCCAGGCAGTCCTCTACCGTGTTCTCTTTGTTCCTCCCCTCATCCTCCTGACAGTACTCTGGAGCTCAATACTAGCTCCTACACTTCACAGAGGAGAGGCACAGGCTCCCAGAGGTCAATTATTTGGCTCAAAGTCATCAAGATGTGAGCCCAGGCCACCTGAGCCTGCAGCTTAGGCACACAATCACCATGCCATGATGCTACCAAAAGAGGAGAGTTGAGCGAGATAAAACGGAGCAAAAGCTACGGTATATTTACTTCCAGGATCAAGATTTACACCCGAGACCTGATTCCGAGAAAGGCAAGGCCAGTTCCTGGACAATACACCGAACAGGTCTTGCAGAGAAATCATTCACTGCACGTGGCAGCTATTACCATTTATTCATCGCCTGCTGAGCCTGGAATGTTTGTGAGAAACAATCAAAAACCCCAGCACCCTTGGAATCGAAAAAAGTAAACCTCAATAAGAGAGCACTTTTAGACAAAAGTTTTCTCTATAGTCCTCAGCTGGGCCCGGCAGGTGGCGTGCATTTGTCTGTGCTTTGGATCTAGTGATCCTGCAGCTGGATGGTTCCCTCCGGTATATATTTTTTTTCCTCCTGTATTTTTAGAGTGTGCTGAAGCTGAGCCACATTGCAAAGGCAAGGGGAAGGAGCACACCAGCCTACATTTCCCAGTAGATTGGGTTAGGACTCCCCGGGATAAAAGGGAAATGATACAGGGTCCCTAAGCAGCAGCCTCCAAGCCCATCAGGCACACCTGGGGTGTCTGTGGCCTCCAGGCCTGACTCCTGACTTAGTGTGGGAGCCATTGCCTGGAGCAGGGGCTCGCACTGAGCATGTGTATTTGTGGTGTGTGAGGCCCAAGATGCTGCACTCCTCCTGAGCTCCAAGGAGGCCCAAGTGATGCTGCTGGTAGACTCTGAGTGGTGCCAATCTAGAAAGCTTCTGCATTTGTACTATGTCTGTGTGCCCAGCCTCTGATTTTGCAGATGTTGGTGGGTAGGATGGGCCCTGGAATTTGCCATGAGCCCCCCTTCCCCAGGTGACTCTAAGGCGATCAGCCAGGATAGCCAGGCCAGCCCCTGCTCACCTCTCCTGCCTTGCCTGGCACACTCTCCTGGCTGGCCTTCTCTACTGCTAGCAAAGGATTTGCCGGGAAGGGGGATGGGTGTTCTCTGTTTTACATCAGATGGAAATGGAAATGCCACCTCCTCCAGGAGGTCCCCTCCACTGAGAGAGGCCCTTGTCACATGTCACCTTAGGCCTTCCTGGGCCACCCTGTTTAAAACTAACAGGATGTTGCCTGTCATGACTGAACAGTTTTGTTCCTACTGTAGTCTTGTGGAAGATACTGCTTATTCTGTAGTGGGAAGTCTGGCTGCCTTTTTCTTTCTTTAGTTTTTGGCTAGAAGGCCTTCTATCAAACTTGGGGACATGAACAAAGGGCCCTTAGCAGCCATGATGGGCCTGTGGAGGGGAGTGTGGGGCACAACTGAGTTTGGCCTGGCCAAGGTGGGAAATGAAAAGGCTTTCAACTGCCATCAGCGTCCTGAGCACGGTGTTGGCACCGGAGGGGCTGCACACAGTCCTATCAGCTCTGGCAGCTGTCCCATCTGTGGGGAGAGGAGGGTGGGGCTTGTTTATCAGGAAGAGCCTGGCCTCCCAGCCATGTTAGCCCCATTCTGGCCATGGCCTGGGTGCAGGGCTGGAGGGGATCAGGTGCTGGCCAAGAGGAGGCAGGAGACAGCGTTTCTCTCCTTCACAGGCAGGGAGTTCTAGAAAAGTCTCTATTAGGAGTGGCTGCTTGCAGGAAATGGAGGGGCGCCAGGAGGCATCCATCCATCTTCGCTCTGGAGGAGACTAAAAAAGCTAAAACAGCAACAATGGAACATTGTCATCCTGGTGTCTGGACTCAGTGCAGAGCGCATGTGTACAGATGCCCCTCTTCCACCCCCCCATATTTATTAAAGTACAAAAAGCCATATGAGAGAAGGGCCAGGAAAGTTGGAAAAATGAGCCACAAGTTGATGCCATCATTTGACATGACACTTGTTTTCATTCATTTGATAAGTAATAATAAACACTGTATGGTATGTGTAGACTTTGTGCCAAGCAGTGTTCTGAGTACTTTGAAATACTAATTCAAGTGATCCTCACAGCGTCCCCTGTGAGATGGGCACTACTGGCATCCCCACTTAATAGAAGAGGATCCTAGAAGCCCTGAAAGGTTGAGTAACTTACCAAGGATCACACAGAGATTAATTGTCAGAGCTGGGACTCAAACCCAGCACTACTCCTCTTGTATTCCCTGTGCTAGGCTGTGTCCGAGTGTAGGGACAGAGCAATGAAGAAAACTGACACAACCTGCAGGGGTTTAGGTCTACTGGGAGGAGAGGTACAACCAACAGACTAAATCCCTAGCAGTGCTCTGAAGACACACCCAGTAGGGCAAGGGGAGGAGGACACTGCATATGACAATAAGGGAAGCCAGAACTGATGGAGGAGAGGACAGAGCCTGCTGAGAGAGCAGGTCTTTTGCCTAAGAAGTGGCCTGGGCTTGCCTGATTTCCATGACGTTGAATCACTTGGGTGCTGTTCCTTTCTGTCTCCTTGTTATAGCAGAGCCTCCTGCTGAAGACACAGGCAGGCGTGTCTCTCATGCACTTAAGTAAATGCCTGGCACTGGCTGGGCACTCCTGCCTCCCAATACAGGCAGCAAGGAACAGCAGGCAGGGGATGCTCGGCTCTGCCCAAAGCCAGGCTCTCCTCCCTCCTTCCCCCTGCAATGGGGAAGTGTTTGCTCAGGGAGATAAGTATCTTAAGTTCTGATCCCATTTGGATTTCACTCCTCTATCAGAGAGCAGGAGAAGCAAGGACAGCTCCTGGGCCCTATGGCTGTGTTATGTTTACTATAATTATGACAATCACTAACAGTATTGTTGGATGTGCCAGTCGTCAAGAGCAAATATCTCATTTTACATTCATACTCTATGAAGTGTGAGTTACAAATGTCCCATTTTACAGACAAAGAAACTGAAAGACCGAAAAGTGAAAGCATTAAATCAAGGCCACAGAAATAACGAACAGAGACAGGAATCCTGGGAGTCTGAGGCCACACTCATCCCCACTGCATACACACACCCCTATCAGTGCAGGGCCTGGGGCGGGGCGGGGGGAACCACGACGACAGGGCTGATGTGGCTGAAAGACAGCAAGAAAAGAGGCCGTTCTAGATACTGAATGCATTGAAGAGCCATCCCCATAGGGCTGAGGGGAGCCCAAAAAGGGGCCCAAGGCACAACTGGCGGTCAGAGAAGGCTTCCTGGAGGAAGCTGGGCTGAGCACAAAGAATCGCCAGGAGACAAGCTTGCTGTGTGTGGCACATCCCTAGGCTGTGCTCACCTTAGAGACAAGGCCTGTGCGCACCTGCCACCCAGAAAAGGAGAGGGCAGGGAAGGAAGTTCCTCCACCTGTGTGGGAGGCAGGTGAGGGTACTGGCCAAATCTCTCTGCTTTTTAATGAAAACGAGGAGCCCAGAGCAAGTAGGCTGGGGGCATGGCACTGTGCTCAGACCTACTTCACTCTGGAGCTATCCACCAGACTTGCAGAAAGGTGCTATTTTCAGCCCTCTGACAGTCAGCAAGCTGGCCCAGAGGCCCTAGGGCTGGCCCATCCACAGTGCCAAGCTCGAAGCACTCCTCTGCAGGACTCCCGGCTCTGTGTCCTGACCCATCACTCCTGTATTTCCAAACTCCACTACTTTCTTTACAGAGACCTACTTAAGCGGTCCTACTGTTCTGCATGGAAATTAGTTTTCACTTAGCACTCAAGGCAGAAAACCAAAATTAAATAATAAAGGGCACCACACTATGGATTGCTGGTCGGAGGAAGCCTGCTCTTCTAGTTAGATAAAAAGGGTGGAGCAGCAGCACAGGGAGGTATTAGATACTGGGCCCAGTGCACAGGCGTGAACGGGACTTCAAAAGGGACAACGAAGGCCACATGACGAAGTTCATCCCAAGTCCAGGCCCTTACGATTCTCTCTGCTTACACCACCGTCCTGGCAGACGCTTTGGAAACTGAGGCTCTGCTGGGGACTCTGTGACCTTGGGCAGCGTACCATACCTAGCCGAGCCTCAGTTTCTCAGGTTGCTAATTGGGGGGATCACTTCCTTGGCTTGTACGGTTTTGGGGACTCAGGAACCCAGAAGATGATCGGTTTCGGGCAGTTGCAAGTGCACAGTTGTCCTTGCGGTGGAGGTGGCCTGCCGCTGGCACGGCGCTCCGGACACCTGGAGATCAGGGTCAGGGTCGGGGCGGGGAGGCTTACCTGATGGCCACGGCAGTCCCCACGGGCAGTGCGCAGCAGCCGGCTGTCTGTCCCCGGCCGAGCCAGGGCCAGGGTCAGGGGTGGCGGGGCGCAGTGGGTGACAGCGCTCAGGAGCCAGGTGGCGCGAGGCCGGACACGGACGCTCACTCTGCCCGCTGGGCCCAGCAGCGCCAGCAGCCCCACCATGGTGCGAGCCACAGCGGGGTGGGCGGGGCTGGAGCCCAGCGCCCTACCCGGTACCGCCCCCCGGAGCCGGAGCCAGGCGAGGGGTGAGCGGGACTGGAGATTGAGGGCACCCTCTGGGGTCCACCCACTACTTCCGCCCTCCAGAGAGGCCGCCCATCTCAGAGTAGACCCGGCGAGGTTCGCGCGCTCTCCTGGCCCCGCCCCCCAGGCCTGCTCCCTGGAGCGGAGTCCTGCGCGGAGTGGGCGGAGCTGGGGACGCGCGCTCTGTAGACCCCGCCCATCAGCCCCGCCCCTCGAGCACAGTCTCTCACGGAGTGGGCGGAGCTGGGGAAACGCACGCTCTCCAGGCCCCGCCCCTGGCCCCCGCTCCCCGGGGCCCAAGTCTCGCGCGGAGTGGGCGGGGTTAGGGAATTCGCACGCGCTCCCGGCCCCGCCCCCTGGGGGCCCCTTCCCTCGCGGAGTGGGCGGAGCTGGGGAAACGTGCGCGCTTCGCTCTCGGCCCGCCCACTAGCCCCGCCCCCTGGGGCGGAGTCCCGCACGGAGTGGGCGGGGCCGTTCTCCCCAGTTCCCAGTTCCGCCTTGGGGAGCGAATCTTCGCAGTGCTTGGCAGGGGTCTTGGGCTTTCCACTGTGGCGTGTGGCTGCAGCCCGAGGCTGCAGTCTTTCTTCCTAGAGGAATGGTGAAACCCATTTATAAATATGTTTTCATGTTTGCGCCAAAGAAGAAACCGAATATGGGAATTGACAGAGGAGTTCCTCTAAGCCACCCGGTGTGACATGAAGAAGTGCAGTCTCTTTGGAAAACAGTTTGGAAGCTCCTTAAAGAGTTCAACGTATACTAACCATCTGGCCCGGCCACCCCATCCTCGGTAGCTTCTCAAGAGAAACAAAGACTCGTGCTCTTTTAACACTAGGATGTGGGGACGTCAATGCTCAGAGCGGTTGTGTTCGTCTTAGTCAAAAGCGGGGCACAATCCAGATGTCCAACAGCTGGGGAATGTTGGCACAGAACCGTGGCACAGCTCTGGGATGGAGTTCAGCCAGCGATTTGAAAGGAACAAAAAAACTACTGACACGTGCATCACAGAGATGGAACTCAGCTGTCATGCCAGTGAAAAGCTGCAGGAGCGTGCACGACGTGTTGTACGAGTCCATTTCCATGCAATGCCCAGGACAGGCAAAATTCCCTCACCAAAGATAGATCAGAGGCTCCCTGAAGCTGAGAGAGGGACTCTGGACTGACTGTAAGGAGCAGAGGGGACAACCAGGGCATGGCAGGGTCAGCAGAATAACAGCAACTTACCAGACTTACACTTAACCAGAGCGAATCTTATACCTCACTGAGTTTATAAAATCCACAAGTCAGGTGTGGCAGTGCACAACTGTAATCCCAGCACTGGAGAGGGAGAGGCAGGAGGATGGTGAATTCCAGTCCAGCCTGGCTACAGAGCAAGACCCTGTCTCAAAAAACCAAAAAAAATTATAAAAATAAAATGAAAAGTCCTCAAGTTGTAATATTATATTAGCTGCATTTCAATTCAACCAAATTCTCACAGTCACAGGAATCATATTGGATATGTGCATTTTACTGTGTTTATTACAGTTTGTGGGAATTACAGCCCCACAAGTAAGAGGGTATGCTTTGGGCTACAAAGTGGCCCTGGGTGGGAGCATGCCTGTCTAAGAGAGTACAAGAAGGTGGTAAGAAGTGCTTAAAGGCGCAGGCTGTCAAACTGGTCCTACCAGATCAGCTGTGTGATCTGAGACTAGTGACTCAACCTCGCTGAGCTGCAATCGTTCACCTTTAAAATTCTTTAACATAGTCCCTGGAAAGGGCCTTACCCCAGTGCCTGGAGCACAGTGTGCACACACACTAGCTGTGATGTGGGGGAGGACCTTGTTGAAGCTCCAGTGGCAGGGCTGGCTCCAGATGGCCTGAGGTCCTCCTAGTTCCCCTGTTCTTGTCACTGGGTCTTTTTCATTCATTAAGGTTTCCTGCTCTGGCTTCAGGATGGTAGATTTTGTGATTTTGTCATATGGTTCTCAGGGCAAAAGAAAAACATGTTTTTGTTTTTCCCCTTTAAATTTGACAACAAATATAACAATATAATTACAGACTTTCAGTGACTTTTTTTTCTTCTTCTGAAAGTGAGGAGAATTTTTTAAATATTTATTTATTTATTCATATGTGCATACATTGTTTGGACCATTTCTCCCCCTGCCCCCCCACCCCTCCCTCTCCCCACCAGAGAATTTTTTTTGAGATAGAGTCTCACTCTGTAGTCCAGGCTGGCCTTGAACTCAAGATCCTCCTGCCTCAGCTCACCTGGATGGTATATTTATTTAAAATTTTCCTCACTTTGTGGGCAGGTGATGTATTGTCATGGTTCAGATGTTTAAATGCTTGGAAAGGTGTCTACAGTGAATAGTTTACCTCCTCAACCTCCTCCCCCTGCAGGCAACCACTGATACCTGTTGCTTGGGCAGAACCTTCTAGAGACTGTTGGGCAGAGCAGGCAAATTTCTACAAATGCGTTCCATCTGTGTTTTTTCCTGAATGGAGCGTGGAGTAGACAGAGATGTGCACTTTGGCTTTTTCACTTCAGATATATTTTACTCTTTTTCTGTGTCTGTACATTAAAACCTTCATTATCCTTTTAAAGTCTTCTCAGCATACCAGTGTTTTGCAAGGACTGTCCCCTGCTGGTGGATAGCTAAGCAGCTTCCAGGCATTTCTATCACAAACCACGCCTCACTGGGCCCCCTGGCATTCTGTCAGTCGCATGGTTAGCCCTGCTTACAGATAAGTTCTCCAAAGCAGAGTTGCTTGGTGAGTGAGAAGATTTGAAGAAATGGCAAAGTTGTGCTTCACAGAGGTCGCAAAGCAGGAGGACGTTTAACTGGCCTTACCCTTAGCAGACCCAGCGTGGGACTGGCTTGTTTTTTCGTAATTTCAGAGGATCAAAGACAGCCATGTGGGTAGCATTGAGAGCTGTATAGGTTACTTATGCTGCATTGAAAAATCACCCCCATGTAGAACCCATGTACGATGCCAGTTTCTACAGAAGGCTGGCATGGGTCCCCTGGGTTTTGGCTGGCATCTCACTTAGTTGGCTGAGCTGAGGTGTCCTCAGAGGCTTGACTGAGGAAGACCCACCTTTAAGCTCCCGTAAGTTATTGGCAGAGGTCGTTTTCTTAAGTTTATGAAGCCAGGAGCCCTGGCTCTTTACTGGCTGTCAGCTGGAGTTCTAGAGGTGCCGTGTGGCTCCCTTGCCACCTCTCACAACATGGCTGTTGGCTTCTTCAAGACAAGCAGGAGTCTTTTTGAAGCCGAGTAGATCAGGGAAATGGAGGCACAGGAAACAGGATCCAGGAACTCAGTATCAGCAGCGAGTGAGCACCGTATCAGCAAATGCCTTGGATCAGAGCACTGAGAATGACTTTCTTTGCTTTAAGCTTCACACTCCCTCACTGAGCTGGAGGGGACAGACAGTTAAAAACGAGCAGCTCTCTCCCTCTGACCTGTCCTAGTCACCCAAAGGATTACTACACTGGAGGAATTGAGCAAGAATATCTTAGAGAAAGACGCTGATCCTTGATAAAATGACTCCTTTGATCACAAAAGCATTTGCAAAACAATATTTATCTTTTTTTTATGGTTTTTACATTTACTCACATGCGTATACATTGTTTGGACCACCTTCCTCCTCCCCCTCCTTTCTGTCTTGAAAAGAGCATCTGATGAAACGTGACCTCTGTTTAAAGGGTCATCTTTGTCACAATGACTCGGGTTTGGTATATTGGCCAGACTCACTACCTTTGGGTCCAAGTGATGATGTCAGAACAGTGTAGAAGCAAGAGTGAGCGAATGTTCTTTCATTTCAATCCAGTAGCAGAACCCTATGGGCTCTTCCTTCGCGATATGTAGTTGGTCCTCCTTGTCGATGAGATCTCTATTCACAAGTTCTGCATCACAGATTTGACAAGCCGTGGATGGAAAATATTTGGGGTTGGGAAAAGTAGCTTAATGGTAGAGAACCTACCTGGCATGGCGAGTACCAGTTTAGATGTTCAACACTCCCCAAACTATGCATGACAGCGATGCAACATGTACTGACTTTTCCCCAAATGATACAGCACAACAACTATTTGCATAGTATTTGCATTGTATTAGGTATTACAAATCACTAAAGATGAGTTAGTGTGTAGGAGGATATGGGTAATATGCTAATGCCACACCATTTTACAGAAAGGACTTTTTTGGGGTGGGGGAGTGATACTGGTCTTTGAACTCAGCTTTGCACTTGCTAGCGAGGAGCTTTACCACTTGAGCCATGTTTCCAGCCCTGTATAAGATTCTTGAGCGTTGGTGGAGTAGGTATCCAAAGGCGTCCTGACCCCATGTTCCACGGATATGGAAGGATGACTGGTCTCCCTGCTGCTCTAGGCTCTGCCACCTCCTACCCAGATTTTTCCATAGCCTCCTGTTTGGTTCTCTGGCTTGTGCCCCTGACCCTTGGATCCTGCCTGTGCCCAGCAGCTGCAGCCATATAAGGTGGATGTGAGCTTCCGTCACTCCTGTCCTCGAATCCCTCTAGAGCAGCTGGACAGCCTGTGCCTGACAGCCCTGCAGTCTCTTCTTACTGCACCTCAGTCACTGGTGGCTGTGGAAAGCAGAGTGTGAGAAGCCTATGAGAACTTGACATGAGCACAGCCATGTCTGCAGGCTGGGATTGGCACAGCCCACAGCTGCAGAAGGGAGTGAGGGCAAAATGCAGCACAGCTGCTTTTCCTAAGATGTTTACGTCCAGAGGGTAGCGATTGCAGGTTCCCCCATTTCCGAGAACTACAATGTCACGCCCCCCCCCCACAGAACTGTTGCTCTATTTCTTTGTTTACCATTGTATATAATAAACTCACTGTTGTGTCCAGCTGTTGTGTTGTCTCCGTCCAAGCGCCCAGCCCACCTGACCCCAGCTTTCTGCATGTTTGTCTTTTGTCTTTTCTCAATCTCCCATTGCTCCCAGTTAGGTTCCTAGGATGAGCTGGTGCAGGCTGCAAGAAGTGGCGCCTGAACAGGGACCTAACTACAGGAGAACTTGAAGCCCAAGATGAGGACGCACTCTCCAAGAAGTGTGCATGTAATAAAAAACAAGGCGAGGGGGAGAGTGAATTGAATATAGTCAGGTGCAAAAACATGGGACAGTACAGGTGTAAGGACTGAGAACTCTATATACAGACCTTAAAAGCTATGCTAAAGATTAGAGGCTGCAGGGTCAAGTCACTTCAGCTTATGCAGTTTTTAGATTTTGTGTAGGATGCTTGCCTATGGTTCCCTGAGGAGGGCACTGTAAATTTAGAAACATGGAACAAGGTAGGAGACAGGCTGAGGGCACAATATACAGCTGAGAGGACAGAATGCATGCCCATTTTTACTTTTGGTTTGTAGTCCATGATTAGAGATTGTTTGGATCCCACTCCCGCACATAAACAAAGCTTTTCCTCCTTGGTATCCAAGCTGGGGTGTGGGACTCACCCCTTGCAACCAGTCATACAGGGGTGTGAGAGGCAGCAGCTCTTGAAGGAACAGGATGCTGCAGGTGGTGGAGTCGCTGAGCTGTCAGCCCCACCTTGTGAGGAAAAGTTTTCACACAAAACTAATATTCAATCCAAAGATGATTCTGATTTTGATTCAGTGTCAGATGAGGAGGGTCATGAGGACGCTCTGGCCCATCAAGTACAGGGAGCCATGCATTTGGGGTTCCCTCCATGGGCTAAGAGACTTCCTACTCTTGCTAAGAGTCCCCTACAGGATGCCTTGCAGGCAGCTCACAGTCAAGGAGAAGATACAGCTGGTTTTAGGGTTTACCCTGTGCTTGAGAGACTGGACCCCAACAACCCTGGCATGCAACAGAGATCTCATGAAAATATTCCATTTAAAACTTAAAAGGAAATGAAACAAGCCTGCAGAATGTATGGCTCTACAGCCCCATTTATGCTGGGGCTATTGCAAAATGTGGTAGGAGATACTGCTATGTCTACAGATGACTGGACATCTCTCCAGGTGATTACTGCTGTGGAAAACAGGTTTTATAGAATTATGTCAGGAGCAGGCAAACCATAATTTGGCCCATGGAGTGCATATCACTGCAGATATGCTCATGGGAAGAAGGCCTTTTGAAGGCATAGATAATCAATTACAGTATCCCATTCAATCTTAACAGCAGATTGCCATTGAAGGCACAAGGGTATGGTGAGAACTACCCACGAAAGGAGAAAAGACTTTGGAATTAACTAGCATTCTCCAAGGTCCTGATTGAGCCATATCAAGAGTTTGTGGCATGCCTGCTGCAAAACGTAGGCAGGATAGTGGTGGATGCAGCCAGAAACATACTGGTAAAACAGCTGGCTTTCGAGAATGCTAAAAAGGCCTGTAAGATAGCCCTTCGGCCATATAGATAAAGAACTACTCTGCAAGAAATGATTAGAATTTGTGTAGATGTATGGCTGAGTCACATCCAGGGTATACTTTTGCTACTGCCTTAAAGGAAGTGTTCTGCCCTGGGAAAAGAAAAAAAGGAGCATGTTTTTCCCATGGAAAAGAGGGACATTTTGCTAGGGAGTATTGGAATAAACCCCAACTACAGCTAGATATCTCAGGGCCTGTCACCAGGCCACCGACTGGTGCCAATGGGCCCAGGTCTTGACCCCCGGGATATGTTCTTGGTGTCAGACAGGAAAACACTGGGGAAATGAATGTCACTTCAATACATATATAGATAGGCAACCTCTCATAAGACAGAGAAACTTCCAACCGGGCCTGCCCAAGCCCCGTCAAACAGTGGGGACAATCACCATGCAGCTTCCTCACCAATACCCACCATTGAAAACCTCTTTCATGCCATCCCAGGAAGCACAGGATTGGACCTTTGTCCCACCTCCTGATACGTGTTAACCCCTGATTTGGGAGTGCAAGTTATCCCTATGGGGGTCTATGACCCTCTGCCCCAGGGCACGGTGGGGTTAACATTAGGGAGAAGTGGTACGACCATAGGGGATTACAAGTTTATCCAGGTGTGATTGATGAGGACTATACTGGGGAAACCAAGATAGTGACCCAGGCACCAGGTGCCTTTGTAGCAGTATCCCCAGAGGAAAAAATAGCTCAACTGGTTATTCTCCCAAATGTGAAGAAAGGCGAGGTGTTAACTCACACCCCGTGGAGAGATGGAGGATTCAGTTCCTCTGATCATGCCTACTGGGTGCAACAAGTAACAAAAGATAGGCCAGAAATGACTTTGTTCTTAAATGAAAAACGTTTTTTGGGACTTTTGGATACTGGTGCTAATGTCTGTAATTGCTGCTAGACATTGGTGAGAAAGTTGGCCTTGCCAACACCCTGCTGCCGATCTGCAGGGGGTAGGGGCCGCTCATGGCCCCTCCAGAGTGCTCAGCAGATCCGTTGGAGGGATGAAGAGGGACACTTGGGGCTTTTTACTCCTTATGTCCTAGACAATCTTCCGGTCAATCTGTGGGGAAGAGATGTACTAGAGGAATGGAAGTTATACTCTGCAGTCCTAATAGCATGGTCTCTCACCAAGTGTTTCAACAAGGCTATAATCCCCTTAAGGGATTGGGAAGATATCGATAAGGCAGGTTACATCCTGTACAACCTTTAGGGAAACTTGGAAGGGGCTAGGATATCAGGCTGTGCAGCCTTTTCAGTAGGGGCCCTGGTCCCACAAACTAAACACTCCCCTTTTAAACAGGCAGCCCAGATCACTTGGCTCTCAACAGATCCAGTCTGGGTGGACCAGTGGCCCTTAATGGGAGAAATTCACTGTAGCCACAGCTCTGGTAGAGGAATAATTAAAGGCAGGGCATATTGAGCCTAAGCATAGCACTTGGAATACTTCAATTTTTGTGATTAGAAAAAATTCAGGAAGATGGAGGCTTTTACAGGATTTGAGAGCTGTCAGCACAGTAATGCAGCCAGTGGGGGCACTCCAGCCTGGCCTTTCCTCACCCACAGATATTCCATTAGTCTATTGTCTCTGCATTCTTGATCTTAAAGATACTTTTTTTTTTTAAACCATTCCTCTCCATCCAAAAGATAGAGAAAAATTTGCTTTCACTTTATCATTGCCAAATCATCAGGGCCCTAGGTGCCAATTTCATTGGACAGTGCTGCCCCAAGGCATGGCTAGCAGTCCCACTATGTGTCAGGAATTTTTTGCTGCAGCAACAGAACCTACATGCTGTAAGTGTCCAGAAGCTTATGTCCTTCCTTACGTGTACGATAGTCTGATAAGTCAGCCCAGTGAGTCTCCACTTTTACTAATCTTGGCAGATCTTACAAAGGACCTTGAGGCCTGGGGATTGTGCATTTCCCTGGAAAAGTTACAAAAAATACCTCTTTTTCAATGTTTAGGGCAAGTTATCAACAGATGCTTGATCTGTCCTCAAAAAGTAGAAATCAGGAAGGACAATTTAAAAACCTTAGGTGATTTACAAAAACTGCTTGGAGATATCAATTGGCTCAGACACTCTCTATCTCCTCTTTTTCACCTGCTCAAGGGGGACCCTAATCCTTCCTCACTTCGAGAATTTACGGAGGACACTTGACAGGCATTGGTTAAGGTAGAGAGAGCAATTACTACAGCCCAGCTTCAGCGCTTGGATCCTCGGCAGCCTGTTCAATTATTGATTTTACTGTCTCCATTAATGCCAATGGGAGAATCTGGCAACTGCGGGGGGTGCTGGAATGGTTATATTTGGGTCACTGTCCTGCTAAGGTGCTTATACCATATCATGAGCGGTAGCGAGGCTGCTTGCTAAGGGACGCACTCGTTGTTGTGAATTGCGGGGGCATGAGCCCAGTAACATTGTTGTCCTGTTTTCAAAAGATCAACAGCATTGTTTATGGCAATTTTCAGACTTATGGCAGTCTGCACTGGCTAATTTTCCAGGATAGATCGGGGAACATCTCCTGCATTCAAAACTTCTACAGTTTGCCTCCCTTCATGCATTTGTCTTTCCCAAAATGGTCCTATCCTCCCCTCTATAGGAAGCTGTCACAATTTTCACTGATGCTTCTGGACGTGGTACTGCTGCCTAGTACACCAAAGATAACCACAAGGTTGAACATACTGTTTTTGCCTCCACTCAAAGGGAGGAGATTTATGCTGTTGTCACGGTCCTCAGGGACTTTCCACAGCAACCTATCAACCTGTGCAGTGGCAGTCACCATGTGGAAGGTGTTCTATGCTGCATTGAAACTGCTCATATCAGTCATACTAGTAGTGAAGAGTTGTTTAATATTTTCTTTCAGTTGTGTAGTCTGGTGTGAACCTACTTCTATCCCTGTTTTGTGAGCCATTTGTGCTCATGTTCTAATCTCCCTGGCACACTCTCTGACAGTAATACCCGGGCAGATGACCTAGTTTCTGAGCTTGCTTTGGGCTTGCTCATGCAAACTGCCACACTGGTAGAAGCTGCCTGGCAAAGTCATGCTTTGTACCATCAAAATGCTTCAGCCTTGTGTAGGCAATTTCACCTTACCAGGGAGCAGCACAACAAGTCATTAAATCATGTCAACAGTGTGTCACATGTTTGCCACAAGTGCCTGAGAGGGTTAACTCCCAGGGCCTTCAAAGGCCTGGAATCTTGGATTCACTCACATTCTCTCCTTTGGCTGGCAGTGCTATGTTCATGTGTCAGTGGACACTTATTCAGGTTATATCTATGCCTCCACACATGCTAGTGAGGCCACTAAGTAATGTAATCGCTCATTGTTTGGCTGCCTTCACCTCCATGGGTAAATCCCAACAGCTCAAGACTGACAATGGCCCTGCATACACTTCAATTGCTTCTCAGTGGTTCTGTGAGGCCTACCAGATACATCACACCACCAGCATTCCTTGTAATCCTCAAGGGCAGGCCATAGTGGAACGTGCATATGACATTCTCAAGATGAAAGTAAAAATATTAAAAGGGGGAGATGAGGTACTGCCCCCAGCTAGCCAATGCATTTTATTAATTTTTTGAACTACCCAGAACAGGGTTTAACACCCGCTGAAAGGCATTGGCCGAATGTCAGGCCTCAGGTTCTTTGGAAAGATTCATTGACTTGCAAATGGTCCTAGTCCTGTCCTGATGTGTGGTCGAGGGCATGCTTGTGCTTTTCCTGAGGTGTAGAACACCCACAGTGGGTACCATCGCAGTTTGTCAAGCCTCATGGACCCCCTGGTCCCAAAGATGAGGAGGCTGAAACTGGAAGACTCCTCCAGGACAGGATACAACTGAGGCTGACTCCTCCACTAACCAGAGGGCAGTCACAGAGATGGCTGCTGGTGAGACAGACGCAGAACAGTGAGCTGCCCACGTGGGGTCAAACCAAGAACATGAAGATGATAATAGCTTGGGGATGACTGGGAATCTGCAGCCACATTGCTGGTGGGTGTTGTCCAGGCAATGCATACTGGACTTTCATGCCCATCCCACCAATGCTGCATCCTATCACTTGGTACAGCCACTCTGTATCTATCTTTATGGATGATACGGTGCACATGGGAGGTCATTCCTCAGGACATTTGGTGCCTCAGTATAGTGACTATAGCTTTACAGGTAAGGCTCATCTATGGGTGCATGGGAACAAAGCAATGATACTGTAGACTTATGGCAATTGAGGCAACAAATATTAGTCATGAAAAGGGCTTATGATAATTTTGTTTCTCCAGCTAATATTGCAAACACTATCATGGATGAATTCAAGGGTTCCAATCCATTTAACTTGCTAAAGCACTCCTTCTGGTGTTTGGCAGGAATAAGTGTATTATTGTCATCTGTTTTCTTGTTCTTTTTTTTTTTTTATTTCTTTTTAATTTATTTTGTCATATTTTTGTAAAATGGCAGAAATGCAATAAAAAGTATATTTCAACAGTGTGGAGGTCAGAGCAATGGATCAGGGTGTCTGGGGGCCTGGAATGGTCCTGCCATAGGCTGTACCCTTAGGGGCCTCCTCTCAGGAACTGGGTCTTAGGGCCACAGATGTTAAAGTCCTGAATCTGGGGGACCGACTTGCTCTGGAGGAGCTGTGGGGCCTCAGGCCTGGCTTCAGCCCCCTAGTAGACGGAGGGAGAAATTTGAATGGTGAAAGGACTCAGAAGTGAAGAGGGTGATGGGGACAGGACAGGACAGTCCTCAGCTGCATAGGGCGAGTAGTGTAGAAGAGGTGGAACTTTCTGGCACACCGCCTCCTGGGCTGGCACCTGGGAAGCCAGACAGGTGGGAAGGGTACGGGGTGTCATGTTTTCTTGTTCTTTCAGTCAGATGCCACACGGTGCAAAGACAGCTCCTTGGATTAAAGGTCGGGCTTCATTGGGAGCATTTAAGAAACAAAAATGGGGGAGATGTGGAGAGTGGAATATGAGAAGCCTATGAGAACTTGACATGAGCACAGCCATGTCTGCAGTCTGGGATTGGCACAGCCCTCAGTTGCAGAAGGAAGAGAGGGCAAAATGCAGCACAGCTGCTTTTGGTAAGATGTTTTCGTGCAGAGAGTAGAGAGCACAGGTTCCCCCTGTTCCCAATAACTACAATGGCATACCACCCCGAGAACTGTTGCCCTACTTCCTTGTTTGTCACTGTCTATAATAAACTCACTGGAGGTGGTGGAGGCTGTTGTGTGTCTCCACCAGAGCACCAGCCCACCTGACCCCAGCTTTCTGCATGTTTGTCTTTTGTCTTTTCTCAATCTCCCATTGCTCCCAGTTGGGTTCTTAGGATGAGCTCATGCAGGTCACAAGAAGTAGCTCCTTGCTGTTCCTCAGCCCTTGTGTCAAGCGCGTCTGTACCTCCAGACCTCAACACCCCATTCCCACTGCCAGGAATTCTTCAAAGCCACACAGTCTTTCTTTGGCTCAGGATTCTGCAAAGACCTGCACTTTTGGGAGGCCCACTCTGACCCTGGGAGACGGGAAGGGCACTTCCATGCCCACTCTGACCCTGGGAGACGGGAAGGGCACTTCCATGCCCACTCTGACCCTGGGAGACGGGAAGGGCACTTCCATGCCCACTCTGACCCTGGGAGACGGGAAGGGCACTTCCATGCCCACTCTGACCCTGGGAGACGGGAAGGGCACTTCCATGCCCACTCTGACCCTGGGAGACGGGAAGGGCACTTCCATGCCCACTCTGACCCTGGGAGACGGGAAGGGCACTTCCATGCCCACTCTGACCCTGGGAGACGGGAAGGGCACTTCCATGCCCACTCTGACCCTGGGAGACGGGAAGGGCACTTCCATGCCCACTCTGACCCTGGGAGACGGGAAGGGCACTTCCATGCCCACTCTGACCCTGGGAGACGGGAAGGGCACTTCCATGCCCACTCTGACCCTGGGAGACGGGAAGGGCACTTCCATGCCCACTCTGACCCTGGGAGACGGGAAGGGCACTTCCATGCCCACTCTGACCCTGGGAGACGGGAAGGGCACTTCCATGCCCACTCTGACCCTGGGAGACGGGAAGGGCACTTCCATCGCTCCTGACTGCTTCTGGTTTTTTTCATATGATTTATCACACTTTAACAATGTGTTATATATTCCTTTCTTTCTTTTTTTTTTTTGCTGGACTAGAAGCCCCAGTGAGGGTGAGGAACTGGCTGCGAAGTTGTCTGGTAGAAATTGCCAGTGCGAGTGCAGTGGCAGTGTTTAGTGGGTGCCCAGGAAATATTTGCTGAATAAAGGGTTCCTTTGTAACAGACCTGAAGACCAGTGGAACAGAATAGAGGACCCAGATATGAAGCCACACAACTATAATCAACTTGTCTTTGACCAAGGAGCTAAAAATATACGATGGAGAAATAGCAGCCTCTTCAACAAAAACTGTTGGGAAAACTGGTTATCAGACTGCAAAAACTGAAACTAGATCCATGTATATCACCCTATACCAAGATTAACTCAAAATGGATCAAGGATCTTAATATCAGACCCCAAACTCTTAAGTTGATACAGGAAAGAGTAGGAAATACTTTGGAGTTAGTAGGTATAGGTAAGAACTTTCTCAATGAAACCCCAGCAGCACAGCAACTAAGAGATAGCATAGATAAATGGGACCTCATAAAACTAAAAAGTTTCTGTTCATCAAAAGAAATGGTCTCTAAACTGAAGAGAACACCCACAGAGTGGGAGAAAATATTTGCCAACTATACATCAGACAAAGGACTGATAACCAGAATATATAGGGAACTTAAAAAACTAAATTCTCCCAAAACTAATGAACCAATAAAGAAATGGGCAAGTGAACTAAACAGAACTTTCTCAAAAGAAGAAATTCAAATGGCCAGAAAACACATGAAAAAATGCTCACCATCTCTAGCAATAAAGGAAATGCAAATTAAAACCACGCTAAGATTCCACCTCACCCCTGTTAGAATAGCCATCATCAGCAACACCACCAACAACAGGTGTTGGCTAGGATGTGGGGAAAAAGGAACCCTCTTACACTGTTGGTGGGAATGTGAACTAGTACAACCACTCTGGAAAAAAATTTGGAGGCTACTTAAAAAGCTAGACATCGATCTACCATTTGATCCAGCAATACCACTCTCAGGGATATACCCAAAAGACTGTGACACAGGTTACTCCAGAGGCACCTGCACACCCATGTTTATTGTGGCACTATTCACAATAGCCAAGTTATGGAAACAGCCAAGATGCCCCAGCACTGATGAATGGATTAAGAAAATGTGGTATCTATACACAATGGAATTCTATGCAGCAATGAAGAAGAACGAAATGTTATCATTCGCTGGTAAATGGATGGAATTGGAGAACATCATTCTGAGTGAGGTTAGCCTGGCCCAAAAGACCAAAAATCGTATGTTCTCCCTCATATGCGGACATTAGATCAAGGCCAACACAACAAGGGGATTGGACTATGAGCACATGATAAAAGCGAGAGCACACAAGGGAGGGGTGAGGATAGGTAACACACCTAAAAAACTAGCTAGCATTTGTTGCCCTTAACACAGAGAAACTAAAGCAGATACCTTAAAAGCAACTGAGGCCAATAGGAAAAGGGGAACAGGTACTAGAGAAAAGGTTAGATCAAAAAGAATTAACCTAGAAGGTAACACCCACGCATAGGAAATCAATGTGAGTCAATGTCCTGTATAGCTATCCTTATCTCAACCAGCAAAAACCCTTGTTCCTTCCTGTTATTGCTTACACTCTCTCTTCAACAAAATTAGAGATAAGGGAAAAATAGTTTCTGCTGGGTATCGAGGGGGTCGGGGGCGGGGGAGAGGGAGGGGGTGGGGGCAGGGGGGAGAAATGACCCAAGCATTGTGTGCACATATGAATAATAAAACGATTAAAAATAAAGGGTTCCTTTGTGCACCCCTGTTCCCTGCAATGTTCCTGCATTGTGTTTGTCCTGTTTAGCTAAGTAAAATGACCAGCCAGGGGTCTTGCCCCTCAATGCAAACTGTAGTGTTTTGTAGCAGTAAGGGTGGGGCTTGGCATCAGCACAGACGGGTGCTGGACCAGAGGTGAAGGGTGCAAGGTTGAAAGGAAGGTCCCCTCTTTGGCCTTCCAAGGCTCACTGAAATGAGTTGACAGCAGGCAAATTAAAAGAAGGATAAAAGCTATGAACATTTTTTAACATGCACAGAGGCAATCACCAAGGGTCATTACCCATGGGCCCAATGTGATTCAGAAATTTATAGACTTTCTTCCAGACAGAGGTAATGGGGAACGTAAGGGGCATAGGATATGATTTGGGGGATTTTAACAGGCTTGGAGAAACATGCCTGGACTGGGGCAGTTGTTGGGCCACAGGACAATGATTTGTAAATTGTTCTTTGTGAATCATTGAATGGGACTGATGTAAAAGACAGTGGCATGTGACAGTGTTTGTTGACAGTCTTCAGTCCTGCTTCCTGCCTCATGAGTTCATGCAATGAAAACTTAGCTAAGGAACCAGAGGTAGTTGATTTCTTCCTTGGTAGGTACGTACAGTAAGAGGATGTTAGAGTCAAGGCTCTTCCAGCCTCTGCTGCTCGTAAAGGGCCTTTCATTTAAAATAATCAGCTGGCCCACCATGTTTCTGACTGCCACTTCCTAGATCCTTCAGGGCTTCCCTTGGAGGCTACAGTAGTGTGCACAGAGATGCCTGGTGGGAGAGGCTGGCTGTGACTGTTCCCAGGCTAGGCAGGACTTTGGTGTTATGTTGGGGCTGCTGAGGTCTGGTGCCTGAGTCCCAGAGATGAATTCCATCAGGAGTCTGTTGATATTCCACAAAGCCCCAGTGCCTGTTGTGAAATGATAGGCAAAGCAGCCTGGGGCATGGCTTTGTACCCAAGAGATAAATAACGATGGCCTTGATGGCACGTAAACCTGGACATGGAGGTGGTCCTGGACTAGAGCTAATTCACACAAGGATGGGAGCCAATTAGAAAGGGCCAGGGTAAGGGTGGGGTCTGGCCCTGATGGCATTGCGACAAGGGTTGGAGAATTAATTTTTCCTTCTATTCCTGAGGATCCTAAGTAGAACACCAGATTCAAGCAGCACAGTAGTCATAACGATGACTGTAACTCTGGATGATTGGATGTTTACTTCATGGCAGGTGGGGTTCTATGTTCTCTGCATGTGTTAGTCTACTTAGAGGGGTCCACTCACACCCCAAGGGTGCACATTATAATCCCTACTGTGTGACTCAGAGCCTGACAGCAATTTGCCTGAGGTCATCCACCCCAGCAGCTGCTCCCTTACGATTAGAAACCAGTGTCTTAGTCTTTAAAGCATCCCCAAAACTTCTAAAGAGCAGATCCATTTCTTGAACAGATGAGAAGAACGAGGGGCAAATAAATGTGTATGTAACTGCTCACATGACTCCTTAGTGCACCATTTCTATTGCTGTTGTTCCAGTTATGAAACCCATTCTCATGGGTGATAGGTTAACAATGACAGAAATGACAGTGACAGTGTAGCTAACCACTGTGCACCAATTATGTATTTTTAATCTTCAAATCATCCTAAAAGACACCAGACTGACTCTGTGTGGTTCTTTTTTTTTTTTTTTTGGGTGGGACTGGGATTTGAACTCAGGGCTTCACACTTACAAAGCAGGCACTCTGCCATTTGAGCCACGCCTTCAGTCTCGCAGATTGACTCTCAATGCACAGTCCCCACATCTTACTTGGTTGCTCTTAGTCTTGGCTCTCTGGGTTGCCCAGACTCAAGGACAACTTCCATGGCATTGCCTAAGCGCTTGGCTAATTCAGGGAAAAGAGGCCTTAGAAAAGATACAATAGGGTTCTTATTGGTAAACTCATGTTACTTAGAACCACATTGTCCTCCGTTTGCATTCAAAGGAGGTTGTGGTTTGGAGGACAGTGTGGCCCCCCTGGGATGCTGTCAGAGCTGTAACACGCTCGCCTGGCCTTGAGTCCTGCTTGTTAAGCTCTCATGCCTGTTGGGTCCCCCCAGCATTCTGTGCTCATGAAGAATCCCAGACCCCACGTGAGAACTGGGGCACACATTTCTGTGACCTGAAGTCACACATTTCTCCTCTATTCAACCACATGCTCCATGATCCCATTAGACTTCACTTACAGAGCACAAGGTAAAGATGCAGATTTCAAGATGGCAACAGCAAAGGATCAAGCTGACATTTGAGGTTGGTGAGTTGGCCCTGGTCCTGGGACACTGAAACCTAAAGATTCTTTTGGTGTTGGAGATTGAAATGAAGGTCTTATGCATGCTAAGCAAAAGCTCTCACGGAACCTAGTCCTCTAAACCTGTACATACGATTTCAGGGGGCCTTGGCCAGCATGTTGGGGGAAGAGAGAACATAGAGAAGTGGTATCATTTTTCTATGAAAAGTATTAGGCACTTTTAAACAATGGAATGTGTCATAATCTAAGGCATATATTTATGGTTTAAGAAAGAAATGAAAGGAAGCTCCACATACACCCAACTGAGTGCTTATTAGAGAGAGCTTATTACCTGTGGTTTTTGCCCTCCCACCCTCACTCTCAGCAAAGGTACCCAGTTCCTAAAACTTGTGTTTATCGTTCTTTGGTCATTATAGGTTTTTATATGTTTGCACTCCTAGATAATGTATTATTTATTCTTGCATCTTCTTGAATTTCCCATGAGTAAAATTATAGTCATGTGTGATGTAATGATGTCTCAATCAGTGATGGTGGGCTCATTAAATGGTATTGCCCAGTGCTGTCTTAGCCAGCTTAGTGTGTGTAAATACACACTATGGTGTCTGCACAGTGACAAAGTCTACAGACAGTGCACTTCTCAGATTGGTTCAGTGTTGTTAAGCAATGCACAGCTGTGTAGTCTAGGTACTGACTACCGCCTCTCACCCCAGAATTTTGTGTGTGGAATTTCTGTCGTGCATTGAGTGATTGCTATGTGTCAGCAGTTGGCACATGTTAACTCATTTACTCTCCGCAGCACTGCTAGCCCATAGACAAGGTATCCCCATTCCATAGATGAGGAATTGAGGCTGGGAGAGGTGAAGTCACTTGTTCATGGAGAGTCACAGAGTGGGGTGTGAAGTTAGGCACGCTGGCTTTCTCCCCCATCTTCACCCCCGGGACGTGGACACATGGCTAGGCCCAAGTACTGTCCAGCTGTGGTGCCAGTCTCTTATTTGCTGCACCAGCCCTCAGCGCTTTGAAGAGTAACCTGGGGGGATCCCTGCAGGGTTGAGCTGTGTTCCTCTCAGGGGGCTCTCCTAGCTGCCTTCACTTCCTCTTTCCCTCTGGCTAGTTCCTGTCTGGCCTTTTCTTTCCTTTAGCAACAAAGGCTTCCCACTGTGGCTGCCACAGGCCTCCAAAGAGGGCCCAGAAGTTGGCTTGGAGAGGTGACACTGGCCAAGTCTGGGCCAATTTCCTTCAGGCAGAGTGGCCAGAGGAGAGCTGCTAACTAGTGCTAATGCCGTGAGACTTCTTCCATATGGAAAGTAAAGTTTCACCAATGGCTTCTCCAGCAGTAGACTTTCTTACCACATATCAACATTACAGCTTCATCAGCATTTTTGCTGTGCACCACAATCAGCTGGATAATTTGCAAAACAAAAAACAAAGGCTAATGTCAACAGTACAGGACACAAAACACAGAAAGAAAATGGCTGAATAATGATTGACCTTTCACACCGAGAAACAAAATTCTAACAGTTGATGGGAAGAATTTGTTCAGGTGATGTTGAATGGGAAGAGCGAGATGAATAAAAGTCTATTTTACACTGTTTTTTTTATTATGAAATGACAAACCAGCTTCCACCTGAAGCTGACTATACAGCTCTACATAGGATTATCTGAGAATATAGGGTTTGATAAAATGGAAAAGGGACATTTAGGGTCTTGGGTTTTGACAGTTATATATTTTGGCCCCCAAGTGACAAGAATCACTTTGACAAAACCAATTCCAAACATGGAAAGGTCACGTGTGAACAAAGAAAAGGAGTACCAGAGCTGCCACACTCCTGGTGAGGTTACAGACTGGAGTTGTATGGATGGACATATTTCCTGTGAAATAAAACATGAAGTAGACAAGGAGCTCAGTGCATAATGCAAATGCAGAGCCCCTTCCTCAAAAGCTATTAAAAATGCCTCCCCTACCGGTGAGGTAGGGGCATCACCATCAGCCTTTGTAGAGACAAGCAGATGGACAGCCGAAGGGGACCTAGTCACTGGCCATGGCCACTGGACTATCTGTCTCAAGGCAACATCTGCGTTCTTAGCTAGCATACCAGCTAGGATGCCAAGGACCGTGCCAAGCCCTTCCCCTGACGCTGGTAGTCGCCTCCAGACAGGCCTTGCAGGAAGGTCAGTGTTTCTTTGCTTGTTGCTGCTTCATCTGGAAGTTCTGGAAGGTACCTCGCACAGAAAGTGGCCAACCCCTAGTCTTGGGCTCAGATCCTGGCTCTGTTGATTTGGGCTGAACCCCACCCCACCGTGACTCAGTCTCTTCATTTGCCAAGTGGGAAGAATCAGCTCCTTCGATGAGGCTAGGGAGGATTTGACAGCATAGAAAAGACTGCAAAAGTGACTGGTGCATGGAGGATGGCTGGACGATGATGGCTGAACCTGAACTTAGGGGACATTTTGAGGGACACTCACTGGGAAGAGGTGGGAATGGGGACAGCAAGACCTTAACTTTTAGTAATTAGGTTTTATTAACACCCAGTGCCTGCTCCTGTTCTCTCCCTCCTGCTTTTCCCTTAAAAAAAAAGCATTAAATATCTTAATTTAAATTCTTTACCCAAACAATCTCACATTCACATACTTTTCATACATGCACAAAGACAGCCAAGATGCCCCAGCACTGACGAATGGATTAAGAAAATGTGGTATTTATACACAATGGAATTTTATGCAGCCATGAAGAAGAACGAAATGTTATCATTCGCTGGTAAATGGATGGAATTGGAGAACATCATTCTGAGTGAGGTTAGCCTGGCCCAAAAGACCAAAAATCGTATGTTCTCCCTCATATGTGGACATTAGATCAAGGGCAAACACAACAATGGGATTGGACTTTGAACACATGATAAAAGCGAGAGCACACAAGGAAGGGGTGAGGATAGGTGAGACACCTAAAAAACTAGCTAGCATTTGTTGCCCTTAACGCAGAACAGGTACTAGAGAAAAGGTGAGATCAAAAAGAATTAACCTAGAAGGTAACACCCACGCACAGGAAATCAATGTGAGTCAATGCCCTGTATAGCTATCCTTATCTCAACCAGCAAAAACCCTTGTCCCTTCCTGTTATTGCTTATACTCTCTCTACAACAAAATTAGAGATAAGGGCAAAATAGTTTCTGCTGGGTATTGAGGGGGGGGGGGAGAGGGAGGGGGGGAGTGGGTGGTAAGGAAGGGGGTGGGGACAGGGGGGAGAAATGAACCAAGCCTTGTATGCACATATGAATAATAAAAGAAAAAAAAAAAGACTTACTGCTATTGCTCCAAGGCCCAGAACACTCAGGGCTCTGCCACACTGCTAAGTGAGTAGATGAATGAATGAGTGAATGAATACAATGAAGTGGGTCCTGGCTTTGATTAAACCACAGCCTCCCTCCCTCCTTCTTTCCTTCCTTCCTTCCTTTCTTTCTTTCATCTCATCTCATCTTTTGCTTGCTTGGCTCCCTTTTTCTCTACTCCCTCCATCCAGCTCATGGATACCCATATATTCTCACTCCACTAACAACATTGTGTGGTTTTTCTTGTTTCTCTCTTTTCATAGAACCTACACAAGCTCACAGGTCCATGTGCAGAAATGCAGCTGTTTTGTCAGCCTCAGGAAAGGAAGATAATACTGTGTTCTCTCTCCCACCAGCATCAGCTGGTAGAAGCCCTTCCCACTTGCTGTTGTAACTTCAGTTCATCCTTTGATGTGAAAGTACAATATTTATCCAACTATTTTCCTATTAAAATACATTGACTTTGTTTCCTTTCTAGTAAGATAAAGATAATTATTCTTCTTCGTATGTCTCTATGAACAGATGCCTTTATTCTTATAGGGTGCATTTATAGGGTAGCCTTGAGGGTCATGCCTTTTTATATGAAGAGATGTTGCTAAATTGTTATCAAAAAGCAATTTACAAATCCTCATTATTTATCTAAGAGAACGTTCTTTCCCCACGTCCTACCTGCACTAGATACTATGCCAGTCCTTAACTTGGTACAGTCTGAGGGAGGCCCAGATGTTTTGGAAGAAGAAAACTCAGAGTTTGACACCTTTGGGGGGCATGAGAGTCAGAAGCAGCACAAAGGGTGATTACCTCAGTTTAGGTGGGCCTGAGAGGTGGGCACCCAGGGTGCCGGGACCCTTGTGCTGCTTCATCTGCTCCTTTGCCAAATCTCTGAAGGGTGGTATCCATGTGTGTGGGCTCTGAGTACCTGGGTAGGATAACAATTTTTGAAGCTAACCCTCAAATTTCAATATTTTATTATGTAATATTTTATAACACAAATAATAGATAACATATGTATATATTAATAAAAACAATATTAAAATGCATGCCCTTTAGCTCCCCACACCCCAAATCACCTGTCAGTGCCACCATTACTGGTGTGGACTGAAGATTGCAGGATCCTTCTAGAATACTCTGTTCGTGACCCCTGTACCTTTGCTTCCTCCTTGGAAGGTGGTGTATGATAGAGGGTTGAACTTTTGGGCATTATGTACTAGTAAGGACTCAGGTTATGACTTAATTTAGTTTCAAGGAAAAAGTCATGCTCATTTACACACACTGGAATTGGTTTAAACACCTCCCCCACCCTGGTGGTGACACACACATGTAGCATTTTCTGTAGTGGCCAATTGAGGTGCAGTGGAAGGAGAGGCCAAAGAAGCAGATGGAAATAGCATAATTAAAGACTCATGCTTAAGCTCATTTTTATTTGAAATTCAAACTGAAATATGATTCTTAGAATGCCACTCTTTAAAACTGTCTGATAATGAGGCGACAACTTTTTACAAATCAGAGTCACACCTGCTTGACAGCGGGAGAATAACATAGCAGCAAAGAAAATGAGCTCTGTGTCACAAATGTAATTGAGCAAAGGCTGAGAGTGACAATGAACTTTCTTTCTTAGTGAGCAACATGAAATCTTCATTACAGAAAATGATTTTCCCCAGATTCAGGGCCAAGAGGGAGGGGGGCTGGCTTGGCTTAGACTCTGAGCTGGGTTGCCTGTGGTCATCACAGGGGACTCTTCACTTTCATCCCACTCAAGGCTATGTCAGAGCCAGTGCCCAGCATAGCCCCTGAGATGCCCCAGTGACCCTCACTTCCTGGTATTCATGCTCAGATGTCATCTCCTACTTTTGGCTGCTGGGTTGGGCCTCAAGTTTAATTAATAAACTACAGCAAGAGTGAAGGGATGTCACTGCTGTGATTAGGTTACTAAAGCATTGTGGCTTCAGTCTTAGGCCCCTTCTCTATTCTCCTGCCTGCCCACTTGTAGTAGGGAGGAGGGGGCGGCATGGCAGGGAACTGAAACTTAAGAAAATTGGACATGAGAAGGGTCACATAGCACCGAGAATAAAGTAGCCAAAGAAATAGTATGTAACCAGATATCTCTGTAATCTGCTTGCAAGAGCATATAAAGCAAGTCCCCTTTGTTTTTGGGGCTCAGCCTTTGGACACGAGTCTGCTGAGTCTGTGCTGGCAAAATAAAACATTGCTTCCTGCTGAACTGCCTTGGTGTCCCGGCTTTCTGTTCAAGACTCACACATTTTTGGGGGCTGTGGGGCCTTTTGTCCAGGATTCAGAGATGGTGTTTTTTTTTCGCTTCCCTTGTCATCCCCAGACCACTGGGAGAAGTGATCCCACCAGATGCTAACAGATGGTTTGATCTGGAGGGGCAACTCGCCCTCCCTGCAAGTTGGGGTGAGGGCCTCAGATGCACAATGGAACCTGGAAAGATGCAGGAACCAGTGAGGGGAATGCCACCTGTAGACTGGTAAGAATCCAGGTTCAAATACTAAGTCTACCCCTAAGTGGCAGAAGGGGAGCCTGATCACCTCCCAGAGTCACCCAGGTAGCTTTGAGCAAAAGTGAAACCATGACTCCTGGGCACTGCAAGTGGGGTGGAAATGTTGGATTCCTGTGTGTAAATGTGTGTGAATGAGATGTAGCCTGGCTAAGAAGTGAAAGTGAGCCCTGATGTCCCGATCCACAGGTCTGTGGTGAAATCATATGGTCTAGGGTAGCTCTAAGGGTGCCTCTAATCCAGGGATTATGTGGACTCACTACGGAAATCCCCGCAAGGGGAACAGCTGGAGGTGGATCAAGCAAGTGAGGACCCTGTGCAGGTGCAGTTCCTGACTGGGCAACTGTATCCAGGTCACTGATAAGGGGCGCATATTGTTCTTCCCTGTGTGTTGGAAAAGAGGACCCCTTACCTCTCCTCCAAAACTCCCACCCTTCCATTTCTGTCTTGATATCTGGCAACAGGAGGAAATGGGTAGAAATCAAAATAAAAGCATCCCCTTGGAGTGTGTGCTTAAAAACTTTAAAAGGGATTTAATGGAGACTATGGAGTCAAGTTAACTCCTAGCAATCTTAGGAGTCTTTGTGAATCAGATTGGCCCACTTTTGGGGTAGGGTGGCCCCTGGAAGGATCACTATACAAGACTGTAGTCAATGAATTTTATAGGGTAATTGTAGGGAAGGATGGACACCCAGATCAGTTTCCTTACATTGATTGCTGCCAGGATGCAGTTCTCAGCTGGCCTGCATGGCTATGACCCTGTCTGGAAGAGACTGTAGGATCATGGTAGCTAGGGTGGCCACAACTTCCAAGTGTAGGGAGAAGCCAAAGGAGGCTGTACTGGACGAGGAGTCCAAGGACATGCCGCTGCCCTATGTGCTGCTTTATCCACCTCTGCCACCAGCACCCAGTTCTGTACCCTTGTCTTTGACACTGGATGCAGAAGCCCGAGGGATGAGTACACCTATAAAATCTGGCCCAGAAGCCCTGGAGGCCTCTACTTCTCAACTTCCCTGGGTCCTATGGATCCTAAGTCCACTCCAAGTCCACCAGTTCTCACCCTATACTCCCCATTCAATTGGGGGTACCTAACCAGTCCTGGTGAGGACCCTTTTCTCCTCAGACTCCCGCTGCTCTGCAGATGCCCCTGAGAGAAGACCGAGGTCTGATATATTATGACTGAACATTCACCTACCAGCCCTTTACCACCACAAACCTCCTAAACTGGAAACATCATATTCCCTCCTTCATGGAAAAACCTCAGGCCCTGATTGATTTGATGCAGTCCATCATCCAGACTCATGAACCCATCTGAACAGACTGTCAACAGCTCCTTTTGACTCTATTCAATACCGAAGAGCCACACTTATAATGTTGGTGGCTCTAAAGTGCTTGGAAGACCATGCCCCTGAGGGCACTTTAAAGGCCCAACCCTGTGCTCAGGCTCAGTTCCCCAAGGAAGAACTCCCCCCATTGGGACCCCCGCATTGGGACCCTACCAGAGGCTTGAACGGTATCAGGAGGCACTTTTAGGGGATGAAGGAAGGAGAGAGAAAAGCCATGAACATCAGATGTCTTCCAAGGACCAGATGAGAGTCCTACCCACTTCTATAAGTGTTTGTGTGAGGCCTTCCATTTGTACACCCCTTTTAACCTGGAAGACACTGAAAATCAGCAGATGATCAACACCACGTTTGTTGGTCAGGCCCAAGGGGACATAAGGTGAAAACTGCAGAAACTGGAGGAATTAGCTGGAATGAATGCTAGCCAGCCTCTGGAGGTGGCCATAAAGGTTTTTGTCAATCAAGACCAGGAAGCAAAACAGGAAGCCGACAGGAAGATGAAAAGGAAAGTGGACCTCCTGGCTGCAGCCTTTGTTGATCAGTCAGGTGGACCCTGGTGGGTTGGTCTAAATAGAGGCCAGGACAGTCACCATGGGTGGTAACTGGCGCTCTGGGGATGCCCCCACCACAAGGAGGAATTAGGGCGAAATCAATGTGCCTACTGTCGCCAGGACAGACACTGGAAGAATCAGTTTCCCAAATGGGCCAGGGACTCCCAGAAGGCTCCCCAGACCAGAGGCAGAGGTCAAGTTGTTGAGGGAAGATATCAGTCTGCCTGCAGGGAGGCCAGCCCCTGTTAAGAAAACATTGTTGGACTAACCTAAAAGGTTAAGAGGAGGAATAGGACAAACCAGGCTCGATTTTACTGGGTCCCCAGGAGCCTACGGTCTGAATGAAGATAGGGGACCATCCCATTGATCTCATGATCCATATGGGAGCTGAACGTTTAGTTGTGACCCAGCCAATGGGCCCCCTTTCACAGAAGCATGCAACTATTATTGGGAATCTAGACAGTGCAACCTTGGGAGCCATGAGGTAAGGCACAAATTCCTCCTTTAGCTCCATGATTTCCCATGGCCTTAATGGGAAGAGACTTGTTACATAAATTGAGGGCACAGATAACATTTGATGCTGATGGTATGGCAGCCTTAAAACTGAGAGGACCTGAGACAAGAATCCTAACCCTCAACAAGAAGAGTGGTGGCTCTATGTTCCTGAGGGAAGTTCTCTTGAGATTTTTGAGCTTCCTTTCAAGATTCCAGCCATGTGGACCAAAGATAACTCCCAGGAATGGCCTGAAACATGCTCCCAGTAGTATTGGAACTAAAGCCAGGAGCCACTCCCCAATCAATCAAAAAAAGTACTTCATTCCCTGCAAGGCCCAGGTTGGAATTCAAAAATACCTTGACAGACTCCTAAAGTATGGGATCTTCTGACCTTGCCAGTCATCCTGGAACACCCCCTTATTACCCATCCAGAGACCAGAGACTGAGGATTTCAGGCCAGTTCAGCACCTCCTGGCAGTAAATTCAGCAACTGTTACCCTGCATCCCATTGTCCTGAATCTCTGCATGCTTTTTGGGCTTGTCCCAGCTTAGGGAATTTTTTTTTACCTGCCTAAATCTTAAGGATGCATTTTTCTCTATCTGCCTGGCCCCACAGAGCCAGCCTATTTTTGCCTTCCAGTGGGAAAATCCCAATACTGGAGAAAAGGGACAGCTAACCTTGACTTGGTTGCTGCAAGGTTTCAAAAACTCCCACACTATCTTTGAAACTGCCTTGGCATCTGACCGCAAAGCTTTCTTAGCCAACCAGCACAGCTGCACATTCCTCCAGGATTTAGATGGCCTCCTGCTGGCTGGACCAACCCAGGATGACTGTATGGAAGGGACTTGCCTCCTTCTCTCTCTTTTATGGGAGGCAGGATACAAAGTTTTTTGGAAAAAGGCCCAGATTTGCCAAGACACCATTAAATACCTCAAATACCTCAGCTTTTACCTGTCCTGGGTCAATGAAGGCTTGGCTCTGAGAGGAAACAGCTGTCTGTTCCATACTAGCCTCCAAGACTCACCAGCAAATCAGAGAGTTTTGGGGAGCTGCAGGTTTCTGCTGAATCTAGATCCCTAACTACTCCCTCTTGGCCAAACCCTTCAATGAAGCCACAGAGCAGGGAACCCTTACTATGGGAAGAGGAACAAGAGAAAGTCTGTAGAGAAATCAAGAGGGCACTCACCAGTGCCCCTGCTCTAGGCCTGCCAGATGTGATGAAGCCCTTTTCCCTGTATGTCCATGAATGAAAGGGGACAGCTGTTGGGGTCCTGACTCAACTACTAGGCTCTGGCACCATCCAGTGGCTTATTGTCAAAACAGCTTGATGCCGTTTCCTGAGGCTGGCTGCTTACCTGCATGCCCTAGCAGCCACAGCTGCCCTGGTGACAGAAGCAGACAAGCTCACCCTAGGGCAAGAACTCATTGCCTGGGTTCCCCACTCTACCCTGACACTCATAGAGTATAAGGGAAATTATTGGCTGACCAACTCTTGGACAGTCAAATACTAGAGTATACTATGTGAAAACCCATGCATCCAGTTGGAGACCATTAAGACTCTAAACCTGGCCACCCTACTGCTGGTTGATTCGAGCCCCCAAAGCATGACATCCTAGAGGTTATGCACAAGGTTTTCTCAAGCTGGTCAGATCTCACTGATCAGCCTATTGGCCATCTGGATGTTGAATACTTACTTCACAGATGGCAGCAGCTTTGTCTGGACGGCATGTGCTTTGCTGGGGATGCAGTGGTAACTCTAGACTCAGTCATTGAGGCTCATCTGCTGCTGGTTGGAACTTCTGCACAAAAGGCTGAACTTATCGCCTTCACCTGGGCACTCCGGCTCACTGAAGGAGTGCAGGTAAACATCTATACTGACTCTAAATATGCCTTCTCAATCATTCATGTCTGTAGGGCCCTGTATAAGGAGAGGGGCTTCAATAACTTGGGGAGAAAAGGTATCAAGTATGGGCAGGAAATCCTTGAACTGCTAGATGCTGTATGGGCCCTTAAATGGGTGGCAGTTATACACTACTTGCGGGTACGAAAAAGGAGATGCAACAGTTGCTTGGGGAAACCGGAGAGCTGACAGAAAGGCCAGGCTTGGGCCTGGAAGCCCTCACAAGGGGACTGAAACCAACTTCCCTGACTGCCTTGCTCCTGTGTCCTTAGCTGAATGGGACCCATGGTACACACCACAAGAACAGGCTTGGTCCAAGACTGAGAAGGGAAGTTTTCTACGGAGCAGATGGTGGAAGTTTGCTGATGGCTACATTGCCATCTGTGAGTCACTGGCTTCCACATTTGTCAACAGTTCTATGAAGGAACCCATTCAGGATGGATGACCCTCGAGACCACCCCGGCCCAGCACTTTTATGTCCCCAAGCTCTCCAGCATAAGTAAGGCAGTATGCGAAAGATGTAGCCTGTGTGCCCAAAACAATCCTTGGCAGGGACCAAGAGCGCCACCTCAGGTACAAAGCATTGGTGGGACTCCTCTTGAAAACCTGATTGTGGACTCCACTGAAATGCCGCGACTCCAAGGACGCAAGTATCTATTAGCATTTGTCTACACCTTCTCAGGATGGGTGGAAGCCTTCCCCATGCAGACTGAAAAAGCCCAGGAGGTGGCCAGATGTCTGCTAAAGGAAATCATCCCTGGGTTGGAATACCTGTGTCTATTGGATTGGATAATGGGCCAGCCTTCATGGCTGAGGTAATACAGCTGCTGGCTGAGGGCTTAGGAATCACCTGGAAATTGCATACGGCTTACCGCCCCCAAAGTTCAGGAAAAGTGGAACATATGAACAGGACCCTAAAATTACAGTTGGGAAAACTATGCCAGAAGACCCATCTGCCACAGGATCAGTTATTACTAAGGATTGGGTCTAACCCCATGAAGTGGACAGGACTTTCACCCTTTGAAGTCCTTTATGGGCGTCCACCCTCCTCCCCAATCAAGGGTATATGAGGGGACCTCAAAGAAATAGGTGACCTTACCTTGAGACAGCAGATATAGGCCCTCAGGGTGACTCTCTTAAAAGTCAGTGACTGGGTCTGGGAGGGACTTCCTGTGGCCTAATAACTCCCATGCACCCTTACAAACCAGGGGATGCCACATGGGTACCGGAATGGAATGTCCAACCATTAAAACCCCGTTGGAGAGGCCCTTTTGTTGTCATTCTGTCTATCCCCAAAGCAATAAAGGTAGTGGATGTCGCTCCCTGGATCCACCACAGCTAAGTGAAGCCAGCTTCTATTGAGTGGGAGTGCGTCCCTGATCCAGATTCACCCTGCAAAATGCCCACGCCCTTTGTTGGCAGGACCCTCCAGAATCTCTGGCTACCTCCAGGCAGCAAGATGACAGCCTTGCTTTAGTCACTTTGGAAGCTGACTAATCCATGCATGGCAGAAGCTTGAGGAATTGACCACCTGGCGGAGTAAGTGAACTGCTTTCTATTGGGTCAAAATGTACAGCTACTGTCTGGTGTTACTGAGCTGGTTTCCCTTCGGGGTTCCAGAGCTTTCATCCTGTGACCTGTGTATTTGCAAAACTCAGTCAGGCTGGGGAGTTACTTGGACCTTCCTGTATTACACTCATTTCTCTTGCCAAGAAAAAGCCTTGGAAACCTGCATACATAGTAGGACCACCTATTCTATCTGCCAACAGGGGGATCATTACATTTGTTTCAACCTGCAGTACTCCACCAGTGAAGAGAGTTTAGAGGTCCTATACTCCCAAGGGGGGCGCTTTAATTACCCGGACTCAGATTACTAACCCTCACCTGCCGGTGTCAGTACATTTTGATGCATGTGCGGCCATAAATAATAACCCTTCACTGGTCATCAGGTGTGGGGGTCTGCTGTGGGAACAGGAATACAGGCTCAATGATAAGTACACATGTGATCAGGCTTCGCCCAATCCAGGTGTTATGGTGACCACTGGGCTTACTGTCCCTCCTGGAGCTGTGTGTCATGGGCCACCTGGCAGGGGAAGGAAAAGGCAGCACTCCTCTAAAAAAGGAGTCACCACATCCAGCTGTAAATTAGGAGCCTGTAACCCCATTAACTTTACCATTCTTTACCCTGAAGAATGGAGATGGAAAATTGGCCACAAGGTTGGCATATATAAAACTAGGCGGGGCACTGATGCAGGACCCATATTACACTTCAAGAGGGTCATGGTCCCTCTCAAAGCCTCATCTCACCAGGTTTTTCATTCCTTTTATGAGGAAATAGAAAGCAGCCCACTTCCCATCTCCACCATGACAAGAATCTGTTTCTGGCCCTGGCAGAGGCTATAGCCAGTCTCTAAAGGTCTCTTCTTGCTATGTATGTGGAGGAACCAATATGGGGGGTCAATGGCCCTGAGATGCTAGAGAGCTAGATCCCCATGAGCCCAATATGGGATAGGATACCCCTATCTGGTTACTGGGGTTTGGCTTCTAAAAACTTCAATTTGGAAAGAACTGTCTTGCCCGATGGGGAGAGTGATTTAACACCTCTGTTGGAAGATTTAACACCTCTGTCTGGGCCAGAGATTCTATAATGCAACTGACCAGAAAACCTAATGGTGGGGATCCCCAAACCACTCTGAACCAGATCCTCACCCCTTGTCCAACTTCTCTCACCTCCGACAGGCCTGGAATGAATGGTCAGCCCCAAGTGGACTATATTGGATATGTGGAAGGGCTGCCTGTGCTAAACTACCCTGATTTTGGTCAGGATCTTGTGTGCTGGGGATAATTCGACTTTCCTTTTTCCTTCTTCCATTAGCCAGAGGGGAGCAATTGGGAGTCCCAGTATATGAAGACCGAGGGGCCCAAAGGAAGCGATGAGCCCTGGCAATTGGTAATTGGAAAGATGATAAATGGCCCCCTGAATGGATAATTCACTGTTATGGCCCTGCCACCTGGGCAGAGGACGGGTCCTATGGGTATCATACTCCCATCTATATGTTAAACTGTCTTATCAGGCAACAGGCTGCTGTTGAAATTACAACTAATGAAGCCACAAGAGCCCTCAATTTGCTGGCAAAACAAAGCACTAGAATGCACAAAGCCATCTATCAAAACTGCTTAGCTCTGGACTACTGGCTTCTGAGGGAGGAGCTTGTGGAAAATTTAACCTTAGCAACTGCTGCTTGCAGATTGATGATGAAGGGAAGGTCATGGAAGAAATCACATACAGGATGTGATTTCTTTCAAGTCTCCATGTCCCCATGCAGACTTGGAAAGGGTGGAATCCTAATGACTTGTTCAGAGGGTGGCACTCTGCCTTGGGCGGATTCAAGACCCTGGTAGGGGCAATGGTTCTTGTCTTGGGGGCATGTTTAATATTACCCTGTCTGGTCCCTCTGGTATTGAGTCTATCAGGACCGTTATGGAGGCCACTACAGAAAGAAAAACAGCCACCCATGTAATGGTGCTATGGAAATACAAACCCCTAAATCAAGATGATGCTCTTTGACCCTATGTGGGTCTGATCATCAAAGGAGGGAATAGTGTAGCAGGGATGAGGACCAGAAGAGAAACAGACAGGTCTGTGTTCTGATAAAGCAGCAAGGGGGAAGGGATGGCATAGCAGAGAGATAAAACCTAAAGAATCCAAACGTGAAGAGGGTCACGTGGCACCAGGGGAAGAGGGGCACTTAGCACTAGGGTGAAGTAGCCTACAGAATTGCATGTAACCATATATGGGTTAAACCTTGTTTTGTTGCCTCTGTTACCTGCTTGCAAGGGTATATAAGGTGAGATCCCTTTGTTCTTGGGGCTCAGCCTTTGGATACAAGTCCACTGAGTCTGTGCTGGCACAAAAAACATTGCTTCCTGCTGATCATCCTCGGTGCCCCGTCTCTCTGTTTGAGACTCCTGCAACATACTCAGAGGGCAGTCGGTGCACTCAAAGAGACCCATAAGTACAGGAGCAGATGGTAGCCTCTGGACAGACAGCAACCCTCAAGGACTGGAGATCTACTGACAGCCCTGGCCCTGAGGTGTCTGCTGTCCTGGTACCACCTTAACTGCAATCTTGTGATAGACCTAAACCACAGGCACCTGGCTAAGCCATGCCAGACTCCTGACTCACAGAGACAGAGGCTGTAAGTGTTATTTGAAGTGCTAAGCCTATGCAGTAATGTAACTGTTACAGTGTTCAAGTTAGGGCCTTGTCCACACTCCCATTTTTAATTCCCGCCCACACGCTGTCTGTGTGGCCTTGGGTAAGTTAGTTAACCACTCTGAGCCTCCGTTTCCTCCTTCATGTAATGCAGGAAGGGGCAGTACCCATGGTACCAACTCACAGCCCTGCTGAGAGGACTGGGCAAGCCAATAGTGCAAAGTGCTCCACACAGGCCTGCCACACAGCGTGTGTCTGCTCCCAGGATCTGTTGCTGGGTAACAAATGACTCCAAATCATAGTGTTGGAAAACAACAACCATTCATTCAGCTCATGGAATCTGTATGTGAGGAATTTGGACAGGGCACAGGGGTGACATGTCTCTGTTCTCCGCGAAGTCTGAGGTCTCAGAAGGCGAATTAATGACCATCTGCTGTGTAGCAAGTCACTCTGCTTAGTGGTTGAGAAGAACAAACACATATTGCCTCACAGCTTCTGTGGGCCAGAAATCAGGGAGGGTCTGATCTGGATTCTTTCCTCAAGTCTTACTAGATGTCAGCTGGGGGATGGAAGGTGGGAGGGGCTGTGGTCTCATTTGGGCTCTTCAGAGGCTCAATTGGTGAAAAGCCCACCTCCAAACTCCTACAGGTTGGTGGCAGAATTAATCCTGTAGCTGTAGGGCAGCTGTGTGGGGTTCATTTCACCTCCTAAGGCTGCCCGTGGTTCCTGGCTGCATGGCCCTCTCTATTGGCAGAACACAGATGGCAGCTGCAAAGCCAGTAGGGGAGAGTCTCTGCTCCAGTTTGCTAAGACAGTCAAGCATGAAGCAATGTCACTGTGAACAATATCATGTGACTAGTCACCTTTGCCCTATCGAATCAGTAAGAAGAAAGTCACAGACCTTGTTTACTCATGAGGGGAGGGAATCACACCAAACCATGGATAGCAGAAAGTAGGAATTACTGGGGACCACTAACCTAAGCACTATCACCATATGTAATTATGGGAAGACTCATATGGCAGAGGTTGACTTGAACATCCAAACTATGGCGGAAAGTTAAATGAGGTAACATGTCTAAGCACCTATGGCACTGGGCCTGACCCAGGACAAGAATTGGAGCCATGGAGGTGTGGTTGGCACTCATTTCTTTTTTTACTTGCTCTGTCATTTGAAGAATGCTCTCTCTCTCTTTCCCTCTCTCCTACAGTTAGGAATGTCACATTGTCCTACTTGTCCTCTAGTCAAGGGGTTGGGAACGTGACCCAGATCTTGCTGAACGACTCCATGTCCCTGGGATGGATAAAAATGGGATCATGTTGTATTTATGCATCCCGACACGACTGTCACTAATGTTTTCCCTGTTGAAACTACAATTTTACAACTATAAATGTTCCCTGTGGAACATTATTTTAAAAGCTTCAGAGCATTCTGCAGTGCGGATGTACTGGGCTTACTCCAGTCTCTTGGTGAGGATGCGTATATAGCTGACTTCCTTTTTTGATGGTGTTACTATAACTTGACTTTAACCATCAAATTCACTGGCCTTTCTCTAGTCCTCATTACCCATGACACCCTATATCAACAGATCTTGTTAGCATCCTGTCTTTGGAGTATTCTCATCCATTCATTTATTTGTTCATTCGATACATACATGCTGGGTACAGATGTTCATCTCCCCCTGTCAGATGATGTGACAGGGTGGCTAAAGGCACCCTGGAGGCAAATGGGTCAGAGTTGAGTTCTAGAGCTTGTAACTGCTAGCTGTGTGGCCCCAAGGAAATGACGTAACCTTGAACCTCAGCTTTCTTTCTCTGTAAAATGAGAATATGGACATGTACCCTGTGGTTTCACAAAAGGATTAAAAGCAGTCCCACTGTTCATGATAGGAATGACAGTGGTGTCTCAAAGGGCTTTGCTGGCCCCTTCCTCCTTAATACAATGGTCGCGTGGGCCAGTGGAGAAAGGAGGGTGAGGAGGCCCCCAGCCCTGCAGACCACTCTGCATTGGAAACCCATCTCTTGTGAAGGGGGACGTGTGCATTCACCCATCTGCTCAGCAGCAACTGCTGTGTACTTGGGACACAAACGGACAGAGTCAAACACCCCACAGGCTGGGGCTCTAGTCTTTGCGATGACAACACAAAGAAAACCCTTGAGCGCCTCTAGTCCCTGGACAAAGGTCTCCTGTACCCAACATCCTGATGTGGATGTCAATTGTGGTGGCTGCCACCACCTGCTTCAGAGTGACACCTTCTCCTGTGGCCTGCCATATGGGGCTCTTTCCCTATTAGAATTTGGACAGACTTCTCTGCTTTTCTCTATTGCTTTGGGGAAGAATTGTGGCTGGGAACATGAGCTATGGAGGCAGACAGGCCTGGGTTGAGTCTGCCTCGACCACTTGCTAACCTCATGTCTGCAAGGTGGACAGTCAGTGTGCCCTCTTAGTACCGCGTGACCTGTCACTGGACAGCACGGTTAGCGGCAGGTGGTAAGATCTCACACATTAAGAGGAGTTCCAAGTCCTCCTCCCCAGATTCCTGCCCAGTTGGGTTTCTCTTCTTGTTTGCACAAACCAAGTGAGTTTTGCCCAGTGTTTGGAGTAAAGGCCTTTTGAGATTTGGGGTTGGAGCTGGGGCTTTAGGGTCAAATTGCCTGGGGTGATTTCTGCTTTAACCCACACTTATCATGTGACCAGGAAGTCACTGAACACCTCAGAGCCGACAGTACCTGCTTGAGGGGTTGCTGTGAGGACTAAGAATTTACCCAAGGTGCCCACACAGGTGCACTCTGTGCACAGGGCCTGGCACAGGCACTACCTCCTGAAAGCTAATCATAGTATGCACTGGGACCAAGGTGGCTTTCTCATTCGCCCATGTGAGGAGACAGTAGAAGATGTGCGCTGCACTGAAATGAAAGCTTCGGGGTGCGGGTCCCAGGACGCAGGACCTGAGCTGTCAGGTTTGGTGAGGCCACTTGGGTAGAGACACCACTGAGCAAACGATCAGGGAGAAAAGTGCTTGCTTGTTGGAGGACGGAGGGGCTGCGATGGGATTCCGAAAATTTCCTCATGGTGAGATTTCTTGAGAAGGAAATTGATCGTTTCTCAGTACTGAGGAAGCATCTGGAAGAACTGGGCCTATGAAGTCTGACTGGGGTCTTCTATGTGATGTCTTTACACAGATGTAAAGAATACTGAGTCACATGTGAGAAGCTTGTGATTAGCAGGAAATAAAATCAAGATCTGTAAAGCAAAGCAGCATCTGTCCTATTGGCAATTGTGGGAGTTTTAAAAGCTCAAAAATTTGTATTATAGTAAGTAAGACTTGCTCCTTGCAAAGAATAAAATTAAAAAATACTTCTTGGGGCTCAGGACACACTGCCCAAAATGACTGCAGGAGACCAGAATGTGCCACCCCAAATACACTTTGCTGGCACATTTTGAACTGGTTATTTGGATACGCTGCAGACATGGGGAGCTCTGAAAAGCTGTCTTGTGACAGCAGTGCTCATCTCTACAGGAAACCAACATTCAGAAAGCATCATTATCATGAAGAGGCTGTCCACCAAGATGAGGTCAATCTGCCCAGCAGCTCAGCCTTTGCACACCTCGCACTCACTCCCCTGCCCTTTGTGGCTTGTCCTTCCCCACTGGAGGACCCGGGAATCCACTCCTTTCTGGAGCCCCAAATGCTATCTAAACCTCAACCAGTCGTATTCTATTATGTGTAACTTAAATTAAAATGATTTTTCTTCTGGTAATCTATTGTCAGTTTATTTCATAGACTCAGTTATCAAACCTTCAGAGAGTAAAGAGAATGTTTTCTCTCCCCTACAGTTGGCAGTGGGTTTATTGGACAAACATGTGTTGAGTAGCTTTTCGGTGTTGGCCACTCTGCTGGATGCCATGAACAAGAAAGACAGAGTCCTGCAGACCTTACCGCTCCCTCCTCCAACCCCCTTTCTCTGGTGACTTTTAGGTTTCTTTAGTGGAGGTGGAGGGCATAAGCTGGAGTGAAGCTGAGCTTCAACTGGGGCTGCACCATTTGCTTCCTATGTGGTACTAGGCTGGTCACTTAACCTGTGCCTCAGTTTCCACCTTACTGTGCATAGTAGGGTGATACCAGACATTCACTGTACTAACACATGTGCAGAGCTTAGATTAGCACCTGGCTCAAAGCAGGTCTGTGCTAATATTAGCTATTATTATAATTATAAAATATAGAAATAACCGTTGATTGTTCATGAATCTGATTCACCCACAAAAGCCTGTAACTATTTTCTACTCATTTCTATTTTTAACTCATTTGTCACCTACGATGTGCCTGGTACTAGGCCCCCACTGGGCCACACGGGTGGGCAGTTTAGGATGACATCCCTGCTCTTTTGGAGCTGAGAGTTGGGTGGGGGTGAGGCCATGAAGCTGAGGAGAAAAGGACCATTGGCTATGGTGGCATTGCATTATCAGAAAGACCTCCTCAGAAGGCAACACTCACATCTGAGGGGACAAGCGGCAGGTGTGTGGCTGTGGGGGAAGAAGCTGCCAGGCAGGGGACAATGTGGGACATGGATTCAGAGGAGCCCAGCTTATGATGGGGGCATGAGACACACTTGGATAAAGTTGTCAGGAACTAGATCTGCATGTTGGGATTCGGAAAAAAATACCTCAAAGGTTGGTGCTTTGACATGCAGGTCTATGAGCTGCCTCAGGGTCAATGTCTTTCTCACTTTCCCTTGTTCATCTGAGTGCAGGGAGCGGCTCTCCCGAGTTCCCGTAGGTATCTGGCCCAATCTGCAGAAAGAACTCTGTCCTCCAGGCTCTTCTGAATTTCCATTAGGTGACACCATTGAGCTCCCACTTCGGGAAGGAAGCCTGAACATCAAACATCACATCCAGCGTCCAGAGGAGCTTTCTCCCAGGCCTTCTGATCAAAAACCATTTACCATCACTCTAAAATTGCCTCCACCTCCACTTGCTTCCTTCTCCCTGGGAAAATGATATTTAAACCTTAACCATAGACATTTTTTTTTGGTGGTACTCAGAGCATCCCACTACAAGGGGTCTACCCCTTGAGCCATGTCCCCCAGCCTTGTCCCACCTTTTCCTTTGAGTCTCATACTTTGTGTATGGCAGCCATATTTCTGCACATGAGTAAAATTGTATGCTTCTCCCCTCTGTTAATCTGCCTGCCGCCAGTTTATTTCTTAGGCTAAAATGATCAAATTTTCAGGAGGAAAAGAGAACATTTAAAAGTGCTCTACCACTTGAGCCACGCCTCCAGTCCATTTTGCTGTGGTTACTTTGGTGGTGGAGTCTCATGCTGTATTTGCACAGACTAGTCTTGAACTTTGATCCTCCATATTTCAGCCTCCCACATAGCTAGCTAGGGCTACAGGCGTGAGCTACTGGTGCCCTGCTAAAAGTGTTCTTGTTGAACAAGTGATTTAATTTGAATTTTCCCTCATTAGTGAACAGGGATATCACGCTATTGCCTTCACGGGGACACTTGAGAGAGTTACAAAGGAGCTTAGAACCTGGCTGATTCGTGCAAAATCCATGGTACCTGCAAACTTACTACTTACAAACGCCCCCACTTATTACTGTTTTTATGTTACTGCGCTGTTTACCGTACACTTTTTGGGCCAGGCTCTGATGGCTTCATATGGATACATATTTACATCTGACAACTCCATGGGTTTGGCGTTACGCCAATTTTTTGATTTTGAAGACGAGGAAGGCTTCCTGAGCCTCAGCGTGGCTGGCAGAGGAGTGATGCCAGCTCAGTGAACTGAGCGTTCCCGCCGCAGTTTGAGGCCTGTGCGCTCTGCGGGAATGCCATCTGGCCTGCAGGTTGCTGCGGCGGCAGAGGGAGGCCTCAGAAGAGTGAGAGAGGGGACACCGGCTTCGCAGGCTTGCAGCGGGGTGCTGCTGCGGCCGGACAGCGAATACGCCCCGCAACGCATAGCCTTGCACTAGGCGTCCTCGCCCAGGAGGTGGCGCTGCAGGCCTTCCACCGCTCAGACCGCGGGGGCCGAGGCACAGCCCGCCGCTCGGAAGTTTTCAGGGGAGTTACGGTTGCAAATGTAACCACTCGAGACCGCTCCCCTGGTCGTTGAGTTTCAGGACCCTTTAGCAAACCACTTCTGTATGAGCACGGAGCCGCAATAACCTACCTCATCAGGCTTGATGACTGCAGGACGGAATAAGGGAAGCATATTAATTATTGCTCTGTTTTCTTTTTTGCTAAACAATTTCGTTACATGCAGAATGAATCCACATTTATGCAAAACGTATGAATCAGTCAACAGAATGTCTTCAAAAGGAGGTAAGCAGACACACCTGGCATGGTTTCACAGAGGAGAAACCCGGGGTTGGGGAGACTGAATGGCGCACGTTGAGGAACCCAGACAGAACCTGCTCCAGTGCTGCTTTTTCTAACCCCCCAGGTTATTGGGCAATGGTCTCCACTCCTGAAGATTCTCCTATCGGCTTTTTACTGGGGAAGGAAACTTGTAGGTAGGAGAGAGATTTTCTAGAAGGAAAACATGATTTCAGGGCATAGCACAGTTGTATTCATGGCTGGGCTGGGTCTTTGGGATACATTGGGGTGGGAGGTCATTCTGGGGTTCCAAATGGTCAACCCTTCCATGCCCAGGGGACTGGATTGTTGTGTAAATGTGTCAAGCGACACGGTCAAGCCTTGTGCAGGAGGGCTGTGCCTGTCTGAGGAGGCAGTTGCTCTGGGCTCTAGCACTTTGGTACCTCCCGGGCACTGGTAGCTGTGCGGTAGACTGTAAAAATGGACTCATACTTTTCCTCCCATGTGGGGTGGAGTATGCCTCTTGTTCCTTGAATCTTGGTTGGCCTGTGACCTGCTTTAGCCAGTAGAATGAAGCAAAAATGATGAAGTGTGAGTTGCAAGCCCAGTCCTCAACAGGCTTTCCACGCTCCTGCTTTTGTTTCTACAAATGGTGGCCTCCTATGCATAAGCCCAGGTGAGACTGCTGGTGGATGAGACCAATTGGAGCAGACCGAGATACTCCAGCAGACAGCTGAGATCAGCTGACCAGAGCCCCATCCAAATTGCTGATTCCTAGAATCTTGAGACAGTAAGTAGTTGTTACACGGAAAATGCTAACTGACCCAACCTGGGCAGCTGGATTTAGAGGATGTAAAATCTCCTGAGTTTTAAATGTTGTCAGTTGAAAGCAAAATAACAGCTATAGGTCAAACCAAATATTTTTGAGCTGTCTACGGGGCCCCAGAGATCACCAGTTTGCAGACAATGCTATGAAGTCTGGCGAGGTGAATCTTGGGTTGCTGCCTGCAACAATCTTGACACAAGAGAATCACAGTAAGTTTGTAAATACTGCTAGTTTTTTTTGGACAGTTGTTGAGGACATCAGTCTTTTTGCATTTTCCTTTTGGTATAGAGATGCAACATTGTACCTGTTTCTTTGTTCAAGGTGGCCTCTGGTCCTGTTCAAAAATGGTCTTCATGCTTCAGTGACTATGAAGTCTGAATTGATTTTGCTACCCCACCCCTCCCTCCCCCGCCCCGTGACCCCCCGCGGTGCACCTGGGCGCCCATGAACTTGAGCTTCCGCACATGGACATGCTTTAATAACTCCATTTGGTGAATGCTCAGTGGGTATTGACTAGGGCTAGGAAGTGATTATTCTGATTAGCGCCCCTGAGAAGTGCTAAGTGAGGCAGCAAAGGAGCGGAGTGAAGGTTTCCCAATTGCTCTCCCTATGTTGTCTGGGAGACTTTAAAAAAGCCTGTACATATCATCTTTCTCCTAAAAATATCTGTCATAAAGAAATAGATGTACTTTCCCAGATTTGCAAAATTTGAAAAGAAAATAAAAAGCCTAAGGAAGGTAGGTGTGGCTTCTTATTCTTGCAGCTGAATCTTTCTCTGAGCTACTCACCGAAGGGTCTTTATGATAGACGAAAGAATGGTGACTGTACACATCTCACACAGCGGGGCTCACTTGCCATCCAACTTGGACTTGTAGAAGGCCTGACTCTTTTGTGCTTGCAAATGCTTTCAGTGGCATTCCCTTTCAGGAGCTGTGATTGCTTGAGCTAATGGCTCTGGGAGAGGAGACGTCAGGCTTTTGTTTTTTTAATAGATTTTTTTTATTAGGATATATTCATTATACAGGGGGATTCATAGTGACAATTCTGATTAGACTGATATTGTACACGAGTTACATTGCCCCATTGTCTCCCCCTCAAGCCCCTCTCCCCGTCCCACTTAAAGCAATTGCGAGAGGTTTCTCAGTTCTGTTTCACATATGTATATGAAGTCCATCAGCCATATCCCATCACCTTAATCTCCTTCCTTCACCCTTCTCCTCCCACTAGGACCCCTCCTCCCCATGTACCTATTTTACAGTCCTGTCTTTTGTTATTAATATTTAAGTTGGTGTTCACAGGGGTGTCTCAATGTATCCCACTGTGGGTGTGCTTTACTTTGATCCGTTCAACCCTTTCCATTCCTCTCCCTCACCCCTTTACCTCCCACCCTCCATTTTTCAGCAGCGTTCAATACACATGCTTACGTCCTCTACCTTCACATCTTATGGTGAGGATATTACTGACGTTCTATCACTCTCTTTTTCCTTTCCCTCTTTTCCTGAGTTCTGTAGAGTATTCCACTGTTACAAACGTGTTCTGTATCTGAGTTTGTATATGATCATGCTTGTTTTTGTTACATGTTTATCTTTGGCTCTATCTTCCACATATGAAAGAAAACATGCAGCCTTAGTCTTTCTGAGCCTGGCTTACTTCATTTAACATGATTTCCTCCAATTGCAACCATTTACCCTCAAACCACATCATTACTCCTTATGACTGAGTAATACTCCATTATGTATACACCACAATTTATTGATCCACTCATCAGTTGTACGGCACCTGGTTATTGTGAATAGTGCTGTAATGAACATCGGGGTACAAGGAGACAATAGTCTTTAGAGCGTCTGTTCTCCCTGTGTGGACTGGGGACTGCCTACATCAGAGTCACCTGGACAAGGGGAGGGCAAGTGCTTCTTTCGAAAGCAGATTCCTGAAGTGGGCATGGTGATATACGTTTGTAACTCCAGCTACTTGGGAGACTGAGATAGAAGGATCAAGGGGAGATTTGAGGCCAGCCCAGGCAAAATTTAGTGATACCCCACCTGAAAAACTAAAAAGGCATGGGGGCATGGCTACAGTGGTAGAGCACTTGCCTAGCAAGCACGATGCCCTGAGTTGAATCCCTGGTACTGATTCCCCCCTCACAAAAAAAAGCAAATTCCCAGAGCCCTTCATCTCTTTGCTCTTGACTTCTCTGCAGATAGGGTCATTCCAGAGCACTAAATCACACATCCGTAGAAGCTTAGAAATACCCTGGCCCAATCTCAGCAGTCTATAGCAGGGGACAGGAGAACTCAGAAATGACATTGGGGCCTACCAAAGAACCGTGACAGACAGCGGTCGCCTCAGTTTCTGTCCAGGGCTTTGTCCACTATTGCCACTGAACCCAGTGCTGTCATCGAGTAGCTTTGTGCTGGAGCACCTCTGAGTTATGTTCCCATCTGACCTGGGCCCTAGGCACTCAGGAAATAGTTCCTTGGGATCCAAACGCCAGCCTTACCCCAGGAGCAAGGGAGGGTGGCGGGTAGTGCATGATTTCTGGCTTGAGACATCCACCCTGTTCCAGACACTCGGTCCTGTGTTGAAGCCATGGACCACCCCAGTCCTGCTCTTGAGGAGTTCTCAGCCTGTGGAGGAAGCAAGGAGACAAGCACAGAAGAGATTCATTTTTTTTTAATTTAAAAGAAAAAAGCGTGCTCAGAACGCTGAGAAGTGTGCTGAGATTATGTTGAATAATCATGCAGATGCATGAATACTCTTAAATTAAGTGCCAATTTTCCCTTTTAATTTATTTCAGAACAATGGCTTCTTAGAGGTCTCCATGGTACCCAGGGAAATAATATAGATAACCTGAATACTGCCAGATGTATAATAAAATTACATTTGCAAAATATTACCCCTTATTTAGAATCTGTGTTGAAAATTGTTATTCACTCAGTCACTCATCCAATAAATATGTACAAAGCGTTACATTATTACAGTACAGTTCCAGATGTTGGGACACTGCTATGAATAAGAAAGAAGAGACTGCCCTGATGGAGCTGATCTTTGAGTTAATGATGCAGTATGTAGGATGGCAGATCATGATGTAGGCTATGGGAAAGAAAAAGACAGACAGGAGGGCCAGTGGGTGGCGGGGACGAGGTGCAGTTCAACATGGGGTAGCCAGTGCACATTGGCTGGAAGTGGTGCATTCTGCACCGTGCCTCTATTTCTTGGCGTATGTTTCTTGCACTGACTGAAATGCTCTTCGTCTCTTGTCCACTTGGTAGATTCTTTACTTTCAAGACTCTTCTGACGTCTTCCAGATACACTCGAAGGCAGAGGCTGTGATGCGCCCCACCCCATTTCTTTGGCTCAGCTGACTTCAGCTCTGCTTCAGTCTTTCTGGGAATGCAAATGAAAATCTCAATGAGTTACCACTCCACACCCGCTAGAAGGACTATAAGAAAAAAAAAAACAATGATAGGCGCTGGCAAGGGTGTGGAGAAGCTGGAGGCGTTGTGCATTGTTGGTAGGAATATAAAATGACCAATCATTTTGGAGTATGCATTGGCTGTTCCTCCAAGAACTAAACAGATCTTCAGCTGGCGGGGTGGCTCATGTCTGTAATCCTAGATACTGGGGAAGTGGAGATTGTGAGGATCTCAGTTCAAGCCAGCCTGAGGAAAAAGTTCAACCAATAAACCCTGGACATGGTGGTGCATACTTGTCATTCCAGCTACATAGGGAGAGTGAATAAGAGGATGACAGTCTAGGCCTGCTTGATCATAAATGCAAGACCTTATATCAAAAATAACCAAAGCCAAAGGGCTGCAGTGAGGCCACATGGTAGAGCACTTGCCTAGCATGTGCAAGACCCTGAGTTCAAACCTCAGTATCACCAAAAAGAAAGTTAAACAGTCCTATGACATGATCCAGAAGTCACACACCTAGATAGATGCCAAAGGATTTGAAAATAAAAAATCCACATCCACACCACACTTTGTACACAAATGTACCTAGTAACAGTCTTTATAGTAAGGGAAACAGCCTAAATGCATATCAGTTGATGGAATGATTCAAAAAAGAGCTATAGCCACACAATCTATTCATCCCCCCAAAAGGAATGAAGCACTGGCATATTACAACATGGATGCGCCCTGAAAATTTTGTGACCAGTGGAAAGTCCAGATACAGAAGGACAAATATTGCCTCATTCCATTTATATGAGATGTCCAGAACAGGCAACTCCATAAAGACAGAAAGATTTGTGTTTGCCAGGAGTTGGGAGAAGGCAAAGGTGAGGAGTGAACACTCATGGACGCGAGGCTTCCTTTTGAGCTAATGAGAATGTTCTAGAAGTAGATAGTTCTGATGGTTGCATGGCTAGATGAATATTCTAAAATCCACTGAATTGTACATTTTTAACAGAGTGAAGTTTATAGTATCTGAATCATCTGAATCACGCTCAATTTTAAAAGAAGTATCTGCTCTTGCCTTTTGTGCTTTGACCTTTGTTTGCATCATTTTCCTGAATTGCTGAGGTTCCTTTTGCTGGAACTGGTGTTGGGGTGGGTATACCCACAATAATCCACGATCCTGACTCTTAGCTTCGTTTTGCAGATTATCCTTGGTTTCTGCGGTGATGTGGTGATGTGGTATTGGTCAGTGAGAAGCTTTGTGCTTAGCAAGAGGAGACACAGCTGGCATCCTCTCTCTCTCTGACAGTTCTGGGACTTGAACTCAAAGCAGGTGCTGTACTGTTTGAACCACACCTCCAACTCTTGACATCCTCTCAAATAAAGGTCCCATACACTTTGTTCCCACCACCCTAAGTGATCCAGGGCTCCTGTGTTAAACTCTTTTGTCTGTAGTCTCAGGGAGAGAGAAATGAAGCTTGCACATGGTTCACTGTGACTCTGGGCAATTAGGGGCAGGAAAAGGATGTCAACCTCAAAAGTAGGCATCGCCAAATTGAAACCTCAGAGAATATGAGCATCCCTCTTGGAGACTGCATCTTGGAGGAAGGAGTTCAGGCCTTGGGACCACGAGGCTTGGGTTATAGTTCTAGCTCTTCTATGTGACATCACTTAAGTGTTTTTGGGAACAGTGCTACTCACCTTGGGGTTTTGGGTGACTTACAAACAGTGACTAAAGCATACCTTGCACAAATCCAGTGCTCCGTTATCAGTGGTTCTGTCTCATAGAAAATATAAGTCACAATGACCTCATGGATCTGATCTATTCAACCTTGAGCTGGAGTTTGGAATTTGGTAGAAAGCACAGCAAGAAATTGATAAAAGTGAAACCTGTCCTCTTCTTTCCAAAAGAATTCTCTCTGCAAAAAGGGAACTCCCTAACCTATGAGACTGGGAGGCCTGGGGAACTCAGTGCAGAGTAAATAGGTTTTTTTTTTTTCAGAAAAACTCCTCTTAACATTTAGATGGTACAAAGCAGTGCATTTTGTCTCCCAGGCAACCAACAAGTGAGATTCCACTCCTAGGTTTGAAAAAATGTAGCCGTTCTTCAGGGAAGGCTTGAACCTGATGCACGCATATACCAAGATCCCATTTCCCAACTCCAGATCCAAAGCAGGCTCTTTGAAATGTAGACAGATTCAGAAAACCTGGGTTCTGTGGCCACAGTTCAAACACCATTACTGAGTGTGTACCTTGTGCTGCACTTTGCTCCACACTGGGCACAAGTTCACTGTCAGCCAGGGAGTTCGCTGTGCATTGTGCGTGACTCCACTTAATTTCAAGTTTAAGACCCAGTTCTACCAGCGTGTCACAACATGGCTTTTTCCCTGCTGTTGTCTGCATCCAGAGGCCAGGAGATGAGGCTTTGCAGCTGGCTCTCCACACCGTTGTTCACTTGGCTCCCATTGTCCTATGTTCTGGTCACAGGACCCTGTTGTGCTGTCTCTCATGTCTGGATACCAGGTCCCTTTAAGTCTCTTTTAATTTCAGTGCTCCCTGGAAGGTTTGAGGCTCATTAAGCTGAAGTTCATTACCTTTGGGGTTCATTGTCACTCTGGGGCACCGTACCACATGCGTATGGTCCTTGATGGGCCAGCAATCAGTCCTTCCGTGCTTCTTGACACTCTGAAACTATGTTCAGATATAAGGACCAGGTCACCTGCCCCTGACATTTGTGTAAGACATAGTCCAGAACACAGATGAAGGTCCATATTCCACATATCAAAATTCTTCAAAGTTGTACATTGAGTTACATCCAAGCCTTCTTCTTTGACAAATATACCTCCATGATAACCCAGAAGGTCAGTTTTGAATTTAGAGTTCTTGTATGCCTCAGAGTTTCACCCCAGACAATAGCAGCTCTCAGAGAATAGACACTACCCTCGGTCTGCCCTATTCATCTTCCAGCTTCTGGCTGTTTTGTCTTGAGCAAGCTTCTATGTGCTTATGTGTGAATTTGATGGACAGGCACATCCAGGCTTCAACCAGACCTCATACAATAACCGAGCCTTGGCCACCCTGTACATCAATGTGGCATCAGGTCCAGGAAAGAGACTCTTGCAACTCTTGGAAGTGGGTGGTGGTGGCCATTTGGCAGAGTATTACAGGCTCATGTAACTAGAATGGGGCTGGAAGAGGATGGGAGCAGGTGGTCTAATGGAGAAATTAGCTCAGGATGCAGGTATGGCCTCTTGAAAGTCCCCAGAGCAAAAGAAAAAAAGTTAATTCTTCAAAGTAGGTTGCTTCTGATTGTTCTGGCAGAATGTGGGGGTCTTGGAGGAAGCTATGGAGTTAAGCAAGTGGCTAGAGAAAGTTTCTAAAGTTTCCATTTCCTTGATAAAGGCTCTTTTTTTTTTTAAAGTTTATCTTTAACATTTTGTCAGAAGGAAAGGTCCCATGCATTAGAAACATTTTAAAAATTGCTCTGTAGGGCGCTCTCACCCCTGCTTGTTTCCTTGTCTACAAGCAAGGTCATGTTCAAGCAGAAGACTCTGTGAACTCCAGCTGGAACTGTCCTTTCACTGTCTGAAATAGAACACAGTTGGTCTTTTCTGATATTCTGCCCAGGACCAGAGAGCGCGACCCCACAGACAGGGCCTGACATTTCTCATCGCAATTTCCTTGCTCCTTTTCCTGTTTGAGAGGGGGAGGAAGGCGGGCATGAGATGCCGTGTTTAATCCGACGCCCTCACTCAATCCTGTGCTGTTCCTGATAATTCATTACAAAGGTGGAATCAGTCCTGCCAAACAAGTGTCTTTAAAGGAAAATTCAAGAAGAAACTCTCTTGGGGGAATGGGATTCTAGGTGTAAAGAGGTTTCACAGTGACACTGGAAAGTTCTGTGACATGTATTTGCTCTCTGCATGGCTTCATCCCAACACACACACACACACACACACACACACACACACACACAGGGGAAACCTTGACCTTACATTTCTTCAATTCAGCAGTATTTCTTTTTTTTTTTTTTTTTTGGTGGTGGTACTGGGGTTTGAACTCAGGGCTTCATGCTTGCTAGGCAGGTGGTCTACCACTTGAGCCACTCCGCCAGCCTTCAGCAGTATTTCTGATGGATGAACAATCCTTTCCCTGCCACCCTGTTGTGGTTTGTGGCACGATTTACTTCTTCAATAACTATCTTTTCAAGTGCTAGAAACCATGATGATGGAGGCTGATATTATTTTTGCACCTTAACTTAATAGGGCTTCATTTCAGGTGTAATTCAGATGTTACCATGGCTGTCCTCTTGGAAAATTATACTTGACAAGTTCTTCAGGAATCTGCAGGTCTTGAGCTCCAAGGTGTCCTGCCAGCCCCAGGGATGTCTAGAGCCAGGATTGCCTCACAGTGATGTGCAGAGTCCTTCTTCTTCCTTCCTCTTATTTCTCCTGAAACAGAGCTGATCAATTTTATATAGGACAGGAAGACAAGCAGAGCATCCTCGTGGCTTATTTCCTTGTTCCAGCTAACATCTCCAAGGGTCTAAGACCACAATTCAATAACATGACACCCTGCTGCATCTCACATTATGGTTCTCATGCCGTGAGGGGTGGGGGTGGGAAGAAGGTGACTTTGTCCCTACAGTGGGCATTTGGAAATGTCTGGAAACATTTGTGGTTGGTAGAATGGGAGGGTGGGTTGTGGAAAGATTGTACTGGCTTCTAGTGATAGTGTCCAGGGATACTGATAACACCTACAGTGTCCAGGATACCCCCATGATAGAGAGTGGAATGGCCCCAATGTCTTTGGTGCTAAGGTTGAGAAACCCTAATAAAACTGAAACCAGTGTGGCAAGCATGCTCATACAGTGAGAATTCCACTTCAGGTGAGATCCTTGTTATGTCTGTAGCTAAGATGCCCTGATATTTTTATGTTAAAATTTTAATTCTTTCAACAAGTATTTATTGAGTGGCCATCATGTACTTAGTGCAGAAGCAGAAGTGAGCAAGACAAGGCCCTTATCTACAAGGGGTCCGCAGTCTTCTGGGGAGCATTTTAGTCTAGGGGGCTTGTTTTTTGTTTACTGCTTTGTAACAGGCCTCAAACTCCTTTTAGCAACATGTCTGTGATGTTGTTTTAACCCCTAAGTTGGGTCTGGGCTGGATGCTAAGAAGACTTGGAATGTCATGCTTTCTCAAGATGTCCTCTCTTGAAGACAGAAGGCAGCAGAGACCAGTGGGAGAAGGCAAGCTTCAGAGCCAGAGGGAAGTGGTTCCAAACTTACTAAGAAGCTGTGTGGCCTCCTAATCTCTGTGTCTCATTTTCCTCATACGCAAAAAGGACTAATGAATATTCCTTCCTCAATGAGTAATCCTAAGGGATGGGTGTGTTTGGGAGTCAGAAAGCACACTCTGCAGTTGTCACCTTGCTGGTCTCACTCAGGTCGGAAACAGTTGTCCATCCACTTACATTTACTGAGTGCCTTCTAGGCCTGATCCCCTTTTGGGTGCTAGGGAAACAGAGCCTGAAGATGGCAGGCACAATTCCATTGTGGCGATGGAGACAGAGGGTGAACAGGTAAATCGGCCAATACATAACCTGAGTGCAAATTTCCTGCTCTATGAAGGTCAGGAGCAGCTGCTGTGATCGCGTAGAAGATGGGGACCTACTTCGGATAAAGTGTTTATTGAAGAATTCTTGGAACCCTTTTAGGTAAAAGCAGAAATGGTAGTTCAGCTGGCTTTGAGGAGACAGTCAGTCAAGGCAGGAGCAAGGGAAGAGCATTCCAGGCAGAGGGAACAGTAAGCACAGAGGCACTGAGGTGAGAAAGAGATGGGTGAGTGCCCGTGCTGAGAGCAAGCCAAGGAGACAAGAGTGTTGACAAGGGGAGAGTGGACAGGGAGGTCAGCCCCAGTATGAACTTGCAGGGGCTTGTGGATGTGGGAGGAGTTTAATCTTAGAATAAACTAAAGGCAAAGGAAGGATAACTAGCAGAGGATATGGCGTACAAGCCCCCGTAGCTCGTCGGAGCCTCGGATTTGCCTTGTGCATCTGTCTAGCTGTGTGACTCCAGGGTCCCCATAGTAATCATCCTGTTTGCAGCTCGGCCTTCTGATGTCTCAGTGTGGTTGAGTCATTGGAGAGAGGCCGTCTTCCTCCAGGTCAATAACAGGCCTTCCTCCTGTTATTGCTTCCTCCAGACCACAGAAGCATCTGGAAATCACTCCTGCTTCTCACAGACCCGGATGTGAGCTTTTTACTGCTGTGCAACAGATGGCCACAAGCTTAGTGTTTTAAAACAGCACCCATTTATTAGTTCACACTTCTGTATGTCAGAAGTCGGGCACAACGTGATTGGGGTCTGAATTCACAAGCTAAATACAAGGTGTTATCCAGGCAGAGTTCTGGATTCTGATCCAGAGCCTCTGATCTTCTAAACACATTTAAAAAAATCAGCTTCTTTGAGATAGAATTCACCTATCGCACCAGTCAACCACTTAAAGCACACAATTCTATGGCTTTTAGTATGTTCTCAGAATTGGGTAGCTCAATTAATTCTAGAACATTTTCATTATTCCAAAAAGGAATGCTGCATCCTTCAAGCCCTGCATCTCCATCCAAGCCTAGCAACCGTGCATCCAATTCTGTCTCTGTAGATTTGCCTGCTCTGGGCATTGTACAATACCCTATGCTGTGACTGACCTCTTGTACTTCATGATGCTTTTAAGGAGGATGTTTGTAGCATGTGCTAGCATTTAATTTCTTCTTTTTCAAAAAATTTTTTAAAAAAATCAGGTGAAATTCACACATCAAATTAACTAGTAACAATTTAGTGTCTGATTTTGGTGCATTTATTCCATTTCAGAAGGCTTTGTAGTCGTCACATTGCCTCGTCTACTTCCAAGACATTTTTCATCTCCCCAAAAGGAAACCCACATTTTTTTCAATTTTATTAGGATATATTAGTTCTGGAGGGATTCACTGTGACAATTCTGAATAGGCTTACATTGTACATTGGTTAGATTCCCCCCGCCCCCATCTCACCCCTTCGGCCCCCTCCCCACATCACTTCAAGCAATTGCAAGAAGTTTCATAGTTCTATTTTGCATATGCGTATGAAGCTTATCAGCCATATTCCCTCACCCTCATCTCCTCCATCTCCCCTCCCCACAAGTACCCCCCACCCTTTACAGTCCTGTCTGTCATTATTAATTTCAAAGTCAGTGTTCAAAGGGGTTTCTTGATGTGTGCCTGCTGAGTGTGCTTTACTTTGGTCAGTTCAACCCCTCCCATTAGTCTCCCTCACCCCTTCCTTCCCAGCCCCCATTATTCAACAGCTTTCAGTACACATCCTTATATGCACAGATGTGATGTGTTTTGGTATTGTTGACGTTCTTTTTCTTTTCTTTTCCCTTCTTCCCCGAGTTCCATAGAATAGTTGCACTGTTGCAAACATGTTCTACATCTGAGTTTGTATATGGTCATGGGAAACCCATACTTAATGAGCAGTCCCTCCCCCTCCTCCCTGGGCCCAGTCCCTGGTAACAATGCACCTGCTTTTTGGATTTATCTGTTCTGGATGTTTCATGAACAGAATCACGTGCTGTGTGGTCTGCTGTGCCTAGGGTATTTAGCACAGTGCCACTGAGATTCGTCTTTTCTTGGTGATTGAGTAATATTTCATTGTACGGGTGTACCACATTTTGTTTAGTCATTCAATAGCTGATGGACATTTGTGTTGTTTCTACCCTTCAGCTACTGTGAATGCTCTGTGTTGTTAGGAGGACTTGTGTGCAAGTATTTGAATATCCACTTCCATTCTTTTGGGTATAGACTCAGGACAGGAATTGCTGGGTCATACGATAATCCTGTTTAACTTGGCAAGGAGCTGCCAAACTAATTTCTGAAGTGACAGTACCATTTTTCATTCCCACCAAGCAATGAACAAGGGGTTCATTTTTCTCCACATGTTTTCCAATACTTATTTTCTGGTTTTTTCAGTTATGGCCACCCTCGTGGGCACAAAGTAGTGCCTCATTATAGTTTGGATTTGCGTATCTCTAATGACTAGTAATGTTGAGCGTTTTTATGTGTTTATTGGCCGTTAGTGTATCTTCCTTAAAGAAGTGACTATTCAAGTCTTTGGCCTATTTTGTCACTCATTTTTGTCAGTGTATGTGACTTACACAAATAATGGGTTCAGTGTGACATTTGATCCATGTGTATAATGTACTTTGGTCATATTCATGCTCCCTCTCTTCTCCCCCACCTCCAGCGGGTCCCCTCTCTCATCCCAAATATTCCTTCTGCCATAGCTTCTTTGAAGAAACACCCAGATTCTACACATAAGAGAAGACATGCAATGCTTGTCTTTCTGAGTCTGGCTTATTTTGCGTCACATGAAGTTCTCCAGTTCTATCCATTTTCTGACAGATGACATGATTTTGTTCTTCTTAGGGCTGAATGAAACTCTGTTGTGTATATATACCACGTTTGCTTTATCCACTCATCAATTTTTGGGCACCTGGGCTAATTCCATAGCTTAGCTATTGTGAATAGTGTTGTGATAATCATGGGTGTGCAGTGTCTCTATAGTGTGCTGACTTACATCCTTTCGGGGGTGTATGAGGAGTGGTATAACTGGATCAAATGGTAGTTCTATGTACTTTTTTTTTCCCCACTGGGGTTTGAACTCATGGCTTTCACCTTGAGCTGCTCCACCAGCCCTTTTTTTGTGAAGGGTTTTTTAGAGATAGGGTCTTGTGAACTATTTGCCTGGGCTGGCTTTGAATCATGATCCTCCTGATCTCTGCCTCCTGAGTAGCTAGCATTACAGGTGTGAGCCACCTGCGCCCAGCTCATTTCTACTTTTTTGAGGACTCTTACAGCAGCTAGACTACTTTACATTCCTGCCACAGTGTATAAAGTTTCATTCCCCTCACCATCCTCACCAGGATTTGTTGCTGTTTGTTTTCTTGATGGTTGCCATTCTGACTGGGGGTGAGATGAAATCTCAGTGTGGTTTTGATTTGCGTTTCCCTGATGGCTAAAGATATTGAACAATTTTTCATTTATTTACTGACCATTTATGTTTCTTCTTTGAGAACTGCCTGTTCAGTTTTTAGTGCTTAATTTTTTGAGCTTTTAAAAAATATATTCTGATATTAATGCTCTGTCAGAGTGCTGCAGACAGAGACTGAGAGGGCTAAGACTGGGAAGCAAGTTTATTAAGCAAGCCAGCAGTGACTCAGTGGACTCGAGTCCAAAGGCTGAACCCCAAGAACAAAGGGGGCTTCCTTATATACCATTTAGAGCAGGTTACAGAAATGGGGGGAGCGGAGTACATCTTGTCTCACACATAATCACATGTTATTTCATTGGCTGTTTTAACTTCTGGGGCGAGGTGACCCTTCTCTGGTCTCCAGGTAAATTCCTCAATTCCGTTTTTATTTTGTTTCACTGTAGCACTCATTGATCTCTCTTTCCCCTTCCTGCCTTCCCGCCACATTCCCCCCTTTGATGCTCAGACCCACTTCCGGGTCTTGAAAATGAACTTGTTAAGGTCTTGAACCCATCTAGGGTTGAGAATCAGCCCTGAAATAGGTCATTGGGACTCCATCCCTTCCAGGTCTGCACAGGGATATAGGCAAGCTTTTTCATCTTGTCATTAATCTGTAAACAGCAGCTACTCAGATTGAGATTATTCTAAGCTATTATAGGGAAGTAGCCAGTGGGTGAGGTTGGGGCTCCGTGTGATCAGGAGCCCCCCACCACTGAGTCTCCTGAGTAGCATCATTGTAAAACTTTTGTCCCAGGCACATCAAGTCCCCTACCAGGGTGGAGTATTGGCCTTTTGGATGGGAGATACAGTAATTCCCAATAATAGAGGTTTTTAGGAGCCAAATGCTCTCCCTGAGGCTAGGGAGAGTGGTTTCATTAAAGGGCTCTTGTGGGTTTAGGTCTTTTGCCTCCCATGGCCAGTGGTCTCTCATATTCATTCTTCCATAAACATAACACGAAGTTACATTCAGAATTTGTGCTATGGACTCTGCTAGTAAGAGGAACAGGTTTTTGGTTGTAACTGAAATGGGAAACTCACTTTGTATCTCCTCATAAAAGGCTCCTGTATGAGGAGCTCTCATGAGTGATCATGATAAGTTGAAAATGCAGCAAAGTACTGGGTCTGTTTCCTTTTTATAAATTAAAATGCCAAACTTTTTCCCAAATTCCCAGTCTGTTTCACTGAGGTTGAAAATAGTGAAATTTATGGGGTTACAGGCACCAAGAGTGCAGTCAGGGGTTGCTTCCCTTTTTATAAAAGAGTGGCAGTTCCATGTGAAGTATGGACCTCCCCTTTAAGCCAAGTTTCCCACATTTCACAACCCCAATAAGAGCAGTAGAGTTGTTTGTAGGACACACAACCAGATGTTCCACTGTCATCTTTTGGGCATATATTCTGTCATTTAACCTGTAGGTCCTTTCCCAGGCTAGCCCCCCACAATTGTCCTAAGGCCCAGTGTTTTTAGCTATTGTGAACACAGGTTTGTTGGGGTTCGACCTCTAGCCATTGCTCCTGAGGGTGATAGATGGAGTTAAAATAGATATACTGAACACCATTATGGAAACACATTGAGTAGGTGGTATGGCTGTGGGCGCATGACACAACAGTGGTGCCTACACAAGAATAAGTATGGAAAACCAGAGTTTTGGTAACAGCACTCCCTGCTTGGGTAGTGTGCATACATGAATCACAGTCCAAAGCCTGGGGGTCCCAAGTAGAGAGCTGACCAAGATTAGCAAGAAGAATATACAGAATGAACTCATCCTCAAAGGTGAGATGGGCGACTCCTCAAGCTTCCTTTGTGCGTAGACTAGTTAGCTTCTCAAGTGGCTAGAGCAGGACTGACGTCTCATAGTCTGTGGTTTCCTGTTGTCTCTGGGGAAGCAGGGTCCTGTTGGGGAAGGGTACTCTTGTATGGTGAGGCTGGGTCAGGGATGCACTCCCATCCAAGGGAGGCTGGCTTCACTCAGCTGTAGTGGATCCAGGGAACAATCTCTGCTACTTTAACTATGGTGGGGATGGACAAGACAACAACAGTGGAGCTTTAGTGGTTGAACACTCCATTCCTTTACCCAAACAGCATCCCCTGGTTTATAAGGTGCATGGGAGTTGTCAGGATGACGGGGAGTCTCTCTCTTATCCAGTCATTGATTTTTAAGAGAGTCAACAGAGGGCCTTTATCTGTTATCTCAGGGTGAGGTCACCTGTTTTCTTAAGGTCCTCTTGCATGCCCTTGACTAAAGGGGGTGGATACCCAAAAAGAAATTTAAAGGGGAGAGACCTGTCCATTTGGTGGGGCTTAACCTAATCCTGAGCAAGCCTATGGGCAGCAACTGATCCCATAGTAGGTGGGTCTCCTAGCATAGTTTTTCCAATTGAAGTTTTAGAGTCCTGTTTATATGTTTTATTGGGGGTGGTAGGCTGTGTATAGCTTTTAAGTTATTTTTAATCTCTTTGCCATCAACTGTACCATCTCAGCCACAAAGGCCCGCCCATTGTCTGACACAGGTATTTTAAATCAAGGGATGATTTTCTTTAACAGGCACCTGGCCACATCTTGGGCTTTCTCAGTCCAAGTGGTGAAGGCTTTTATCCATCCTGAGAAGGTGTAGACAAACACCAGCAAATACCGGGGATTGTTTCTGGCACACAGGCTACACCTTTTACATATTGTCTTACTTCTGCTGGAGAGTTTGAGGGCATAAAAATACTGGGTCAAAGTGGTCTTGAGAGCTGTCTGCCCTGAGTGAGTTCCTTCATGGAACTGTTGGACAAACATGGGAGCCAGTGACTCAGGTATGGCAATGCAGCCATCAGTAAACTTCTACCATCCATCTGGTAGAAAATTCCTCCTTCAGTCTCAATCCAAGACTGTTTTTGTGAAGTATGGCATGGATCCCATTTACATAAGGGACACAGGAACAAGGCAGCTGCCAGTGAGGCTGAGGTTTTGTCCTCTTATGAGGGCTTCTCGCTTGGCTTTCCAATCAGCCTTTTGATTTTCCTGAACACCTCTTCTCTTCCCCTTCTGGTGCCCTCAGCAGTGCATGACTGCTACTCACTCAGGGGCCCATACAGCTTTTAGTAATTTTAGAATTTTTTGTCCATATTTAAAGCTTTTTCTCCTGAGTCCTGACTGGTAGTGTTTGTATTTTTAATGACAGCATATGACAGTCACTACTGCATATCTGGCAAAACGTGTCTTTTTGGACAAAGCTGTTGCCATCCGTGAAATACTCAATGTCCAGATGACTAATGGGCTGGTTGGTCAAGTCTGGCCAGCTGGAGAACACCTCATCCATAATCTCTAAACAGGCATGCTCCAGTGGGCCTGCACTAACCTGTAATGGGGTGGTTGGGTGTAGAGTCTTAACAACCTCTAGCTGGACATGAGGGTTTTTACATAACATGCTTTGATATTTGACCATTCGGGAGTTTGTTAACCAATAATTTTCTTTATATTCCATGAGAGTCAAAACAGAGTGGGGAATTTGGACTGTGAGTTTTTGTCTCAAAGTAAGTTTGTCTGCTTCAGCCACCAAGATGAAAATAGCTGGCAGGGCACACAGGCAGGGAGGCCAGCCTTTAGGAAACTGCATCAAGTTGCTTTGACAAATAGGCCACGGAGCAGTGCCAGAAACCTAGCAGCTGGGTCAAGACTCCTACAGCTGCCAGTCTCTCAGGCCCAGAGCAGGGGTGTTTGTGAGTGCCCTCTTAATTTTTTTTTAAATTTTTTAATTATTCATATGTGCATACAAGGCTTGGCTCATTTCTTCCCCCTGCCCCCACCCCCTCCCTTACCACCCACTCCGCCCCCTCCCTCTCCCCCCCATCCCCTCAATACCCAGCAGAAACTATTTTGCCCTTATCTCTAATTTTGTTGAAGAGGCAGTATAAGCAATAATAGGAAGGAACAAGGGTTTTTGCTGGTTGAGATAAGGATAGCTATACAGGGCATTGACTCACATTGATTTCCTGTGCGTGGGTGTTACCTTCTAGGTTAATTCTTTTTGATCTAACCTTTTCTCTAGTTCCTGGTCCCATTTTCCTATTGGCCTCAGTTGCTTTTAAGGTATCTGCTTTAGTTTCTCTGCGTTAAGGGCAACAAATGCTAGCTAATTTTTTATGTGTCTTACCCATCCTCACACCTCCCTTGTGTGCTCTCGCTTTTGTCATGTGCTCAAAGTCCAATCCCCTTGTTGTGTTTGCCCTTGATCTAATGTCCGAATATGAGGGAGACCATATGATTTTTGGTCTTTTGGGCCAGGCTTACCTCACTCAGATGATGTTCTCCAATTCCATCATTTACCAGTGAATGATAACATTTCGTTCTTCTTCATGGCTGCATAAAATTGCATTGTGTATAGATACCACATTTTCTTAATCCGTTTGTCAGTGGTGGGGCATCTTGGCTGTTTCCATAACTTGGCTATTGTGAATAGTGCTGCAAAAAACATGGGTGTGCAGGTGCCTCTGGAGTAACCTGTGTCACAGTCTTTTGGGTATATCCCCAAGAGTGGTATTGCTGGATCAAATGGTAGATCAATGTTTAACTTTTTAAGTAGCCTCCAAATTTTTTTCCAGAGTGGTTGTACTAGTTTACATTCCCACCAACAGTGTAAGAGGGTTCCTTTTTCCCTGCATCCTCGCCAACACCTGTTGTTGGTGGTGTTGCTGATGATGGCTACTCTAACAGGGGTGAGGTGGAATCTTAGTGTGGTTTTAATTTGCATTTCCTTTATTGCTAGAGATGGTGAGCATTTTTTCATGTGTTTTTTGGCCATTTGAATTTCTTCTTTTGAGAAAGTTCTGTTTAGTTCACTTGCCCATTTCTTCACTGGTTCATTAGTTTTGGGAGAATTTAGTTTTTTAAGTTCCCTGTATATTCTGGTTATCAGTCCTTTGTCTGATGTGTAGCTGGCAAATATTTTCTCCCACTCTGTGGGTGTTCTCTTCAGTTTAGAGACCATTTCTTTTGATGAACAGAAGCTTTTTAGTTTTTTTTTTATTTTTATTTTTTTTCCTTTTTCTTTTATTATTCATATGTGCATACAAGGCTTGGTTCATTTCTCCCCCCTGCCCCCACCCCCTCCCTTACCACCCACTCAGCCCCCTCCCTCTCCCCCCCAATACCCAGCAGAAACTATTTTGTCCTTATTTCTAATTTTGTTGTAGAGAGAGTATAAGTAATAACAGGAAGGGACAAGGGTCTTTGCCTCTGTTAATGTGGTTTATTACATTTTTTGATTTTTGTATGTTGAACCACCCCGGCATTCCTGGGATGAAGCCTACTTGGTCGTGATAAATGATCTTTTTGATGTGTTGTTGAATTCGGTTTGCCATTATTTTATTGAGGATTTTTGCATCAGTGTTCATTAAGGAGATTGGCCTATAGTTCTCCTTTTTGGAGGTGTCTTTGCCTGGTTTTGGGATAAGTGTAATACTGGCTTCATAAAATATGCTTGGCAGTTTTCCTTCCCTTTCTATTTCGTGGAACAGTTTAAGGAGGGTTGGTGTCAGTTCTTCTTTAAAGGTCTGATAGAATTCAGCAGAGAATCCATCAGGTCCTGGACTTTTCTTTTTGGGGAGACTCTTGATTGCTGCTTCAATTTCATTTTGTGTTATAGATCTATTCAGGTGATTAATTTCCTCTTGGTTCAGTTTTTGATGATCATATGTATCTAGAAATCTGTCCATTTCTTTAAGATTTTCAAATTTATTTGAATATAGGTTCTCTGATGATTTCCAGGACTTCCATGGTGTTTGTTGTTATCTCCCCTTTTGCATTCCTGATTATACTAATTTGGATTTTTTTCTCTCCTCATTTTAGTCAGGTTTGCCAGGGGTCTATCGATCTTGTTTATTTTTTCAAAGAACCAACTTTTTGTTTCATTAATTCTTTGTATGGTTTTTTTGGTTTCTATTTCGTTGATTTCAGCTGTTATTATTATTTCTCTCCTTCTATTTGTTTTGGGATTTGCTTGTTCTTGTTTTTCTAGGAGTTTGAGATGTATCATTAGGTCATTGATTTGGGATCTTTCAGTCTTTTTAATACATGCACTCGTGGCTATAAACTTTCCTCTCAGGACTGTCTTTGCTGTGTCCCATAGGTTCCGGTAGGTTGTGTTTTCATTTTCACTGACTTCCAGGAACATTTTAATTTCCTCTTTTATTTCATTGATGATCCATTCTTCATTAAGTAATGAGTTATTTAGTTTCCAGCTGTTTGCATGTTTTTTGTCTTTACTTTTGTTGTTGAGTTCTACTTTTACTGCATTGTGATCAGCTAGTATGCACAGTATAATTTCTATTTTCTTATATTTGCTAAGACTTGCTTTGTGCCCTAGGATATGATCTATTTTGGAGAAGGTTCCGTGGGCTGCTGAGAAGAATGTATATTGTGTAGAAGTTGAATGAAATGTTCTGTAGACATCAAATAGCTCCATTTTATCTGTTGTATATTTTAGATCTAGGATTTCTTTATTGATTTTTTGTTTGGATGACCTATCTATTGATGATAATGGGGTGTTAAAGTCTCCCTCAACCACTGTGCTGGTGTTAATATATTCTTTTAGGTCTTTCAGGGTATGTTTGATGACATTGGGTACATTGACATTGGGTGCGTACAGGTTGATGATTATTTCCTTTTGGTCTATTTCCCCTTTTATTAGTATGGAATGTCCTTCTTTATCTCGTTTGATCAATGTAGGTTTGAAGTCCACTTTTTCAGAGAGAAGTATTGCTACTCCTGCCTGTTTTCAGGGGCCATTGGCTTGGTAAATCTTCTTTCAGCCTTTCATCCTAAGCCTATGCTTATTTCTTTCAGTGAGATGTGTCTCCTGTAAGCAACAAACTGTTGGATCTTACTTTTTAATCCATTTCGTCAAGCGGTGCCTTTTGATGGGTGAATTATGTCTGTTAACATTAAGCATTAGTACTGATAGGTATGTGGTAATTCCTGTCATTTAGTTGTCTTAGTTGTTTGAAGGTTTGATTGTGTGAACCTAAGTTGAAGTTACTCTCTACTTTCTTGCTTTTTCTTTTCCTGTGGTTTGGTACTGCCTGCCTTTTCATGGTTAAGTTGGGTGTCACTTTCTGTGTACAGAATCCCTTGAATAATCTTTTGTAGTGGTAGCTTTGTGGTCACATATTGTTTTAGTTTCTGCTTATCATGGAAGACTTTTATTGCTCCATCTATTTTGAATGATAGTTTTGCTGGGTAGAGTATCCTGGGGTTGAAGTTATTTTCATTCAGTGCCCGGAAGATCTCACCCCATGCTCTTCTTGCTTATAATGTTTCTGTTGAGAAGTCTGCTGTGATTTTGATGGGTTTACCTTTGTATGTTACTTGTTTTTTCTCTCTTACAGCCTTTAATATTCTTTCCCTAGTTTCTGAACTTGTTGTTTTAATGATGATATGTTGTGGGGTAGCTCTATTTTGATCTGGTCTGTTTGGTGTCCTGGAGGCCTCTTGCATCTGTATGGGAATATCTTTCTCTAGATTTGGGAAATTTTTCATTATTATTTTGTTGAATATATTAAGCATTCCATTTGCTTGCACCTCTTCTCCTTCTTCGATGCCCATGATTCTCAAGTTTGGTCTTTTGATGGAGTCAGTGAGTTCTTGCATTTTCTTTTCACAGGTCTTGAGTTGTTTAATTAATAGTTCTTTGGTTTTTCCTTTAATTACCATTTCATCTTCAAGTTCTGAGATTCTGTCTTCTGTTTGTTCCTCTCTGCTGGATTGCCCTTCCATTTTGTTTTGCAGTTCTGTTTCATTCTTTTTTCTGAGGTTTTCCATATCCTGGCTGTTTTCCTCTTTAATGTTGTTTATTTTTGTGCTGAGTTCATTTATCTGTTTATTAATCGTGTTCTCTGTTTCACTTTGGTGTTTATACAGTGCTTTTATGGTTTTTTTATTTCTTCTTTTGCTTTTTCAAATTCTCCTTTTTTGTTGTCTTGGAATTTCTTGTCTCATGTACATTTTGGATGACCATATCCAGTACCATCTCTATAAAATTCTCATTGAGTACCTGTAGGATGTCTTCTTTTAAATTATTCTTGTGGGCTTCATTGGGTTCTTTGGCATAGTTTATCTCATTTTGTTGGAATCTGGATCTGAGTATCTATTTTCTTCATTTCCCTCTGGTTCCTATACTAATTTTTTGCTGTGGGGAAACTGGTTTCCCTGTTTTTTCTGTCTTCCTGTCATTGTCTTTGGTGTTGTTACTGTCCCTGTACTGTGTGCAATTAAGTATTTTCTAGCTTGTAATAATAACAGTGGTAATATTTAGACTGGAAGGGTGAGAGGAGATGGAAAGCAAGAAGTTAAAGAAAAGGGAAAAACAAAGAAACAGACAAGTAGGAGAAAACAAAACAAGGAATCAAACAAGAAAGTTCCATGGTATAAACAGGGAGCTTTAGTGTACTAATCGGCAGTAAGCTGAACAGGCATTAGAGAGACAGAGAGAGGATTGAAAATAAAAAATAAAAAGAATAAAGATAAGAATAAAAATAAAAAATATGTAAATGAAAGAAATATATATAGATATATAAATAAAACAAAATGAAAAATAGATAATAAAAAATAAATTAAAAAAACCCTCCAAGTTCAAATGCAATAAAGTTTCAGTCTTAATAATTTTGGTCCATCTCAGTCTCCAATCCTGGAGATGGTGCCTCAGATGGTGTTCTGTAGTTGTCTCATCAAAGGGGATGCATAAAGTAGAACAAAACTACACACACACACACACACACACACACACAAACCCACAAAGTGTCCCAAGTTCAAATGCAATAGAGTTTCAGTAAGTTTTTCAGCATGCAGGTGTAGTTTGGTTGTTTTCTCATCAAAGGTAGGGAGAAAAAGAAAAAAAAGAGTCTGGAGACAGTTCTGAGAATGGTATCTGCAGCTGTGGCTTGCCTACCCACTGCTGTCAGCCTGCTGTTGCTGGAGGCGTTATTTATGCAGATCTCTGGGGTGAGCTTAACACTCACCTGGCCCTGCAGGCTTTGTTTGCTCAGAGTTCTCCTGTGCGGGAGCCTCTGCTACAAGCCCTTTCCAAGCACACTGGGAAAGGTGACACTGCACATGCGTTGTCAGGCCTGTGTGTTTATTTACAGTTCACGTGGGAGGTGGGTCTTCCCCCCTCTCCTGTGAAGTTTTCCTCCCACCACCACTTTCACAAGCTATCCTGTTCCTGATTACTGGGCGGTGCTGCTGCTCCTGGCAGCCTCCGTGTTTGTTTACAGTTCATGTGGGAAGTGGGTCTTCCCTCCTCTCCTGTGGAGTTTTCCTCCCTCCACCACTCTCACCAGCTTTCTCGCTCCTGGTTGCTGGGTGCACGACCCCGCTCCCGCTCCCACCAGAGCCTCTCTGGCCCGGCCAGCTTGTTTATTTACAGTCCCGGGAAGGATTCCCTTCCCACAATCTTCGGTGCTCAGTGCGCCCCACTCTCTTTCCCGTGTGTCTTTACTGTTCTTATTGCTTATTACTCAGTTTCTCTTTTTCCCTTGGGTTGGGGTTGGTCTGTCCAGGGGGCTATGCTGCTCTGGCTCAGGCTTGTCTGTGGTAGTACCGTGGTACTGCTAAGCTCACCTGTTCACTTCTTCCCAAGCCATCTGGGCACGGGCAAATGGCGGCCCAGGGGCCCTCCTGGTTTCTTTGTTTGATGTGAAGTGGAGATTCTCTGCGCCAGCTGGAGGTGTGGAGGGGTCAAAGTTTTGCCTCTTCTTGGTGGTTTTGCCTGCAAAGTGTGTCTCCAGCATCTCTCCAAGATTTCACTATAGGAGGCACGCTTTCTGCTTCCTCCCTCTAGCTGCCATCTTGGAATCTCTTAATTTTTTTTAAAGACCTTTTTTGTTTCTCTCCCTATACCATGGGTTCCTGTTCTCCTCCCTTCGTGGTTTTATAAAGGGGTTTTTCCAAGAAGGAGTAATTGGGGATCCAGATCCACCAGAAAACTGCAGCTCCTAGAAATTCTCTAATCTGTACAGTGGCACATAAGGGAGGTGGGGACTCTTTGGATTTTTCTGGCTTTTTACTTTTTTTCCTGTTCTTGGAAGCTGCTGCTGCCCTGGCTACCATAACCTTATGTGCTTTTTCTAGGTGGGGCTTTAGCCATGTGGGCTGACTGAGGACTGCATACTGCCAGCAGTCAATTCCCCTATAACCACTTCAAACACCCTATTGACTTTGACCTTATCTAATGATCTCTCCAAGGGCTGTCCTACACCAAAAGTAGGTTGGTCTATTTCACAGAAGGTCCTAAGCTTGTCAGGAGTCAGTTTGACCCTGAAATCTCCATTAAATCCCCTCTTAAAGTTCTAGGAGGTGTTCTTACTCTGACCTCCTCCCATTCCTCCAGTTTGCCAGATGTCCAGACAGAAACAAAGATGGAAGGGATAAGACTGTGGAGAGGAGATAAGGGGTCCTCCTCTCCAGCACATAGGGAAAAACAAATAACACCACTCACTTTGTCCATCTCTGGCTGCCCCCCTAGTGGGGATTTAGGTGTCTCTTGGCTGTAGTGAGTGGTATAAGCCCTGGACTGGAGGCCCTATTAAGACTCACCCTAGACCATATAAGTTTTCTATGGACCATGGATCAGGACTCCACACTTACTTTGTAACCAAGCTGTCTCAGGTTCACACTTGCACACACTCTTACATAGCACAGTACTTCCACCCCACTCTCTGAACCTGAAAGACGTGGTTTCACCCTGAAATAGGTGGTTGCTAGGGTGTCTTTTGAGAGTTGATCAGACTCCCCTTCTGCCTCCTGAGGCAGGACTGAATTTGAACCCGGGTTCTTAACCAGTCTGATGAACAGTGCTCCCAGATTGGTTCCCAAGCCTTTCCAGGTTCCTTTGTGCAACTGAACTCACCTCCTCAGCTCACTAGGAGAAAGGCTCCCACCCCAGATCAACATGATCTGGTGGCACCTGGCAGGGGTGGCCCTCCTGGTGAGCTGGGGACACTTTGCTGGTGATAAGGAAGCAAAAACACCACCCTCCAAATGCCAGACAATGCCCCCAGAAATGTTGCAGGTGGGCCCAGACAGAGACGGAGAGAGCACCAAAGCTTTCGGGAAACAAGTTTATTAAGCAAACCGGCAGTGACTCAGTGGACTCATGAATAGAGTGGACTTTGTTCTTGGGGTTCAAGTCCTTATATACCTTATATACTTCTACCATTTAGAGCAGGTTACAGAAATGGGGGAGAGTACAGCTTGTCCCATACATCATCACATGTAATTTCATCTGCTGCTCTAATCTCTGGGGCGAGGTGACCCTTCTCTGGTCTCCAGGTAACATTCCCCAACTCCAGTTTTTCTTTGTTTCACTGTAGTGCTCATTAATCTCTCTTCCTGTTCCCTGCCTTCCTGCCACAAGATGAATAGATTTTTCCTCATTTTTAAATTGGGTTGCTTGTTTTATTGTTATTGAGTTGTAATAAATTCTTTTCTTTTTCTTTTTTTTTTGTTAGTACTGGAATTTGAACTTAGGGCCTCACAGTTGCTAGGCAGGTACTCTACTTCTTGAGCCATGCTTCTGGCACTTTTTTGCTTTTAGTTATTTTTCAAGTAGAGTTTTATATTTTCCTCCTCTCGGGCTGGCCTCCTGCCTATGGCCTCCCTGGAGCTGGGACCACAGGTGTGTGCCACCATCCCTGTCTTATTGGTTGAGGTGGCGCCTGGCTAACTTTGTGCCTCAGTTGGCCTTGAACTGCCAGTGGTTATAGGTGTGGTCCACAAGGCCAATTTCATTTTTTTATAATGAAGAATAATAGTCCATTGTCTGGGTATGCCACAGTTTATTTATACATTTGATATATGCTAATAGAAAGCCCATCTTTTCCCTCTAGCCCTCCCTTCTCCAGCCTTGGCGAGTGTTCCTGAGGAGATAAAAAGAGTATGGAGGAAGTGAGAGCAGAGTGGATGCAAGATACAGGTTGGTGCAAAGGTGGGTGTGGTTCAGGGTTATGGTTTGAGCCCTGCAGTCTTGTCCCAGGTTTTCAGAGGAGGCGGTGCTGTCCCTTGCATGTTGTGGGATTTAAGTCTGCAGTTTGTAGGAATCATCTTTCTTGGAGGTACCAGTGTGAAAGGGAGAAGACACAGGAGATGGACAAAGACCGCTCTGGGATGGTGGTTGTTTGGCACTGCCTGGTGAATGGCCCATCTCTGAACTTTTCTTTTTTTCCAAGAGCCAGATTGAGGTGAATCTTTAGTCCTTCTGTGTGGGCAGAATCTTGGCTGATACATAGAGGTCCAGATGTTCTTCAGTCTCTTTTACTCTTTAATACAATTTCCTCTTCATCCTTAAATGCACTCAGTACCACGTGTCCAATTCTGAAAGTGTGGGATGTTCTGCTCAGAATGAAGGGACACGGCTGTGTGGGGCCTTGTCCCTTGTCTCTACTAAACGAGCAATTGTTTTGGCAACATTGGAAACTATGATTTAAGAGTTTGAATGAATTGAAATGAGAATGGATTCTGGCCTCAACATTTTTCATTTCCTTGGGGAGTTTGAACTTTTAATCTTTTACGTCATTCTGGGTTGTTCATATGTGGTTGCTTTGGACATGAAGTGAACTTCAGTTCTGGTGGACATTAGTGATGGGCTGTGTATTAATGAATGACAGCAGCGTTGTTATTATCAACAAAGAGTGCTCATCAACAGGTGGGTGTTTGGGAGGCCCCCAGAGTGCCTGCCTTCCTTAGGTCTGAGTGAAAGTGTGGGTTTGATTGTTTAAATTTGTGAGTTTAAAAATAAGCAGAAACAGAAAAAAAACCAAATAAATTTGTGAGAATAACTTCTGGAATGAGCATGGACTCTTGAAGCCCAGAGTTATTTTATTGTTATGGGTTTCTTTTAAATTAAAAGGAAAATTAATAGTTCCAGTTCTGAGAAATATGTGGTCATGTAATTAAAATATTTGGTCCTTTTATTGGTGGATGTGAATGTGGCAGAAGCTCTTAGGAGGACAACTTGGACATCTATTAAATGTAAATGACCTTGTCCTTGGATTCCTGCAGTCCCACTTCCTGGAGCCACTGCTGCAGAGAGACACCCAAGTGTGAACAAACAGCGATGCTCAAGATGCTTTGCTGCAGGGTGCTCCTTAATGGTAGAGGATTAAAAGATCCCTGAGTATTCGTTAATAAGAGCCAGGTAGAAAAGGACAGGAGAATTAGAGGGGCCTGGGGATCCCAAGGCACATCCCAACTCTGCTAGGAAATGACCTTCAAGATGGTATGCAGAGTGAGCAAGGCCAAGAGGCAGAATGAGGTGTGAAGTATGTTGCCTTTTGTGTGAAAAGACACACACATGCACCATGCACCACAACACACACTTGCTCACACACACATGCACCACACACTATACAGACCACCACACACACATGCACACACGCACATACACACACCACATGCACATTACACACGTGCATATACATAAACCAAAATGCACCCCCTATATGCACCACAAACACCTCACACACGTAGGCATACACCACACATGCACACACACTACACACCACACACACCCCCACCCCCATGCACATGCATGCATGCACACACATGTCACATACGACACACATGCATGTACACACACCACAGTACATCCTCTCACATGCACCCCACACACCACACACCTGGCACACATGTAGGTACATACCACACATGCACACAATACCTTCACACAGGCATGCACACATACTCATGCACACCACATCACCCTCCTCCCCACCCCATCTATGGATGTCTTTCGCAGGATATGTTAGAAGGGGGTGCATCTGGTCAAGGGAACAGACATGCTAAGAGGTAAGAGGGAGAGGGAGAGCACCTCATTCCTTTTGTACTCCTCTCTCTCTCTCTTTTTTACCATGTACTCAAAATGATCACAAATATCTAGGTAACCATTTACTTATTTTCAACTTCCTTATAGGCCAGTGTTCATGGCCTGGGATCCTGAGTAGGCTTGCAGGTGAGTTTGAAGGGGAAGGTCTGTGAACCTCCAGCAATTGTCTCCACAGCTGAGTTTGCCCAGCTGAATCTTCAGGAATGGGATCTATCATTTCCGACAGATTCATGGAGTGACCCAGGATCCCCGGGAAGTGAGGAACTGCTGTGTTAGAGGAGTCATTCATGCCTTGCAGGATGCCTTTGGACAAGCTGAGAGCCCCAGCTCAAGTCACTTGATTTTGCCAAGCCGACTTTGCCCAGACATTAATGTTGAGTGGGGAAGTTTCCTTTGTACCTGTTGTTGATTGCCCTATTAACTCAGGCAGGTCTTCAGCTGTCCTAGAGGGACTGAGGTTTTAAACATCAAACAACAAATGGGAATACAGTAGAGAGGACCAGACTAGACCTGCTTTGGTGTTAAATGACAGTCAAAATCAAGTCCTGGAATTTTTCATTATAAAGTAATTAGAAAGAAAAGGATGGCTGACCCACTGATCCAGGAAAGAGCAACACCATCCTTTTGCTTACAAAAGACAAGAACCTTGGACTCACCCAATCCTTCTTTCTCTCACACCCCACATCATCAAGTCCTGCTGATTCTGTCATCAAAATCTGCTGGGATTCACCACTTCTGGCATGTCAGCGATTCTCCTGCCTCAGGATCTTGGCACTGGCTGTTTTCTGCTGCCTGGAACACTCATTTCCTGATATCCCCATTGCTCACATCCTCATCATCTCCAGCTGCTGCTGAAGTGTCCCTCTATGAGGTCTACCTGCCATCTGGTTAAATCTGTCACCTCCCCCCCCACCACCAAGATGCTCACATTTCGTTTGTTTTGCTCTTTTTTTTTTAAAATAAATGAAGTTGATTACCTTCTAACCTGCTCTCCAATTGGCCTAGTTGTTATTTTTATAGTCTACCTTCCCCAAGAGATTGTGCAGCTAGTGAAGGCTTCTTATTTGTATTCCCAATGCCTAAAACAGCACCAAGCGCACAGCAGGTACCAAACAACATATGTGCCATGAGTGAGTGGCCAGCGCCGTGCAAAGTACTTTGCATTCATTAATTCGTTAAATCTTTACAACAGCTGTTAGAAGCATATGCTATTACTATTCCTACTTTATAGATGAGAAAACAGAGGTCCAGAAAGGGTAAATTTGCTCCGGGTCATTTCACTAATAAGTAGCAGAACTCCATCTGAAGCAGGGTCCTTTGGTTCCCCTTGCAGAGGGCGGCAAGGGACTCCAGGTGGCTGACCAAGGGCAAGTAGAAAACTGGTGAAGCTATAAGAGTAAAGGATTATCTTCGTCAGTTGCTGGAGGTAGGCAGACACAAATCACAGCTGTGTCTACTGTAAAATTTTTGATCACAAGACATGAAAACCTTCCCACTTAAATGGTGCTGGTAGCAATCTTTGTTTAGCATTTCACTGTTGAGTTTTTGATAGGCATTTTCCTTCTAAGGGGAGATGTGGTGAAAGTTTCTGCATGAACCCTTTGTACTGAAACACCTCTTGGGCCTCACATAAATAAACCTGAGACTGCTCTTTGCACCAGATTCTGACAGAAGAATTGGAACAAATATTGAGCCAAATATTCAAGTTGTTTCAACAAATTTGGGGCAACAGGTTCTTTGCAAGAAAATAATTTCCATTTTGTCAGAGCCAGTTTTTTTCCCCCTGACAGGCAGTGATATTATGTCAAAAGCACAGAAAAATGAAGATGTTCATTTTGAGTGTTTGTGATAAGAACAATCATCTTTTATTATTTATTTATTTATTGACTTTTTTATACTTTTTTTTTTTTGGAAGCACTGTGGTTTAGAACTCAGGGCCTCATGCTTGCTAGACAAGTGCTCTACTGCTCGAGCCACTCTACTAGCCCCTAGAACAACCACCTTTTAAATGACTTCTTTGGCAAATTTCATTCCATAAACAAAAAGATAAAATGGATGAACAAATTAATAAAAATCCTCCAGGCCATGATAAGATGGGTTTTTAGAAGGAATTACCTTGTACAGTTCTTTGAAAATATCAGCACATCTCCTACTTGAGAGGTAAAATAATGAATAAATAATCTGACAATAAGCAAACACTTGTGGAGCTTGTGTAAGTGCCAGAGACTGCGGTTTATATACACAGAGTTTCATTCAATCATTGCAATAGTTCATTGACAAGGTGCTGTTGTTATCTGCACTCTGCAGTTGAGCTGTGCTAGATTTTCTCTGTGCACCTCTTAGTATCCTGTCACACTCTGTGCAGGACAAGCTATGTGGGCTGCATCCAACCTGCTTCTTTATCCTCTGGTTTTTGGTTGAGTTTATCCAATAGGAGTCATCAGGAGATTCTCAAGGATGGCTAAGACAGCTCCTCCCCTCTGGTAACAACTTCTGGCATTGACTATCTCCTCTGGCTTTGGGTCTTCTATCCACCCATCCTCCATCCATCCACCCATCCATCCATACCCATACACGCATCCACCCACCAACCCATCCACCCATCCACCCAGCCACCCATCTACCCATCCACTCATCTATCCATCCATCCATCCATCCATCCATCTACCCACCCACGCATCCACCCATCCACCCACCCAGTCATCCACCCATCCACTCACCCAGCCATCCACCCACCAACCAACCCATCCACCCATCCACCCATCCACCCACCCACCCATCCATCCATCCACCCAGCCACCCACTCTCCCATCCATCCATCCATCCATCCACTCATGCAAGAAATAGCCATTGAATGCCTTCTATGAGAAATATTGTGTTAAGCCAAGGAGATGTAAAAGTTAAAAAGACAGACATTGTTTCTGCTCTCATGGTCTATTCAATAGCCTATTGAAGTAAATACTAAAAATCCCACAAGTACCTATGTGACAACTATTGTGGCAATTATTGAGGAAAAGTGTAGAGAACTAAGAAAAGACACGATAAGACCCCTCCCCAGTAGCTGCTTCTGATAAGTACCCTTGCCTATATTTTGATATTCATCTTATGATTTAATACAAATTATGACCTGAGAATTTCTAGAGGTAATCGCTGCTTTAATCATAAAGAGCCTTCCCTCAGCAACCATAGAAATGATAGCATTTAATATTTGTACTTGATTTATTAAATTCAACTATCAATATATGATGGATCTTCACTTCTAAATTGTGTCACAAATATTAAGTAAACAGAGCACAATCTCTTCGCCACTGCCCACCTGTATAGGAGTCTTGATATTTTTTTCAACCAGTTCTTCTGCAATTTTCTCCCGCCAGGAGAGAAATGCGTGTCATTTCTATCCCTCCAACACCTATGACTTGATAACGACTTTTGGAAGACCAGGACCAGGCTCAATTTATTACTGAGACACTAAGAAGAGTGCAACACATAAACCTAAGGCAGATACTGTTCTAGTTGCTTTCCAAACCATGACTTCTTTCCCTTACTTCTTAGAACAACTCCTCAAAGTGGATGCTCTCATTATCCTCATTTTTCTAGATGAGAAAACCGAGGAACAGAGAGGCTACGAATATTTCCAAGGGCCACAGAGCTAGTAGGTAGGGGAGCTAAACCACCAGTCTTCACTGGAATCTTTCCAGGGTCTTTCACAGTGTTACACTTTGGCTTGTACAATTCCTGTAGTCAAACATGATAGCAGCCTGCCTTGTGCCAAGGTCTGTGCCTTGGAGATCAAGACCTGTGACAGTAGGCAGGACAGTCTTATTAATCCTCACATCCCCTGTGACACCCAGCACATAGTAGGCTCAGAGTCATGTTTGTGAGACTCTTCACTGCTGATGTTGCAGGAATGCTTCTCACAAGTGTGTCAGGTGGTCTAGCTGAACACAACCTCTTCTGGAAATGTGTTTGCCCAAAGCCCCTGGCATCAGCTGTCTGTCCACAAGCTGTATTCTTGCTAAGCCTAATCTGGAAGCTATTTCAGTTGCTTTTCCTCAATAGATGAAGCGCTTGTGATTAGGAGAGGCAAGTGGAAGGCTTCTAAGCATTGTGAATCTGTGTCGGGAGGCAGTCGCCTGGCGAGAGTCAATGGCGAGGTACTGGAACCCCTGGAAGTATGTTTCCTGACCCACAGACACTGTCCTGCGTTCAAGACCCAAATGACTGCCCTTTCAGAAACTCATGTGTTCAATCCACTCTTCATCATGCAGTGAAAGTGCCTCAAGGACCACTGGAGTTAATTGATTAGGGCAATCCACATAACAATTTATGGACGGCATTGCCATTGAGGAAATGAAGGAGCACAGATGCATAATTTAATAAAAGCTGGTCTCCACTTGGCAGCAGAAACAGCTGTGCCATCCAGCGGGGCTGGGGTTTAATTTTTGCCTTTTAGCTTAATGACTGCTGAATAAATTCAGCCTGGTGCTGGCCTTCCAATCATTACCAAATCGTAGGCGTCAGGAGCAGGTTGAGAAAACGAACAAGGGATGTTCTAGTGGAAAATTAGGGAAGGACTGGCAGGAAACACACCAGCCAAAGAAACTTCTGCAGGGTGGCATTTGTAAAGAAATGATTTTCTGCTTGTTTAATCAAGTGTTTGTTAATTTAAACAAGAGAGGGTAGGGAAAAAGTGAAATTATAAATTTTTCTCTCTCTGCAGAACTGGGGAGCAGGGGTTTGCACAGACTTCATGAGTTGGGGGATGGGGAGTGGGAAAGATATCGGGAGGGGGTAAGAGCTGGAATCATCTCTGAGAAACAGGGTTTGGGACCTAGTGCTGGGGTCCAGAGGCCATGGAGGCACTCACAACAGAGAGGCCCAGGCAGGTGCCTGGAGACAATGGTCTCTTGTGTCTCCTCTGTGCCCAGGATGATGGAGAGCATCTCAGAACTACACGGGCAGCCCCTCCCCCCAAGTTGCTTGGTTAGACTAGGCGGGGGTGGGGACAAGGACTGTGGTGGCAGAGGAGGACTCAGGGCCATCAGCACTCCACATGCCTCACAGAGTTTCCATCAATATTTTTGTTTTCTTTTTGAACAAATAATGGGGCTCATGACGGCATTTGTATATGTGTGTGCAGTATACTTCGATCTTACTCACCCTCATCACCTCTCTTGCCTCCCTCTCCCCTGGTACTCCCATGTAGTTCCCTTTTCCATTTGTGGCTTTTCATTTGCTTCTATTTTTGGATGTAGGCCACGTATGAGAGAACATGCGCTATTTGTCTGCATCTGGCTTATTTTGCATAGCACGATGAACTCTAGTTCCATCCATTTTCCAGGAACAGATATAATTTTTGTCTTCTTTATGGCTGGATATAGGAACCATATTTTGTTTATGCATTCATTTCTGTTGTTGCCCTGAATGTACTGGGTGCTTATTAAAAGATATTTGAGAAATAAAGGAAAGAAGACTTAGGCACAAACCTGCTCACATTTGGGGACAGTTTCTTTTAAACACCATCTGTTTTCACATGATCAGAACCCTGACATATGTGCTATTTGGAGTTCCCATTTCCCCTTAGAGTTGGTCACAAACATTTCCAATGTGAGGCACATACTTTTTTTTTTTCCTTTAATGTGTTGACCTCAGGATTTTTATAGGTGTAAAAATTATTGAAGATCTCAAAGAATGTTTGTATATGAAGCTGATATCTGCCAATATTTACCTTCTTACAAATTCAAGGGCACATACTTTAGAATTGTTTTTTGGGAAAGGCGGTGTTCCCCCTGTCCTGGTTCTAGGTGGATGTGTTCCCAATCATCCACCCTAAGTGTGACACCTCTTTTTGACATTGTCTTTGTGCATTTTCTCTTAATCTGCTTTTTTGAGACTTTGTGCTCATCCAATGGCAAAGTTAAAAGCCAGAGAAAATGGGCAAATAGGAAGTTAGCTATTTAGGGTACATTCAGTCTGTGTGGCTGTAATAAATTCCCTCACACTGTGTGTCTTAACAAACATATCTCACAGTTATGCAACCTGGAAGTCCAAGCTTCTGGCACCAGCACAGTTGGGTTCTGGCAAGGGCTCACTTTTGGGTCACAGCCAGCAGATGCCTCACTGAGTGTCATAGGGCAGGAAGGGGGTGAATTAGCTCTCTGGCCTGTTTGTATAAGGACACTCATTCCATTCATGCCCAAGTTACCTCACAAGGTGCCACCACATTGGGGATTTGATTTCAACGTGTGAATTTTGCAAGGACATTTAGTCAACAAGTCTATTGTTTGTGTTGCTTCTATTTTCTTTGTAAATTCATAGAGATAGATATAGACATGTCTCTATGACATGTATCTTCTGCATTTTTTTTGGTGACACTGAGTTTTGAACTCAGGGCCTCATGCTTGCAAGGCAGGTGCTCTACCAGTTGAGCCACTCTGCCACCCCATGACGTGCGTGTTCTGTTTGTCTTTCCAGATCTCCTCTCCACCCTTCCCCTCTCCATTTTACTTTCTGCCTCGGGATGCACACCTGCATAGATAGGCTCCCTTCCCTCTGGCTTCAGGCTGCATTTGGCCAGTGGGGGTCCAGGCAGGAGATGGGAGAGTGAGGAATGAGGTCAGAGGAGCCTATTGATCCCCTCTCTGGCCCTGCAGCCTTGACTGGGATGGTGGCAGTGCTGCACTGAAGAATGCAACCTCATTGGGTTGGGTGAGGTTTTGTATCTGTTGTCTCGCCAGGCTCCTCCAGGCCCTCAGTGGGTACCTGTCACTCCCACTCACAGGATACTACTTCTGTGTCTTCTCTGTCCTTTGCACGTGGGCCTTAATTATTAAGTCTGTGCATACCCACCAACTCGAGCGTGCCTGAGTCTTGATATAATTTGTCATGTGACGACCTCCTACCCAGAAAGTCTTGCAAATTTATAAATGGATGACTTTCTTTTGTGACATTTCAATGCTTTAATTATTTTTCTGGGCAATTGAACTTTGCAGAAGACAAGTGCTATCTGAGCAAACAGTAGGTTTCAGAGGAACATCTCTCCAGCAGCTACTTAAATAGAAGGAAAGTCATATGTCCCCCCACTGCTGGCCAGCTCTGCTGGAAATACTTTCGTCTCTCTTTCCATGTGTTTGAGGAACCAGCAGAAATCCCGTGGGAAGAGTGTGGTTACTTCCCATGGCTGGCTCTTGGTCATCATATCCAACTAATTTTAAAGTGGAGATTTTTTATTGACCTTGTGCATAGCTCACACTGTGCTAAGTCACTCACGATCATTTATCTCAATTGATTCACACTGAACTTGGAGAAGTTGCTGAAATCACCTCTATTTTGGAAATGAGGAAATTGAAGCTTTGGGAGAGTTATAAGACATGATGACAGCCATCCAGCTCTGAAGATGTGGATGAGGAAGATTCAAACTCAGGTCTCTGTGCAAAGCTGAGCTCTTGACTATTGGACGTTGCTTCCTGGGGTAGAGAGGAGTGAGCAGTGGCCCTGATGTTTGCCAGTGCAGAAGGCTGAGGCCACAGAGTGAGCAGGTAGGAAAAGGAGAGCACCTTCTTAGAAAAGAGCCTGCTTCCTCTCACCAGGACGCTCTTGGGGCTCCCCAGGGGAATCAGTTTTCCATTAGCATGAAAAAGAATGGCAATGTCCAATGTCATGTTTGGATTTACTGTTTATTCTTTTTGAAGATGCCCACCTCTGCTGGAAGTTTGACTCTCCTCTGTCCTGCTTTGCCTTTAGGAAAAAAAAAAAAAAACCAAAACACTTCCAGATTCAGAATAGAAAGCATTTGTTTTCATTTTAGATAATTTGAAAGGAAAGAAAAAATGTAAAGAAGACAGAAAATATGTAAAAAATTCATCCCCCAGAGATAAATGCCCTTTCAAGTTTTGGTGTATTCCCCTCCAGGAATTTCTCTTTTCTGGACATGAGTATACATAGGCAAATATTTCTCTTTTGTAAGTCCAAATTTCAATTCCACTATATACTACAATTTAATTTCCAATATTTTATTATGAAAAATTTCAAGTACTCAGCACAGTTGGAATTTTACAGTGAATACCTGTGTATCTACAGCCTAGGTTTTGCATAGTGTTTTATAATACTTATTTTGGGATCTATTTTTCTATCCTCTATTCATTCACTAATCCATCTTAGCTTTTGGTGCAATTCAAAATAATCCAAAGATACCTGTACACTTCTTCCCAAATACTTTAGCATATGTGTATTAACTAGAATTCAATATTTTTTTGTACAGGTTTTTATCGCGTGAAGTTTACACATAATGAAATGCACAAATCTTTGGTGAACATTTTCCAAGTTTCGGAAAATAAGTATACTTATGTAATCCAAATCTCCAAGCCCTATCAACATTTTCATTTCCCCAGAATGGTCCTTGATGCCAGTTCCAGGGAATTCCTGCCTCCAACCTCTTCCCAGAGGCAACAGTCTTGTGAATTTTCTCACTGTTGATTGGTTTAGCCCATTCTAGAATCTTATAGCAGTGGAGTCCTACAGATGGAGTCTGGTTATTTTGAGTAAGAATTCTTTCAGTTCAGCACAATGCTTTTTGTGTCTTAAATGTTCTATTTAAGCCACATTGTTTGGATTTTATACCTTTTTCTTGTGGTATATCATTCTGCTGTATTTATCATAGTTTACCTCCCAGTCCTCTTGTGACGAGTGCACTGGCTATATCAATTGTTGTCTAGTATGAGTCGATATGAAAATCCCTGTATAAGTCCGATTGTGGGAGTTTGTTTTATTTCTCTTGAGTAAATGCCTAGCAGTGGAATTGCTAGAAGTTTTTCTAAAGTGATTGTACTGAATCAATTTCCTGCTGACAGTCTTTGAGGGCTCTGGGTGGTCTATATCTTTGCTGACATTTGACAATGTCTGTGCTTTATCTTTAATCCCTTTTTATTTAGCATTCTCTCTGGGCATTTCCCCACATCTAAATAGTCCTTGAAAACTTAGTTAAACTAATTAATTTATTTTTGTGGTTTTAGGCATGAAACCCAGGAACTCATACATGCCAGGCAAGTGTCTAACACTGAGTTCCACTGCCTGTCTGAAAACTCAGTTGTAAAGGATGTATGGTGGTTATCCTGTGGACAGATCATAACTGATTTTTTTCCCTACAGTTGGATATCCAGGTGCTTTGGAATTTAAAAAATGATATATACCATCGTGATGACTATTGTAGGGCAGAAATGGTTCCTGGCAAATCTGATTATTTCTCTAGAACTAATTTCTAGAAAGTATTTATGGGAGCAAAGAGTGTGTGCACATACACATCTAACCAATACTTGTGCCAGCCACAAAGGAATTCAAAGGAATTTTTTTTTTAAAGACAGGATCTGGCTGTGTAAACCAGGCTGGCTGGAACTTGAGATCCTCCTGCCTTGGCCTCCTAAGTGCTGGGATTACAGCTGTGTGTTACCATGCCTGGCTAGTCATCAAGGAATTTAAAGCAGAGATTACCATTGGGGCTCTGAAGTGGGGGGTGAGAATGCACTGAGATAATGCCTATGTGGGTGCAGCTTACTGTCAGGCACCTCAGGAATGCCAGTGAACAGTCACCAGTATTACGACGTCAGGCTGAGAACTTATGCCATATCTTGCCATTTCTTCTCTGAGATGCGACCCTCCTCACTTCACCCCCATCAATGTGCATTCATCTTACATAGCAAGAAGTAGCAAATGCTAACTCAACCGCAGGTACACACATGGACCCTTAGGGATGTCCAGAAGTTCTGTCTGGATTGTTTGCCTTGCAGGGGTTGTGACTTGCAGATCACAGCAGTGGCAGTGTCTGTGTTAGAACCTCCTGTGTTGAGGACAGGTAGTTACTGCTTCTACCTGAGATCCTGCTGCACGGAGGCAAGAGGTGTTCCTTCCCCTGAGCAAAAGGCTGATCTGTTATGTTGCTTGGGTGTCTGAGAAGCTCTGTTTCTTCCTAGAGCTGTGTCTTCTTGGCTGGCCATTTCACCCTCATCCCTTGCTCCAATCTGAATTCCTAGTGGGAGTGGTTCTGTCTCAGGTCCTTGGGGTCCAACCGTTGTCTTGGGGTGTAGGGGAGACGTGCCATTTTTTCTCGCTGTGTGTGAGGACCTGCCTCTCCTGGGAGTGTTATGGGGAACTTGAACAGAAACACAGGATACCAAGGCTTTTCAGGAAGCAATATTTATTAGCATGTCAGTAGCAGCTCAGTGGATTCACATCCAAAGGCTTAGCCCCGAGAACAAAGGTGTCTCACCTTAGATACCCTTGCAAGCAGGTTACAGAAGCAAGAAGCAAGGTTTCACCTATATATGGTTGTATGTAACTCTATTGGCTACTTCACCCTCAGTGTCACGTTTGCATTCTTTAGGTTTTATCTCTCTGCTATGCCATCCCTTCCCCCCTGCTACTTTATCAGAACACAGGCCTGTCTGTTCCTCTTCTGGTCCTCATCCCTGCTGCAGAAGGAAGCGTCACCAGAAACTCAAAAACCCTCAGGGGAATGCAAATCAAAATGACCTTGAGAGTCCATCTCACCCCAGTCAGAACACCTGCCATCAAGAAAACAAACACCAACAAATGCTGGTGAGAATGTAGGGGGAAAAGCCCTTGTACTCAGCTAGCGGGAATGTAAATTAGTGCAACCACTCTGGAAATCAGTATGGAGGTTCCTCAAAAAACTAAGACTAGAACTGCCATATGCTCCTGCTATACCACTCCTGGGCGTACTCCAGAAGGAATCACAGTCAGCATGCTAGGGCCACCTCACATCTAAGTTCACTGTAGCACTGTTCCCAACAGCCAGGTATATAAGCAGCCCGATGCCCAGCAGTGGATGAATAGATAAAATATAGTATAAATACGCAGTGAAGTATTATTCAGCCATAAATAATGAAATTTTGTCATTTGCAAGAAAAATAGATGGAACTGGAGATCATCATGTTATGTGCTGGTGTGAAATGTCGCGGGCCAGTATCAAGGGTCCTGGCCTTCACAGGCCAGAGAACTGGCTCGGGAGGCAGCTGATTGACTTGTGAGACGAGGCAGGTACACAAAGTGGGATTTATTAGAGAGAAAGGAAAGGCTACAGCTAGAGCAGTGCAGTGGAGCCCGGATACCAGTGGCTCCCTGCTCAGGTGAAAGCTGGGGCTTTTTAATGACACTTTAACTCTGGGTTAGGGTAAGGGTTAGGTGGGCTTTTTTCCACTGGCTGTGGGTTTGCATGTGTGGGCACTCTTCGATGAGCTTGTCTGTTTGCCCCTTATGGGGGGAACAACTTTGAGAGCATTCTGTTTATCAGCCCTGTGGCAAATTTATGAGACCCTGTTTCTCCTCCTCAGGGTGCAGGAATGCAGATTTATGAGGTCATTGTAACTCCTTCTCAGGGTGCAGGGCTCATAGCGCTCGCCATGGCAGATGGGATACTCGCTCATCTGTCCTTTAGGCTCCCAGACCCAACAATGTTAAGCAAAATAAGTCAGACTCAGAAAGACAAATATTGCATATTTTCTCTCAAATGTAGAATATATATCTAAAAAAACCCAACCAAACAAACAGAAAGACAGACATGAAAATACAAGAGGGACTATTTGGGGAGGGCAAAGGGAATAAGCGAGGGTGACGGGGTGTGAATGTAACCAAGGGATGGCCAAGGTCCTTCAGAGAGCAGGACTGTCTGGGGCGGGAGGAGAGGGGTGAAGTTGGAGTGATGTCCGTGGGGAAGTGGGGCTGGGTACCTCGTGGGCAGAAATTTCTAGGCGTTGGCATGCAGAAGTGAGGAGAAACCCTGTATCCCGTGTGCTGGGTGCTTCACAAGTGCTTGGATGGCAAGGTTGGGGTGGGGGCATCATGAGTCTTGTGGGGGAAGAAAGACCTCCCTTCTTTAAAAGAGGAAAGGAAAATAGTGTTTGTGGGTTCCACGAGTGGGTACAAGAGGACAAATGAGCCAGACCTGTGACCCCGCAAGGGAGGGACGAATTCTTCATACCTCCATCTTCCCATTCCCACCCCTGCAGCAGAGCACACTGTGGTCCTGGGTGGAAAACGAAATTTATTCTTGGTGTGCTCTGTCCACAGTTATTTGATGAGCTGTTTCATTACACATGTGTTTTTGTTTTGTTTGTCCTCATTTAGTTGTTAGGTAAGTCTATCATCAAGGTAGGTGATAGAACTCACTTTGTTTAATAATTTGTTGTCTTAACTGATAACTTAAGACTTATGCATGTGGGCCTCAATTTATACTGTTGTCCCCGTCCTGTTAATATTAGAGTTAGGTCTGTTTCTGTCAGTAAAGGAGGGGAAAAAGGAGGAGGAGGAGGAGGAGGAGGAGGAGGAGGAGGAGGAGGAGGAGGAGGAGGAGGAGTGTCACGTTACGATGCAAGTTATTCCCAAATGGAAGCTCCTGCTTTCCTTGGGCCCATAAGTCACCATGGAACCAGGAAGAGCAGGCCAGCTTGGCTGGCTCTCACTTTTGGCACTTCATGGCAACCACTGGAGAATGTTACAGACTGCTGTGCCTGGATGCGTGAGGCCAGGGCATCCCGAGATTAAGAGCTGCTGCCCAAGTGACTATGGGAGCAGTCAGGACGGAGGACCAGGGGGCTGGAGGAGCCCCTGTGGTCTGCAGAGGAGCTGAGCAAAGCGAGGTCTTTCTCCAGTGAGGTGTGCAATGTCTAGCGAGAAGAACTGGATCAGCTGGCTTAGAACATGGACTTTTGGGCTACAGTAGCTGCCTTTTTGGCACTGCCCAGTAGTTATGTGGCCAGGCATGTTCCCTTCTCGGTGCCTCTTTGCCCATCTGCCCAATGGAGCACAGTAATAGTTTCTTGCCTTTTAGAGTTGTCCTGGGATTAATAGGAGAATTTGCAAAGTGTTATTGGCTGGCATTGAGCAGAAGCACCGAGGTACTTCATAAACAAAATCTTCTTTGTTCCAAGAGTATTACTCACTGTGAATCACTCCTTTGTGGTACATGGGTGGGGGACAGTCCTCAGGCCTTGATTCTTTAGCACACGTTGGTAGCAAAGACACACAAGGTGGCTTCATTTGTTTCTGGACATTTAACCAGCTCGATCTGTTCCAGTTCACTGATGGTGGATATAGAAAGGAGCATTGTGGCTCAGGACAACATATAGTTAGCCATTTAGGCGATATCGTTGGCTTTACCTTTGGCTCTGTAGAGCTTTTATTTTGCTGTCTATTTTGGGTGATGGATCTGGGGCTGGATACAGAGTGTCTGTGTCAACACATGGAATGCCTGGTCTCCTGAAGTCACAGCTGGCTTCCAGGGAGGAGGGCCTGTGCAGCCGCTGGGTCCCTTGCTCACAGGGGCACTGCACTTGGCTTACTGCCCTGCTATGAACAAAGGAATGATGAAAGGAGAAATATTAAAAGAGATGAAAGGGTCTCCCAGATTTAAGAAGACAAGTCCAAGGGTAAAATGTGAAAATGTGGAGGCTCATGCTTGTAATCCCAGCTACTCGGGAGGCAGAGATTGGAGGATCTTGATTCAAGGCCAGCTCAGACAAAAAGTTATCAAGACCCATCTTGATAGCACACAACCTGGGTATGGAAGTGCACAGCTGTGATGCCAGCTACTCAGGAGACACATGTAGGAGGACTGAGGTCTGAGGCTGGTCCCAGGCAAAAACACGAGACCCTTCCTCAAAAATTGCTAAAGCAAAAAAGGACTGTGGGGGTGTGGCTTAAGTGTTAGAGTACCTGCCTAGCAAGTGTGAGGCTCTGAACCCAAACCTCAGTACTGCCAAAAACAGAAAATAGAAAAACAAAGGAAGACATTGAGACTGGAAGGTAGGAGTTAGAGACTAGTCAGGAAGATTAGGGTGGGGGCCCTGGATGGAGAGGCTGAGAGGCCTTAAGATGAACAGAATGTAAGAGACCCTGAAACTGCTGCAAGTCTGGGAGTTGAGATAAACAGGTGTGGGGAATGGAGGATCTTGAAAGCACCTGCTCAAGCCTTGAAACTGCTAAAGGCATGTGAATAGCACGTCAACTAGGTCCTGATAGAATGCCCAGTCTGGTGCTGGACCTCAGGGTCATTGGGAAGGGAAAGAGGGGCATACACAGCTCTGCTGCGATGTCCACGGGCTGGCACAGATGTGCATCCCCTGAATGGATCAATATAGCACAGAGACACAACCAGCTCCCTTCAACCAGGAAATAAAGCCCTATAAAAACTCCTAGACAGAGACCCTCAAGAGCTCAGCCTTCCTGAGACCCCTCCCATGTATATGGGAGCTTTCCCACTCCTTTCCCTTCTACTTAAATAAAACTCACCTTTTCCTCTCTGCTTAAATATAATTGCTCTTTGTTCACTCTGTTTTCTGTGACAAAGTTCCCGGCAATTACTACAGTGCATATGAGATCAGACTACCACCACAACATTTCAAGGGCTGGGGCAGGAGAAAGAAATTCTGGAGCCTCAGAACAGTGGGATCCTGCTCCCTGGAAACCCCTAAAATACAGCATTAACCTTACCGAGACTCTCAGAGAGCAGGCCATATTTACTCCAGGGTACAGTCTGGGCAGAAGGCTAGATGCCCTCCTGCTGGAGATTGTGGGTCCTATTGTTGGGGGAATTGGAGCCCAGTGAGGGATCTGATGACAGTGAGCCACAGGGTCTTCTCAGTTGCAGCTACTGTGGACAGATGACTGGTCTCCACTGGAAAGTTCCCTGTACCTGCACCCGGCACCTGGGGAGCAGGCGATGGTGGTCCACCATGGTGTTTTAGTGAGACAGCATGCAGGGTTGGCTAGATTTCTAACCACCTTAGCAGGATGAGGGCTTGGATGCAAAGTCAATTTGTGGACAATAAAGAGACACCATTTATTATTTGCCCATTGCTTTGGAGGGTGAAAGTTACTCTTGAAATTGAAAGAAACCCCTCTGGTGCAGGTGTTAGCATCAGACAGACCTGACTTGGTGTCTCCATGCTTGTGAAGGACCAAGCTGTAGGATGTGCTCAAGTTTTTAAATGCCCTGTGCCTTGGCTTTCCCAATTATAAAATAGCATTTGTAGTTGATGTGGTAATTATGAGGGTTAAATGACAGAACAGAACTAAAGAGTTCAGCACATAGACACCAATGCGCAGGGTCATTTCCTCCTGTCCCTATTCACAGGCACATTTTTACAGAATCACTGCCTCTTAGTTACACTGTCACAGTTTGTGGATTTTCATTTAGAATCCACAGTGTTCAATTGCTACATAGTCTTACTTATAGTTAATGTTTGCATCCCTCTGCTTTCTCTTCCTCCTCCTTCTTTTGGCAGTACTGGGGTTTGAACTCAGGCCTTGCACTTACTAGGTAAATACTTTACCACCTGAGTCATGCCCCTACCTTAATTTTATCTTCTTTAAAATACTGTTGGCTGTTTGCAGAGAGCATATTCTGCTAGGATTTCATTATCCCTTTCTCTACCTCTGGCTCACCTTCGTTTCTAGGAAGAATTTAATGACACTTCATTTTTATTGTGTTTAGTTTGGGATTTACTGTCCTCTCACGATGTGAGTGGATGGGCAATTCTGTAACTTGTCAAGATTTGTTCTCCTCCACCTCTGGGAACACAGGAGGATGGCAGTCCTCTGTGCTCACTCACGGTCATGTAACTTTCTTTGGCCAGTGGAATGTAAGTAGAAGTCCTGGTTTTCATTGGAGATGGAGGTGTTTGAGTGCTGGCTCTGAACTCTGATTAGCGATTGTGGAGTGACATATTGACACAGAGAGCACCAGGTGGGTGCAGTCTAGAGTTCTGAGTCCCCAAAGGACTGCTATGCTGCTGAAGATGCGTGGGCTGGGGTTGGACTTTGGATTATCTTGTAATGAACTTTGGATGTGTAATGTCACTGAAAATTCGGGATTGTTTTTGCCACAAAAGCCAGCCTATCTTGACTAATACAGCAAGTGGCACTGTTTTTGCTCTGTTAGAAGTGGCTATCCATGTCTCATTAAAAAATATTGATTTAAAATGAAACAGATAGCCTCTTAAAATTTTAAATCAATTTTAGGACAGGTTGTATGCTGATGCGGAAATCGCCATGAAGGTACTCAAAAATAGCTGAAAGTTGGGAAAGGGCAGGTTTAATGTCTAAATGCAAGGAAGGCTTGCCTTAGGGCAGATTGCTTTCAGTTGGTTTTGCATATTTTGCTGAAGATGGATGAAGGTAAGTTTCTGGGAAGCAGTGGGAATTAGCAATGACAGGGGAAAATGTGGCTAAGTCTGATTCAATGATTGAGGAAGGACAGAGCTACAGGTAAAATTCTGAGGAGAATATAATGAGAGAAAAGTGAGATGGATGCCATAGGTATAAATAGGGCTCTTGGTTAATGCTTTAGATGGCCATCCACAGGGTTTTCCTATTATCCATCCCTATAAAACTGTGCTGGATGCACTTATTTTACAAGCACTTGAATGCAAGGGAAAAACATTCTTCAAAATGGCGCCTCCCACGTGGCAGAGGGAGGGTCTCACATTTCTGGTAGTCAGTCCTGAACACAGTCATGGAGACATCTGTACACCTGTGTGATCAGAAAGTGAGAATTTATCCAGAGCTTGTGGATGTGGACCATGTGGGAAAACAGCAAACAAAATGACCTGTTAGGTTTTTGCTGTTCACCTTTCCCTCCCCATAATTGCTTCGAGTGAGTCATGCCTACTTGCGTAAGTTTTAGCCATTGCCTTGGGTAACTTTTACATAATAGTTAGAAAACCTTCCTGTAATTGTGACTCATGGTCATGCTTCTACTCAGAATTTCGTTAAAGCTAAGCATTTCAGGGAGAAAAATGACTGAGTGAGGCTGGAAGCTTTCAGAGAACTCAGTCTGCAGAAGGCATGATGCTGAAGACTGCCCCTTGCTGCAAATGCCCTTAGACTCTGAAGCCCAGGGCAGATGCTGACTGCACTGCCTTTCTATTTCCCTTTTACTTTTTGGAATCCAAAAGCAATAACATATACATATTTGTGAAAATATTCAAATTTTATATAAATATGTAAAGCAAAATGTGCAAGTTTCTCTCCTCCTCCCTCCCACCATCACTGACTATAGAAGTAACCACGGAAAATGCTTAGTATATTCTAGGACTTTGCAAATGAACAAATACTTTTAAATTAAATAAACTAATTACAATCGTCTATTTCCTAAAGTAACACATGATCAGTATGGGAAACGCACAAAAATATCTTTAAAAACATGTTCTCAACTTTTTTTCTATATTCATGCACTGCATAAAGTGGATCGTAAAGTAACCTGATGACAGTAATACTTCGATCATAATTTACAATTAAAGATAGCTGGGCTTTAAGATGTGGATAACTCATCCAAGATCACATAGCCTAAAAGCAGGCTAGGATTCGAACCCAGGTTTATCTGACTTCAAAGCTCACATCCTTGGTAATTATGCCATATGTCTGCCCTGCCTGTATCAACAGAGATCTACCCTATTTTTAATGGTTCAGGGAGTTGCAGGAATGTGTCATGAAAACATCTAATTTACTAGGCTTTCAGAGGGCCAGAAAGGTGAAGGCTTGTTAGCTCCTGTTTCTGTGTTTTGCTTGCAGAGCTGTGAAGCTCTGATGCAAACGTCCTTCGTGGCTCAAGGTAAGACGTTAATATACTGGCCTCATGCATCCCACACACCAGAGCTCTGTGTTCAGCTATTCTTTGGCAAGTAACAAATTGTGTTGTGATAGTGACATTGGCGAATATGGTACTCCTCCAACTCCCCCCCTTTTCCTCAAGTCCTGTCACTCATATATCTGCTGACTATGGAGGAAGTCATTTTAAATGTCATAATGGCTCCCTAAGGGCGGTAGTTGCTGGCTGGTGCACTTACCATGGGACATCCTGGAGAATTTCATCTCATCACCCTCTGCTTTGGTTCAACATATGGTGTCATGGTTAATTTTGTGTCAGCTTAGCTGGGCCATAGCACCTAGATATTGGGTCGAACATTAAAAGAAGTTTTAGTGAAGGTACTTTTCAGATGAGATTAACATTTAAATCAGTAGACTTTTAGTAGAGTCCCTAATGTGGCAGAACTCATCCAGGTAGTTGAAAGCCATCATGGAAAAAGACTGACATCTCCAAAAGAGGGATGGCTGCTTCCAAGCTGACCTTGGACTTGAACTGTCTCCAGCCTGCTGGACTACTCTGCAGAGTGTGGGATTGCCAAGCCTTCCTCATCATGCAGTCCAATTCCTTCAAATAGATCTCTTCTCTCTCCCTCTGTTTCTTTCTCTCTTTTTATTTGGGTTCTGTTTCTCTAGAGAACTAAACGACTAATATATCTACTATATCTAGTGACTGTATAATTTATTGTCCACAGTGGGACACTTTTCTAGGCAAATATTTCCCTTTTTCTTTTTTTGGTGGCACTGGGGTTTGAACTCAGGACCTCATGATTGCTCAACCGCTTGAGTCACTTCGCCAGCCCTTTTTCGTGTTGGGTATTTTTGAGATAGGGTCTCCAGAACTGTGTACCTGGGCTGGTTTCCAACCACGATCCTCCCAATCTCAGCCTTCCAAGTAGCTAGGATTACAGGCGTGAGCTGCTGGTGTCCAGCTTTAATTGACTCTTTTAGCTAATGTAATTCATAGTTTAGTTTTGTCAGCTGACCTGATGGGTAGAACATTCGACCATTTTGCCCTCTGTCACAGGATCCAGTCCAGGATCATACTTAGCACTTAGTTCCCACACCTCTTTTATCTCCTTTAGTCAGGAACATTTCTATTTTTTATGTTTAGAGCTGCTTTTTTTATTAGACAAGATCATAAACTAAAAGTTCCCAGCTTCTAAAGATGTTGGAAGCCTTAAAGCACCTTGGTTACAAAATATGGTTCAAGTTGCTTAAAATTAATTCTCTGACACAGAATTATTTTAAACTCATACTTATCCTGAAAGTCTAGATTTTTATAGGTTTAAAAATACCACCAAGTTGAAAATCTTTATTTTGCTAAGAAACACAAATAGAATTAACTCAGTGGTACACACGTTCAGTGGTTTCTAAACATCTCACCATCAATGGTTTCTGTGACAGGCTGCTGTCCTTTACAGTTCATATGCCTGATATTTTGTGAAAGCTCAGTGTCTCTTCTTTTTTACCCACCAAACTAGTCTTCTCAGAAGTCTTTTGTGTGTGTGTGAGTGCTGGGGTTTGAACTCAGGGCCTCATGCTAACACATGAGCCACACCGCCAGCCTTCTTTTTAGAGGTCTTGCTGGATGTTTTCTTTGTTTGCTTCTCCATGTTGCTTAATTTGATAGATTTCCTCTTCAGTTGTGCAATGGTACATTCAACCTCATAATTCTTTCTGATCAGAGGTATCCTGTTTGACTCCATTTCTCTCAGTTCAGATCCAGCTGTGAGTAACACGTTCTTTCATTACCAGTTTATGCCTTGAACGTGCTTCCTTAACTGCTGGCATTCTTTCTGTGGATGTTCAATCGTGTGAACTAGATTTTCATTGTACACTTCCTAGGTTATATTCATGCTGTGACATTAGTTCCAGATTCTCAATTTGAACTGCCTGATGCTCTAACTGGGCCATAGATTTGTGTACACATTCTTGCCATGCAGTAATGTCATTTTATCCGACCCGAGGAAGGGGCTGGAAGTTCATATTGTTTCATACTGAGCAATTCAATTGGGGTTGAGCAGTCAATCTTTCAAATTCATTTCTCATTATGTCAGTTTCAAAAGCAGAGTGGTCTGGGGCAGTCACACCAGTGCCTGACCCCCAACTGCTTCCTGCAAGCCAGGCGCCTCATAACCTTGTACTGCAGCGCATCCACCAAGCCTGTCCTGCCACCGGCCTGGCGCTCACCATCAATCAGGAGCAATTCTGCAGCTTTTCTTTGCTTCGTGTCATCTGGAATTTTTGGTAATATAGGCCACTGCACCCATTCCACAACATGGTCCCTAGCCTCCTTCCTGGGTTTGTCTGGTTTTTCTTTTTGTTAGATTCAGGTTTTGCATCTGTAGTCAGGATGCCACATGGTGAGGTTGTGTCCCTCTTTGGTGATCCCAGGGAGACACATCTATCCACATGTCCATCTGCTCCTCAGAAGAGATGTTAGTTTTTACCACCTGACTCTCCACTGCATCAGACTGTTTTTTAACTGGTGTTAAAAAATCCATTTATGTGCAGACACTTTAAGATCTGTGAAATAAAAATTACAAGAGGTCATTGCTTTGGACCAGGCTACAAATCACAGTGGAGTCACTCATGCTAAAGTTTCATGCTGAAGCTAAACTGTTTATCTGATCTTCTGAGAAATAAGAATTAGAAAGCTAACATTTAAAATTTCCAAAAGAGCAACCAGAAGAAACCCAATTTTTTTTTAACCAAAGCTTTTTGAGTTTTACTTTTTTCCTTAGGTTGGAGATTCATCTTAATATGCATGCATTTTAAAACATGGCCTCAAACTGTTTAGAGCAGACATTAGACAAACACACGTTGTTGGAAATACCTAGCTTTTTTTTTTTTAATGGAACTTGTAGTGGATAATTGAGAGGTCACACATATGGTGGAGTGCAGTTTATCTTATTTCCCCGAAGGTGACTCCAGACTTGGTCCACATTCTGTTTGCTCAGTGGTCTGACCTGGTGCTGTGATGTGCTGAGCACTCTGGGCCTCCCTTAGGATGCTGGCTTCTTCCTCCTCACAAAGTGTCTGTTAACAAGGTAAGGGCTCTTCTAGAAGTTTTCTTCCTGGTATCTCAGCATAAGCTGTTGAGGGATAGCTGAATCTTCTCTCCCCTTGGGGGCAGACCTTATAAATGGCATATTTTAGAGGGCGAGGATAATGTCACTCCTCCCTGCAGATGGCTGGCAGATCTGGGCATAACAGTCCAAAACATGTTTCCCTTTGAAGACCTGTAATAACTCAATGTTAACCAGTCGTTTTCTATTATTGTTCTGACTCCTCCACCATACAAGGAAAAAAAAATGAAATGAAATGACCTTTCTCCTGCTGTTTTCTTTCTATAAAACCAACCTTGGGTGTCTGTGTTGCTTATTGGAATACTCTGTTTTATAGAACAGGTGTTGCTTGAGTCTGGAGTCACAAACAAAACCAGTTATGATCTTTAAACTAAACTGTTGTAATTTTGTCCATTGATACATCACAGTCATCCCATTTCTCACCAAAGTCTTCCCCTAAATTTAGCATTCTTTAATGATTTTTTGCCTGAACTTGTCTTTACTTGATGTCTACAAAAGGATGACATTGCAGATCTGCCATTTCCTCCACTTGTTCTGGCTGGCAGCTGACGTTCTACAGTCAATAAGCAACTCTCCCCATCCCCTTTTTACAGGTTTTTGCATTTGCTTATTCATTTCCATTTTTCAAGAGCATGGACTCACGGACTCCCCACTTTTCCAATGGTGTATATAATTCCCTACCGTCCTTAATCACTTTGGTGTTCAGATTATTCCAGATGCAGCCAGTGGGAACTGCTCCTTTGGATGTGCTATGAACAGCACTCCCTTGTTTTATTTTCTGGTGTAACAAAATGTTCCAGCTTTACCTTGTACCTTTCCTCCTCTAGCCAGGAAGTCAGCGCTTCTCTAAAGAGCTCTAGTTTCTTTCAGTGGGGAAGTGTTTGGACTCCAAGACTTGGCTTAGCTCTCAATATGTGCATTTCTTCTGGGCTCTTTGCTTCTAGGCCCATTTCAACAGACACATACCTACCCATGCACACACACACACACACACACACACACACACACACACACACACACACACACCCTTTAGGAATGGTGAGTTCATGTCAGCTCCTCTAATTCCACTGTATCCTCACATAGTCATGCCTGCCCTCAGTCTATGCTTATATCTCAAACCAGGACTTTTCTGAGTGACAGAGACTGCTATGTGTATTCCACCGGGACAGGAGGTATCCCTGAGATGACCCCAAGGAAATAGGGATGTGCGGTCATTTTAGTTCCCCAGTTCAGGCCTTACAGTGACCATTGTCACACATGTAGTCTTGTTGGAGAAGCCCCTTAAATGTCCCAATGCTCAGTTTCCTTGCCTTTAACATGGGAATAATATCTTGCTCTTTGTAATTCATTTTGGGAGGCCCAAGCAAGGAAAATGTGTGTTGTTCTTCTAAAATGCATCTTTTGCAAAAACAGGCACGATCATCCAGACTTTTCCTCTCTCCTGTGTCACATCTAGCTGCCCAAGTGGGCCCCCTTTTGCTCTTGGACTCCCTGAAATCCATTCTCTTGGAAGCTTTGTATGATCTCACATCTTTCTGTTGTCCTTAGGATGTCACCAAAGTCCCTTTTCACTATGCACTTGCCTGTGCACCATCTCCTTCCACCTCCTCCGGGGTCACTGCTCAGCATTTCTGCCTGCTGCACTCAGCCCCACTGACCTCTCCACTTTCATGCCAAGGCCATCTTCATCTTGAGGCCATTGTGTGGCTGGTCCTGCTCTCCTCTCTGGTCTTATCCAGAAGTAATGGATAAGAAGTGAAGTGCTGCTTCCTCTGAAAGGTCCTTCCAAGCCCTCATTGTGCACCATGCCAGAGCTTGTTTATCCCCTATGGAGAGAGAGAGTTATTATCTTTTCTGGGGCATTGCAAGATGTTTGTCAAAAATCTATGATTTTTCCAAAAGTTATATAAACATACAATAAAGTAATATGGAAAACAGAAAAAATAAACACTCAAGACTCATCACTTCCTAATTGTTTTACTAGTACTTATTTATTTCTGCCCTTGAGGCTGTGTGGTAGAAATCCTACATAGTCCTGCATATCTCTTGCCAAGTCCATGTTCAGTGATGTCACTCATGTTGGTAGCTTGAGATCAGCCATGGGGGGAATATTCATATTCTCAATATTCTCTATGGAGAAGTGATCCACACCAGGGCTTTGCCAACACATCACTGCCCTCCCATCAGTCAGTTGAACAGGCCACCAATGGATCTGTTTCCACCATAACTCTTAAATTATTTTAATTATTTAAATTATTTTCACTACAACTCTTATTTATTTCCCCCATAACTTTCGGCAATATTTTATTTATCTGACTGCACAGGACCCACAGAGGCAGGGTCCTAGTTTATATTCTTCATGCTCCATTTCTTGCATGGTGATTGTTGTGAGTAGGAACTCATAAAATCATTGGTTTAATGAAAGACCCATGAATTGTGTGTGATAAATGCAAAATGAACCCCAACAGGGGCTGACCCTGATGGTGAGTGCCTACTGCAATCAGCAAAGGCTTCCTGTAGGAGGGAGCTCTCAACCAAAAAGTCAGCTCCTAATGAAGAAAAAGAAGGAAGCTGTTTGTCTAAAATCCAATATCCCCTATAAGTGTTGGGGCTGGTGTGTGTGTGTGGGGGGGTGTACTGGGGTTCTTCTGGGAACTCACCATCTGAGAATGTGTCTGGTTGTCAGGGTCAGTACCATTTGCCAGTGGCTCTCTCCAGAGAGGAATTTGATGTGTGAAGCAGGATGATTTTCATTTTCCATTAAAGCATAAATGCCAATAATTATAAATAGAAACACATTTCAAAATGTGGCCTTTTATGCACTATCGAGTGGTCCCTTCTTTCACAGCACACGAGAGTACTTTGCCCATTTTATTGCAAGTGCTAAGGACCACCAAGGGGGTTAGAAGTGAATTATTACCTGCTCCTTCCAGGGTCTGGAGCAGTGAATTCATTTGGCACCTAGCAGATGCTTTTGTTAGTGCTTAGAAAAGAGAATATATTACTGGCTGCCAGGATGGGAAGGTGTGACCCCTTCTTCACCCATCTTAGGGGTCCAGGCCACACAATAGGTTAATGAGAAGAAGGCAGAGCAAATTTAGTTTGTGAAAGTTTCACTTGACCTGGAAGACCTCACCAATGAAGATCCTAAGCCCCAGGGAGCACCGTCTATCCTTATAAGGACAGCCAAGTAGGCGCATGGCTGGACAAAGGGTCTGAGCCAAAGGTCACAGGCTGAGAGGGACCCATCTGAGCCCATCTGTAGAGATTCTTCTCGGCCTCTCTCCTTCCTCCTGGTTATGGGGTCAGGACCCCTCTAGAATGAGGGTCTTCAAGGGAGAGGAGAGAGTAACAGAGTGACCTTTCTAGGTGTATGGCTGGGGTTGGGAAGGAGTGGAGTTCTGATTTCTGATTTGCTTTGGGGGAGAAAGAACAGAGGAAGAAAGGCAGGCAGGAAGCCCAAGCCTCAAGAGCCTTCCCATCTCCTTTAGCCTGAAGCACTCAGCATGGAGGTGCTGCATTTGGGGTTCAGTGTTCTAAGCCCCAACAGCTTAAGGCTTAAAACTAGAATTATCCTCAGCTGTAACTGTTCCGGTGTCATGCCCCCCCCCCCCACCGCAGAGAAGATTATCTGTATCCCACAATGTGGGAAAACCCCAGGGTTAGGACAAGATAGTCTCAGTCAAATCCTACCACATGGTCACAGTCACCGTGTGGCCTTAGGAAATTTGCCGCCCTCTCAGAGCCTCAGTTTCCTCATCTGCTGAAAAGAGCTCTACAGGCTTGTGGGGACTCAGGAGACACTTCAGTGCCTTCTCTCTCCTCTTCCAGATCATCAGCCAGCACCCCTCTCCTGGATTTATGCTGTGTGAGCTTCTCCTGGGCCCCTGAAGAAGACCCTTGGAGAAGACCTGAGTCCTCTCCTGCTGGTGACAGCTGCGCTCAGGACTCCTTCCCTCCATGGCTTCTCCATGAATCCAGCAGTTTGGCTGTGCCTGCTTTGGGCCAGGTCACAGCATGCTGGGGTGCAGTGGGAGTGAGGCAGCCGGGTCTCTACTGGGGTGAGGGGGATGCACAGCCAGGGATCCTGGTCTTCAGCCTGGGATCTTCCGTTTACTCTCCGCACCCATCCTCACCTCTCTGCACCTGTTCATCGCCCCCAGGGGCTTCCTATCCTCTCGCCTCTGATTCACTCAGCCCATGGGACACAGGTAGGGAATAAGAGAGGGAGGATGAGTGAGTGAGGCTGGGGTGCAAATTCCTCTGGCTGCCTCCCTGTGTTTCCTGGTAGAAGGCCACAGCTCTTTTTAAACTGTCCTTCTCTGTTATCTCTTTTCTACAGATTTTTTTTTGTTTTGTTTTGGTGTTTGAGGTCAGTGCCTTGCACTTTCTAGGAAGGTGCTCTACCACTTGAGCCACACCCCCAGCTCTTTTTTTTTCACCTTAGTTACTTTTCAGATAGGGGCACACACTTTTTGCTCTAGGCTGGCCCCAGACTGCAGTCCTCCTACTTACGCCGCCCTTGTAGCTTGGATCACAGGCATGCACCACCTTGCCTGGCTTATTTTTTGAAATAGGGTCTCACTAACTTCTTTGCTCTTAGTGGCTTTGAGTCATGATTCTTCTATCTCTACCTTCCAAGCAGCTGGGAGTCACTGTGCCTAGACTCTCCTAGAGGTTTTAAACTTTTGCTCTTGTTTATCTCTGGGTCTAGTGCCTGAGTTACTGCTGTATCTTATGTGGTTCCCCAAACCTCAGCTTATTAATAATACTTTTGTGAATAAATCTTTCTTGGATTACTTCATTCAGTTCAAAGGCTCATCTGTTTCTGCAGGAGTCCTGACTGGATGGCACTGTAGTCCTTGTGTTCAGTGGGGTGTGTGTTGTCTAAGCTGCACTTACCACAGTTCGAGACAGTCACAGGGCTTCTCTGCAGGAATCCCGTGGTGTCTAATGAGGGATGAATTACAGCTGCAGATTTCTCCATGTTGATCACATTCAAGAGGATTCCCCCAGCATAAAGTCTCCTCTGTGTAATGAGGTATGCATTATTTTGAGAAAAGGGCTCCCCTCGGTATCATATGCAGAGACATAACTCCTGGCTATAGGTTTTCTAGTGTTGCCTCCATAGGGTTTATGACTTTGGTACAGTTTCCCTTCTTTTTGTTTGTTTGTTTTTTGTTTTGGTGGTGCTGAGGTTTGAACTCACGACTTCATGCTTACTAGGCAAGTGCTCTACCACTTGAACCACACACACCCCAGTCCTTAAGAACATTTTTTTGTTTTTTGTTTCAGTTTCTCTTCTTGAGTAGGTGATGTGTAGTCGTTAATTTCTTCTCTCAGACTCATTCCTTCCACAGTAGCTGTCCCTTCTCTGAAGGTAAAAGCCTATGATGAAGTTGGCTTTGACTGCCATGGTTACACCGGCAGGGTTGCACTCCAGTGTTGGAGATCTTCCATCTCTGTGGTGCAATTTCCATAGCGATTAACCAAGTCTAACTCATGTTGCAAATTTGCTCTCAGGGTGTCACACAGAGGGGATTTTAGTTTCTAGAGAAATAAGTTTGCAGGTTAAACCAAAATGTTCTCCCTCATGATTACACTCATTGTAGACATCTGTGGTCTGGGCTTTTCTGTGGGTGGACGATGCTCTTGTGCAAAGGGTCACCTCTTTTTCCATCATCAATGTGCCAGGTCACCATCTTCCCATATTTTTGTCTAAAGTACAATATAATAAAATGTATTTTGTAAATCTAAGGAACAAACACATCTTCAGAAATGTGTTGCCTGGATTTGACTCCTTTGTTTCATGACACTCTTCAGTGTTACCATAATCACAAGTACAAATATTCTTTCTCTGTCTCTTATTCCCTTTCTTTCCTCAAAATAATCAAATACATTACATAATCTGTGTTTTGGTCAAACTTTTGCTAACATAGCAAACAACTCTACTACTTGAATGGTTTACAGAAATGTACATTTGTACATGGCTCCAAAGATTAGGTTCCTTTCAACCTTACTTTATGTCTCTTCTCTCAGGACCCAAGATGAAGAAACAGCCTCTGTCTCTGAAATTCTCAACTGCCAGATGCAGGAACTGACTTTGGAACCATGGAAAAGCTGTTAGAGCTTCTTTTGGACAGGAGAAGTGTTACATCTGCTCACTCTCCATTATCTAAAGCTGACGCAAAGTCCAACAGGTGGGATTTCTTTTCTTCCCTTAGGGTACATGAGTAACTCACATGCCCATAGGCCAGATGGGGTCTTATTGCGGGAAAGAGCTGATCGTTAGGAACATCAATCTAATCTACCACATAGCTATCTCTTCTTCCTCCCTTTTTTTTTTTTTTCAAATTAAAGACCTGAATCTTGGAGAGCTCCACTCTCCCAGTCCAGTCTTGACAGAAGGTCTTCAGTTCTTCTACATGGCTGTCATCCAGGAAACCATATTCAACTCTGTTTTGTTGCATTCCATGTTTGCTCCTCCCATGGCAATCATCGGGCTTAGATTTCATTTTACTTAAAATAATAGTGACTACACAAGTAATATGTCAATATTTCATATGAGACTTAAGCAATATGAACGAAGTAAAATCTCTTCTTGTCCACAGCAGGGGTCACTACATACATCCTTTTCTACTAATTTCAGACTAAAAAAATATACAGAAAAGTTTTTCTTTGTGTGTTTTAACACAAATGTGATAATACTGCAGATTTTATTTGTAACTTCATTTTTATTCATTTGTAATTCTTCTGGCATGCTACAGTTTATTCAAATCCTCTGCTGGTGATTCCTGTATGTTCCAAATTCTCACTGTGGAGAGCATTGCTGCAACACGTTTTCTTGTGTGTCTCCCCACATACATGTTCAAATATTTCTCTAGGGCAGGTACAAGGGTAGCCATGACGTGCTTACATTTTAACAGAGAGAGTCCCACTCTCCTCTGGGGAAGCTTTACCCATCTACACCTCTGAGAACAGAACCCTGTGACCCTGCAACCCTGCTTTCCAGAAGCTTGGCATCATTGAATGTTTTCCATTTTAATTTAGAGCAGTTTGATGGGTGAAAAATGGTGCTTTGTTACGCTCAGTTCAGTGGTTAAAATTTAAAAAAATGTCGTGTAAACTTTCCTTCAAATGAAACCTGGTGTGTCAGGAGAGGTATGCAGCATTTCTAGAAGCCAAGATTTAGAGCTGGTCCACCAGTTCCTGTCTGGGTTGCTCCCTCACTGGCTTAGTAAACTCTTTGGACATAGTTACATGGAGGCCCTCATAAGCTGACATTTGGGAAGCTTCCAGAGCAGGCCTCACAAGCAGTAAGTACCATGTAGTTGTTGGATATTTTTTTAACCTGGCAGGTGAAAGACAGAGTTGGTGTATGGATGGAGGCCCAGGTGGCCTCACCTTTGTGGTCCTGGAGTGCCTCAGAATTCAGCTTAAAAGCCAGACATGAAGTTCAATCTTTTCTCTTTGCCTATGGGGAAACTGAGACCTTGTGATGGTCAATGTCACGAGTGAGCTATGTCAGAAGCAGACATTGTATCTTTCCACAATGACAGAATTTATTGAATAACAACACATTCTCAAGCTACATCAATTTCCTTGGCATTAATTTGCCAAGTACTACTAATTCTGCTGATAACCAAGAGCCAATTGGCAAACAGATTCTTTTATTCCAGTCTTAACCATCAAACACACCAGACCAAGGAATGATGTAGCTCCCTCATTGGATCATATAAAAGGAAGAAGAGCTAACCCTGGGGTACAGGGTGGGGGTACCCACTGGACTGCCATCAGACCAATGCATGCATCATAGATCTGATGGGAAGGCAACAAACTCCCAACTCTGACCCCAGGGCTTCAGCTCAGCTCCATCCCTCTACTTGACAGAACCACTCAAATGGCCTTGGTCCTGACCACATGAGCCTGGGAACAGCATTGCACCTTGGGACAAATTTTTGACACCTCTGGGACTCAACTACTGTGACTGAGTTGTTATGTTAATATCCTATCTTTAGTGACTCTCTCACTTTAACCTTTTCTTAGCAATTCTCTCTGACATGGAGTAACTTAGAGCAGGGCACAGCCTGATCGCCACACTCAGCCACTTGCCTCAGGTAACAATCTGGTCACTGAAGGACTAGGGATTAGAACCCAGCTCCCAGTTCTTTATTCTGTGTCTTATCTCCCTCATTCCTGTATTCCTTAACTCAGTCCATGGGTTTGTGTGTAAATCCCAGGAGCCGGACCCTGCATCTGAGGAAGACAGAACTTTGTCAGGGACTTTCAGAATAAAGCACAAAAATAGGGGTTTGCTAGATGAAAGCCCAGGGATTCCCAAGAATGTCTCCTGCACTTCAAGACTACATGAGGGTCCTGAGAACAACCTTGACTCTCAGGCCACTGTGATTTCCTCTGGTCAGGTATCTTCAAACACTTGAGAAGGTGAGGAGCTGCAGGCTCCACGTGACAGAGGACAGCATGTGCCAGACTTGGCATCTCTGCCAAGGGCTAGAGATGCCTACCTGTGTCTGTCCCTTTCTAGTGTGGCTTTATTCTCTATACAGCACGTTTAGGATATGGGAGAGGAAGGCACATGGGCTCAGACCTGCTTTTGGAGTTGAAAAACATGGAAGGCAGCATTTCTCTGGGTTAAATGGTTAATGGTTCGTGTGACAGTCTCACTGGGGTAGGACAGTCTAAACTTTCATTTTAGAGACTGTATAATTATTCAGATTATTTTACCCCAGGCAGCAACAATCACTTCTTGTTCCATTAAATTAAATTAAATTTTTTGGCATACTGAACTTTGAATCATTATCTAGTCATAGAAATGTAAAACCAGACAGATCTTGGCGTTTTTCCCTTCAGAAGTTTAGATTTGCCCATTAAAGGGGTGTGTCCATCTCATCAAAATTGCTCCTGGGTATCAGGCAAACACTTTAGACTCTGAGGTCTTGTTCTTTTCTAAAAGCGTGCTAACTTTCCCTTTTCCAGTGGTTTAAACTTTCAAATACTTTAGCAACTTCTTTTTCTTATTATTTTGGTGGGACCGGGGTTTGAACTCAAGTCTTCTGTCTTGCAAAGCAGGTACTCTACTGCTTGAGTCACACCTCCGGTCCCATTTTCCTCTGATTATTTTGGAGATGGGGTCTCTAGAACTATTTTCCCAGACTGGCTTCGAACTGCCATCCTTTTGATTTTAGTCTCCCAAGTAGCTAGGATTGCAGACCTGAGCCACTGGCACCCGGCACAGCAACTTATTTTTTATGAGGAAATGACAAAGGTGGTTTTTGCACTTTGCCTTGGTGGAGACAGCCCAGGCTTCTGGCTGAGACCCATGTATCGCGGCTTCTCCACTTTTAGCTGTGTGACCCTGGCTAGTTTACTGTAGCCTGTCTGAGCCTCTGTGTCAGCATCAATAAAGTGAGGGCTATGTCTATGTTAAATAAAAATAAAAATCACAATGGCAGATCTCTGAGGATGATTTCCCACATAACTGGCACTCAGGCAGATAGGGTCCTGTGATGCTGCAGGAGGTGCTATGGCTCCTCACTGGGGTGACTCCTGTCCCACTGGGGTGGGGAGCTGGGTGTGGTTGCCCTTTCTCCTTTGCCTTCTCATTCTGGCCCCCTGACCTTCCTGCCAATCTCTGTTTTGCCTAGAATTTTCATGATGTCTGCTGGTCTCTCAAGTTAAGTTGCTGTTGATTCCCTGGGGCTGCCATAACAAAGAACCACAAACTCTGGTGGCTTAAAACCACAGGAGTATATTCTCCCATAGCTCTGGAGGCAGAAATCCAAAACCAAGGGGCAGCAGGACTGCCCTCTCTGAAGGACCAAGGGGAGGGTTCTTCCTGTCACTGGTGTGATCAGAAATCCTTAGTGCTCCTTGGCTCATGGCTGTATCTCTCTACTCTCTGTCTCCATCTTCACCCAGACTTCTTCCCTGGGGGGTCACTCTGTCCAACACTCCCTCTCCTCTCTTATAAAGACTCCGGCTATTGAATTTAGGGTTCGTCCTTTTCTAGGGTAACTTCCTTTGGGGATCCTGATCCAAATTAGGGCCCATTCTGAGGTCCTAGATTTTTGGGGGACACTGTTTTGCTCACTCTAGCACCCAAGTTCAGCTAATAGCAGAGGAGAACAAAGGTGTAGGCTCTGGGCTCCATGCCTAGAGTCCGTGTGTAAGGTTCATGACCCTAGGGTGTGTCTGCTGAGCTAATATGAAAGTGAAAAGCCTATCCCCATATTTCAGTTACTCCAAGGCTGTCAGAAGATGAAGAACATTTGTCCTGTGGCCTTCTTAGTGTGAAAAACACATGACTGCCTGTGTTACATGGGAATGGTGCCCACAGAGTGTAAGCACTGGGGTGGAGGGGCTTCATTAAAATGTTAAGATTTTGGTCCTCAGGTAATTTGCTAGCCCAGAGCTGCAATTGGTGGTAAGTAGAATGTCCAGTTTCTCAGTTATTCTGCTGTGAATGTGGAAAGATGGGGCAGGGCATAGGAGAGGGGGAGATTTTTAGGTTAAACACTCTGGGGAGCATGGGATTCCCTGGGTCTTCTACTGGCCCAGTAACAATGCAGCCCATTAGAGGCTCTGACAAGGGCCGCTCATTGTCTTTATTTGGCTGTTTCCTATGCATATCTGATAAGGAGTCATGAAATCCTCAGGACAATTTAAGACCAGTGCTTGGTTATGGACCTTGGAGCTCATGAAATTCCCTTTTATGGTTTTTATAGAGCCAGAGGTGGAGTTTGCTGTTTATTTGTAAAAGCACGGCATTATTAATTACAGCTGCAGCTTAGTGGACGTCTTTGATGTGCAAGGCACTGTGATAAGCTCTTGATATGAATAGTTCTCTTTAATTCTCACTACAATCGAATAGTGCAGGAAGTATAATTGTCCTCATCCTAGGAACTGAGGCTCAGAGAGGGGAAGTGACTTGTCACGGTCGCCCAGTTAGACACAAAGTCAAAATGTCCCCCCAAATGATTTCACAACCCAAGCTGTGGGTTATGAAGGTAACTTGTGCCTTCTAGGACATTTTTCAATAAATCAGTGGATTTAAATCACTCACTCACTGGTTGCCTGGCTTTGGCACGGTTACCTAGTCACTCTGCCTCAGTTTCCCTACCTGTAAAAGAAGATAATAAACAGTTTCCACCCCCTGGACTGTGAAGAGGTCTTAAATAAACATGAAATGAAATGCTAGTCCTTTAAAGACTTGGAATTGTGCTGGTGCACACTAAGCCCTCAGCAGGCATTCTCACTCTTTTATCGCCAGTGCCCTCAGTGTTTCCATGGTCCCTGGCCTCGTTGCAGAATAGCATGTCAGAATCACACCTAATAACTGTTGGAAGAGCTTTAACACAGAGTTAGACTGAGCACTGCAAGAGTTATGTGGATTTCTGAGCCTTGGTTTTTTCCTCTGGAAGACAGCAATGTTGAAGTCACTTTGCAAGGTGCTTGTTGGGACTAGAAGTAACACTTGCAAAGAGCCCAGCACACTGTCTGTGCCTTAGATGTTGTCCACATTAGTCCTAACAGGTACTATTTGAACAGAGCTAGAGTACATTAAAAATTTTTTTTTCCAGCAAAAACATTGGCAGACAGATGCTCTTTGTTCTTTGAAGTTCCTCCTGATACAGCTTAGGTCTATCAAGGTGAGGTAAGGAGGCATCCCTTGATCGAGGGAAAAAAGAAAAAGTACAGTTTTTGCTGGATCGTGAGACTTCCTACTTTGGGAATGCAGAGCTCTGGGGAAGGGGCCTGGCTAGCAAAAGAAGCTCTGGAAGGTTCTGGAAAGTTGATAACATAGTGTTTTCTCTCTGGGACTTTTTTTCTTCCTTCCTTCCTTCCATCCATCATGGCCAGTGTGAGCAAGTCCATTAACCTGACCGGGGGTGACTGGGGATTAAAAGAAAGACACAAAGACAGACAAAAAGAAAAGCTGGGATTGGGTGGGTCTGACGCTCCTGATGAGAAACACTGGTGACACCCTCCCCATCCAAGCTTGTTTATTTACACAGCGCATATGCAGAAGTCAAGTTAGGTTCTCATGGGCCAAGTCACCTAGTCAGCAGGATCAAGGATGCTATGGTAAGTTGTTTTTCAATTCTGACTGTCCTGGGCTAAAGATAAATGTGTCCTGTTTCCCACGCAAAGCAACGGTGCTGAATCTTGTCCTGTTCCTTTCAGTGTCAAGGTTTCTTCTCTGTCCTTCAGTTTCTGGTCTCCTATACCCTCCTTCCTTCCTCCCACCCTCCCTCCCTTCCATTCTATTTACTTCCTTCCTTCCTTTCCCTCCCTCCCTTCCTTCCATTCCCTTCCCTTTCCTTCCCTCCCTCCCTCCCCTCCCCTCCTTTCTTTCCTCCTTCCTTCCCCTCTCCTTCCCTCTTTCTCTCCCTCCCTCCCTCCCTTCCTTCTTTCCTTCTTTCTCTTTTTTCTTAAGTAAGGTCTTACTATATAGCAATTACACGTGTGAGAATCATGTCCAGCTTCTCTGGGATTTTAAGTTAGGAAGACTTTTTGGATTTGGGTCTCCCATTAAGACATAGGGGCAGGGAAGAGAAAGAGTTCCAGGAAATAAAATATCTGTAGGGGAGAGTTTCCAGATTCAGCTCATAAAACTATATGTCATTTGAATCTTCTTCATTCAATTGATGATTTCATTGAATTGACCTTATTCATTGTAGGGTTGACAGACAAAATAAAAGATGTATAATTTTTAATGTAAGTATGTCCTGTGCAATATTTGGGATATGCTTGTACAGAAAAATATATTCAAAATAAATTTGAATTAAGTTGAAAATCTGCAATTCAACTTAAACTGGGCCTTCTCTACTTCATCCAATGACATAGGGAGGAGGCAGATAAAGTAAGCCCTGGTGTGGACCACGGAGGAGACTAGGTGGTGGGTTAAGTTGTTGAGAGGGAGGCCGAGCTGAAGAAGGTCTGGGCCTTGGAACACTACAGCAAGAGTAGTTTACAGAGTCTGGCCATCATTTACTTGGGGGTTTGGCCACCCTGGGATGGAGGGGTGCTGGTAAGGAAGAGTGGTTCCTCTCATCTTGCACCTGTTTGTCCTTGGAGATGGGTCTAAGCAGAACTGAACCTTCCCTTTGTGGTAGTGATGAAAATACTGAAAAGATCCTGGGCTGGGGTGTCTGGAGTGGCCTGGGGATCCCTGCTGCACAGGGAGGAGGGCACTGACCAGCGTGCACATCAACTCATTTCACTTGTCTATGTCTTCCACAGCTTTATCCTGTGAAATAGCTTTCTGAGTTATAATTTATCACCATAGGGTTCACTTGCCTGAAGTGTGCCAGCACTGATTTTTACCAAGGTTACCAAGTTGTGCCACCAGCACCACAGTTCTGATTTAGGACATATCACTCCAGTAAGGTGACTTCTGCCTGTTAACCATTAAACCCTCATTTGCACCCAGCTGTCTCTATGAAAATGTTTTCTAGACACTTCCGGAGGGGGACTCATACAAAGCCCAGTCTTCTCCACCTGGCTTCTTTCTCTTAGCGAGCTGCATTGTCAATGTAGTCCAGCCCTTTTCCTAGCTGAATGAAAGTTCATTGATGACTGTGTTACATTTTTTTTACCCCTTCACTGGTTGATAGACATTGTGGTTTGCCACATTTTTGGCTACAATGAATGTGAATATTCCTATGAGAACATTTGCCCACAATAATAGTCATATTAATTGAAATAGTAGTCAAACTGAATGTGTGTGAGTTTGAGAAGAGAATTTTGAAATGGAAATGATATTTGATGAACCAGTTAACTCTGTTTTGCTTTACACGGATGTTTTAAAAATTAAGATGCAGTTAATTTGCATTTCAGTCTGATTCATGACTCACAGATCTTTGATTAGCTCTGAGGAGTGCTGTAGCCCAGAGAAGCTAATGCTTCTTTCTCCATGGTATTGTGAAGCCAAGGACAGGACTAGGAATGAGAAACAAACAACTCAGCAAGCTAGCTTATGTAAGCCCTTGCATGTTCCAAACAAAGAATTAGAAAATCAAACTTGTAGGAAGACTTGCTTCAACACTAAGAATCTTTTCCATCACAGATATTTGTATAGAATCTTTTAAAGTTATTACAATCTTTTAAAATGGATGTACGGAGTAATTATCTAGAAATTGTTAGGGATATTGTAGGAGAAGCAAAGGAAGCCCACAGCCTGCAAGAATGGAGTGGATTGTGCAAATCAAGTCTATGAAATAGCCTTTTAGAAAGTGCCCGGGAATAGAGAGTAGAAGAGGGGACAAAGGTGAATAATGACCGGTTTTATGTGCCTTAGTTTGGAAATAGTACCCCATTGTCTTGTGTAGGATATCCCCTCCAATCCCCTCCAGTCCTCGCAGACTATCAGGTATGGGTGTGGATGAGTCGGGGTGCTGGCCACAGTGACTGGCTCAGAGACTGGGACATAATTTAGGTCAGATGCCCTGCAGTCTGATTTCTCTTTCTTAGGTGAGGGGACTTGGATCGGAGGAGTGTTGGGATAGAGTCACTGTTTTCTTGCTGGAGCCAGTGAGCAGATGGAACAGAAGTCCCATACTTTTGGGTCTCTCATGTGAGCAGAACCTGTTCAAGGGAGAAGCCAAAGGAGATAGAATTCATCTTGAGAGATAAAAATTTTAGATGACATCATAGTACCTAGAGGTAGAGAACCTGAAAACCCCCACGCTTTTGTTTATTTGCATAAGCCAGTTTGAGATGGGTTTTAAAATTGAAAGTCTTGACTCTGCTTGTGTGTGGAATAAACTGAGACCATCAGAATTGGATTAAAAAATGAACCAAGCCTTGTATGCACATATGAATAATAAAAGAAAAATGAAAAAAAAATGAGAGTGACATGCTGTCTTTTGTTCTGAGAGTTGAGGAACAAACTTACCAGCTCAAGTGTTTCTTGGTGACCTCAGAGCACCACACTCAATTGGGTGGCCTCTGCTCTGGGTCTCTGCCACCTTTCTCCTTTCTTGTCAGGGAAGGGACTGAGATTGGGAGAGAATTTTGGGCAATCTAAAACCTAAAAAGTCTTGGGTGTGTGGTTTCCTCATCACTTTCTCAGTATGCTTGTCTACTGGAGGTTAGCTGGAAAGAACAAGGGTCATTCATGTTACAGAAGAGGAAACTGAGGCACAGAAAGGCTAAGCACTGGGGCTAAGGAGACACAGTGAAATGGTCAGCCTGCCTGTGACTCTCTGCTCACTTTCCATGTAGAACTGGAACCCACAACATCTTGTCCACAGGAGTCCTGGTCTCTCTAGTTTGCTGGTCTCTTTACCTGCCCTGTAGACTTTAGGCACTGGGCTGTCTTGAACATGACTGCATCCTAAGCACACAGCCCACGCTAAACACTCAACTGGTGGTAACAGAATTGAAGAAATGCAAGCCTGGAGAAGATGGACAGGTAGGCTCAAAATGAAAGTGCAGGTTCTGTGGCAAACATGAAGCCTCGCATCTGGAATCAATCAAGCAATTGGCAAACTTGTGATTGCTAAGGTGGTTTTCAATTGCAGACAGGATGAAGGTTAAGGAAGACGAGGTCTGATTTGGAAAGAAAACAGTATAGTCGTTTTCCCAGGAGAGCCTTTGTGCCTCAGCTGTGATGCTTCTCTTTGCCCCGAGCTATCATTGCCATTTCACAACGGGAACCTCTAAACTCAGAGGAGTGAGCATCGCCCAGCACTTACCATTCCAAATCCAACTCCACAGATACCAAATATTGAAAATGTCATGTTGGAGCTTTGACAAAAAGCCACTGAACTGTACTTCCTCCCAATTAAATCAGATTCTCTGGGGTAGGACCTGGATCCATGCATTTAAAGTGTACAGGTACCTTTGAATTTGAGAGTCACTGCCCACAGAGGCTGTGGTCCATCTAGAACCAGCGATAACGCGTTGGGGAGCTGTACCTCACCCTGACAGACCAGTCTTCCCGCTGCTCCATGCCTTGCTCACTGATAGCTTGGCTTTACTCTTGGTGTAGTTTTCTGGTGATTCTTCCTACTGATGGAATCATCCCAGCATGAGTGACTCAGATAGAGTCCTGTCTGCCGGTGATTCATGCCAGGAATGCCAAGAACTCTCCTGTATGCATTTCACCCCAAACAAGTGGGTGCCATGTGGAGATGCTGCCCAAATGGGGGGAGGAATGAAAACTAATCCCTAAAGAAGAACTCAAGACAATTTCATTTAATTACGATTCCTTTTGATTTCCCAAGCCTTTTCCATTGCTCTCATATGATTAAGTTGATAGATTGCTTTGTGAGGAAGCCTTGGTTTGATTTTCAGCTGTGGAAAACTCTCTGGTCCTGTCCTGATGGTTCCAGTGTGGGACGCCTCGCTGGGCCAAGAGTGGTTCTCAGACCAGTAGCATCGGGGTTAACTTGGCGCCTGCTAGAAAGGCAGAATACAAGGCCTGCCCTGGACGCTGTATCAGAGTCTGCATTTCAACCACATCCCCAGGGGATGTGGGTGTACCTCCCTGTTTGAGAAGCCCTGCGGGACATGTAGGAGGCGATTCATGGTTTTTAATGATGTTCCCAGGGGAGCTCATGTTAGTGGGTGCCAGGCACTGTGTTGAGTGAGAATTTTACATGGACTGTTCCCTGAAGCTTGACCTAGCTAGGACCAAACCCCACTTTGTGTGTGTGTGTGTGTGTGTGTGTGTGTGTGTGTGTGGAAATAGAAATAAACCGCCTTGGGCTAAGGAGAGGCATGAGAAGCAGGGCCTCCTCTAAAACTCAGAATAAGGTCCTCTGCGACCTATCTGTTTGGATGAATTAAACAGGAGGCCCTGAGTTGTCCCAAGCTGTTCATGTGCCAGCCCTTAAAAACACTCTGAGTGCTGCATTGGAGCAGATGTGAGCCGGGCATCAGAGTGAACTTGAAGAGAATACAATGGAGCCCCTCCTCATTGCACTGCTAGTGTGGAGTGGCATAGGAAGAGGGAAGGGGAGGAGAGCCAGCCGGGAATAAATACAGAACCTCTGCTGCTCCCTCTGAGTATACCCAGTGTGTGCTGTGGGCCAACCTTGAGGTTGAATTTGACTCTTTGCTGTTTCTTCAAGGAGTGAATCCATTTCTCCAATCACTAGTGATTCCTGTGTTTTGCTGACAGTTTTATGGGGAGGTAGGAGAAGGTTTTCTTTACACCCATGCATTCTCATTTCTTCTCCCAGGTAGCCTTGAAATCACCCTCCCCACCTCCCCCCACAGAGCTCAGTCTTCCCCAATTGTCCCCAGGCCCTGGAGATGCAGGCCTCCTTCTGAGCCTCTCTGAGCCTCCACCCAGCAGAAGCATGTTTGCCCCTAGAGACCTGAGATTGTCCACATATCAGGGTCTCCTATAGCTGCAGTGGCACACAAGAAGTGCTGTATGCAGTCCATCCAATGATCCTGAGGTCACCAAAGAGGAGGGGGAGTGGCGTTCCACACCAGAAACACTGGTGACATTGTCCAATTTTCCACCTTCCACTTTAATTAAAGATGTCTCAGTGCATCATTCCTTTTTATTTTACTCTTAGTCTAATAGGATAGCAGACTAAAGCTTACCTTGGATTGTCTACTCTGTGATTTGTTTTTTAGATGACTCATTTTCCCAAGGTGTAAACACAATATGCAAATCAGATCAAAAGAGAGTTGCTCTCCTTGAGCTTTGAGCCCCCTTCACTCTTCTCACAGCCCCTCCATTCTCTCCTCTCCCCCACTCCATCATTCTGACTTTGGCCTCTGAAGAAACAATAATTAGTTTCTGTAAATGTCAGAACACCATTGTTTATAGATGACCCACATTTGCTAGGTTAATAATAGAGAGTCTAGGATTAGTGCTGGCTTCAGGCACAGCTGGATCCTGGTGCTAGCAACAGGAGTCTCTTCTCTTTCTTTTGCATGCTTTCTTTGATGTTAGCTCCATCTTCAGACAAGCTAGCTCCTCCGCCTTGCAGTCCCATGTAACTGGGAAGCCAGAAGACCAGGGGGAGTTGGTTCTCTCTGCCTTAGTAGTTCAAGTCCAGGTATTCAGTGTCATTCTGTGCTGCCATGGGTCACAGACCTGGCTACTCTAGCCAAGAGGTGTAAGATCTCCTCTGATTAGGTGTGGGCTAGGCACCTGCCTTGGGGCTGGTATCGAGCATGACCTGTGATTGCCACAGACAAGGACAGGGTTGAGACCCACCCGTCAAATCTGGCCCTGCCAGTCCTCAGGATGACATGACAGAAACCCAGAGGCGATAGACCACACACTTGCTCGTGTCATACAGCTCAGCTGGGCCTGGTCTCCTGAAGTTCAGCCCTAAGCTTCCTTCATTCATCATCCTCATCTTTTGGGGTATGGTAAACAGCTTCTCCTTTCCTGATAAACAGAGCCCTTGAAGCTATTACATGGCACTTATCTCTGAGGGGGCCATCTGTGAGGTCACTCTGTGTTCCTCTGATGTTGAGTGGAACGTGTGAGCCTCTCCAGGATCCAGCCACACCATGAAATCAGTGTAAACATGAGGGAGGAAGGGAGGGAGGGAGGCTCTTCCTCCTACAATGAGAAGCAAAGTGGAGAGAGTGCAGAGGATTGTCGGCCTGTCTGCCACAAACTGTTGCTGGAGATTGGACCATTTTGTGGGATGTGTGTGCTTGGCTTGTGCAGCAGCCATCATTAGCTACGTCCTCCACCTCCACTCACCTGACGTCTTGCTAGAAGCACAGGCATGGTTTGTGGTGCGACTTGATGAGCCGCCTGGCAGAGGAAAAGCTGTAACAACTTTTCAGTGTATTTGTGACACTTCTCTAAAATGTGCACAGATAAGAAAGTTTAAGGAGTTTTCTCAGACGGATCAAGAAATAGGACAGCAGCAACACTGCAGGGCCCCCTCATGCCAAATAAAGAATTTAATTATCCAATAAAACCATGATTAGCAGCTGCTGGATTCCTCCTGGGATTAGTGGAGGAATTCCCTGTGCACATTTGCTAGTCTTGGAGGGACGTCTCTCTTACTTCTCTGTGGTGTCTTTCTCTTGATGCATGCGCTAAAACTGAGGCTGACCTTCCCTTGAGAGAAATCCTGGCCACGGGGGGTTGGGGAGGGTGGGGGTGGTGGTGATGGTCATGGCTTTGCTTGTCTATGCTGAATACCAACAAGGAGAATTTATCGTGCCATTGTATGTATTAGTCACTATGCTGAGGTCTTCACATCTGGCCATTTTTTTCGGTTTGCCAGGATGGTACCTTGCACGTGCTATGCAGGCCTCTTCCACAGAGCTACATCTCCAGACCTTGCTTGAGATAGCCTTGACCATAGCTGGAAAGCAGTCACTACTACCTCATTTTCTAGAAACAAAAGTTGAACCCTGTGCTCATCATGCAGCAGGTAGAAGAGGCAGAACTTGAACACAGCCTGTCTCACCTCAGGGGACTCCGGCACTCAAGTGCTTTTATGCCTCTGCACCATTAGCTGTGAACTCTGGTGTCCTTGCTCCACGCTTACAGTTGTATTTTTAGTAGCTCAGAGCTTGGTAGAAAAGAGAAAAGTTAATAGAAAATTTTGACAAAGTGCTAAATTTTCTGGCAGAGAAGTCTGGGTGGCAGCCTGGAGAGCTTGGCGGTGGTCCTTCAGTTCATCGGAGGGCTTGGAAACAAGGCCCCAGTTAAAGAGAATGTACTGTTTGTGTTCCTGAATGAATGGACTGTTTGGCCGAGTACAACAGCACCTTTCCTGAGTGCTGAGTATTTTCCAGGTGAGGTGATGGATGCTCACTCAGTGTTTGTAAAACGAGACCCCCATGAGGTGCGGGTTCAATGTGACATCACCTCAAAGAAAAAAGATACAGGGAAAGATGAGGTCATGCAGAGACTCTCAGCTGGGGTGATCTTGCTCTCCAGGGTCATTTAAAAATGTCTGAAGACATGATTGTCATGTGTCATGACTTGGTGGCTCTCTTTCCATCTCATGGGTGGAGACCAAGGATGGCACTCAACATCCTTCAATGTACAGGACGCCCTCCCCTCCCCCACAGAGAAGGAAGGGGCTCAGCTCACCGCTTTCCCGTAGTCTCTCCAGACCTGCACAGGGGCCAGTGAATGTCCTGTGACCCTCACTCTTCCTGTGCTCCCCTGGGAGCATGGCATGGATGGCAGCTTCTCTCTTTCCCCAGTCTTTGCGGGCACTTGACTTCCTCTCCCATTGCAACATGGCCCTTTCCTGGGCCTTTTGTTTACCTCCACTATTAGTTTGCTTTTCAAACCTAGGTTTTTCCAAACTTCAGTTATTCAAATCTTCCCAATATAATTTTGTCATATATATATATATGTGTGTCCCATCTACTTCATAATCTTGTCACTGTCAACTCTTCTTGCTCTGCAAATACTGCTCGTCTCATCTTAACCAACTCTATTTCATAAATAATGGAGTGTACATTTAGATATAATAGATAAATGTGAAGCAAACCCCCCAAATTGTTGTTTACTGGGGAAAGTTACTCTATTGGAACAAAATAAGCTGGCAGTATAGGTAGGTGACTAGCATAGGCGTCTCAGGTCTCCAGTGGCCAGGCAGAATTCAGTCTGTACTTCCAGAAACATGGGGCTACATTTCCCTGTATCCTCTCTTCCCCTCTCACCAGTGACTGCCATCGTTGGACCCCTGGGGAAGAAAGGCAGGAAGGCCAGAACTTCTACAGACCACCAAGGGGAGGACAATTCATGTGTTAAGTATTTTTTGGATTCTGTCACACTTCATTTAATTGTCATAGCTATATGCTATGACACCTCATTTTACAAATGAGCAACAAGGCTCTGTGAAATGAAATACTTGCCTAAGGCTTCATACCCAGTCTGCAGGACAGCCCCAGACCTTTTTGTCACTACAGCCCAGGCTTGGGCACCCTTGCTTCTCAGTTTTTACCTACGTTGCAAACTCACTGCTTCTTCTTTAACCCTGCCAGCATTTCTACTTGCTGGGTAGTCTGGGACTAGACATTGACCTTTGTGATCCAAAGAGTCCTTATCTCTATGACAAGAGTTAACTTTGTCTATCTTGGGGGGCTTTCATGAGGATTAAACCAATCAAGTGCTTGGACAATATCTGCCGCCGAGCAAGCATCACACATGGTATCATTTATTAATTTGGCTGCCCCCCAATAAGGCTCTTCCATGGAAGGTTGAGATCTTCCATGGAAGGGCTTCTTTTTTTAATTTGGCATTTAATTATCAGCTTTTTCCCAGTTTCTAGATTTCTGTTGGTTCTTAGATGCCCTGACGTTTCTGTAAGTTAGTTGATATCCTGCTGGGAAAGGGTGACAGCAGAAGGTAACAGGAAGAGAATTTGACTCTAGGGTGCTTTTTTTTGTTGTTGTTATTTAAGGATTATTGCACCTGTTGGTTTAGGTGTCTCCCGGGCTTGATGTAAATTACCATTGCCTGTGGACTTGGAAGATTCTAGATGGCTGGATACCATCTTCGATTTACTGGCTGGTAAAGTTGGGGAAACAGGTTGTCTTTCTCAAACTCCACATTTGTGCTGATACCAAAATGTGAGGACCACTGACACAAGACTGACACTGTCTTGTTTGGACTTGAACTCATAATTAGGTATATCAATAGTCACTTAGTCATTGAACACATTTTTTTATCGACTAGTTTTATCTATAAGACATTACTTTCTAGTGAGAGTGATCAACGAGAGTCAAATAAATTAATGAGAAAATATATAGAAGCAATAAGATCTGTGATAAAACAATGAAGGTGCACATGACTGGGCTTTTCTTTGGAGAGTGCTCAGGGCAGGTGTTTTGAGGATTTGGCCTGGGGCTGAGGACTAAGAAGGAGCCAGTAACTGGAAGATTAGGGGAAAGACTTCAGGCAGAGGAAGCAGCCATAAAGGCCTGGAGCCAGAATGAACTTGGCAGATTTGAGTCCATGTCCCATGGATTGAGGGAGGGCTGAGAATTATCAGAGGATTTAAACCATAAGAGCTTCATTGGACCAGATGAGGATTTTTATTCAGAATGCAGTGGAGACACTGAAGTGTTTTGAGCCAGGGATGTATGCTCTGTACCACTGCACCAGCTGCTGTGTGGAGAATGGGCTTTAGCTAAGGAGGCTGGTGTGCTCATCCCAGCACTGTGGAAAGATATTAAAATGAACCTCGGAAGGCCAGCTGAAATTTAGAAGTTAGTGGCACTTACAAAGAATTAGAATCATTATGCATTTTCATTGTCTTTTGTTGTTGTTGTTGTTGGTGGTGGTGGTAGTGGTGTATGTGTGTGTGTGGAGTGCTGATAAACCCACTTCATTTAGCCCAGGCAACAGCTTTGGGGGCAGCAGGAGGGGAAATGATGCATCTTCAAACCTGACTATCTTGATTCTTAAAATGTCCAGTGCGTTTCCACGTGAAGGTCTGAGAGAGCTGGGGTGAGGGAGACAGGGACACCCCACTTCCAAGCTTTTTTTCCTGAGAAATGGGTGCCAGGAGGAGGGGCTGGGCATGGTGACTTTCTTCTCTCCCATACCACCAGTAGTCTTTGAAAAATTGCAGTGAAATACCTGCTTGTTTCTCCTGACTCTAACAGCATCTGTCTGGAAACTCTGAGCAACATCTGGATGTGTGAGTGGTACAAATATGGGCTCAGTCTCCTTCCATGGCAAGTGGAGCAAAAAGACATCAGCACCAGGATGCAGGATGCATGGCCAGGCTGGCTGGCTGGGCATTCTGGACAATTATAACTGCCCCCCCGCCATGCCCCCATCTAAATTCTTTCCTCTGTAAAACGATGCATCTGTCTTAGAGGTTTGTTGACAGGACAAATGAGATAATGTGAAAATGACATAAAAGAAAGAAAAGTAAGTTATTTTTATCTTGCTTACATAGAAATAGGACACCAGAATTCCTACAGTTGTGAGTATGATTCCTGAAGAATTTGATCCCCTTTTCCACATTTGCCTGCTAAGTGGCCACATACAAATCTTATTATTTGGAATCTTGATTAAAATAACGAGGATGACAGAGGTTTAGGAATCCCAAGCCTGGTATTTTTGGAAACTGAGTGGGAGTTTTGAAGTTTGGCTAAAAGGCATTGTAGTAGAAAAGACAAGCTTTGTGATCAATGCGGCTGTTTGTGCATTTACAAAACAGTTCCCAAACTGTAGTGTAAGACAGGGCGTCCACGCGCGCGAGCCCCAGGATGCTAGCAGGTGGCGTGTTGCAATGTGATGTGCTCAGGCAGCCACAGAAGCCTTTTATTATTTCCAAACATCACAGTCAGAGTGAGAAACAAGTGATTTTGCTTACATTAGCAGAAAATCTTCAAGTACACACATGCACAAAAAAACCTTGATAGATTCCAGAACAGGAAAACAGACAATTGCACACCAAAGAACCAGCATCATATAAGAACTCACCCCGCGGGAATGGCACAAACTGGAGTGAGCCATGGCAGGAAAGGATCTGGCAGGTGCCAGCTGCATGCAGCAGTATGCAGTGCTCAGCAGGAAGCCTGCCCTGTGCTCACAGGGGTGGATGCTTTACTTGACAAGGGATAGGGGTTAATGACAGAGCCATCCAACTTTAACACTGTATCGAGCAAAAGGGGCAATGAAGCAAACAGCATTCTCTTTCATAGCTAATGTGCATCCTGTCACAGAGACGCATTTATTACAGGGGGAAAGAAAGGGCTTCCAAGAAAGTTGCCTGGCAGTGCTACAGTTTCTCAAACTCTGTAAAGGACAGTAGTAAAGCCATTTCTTGTGAGACACAAACCCTCCCATCCACGATTGCATTCTCTTGTTCTAAAGGCAGAAAAGGAATAATAGAAGAAACATTTCCTGTTTTTTAAAGAATATGTCTTGAAATGACCAGGTATCAAAACACAAGAACACAACAGGTACTCTGTGATTGTTAGATTTTGAAGGCTTATACTTAATGCACAAAACCTCAACAATAACAACCAGGACAGCAGCAGAGATAGAAGTGGGTTACAGCTCCATGCTAGCTTTTTTGAGGGGAGGGAGAGGCTGGCATGTATGTGAGGGCAAGAAAGGGGAAAAGAACCTCACATTGCTTCTTTCACAAAGAGTTCATGGTTTTTAGACAACTGCTTCACTGTAAATACAGTAACCGAGTAGAAACTCAGTCTGCTACTGGATAAGTACAAAGCTATCCATGTAGCTGACAGCCGGAGGTCACAGCTGTTAGCAGGGTTGCTTGAGAGAGGTTTGAGCCCCCCTACCTGTTCCATGAGGCCGCTCCTGTCTGATTGACTTGAAACACAAACACATGGGTGTGAGGTGAGTGAGCAGGCAGGCCTTACAAGCCCTGGACACTGAGAATGAACACAGACAGCACCTGGAGCAGCCTTTGCTGGTTTCTCCAGTGTCTGTGTTGGAGGTCAGAGACTGACTTACCCACACTGGAGAGAGTCTGCTCTGTACCACACTCCCTTCTTCCCCTTTTAGAGGGGGTTGTAGGTTTAAAGACAAAGACCAGAACAATCATGGCTGCTAACACATTTTTATATCTTCTGGGCATTTCTTTCTCTTTCTAAACATCTTGGAAAGGGGTGCCCAAAGTGACTGGGTGATGGACCATTTCCATGGCTCGGTGTCCTAGCCCAAGTTCACTCCATTGCAGCCACAAAGAATCTCCTTAAAGGTGTTGCGTAGTTCCAGGCTGCGGAAGGCATAGATGAGGGGGTCGATGACAGAGTTGCACATGATAAGAACCAGGTAGGTGTTGAAGTGGGCCGTGTAGCAGATGCAGTAGGGGTTGGCGGGACAGGTGATGATGAGGACCAGGTGGAGGAAGAAGGGGGCCCAGCAGAAGATGAAAACCCCCAGCAGGATGGTGATGGTGACGGCTCCCTTCATGCAGGAGTGCTGCTGCGGGGCTGCCCCATCGGCAGCGGGCAGTGCTGCGATGCGCTTGACGTGCAGCCGGGCGAAGAGGAACATGTGCACATAGAGGGTACCCATAAGGAGCATCATGGCGAAGAACATGGTGATGAGGCACACGATGACCATCTTACTCTCTGAGTAGACGATGAACACCACGCCGCAGACGCCGCAGCAGACCCAGATGCCCACGATCAAGGTGAGGGCCTTCCTCACGGTCATGATGCTATGGTAACGTAGCGCGTAGAAGATGGTGACATACCTGTCAATGGCGATGGCCAACAGGTTGCAGATGGAGGCCACCAGGGAGATGCAGATCATGGAGTCGAAGATGTTGTCCATGTATTGGATGAACTGGTCCTCGAAGGTCAGGTAGTTGCTGTTGACGATGGCGATTGTGATGGTCTCCAGGGCGTTGGACACACTCACCAACATGTCGGCCACCGCCAGGCTGCAGAGGAAGAAGTACATGGGGGAGTGCAGGTTGCCATTCCTGACCACGGCCAGGATGACCAGGATGTTTTCCAGCAGGCTGATGATGCCCAGAGCCAGGAAGACCTCCGGCTTGATGAAGACCTGCTCACAGAACCTGCTGCTGGTCTTGTTGCTGAAGGATGGGGCTGAGAGGTGCTCTGAGCTGTTAGGCAGCGTTGGGTGAACAAAGAGCAGACAGCACGAAGCATTCATGGCTCCCAGACCAGCCGATCCAAGCTGGGCTCCTGCAGAGTCTGGAGGACACTACTTCTGCTCACGGGAAAGGCAAAATCTCCCTTGAGATGCTTCTTCTGGATTCTTGTCCAGTTTACACTTAGATTTTGTTCTTCCCCAGAACAAGAGGGAGAGAGGGAGAAAGAGAGAGAGGGGTGGGGAGAGAGAGAGAGACAGAGAGAGAGAGACAGAGACAGAGAGATAGAGACAGAGAGACAGACACAGGGAGAGAGAGACAGGAGACAGAGAGAGAGAGAGTTAGCAACGTGTAGACGTAGGAGCTGCAGTTAGTAGATACTTTGATCAGCTGTCTTCTTCTTCTCTCTCAGACCCTGCTCTCTCGGTCTCACATCCCAACCTGGGAACAGGAAATCTTTCTCTGGTTGCTACAGTTACGACTCTGTTTATTCATAGCAAGGCAGGGGATGTGGTACTTGTCGCTAGAAGTGAGGGGAGATTTGCTCGGGTTTTATGCATTGTCGGGGGGCAAACAACTCCCACTTAATCTCCGCTGCTGCCAAATGACCACTGAGCATCAGGCACCTGTCTGACTGACAGCAGGTCCCGGCTCCCCGCTTTGCAGGCAGATTCAGCAGCAGACCGGCGCCCTCTGCAGGCCAGACTGCTCACCTGCAGTGGTGGCGGAGCAGTTCCTATCAAGGAAACTGCTGTAGGTGTCCTTAGTCCTGTTCGCTGGTTTGATCATTAAAAAAAATAATAATAATAAGCGCTTGCCACGCAACAAGTCTCTACTGGGTTCAGGCATACAGTGGCTAGCAAGAGAGCTGCAGTCCCTGCCGTCCTTGAACTCAGAGACCCAAGGTGGAAGAAGAGAAATCAGGTAATGAAGGGCATACCTTGGAGATATGGCAGGTTTGGTTCAAGACCACCACAATAAGGCAAATACTACAATCAAGTGAGTCACATGAATTTTTGTTTATTTTTCAGTGCATATAAAAATCATGTTCACACTATTACTGTAGCGCACTAAATGTGTAATATCGTGTCTGAAAAGCAATGTACAGGCCTGGATTTTAAAATAGTTTATTGCTAAAGTTTCTAATAATCACCTAAGCCTTCACAGGTTGGTCATTTTTTTGATGGTGACCCAAAGTTGTTGGCTGATGACTGATCAGGGTGGTGTTGCTGAAGGCTTGGTGAACAGGGCAACTTTGTGTGTGTGTGTGTGTGTGTGTGTGTGTGTGTGTGACTAGAGTTTGAACTCAGGACTTTGTGCTTGTAAAACAGGTATTCTACAGCTTGAGCCATACCTCCAGTCCATTTTGCTCTGGTTATTTTGGAGATGGGGGGGTCTCTTGAGCTGGTCTTGAACCTCGATTCTCCCGATCTCCCAAGTAGCTGGGATTACAGGTGAGCCACTGGCCTCTGTTTTGGTGCAACTTCTTATACTCTGACACCAATGAAGTTTGCTGTATCAATGGGGCCTTCTATTAACCAAAGTCTTCTATGCTGTACGCAGTGCTGTTTGATAGCATTTTACCCACAGTGGAACTTCTTTCAAAACTGGAGCCGGTCCTCTCAAGCCCCCTGGCTGTGGGAACCATCTGTGGAATGTTGGTGCAGTACTTCCTCACCTGACCTACAAAATCAGTGTTCCACAGGAGGAGTTGCTGGACAAGTGTGTGCTCAGTTTCTAGCAGGTGAGCTGGGCACAGCCGGGGTTGCACTCTACTGAAAAGGAAGCTTGGCTTGGGGTCTTTGAAGCACTGAAGGTGCTTTGCTCTGGCCAGAGTATGGAACTGGGAGACACAGTTTCAGAAATGAGACTGTAAAAGTTTTACCAAAAGGGGAGAGGTGCCAGGATCCTGGAGGACAGAATCAGCCCTCTGTGGGAGTTTGGACTGTACCTGGAGACAGTGGGGCTGGCATGGTTGGGGAGGGTGTGAAGGAGATGGGGCCTGCATTTTAGAAAGTCCTGGTTGCTGGATGGAGAGCCTGGAGCCAGGGAGTCCAGAGTGGAGGAAGCTGGAAAGACCCAGTGTGAGATGGTGGTGACCATGGATGCAGAGAAGAGGACAGATGAGAGGATAGAGATCTTCAGGAGGAAGAATCCAGGATCCAAGATGGCTAGACATGGAAGTGCAGAAGAGGGAGTCACTGGGGAGCAGCCCTACTTCCTTCTTAATGGGGAAGATGTGATAGCTTAGTCTGGAAAACAAAAGAATTTAACAGCTGCTCTACTAATGTGGTGTTGTACTTGGAAGTGGGGCTCAATCCTTGGTCATGTTAGATCTGATTTGTGCAATGAATTCATAAAACACTGAGATCCTTTGTTCACACACACACACACACACACTCCAGATGGAGTAATTATCCTTCTATCATCTAACTCTGTGTGTGTGAATTAGAAGATAATGCCTATGCAAATTGAAGAAAATTTAGAATTCTTATAAAGCCTTGAGGTGGGGATCTTCTTAAGATGGGCGACCCAATATTTAGCAAGGAAAAGTACTACAAATAAAGTCAAAAGACAAATGGGCCAGAAACATTCGCTAGAGGCAGAGGTTACTTTCTCTATATAAAAAGAATTCTTTCACATTAATAAGAAAAAGATGGACTGCCTTTCAGAAACTTGGGCAAAGAGTATGAATAGTAATTCACTGAAAAGGAAATGCAAATTGCTAATAAACATAGGAAAAGATGGGCAGCCAGAGAAATGCAAATCAGAGTGAGAGTTGAGCACCATTCTCCCAGTTAGATTGATAGGAATTAAAAAGATCGCAAACCCAGGAAAAATGCTGGAAGTGCTCTTAAGCATTCCTAATGTTTGTAAGAAGTTTTACTAGTTGCCTGCTTCTGCTAAAATCAAAATGCACACGAGTGTGAATCTCAGGCTATCAACTAAGGAGTATGAGAAATACCACTTTGGCTTATTCTCAACAGCACAATGTAATTTTTGGCACTAAGTCCCTGTTCTTCCAGGCTGTGGGAAAACAATCTTAATCCTTTGGAATTTCTCCTCACCCCCAGGGTCACATACACAGGTGCACTTACCCTGCCCAGGCCTGTGATCTCCAGGGCACTAACGCCATCTACAAGTCTAGGTTGGAAGGCAGGGTCCACTGACTATCTCTGAGGTCTTTCGCTACTTGGTCTAGGCTGGGCACAGAGCATCTTTCCTGGCTTCCATCCTGTGGCATGTGCATCCTTTAGAGAGAGCAGATGGACTTGACACTTCCAACCTGTGTCCCCAGAAATGTCACCACTGCTAATGGGGGCCACTTTGGTCTTCTCTGAACACTGCTCCCTGCTTTCCAGGGGAAGCCGCCCAGATGCAGCCCTACTTTTTAATTGAATCTTCTGTTAAAAAATTGGCTTTATTTTAATAATTGCAAGATGTGACAGTCTCTGTCAGAGTTTACCATATGGTGTTGGCATATGTGGGAGTTCCTGTTTTGAATCTGTTATAACAAACTGTAACAAGGTTTACAGTGGATTAGGAGAAAATTCATCCAGATGTTCTCTGTACTGAATAGCTCTTCAATTTTGTGTCTGGTATATTCCTCTTATCCTTTAACAGCCAGCTTAAATGTCAACTGTTTTTATAGCTTTCCTCAAATTTCATACACCAGTTTACTCCCTCCCCCTTTCACTGCCAGCTTCCCACTGCCAAGCCAACAGGCTCAGTATTCCTTCCTGCCTTTCAAACACATGGCAACAAGGGAAAATATATGAATTGGACTTCATATTTTCAACTTTAATGTTGAAAATTTTGTTTTTTAAAAGATACCACCAAGGAAGTAAGAAGACAACCCAAAGAATGAGAGAAAATAATTGCACAGACCTGAGAAACAGCTTGTATTTGGAATGTGTAGAAAACATTTACAACTGAATAATTTTAAAATGGCAAAGCATCCTGATCTGATCATTACCCATTTGTGTTTATATATCAAAATACCACACTGTGCCCCATAAATACGTCAAGCTATTATGTGTCAGTTACAAAACATTTTGAGGCCAAGCATGGTGGTACATGCCTGTAATCCTAGCTACCTGGGAGGCGGAGGCAGGAGAATTCAAGAATTTATTCAAGAATAAATTCAAGGCCAGCCTGGGCAAAGTTAGTGAGATCCTATCTCAAAAAATAAAACAAAACAAAATATAAACAACCAAAACAGTGCAAGAGGCAAGGGGTGCACGAGGCCCTGGGTTCAATCCCTAGTACCAAAAGGAACATGTTTATGTGTATGTATATATCTGCACATTACAAACACAGCAGCAGAGGATCTGAGTAAGCACAACACCAAAGGAAATATCCAATGTCCAAAGAGCACATGAAAATACTCAACACTAATAGCCGTTAGGGAAATACCAAAACACACTAAAAACCATTCAATTGTACACTTTAAGCAGGCAAATTTTATGGTAAAAAGTATTGATGTTATCTCAATAAAGCTATTTAAAAGTCACATGAAGGCTATTGCATTACTAAAAGTGACAGGTCACTAAGAAAGGGTGGCCTTGGCCAGTGGTTATATTAGAACACATGCCTAGGTTTTGTCATTGATCTAAGCTTCTCCTGAGGGATAGGTGCCTGGACTCCCTTCTTTCAGCAGTCGCTTGCTGGACAGCTCCCTGTGAGCTCAGACTCAACTCTCACTGCCAAGGTCCCATTTTCAGGGCTCCATCAGCTCCAGGGTCTTCTCTGCTGAGTGTGTGTGTGTGTGTGTGTGTGTGTGTGTGTGTGTGTGTGTGTGTGAGAGAGAGAGAGAGAGAGAGAGAGAGAGAGAGAGAGAGTTCACAGGTGAGGTGGGAGTGAGTGCTGAGTACCCCAGGGCACTCCATCCTCTAATGAAGGCCAGAAGCAGGTGCCTTCCATAGCCTTGTGCCTGTCAGGTAGACCCCGACACTGAACTCCACTGCTTTCAGCGACAACCTTGATAACCGTCGTATCCCTGCCTTTCCCCCTCCCTCATCTTGTTCGTTCTTTTCCTTCATGCCTGCTTCTAAGTCACTGTTGGCTTCAGCCTTGGGGAAAGAAGGTTTGAGCTATGGTCTACAGGGACCTACCGTGGGCCAGGCTTCTTATTTATTTACTTATTTAATTTTATTGTTGCACTGGGGGTACATTGTGACATTTACAAAATTTCTTACAATGTATCATAGTTGAATTCATCCTCTCCATCCCAGGCTTCTTTGGTATGCTCTTTCCTTTGCTCCATTATTTTCTCCAGGAAGACAACCAGGACCCGTTACCCCCTTTTCCTTGCTGATGTATCCCATTTTGTTGAGGCAGAAGCATGTCCAGCTGCAGTACCCCTGGACCGGCTCCTGTGCAGACAAGTGGCCACAAGGTCCAACACTGGCCAGTGGATGTAAACTGAGTCTTAGAGGGACTTTCAGGGAGGCAACTAACTCAACCCAACAAGCAGTCTTCCCTGGCTCCAAGGTTACCTGTGGTTGTGGTGTCCCATGTGTTCCTTGGTTCTTGGACACAATGTCTAAGATTAAGGCACTGCCCCATGCAGCAAAAGAATCACAAAGAGTTAGTTGGAAGATAACAAGGAGTGATTTATTGGGAAAGAGGAATTATACCTCAAGATGTGAGGTGTGCAGTTTGGGAAGGGACTGACTTGTGGAAGCTCTAGGGGCTTGGGGTTTTAGCTAATAGGGTGGGGTTAGTATGTGGTGCAAAATCAAGGCCCTCCCCTTGTGGCCCTCCCCCATGGTTTGGCCACTGTGTAGAGGCTGCCTGCATGTAGAAAGGCTGAGCCTGTGCATTTGATCCTCTTTGCCTTTCCTGGTTTAACCGTGATAGGGCGAGTGGGTTCTATAAGGATATAGGGCCATTATCTGAGTCATTGGCCCAGGGTGTGGAATCTGGTAGCCTGGGCATTTCCTTGGTCCTGCCTAGGCTGCTGTCGCTAACACAGACTCATCTGTGCTTGCTATTTCCTTTTCTCTGCACGGAATGATGATGTGAGAGCTGGAGCTCTAGACCAACTGTTTTAAGTCTGAAATCAAGACTTAAATATATAAATGTGAAGCCCAATCTAGAAGAGTTTTAATCCCTGATGACTTTATGAAGAGGTGGTCACACCCTGAAGGGTTTGCCTGCAGATTTCTAGTTATGTGAGAAAAAATAACTCTTGATTTGTTTAAATTTTCCTAATGTTACATGCACTTGGATTCAACCTCTGAAATAAGACTGTCTCTTATTTCTGTCAGAAACACATCGTGTGCTCAATACATACTTTTTTTTTTTTCTTCAGTACTGAGTGTTGAACTCAGAGACTCGTGCTGGGTAAGCAGGTGCCCTACCACTTGAACCACTCTGTCAGCCCTTTTTGCATTGGTTGTTTTTGAGATAGGATCTCACTTTATAGTTAAGCAAGCCTGGACTGTGAGTGGCATCTCCTAGTGGCTGGGGATTACAGGTACACCAGTGAGCCCAGTTATTGGTTTAGATAGGGTCTCATGAACTTTTTGCTAGGCTAACCTTGAAATGCAGTCCTCCTGATCTCTGCCTCCCAAACAGCTAGGATTACAGCTTGAGCCATCATACCTAACCACACATAACCAATATATGCTTTAAAGGAAGGAGCCTTTAGCCACCTCTATTTTCACTCTAGACGTCGTAAATATGTAAAGCTCTGATTGAGCCCATTCCTTAGTTAAAAAAGAAGTGACATCATTGGTCTGTAGTTTTCTCAGTTGTTAGACGATAAGCTGTGTGTGCACAGGAAGTGAGTCATTGATGTTTATATGACAGCACTTGGCACAATACTTCTTACACAGGACACAATACTCAGTCTCAAAATGATATGGCAGTACTGCCACCTTGGAAAACAGCTTGGCAGTTTCCTTAAAAGCTAAACATACTCTTGCCATATGGCCTAGCAATTCCTCTCCTAAGTATCTACCATAGAAAAAAGAAAGCATGTTTGCACAAAGCCTTGAATGTGAACATCCATAGCAATGTGACTCATAGTTGCCAAAAGAGCACACAAGCCAGTGTCCAGCAAATAATGCCTGGACAGATGGAATTTGTACCTATGCAATGAATTACTCTTCGGCAATGAAAAGGAATGAAGTACTGTTGCATGTCCAATATGTGTGAACTGCCAAACCTTTGTGTAAGTGAAAGAAATCAGACATGAGGAAGCATATTTTTTTATTATTATTCATATGTGCATACAAGGCTTGGGTCATTTCTCCCCACTGTCCCCACCCCCTCCCTTACCACCCACTCCGCCCCCTCCCTCTCCCCCTCCCCCTCAATACCCAGCAGAAACTATTTTGCCCTTATCTCTAATTTTGTTGAAGAGAGAGTATAAGCAGTAATAGGAAGGAACAAGGGTTTTTGCTGGTTGAGATAAGGATAGCCAAACAGGGAGTTGACTCACATTAATTTCCTGTGCATGTGTTACCTTCTAGGTTAATTCTTTTTGATCTCACCTTTTCTCTAGTTCCTGGTCCCCTTTTCCTATTGGCCTCAGTTGCTTTTAAGGTACCTGCTTTAGTTTCTCTGCATTAAGGGCAACAAATGCTAACTAATTTTTTAGGTGTCTTACCTATCCTCACCCCTCCCTTGTGTGCTCTCGCTTTTATCTTGTTTTTTTTTTTTTTCATTTTTCTTTTATTATTCATATGTGCATACAAGGCTTGGTTTATTTCTCCCCCCTGCCCCCACCCCCTCCCTTACCACCCACTCCACCCCCTCCCGCTCCCCCCCTCAATACCCAGCAGAAACTATTTTGCCCTTATCTCTAATTTTGTTGTAGAGAGAGTATAAGCAATAATAGGAAGGAACAAGGGGTTTTGCTGGTTGAGATAAGGATAGCTATACAGGGCATTGACTCACATTGATTTCCTGTGCGTGGGTGTTACCTTCTAGGTTAATTCTTTTTAATCTAACCTTTTCTCTAGTTCCTGGTCCCCTTTTCCTGTTGGCCTCAGTTGCTTTAAGGTATCTGCTTTAGTTTCTCTGCATTAAGGGCAACAAATGCTAGCTAGTTTTTTAGGTGTCTTACCTATCCTCACCCCTCCCTTGTGTGCTCTCGCTTTTATCATGTGCTCATAGTCCATTCCCCTTGTTGTGTTTGCCCTTGATCTAATGTCCACATATGAGGGAGAACATACGATTTTTGGTCTTTTGAGCCAGGCTAACCTCACTCAGAATGATGTTCTCCAATTCCATCCATTTACCAGTGAATGATAACATTTCGTTCTTCTTCATGGCTGCATAAAATTCCATTGTGTATAGATACCACATTTTCTTAATCCATTTGTCAGTGGTGGGGCATCTTGGCTGTTTCCATAACTTGGCTATTGTGAATAGTGCCGCAATAAACATGGGTGTGCAGGTGCCTCTGGAGTAACCTGTGTCACTGTCTTTTGGGTATATCCCCAAGAGTGGTATTGCTGGATCAAATGGTAGATCGATGTCCAGCTTTTTAAGAAGCCTATGAGGAGGCATATTATGTTATTACTTATATGAAATATACAGAAGAAAGCCATGGAGTCAAAAAGGCTTACCATGGGAGCAGGCAAAGAGAATTGACTATGAAATAGCATAGGTATCTTTCTGGGGTGATGATGTTATAAAGAGTGTTATGATGCTGTACAGCTCAGTAAATTTACTAAGAATCACTCACCTGTGCCCTTAAAATAGGTCACTTTTATGGTATGTGAATAGACCCTGACAAACTTGTTAAAAAACATGGTGGCAGTTCTGTACTCCATGTCTAAAAGAATTGCTAATGATTGCATTAGGTAGCTTGATTTAGCCATTCTGTGGTGTACATATCTATCAAAACATGTATTATATGTAATAAATATGTACAATTCTTAATAGTTAATTAAAAATAAATAATGAGATAAAAAGAATTTGTAATGTATATCCCTTTCCCATGGATGTTAGGACGACATCCTTTCTGAAAGTGCATGAAATGAACACTTACGAAAAATATGTTACATGCAGTCCATGTCCAACCTCCAGGCTTCTCCCACCCCAGCCCCCAGAATTCCTAAGGGCTCTGGCAAGCTCTGGATTGGCACTTGTGGCCCATCACTGAGCATCCTTTCTGCTTCCAGTCACCTTTATTGCTTCCTTAAGCCAGATTGGCACTTGATTCTTGTAATCACCAACTTTCATTTTATTTTCTTTCTTCAAAGCCTCCCTGGCAATTTTATTCTGTTGATGGTTTTCACCATCCATTCAAGAAAAATGTTTTGTTTCCCCTATTTTCTTTGTCTGCTCTAGGAGACATATTGTAACCGAATTTTTAAAAATATTGCACAGCTCTTGAAATTATTGGATTGCGGGGGAGCATGCCATGTCCCAGGGGATATCTAGAATAAATTCTCTGTATTCTACATAACCATCGATCAAAAGAACTATTTTCAAAAGTTTAAGCCTCTTAGTGGATTCTCTCTACCTCATTGAATGGATAAATTGTGACCTCAAAAGATGACCTTGGTAAAAGATAGACTGAGACATTGATCTTTACTTGCTTTTGTCTCTCCCACAAAAACTTCAACTTTTTTTTTTGTCCATATATTCTTGTAGCTCTTTCCTGAAAGGGGAAGACCCTTTCAAAGCTGAAGTTCTTGAAAGAATTGTTGACAGCATTTCCCATCTTACTCTTCAACCCATTCACTCTTGGCTTCTGCCCAGGTCACTCACTCCATAGGAACCAGTCAGTGCACAATCCGTTGTTTGTGTTGACTTCTTAGCCAAGTGTGGGCCCATTGACTACCCCTTCCTTCTAAATACGTGCTCTTCCCTGGCTTGTATTGTACCACACCCTCCTGACCTCCCTTCGTTTCCTGTGGTTGCTATTTCTCACTACTCTTCAGCAAGGCCATCCTCTCCTACCACACTATTAAATATTGGGACCCCTTACAGCTGACTCCGAACCTGGTCCTCTTCTCAATCTAATCTTCTCTTTTTGTGGTTTCACTCTGCCCAGTACTCCAGTGTCCAGTTTTCCATTGACTCCTAAATTTGTGTCTCTAGTGAGGCTTCCTCTGAGCTCTAGACCAGCTCTCTACTGTCATCTCCAAGTGGATGACTCAGTCTTGCATGCCTACTGAATTTGTGTTCTTTTCCCTTAGATTTGGCCCTTTTTAGTGTGTCTTACCCTATTAATGGCCCCACTATCCATCCAAGGTATTTAAGATGCTAGAAACCACGGAGTCTTGAATCCCTCCTTGTTCTTCCCTTCCAGTGTCAAAATCATCACCAAATCCAATTGGTTTTGCCTCCAAAATACCTTCTGAATCCATTTCCAGTGCCTCAGCTCAAGCCACCATTACATTTTTCCTAGACACAGAAGGGTGCTTCCTTCTGGTCTCTGCTCCTCTTCTTGTCTCCTTCAATTGTCTTCCCAATACAGCAACCACAGCACTCTGTTTCAAGCCCACACTAGATTATGTCACGAGCTGTCTTAAAGCTTCTGTGTGTTTCCTCTTTTCTCAGGAGAAGCATTGCTGTCCTTGCCATGGCTAGCACACCGTTCATTGTCCATCCCCCATTATGGGCAGGGCCTCCACTCCTGCACTCCTTTTTCTCCAGACCTCCAAGCCTTCCATCATTCTCTGGGTTGGCCATGTGTCTGTCTGCTGGAGAACCCTTGTACAAGCTCTTCCCCAGAATGGGACGGCCCCTGCACCTGTATAATCACAGCTCATCTTTGGACCACAGCTCAAGACCTTTTTTTCTTGATTATCCAGTCCCACTTGGCCACATCGTCCCCCTCTTGAACAATCTAGATCAGCTTCATTTCTTACCTTCCTGTGCTGCCCCAGAACCACGTTTCTCTCCCAGACACATCTCAGTTGGATTTATCTTATCACTGGGTTTGGTTAATGTCACGTTCACCTGTTGTCCACAGGATTAGAAAACAACCTGCTTTTGCTTACCTGTGAATCCCCAGCACCTCCTCAAATGCAGATGGTCTAAAGCATTCTATCCCTCCAGCCATGGGGATAAGTTACATGCCTACTTAGGAGCCATGACTGGGTCTATCAGGGCAAGGCTTGTTAGAGGAGATGCTCTGATGTTGAGGCATCCACAGCCAATGTGAGTACAGTCTACCTGTAGCTGGCATCAAGCAGCAACTGGTGAGATTGCAGCAGCCCTAGTAAAAGAGGCTTTACCTGCTGAGCTAGAAAGAACCCAAGAAGCAGTGGCTTTTGCACTTCAGGAGTACTTCTGGCAGACTGAAATGGTTTAAGCAAGAAGAAGAAAAAAGAGGGAGGGAGGGATCTCGAGAGAGAGATTTACTTTTTTGAGGTGGGGGCACTGGGGCTTGAACTCAGGTTCTTGCACTTGCTAGGCAGGTGCTCTTACTGTGAATCTACTCCACCAGCCATTTACTGTGATGGGTTTTTTTGAGCTAGGGTCTCACAAACTATTTGTCTGGGGCTGTTTTTGAACAGCAAGCCTCCTGAGTAACTGGGATTACAGTCATGAGCCACCGGTGCCTGGCTAAAGATTTACTTTTTGCCTAACATAATGGACATCCACAGAGTCTATGAATTTAGGCAGAACTGGATTTAAGGCTTAATAAATATAGCAAGGATCTAGTGTGTCTTAGTTAGCTTAGGCTGCCATGACAAAACACAATAGACTGGGTTGATTAAATAGCAGACACTCACATTCTCCTAGTTGTGAAGGCTGGAAAGTCCAAGATCAAAGGAGGGGGGGTTGTTTCTGGTGAAATCTTCCTTCCTGGCTCACTGATGACTACTTTCTTGCTGTATCTTCATTTTGTAGTAAGTGTCTCTTCTCGTAAGGGCACTAATCTCCTCACGGGAGCCCCACCAAAAAGTCCTCATCAAAATTTAATTACTTCCTAAAGGCCCCATCTCCAAATACGATCACAGTGGGAGTTAACACTTCCGTGTACAAACTTTTGGGGATTCAATTCAGTCCATAGCACAAGGCTTCTCCATTGCTTGGCTCTGAACTCCTTTATGTTGGTTTTATTCTTAGGTTCCACATGGGCTGCTGGCAGTCGCAGACCTACACCTTCTAAATTGAAGTCCAGCTGAAAAGCATGAGGGCCTCATGCTTAGTATGTGCTAGACTCTCAGGTCACTTTTTCCTGAATCTGATTGGACTAAGTACACATCTCTGAGCCAATTGCTGTGGGCTGAAGAATGCAATGCTTGGATTATCCAGGTCTGAGCCCCACCCACTCTCGTATCCCATGATCTGAGAGTAGAAAAAAAGATTTTCCTGAAAAAAATGTACATCACAAAGATGTCAGACAGCAGACCCAAATCATTCAACTCATTTCATTACAATAATGAAAACTGAAAGTTAACACTCTTCACAATTTTTTCATTGTATTGATTAATTAAGAATTTTCAAAGAATCAAAGGGGGAGCTTTAGATAGAATGTCTCACAGACAAAGTAATATTTAGACTTAAAGGATATGAAAGAATTTCACAGGATGGAAGCTTTTCTGGTTTTGGAAGCCAACTTTGCTATAGCTTAGCAGTGTGACTTTTTGGTGGTTACTATATTTCTCTAAGCCTCAGTTTCTGCATGTGCAAATTGGATATAATTATAGCATCAGTTTCATCATGTCATTTTGAGGATAAATTATTTCATATAGTTTTTAGCCATTGCTAATATTAGAAGGAAGGGAAGCTATTTAAGGTGGAGACCTAAGATTATGTTGTATCCCTAATTCTTAGAAATGTATTTGGCACTCAGTAAATATTTGAATGGATGAATAAATGAATAAATGAATGAATACACAGAGGGAGCCCCAGATTAAAATTCACTGTATGTTCTTGTCTTGTATTGTTGGATCAGTAGAAAAGAATTCAGAATTAGGCAGTTTCTCTTGGGGAAGCCTTTGTGAAAAAGATGTATGAATATATATATATATATATATATATATATATATATATATATATATATGAGTGCATATATATATATATATTTATATGAGTGCTACAAATTGTAATGTATTTTCTGATATAGATGTTGGCTCTTGACTTTTCCCCAGTGGTTTGTGGCTGCTTTCTACCTTTCTATATGGCAGCACACAGATCCCAGACATGTATGTGGAAAGGAGTAATATTTAGGAGGCCACAAAAACTTCTATTATGCCTGGGTATTTTGGGACATGATTGCCTTCTGACAGTGATAACTAGAATTATAAATGTCTAGCAACCACTTTCCTAAGTGAAAACCAAACAAAATAATCTGTGTTTCAGAGTGCTTGGGTAATGGGAGTATCCTGGTCTCTTAACACATTTCTGTGTTTTGAGTTATTTCTAAACAAGAACTGCTGGTGTTTCAAAAGTTATCAGACAGGATCCAGAGAGAGGCAGGGGCAAGAGGTAAGCTCAGCACACCATGTCTCCTGATGTAATGGCTGGTGCTCTTGTGTGTGTGTCTGTCAAGGTCACATCTCTGAGACAGGCCCTGGCTTGGAGCCCACAATTTCTGGGTTCAGTTTCCAGAGCCAGGTGAGAGGACACAATATACATGGCCTATAGGCAGCCTTTGGCAGGATCAAGTCAGTGGCACATCTGAGGCAGGGCAAGGCCTCCAGATGTTTTATGAAGCTGTTGTGGACATTAAATGATGCAGATTAGAGAGCACCTAGTCCCAGTTGACATTTCTGTCATGTGTGTCACCTGATAATCAAAAGATGGCAGCAGCTCCAGATGCCAGATCTATGTCAGGAAGCAAATGAAAGCACGGACAGTGGCAGCAGTGGAATCTCTCCGTGTTGTAAAGGCAGAAACCCTTTTTCTCACTAAGCTCTCTCTGTTCTCCAGTAGAATTATGATTAATGCCTCATTGTCTAGAATGGGGTCACACAATCTACGCTAGCTGCAAGGGAACCAGGAAATCAGGCAAAGATCACGATTGGCCATCCTAAACACATTGTCAGCTCTTCCCAAGAAAGATGATGGAATTCTCCAGAAACACATCCTGCTATGGAGTTGGGCCTGCCAGATGTCTATTAGGGATCACTACTTATGGGAAGGAAGCAGAGAAAACAAAATTAGGCAGATGAGGAAGCAGAACCATTAGGTCTCACTAACCCTGGGCAGCTGTGGAGCATAAGTGGTCCATTAGAGTTGTTGGACTGAGATGGCTGGGCCTTTACACACACTACATGGCCAACATAGGTTGTGAGCTGGGTGGGAAGCTGAGCTCCTGGGCAAAATGGTGTCCTGCAGCTGAGGCAAGTCCTGAGGGAATGACAGCTGGAGGCTTTCTGCTGACAATTGAGGCAATAAGTCCCCCTTGAAAGGGGACTCGAGTGGTGCAAGTCCTCATTTACCACAATAGCAGAGGTGGATACACCCTGACCTTGAGCTAGGACTGACCATATCGACAGGGGACATTCCACTATGTGTACCAGAGAGCTGACTTCTACCAGGCTTGATGATACTGTGGGAGAGCTGATGTTTTTTGACACTGACATCTCTGAGTGTCACTTAAGGCTTGCCTACATAAGGGTACTGACTGTGGCACTTCCTGTGACTAAGGCTCCTGTTAGGTCGGTGTGTGGCTGGAGGCTCATATCATTATGGTGAGTGATTAGAACAAGTAGAAGCAGAGTTACTCACTGTCCAAGGATGAATTGACAGCAGGGGAAGCTAGTGGGAAGAACAAAACATCCTTCATCTTTAAGTGTGTGTGTGGGGAAGGTTGGAATACATTTTATGATGATCTAAATCAAATCTAGGAGTTTCTAATATTTATTCATAACACCCCCACAGAGGTGCTATGGAGTATTCTGTTTTGGAATAGTTTAAATTCATAGTAAAATGACAAAGATGGTGCAGAGTCCCTTATGCACTCACTCTATTTCCTGCTGTTAACATCTTGTGTCACCATGCTGCCTCTGTCAAATTGAGAATCCAGCATTGGTACAGTGCTGTTAACTAAGCTCTGGACTTTATTTTGATCTCACTGGTTTCTCACTAATGTCCTTTTTCTGCTCCTGGACCCAATCTAAAATGCCACATCACATTGCATTGTCATATCGTCTTAGTGTCCCCCAATCTGTGATGGCTTGAATCTTTCTTTGCTTCTCACGACTTTGATAGTTTTGAAGAGTGCTATTATGTTGTAGAAGTGCCCCCAATTCACACCCGTGTGTCTGGTGCTTTTCTTAGGGTTAGACTAGAGTTGTGGGTTTATGGGAAGAATGCTACAGAGCTGGGTGTTTTCTCCTCATATCACGTTGAGCGGTACATGAGACCCACACAATATCCCTGGCATGAGAGCCTTGATCACTTACTTAAGGTGACATCATGTAGCTGACACCTGATTACCCAAAGTTGGCCTTAACATTTGCACGTAGGTTTCTTCCAGCTCTTAAATTCCTACTTCTATTTATGGAAGGGACATGGGAACGTGATCCATAAGTACCACATCTGGAATACTGATGAGAGGGCGGTCTTCCTCTGTTCCTTCCCATGTACTTCTTCCACCATTTCCCTATCAGACCTAGCATTGCCAAATGCCAACCCTGCCATGATAGCGGGAGTAACCACTTAGTGAAGGCTCCTGTGTGCCAGGCCCTTTGCTTAATCCCCAAAACTATCATCAAATTAAGACACAGAGAAGTAAAGTGAGCACCACAAGGTCACATGGTGGGTAGGCAGAAAAACAGATTTAAGTCCACAAGTTTAATCCCCAAACTCATGTTCTTTCACCCTCTGCTGCTTATGGGCAGAGCGATATGATGGGGACGTGTGCACCAGAAACAGCAAACATGATACTGGCACGTCAACCTCCGATGGCCCTGCAGTCAGCATGGGAATTACAAAAAACTCTTGAGTACCTGTAAACTACAATTACTCAAAAAGTAATAAAAAAGAAGAGAAGATGAGCTTTTCTGTGTCATTATGTCCATGGCAAGAACTACAGGATCACTGAGCCTGTTATCTCTATAGTAGCTTTGCTGGGAGGGTCAGGGGCCAAGCCAAACATGGTGTGCCTAGCACATAGCAGGAGGTACTTAACAAACAATAAATGTGTTCTTTTTGGATAGAGGATCATGATCTATACACAGCCTTTGTCTTCAGAACATATTCTTTTTTGGAGATTCAACAAAAGCAAATCTGTCTGAACATTGCTGATGTTTTCTGCTGTGTGCTTGTCTCTCTCTGAACACTTGCTTCACAGTCCTCAGTCACCTGAGGCTCTATCCACAGCTCCTCCTGGCTGTTTCACTCCCCTTTTATCCTCAAATGTGACACCATAGCTTCTTCAATCCCGAAGACATCGTGAACATACGCTCTGTGTGCAACCATCTTTATTGATTGGGAAGCAGAAGGGATTAAATAACTTAGAGCGGGAACACAGCTATCCCCTGCTGGAATTTCTCATTATGGAGGATTCCTCACATATTGTCTTCCTTCTTAGGCTTAGACTTGTTATTTATCTTGCCAGACCTAGTCTTCCTTTGAGCTTAAGGCCACCATCTTTTGTCTCCAGGAGCATGACTGGGGCAGGGAGGGTGTTAGGGATCAAACAGCTCTGTAATGTTGGTGTGAGTTTTAACTTTCTGCTGTGTTAACCTCTACTTTGCATACTATACCTGGGTTGTAAACATTTATTGGGAGCCCAGTCTGGACCACTAAATGTTAATTAACTCAGCCCTATTTTTCCTTTTTTTTTTTTTTCATTTGTTAGTACTGGAGTTTGAACTCAGGACCTCACGCTTGCTAGGCAGGTGCTCTAATACTTGAGCCACTCCTCCAACCCAACCCTGTCTTTCTTAACCACAAGAGCCATTATCACCGTTCTTTAAAGGGCAATTTTCTCCTTGGTACTGCCATCAATTGTTCACTAACAAAGGCAGAAACTTTCCCTCCTTCCCCCTTTCCTCTCGCCCTTCTTTTTTCCTGACTCTTTTTTTTTAAATCTACAGAATTCATACTTTTGTTTGCATACAAGTATATAAGCACATGTATTTGTCTAAATAGCCTAGAGCAGAAAATTAGCTTTAGTTTTTCAACTGTGTCCCAACATTTTAATGGTATACATTGTATAAACTTCTGTTTCCCAATTATTTTAAATTTCTTTTTACTTATGCACTTAGTTCCTAATATTTTATACCTGAAAATTCCAATCTCTTTACCTATTTTATTGAGATATACATACTGTAAAGTTCATGATTTTATTATATTATTTGCTTGTTTTGGAGACAGGGTCTCACTGGTAGCTCAGACTGGCCTTGAACACAAGATCTCCCAGCCTCAGCTGATTACAGGTGTGTGCTATCATGCCTAGCTGAAATTCATGGTTTTAAAGTATGCAATTAGATAGTTTTTAGGTTATTCACAAGGTTGTGCAACCATCATCACTAGCTAATTCCAGAACAATTCCATCATCCCGGAAAGAAATTCCATCCTCACTAGCATATTCTCCATTCTGCATTTCCTCCAGCCCCTGGGAACCAGGAACCCACTTCCTGTCTTTATGGAGTTGTCTCTTCTGGACATTTCATAATTAATGAAATCATGCAATGTGGGGCTTTTTTGTGTCTGGTTTCAACCTTATTCTTTAATTCAATAGATTCACATGCCTCTATTCTTTGTTCTTTAGTGTAACTTGGTCAGAGTATCTGTGCTTCCTCTCTTCTCACTGACTTTCCCTTCCACCCCAAGCCTCTCCAGGTGGCAGGCATGGGCAGCTGTAGACCAATACAGGTCACACCTATCTTCCTCTTGCAATGTCATACTAGTCCAGAAGTTGGAGAGGTGTCAAGTGTTATTACCAATTGCTGCCTATCTTCAATCACTTGGTAAGATGTGTAACACAAATTCAGGGCTGAGTCGTATTCTTGTATTCTTGGTGCTGAAGTAGCAATGCAAAACATACCTATCTAGGCTGTGTTTAAGTTTTGGATCACAAACGCCTCCATTTTCTCCTTGCTCATTTTTCAAATTGAGAAAACAGAACAAACAAAACTCCCATCAACTGCAAATATCCCTGCTTAGAAGTTAGTGTAAGGATTGTAATGACATTCAAAACAAGAAGTCTCTTGAATTTCAAAGACCTCTTAGGAACAGAATAAGCTATTTTTTTTTGAGCACTTCAGTGGGAGGAAAGGTACTATTGGGGCTCAAAGATGATACCCCAAAATGAAGGCCTCAGAAGCAAATTTGCTTTGATCCTCTTTTGCCCTCCTGTCTCTTGCCCCTCATTCCTTCTTGAAGCAAATCACAAACCAGAATTCCTCTTCCCTGAGATAGTTCATAGAAACTAGAACCCTCTTTTCCCCAAAGCCAGCCATAAATTTTACTCTGACCTCCCACCTTCCTGTCTAGGAACTGACTGTAAAGGAATTCTCCGACCAACCTTGTCTGATTGTAGATAATAAAGACCCTTATTGTAGAAAGGATACTGCCCCAAGCTTCCTTCAGAAGGAAGGAAGGCTGCACAGAGAGGCCAAGAAGCACCTGGATTGACAGGCTTTGCTGGTTTCCCTCCTCAGTGTAATAGCATTTGATTTTACCTTTTCTGTATAAGCACATTCAAACATGGCTGTCTGAGCTTCACTGAACTACAGCGTAAAAATGCGTAATTCACCCTGGGTGCTGGATCTTCATTTGGAAGGTTTTAGTGCCACATAAAACTATGACCTCATACCCTTGTTGTGGATTTTCTTCTGTTGATCTGTCTGTTTCCAGTTTATTTCAGCCAATTCAATTATTGGACCTTTGGGGAAATGTTTGTATTTCCTTAAAATACTTTTCCTGTGATTTTTTTTCCAAGAACATTTTTCTTTGTCTTCTGCCAGAATCTCTTTGGAAACTCAGGGTAAAAACCAATTTGCTTCTCCAAGTTCACTTTCTTCTGGATGACTCACTGTGCCAAATAATGATAAAGACAGGAATTTGCTGTGCGTAGAAAAAACAATCACAGCGCCTCAAGTTCAGATGCCACCACATCTGACTGAAGAACTGAATATAACAAATGAAAGTATTTCTATGGTCTCAGGACAATCTATATTGTACATATTTCCTGGTTTAAAAAATCTTGGATTTTTTATAGTTGTATTTCTTTTATCAATTTCAAAATTGAGTGCCCTTAATTTCCCTCTACTTGCCTTGTTTCTTTTACCTTGTCAGCTTTTGCGTGCTGGGTTTGGAGGGTTAGGTTTCAGGGACATTGCTTGAGGCTGTGAAGAGGACTTGGGTCCTGCACAACTGAGTCGCTTCACACTCGAGTTGGGCTGAGGTGGAGCAGAGTTTCTCAACCCTCTCCCTGCATCTCCATCATCCAGGGACTGTGCTGAATGCAGATTCAGTTCAGTAAGTGCTAAAGTTTAGCTGCTAAATAGTCCCCCAAAATCCAGGTGATGAGCTGGTCCCTAGCCAATGGCACTATTGGGACGTGGTGGAAATTTTATGAGATGGGGCCTAGGGGGAGGTCTTTAGGTCATTGGAGATGTGCCCTCAAAGAGTCTTGTGGGACTCTGGCCCCTTCTTCTCTCCCTTTTTCCTTTTTCAGTCATGGAGTAAGAAGTTTTACCAAGTTCTCCTGGTGATTTCCCCACCACAAGCCTAAAAGCAACAGGGTTGATCAATGACGGACTGGAACCTGTTAAACCTTTTATCTCTGTAAGTTGATTTTCTCGGGTGTTTATCACAGCCGTGGGAAGCTGAAACAGTAGGTCTGTGTGATGCTGCTGATCCACAGGCTATACTTGAATAAGGAGGAAAGAGACCAAGCCTTTTTCAGGCTGATTCAGAAGGGGTGGCACCAGGGGTGAGCCCAGCATGAAATGAGCTCTGATTGATGATGGTGGGAAAGGGTCTTCCTGCCCTCAGAAGTAGTGACAGTCCTCATTCCCAGTGCTCCCAGTGTGTGAACATCCTGACTCGCATCCTCAGGCCCTCTAATGTGTGAACAATGGTGCCCTGGTCTACCTGCAAGGGTAGCTTGGGCATTTTTCCTGTTGTATGATCCCAGTCCTAATGTTCTGCCCCTCCCAGAGAACCACCGGATAGCTTTTCATAAGTTATTTCTTTGTTTAAATCAACCAGAGTTGGTTTTGTTATTTACAGCCAAGAATCTGACTCATGCCTGCATTCTAACTTCGGTCAATTGGTAAAACTGGCTCCCTGGGGAGCTGGATGGTAAATGTGTCAGTCAGTTTTTTGTTGCTGTGTCAAAATACCTTGAGATGAAAACCTTAAGAAGAAATGCTTATTTTTGGCTCAGGGTTTCAGAGGTTTCAGCTCATGGTTATTTGGCTGCCTTGTTTGGGGGCTTATGGAGAGGCATAAGGACATAATGGCGAGTGTATGGTTGAGCAAAGCTGCTCACATGATGGTGGCTGTAAAGCAGAGAGAGAGAGAGAGAGAGAGAGAGAGAGAGAGAGAGAGGAGAAGGAGCTGGGGTCCCAGTATCCTCTCCAAGGACATGCCCCCAGTGACCTAACTTCATTCCACCAGGCTTCACCTCTTAAAGTCTTCACCACCTCCCAGTACTACTACAAACTGGCAACCAAACCTTTGGGTCTTTGGGGGACATTTAAGAGCTAAATCACAACAGTAAAGAGTCCCAGAGTCCCAAAGCCTCATCCCTTTGGAAGAGGGTGTTGAATTAGTTAGCAGTGCTGACCAGAGAGTGGAAGCTGTATGTAATGCTTTGCCAACTGTGATGGTTTGACAGGACATGTCCTCTAAAAGGATCCAGTTGGCCCCCAACTGGTGGATCCAGTCACTGAGAGGTGACTGGATCATGAAGGGTCTGACCTAATCAGTAGATTAATCTACTGATGGGCTCATAACTTGATGCTGTTATTGGGAGATGATGGAGACTTTTTGATGGTTGGAGGAAGTAGGTACTGAGGGTAAGTCCTTGGCTCTATCTTGTCGTGCTCCCACCTCTCTTTCTGCCAGGAAGTGATCAACTTTGCTCCACCATACACTTCTACCTTGATGCTTTGCCTCACCACAGGCCCAGAAGCAATGGACCATGGACTGAAACCTCTGACACTGTGAGCAAAAATAAATCTTTGCTCCTTTAAACTATTTCTCTCAGGTATTTGTCACAGCAGCAGAGTACCGACTGACACCAACCCTGTGCCATGGTCTGCATTAATTTCCTATTGCTGCTGTAACAAATTACCACAAATTAGTGGTTTAGAACAATGTAAATTTTTTCTCTCACAGTTGTGGATGTCAGAAATCCAAAAATAGGACAGCAAGACTGCAGTCTAGACTTTCTTTCTTTCTTTTCTTTTTTTGGTGTACTGAGAGTTGATCTCAGGGCCTTGCACTTGCTAGGGGACACACCCAGTCCAGCAGGAGGCTACACTCTACCTGGAAGCTATAGGCAGAATCTACTTCCTTATATTTTCCTGCTTCTAAAGACTACTTGCCTTCTGGGCTCGGAGCCCCTTTGTCCAGTTTCAAAGGCAGTAGTGCAGCAAGTTTAAATCTCTCTCTGACTCTAACCTCTCTCCATTTATGATGCCTCATCCCATCTTCTTACAAAGACCCTCGGGATTGCATGGAGTCCACCAGGATAATCTAGTATAGTTTTCACATGTCAAGGCCCATAACTTCAGCAGATCTGCAAAGTCCCTTTTGCCACATAAGCTATTCGAGTCATAGGTTCTGGGGATTGGGGTGTGGATATCTTTGGGGCATGGTTCTGTTTATCATGTGTCTGTTAAATATCTCACATCCTCTACTGAGGCTTTTTAGCACACTCATACATGCTCAGTTCTTTATGACTGACTCATTCTGACTCAAGATTACTATTTCATTTATAGTGATGATACCTCAGAGGCCAGAGCACACAAGCATTTTGTGTAAAGGATCCTCCTTTTTGGGTATTTCTGGGAACACAATTTTTATCAAGAGATTGCTTGTGAGTTAGGAAACAGAAAAAAACACAGTGGGATGGTTGGGGTTGGTTGAGAGCAGACACCCAATTCTGTGAAGACCAAAGAAAAGATCCATGTCTTTAAAGCAATCTTCCTTTCTAGAGCCTGGGAACCATTTCCTTCAGAGAGAGCAGGAGGTGGTAAACTATAGCCACAGCCTGTTTTTCTTTTTTCGATTTTGGTGCTGGGGATGGAACCCAGGGCTCACACATATTAGGCAAGCACTCTACTACTGAGCTATGTCCCAAGCCCTTGCCACCTGTTTTTAAAAATATTTAAAAACATTATTATTGTTGTATGGGGGGATACATTGTGACACTTACCAAGCTTATTAAACTACGTCATAGTTGAATTCACCCCTTCCTCATTCTCCTTTATCCCCCTTCTCTCATTTCTGGAACAGTGTCAACAGGTCTCATTTTTCCATTTTCATGCACGAGTATATAATATTTCTACCACATTCATCCTCCTACACCCTTTCCTTACTTGCTCCCCCTCCCACTGGTACCAGCCCCGAGACAGGACCCATTTTTCCTTCCTGTTCTCTGTTTTTGATAAAAGACATTTTTGTTTGTGTAAGACAGCCATAGAGAGAGTTTCCTTGTGACAGTTCCATGTATCTATGTATAATAGCCTGACTTGCTTCATATCCTTTATTTTTCTCTTTTCTACTTTAGTACCCTTCTTATGGTGATTTCAACAGGCTTAAAAATTCTGGGTTCATTCTTGTATAGAAAGCACATCAACCATATTCACCTTCTCAACTTTTTATACCTTCCCTCTCTCGTATGGGACCTCCCCTTAGCGTGACTTGTTTTTTGTAATATTGCTGTATTTGTATTGGGTCTATATTCTACATGTGAGGGAAAACATGCAGCCTCTGGTTTTCTGAACCTGACTTTTCACTTAAGGTGAAGTTTTCACATAAGTTGATGTTCTCTAGTTTCCACTTACCTGCAAATTACAAAGTTCATTCTTCTTTATGACTGGATAAAATTCCATTGTATAGAATATCACATTTTCTCAACCCATTCATCAATTGTCACCATTTGTTTGTATAGTGAAGTTTTCTGGGACCCAGACGTACCTGCTTGTTTTGTACTGTCATGAACACATTGGCTCTTTCTAGGAAATGTTTGCCAACTTCTGAGAGAGAGAATTACCAGCCCGGTGACTCTCAAGCTTTAGTGAGTGTCAGAAACACCTGGAAGGCCTATTAGAACTCAAATCCCACCACATCCCACTCAGTTTCTGACTGACTCAGTAGGTCTGAAATGGGGTTCTAGAAGGTGCCATGCAAATGGTACTGTCTGAGGATCTCCTCTTGGAACTGCTCTACACTGTGAACTCCATGAGGGCAGAGACCCCATCTGGATAGTTCACTGATATACACAGCATCCAACACAGCAGTTGCAACATACAAGGCACCTAATGTAATAACCATAGCACCATGAGTAACTGAACCTGGAGAAACACTGCTATAGATAAGACACCTTCCATGGGTGTGGTAGTCAAGACCCACCCCCATCCCCAGGGATGTCTAGGTCCCAACCCTGTAATCTGTGACTATGTGACCTTATGTGGCAAAAGATAACCCACTTTGCAGATGGGATTACCATATAGACCTGAAGGTTATCCTGATTGCCTGGCTGACACTAACTACTTGCATGGCAACCTTTCCCTCCTGAAGAGGAGGAGGTGCACTAACAAGAGGGCAGGAGAGGTGATTGTCGAGATAGGCTCCACCTTATTTGTCTCTTTAAAGACCAACGAAGCCACGAGTCCAGGAATGCCTCTGGCCTCTAAATGCTGCAAACAACCCTCAGCAAGGAAGTGGAGATCTCAGGCCCACAGGTTCGTGGAACTGAATTCTGCCAGCAACCTAAGTGACCTGGAGTTGGACTCTCCTGCAGAAGAAGGGGTGTGGCCACCGACACCCTGATTTTAGCCCAGGAAGACCCGTGTTGATCTGACCCACAACTGTGAGATAATAAATTGGGGTTAGCCACTAAGTTGGTGGTTGTTTGTTAGCACAGTGACAGTAAACTAATACAACATGTTTTATCTCCTTTTTGCTGATTTTGCTATAATAAGGATGTCACAGAGCATCCTCTGTTGTGTCTTCCCCATCCTAGGTCCAGGACAGATGCCAATGACTGATTGTGATAGTCCCAATGACAACTGTCCTATTTTGAATTCCTGGCATTTATCATTTCCTCGACTAAGCTTGATACATTATTTTTTGTTTGGTATCCACCTATCCATACTTGAAACCAAACTTCTGAGGACAGAGATCCTACTGGCTCATTCATTGCATTGCAGCATCTGCAACAGGGCACAAAGGTGAGGGACTTTCACGACATGATAGGGTACAGAACACAGGCCTTAGAAACTTTCCAAGGCAGCCCTCCAGCTAGCTGTGTCCAATGATGAGCATGTGGGAGGAAGTCCACCTGCTGTCCTTACACTCCTAGTACCATTAGCAAGAATGACAACTATCTATGGTGTGCCAGCACTGTCATAAACACTGCAGAAATGAGCTCATTTTATTCTCATGACCATTCTCTTTGGTAGATGCCAACACTGCCTCTGTTTTATAGACAAGGAAGATGAGGCACAGAGAAGTTTATTAACCTTCTCAAAGTCACAGCAGGAGAGCTAGGCTTTGAATGCAGTCTGACCCGAGAGCCCTGGTGGCCAAGCAGTGGCCTCTTCCTTTGGCTTTTGCAACAGGGACAGAGGCCAGGGGCCAGGCCAACGAAACGCCAAGGGGGTAGAACTTAGGGAGGTCTTAGTCAGATGGTCCCCAATCCAAATCTGCTCCAAGGAGGCTCTAAAAGGCATCATTGCTCTTATCTGTTGCATCTTATGTCAGAGGAGGCCAAGCAGGTGATGAGGAAGACAGGAAACCCAGATGTCCTTTTGTGCAGGGGCTTCTGGTGTGGTCCAGAAGCCCCAGCCTCAGGTGTGACTCCGTTTCTGGCTCTACTCCCTGATTTATGGTGCTGCCCTCTTCCCTTGCTCAAAAGTGCTGGGCCTAGAATTCACTAGTGTGAGATGGTCATTGGGCTGGGGGTGTCTTTCTCTGAGGGGGTTGGGCTCTGTTGTTTAAGAAAAGTGAAATCAATTCACTGTTGGAGGAACCTAAGAAGAGAGGGTCACAGTGGCTTGTGGTGACAGATAGCCTCACACGTAGGGCCAAGAGCCTGTGCCACTTCTTTCTATATAGGAGCAGGCAGCCTCCCTGGCCTGCAGTGCCCCTGATCTTTATTCTGCAGGAGTCTGGACTGTCAGGCCAACACATGCACCTGTGACCTCATCTTCATCTTTGCCAGAGGCTGAGGCTGAGACAGATGAGAAGTCCACAGTATAGTGGCTGCTTGTTGCTGCCCAAAGGGCAGGCCAGGCTCTGGTGCCTGGATCTTTGAAAAATACCCTCCAGGGGGTCAAGCTTCCTCCCATAGCCAGACCAGTGTCTGCAGAACCTGTGCCATGCCTTCTGGATGCAGGGTTAAGCTGGGAGCTTGGCTTTCATGTAAGAGGATGGTAGGGCATTGCACCTGTGAGCCCAGAGAGGGTGGAAAAGGCCCTGGGAGGTATAAAAAGCTGGCCCAGCAGCTCTAGGGCTCAGCTCCTGGGAGGGAGCTGCCATAGTGGGAAATGCATGGAGGAACATGCTTCTCTCCCATTTAAAGGAGAATCTTGGCTGAGAGGGCGTCCAGCCCTAAGTGAATTCCACTTGCAGGTTAGGGATAATTTTCCTTTACCAGCTTATACGGTATTCTATAGGGCTGAGGGTGGGGAAGAGAACAGCTTTCTTCCACCTGTTTTCCCTTCTCTCCTCTTCCTTGAATTGGGGCTTCTCACACAGAGCTGGGTGATTGAAGTTTATTGGGGGAGGTGCTGGATCAGCATTTGTTTGGGAAAGGCAGTGGCACAGGGCAGTCACATGAGCATCTTCAGCCACTCCACAGTAGCTCTGAGCTGGGAGGCCCTGCAGAGTCACCTTACCTGGAGCAAGGGTCATACGCCGGCATGGAGCTGTCCTCAGATGTGGGGCTCCTCATCCCCCTCATATAACCTCAGGCAAGACATCTTTTCAGCTGAAGGCAAGAAGCCCTTGAGAAGGATCTGCTGATTGCTGTTGGGTGCTAGCACTCCCAGCAGTCAGGGAAAGAGCACCACGGCCTGGGCACACAACGCAGCATCCACGACAGCCCTTGTCTTGGCACCTAGGTGATCCGAGTGTGTGAGAAGGCACACCTGGATCTACTTCCTTCCATACAGTCTGAGGGTAAGCCCTTCTTGGAGGATCAAGTTCTAAAATCAGATATGAAGGGCAAATCGTGCATGGTGGTGCACACCTGTGATTCCAGCTTCTTGGGAGGGAGGTACAAGGATCACAGTCTAAGGCCTGCTAGGGCAAGACCTTGAGACTATCTGAGAAACAAAGTAGAGCAAAAAGGACTGAGGGTGAGGCTCAAGTGGTAGAGCACTTGCCTAGCAAGTATGACACCCTGAGGTCAAACCCCAGAACCCCAAGAGACAGAGAGAAAGAGAGAGAGAGAGAGAGAGAGAGAGAGAGAGAGAACAAGCAAATCCTGAAGAAACACCAATGAGATGGCCACAGAGGAGGCTGTGGGAATGGAAATAACTGAAGGGACGGTGAGCCCAGGTCTCTCATTCTGCTCATGACTCATGAGCACTTGGGTTTAGTGTACTGGCAGTTGTGATGGATGGAATCTCCCTCACTATTGGGTGATTTTTCTTTTCTCTGAAGATCATTCCAGAACAAGTATAGCTGAGTTTGCATAAGTCACATATGCGCACTATGTGATTCCAACACAACACAGGACTTTTTCACTGTGGAACAATAATCCTTGTGTGCTCTACTCTTGAGTGGCCAAGAATTTCTGTACACGCGGGAGGAGGTGGATGTGTAACAATTATGGCAGAGCACAGCAGATGCGATAATCCTCACAGTGGAGGCCAGGTCACAGGAGTTATTTCTGATGATTTGACATTGTTCCATGGTGGATATTTAGCTTGGCTTGTTTGGTCTGTGGAAAGGTTTTGTAAATAGGCACAGGTATTGATGATGGTATAAAAGTGACAACCTGTAGTGTCCTTCAGAGCCCACAAAGTTGACTGTGAAGGTTTTTTCAATTTGCAGAATTCATTATTTAGAAGAACATTTGTTGACAACAATAGATGTCAATATCACATAAAGTGGGGTGAGCTGGGAGAGAATTAGTGCTCCAAGGACAATCGGGTGACTATTTTGTCACTGGAGCCTGTCTTCCAGAAGCAGAAAGAGAAAATAGCTCTCTATGTAGAATCCAAGCCATGGTAACACAGTACTTTCTGTGCTATCTGTGCAAGGATTGCCTTTTTCTTTTCTTCTTCCTTCTTCTCTCCCCCCACCGCCCCCACCAAAGCCAAGGCTTTAGTGGCAAACATTCCTCTCAAAGGAAAAGCAGAAAAGTGAATTCTTAATGTTCAATGAATAATGTAGGTTTTGCCTGAAATGTGCCCACCCTTTTTGGAAAATTAAGGTCTTCCCAGTGGTAAGCCCTTCCCGTGGGAGCTGCAGTGAGTTTTTGACGTAATGGCGGGGTAGACGCACATGAACATGACTGAGAACAAAGTGTGCGATAGTTGAGTGCTGTTTTTGTTGCTGTCCTGTCCTTCAGATGCTGCTGTGTCCTAGCATTGCTGGAACATTTGTTCTGAACCCTTTGGTGCTCTAGCACTTTGGATCTCATCTACATTCGTCAGCTTTGCTCCTTTAGTGATCAGTGGCGTGCTTTGTTAGGTAAAGCGTCAGAAGCTGGGTTGCAGCCGGTGGGCTAGAATGTTTTTTGGAACTTGTGAGCACAGCTTGAACGTTTGGTTTGAAGCTGAGAGTCAGGCTTGCATCTGATAGCACCTTCCCGTTTAACCAACCAAAGGTGATCCATAGATCTACTCCGATGTATCCTACAGTGAAGAAGAGTAATTACAAGCATACCTTTCCTAGTTCAGAGAAGATAAGCTTACGGAAAGGAGTTGGCTGTGAATGGAAACAGAAAACAGAGATGATGGTTGCTGCTGTGTGTGACAAGGCTCTAAACGCTCTTTCTTCAGTCACATTCCGGAAAGGAGAATGTGTATTTCCAGTAGCCTTTCTGGAAGTCGAAATTCGGTGATCTTTCAAAACATACATCTTGACTCTATATCAAAGTGCAAACTATTGACTTTGTGTATACTGCGGTATTATCTGCTTAAATCTCTGCCTTTATTCACTTACTTTGTCTGGTCGAGTTCAGCAGTGAGTCCCTCCAGTCCTTGGCTTTTGTTTTTTGGTTGGGAGATTATTGCTGCTTCAATCTCATTGCTTTTTATAGATCTGTTCGCATTTTTTTTTTACCTTCTTGGTTCAATTGTGTGGTACTGGGATTGAACCCAGGGCCTTGTGTTTGCTAGAGAAGCACTTGAGTCACACTCCTAGCCCTTGGTTCAATTTTGGTAGGTTGTATGTGTCTAGAAATTTATCCATTTCTTCTAGACTTTCCAATTTCTTGAATATAAATTCTCGGAATATAAATTTTCAATTTATATCCTAGGGAGCCACTATATCTCAGTGATATCTGTTGTAATATCCCTCTTTCCAGATCTAATTTTATTAATTTGAGTCTTCCTTCTCTTTTAAAAAATTTTGTATTTGTTTATTGAAAATCTTTTAGAGTGGTACTAGGGATCAAACTCAGAGCCTTACACTTTCTAGACAAGCGCTCTACCGCTTGAGCCCAGGTGTTTCATTTTTAGTTTGTTTTCATGTAGGTCTCACACTTTTGCCTAGGTTAACTTCAGACCATGATCATTTTACCTTTGCCTCCTGAGTAGCTGGGACCTCAGCTACTTGGTTTGTTTTTGAAATAGGGCCTCCCTGACTTTTGCTGGGACTGGCCTCAGTCTGCAGTCTTCCTATGTGTATTTCCCAAGTAGCTGAAATTACACAGGTCTGCACCACCATGCCTGGTGCTCTCTCTTTCTTTTGGATAGTTTAGCCAAGAGATTGTCAATCTTATTTATCTTTCCAAAGAACCAACTCTTTGTTCCACTTTAGGTATTGGTATTTTAGTCTCCATTTCCTTAATTTCTGCTCTGATTCTTATAGTTTCTTTCTATCTGGTGATTTTGGGTTTGGCTTGTTTTTGTTTTTCTAAGAACTCAAGGTTCTCAGCATTAGGTTATTTACTAGAGAGCTCTCTGATTTTTTAATGTAGGATTAAAATTTTCTCTTAGAACTAACTGTCTTTGCTCCATCCCAAAGGTTCTGTGCTAAGTTGTGTTTTCATTTTAATTTGATTCTAGGAATTTAAGAATTTTCTCTCCAATTTCTTCAATGACCCACTGATTTTTTAAAAGTGTATTATTGTTCAATCTCCATGTATTTGTATAGTTTCTGTTTTTTTCTCTTGCTATCAATTCTTAATTTTATCCCATTGTGATTTGATAAGATACAATAAATCATTACACTTTTTTGTGTTCATAAAGATTTGCTTTATGGAATAAAATGTCAATTATTTTGGAAAAAGTTCCATGGGCTATTGAGAAGAATATGTATTCCACAGACATTGGATGGAATATTCTGTATGCGTCTGTGAAATCCAGTTGATCTAAAGTGAAGTTTAATTTTGAAGTTTCTTTGTTGATTTTTTATTTTTTGTCTGGATGATCTCTCAATTGATGAAAGTGGGTATTGGAGTCACCTATTATTAGTGCATCTGCACCTACCTTCCCCTCTATGTCCAGTAGCATTTATTTTATGAAATTAGGTACACCAATATTTGGTGAATATATGTTTATAATTGTGAGGGCTCCCTGATGGATTGTTCCTGTTTAAATAGTTGGTGACCTTCTTTATCCTTTCTGATTAATTCTGACTTGAAGTCTGCTTTGTCTGATATGAGTACAGCTACTACCGCTTGTTTTGGGGTTCTGTTTGCTTGGAATACATTTCTCTATCTTCCCACTTTGAGTCTGAGTTTTGTCTTTCCCAGTGAAGTAAATTTTTTGTAGAGAGAAAATAGTTGAATCTTGTTTTTTAATCCATTCTGCCCGTCCACATCTTTTAAGTCCATTTACATTTAGGGTTATTATTGAGAAGTATGTACTAACTTCTCCCTTCTTTATCTTAGATATTTGCTGGTTTGCTGAATTAATAACACTTGATTCTTTCCTACTTCTTATTTGTATATTTATTCTACCAGTGAGATTTTTTTTTTTACTCAGCTCTATGCTTGTGCATATTTTTCTTCCTCTTCTGTGTGTCATATTCCTTTAGCATCTTCTTCAATGCTGGCTAAGTGGTCATGAATTGCTTTAGTTTGTGTTTGTCATGCAAAGTCTTTCTTTCCCCTTCAGTTTTAAAGAATAAGTTTCTGGATATAACAGTCTTGGTTGGCAGTTATTTTGTATCAGGGTTTGAAATACATTAGACTATGTGCTCCTCACCCTTAGGGTTTCTACTGAGAGGGCTGCTGCTATTTTGAGAGGTTTGCCTTTGTGGAAACTTGGCACTTCTCTCTTGTAGCATCTAGTATTATTTCTTTGTTATGTACTCTTGGCATTTTAACTATAATATGACATGGAGAGGTTTTTTCCAGTCATGTCTATTTTGGGTTCTGAATGCCTTATGTGCTTGAGTGGCCATTTCCTTCCTTAGATTTAGGAAATTTTCTACTGCAATTTCATTGAATAAGTTTCCTTTCCTTTCCCTGTACCTCTTCCTACCTTCCTTCCTTCCTTTCTTTCTTTTCTTCTCTCTCTCTTTCTTTCTGTCTTTCTTTCCTGGAGTTTTAACTCAGGGCTTCACACTTGCTTGGCAGGTGTTCTACCTTTTCAACCATGCCTCCCACCCTTTTCCATTTTAATTATTGTTCAGATAAGTTCTTGTGTTTTTGCCTGAGGCTAGCCTTGGACCATGATCCTCCTACCTATGGCCTACCATGTAGCTGGAATTACAGATGTGTACCACCATGCCCAGCTTATTTGGTGAGATGGGGTTCTCACTAAATTTTTGCTCAGGTTGACCTTAAATGGTGATATTCCTGATCTCCACCTCCCCGGGATTACAAGTGTGAGCCAGTGCACTTGGCTGTGGGGAATATCAAGTATGTGAGTGCTTTCTGGTCTCAGGGTTTTCAGATCCCTCTCGGTAGTAAACTACCAGTGACTTCATTCCCAAAAGTGATGCCTGGATACTGAGCGTCACTCCACCAGCAGGTGCTTCACTGAGTGGCAGGTGTGAGGTGGAGAGAGCTGAGAACTGGGTGTGAAGCCAGGCTCCACCTTAGAGTCTTACATTATTTACCCATAAAATGGGGCCAAGACCTTCCCTCCCTCGGTTGTTGTGAGATAACAATGCTAAGCATGGAGCATGGAATTGGACAGGTTGCTGATGCTAAATTAATTAGCAGGTGTAGGTTCTGGGCTCAGGTTGCAGGAGTTCAACTTCCTGTAACCAGGCATTTCCTGGCCATGTGCTTTGGGAAAAAGACTTGGTCCTGCTGAGTCTCACTTATTTGATCTGTGAGACAAGGGCTCCAGTACCTTTTAGTTCTTGGGAGGAAGCTGTGACAGTGAGGCTTTATCTACAGGGCCTAGAAAGGCCCAGTGCATGATAAGTGCCACAGAGACCTTCCCTGCCCTCATAGTCTCAAGGTCACTACCTGACTGAATGAGTGAATGAGGGAGTGAAAATATTGAACTGAAATAATAACAATGGTCTCTAAATAAGACCAAACTCATGGTTTCAGCTTTGAGTCTGATTAAAAATTCAAAGAAGATCAAAGCCAGTGGTTCTTACCTGGAGCCTATTTTGCCCTGGGGGATGTGTGGCAATTTCTGGAGAATTTTTGTTACAGCTGGGGACGACATTGCTACAGGCGTCTAGCAGGTGGAATTCGGGGTGCTGTTGAACATTGAACTGTGACAGGAATTATCCAGCCCCATAAGGCAATGATGACAAGATTGAGAAACCTGGTTCTAGAGATGGAGATAGCTTCGAACCTTTAGAGCTTATTAAATAGTTGTGGACTCTAGTATTGGGTGGAGTAATCTGACCCAGAAATTCCTGGTGATAACTAGCATTTTCTCAAACTACATAAACAGGTAGTGGATGCATCTTGGTCCCAAAGATGCTGTGTTTCTTCTTTGACTTGTTCATTTGGAGATGCCCTGGTGGTAAGTTGCTGGCTCAGCTTCTCCTGAATCAAATAGTGAAGCCACAGATTTGCTGTAATTAAAACCCAAGGACTCTGAACCTTTTTCCTTTGAAAAGAAACTCTGAAAATGAGCGGCTCCTGCTTTCCAATGAACCATCAATCTGCTGGGATTTTTCTTGCTTCCTTTGCAAGCTTTGCCATGCCCTCTTAATCATTTCTTTCCTGGCCTTATTTCCCAGTCTCCACTGATTGCTAAGCTGTTGAATTGTAGCAGGAGGAGCTCCACACAGCCCAGAGAAGCTTCCTGGCTGGGGGAACATCAAGAGGATGTGACTGACTGCTGGGGCGAATGCTATCACTAACAACTCCTCACATTGGGGATGGGAAAGGAAGCAGATGTAAGGAATTGCCTTTAAATTTTACATGATGTTCAGAATGAAGGGAATAAAGTAATGGGCACGTTTTTAATTCATCAAATACCTCATCAACATTAATCCAACCCACAGTGGCAGACACTGTATTGTCTTATTTCATAGTAACAGCAAAACTCTCACATGGCCACCCAGAGCAAACACTATTTCTCAGCCTCTCTGGAAGGCCAATGTGTCCCTGTGACTAAATTCTGGCCAACATATGGCAGTGGAAGTTTGTGGGGCAGTCTCCAGCAACACTCCTTAAGGGAGGGCGGTAAATGCCTTCCCTCTGCACTTTATCTTTTACCCTAATGCCAGAAGATAACTGTGATGGCTAGAGCTCCAGCCAATACTTTGGGCCATACGGACTGGGGCTACAGTCTGTGGGTAACAAGCAGGAAAGAACTTGGGTTCCTGAAGACTTATTGGGCTAGAACCACTTTACCACCTCTGGACTTGGTGTCTTTGAATTTTTGTCTGAAAGGGAGAAAAATTCTGTTTTCAAAAGCCATCACCATCTTTTGCAAAATGTCATCCTAGTGATGCTTGGACCAAGAGAAGGCATCCACAGCTCTCATCTTGATTTCTGTACTTGAGAGATGTTTTCTTTCATGAAAACTCTTCTAATCTTACATGAGTGGACTTCAGAGAGGTGTGGGACCACTGGCCAAGGAAAGTGCCTTTGAAATGAGAGAGGATGGGGGCATTCTTAGCTTTACACAAAATAGGCACTTAAAAAATGTGCAGATTCACTGGATGATGAAGTGTGATAGAAATCAATACTTACTGAGTGCCTGCCATGAGCCAGGAACTCTTCTAGGCTCAGACTGGAGAGACCTTGAACAGAAACAGTAATTCTGTGCCAAGGTCTTTACAGACATGTGATTGAAGGGGACATACCGTGACTTGGGAGGATAGGCACGGCCAGATGTTATGAAATCATCGTCATTCTTCCACTTCCACCTTTCCTGATGCTCTGATGAGTGTGTGTCACCGCCACACGTGGTTCCTGATGTTCCAGGAAACCCAGTCCCACTGTGTAAGAACTATCCCCAAGGCGCTATGAGACAGAAGAAAGAGGCACACAGATTTCACAGAGTGCCATTTACTGGGGACTTAAGTGACAGAGTATGGTTCTGGGTGGCAGCATGACCACCCAGTGGATCCCTGCAATTTGGGTCAGAAGGAGGACTGTGCATAGTGTTCAGGACAAAAGTGACTTCTCCCAAGCCAGAACGTATTGATTTATCTTAAGGAAGTGTCAGGGTTTATTCCTGGTGCTGATGGTGCATGGGTCCATCATAAAACTCCACAGACCTCTGATGGGTTTGTTTATTTGTACTGTGCTGGGAAACTATGTGGGGAAACCCAACAGGGTCACTTGGGGGCAGTTGTGGTTCTTATGACTCAAGATGACTGTGGCTAGGATAAGCTGGATCCTTACACCCAATGTCCACTCTCCCTTCTTGCAGAACAGTGAACTTTGTAGTTGGACAGATGGCTTCCCACCTTCCCTGGTGACTACAGGAGGCCATATGACTTTTCTAGCCAATGGCAAGGGTGGAAATAAGGAACCAGCTTCCACATTGGACCCGTGAGAGAAACACCCTCTCATTCTCTTTTCCCTCCTTTCCGGTGACTGGAATAAAGACAGGATGGTGGGGGCAGAAGAAACTGTTGTAGACTGCAAGTTGGAATCTGTGTGTTGAGGGTGGCAGAGTGACAAATTAGTAACCACACGAGCACTGTTCTGAAGATTATAGAACTACTGTGTCAGCTGGGAGCTCCCCACTTGCACATTTACATGGACAAAAGAAATTTCTCTCTTTTGCAAACCACTCTTATTTTGGTTCTTGGGGTCAAACCTGTATTGGAATAAATGTGCCCATCCCTTCCCCTCCCCTGACCACACTGCTCTCCAGTTACAGGGGAGAAATGGGATGTTGCAAAGAGGATAGGGGTGAGTGTAGGGCAGAGGTGCTCTTGTTCCTGATCCCTCAGCAAAGACCAGGACTTAGTTCTAGTGCATAGCAGTAAAAGCATGTCAGTCAGATTCTTCTAGGTGAGGGTTCTGGGTTTCCCAGAACTTCCTCTGGCCTCAGCAGGGTTAGGGGGGCATCCTGATGACCTGGCAGGACCCAGTGGGGTCCAACAGCAGAGCCTCCAGAGCTCATCAGAGTGGATGGGAAGCAGCATGGTATTTCCTGGGAGGGACAGAGGAGGTGACATGTGCTAATGGCAGTACATGGTGATATTGGTGAGTAATGACACCAGGTTCACATGTTCCCTACCCAGATATTTAACGCCACAGAAGCCTCCAGAACACAGAGGCTGATGTCAGGAAGGAGGTGGGATGTCAACCAAGGGAAACTTAGTTTCCAATGCTGAGTGTAACAAGGTGTAGAAATGGAACATTTGAGTTGTAGGCAAATTTATGTATCTCTAATAGTCCGTGTGTGCAGGCTGACATTCATACCTGCTCCAAGTGCAAGAGCATTCAATACAGAAGGCCATTGTGGAGGGGGGAGGCAATTGCAGCCAGGGATTGAGGATGAGTGAATAAAAGAGGATCTGTCTGCTCTCTCCTTCTTACAGAACAGTGAATTTGTAGTTGGACAGATGGTGGGACACTTCTGAGACTAGAACCAGATATCCTTGGAAAAACTCATCTCTGTGGCTTATTAGCTTTGTGACATGGGGCGAGCTCCTTGGCCATTGGAGGACTTGGTTTTGTAATCCATAAATAGAGATTTTAACAGTGGTTACGTATTGTGCTGTTATGAAATTTAACTAAACGTGTAGGATTTGTCACACTCCTGCACACAGGACATGCTCGATTGGCGTTAGCATTATTATCTAAAACTAAAACAGGTCATGTCTCTTCTTGCAGTATTTTGCTTAGGTATTTGTGCTATGCCTTTTTCCCAAAAAGACTGGAAGTTGAGCCGATGTATACTTGTACTTGATCTTCTAGGGCTGCCCCCACCAAATACTATGGTTTGGTAGCTTCCACAACAGAAATTTGTCTTCTCACCATTATGGAGGTTGAAGTCCAAGATCAAAGTTTTCTTAGGGTTTATTTCTTCCAAGGCCTCTCTCCTTGGCTTGTAGATCATCACCTTCTCACTGTGTCCTCACGTGGTCTTTCTTCTGTGCACACACAACCCTGGTGTCTCTGTGTGACACCTGGGCTTCTTCTTCTCATAAGGACATTTGTCAGGTTGGATGAGGGCTCATCTTAAGGGCCTCATTTTAACTTAACCACCTCTTTAAAGGCCAGGCTTCAAATACAGTCACAGTCTGGTGTACTGGGGCTTGGGGCACAAAATATGGATTTGTGGGGGAACACAATTCAGCCCTTAATAGCATGTATGTGGCAGTATTAAGTGTGATTTTCTACTGTAGCAAGTTCCAACAGAGGCTCCCCTGCAGAGATCACCTTGGCCATGACAACCTGGTTCCCCTCCCAGAGCTTCCTCTGCCTCTGAGTTGGGGAGGGGAAGGGGTAAGAATCCTTTGGGAGGTGAACGACAGGTAGTGTGGATGCTGCTGAAGAGAGTGACTGTGCCTCTACCTCACCTCAGGACGTGGGAAGAACCTTGCAGGCAGGCAAGAAGAAGATTGAAGAACCCAGGGACTGGTGTCTGGCTCCTCTCTGAGAGTGTCTGAGCTCATTGCTATGGCCAATGGGGTGGTGCAGTGGAGGGCTGGGTGGGACCAGCCACAATAAGGCTGTTGGTGTGAAGCAGGATGACAAATCTATTGGTCATTTGCCTATCCCAGTGGTTCTCAATCTTGGCACTATGGCATTTGTGGCAGGGTAATTGCTCATGTGTGGGGTGGAATGGGGTTGGGTGGTCCTGTGCATCATAGTATATTTAGTGGCATCCCTGGCCTCCAGTATCACTCCCCATCCCTGTGGTGACAACAAAAAGTATTTCCAGACATGGCAAATGTGAACCACCAGTGTATCCTATGAGGCTGAACTAGACCTAGTGGATTCGAATGGATTTGGGCCAAGAGAACCACTTGAGGTAGACCACCTGCCCATACGCATCAGGTCCTGGGTTCAATCCCCATATCAGAAACAAAAACAAGAGAAAAGAGGACCACTTGGGGATGGGTAATGAAGTGACTACAGACTACAGACAGGAGTCCCTGCATCCCGGAGGTTACCAGAGGCAGGGGAGGTGGGGGAGAGAGAGCTCCCCTGTGGTGAGGGCAGTGGGGTCAGGTGGGTCAGGGAGGGTCTCTGCAGAACCACTCATGAGCAAAGGATTCAGTATGGGGGACTCTGCCTCCCTAGGGCACCAAGGCCAGGACGCAGCTATCGCTCCCAGGAGGCCTCTCTGCTTTTCTGGGAGGAGCCTACAAAGTCCTTTGACTTCCCAGATGTAGCTTTCTTGCCAGCGAGGCTGAACAGGGAGTGACATTGTCACCTGCTCAAATGATTATTTAGTGTGGGCACACTGGGCCTTCCATTATCCAAAAGGTACAGGAAGAGCTTTGGGACTTGCTGTAGGCGTCATTTAAGGGCAGTGCAGGAGAATATATTCCACAGGAAGAAGACTGAAGAAGCTGCAGAAGCAAATACACTTGCTTCGCTGGCTGTTCCCTGTGGAGTTCTGCTCATTCAGTAAACTGGGTCAGGAAAAATTGTGAAAGACTCTGAAATGGACCAAAAGGAAAAACAAAAAGTCTGAAAGTCCTGTCTAGAACATTTTTCTGAGTCATCTGTGCCTTTTGTTGCCTTTGAGCTACTGCATAGCCAGGTAAATTGTGAAGAGACGAGGGAAAGGTAAAAGGTTTTTGTCTAGTGGAATGTGATGTCCCCAGGGACAGAGGCTGAGACACTGTTTTGTGTCTATGTGCTGTGTGTGTTCAAATCTACCTTGAGACAGTGGTCACTTATTACTAGTTTACGCTTTAGTTATGAGTTAAGTAAGATCTTTGACATATACTTATTGTATATTTATATGAAAATCTCTGTTTTTTGACGGCTGGTGGATTTTTAGTCCAGACACCTGGCTTCTAGGTTTCTGTCTCTGCATTCACTGCCTTGGGTTTCAAATGGCCTATGAGCAACACTCTCACTCTCTGAGCAACAATGCACTGTAAGTGCCATTGTTCCCCTGGAGAAGGGCCCTTAATGAAGGTCAGACACCCACACTTGATTTACACTTATATAAGTCCTTACGTAACTTACATAGGGAAGGACCTGCTGGTCAAAAGTCCCATGATTTGCTTTTGTCCCCAAGAGCTGTTCTCTGAAATGGATATTTATGCACATTTGCTTGTCTGTTCACCCTTTTAACTAGATTTCTGCTCTTCAGCTTTCCCAGTGGACAGGTATGACATGGGACGAAGACATGGGTCTCAGAGCCCTTTGGGCAACTGGCCTCTGGAACAAACAACAGGAAGTAGCAAAATCCATCTACTTTCCTGCCTGTACCTCAGCGAGATGCCAGCCATTGTCATGTTTCATTAAAGCCAAGGGCTTGTAATTGCTGGTGGGGATTTTTGTTGTAAGTAGCCAGTTATCTTAGTCATTCCTTCTAAGAGTCCATTGAAATGAAAACCTCAATTTTACTGGAATGGGCTATAATTTGTGCATTATTTTTAAAAGGAGACATTCATGGGTTGGTAGACTTTTCCCCTTTTCAATTACCATGTAACTCCACCACTTTTTTTTTTTCTCTTTAAAAGCTCAAATGTGCCAACAAAAAATAGGATTACATGAAGAAACCCCCGTGCCCTGGAAGACACTAGGTGACCCTGTTGGGCACTCTCGCTTCTCGGTGGGCAGCAGTGTCTGGTACCTGCTGTCTGAGAAGTGGTTATCTGGTTCTACTATGAGCAGTTCAATTTTCACCTCATTTCTGGGTCTCATCTTTCCCACATGAGTACACTCTATCAATAAATGCTTATTTTTTTAGTTTTTAAACTGAATTCTATTCATTGTAGAAAAATGGAAAGGTTTCGAGAGTACAAATAAGTTACAGTACTGTTGTATAGGTTATGTTGTGATATTTTCTTTTTAGTATTGGTTTTATAAAAAATTAGATATATTTAAGGCTTAAATTTATGCTTCTTTCTCGAATTTTCTCCTTTTGTTGTCTCTTTAAAGCAGGTCCTATTCCCTGCTTCTTCCTGGTTGAGTGGGAATGGGCAGTTTAGGGTGAAGAAGGGCAGTCAGCAAGAGTGGGCTATGGGATCCTCCCGTTGCTACCTTATATCCCCATTAATGTGCACTGATGGAAGTAAAGAGGGCTTCTGCAGACTAGTGAGAGATCGCCCAGCCTTGGCATGCCCAGAGTGGCCCTGACCAGGGCTCTGTCTGGCAATGCCAGACAGGTATGGTGAGCTGGGCTGGGGTAGTGCTTCCAGAATGATAACAAGTTCCCAAATGACCTGGGCCCTGGCAGAAATGCAGCTTATGGTCCAGTGTCCAAGTATGCACACACTCTGGTTTGGACCACACTTGGAGTAATGGCCCAAGGCAATGGTCCAGGTGATGCACATGTGGCCGATCCATGGACCCCAGGTAGCCAGGCCCTAGAGAGTTGTCCAAGGCTGGGTCTTGGCAATTCTAGCATAAGGTTCTCCTAAGCTTGTGACTTTTCTTGGTTCTTACAGAGAGACCAGAGCAGCAGATCTGACAGGCCCACAGGTGCTGAGGCAATGGGCACTTTGGGATATTCTCTCTGCACACATAATCACAGACTTGGGACCAGGTTGAGGCCCAAAACTCTGGAGGGTAGGAGGAAGACCCTGCCCAACCTGGATCAGGGCTGATTCCTTAATAACCTTGCAGGATTGGGACTTTGAGGTAAAGCTAAGTTGATATATGAAAAATATTAGAACATCATAAAGCATGCATATCTTCAAGAAAACTGCTTGATCCTCCCATCCCTTAATTTGGAGAGTGGTTATTCAAAGTCACAAAAAACAAAAGTCTGTGATGCAAGGACCTGAAATTAATCATCTTATCAGACTTAATGTCTCTATGATAAACTGATAATGTCAGAATACTATAACAACAGAAACAATTGAGAGGTGCCTAGGACAAAGGAGCACTTAGCTAAAAGAACGTTTAAACCAACTCTATTCCACCCTGTTCTACCTGGTATAAACACCCCTAATGTTAGAACTCAGTGTACCTCTTGTCACATTCCCGCCCCTCTGTCTGAGTGTGTACTATCCTTTCTTTTGCATTGCTTTACTAATAAACTTCTCTGCTCTCTACCTTAATGTGTTCTCAGATTCTTTGCGGCATCACAAACCTAATACACCAAGGTGAGATTCTGTTCCTCTGGGAACCTCCTTGGATCACCTCCGTCTGGATGACAGCATGAAGCTTTGGTGGACATCCTTGATGGGAACCTGAGTCCACACTCCTGATTCTTTCCTTAGGGTGTTTATAGAATTGGATTTATTGAGTCAATGAGTGTGCACAATTAGAATATTGTGGCTGTTGGCTGGGAAATTGCCCTTTTGAACATGTTCGCACTGCTAGCCACCATGTCTGAGGGCGCCCAAAGCTGCTGGGGCCATCATTTTGAAAAAGAATCCATCTAGGCCTACATTACATCTTTTTGATTCAATGAACATTTCTTTGATTATCCAGAAAGCTGAGCCATTTTTCTTGTCTTGTTGGTCTTTGCTATTCTTTATTAAACAGTGCTGTTTGGGGTTTTCATCTGTTTTTCTTTTGCTACACCAGCATATTTTATTTGGACAGGTGAGTTTAATCCATCTTTCAGGCTCTCATATAATACTTTGGCACATTGCTTGGTTAAACCCCACAAAATCTGGACAGAAATTTGACTTAGTATGAAGCAGGTTCTTAAAAGTCCTGGGGTGGAGATGACTGATGTTCCTTGTGTGATGCTGTCACCTAGTGGATCTTGAGGACAGTGCAGCTGGTTTATAAACTGCTGTGTCTGGGATTAGATAGGAATATATGAAGTATTTTGGCTTTGCAGACATGCAGTCTCTGCCTTGACAGCTCAGCTTGGCCACAGGCAGTACCTGGACCTGTGGGCACACCTGCGTCTGCAGAAACAGGCGGCAGGCTCCGATTCTTTGTGTGGAGCCCCATCTCCCCCGGCACTCAGGCCCCAGCCTCCCCAAGGTCCTCTGCATCCTTCAGAGCTACCTCCAGGATTAGCTTCTTCCACAAATCCTTCCCTGACCTTCCCCTGAGTTCCTCAATCCCAGCTGTAGGAAAATAAACTGGCAATGACAATCAATGTCATGAACATTATGAGTTGCCTGCTTAATTATCTTCCCAGGGAGGACAAAACCCATTTCAGTGCTTTCCTTCCACGTCCTCTGCCTGACACACTGTAGGTGCTCAGAAAAATAAGGCAGAATTACTCAGTGAAGAGATGAATGAACAAGGACTGGAGGAGTGGCTTAAGTGGTAGAGCACTGGCTAGCAAGGGCAAAGCACTGAGTTCAAACCCCAGTACCACCAAGAGAGAGAGAGAGAGAGAGAGAGAGAGAGAAAGAGAGAGAGAGAGAGAGAGAGAGAGAGAAAGATGAATGAGCATATATGTCACATAGTGTAGTTCTTTCTAGAGAATAGTGCAAAGAAAAAAAGCTTAATTTCTGTATTCCTGGTTAAAACTACAGCTTTGGGAGATGCAAATTTAGTATTCTGTTCATTCTGCAGGCATTTAATCCTTCTGGCTTCTGTTCCTAACACTGCCGAGGATTTAAGGGCCTCGGTTTCCTCACCAGGAACCTTCAGTAGCAGGCTGTTGTGAGGCAGCCTCAAACCTTTGGCTCAGTAGGCAACCAAGTAACTGATGTGTCAGGGAAACAGTGAAACACTGGCAATGTCATTCTTGTTCCAGGTTTTTAAAAGTTACAAGGCTAGAAGTGAGCAGGGTGAGTGAAACAATGGGTTCAAGTGAGTTCCCTTGGTCGAGGCCAGACAGGATCTTTTCATTAGGCTCCTAAATAAGTGTGTTGTTCTCTTGTTTCTGTTATATCTCCTGTATCACATGAAATGGTTTCTGCTGGATTATGTATCTGTTTTCTAGGGCACTGCTATTAAATTCCCAGAAACTGGGGACTTAAAATAATAGAAATTCATTACCTTTCAGTTTTGGGTGTCAGAAGTCTGAGATCAGGGCTCTAGGGGAAGCTCCTTCCTATCTCTTCTGCTTCTAGTGGCTCCAGGTGTTCCTTGCTGCATCTCTCCAGTCTCTGCCTCTGACCTCACCTGTCCGTGTCTCCTCCTGTTCTGATTCTTCGTTGTCTTCTCTTCTGTCTTTGATAAGGACAGTTGTCTTTGGATTTAAGGTCCAGAGAGTCCAAGGTGATCTCAACATGCTTAACTTAATTATGTCTACCGAGATGTTTATCCCCGACGAAGTCACAGTCATAGGTAGATTCTAGGGATTAGGGTTCAGACTTGTCATCTTGGGGGCTGTCATTCTCAGATTGGATTCAAAAGTTTCTCCTGCTCCTTTTCCCCTTCTGAACGTTAGATGCCACTCTCGCTGTGTGCAATGATCGTGTCATGTGCTTTGCGTGGGAACTCACGTCGTTCATCTCATCGACTCAGCCCCCATGTGCCACTGCATCTCATTCACTCCCTCATGTAATCGTGTGAGCTTCCCCCACAGGCTCACTAGCAGTAGCTCTAGGATCCCCCATGAACGTTCTCCCTTTCTCCCACTTCTGCCAAGTGAACCCTAGAGAGTCACTCAACCCAACAAGCTGGAAGGAGATCAGCCCACTACTATAGTAGCTGCCACACAGTGTCACTGTTGAAACAGGTCCAGCACACACCAGTGTTTCCCCAAACTGCTCTATGTTTAGACTACAAGTTGGTGGCCTTACTCTAATTCCCACATTGTGTCCCAGAGCACAGTCAGTGGCCAAAGTGACTGAGGCTGGAGGAATGTCCAGTACAACCTACAAAGCTGTAAGAAATCCATAAATGCTAGCACTCTTGAGTAGACCACAGATTATCTTCCATTTGTTCCACAAGGCCCATTGCTGTCCTCGCCACTGGGATTACACCAGTCAACAAAGCAAAGACCCTTGCTCTTGTAGTGCTTGCATTCCAGAAGGAGGAAAGAAATACAATAAAAAGTAAATACAAAACATGTCAAAAGTGATTAGTATTGTATAGAGAATACTATAACAGGACATGGGTAAGAAAGGGAGGGTACAGTGGGAAGTAGAGGGGTAGGGTGGGCTTTGTCTAAGCAGAGACTTGAAGGGGCAAAGGGCTGCTTTGCAGGGTTTGGGAGGACAAAGAGTGCACAGACATCAAGATGGGAGCATGCCAGGGATGTGCTAGGGACAGAAATATTGTCAGGAGGTTTAAGTGAAATCAGAAAAGGGAATAGCGGTTGGAGTTGGGAAGATAGGGGTCTTTGGGTCATTGCAAAGATTCTGGTGTTCACTCCATTCTGGTGAGATGGAAACTTATGGCAGGGTTTGAGCAGATAGGTGACAGTGTGACTTAGGCCGAAAATTTCCATTCTTGTTGTAGTGTGGAGAGTAGACTGAGGGCAAGCAAGAGCAGGACAGAGAAATCAGTGAGGAGACTCTTGCAGTCATCTAGGTGACAATGGTGGTGACTTGGAGCCTGATGTATGGATGGAAGGACTTTCCTATTGATGCTATGGTGAGCTATCACAGGTTCAGTGTCTTAGCACAACCTCCAATGACCACGTCACAGTTCTGCAGGTCGGAAGTGCAGCATTGCATAGCTCAGCAGAATTTTCTGTTGGCAGGGCCATGTCTTTTTTGGAGGCTCTGGGGGAGAATGTGCTTCCCCAGGTCAGTGGCAGAATTCCCTCTTTGCAGTTTTGGGGTTAAGCTTCCTGCTTCCTTGCTGGCGGTCCACGGAAACCTCTGAGCTCCTTGAAGGCATCCACATCTCTCATCATTTTTGTCTCTCCACTTTCAAACCAGCAGCAGTACACAAAATCTCTGATTTTCTTCCAGCTTCAGAAAAACTCCTGCTTTTCAGGGCTCTCCTGATTAGACTATGTCCACTGAGTAATCCAGGATAACCTCCCTAGGCTAAGGTTCGCAGTCTTGAGTATGGCTGAAAGTCCCTTTAGTCATGTAATATAACATTTTTATAGGTCCCAGGGGTTGGCTGTGGACATCTTAGGTGACATTATTCTGCTGGCCACGGAAATGACTGTATTCTGGATGTAGGTGTCAAGTTGTGACCCCTTTCAGAAGGTCCCAGTTCTCATGTGGAGCAGTCTCCTTCCTCCTCAGCGAATTGTTCCGTTCTTCTGGCATCTTATGAAGTGATGGCCTTGAACTACTCTCCAAAGAGTCTGTTCCTCTTTATTTCCAGAATACTGGCATCCCACTTATTGTTCACCTGTGAGCAATATACTCAACAGTTACCTCCTCTCTATTATGTATACACACACTTGTCAAAAGTTAAATTATTTGAGGTGTGCTTGATTGTTGTCCTTATTTAAAAGAAACAAATCGATCTGTTCCACACACTCAAGGTGCAGTCACATTAGTTTTCTTTCATTCTTTCAATGAAGGGCAGCAGAATATTGTTACCTTCATTAGAGAGAAAATTGTGGGTAGTGAGGTTCACTGACTTAACCAAGGTCACAGGGCATGTCGAGATTGAACCCCCTCTGACTCCAGAGCTTGTGTTTTGAACCAGTAAAGAACCTCGTAGAACTATGGCTTCACCACCTCCTCCATGGGATTGTTGGAGCCGCTGAGGACAGAGCAGGAGAGCCGGAGATTAAATTAGCTCTCTCTCACTCAACCACAAGAAAGCTTATGTGAGCACATTGCTAATAGATGAAGCAAGGGTAGAAATGATCAATTATATTTAAACAATTGCGTATTAAGTATTATCTACCAAAAGGAACACTGAGCTCAGCCCATGTAGGTTTAGCATCTGTCAGAGGCATAGCAGAGACTTTCTTTTTTTTTTCTTTTATTATTCATATGTGCATACAAGGCTTGGGTCATTTCTCTCCCCTGCCCCCACCCCCTCCCTTACCACCCACTCCGCCCCCTCTGTCTCCCTCCCACCCCCTCAATACCCAGCAGAAACTATTTTGCCCTTATTTCTAATTTTGTTGTAGAGAGAGTATAAGCAATAATAGGAAGGAACAAGGGTTTTTGCTGGTTGAGATAAGGATAGCTATACAGGGAGTTGACTGTGAGTTGACTCACATTGATTTCCTGTGCGTGGGTGTTACCTTCTAGGTTAATTCTTTTTGATCTCACCTTTTCTCTAGTACCTGGTCCCCTTCTCCTATTGGCCTCAGTTGCTTTAAAGTATCTGCTTTAGTTTCTCTGCATTGAGGGCAACAAATGCATAGCAGAGACTTTCGAATGGTTTCTGAAATGTGACAATAGAAGAAATGTCTTTGGTAAGAATATAAATGAGAAGGAATAAAATGAGATTCCATTTATGAGGATGAATAGCTTCTTCTTATCTCCATCATCATTTCTGTTCAATGTCATTGAACAACATTGTCTGCTTAGACACTCTGAAGTTAAATGCCTGAGCCATTTCCAAAAAGATGGCCTTGTGACTCTGGACTCTGAAGGGCACTATTTTCAGTCATTACCATCTTAGACAATATTTGGTGGTTTCTTCCCTTGATGGACTAGGCTGAAAATGGTGATTATTATGTAACAGAGTATGCTAACCACAATGAAATGAGGTATCAAAATTTGGCAGTTTGTAGTACCAAGGACTCCCTTGGATGGATTGTTCCTGTTTAAGAGGAACCTGCTGGTGGACAAACATTGCAGCATCTCTAAGTCCCTCTTGTGACAGAGGCTGCCTGCCTGTCTGGGTTGACCGGACCCATTTATAGTCAAGAACCATAAGGAGTTCCTGCTGTAGATCTTGTTGGATATAAGAAGGAAGTTTATTTGAGCACTCAGAAAGGAAAACAGGTATGTCTATAAGTGCTAAAGTGATCAAGGGACATGAGTTAGAATGATTCTCCTCTAGGGGAGCAATACCTTTGCCTCTCCCTGGCTGCCAGTAGTCCAAAGCCTGTCTGGGGCCCTTGGGTGGAACTGAGGCATCAGACTTGCATTCTATTTATTTCAGAGTGTGGGATTTCTAGCCTTGCCCTCTGAGTCATTTGCGTTTGCCATTCCTACCATTTGCAGTCAATTTCACTCCTTCAGGTTAATAAACAGGAGCCTCAATCCTGGATTCTTGCTTCCATGAAGGGAATGTTTATTGAATAAGCCCAAGCGGATACAAGTGTGGTGATGGTGAGGTTGGCCACACGTCCTCACTCCCTGATCCTGAGAAATGCTGTAGGTTCTGCACATTCCTCTTGCCAGGAACTGGGCAGGGCCCAGCTTCTTTCTGCTCTAATATGAAATACTCTTGAACCACGGAGAATCATGTGTGAAGATGGGGCAGCAAGGAGGATGTTGGGTTCAACTGGACAGGGCCATTGACATGGTTCCACATTTGTGGTGCATGCTTGGTGTTTTCTTTTTGGCATGCAAGTAAGAGCCCAGTCTCTAGTTTAGGATCACTCAGACTGTTCAGAAGCTGCTGTTTTTCTGGACCAGGGGCACAGGAATAACGATCTTTTGCCCCTAGCTGCTCTTTGGTGATGGGGATCTTGGAGGACCCTCTGATGCAGGGAAAGGTGAGTGTGGAGAGCGGAGTTGGTTCTGTCCTTGGATGGGGGAGGATGGGGCATCAGGAGTCAATGAGAGAGTGAGGAATTCAAGGGGTGAACTCAGAAGGGCCCTTGATGTGCCAAGGAGTCCTGATGGCCCTCTGACCATTGCTTCTTCTTTCCCATCCTCTGTGTTCCACACAACTGGGTTGCTCTGAGGTTTCGGGTGCTTCCTGTCCAGTCATGAAAAGACCTGGTGTCCTTGTTCTGTTTGAGGGTAAGGGCACAAAAAATTATGCAGACTTTGGAGACTCATTTAGGCTACAAATAAAATAGAATTTCTCAAACACATGCTTTGCCCAGCATTCTGCTGTGTGTTTACTTATAGACCCACTTCTAACATCTGCAGGATCCAGGGAAGACAAAGGCCCACCTACTAAATGTCTAAATATTTACAATTTATAAACTGAGTTAACCACTGCTGACTAAAATAGGCTCCGTCCTACTGCCTTGACACATACACCTTCACAGCAACAGATACGAGCATGAAACTAATTTTTCAATGACGATAAAAACAAAAATTTGGTTTTTATGTACCCAAATTGGAAAGTTATTAAAGATGGTGAAATTTTGTAATTTTATGTGTCTGGATAGTCTCTCGATGGACTAGCAATGTTTGGGGATTGAGTAATGAAGTGAAAATAGATGTAATCTTCAAGAAAACAAAAAACCAAGTGCAGTGAGGGTGTGGAGAAAAAGGAACACTTATACACTGCTGGTGGGAGTGTAAATTAGTCCAGCTACTATGGGAATCTGCGTGGATGTCCTTCAAAAAATTAAAACTATAAGTACCATATGGGGAAGCTATAGCACTCCTGGGTATACTCCTGAAGGAATGTAAGTCAGCACACAAGAGAGACAGACACCTCTGCACGACCATGTTTACTGTGGTGCTATTCACAATAGCCAAGTTACAGCACCAGCCTAGGCGCCCAACAATGGATTAGGAAAATGTGGTATATACACACAAATGAAGTTTTATTCAGCCATAAACAAGAACAAACTTGTGTCATCTGCAGTAAAATGGATGGAACTGGAGATCACCATGTTATGCAAAATAAGCCAGAGACAGACAAATATCAATTTAGGGGAAAACCCCAGAAATATCATGAAAGAAACAAGGGGACTATTGGGGTGAGAGGAGGATAAGAAAGGGTAACAGGCGTGAATGTGGTCAAGTACACCTCCACATGTATGGATAGGGCACAATGAAACCAATTACTTAGCACAAGCAATATATGCCAATTAAAAATAGATGCATCAAATTAAGCTCTGCTTGTTCCATAAAATTTGCTTCTGCCTTCTTTTCCACCAAACTCCTAGTTATGTCTTTGAAATCAAGATTTTCGCATAGTTGATGCTTTACCGACAATGAGATGCAACGTTGTTCAAAGGGGAACTCCGGGCTCCTGCGGAAGAGACGTCTCCTAGACAACTCCCAGGGGATGATGACATAAAATACTTAGGACTGATGGTCACTCTCAACTTCTGTGCTTCCCTTCCACACCCGCTCGTCACAAACAGCACTGGGGCTCCACACCACGCTTGGAGACATGGAAAGCTGGGTTAGAACCACAGCAGACCCTCGATATCCGCGGGGATGGGGCTCCAAGGAGGCGCCATTGAGGAAGAACTGTGCGCCCAGGACGCATCGTCATTTTCCATGACGCATCGTCATTTTCCATGACGCGGCCCAACCTCCACTAAGGACAGTCCGCCTTTGAACAAACCCACAATTCTCACTTTATCACTTAAACTAAGCACATTCCCTTTTGCCTTGATTTTTGGGGCACCATTTGTTTTTTGGGAGGCAGATTTTCACAAAATTAAGGGCAGGGAAACAGCAGATTGCAGGATTCAAACCCAACGGACAATGCAGGAGTGACTGACAGTTTCTTTGTGGCTACTGAGCTGAGGATGCTCACAGAGAGTTAAAAATGTTTTGAAAAATATCTTTATTTATTTATTTTTTGACCACACTTGGTCAAAACCATGTGGACTACATCTGTGAAAGAAGTGGGGTTACCATTCTTGTGAACGGAAGTGCGCAAAAGCTGAATGTATTTGCATAAAATAATAAAATAAGCAAAGCTGAAGACTTTCCCACAGTTTTCAGTGGTACAGTCTTCCCTAGTCTACATGAGGACCTAGGTTTGATTCCCAGCATCACACACAAAGTTACTTTATTTCTAAAATATTAAAAATATCTATTTAAAGCAAAATAAAAATCAAAGTTAGAATTGATGAAATGACAATTTAAAAAAAATTTAAATTGTCTCAAATTTGAGAATTTAATAAAACTTTTAAATCTTTTACATTAGCAAATTTTAAGTAAATATTTTAATATATCTGTTTAGAGCTCTTGTGTTGCTCCATCTAGCTGCCCTTGTTGTGCAATTATCTGCTTTTCACAAGTAATATGCCATGCCCCTGATTCTGACAAATCTCAAGGGACATTACTGCTAATTAGTCACTTCTACTTTTTGTTGAAAAAAGGTAGAAAATGTGAATTGAAAGCTGATGTCCAAATCCTGATGTAGATTCAGGATACAAAGAGTCTGTGTGACCATGGGGAGGTTGCACAACCTCTCTGAATGTTAGTTTCCTCTTTTGTAATATGGAGATAACACTAGGGTAATAGTTTTTTCTGTTTAAATTAAATGTGATATACATGTGAAAACTTTATGTAATGGTAATATAAACGTGCACATTGTCAACATTGGGTAAACTGGACTTTTTTTTCTTAGGCTTCTCCAAACATAGGACTGATGGGGTCCTGATTACAATTCCAGCTTTGCCCTTGACCTGATTCAGGGCCTCCAGGTACTTTGAAGGTCTCGCCCAGCAAGTCCATTTCCAGTGACTGTCCTTCATAATCAGTAACATTCATTAATAGCTCGTTATGTGTTAGGGTCTCATTTAATCCTTGTCACAGCTGGCGAGGCTGCAGAAGAGGTGACTGTGGCCTAGGTGACGCAGGCTAACGTGGGGAAAGCTCAGGACTCACAGGAAAGCATTACATCTTAGATGAACCGTGCTTTGGCTCAGAAACCGCCCTCACCTGTCTGGGAACACCCAAGCCCCTCCCCACTCATTGATTATGGGATGGCAATCACCTGGTCCTCCCCTTCCCATAGGTTATGGTAAGTTTTAAAAACACCTGAAGAGCAGAAACAGTCTCGGCTTCTGGCTTCTACTTGGGCCTCACCGTGCTTCTCTTTGTGTTTCTCTTCCCTAACTTTTACTAAACTCCATTTATACCCACGTCCTGGCATGGGTTCTTCTACGCAGGACAAGTATTTGGAAGTCTTCTGATCACAGACTGAACCGGCGCCATTAACATTTTTGGTGAAGCTAGCCAACAAGTTAAACAAAAAAAGGTAAAATGCTATGTTTATTGATTCATTTTCTTCTAACTAAGCTCTCCCTGTTCTCTGGCAATGCATCCCTTCCCCAATGCATGGGTCTCTCCCAGTGCATCAATTTCTCACCCAGAGCACACTGCTGGGAGATGCTGGGTTACGTTGCGCCAGCCTACCTCCATGTGATATGAGGTGTGTGGGGCTCACACACCGGAGACTCCACAAGCCGCTACTATGGCCTTGTCCTGATAGAAATGCAGCTGGGGAGGGTGGAACTATGTGGTGGCTAGTATTACAGGGCTTGGGTCTGCCATCTGACCCAGGTGGAGAAGGCTGGTCAGCACCACCTGTGAGACCTTACGCTGAGGCCATGGCAGCTACTGCTCCAGGCCTCAGGTTGGCCCCCTCTTTCCTGAAGCTGCCATGTTCCTGCACCCTTCCCCCGCCTTCTTTTTCCCCTTTTCCCATAGGCTCATAGTCCACCAGTATCTCTTCCAAAGTACCACTATGTGGGGTACACGCTAGGGTCTCTCGCCGCCAGGGCCAAGGCAGCCATGTGGCTTGGATAGGGCAGTTGGGACTGCTCCAAAGCCCTGGTCAATGCCAGCCATGGTGACTGTTGCCCCAGACCTTGGGCTAGATTTCTCCTTCACCCATGCTCCCACCTCCTGTACCCCCAGGAGGGCACAGGGACGTGCACCCACTGGCAGGCACATGGGAGGGACGTGAACCTCTATGTGCCTGCTCTCCTTTCCCCCACCCCACATCTCACAGTTTCCCTCCGGGAAAGGTGTCTCCCACCCCACCAGGTTGCAGGCTGGCTCTGTGGCTGCGTTCAGGGTCACACCCAGGAGACGCATCACCCAGGGCAGGGACAGGATGCCTTGAAACCATGGTACCTGTGCCCCAGGCCCATAAGTAAGCTGCAGGCACCCTTTGCTGATGGGGCAGGTGGGGTTGGATGGATATCAGATCCTAAAGATAATTTCCAAGACTCCCTCTCTTGAGAAATTAACAAGAACTGGCAGTAGGGCTCTAGTGGTTAGAGCACCTGCCTAGCAAATGTAAGGGCTTGAATTTAAATCCCACCTTAATTTGTTTCCATTATTTGGCATATTTCTCTGACCTTTGTTTTCTCTTCATTAGGATAATAGTTGGGTTGACATTCCGTTTAGGAACCCTCATGCAGGGATGTAAAAGAGAGAATGGTAGGGCGTCAGGGACCCCCATGCTTGTTTCACAGAGATGTCTGCTGAAGGCCTTTAAGGCAAGTCAGGTCTTAAGGACCTGCAATCGAGACTTTCAAGATATAAGGGGAATGCCCCAAAGATCTTGGAATTGATATTGTTCTCTACCAAATGGCAACTTTCCCCCTTCCCTTCCATCTGTCACACTCACTCTCTCTTTCCACCAGCCAGCATAGGGGAAGCCAACATACTCACTTGGTTCTATCCTTAAGTACTGGGAGACGCTTTGATCCTGCTAATGAAAAATAAGATGACAGGTAAGCAGCTATAGTTCTTTTATCTACGGTGTATGCTATCTAATAAGGTCTTTAACAGCTCTGCTCTTTACAACAAATGCTAAAAGTTCTACCATTTAGGCTTGACATCTGTCTGTCGGATAAACATTGGTTTCTAAGTAATCTATATGATATACAATTGAGCATCAAAACAGGGCTATTTAAATTTTTGGGTTTTTAAGTTGCCAATACTGTATTAACAGTACTGACAACCACTAACTTGATACTTTGCCTAAACTGCAATTAACCATGTGTACTTTAAGTTTTGTCATTACAGTTCTGATCCTTCAGGAGCACTTACAAACAAGCCCATGAAAAATGACTCTGACAAGTGCTACTATCAATCAGGTCAAACATTCTTAAGTATTAGGTTTGTTTTGTACCTGCTAACACTTTACAACAATTTAAAGTGTTGGTACATCCCTATGGGACAAACAATTAGATTAATTAAGCCCAGCCTAACAGCCATTAAAAAAAAAAAGTCTCTTTATTGCTCAATTTGGCCAAAAGGGTTGAATTGGCACTGACTTCTGATCTGTTTGACTCCCCCCTCATCTGTGGGACAAAAATCTGACTTTCTGGATTTTCTGGGAGAAGCCACCCTTGCACTGATGGACAAAACTGTCAAATGGGTAGAATCTTCAGAGACAAACTGTTCAGAGAAACAGTTTAAGAGGATGTGACCCCTGAGTGGTCAGTATCCCCCAGCTTCTCAGAACAAGAGGCGTTCAGCCACCCGAGGCAGTTCAAAAGGACTGCACAAATGAGGGGATTTCTCCAGATCCAGATGGAGTCAGTTATGTCAGACCTCTAAAAGTAATCACACCCAAGAGATTTTAAAATGGGGTTCTTACACAGGGGCTGTCATATTTAAGTCTTCTAGGCTTCTGGCAAAAGGCAAACTCATGTCTTTGGCCATGGTCTTCTGTTTAAACAAAGGCAATATAACTTTCAGTGGTATCTAACTTCTGCTTAGGGTCACTGTGAGTCTTTTCTCTGTTAAAAAAAAAACAAACAAAAAACCCAAAACTTGACACATTGATGTTTACTCTCTAATTGGACTAACACTTGCCCCCTGGTACACCTGGCCCCTGATGTAGTCAGTCCTTCGCTGCCCACTATAGAGTCAGTCCAAAATAGAGGGCCATCTAAGACATAAAAATAGCTACAGGTATAATCACCTATAGGTAAAGTAACCATAAGACTCTCAGTTTTTAAGATGAAAAGTTAGATTCTTTATCCTTCCTGCTACACCAGAAAGGGCCCCTTCTGATACTCCTATCATCATTAATGTTCGGTCATGCCTTCTAAACCAGATTTATCTCTTCTAGAATGAAAGCCTTTAGGACCGAAATCATGAGGCAACAGGACTACCGATCTCTAGAAATGAACGGGATCTCCGTGAGGAACCCTAATTGTAATGGACAGTAATTCAGACACCTTGTGTCCAAATGACCCCCAAGGGAAAAAATAGACAAGTTCCCCTTGTAGGTAGGGTCTGCTGTCCCTTGTCAGCTCAAAGCAGATACTGAACATGGACTGCCCCACTTCAGTAAACTCCCAAAAAGAATTTTTTTGAATATTGTCTCGGGAGAATTTGAGGCAGGCTAAAGTAGGGAAAGTTCAGGACTCAGAAAAATATTACATCTTAGGTTAACCGTGCTTTGGCTCAGGAACTGCCCTCACCTGGCTGGGAGTGCCCAGGCCCCTCCCCACTCATTGATTATTGGATGAGAATCACCTGGTTCTCCCCTTCTTATAGGTTATGGTAAGTTTTAAAAGCACCTGAAGAGCAGAAACATCTTTCGGCTTCTGGCTTCCACTTGGGTCCCACCATGCTTCCCATTGTATTTCTTTTCCCTAACTTTTAATAAATTCAATTTATACTCACATGTCCTGCTATGGATTCTTCCACAGGGGACAAGAATTTGGAAGTCTTCTGATCACAGACTGCACTAGCACTATTAATATAGGAAGATGAATCACAGTGGGATTTGAACCTGGCACCTTTCCCTATGGCTACCCTTCCCTTACCAGATCTTGACCTGCTCCCTGCCTACTTCTGTGGCTCAAAGGATCAGATTGAGGTTCTGGGATCCTGTGTGGCAGAGCCAGTCCTCACCCAAGTCCTCAGACTCCTTGTTTGGCACCCACTCCATTACAGTATCATCTTGACCAGTACCGTTGGAATAGGGCCACAAAGGGGCCACTTGGGGGGCCTGGTCACCAGCCAGCCATCTGCTACCTGCCACGTTTCCTACCACTTTGGAGCTGTGTCCACCAGATTGGAAGGGTGACTGCAGCTCACCACGTGCTCCTTGGAGATCAAGCAATGCCGAATATTTGACCAAGTTTTCTTTTGAGCTTTGGGATTCCTCTTACATGTAGAAATATTCATAATGGAGTTTTCTCTGAAGGAAAACCAGATTTGTTTGGAAAGTGATTTGACATCTAACTGAAAGACAAGGCCTCTCTGCCTTCAGGATTTCTTTTCAGCTGCAAAATCGCCTTTCCTGGGGGAGCCTAGCTTCTGTCCTTGGCTGAAGTCAGAATGAGAGAAGTTGGGAAGCCTGTGGACTCTCTGGGAACTGCTTAGGACAGATCCTAGGAGAGGGCATTTTTCCTTTCATTGTCCCTGAGGCAGGGCACTGGGGAAGCAGGTGGTTAGAGCCAGTGGCTGCATCCTTGGGGAGGCCCCAGTTTAAGTGCATTTAAATTATGCAGGTGGCTTCTTAGTTAAGAATGGATTTTGCCAGAGGGAAAATCCAAGTGCCTTCCCCCTGCTCTTTCTGCCTCAAGCAGTGGCTGGGAGTCTTTCCAGACTCTAGTTTTGTCTCTAAAGGCTTCCGGCAAAAAAAACCTGAGAAACTGTTTGTTGATGCCTATCAGCACAAGAGAGGAAATGAGTGTGTTGTATGAAAGAAGGATGAGTGGAGATAGCTTTCATTTTTTTTTTTTTTTTGTATTCTAATAGCTTCATGGTCATACCCCTCATTAGAATGTGAAAGCAAGTGCGGGTGGCTGGGGAGTTAATTACTGATCTGAGATAGTTTCAGAAAGCAGTGCAAGGAACTTGCCTAGCTACAGATAATGACAATAACTGATAACTGGGAGAAGGGGATTTTATACAAAGGAAATTCCGGCTGTAAACAGTAACATCCATCTATTTCCAGAATGTGAAAGGATTCAGACAGCTTGGCATAGATTATTCTGTCACAGGCAGTTGGGCCTCCATTTACAGCGCTCAAAGTGAAGAGAAGGACTGAGGTTCCAGCCAAATCCACCTGCCTCGGGTCTCCTTTATTCTCAGGTTACTTGACTTACCCTAACTGGATAATATAGCCAGTCCTTCAATCTATCCTTCAAGGGTAAATATAATGCCAAAGATAAATAGAAACAGAGAATAGGAAAGAAATTCACATGATGAGCAAGATTTAGGGATTTAGCTTGAAAAGCTCAAAGAACATGAAACCAGTGCTGCTGTGTACTATACAACTCCAGGGAGAATTACGCATACAATGAATATCCTAGATTTGTGTTTGTCAGGACAAATTTTCTGGCAAATGGCAGCAAAATAGCTTTAGAGAAGGGGACTCTTCATTTAATTTGCATAAACAGATTTTGAAGGCTATGGGCCACCCGGTCAGGACTGAACCCACACAGCCTGTAAGTTAGTGTCCTAAGCAGAATGCAGTTCATGGGTTGTTTAAACTGCAAAGTGTGGGTGTGCACCACATTTAAAACATGAAGTTTTGAATTGTTTGGCAGCATCTAGAAGTCAGATCCATTTGTGTAAAAACTGAGTATCTGGTTTCTTCTGGAAGAGAGATTTCTGGGCCCTTGCTTTGTGCATAACAATGTACAGCTCCAGCTGGATCAGGATGGGTCTCTGCAGCTCTCCACAGTCCTACCATCCTCCCCAGGTCCGGGACAGAGAAGACCAGTACCAATGTGCTTGCACTTTATTTTCCTCATAGAAACGAGGAAAGTCATATTCGCAATCCATGTCTCTAAAAACTGCAAAACACAGAAGAGGGCACAACTTTTCAATAAAACAAACGCCGGAGAGTATTTTTACTGGAGGGGAGAATATTCCTGTGTGTTCAATATGCAAACTGTGTCGGTATCAGAAGAATGAAGTACTCAACTCTGGTAGACGTCTGAGTTTAAATCCTCTACAGTGTAAAGAATTGTGAAAATGAACTTTGAGGAACCTTGACGGACAAACCATGGGGGGAAAAGCATCCCAACAGCACTCCTGAGAAAACACACCCTGGAGTCCTAGTGACAGGAAAGCATTGTGTATGGACCCTGTCCCCGCCTGGAGTGCAGGTGCCATCTATCACCAGAGCCTGCTCACTGGTCATTGCCCACAGTGGTGACATGGGAATCTGCAATGATTGCGGATGCTCCTTGGGGCTGGGGGACAGGTCTCCACATCTAGAATGACTGTGTTCAAACCCACTGACCCGGTCACCTGCCAATAAGCTGTATTGCGAGTAGATGCTGGAAAGGGCTCTTTTTTTTCCCCCTGGTACTGGGGTTCAAACTCAGGCCTTCGCCCTTGCTAGGCAGGCACTCTACCATTTGAGCCACTCCACCAGCCCTTGGAAGGGGCTTTTGATGGTGCTGGAGCCATGGCCCAGAATCAGCCAAGAGTAGAGAATTCTTGGGTTTCTAGCAGTGGGGAGCCATCTTGGGAAACTTATGTGTGAAAGGAACATACTGGAAGTTTATAGGGTATAGAACACCTTTAGAATTAAAGGAAACATTGTAGTGCCTTTTCTTTGGGCAGGATGGAGCCCGGGAAGAGCCAGGGCATCCAGACAACAGGTATACTACCCTGTCAAGACCATGGGCTCTTAACTTCTTCCTGGTTTTGAGTCCCGGCTGAGCTGGGAGAAGGAGAGACCTGTTGGTTTTACCTGGTGTTACTCACCTACCTCCTGCCCAGAGGAGGGCGGGAAAACTTGATGGACATTCTCAGCCAGACAGCATGCAGGGTGCTTGGACTGCAGGGTAGATGTCACAGAACAACCAGGGCTCCGTGTTGAGGAAGCAGTGTCACCAGGGCTGCCCGGTGGGCTCCTGTCCCAGCCTTTCTGCCCTGGATCTGGCTGTCTCTTTCTGCCCTCTGCACTTTCTGCCCTCTGCACAGCTACACCCTTTCAGGGCCTCCAGACCTGGTCAGACACATCTGGCTTTCCGGGTGGGAAGATGCTTCCAGGACCTTGGGTATGTGCCCTGTCTCCATGTCTCTCACGTCTCCATCTTCCCCTTTGGGAAAGAATCATTGGCTTCAGGAGTGAAAGTTTTATAACAATAGTCACTGTTTATCGCTTCAACCATGAGCTGGGTACTGTCCTATTTTGTCTGATCCTCACATGTCTAATATATTCACTTTTATTTTACTTAGGACACAGGTCGTGACACATTAGAAACTGAATAACCTAATGTCATTAACAGAGCTCAACTCAAATCCAAGTCTGATTGTTCCAAATGTAACTCCATGAATAAACCCCAGGTGTTTATCACCCTTGGTTGTAGAGTTTTGGGGTGCAGCTTGACTACTGTCTTCCAGGTTACTGGGTTCTTGGCACTTTGGTTCTCAAATACAATGATTTCTGTTAACCTACTTGGTGCTCTTTTCTGTTCTGAAAGATGGAGGACCCAGAGTTCTGAATTCTGCCCAGTGCTGCATCTTGTCTGAGTACTTCAGCTCTAACTGAACATGCAACTTGAGAACAGTCCCATTAGCTGGGGTTCATTTTTTTCTCTGGAGCTAAGTTTTTACTGGTTGATTTCATTCTGTATAAAGGGCTGTTCTCCTTATTGTGGGATTATATCCATCCATCCGTATTGTCTAGTCATAAAATGTCCTATATTATACACAAAGATGACACTAACAAATGGCACCTTTTTTTTAATTAATAAAATGAGAAATTCATGCCATTCTTAACCATCTTTGCATTGTTTTCTGGGGTAAAATTTTAAAATATTGCCAGTTCATGAAATATAACTTTTAAACCACTATCCTGGATAGCCTTATCAATACAGGCATAGTAAATACATACATCTATAAGACAGCAAAATCTGAGATTGCAATGTGGAGTTTAAAGTGCATACCAACTTTACAAATAAGTAGACAGAGGAGAAAAACATCTGTCACTACTATTTATTACCCCAGAGGTTTTGTCCTTGTCATGTTAGTCTTTCTGGTAGAAAGACAGTGTAGACATAATCTCATGCCGTAGTCCCACCAGAATGGGTAAAAAGAGTTTGCTGTGACCCATGGGAACTTAACATACCTTCCTGTTAGAAATGTTCCTCCTGGAAATGTAGGAGAAATGCTTAATTTTTCCTGTTAATTACCAATTTTAGAACAATTGGACAGTATTACAGTGAACTTCAGTGACGGTGGACCAGTTTAAATTTTATTTAGTTAGCTCCCTTCTTGTCTATCATTATCTATCTGTAGATATTTACATACTTGCCATGTTTAGATCAATCTCAGCTGCTGTTGTTAGTTTTTCCCACCATTACATTACTTTATGTAGAATTTATACCATCAAAATGTGTCCTATGCCAATGCAGCACTAACTTCAGAACACTGTGAGTCTATGTTTTAAAAATATTTTATTAGCATATAGTAGTTGTGCAGGTGGATACATTGTGACATTTACATATGTGCTTACAATGTCTCTTAATTAAGTTCACCCCTCCACCTTTCTTCCTTATCCATCGCCCCCCATTCTTAGAACAATCTCAACGTTTCATTGCTCTGTTTTCATACATGAGTACAACGGTGTATGGATCAAATTTGCCCTCCTTCACCCTCTCTGTTTATCCTTCCTCCTCCCACTGATACCTCCACCTCCAGACAGGACCTGTTTTACCTTCCTGTTCTTCATTTTTTAAAGAGTATGTTGATTGTTCAAAGGGGCTTCCCCATGGTATTTCAGTCATGCATCTACACTCGGGCACCCCTCTGTTGCTTTTCCTCTATCACCCTGTATTTATAGTATTTATTCTATATTTTGCAATGCATTGCGTGAAACTATCTTCATACACAGAGGCAATGTTTTTCAATATTATCCACTCCCTTGTAGACCCCACAGACCCATTATTGCAATCACATTCTCTTTGTATCTATGTATAAAAGATCATGGATTTATACATAGACTTATCTTTTAGGTCTAGCTTCCACATATGGAGGGAAAACGTGAGATATTTGTGCTTTTGAGCCTGGCTTTTTTCGCCTAACTTGACTTCTCCAATTCCATCCATAATTCCGTTCTTCTTTGCAATTATTCAACTTCAGTGGAGCCTCCAATCAGCTGGGTGGAAATACTATTTACTTGCTGTTTTACTTTCTTTTCCCCAATGACAGGTGGAGCTCATAGTTCTTATATGTGTGCATTTGCCCTCTGAGACTTTATTCCTTTTTGTTTGTACATGCTTCACTCATTTTTAAATGGACTGCCCCCATCAGTTTTTCAGAAACGTACCCACATTTAAAATCAGATGCAGAATTTCTATCACTAGGTTACCAAAGACAACTTGTTCTCATCACATCCACTGGGTGTCACTGTTCACCTTCTTTGAGAACAGAGACTCCTCTGGTTAATTTCCTAGATGGCTACCTGGCTTACTTTCCAGGTTGCTTTGGCATAAGATGATCAAGAGATGATGCCATTCTAGAAGCAATCCAATGTCTTGTGCATAAATATTTTTCTTGGGTGAAACATCTATCAAAATTAAATCAAATGACAGTGTGCTCTTAGCCCCTTTAAGGTCCTGGAAATACACCCTCTTATTTTAAATGAGTGCAGGCTGAGGAGCAGAAACCAGCTATGTTTTCGGACCTTCAAACTGATCTGCACAGGGATTTTTAGATAATGAAATATTTCCTCTTCCTACTTTTTTTCCCTTTGATGCCAAAGAAACTCATTGCTATTAAAGCATGCATTTGGTCATTAGCCAGAGCGGGTGTGGCGTGTAGTCTGATTGTTATCTTTTCATCTGTAAACTGTCCATTTACTCGTTTGATAAAAGTAACTCAATGAATTCTATTTATTAAAACCTAATCTTTCATGGGAGTTAATATCTATTTAAAAAAACTTTTTGGTATGATATGCATATAAAGGTGTGCAAAGCAAATGTGTCAGCTCAGATTTTAATATGTTGTATACCCTGTACCAGGCATCAATATCAGGAAACAAATTTTTTTTTTTTGGTGGGTCTGGAGTTTGAACTCAGGGCTTCACACTTGCAAAACAGGGGTTTTACTGCTTAAGCCTCACCTCTTGTCCATTTTGCTCTGGTTACTTTGGAGATAGGGGTCTTGTGAGCAATTTGGCTAGCCTTGAACCATGATCCTCCTGATTTCAGCCTCCCAAGTAGCTAGGACTATAGGTGTGAGCCAAGCAGGAGGCAGGGTGGGCTGTCTGTAATCTGTACTAATGGATTCAAACCAAATGTGCTAGCTCAAGTCTGTTTTTTTTCTCTGGATATTGTGTTTGAGATCCATCCATATTGTTGGGTATTCTTGTGAGTTTTTTTCACTGAGGTAGATTGCTGTGCACATCTGAGTGATATACGTGCAGCTCCTGGGACCCAGGGAAATTTGCTGGGTTTAGGTAGATGACACATAGGATGTCTTCCCAAAGCAGTTTGTGTCCTTGGACACTTTGCCCATCAGTGCTGAGGGTCCCAGCATTTCTGAGTCCCTAAGGAGCCCATGAAACTTTCTGTCCTTTTCATCTTCATCATTGTGTGTGAATAAAGTGTGAGGCTTGTTTATTAAGATCCGTTTATAGTATGGGAATGTTGAGTTTTCAGTTCCCTGCCCACCTGAGAAATCAAAGAGATACAGCATTTGATAAAGAAATCCAAGGTGGAGAAAGGAACGATGAGGGCTTTAAATATTCATGAGTGCACACACTGCTGCTCAGGAAAAAGTGTAAGTGAATTTGTACTCTGTTGGAAGACTTATTGCAAAAGTCTCCCCCTCCATATATATTCATAGGAAAATAGAAAAGAAATTTAGCGTACTCTTTTCAGTTTTCAAAACGATGATTGCTTTATTCTGCTCATAAAAAATCCATGGCTATTATAAAATTTCAAATAATATGGTAAGTGGAATCTTGAGAAAACATGTCACAGAGCATCATAAATGGTGACATAATGTGGGTGCCATCTGACTCTTTCCCTCTACTCAGTTCTCAAATGAGGTTGGGCTCTAGACTTTGATTTTTGAGGGGAGGAGGGACAGGAGGCTGGGGTGGGTAAGGCCACATTGCATAAAAGGGAGGAGACCTGTTTCAAGCTACCCCAGGCTGGGATGCAGGAGGCAGAGGAACGGATCTGGTGTCACCGGAATTCTCCTGGTTCTGTTTCCAGGATCAAGCCAGTGAAGAGCGTGCCAGCTTCAGGGAGATTCCTAATTTCTGGCAGAAAGCATCTCCAAAGTCCAGACTCATCCCCAGAGTTATTTCAACCATAGCAGTTGGGCCACCAGGTGGTGCTTTGTGGCAGCTTTCAAATGGAGATGGCTTAGCTGGCTCTGAGCACCTACTGGGCAGTCCCAACATTCACAGTGCATTAACTTCAGCTCATATTTTATGTGCCTAGATTGTGGAATGATGGTGGAGTTTTCATGTAGAAGTCGAAAGTGTCCTCCCCACCCCCCCATACAAACTCGCATTAACCTTTAGATTGGCCTTATTTCAGAAATCCCTGAGCCCAGAGCTCACCTGATTTGGGAGAGTCTGGCTCTAGTCTGGAGGGGAGTGGGGAGTGGGGGAGGGAGGGAAGTTGCCAGCCACAGGGATGCATTTCTGAGCACTTGCCATGGTGGGCATGGGTGAGTGCTGGAGAGGGACGTAGTGCAGGGGATATGAAGGAGGTCCTGCCCAGGAGGTGGCCATCGCTGGGGACAGAGGGCATGCACAGGAAAAGTAAACTGGACTCAAGCTTGCCACTTCAGTGGTGAGAGCACCAGGAAATGAGGGTGACAGTGGCGGGGTTAGTTTGGGGAGGCTTTGCCTAGGAGAAGGGCTACAAGTCCTATGTCCTGGATACAGTTTGGTACCTACACCACTGGGCCCCAAGGGACAGGGCAGAGCTGGGTCCATAAGTCCCAGGTTTGGCTCTTACTCAGTCACAGGAAAATGAACAGTTTCCTGGCTAGCTGCAGGCACCACTGGCCTGTGACACAATCCATGCATTATGGGGAGAGTGGCCTGGAGCATCAGGGTCCACACAGAACCCATTTCAGTGTTACTGTTGACATTTGTACTGTCCCTCTTAGGCCCTCATTGGATGGAGAAGTCTACAACAGCCTCAGCTTTTCTTTCTGTCTTCTGATCAGCATGGGGCTGTCTCAAAACCACTTAAATAGAGGGTGACTAATTGGAGAAGGGACAGCAGAGCTGAGGACCCAAGTGAGTCAGAAGCTGTGTGCTCCAGGTGATTCCTTCTGCAGTGGAGAAGGAGCCACGCAGGACACAGTGGTGGAGAGCAGCTCACCATGGTGGTGGATGAGTGGGACCAGCTTGACTGAAATGCATGATGGAGAGGTCAGATGGGCACAGATTGAACATGACCTTGAAAGCCAGGGCAATGTTTGTGGACTTCATCCTGAGGGCAATGAGAACCACTGCTGTTTTATAAATAGAAGACAGGCCAAATCACAGCAATTCCTCACCAAGATAAATTTCTTCTTGAAATACTCCACAGAGGCAGGAGAGAGAAGAAAACACACAGTAGCCAGAAGCACAGGCTCTGCATCAAGTCTTCTGGGATTCTGATCCTGCCCTCGCCTGCTCACTATAAGCAGTTGTGGCTCAGTTTTCTCATCCACAGAATGGGGACACTTTCAGTGCCTACCTTAGGGTTACTGTGAAGATTAAACCAATAAATTAGAAAATGACAAACATTCTGCAATGCTTTCAACAGTGCCCAACACAAGCTACATTCCTGATAATAATTATGTCAAATGGACGAGAGAGAGAGAGAGAGAGAGAGAGAGAGAGAGAGAGAGAGAACGCACAAGGCTTCCCCTATGTCCTACTCTACATCTACAGTTCCTGTCTGTGGCAACATTTGTTTTCCTTTTTCACCCTTTGTCTGATATTTCTTAGGCACATTTTGTTATCCTCATTCTTAGGCCATGAACTTGGTTTTTTAGACCTCGGCCAAAAACAACTCATGAGTAGAAATCACTGACGTGTAGTTCTGTTGTGGAACATTCTTGGATAGTAATCTTTCTCTTGCACAAGCTCTCTCTTTTTCTTTGAAATATCGGATATGGATGGCACTACTTTTTAGGGTTGTTTTGAGTGACAAGTAAAAGCTTTATGTTAAGAGCTGAATGAAATGTCTATGACCAAGGGCTCAACAAAGTTAGCTATTGTCTTTCTGTCCCTCTTTGGAACTGTGGCTAAGTCCATCTCTTGGACCTGTAATGTGATCCACCCCCTCACTTCCATCTCCACTGCTAAATTCCCATCTGTCCTTAACCAGATCATGTCTTGCACGAAGTCCATTTCTTTTCAATCTCAGCAATTTCTGCCTCCTTTAGCATTTGTTTTCTCTATCAGTGTGCCTGGGCTGCCATAGTAAAATACCATAAGTGGGATGGCACAGACAACAGTTCTGAGCTAGGAAGTCCAGGATCAAGGTGTTAGCAAGGTTGACCGCTTTCTTTGACTGACTTCTCACTGCATACTCCCATGACCTTTCTGTGTGTGGATGCCTTCCTGGTGTCTTTGCATCTTCTAAGGTGACTAGTCCCATTGGATTATGGTTATACTTTATGACTTCATTTAACCATAAATACTTCCTTGACAGTCCTGTCTCTACCTACGGCCACATCAAGGATTAGGGCTTCAACAGATGAACTTTAGGGGGGCACAGTTCAGTTCATAATAAACAGTCATCATACACTAGCTCGCTTTGCAATCACTTGTGTGCTCATAAACTGTAACTAAACGATTGTGGTGATTAGATAATTACTTGGCAGAGGTAACTCCGGCTCTCCAGTTTCCGTGGAAAGAGTGTATTTCCCTGCCCCTTGACCTTCGTTTTGGCTATGTGACTGCTTTGACTACTGGAACTCTAGCAGATGTGAGCAGCGTCTTGCAGTGTGTGTCTGAGGTTAGAGTTGGCCTCTTCAGCTATGGCCTCTTCCATGTGCAGAACAGGCCTCAGAGGCCACCAGTCCAAGGGGGATGAGAGCTCCATGGAGTGCACCTGATTCAGCTTGCATCCTGCACCTCGTCCAGATGAGCTCCAGCCGCCCTGAGGTACGTACACGGGAGGTAAGTGCTCATTGTTGGCTGTCCCCAAGCTTTCGAGTGGGTTTGTTGTGCCATATTGTAGGACAACAGCTGACCAATGCAATGGCCAGTATTTGCTTAATTCTTACCATGGTCTAGAAACAATGCATTATTTCATTTAATTTCTGTAAGGCCCTGTGAGGTAGACACACTGACTTCTTTACTTAATAGGTGAGGATTTGGAGACTCCAGAGGTAGAGTGGCATGCCCAGTGTCACACAGCCAGGCAGAAGCAGAGCCAGAATCTGACTCCAGGCCAGACTGATGCCTGCGTTCTATGTCCCTAGACTGGGAGCTTTAGGAGGACAGCAGTCACTTGTTCAAAGCTGGGACTGGAATTTCCTGGTTTCTGACATCTCCTCTAAGGAATTCCACCCTGCTGAAACTTCTATTTGTAGCATCTTCCCAAACTACCCTGGGAGAAGGGAATGTAAATCTAGTGACTGTTCTTTAATTGTCAGGATCAAGCTCCATAGAACTGCTTTCTTTTGAGATGGGCAGCACCAACACGCAATCTGTTAGGATTGTGTGCATGGTGAGCAGCTTGCAAAACATTTTGATCAGCAAGATGAATCTCCCAAATCTCTCACCAAGCACCATTTCCAATAATTCCCTCACACTTGTCTTCTATACCCTGCGGACCCAGCAGACAACACGGTGTTCTTTATCTGTGCCCCTTTTGTCTCTGCTTCTTCTTTCTTGGTCTTTTGCTACCTGTTTTCAGATCCTTGGTTTGGGGGCATACTGTTGAATCAATTAATAGAGGATTTGCAGAATCACAAGTGCAGTTATTAAAGGACAGTGTAATTAACTTCTTCAGACTAATTGAAAATTTTCATTTAGAAGGTGCATTCAAGTGCTCCTTGCTTAAACGTCTTTCTCACATAAAACAGCCCTCATGAAAAGATTCTTTAACGTGTATCCATAAACCTGAGACCTCTGAGGCTGCCGCAAAACTCTGGGAAAAGAACAAAATCATTTCTCTTTTTCTCTCTCTCTCTCCTTCTACCCCTTCCTCCTTTAAACTATCCTCAGAGTGATAAACATCTTTACTGTACCCGGCGGTTGCTCAAGCACAGAACAAGGTCAGGAGAAATGGGCTGTAGGAAAGAGTGTAGACATGATGTGTCTTCTATTTGGAAGAGTGAAGAAAAGAGAAATACTGTGTTTCCATGGCTCCTGTTTGCTTGGCATCTAACACTACTTTTTCCTGGTACTCCCAGAAGATTTCTACTTGGGGAGTCCTTATCTAGGCCCATGAGGTGGGGCCTTCCCATGTGGGTTGTTCACAAGATCCAGGTCCAACCAATCACATGACTACTCTTCTTGGTCCCAGGATGTGATTGGTTTACAGGTTAGCATGTGATTCTCTGAATGGACCAATGAAATGCAACCTGAGATCGCTGCTGGAATTATAGAGCAGAGAAACTCAGTTTTACCTGGGATTCTGAGCTGTTAGCTTGTGGTCTCCACTGCTTGGTAACTATCTTTTCATGGAAAGGGAAATCATACCTGGGAATAAAACCAACATATAGGAAAGCAAGCTAGTGGGTAGATATCACAGGGAGCATCTGTGGGCCTGGTTCCTTGTCTGCCTCTCCATCTGAACCATTCCAATATGTGCCAGCATAATTTATGGCACATTTCTGTTTCAAGCCAGATTGGATTAGGTTCTGCCTTTTGCAATTTAGAGACTAACAGAGCAATCACAGAATAAAGTATTGGTTTGGGTAACAGCACCAGGTGGGGTTTGCTGATCATGATAGGGAAGACAGGCTTGAGCCACAGTCCTTGGGCTGAAGGTGGCGCATTCCAGAAACCTAGAGGGCACAGGTTGCTAGAGGGCTGTTGGTTCAGCTGCAGGGGTCTTAGGATGACTGGCACATTTACAAAGGATAGTTAAGGGCAGCAGCCGTGCATCTTCCCTATGACCTGTGTAGAAGGGCCATGGTATTGGGCTCTTCAGCCAGCCGTCTTTATTCTGAAGTCCAGTTCTGCTACCTCCTGGGAGCGTGATTTGGGAGCAGCAAATGGTCCCTTCTGAGCTTCAGGGCCCTGACATGTAAAGTGGTGCATAGGAACCATTTTCACCTCTTGGTGAGGAGTTTCTGGTAAGGAGAAAGTCAGATCTATCAGTTTCTATTAATCACTTGCTCATTCACACTCCTAATAGGAGAGCGAGGTTGGATTTCATGACTGTCATGACCTTGACAGACACTCATTGGGTGCCAGCCAGTGCCAAACCATGCATGCTTCACCACAGCTGTCCCTTTGGCACAGTGGTGCAGACTGTTTTGGGTTCCACCAGAGGGCATGGGCTGCAATGGGAACATTTCAGTAGGTGGCCATTTCAGTAGGTGGTGCTAGGGTTTGACTTGAGGGCTTTCTGTTTACTGAGCATGTTCTCTACCACTTGAGCCACACCTACAGTCCTTTTTGCTTTGTTATTTTGGAGACAGTGTCTCGCTTTTTGCCCAGGCTGGCCTGGACTGCAATCTTTCTATATTTAGGACTCCCACAAAGCTGTGATGACAGACGGGGCCACCATGCCCTGTTATGGGTTAAGATGGGCATCTTATGAACTTTTTGCTGGGGCTGACTTTCAGCTGTGATCCTCTTGATCACAGGGATTCCCTTGGCCAGGAACATTTAGGTATGGAAAAGCCACATCTGACAGTTGAGAGCTCCAGAGTAGCTGTCTACAGCCAAATTCCTGCAGGCACTTGGGACTTCAGCTGAATGATAGGAATTGCTGTTTAATCCCTACGAGAGCCCCATGTGGGAGATATGATTGACTTCACTTTACATGAAGAGAAAAAATGCTTAGAGAGGTTGTGTCACTTTTCTTAGATGGCACTCAGCACATGAGAGGCGAGATGGGATTTAAACAGTGGTCTCAGTAGCTTAACCACTGAGCTATGTGATCTCTGAGTTGGGCTGGGTCTTAGTAACCAGAAAAGACAATGCTAGACCCCAACTTCCCTCAAGAGTCCCAGTTTCCTTCTAGCAGGAGATACAGCAGTGGTTCTTTCAAGGAGGCAAGAAAATGTTCTCGATGTTTTTGTGTTTCCCATCTCATAGTGGCTGACGACTAGTAGTTGGTAAGTGCCTGTTGGGTGATTAGCTGATTAGCTCAGAAACTACCTTCATGTCTGACAAATATTGTATCTCTTTGCTCGGGTCCTGCAGGTGATCTAGTCTGATTGTTAAGTTCATGGGATTTGGAGCCAGCCCATCTGGGTTCATATCCTGGGTTCCTCATTCATACCCAGTAGGACTTGGGTCCAGTCACATGACCCTTCTCAGCCTCAGTTTCCTCATGTAAGGTGACAATCTAAGGACTCCTGTATCAGTATGGGGTTGCCGTGGGTGTTGAGTGCAGTAATGCGTTGTATGGGGCATATGGTGAACGCTCGCTTCCTTCCCTTGGCCTCACTGAAAGAGGGTGGAAGTGACCCTGCTTTCCCACACTGTGGAGTCCTCCCTTGAGATGTCCTGTCCCTCGTTCCCATTATCCCTTTCTCATCCTCTTAGACATGCAGGGAAATAGCAATTTAATTTTAAAATTGGCATTTATCTTTGCCTCTCTACCAAGGCCTGTGTCATTACAGCGGCTGTTTGGGGTTTATCTGCAAAAGCTCTCTGGTTAATAGCATGCTACTGGACTGCGGTTGAGCGTGATGGTGAAGCAGCCGGGAAAGCAGCACTAGGCAAAGTAAACACAGCCATAAACTTTTCTTCTCCTGCCCCTTGAGCTGCCTGAATGGAGCCAGCTGCTTCTCTTCTTCCATGGCTAATTCAGAAATGGAGGGAGCAGGTGATAAATACCATGGGGCTGATGGGTTTCCTGGGAGCCTGAGGGGGAGAGAAGGGGCTGCTGGGGGTGACCCTCAAACTGGGTTCCTGGCCCTTCTGTAGCCATTGTGGGGAGGATGGCTCCCACTGCCCCCTGACCCAGAGAGGCAGTGCTCTAACCCCATAAGGGCTAGGTCACCTTCCTCAGGGGAGGTGGCATGTCATGGCCATGGGTCACTTGTAGAATCAGCAAGGGCTGGCTTCTAGAGGTGTGCCCAAGCTCTTGAGGCTGGTAAGACTTACAGTGGATTGGGCTCTTCACAAGGGTCCATGTGGCAGTTGGCAAGAGCACTGGACAAGAGGTCAGGTATGATCTGGAAGACGTTAGATTCCTTTTTGGTTCTCAGTTTCTCCTGTAGCTGGGCAAGCATCTTGACTTAGTACTGAAAAATGACCACTGCCTGATTAAAACCTCTGTGTATGTTAATTCAGTGGACTCTGCAGCAAACCATTTCCCACTCTGCAGACAAGGAAGCCAGAGCCCAAATCAGCATCCACCATAGAGCTGGGGGAGGATCAGCTGGGGCCATTGGCTCCAGGCCCCTTGCCCTAACTACACTGCCTGCACCTTTGCAGCAGGACTGGCAAGTCTGAGGCATGGCTGCTGTGTCCTTCTCCTCCCAGGGCTGATGTGAGGATGTGATGTATTGTCACATGACTCTCTATTTGTCTTGGAAATCACCCCCAGTCTGTGGTGCTGGGTGGTTCAGTTCCCTGATTCCAGACATGCACATGTGACTCAGGCCTGACCTGTGACAGCCGCTTTCAAGTTGTCCCAGCTGCTAGATCACGATGTGGCTATAGTCTCAGCAAAGAGAAGCTCTCGCCAGCTCTCAGTGGGTTGTCACCTTGGCAGGATGCAGGTGTGGGCTCCTGAGATCCTCTGTGTGGGGAGAGGGTACCTGAGAATGAGAGAGAGAAAGAGTGAGAGAGAGAAACAGAGAGAGAGAGAGAGAGACAGATATTCCTGATGACATCATTAGCACCCCTAGATCCTGCTGTGCTAGGGCTAATAAAGCAATAACCCCCTCTTTATGCTTAAGGTAGTCTGAACAGGGTTTTTGCCACTCAAAAATCTAAGAAGTCATAATTTGCATATACCACACCACTAAACGTGGCCGAAAAAGAGCAACTTTGCTACATAGTTGCCTGTTGTTCAAGATCTTGGTTTCTCTTCCTTGGCAGCATTGCCATTTTGATGCAAATATATCTTTGTGGGAGGCTGCCCTTGGGCACTGTAGGATGTTGAGCAGCCTCTTTGGTGTCTGCCCACCCAATGGCAGTAGCCACCCCTGCTGCTCAGTTGCACAAAGTGAAAATGTCCTCCAACACTGCCATTCTTTCTGGGGAATGAAACTGCCCCCAAGTCCAGACACAGTGATCTAGAAAGATGGAGATGGAGTTTCGTTAAAACTTGTGGCTTGTACCACGTTTTCTCAGTAGACAATGGAAACCCACTTGGAGTGAAGGTGGTGACATCTTTGCACCAGGTGATGTGGTCCATGGCAACAGGCTTCCTGGCCCAGGAAAGTCTTCCTCATTGATCTGTCAGTGCCCGGTGCAACAAGTACTCTTTAGGGCTCTGTGTTGGGAGCCTTGTGGCGAGCAGTGCAGTTGACTACTGAAAGGTTGAATTGTTTAGCTGTGAGGCTGTCAAGTGCCTCCCATAAGAGCTATTGATCTCTCGTCACCCATGGCAGCATCAACCCAGCTACCTGGCATGACTGCTAAGATTTCAGCATAGAGTCAGGGTTGGAGATGGAGCAGATGGGGTGGTTCCTCCCCCATTCAGTACCAGTCACACATACGTACATCAGAGTAACCCCAGTCATCTCAAAGCAAGTCTCTCTTGCCTTTTGTCCAGCTCTTCCTGCTCAGCCAAAATGTCACCCCCTCTGGAAAGGCCAAGGTCTCAGGTGTCATGGCTCTGTTGGAACTCTGCTAGCACCTCCCCTAGGACCCCTATAGCTTCTCTAAGTGTTCTCCTTGGCTTTATGGGCTGCTGTTCCCTGCCACCTGCAGCTACCTCTCCAAAGTGGACGATCCTCTTGGGCTCCAGGAGGCCCTGTGCCCACAACTAAGGACAGCCAGCAGTACCTAGTTCTGTGTCTCCCAGCTGGTCCTTTGCTGAGAAAGTCTGGCTTTCTGGCTCAGGAGGGAACAATGCTGAGGCATAATTTGCATGACTTTGCCAGAGGTTGCCCTCTAGCTTAGCCTCCTTTCTTCCTGCTTCTGTTTCTGCCTCCTCCTTCCTGATCTCTGCAGGGTACTTTCACCCTACAACACCTGCACATCCAGACATTCTTCCTTGAACTCCCTGTTAATTGCTCTTCTAACACCGTGAACTCCTCTTTTGCATTCCTTATCAGAACATTAGATTAGATAATTATTTCTCTTCTAAGAGAACATACATTCATGAAGGCACAGATCATTCATTGTCTTACTGGTTGTTGGGCCTCTAGGGTATAGGATAGAAGGTACTACTTATTATTGTTATTTTATTAATAGCTACTCATACACTGGTCTAGTGCTCTTATTAATAGCATGTATGAGAAGGCAGGATCCACTTCTGATAACCTGTATATTGTCCACCTTATCTACTATTGGGCTTTACTGATACAACCAATCAATGTTATTGAATGAATATATGGTACTGGTTGCTAATATTTACTGGGCACTTCTGTGGGCTCTGGTATAGGGAGAAACTTACCTTTCCTCTTATCCATTGTAGGTTCAGTAACTGGAGCCTCCATAACCAAAGACAGATTAACAAGAGCACACCAGACACTTTTGTAAGTGACATGAGACTCAGCAGCCCTCAGAAGCAAGTAAAGACCTACCTACAGGAACTGTGAGTGTGGGGCTGGTGGAGTGGCTCAAGTGGTCGATTGCCTGCCTAGCAAACATGAGGCCCTGAGTTCAAACCCCCAGTACCTCACATACACACACACACAAAAGAAATGGTGAGTGTTAATAATTGGTTGCTGGAGAGTGGACAGTCACAGAAAAATGTGACAGGGGCATGACTGAGGAGCACTCAACCTAGCAAGGCCTGTTTGTCCAGACTCCTCTCTGAGTGCCTGTATCTTTAGAGATAAGGATGTTCCTTCCTTCCAGATATGGGGGTGGGGGGAGGCTGCCTCTCAGCTGCTTCAGAGCTAGGACAGAAATTCCCTCCTGGGTCTATGGCCTGCTCCAGGGGAAGGTCAAAACAGCTTTCCTATGTTCCAAGGAGTCAGACCTGGGAGAATATGGTGACAACCCTGCAATGACATTGTACTCAGCTCCTCACCTGTGGCACCTCTCAGGTCCTTACAGCCAGCCTGCAAGACTGGAGCATGCATCATCCTCATTAGACCCATGAAAGGTGAGGTGCTCAGGGCATAGGGGCCAAGACACACAGCTAAACATGGTGGAGTGGGAACCTGAGTTTGGATTTGACAGAGGTCAAAACCTGCTAGCCTGCTGGACACTAGTGCCTCATGCCTGTAATCCTAGCTATTCAGGAGGCAGAAATCAGGAGGTTCATGGTTTGAAGCCAGCCTGGGCAAACAGTTCACAAGATCCTATCTTGAAAATACCCGATCAGGATCCAAGATGGTAACTAGAGGCCTGAGGAAGCAGACAGTATGAGCTCCGTAAATCAAAAATTTTGCTGAGACGCTGGAGCCATACTTGGCGGAAAAAAACCACCAAGAAGAAGCAAAACTCTGACACCCTGAACCCCCAGCCTGCACAAAGCTTCTCCATGCCATGTTACGCTGAGAAAACAGGAGGGCTCCTGCACTGCCAGACACTGGCTCCAAACCTGCTTGGGAGATGCAGACCAACAGGTGAGCAAATAAGTGGCACATGGCATTCCCATAGCTACCCCTGGGATAAACCAGAATAGCCCCCTGGACAGACTGACACCTGCCCCACAAAACAAACAAACAAACTGGGTAATAAACAAGGAACTGAAAAGGCCATTGAGCAGAGGGAGCAGGGGGCACCAGAGAAGAGGCGAGAGGCAAGGAGCTGAACTCCGCGTGATCTTTCAGTAAACAAAGCCAAGAAAGGTAGACGGGCTGATGGTAGGCAGGTGATGAGCTGCCTGAAATAGGGCAGATAGTGGTCTACAAAGCTCATCTCCTGACCCAACCACCTGGAGAGACTACGACGAGCTACTGCTTAAATACCTACACTAGGACTGGATGCTGAAGGAGTAACACCAGAACTACTAAGTCTGAAATTCTATTGGTCATGAACATGGATTTTTTTTTTCTTTCTCTCTAAGAGTTTGTCTCATTCACTGTTTGTTTGTCTACCATCTCTCCCCATTGATTTCTTTGGTTCTCTATTTTTCTTTCTCTTTCTTTCTTGGTTTCATTAGTTTTACTGTTGTAAGTTAGCTAATACTAAATTACACACAGACCAGGAACAGAAACAGCACCAAGTGGAATGATGGGAAGGTGAAAAAGGGATGGAAACCATTCTCCCCCTCCAAATAAATTAGTACAGGATTCAGAGGGAAATGAAGAAAACAGATACCTAGATTCAGACTCCAACAAAACAAAGATAGACTATCCCAAGGAACCCAATGAAGCCCACACGAACATCCTGAAAGAAGAAATCCTGCAAGAAATCACTGAAAATTTCATGGAGATGTTACTAGACAAGGTCAACCAAAATGTACAGGAGGCACTCAAGAAATTCCAAGACAACAAAAACAAAGAATATGAGAGACACAAAAACAAATAAGTGAACTCATAGGAGGCCTAAATAAATATCAAAGTGAAACAGAGATATAAATGAATTAATAGATAAATGAATTAAGGATGAAAATTGACAATATTAAAGTGGAAGTGACCCATGATATGAAAAACCTCAGAAAAAAGAATGAAACAGAAATACAAAACAAAATGGAAGGCCTCTCTAGCAGACTAGAACAAGCAGAAGACAGAATCTCAGAACTTGAAGATGAAATGGAAATTAAAGGAAAAGCTGAAGAATTATTACTCAAACAACTCAAAACCTGTGAAAGGAATATGCAAGAACTCACTGACTCCATCAAAAGACCAAACCTGAGAATCATGGGCATTGAAGAAGGAGAAAAGGTGCAAGCAAAAAGAACATGTAATATAGTCAACAAAATAATAACAGAAGATTTCCCAAACCTAGAGAAAACTATGCCCATTCAGGTACAGAAAGCCTCCAGGACACCAAACAGACTTGATCAAAATAGAAACACCCCATGACATTTTATCATTAAAACAACAAGCACAGAGGATAGAGAAAGAATATTGAAGGCTGTAAGAGAGAAAAATCAAATAACATACAGAGGTAAATCCATTAAAATCACAGCAGATTTCTCAATGGAAACCTTAAAAGCAAGAAGAGCATGGAGTGAGGTATTCTGGGCACAGAATGAAAATAATTTCAACCCTATGATACCCTACCCAGCAAAACTATCACTCAATAAAAGTTTTCCATGATAAGCAGAAGCTAAAACAATATATGACCACCAAGCCACCACTACAAAAGATTCTTCAAGGATTTGGCACACAGTAAATGAAAGCAAACAAAACCATGAAAGGACAGGCAGTACCAAACCACAGGAGAAGAAAAGGCAAGAAAGTAGAGAGTAACATTGATTCAGTTGCACACAATCAAACCCTTAAACAACAAAAACAGCTAAATGACAGGAATGACCACATACCTATCAATACTAACACTGAATGTCAACGGACTTAATTCCCCCATCAAAAGACACCATTTGGCAAACTGGATTAAAAAGAAGATCCAACAATCTATTGCTTGCAGGGGACCCATCTCATTGACAGAAACAAGCACTGACTTAGGATGAAAGGCTTGAAGAGGATTTACCAAGCCAATGGCCCACAAAAACAGGCAGGAATGGCAATACTTATTTAGGACACAGTAGACTTTAAACCTACATTGATCAAATGAGATAAAGAAGGCCATTCTATATTAAAAGGGGAAATACACCAAAAGGAAATAACAATTATCAACCCATATGTACCCAACGTCAATGCACCTAGTTTCATCAAACATACTCTGAAGGACCTAAAAACAGATATCGACTCCAACACAATGATCAGTGGATAATTGATGAAATAAAAGAGGAAGTCAAACGGTTCCTGGAAGTTAATGAAAATGAAAACATGACTTACTGGTTCCTATGGGACACAGCAAAGGCAGTCCTAAGATGAAAGTGTATAGCCATGAGTGCATATATTAAAAGGACAGAAAGATCTCAAATCAATGACTTAATGCTTCGTCTCAAACTCCTAGAAAAGCAAGAACAAGCAAATCCCAAAACAAGCAGAAGGAGAGAAATAATAAAAATAAGGGCTGAAATCAATGAAATAGAAACAACAACAACAACAAAAAACATACAAAGAATCAATGAAACAAAAAGTTGGTTCTTTGAAAAAATAAGATTGACAGATCCCTGGCAAACCTGACTAAAATGAGGAGAGAAAAAAAAAACTGAATCAGTAAAAACAGAAATGCAAAAGGGGAGATTAACAACAAACACCACAGAAATCCAGGAAATCATCAGAGACTACTTTGAGAACCTATATTCTTTTTTTTTTTGGTGTTGGGACTAACTTATTTATTATCTTTTTTTTTCCTTTTTCTTTTGTTATTCACATGTGTATACAAGGCTTGGTTCATTTCTCCCCCCTGACCCTGCCCCCTCCCTTACCTCCCACTCTGCCCCATCCCTCTCCCCCACACCCCCTCAATACCCAGCAGAAACTATTTTGCCCTTATTTCTAATTTTGTTGTAGAGAGAGTATAAGCAATAATAGGAAGGAACAAGGGTTTTTGCTGGTTGAGATAAGGATAGCTATACAGGGCATTGACTCACATTGATTTCCTGTGCGTGTGTGTTACCTTCTAGGTTAATTCTTTTTGATCTAACCTTTTCTTTTTTTTTTTTTTTCATTTTTCTTTTATTATTCATATGTGCATACAAGGCTTGGTTCATTTCTCCCCCCTGCCCCCACCCCCTCCCTTACCACCCACTCCACCCCCTCCCGCTCCCCCCCTCAATACCCAGCAGAAACTATTTTGCCCTTATCTCTAATTTTGTTGTAGAGAGAGTATAAGCAATAATAGGAAGGAACAAGGGGTTTTGCTGGTTGAGATAAGGATAGCTATACAGGGCATTGACTCACATTGATTTCCTGTGTGTGGGTGTTACCTTCTAGGTTAATTCTTTTTGATCTCACCTTTTCTCTAGTTCCTGGTCCCCTTTTCCTATTGGCCTCAGTTGCTTTTAAGGTATCTGCTTTAGTTTCTCTGCATTAAGGGCAACAAATGCTAGCTAGTTTTTTAGGTGTCTTACCCATCCTCACCCCTTCCTTGTGTGCTCTCACTTTTATCATGTGCTCATAGTCCATTCCCCTTGTTGTGTTTGCCCTTGATCTAATGTCCACATATGAGGGAGAACATACAATTTTTGGTGTTTTGGGCCAGGCTAACCTCACTCAGAATGATGTTCTCCAATTCCATCCATTTACCAGTGAATGATAACATTTCGTTCTTCTTCATGGCTGCATAAAATTGCATTGTGTATAGATACCACATTTTCTTAATCCGTTTGTCAGTGGTGGGGCATCTTGGCTGTTTCCATAACTTGGCTATTGTGAATAGTGCCACAATAAACATGGGTGTGCAGGTGCCTCTGGAGTAACCTGTGTCACAGTCTTTTGGGTATATCCCCAAGAGTGGTATTGCTGGATCAAATAGTAGATCGGTGTCTAGCTTTTTAAGTAGCCTCCAAATTTTTTTCCAGAGTGGTTGTACTAGTCTACATTCCCACCAACAGTGTAAGAGGGTTCCTTTTTCCCCGCATCCTCGCCAACACCTGTTGGTGGTGGTGTTTTTGATGATGGCTATTCTAACAGGGGTGAGGTGGAATCTTAGCGTGGTTTTAATTTGCATTTCCTTTATTGCTAGAGACAGTGAGCATTTTTTCATGTGTTTTCTGGCCATTCGAATTTCTTCTTTTGAGAAAGTTCTGTTTAGTTCACTTGCCCATTTCTTTATTGGAGAACCTATATTCTAATAAATTTGAAAATCTTGAAGAAATGGACAGATTTCTAGATACTTATGACCATCCAAAACTGAACCAAGAGGATATTAATCACCTGAATATATCTATAACACAAAATGAAATTGAAGAAGCAAAAGAGTCTCCCAAAAAAGAAAAGTCCAGGACCTGATGGATTCTCTGCTGAATTCTATCAGACCTTTAAAAAAGAACTAGTACCAACCCTCCTTAAACTGTTCCACAAAACAGAAAGGGAAGGAACACTGCTGAACTCATTTTATGAAGCCAATATTACTCTCATCCCAAAACCAGACAAAGACACCTCCAATTAGGAGAACTACAGGCCAATTTCCTTAATGAATATCGGTACAAAAATCCTTAATAAAATAATGGCAAACTGAATCCAACAGCACATCAGAAAGATCATACACCAGGACCAAGTTCGCTTCATCCCAGGATGCAGGGATGGTTCAACATATGTAAATCTATAAATGTAATACACCAAATTAACAGAAGCAAAGAAAAAGGACCTTAATATTAGACCTGAAACTCTGAAGTTGGTACCAGAAAGAGCAGGAAACACTCTGGAAGTAATAGGAATAGGCAAGGACTTCCTCAATAGAACCCCAGCAGCTCAGCAACTAAGAGAAAGGATAGACAAATGGGACTTCATAAAACTAAAAAGCTCCTGCTCAATAAAAGAAATGGTCTCTAAACTGAAGAGACCACACACCGTGTGGGAGAAAATATTTGCCAGCTATACATTGGATAAAGGACTGATAACCAGAATATACAGGGAACTTAAAAAACTAAACTATCCCAAAATCAATGAACCAATAAAGAAATGGGCAACTGCACTAAACAGAACTTTCTCAAAAGAAGAAATTCAAATGGCCAAAAAACCCATGAAAAAGTGCTCACCATCTCTAGCCATAAAGGAAATGCAAATCAAAACCACACTAAGATTCCATCTCCCCCCTGTTAGAATAGCCATCATCAAAAACAGCACCAACAACATGTGTTGGTGAGGATGTGGGGAAAAAGGAACCCTCTTACACTGCTGGTAGGAATGCAAGCTGGTGCAACCACTCTGGAAAAAAATGTGGAGGCTTCTTACAAATCTAAACATAAATCTGCCATATGATCCAGCAGTCCCACTCTTGGGGATATACCCAAAGGAATGTGACTCAGGTTACTCCAGAGGCACCTGCACACCCATGTTTATTGCAGCGCTAATTCACAATAGCCAAGGTATAGAAACAGCCAAGATTCCCCACTACTGACGAATGGATTAAGAAAATGTGGTATCTATACACAATGGAATTTTACTCAGCCATGAAGAAGAATGAAATTTTATCATTTGCAAGTAAATGGATAAAACTGGAGAACATCATTACGAGTGAGGTTAGCCAGAAGACCAAAAATCATATGTTCTCTTTCATACGTGGACTTTAGATCTAGGGCAAATGCAGCAATGTGGTTGGAGTTGGGTCACATGACAAGGGGAGAGCACATACGGGAGGTATGGGGATAGGTAAGAAACCCAAAACACGAAAGCATTTGATGTCCCCACTGCAGAGGAACTTATATAGAAACCTTAAAGCAACAGAAGTCAGTATGAGAAGGGGATCAGGAACTAGTGAAAAGGTCAGTTTGAGATGAACCAACCTGGATTGTAGCACATTTGTACATGGAAGCAGTGCTAGGAATCTCTCTGTATAGCTATGCTTATCTCAACTAGAAAAAATGCTTTGTCTTTCTTATTATTGCTTATGTCTTCTCTTCAACAAAATTAGAGATAAGGGCAGAACAGGTTCTGCCTGGAAGCGAGGGGGGTTAGGGGAGAGAGGGAGGGGGCGGGGGTAGGGGGGAGAAATAACCCAAACAATGTATGCACATGTGAATAAATGAAGAAAAAGAAAAGAAAATACCCATCACATAAAGGGCTGTCGGAGTGGAGAGGTTCAAGGTGAGGGCCCTGAGTTCAAACCCCAGTATCACAAACAAAACAAAACACCTGCCAGTCCTGCTGCTTTCTGGGTAGGGACTGCTTTGAGTCCCTCATCCACTTGAACTGTTTCCAAATCTCAGCTATTGAATTAGGTGTGCCATAGAACATATAACAAATAGCATCACAGCCTGTAATTATGGTGACTTTGATGCTTGCTCTGTGTTTTTGTCTTTCACTGCCAGGGCAGTCACCATCAAAGGAAATTTATTTTATTTTAACATAATTATATTATCTTCCTCATCTTCCTCCCCCTCCTCCTCTTCTGCTGTGGAACTGGGGTGCATTAGCGCTCTACCACAGAGCTCCACCACAGCTCTGAGATTAATTCTTTTTCACAGTACTTATTATTCTCAGAACAAACTGATTGACTTGTGGGTTATTTCAGTGGGAAAATGTGTGAAACTCGTGACAGCAAAATTGTTGCTGTGGCTAATATGACTAGTCCTTAGTCATGAGACAGACCTGGGAGAAGCTGGTAGGCTGATCCAAGTGGACCATAGTTATTTTATTTTTTTGGTGGCACTGGGGTTTGAACTTATGGTCTCATGCTTGCTAGGCAGGTGCTCTACCACTTGAGCCACTCCACCAGCTGGACCATTCTTATTACTGGTCAAATGACTTAGCAATGCTGATAACCAACTAGAAGCATATCAGTCAGGATTTTTTTGGGGTACAAGAGTAATGAACTAACTCAATTTGCTCCAGAAATATAGGGGATTCATTGGGTTAAATAAATGAAAAGACCAGGATTGGTCCTAATGTCAGGGATGGCTGGATCCAGGGGTGCAGACTGGCATTGGGACTCCATTTCTTTCCATCTTTTGCATCTTTCCATCTGAATGTCTCTATTGTCTTTACCTTCAATGGTCTTTTCCTTCTTGAGTCTGCAGAGCACTTCAGGCTTAGGCACATTTGAAGTCCATTGGCCTCCCTTTTCCTTTCTTGGAATAAGGAACATCTGTTGGTCCTACTTAGGTCATGTGTGTTTTCTTGGGCCAGTCACTGTGTTGGATACAGAAGATGCTTACTGGCTAGCTTGAATCACATGTCCACCTTGTATGAAGAGTTGGATATGTGTTTGAGCTGTGTTCACTAGACTAGACAAGGGAGAGGCAGTTTTGTCAAAGGAGGATAGAAGTAAAGGAATCTGGGCCAATAAAACCAATTATCAGCTGAAAATGTCAACTCAACTCCTTTCACAAGTTCTTTGCTAAGGTCATCAATTTCTCAAATTTATGATTGACAGGATCCTCCTCTTAGCTCTAATAAATTTTGGCATGAAGAAAAGCATTTTAAGCTTTTTTGAGGAGGTGTCAATTCTCAAATGAAGACTAGTGGCCAGTGATGTTGTTCTTTCTGGACTAGGGTGTTGAATGATTCAAACTCTATATTCCCTCTTAAGTCTTAATTTCAACTTTTGACCAAGTAATCTGGTAGTGTAGATAAAAAAAATTAAAGTGATAAAAAAGATTAGTGGGAAATAAACCTCCTGTCCCATTCCTATACCTTCCAAAACCAAAACTTGTAACTGTTCTTTGTAGGTTCTTATTTATCCTTCATTTGATATTTTTATTCATTGAAATTAGAAAACCTATTTTTCCTTTTTTTTTTTGTTGGCAGCATTGGGGTTAGAATGGGGCTCTACCACTTGAGCCACTTCACCACCCTTTTTTGTGTTGGGGTAATTTTGAGACAGGGTCTTGTGAACCATTTCTGCAGGCTGGCTTTCAACCACGATCCTCCTGATCTCTGACTCCCAAGTAGCTAGGATTACAGGTGGGAGCCACTGGCACCTGGCTATTTTTCCCTTTTTTAAATAAAAAAGTCATCCAACTATATATGATTTTCTGTACCTGCTTCTGTCAATATATACGTTATAGCTCCTTCTGTATTTGGAACGAGGTGCTCATTTACTCCCCTTTCAGCTTAACAATACTCCATTATTCTGTGATCATTTAACCAGTTATAGACGGATTGTCTTTAACTTGCTATGATTAGAAACGGCATTGTGACGCACAACCTTGGGCATTTGTTTCTTTGCGCATGTGTGAATATATATGCAAACTTATACATGTGGAAATAATCCCTAGGAGCCGAGTTGGCCACTGAGTTTACTGAGACAAGGGTAATGCATATGTAATTACTACATGTTTATGGAAAAGCTGTGTCACTTTGGTACCTTCCATCCATATGCACAGCCTCACCAGCCCGGGGGTTTATTCACATTCTGGACTCTAGCTGTTGTATCCAGTGAGAAATGCTACCCCATGGCTTGTCTGCTCTTCCCTGGCAGCCCGGGGCTCACTTTTGTAGTGAGGCATACTTAATAATCACTGAAGGACCTGTCTTGTGATTTGCAAGGCGGAGTGAAGAGGGTGTTAATGAAACTTGGGAGGGAACTGAATTTAGAACTACTGCAAACACAGAAATAGTGAAAACAAACATAAAGATGTCAGAAGCCTGGGTGGGAAATTAAAAAAAAAACAAAGCTTCAGCTCGGAAAGTAAGTGATTAATAAAGAATGTTGTTAAGATGGAATCGAAGTGTGTGACAGATGGGGAGGTGGTGACATTCTTGTACTTCGTCGGATGAACTCATGTTTTCCTGAAAAGGTGGGGTACATCACTGGACACTGCGCACACTTTCAGACATAGATGGTGAACACTGTTGAGAGTCACTGTGAAGTCAGTAGCACTTTCTCCAGTTGTGAGGTGAGGGTGTCTTATCAGGGGGGCTATGGGGGGCATGAAATAGGATGAATAAGGTGAAATATTGTGAATACGAATGTGTGGTTGGCTGGAGTGAAGTGCTTTATGAACGCGAGGCTCAGAGAACATGTGTTTCCAGAAGCAAACGAGGCATCGGCCTTGGGGACCCCTCACGCCCCATGAATTCTGGAGGTTGCTGTGAGTCATAGAGTGTTCTAGGTGTGCAGCAGAGGCCAGGTCATTTTTAAGAAGCATGTCTAATGAAGCATTTTTGACAAATTACTCAGAGACATGCCAGAAGAAAGGGATGTGAGTTTCCAAGACACTTATCATGTGTTGTAATTTCTTTTCTTATTTTAAATAAATATGCACTTCCATACTTGCTGTTCTATTCATTTTCTTAAAGAGGGTCTCTAAAATTGTATAAGGTCCCACAAAACTTAGACTTACCTCTGATGAATCACTATTATTATAATCAGAAGATTTATGGTGAGGCAAGTGGTGTCCTGACTTTTAAAAACAGGATGATAGAAGTTGACAAGCAGTCAGAGGGCTGCAGAGCTTCAGGAAGCTCTTTCCTCCTTCCCCTCCCCTGGCTTCTTCATTACCTTCTTCCCTTCTCCATCCTGCCCTCCTTTTCCTTCCCAGACTGCTGTTCCAGGCACTGGTCTAAATGCTGGAAATATCAAATCCCTACTGTCAGGGGTCTTCCTTGTCTCTCAGGCAGCAGACAAGGAAACAATGCATAAATAATGCATTTTATGGGGCAGGGAGCCCTGGGAGCAAGTAGAGGAGGGTGGATGAGCTGGGGTGGGGATGCTTCAGGTCAAGTGGGCCACGAAGGCCTTTTCAGAGAGTTGATATTTTAGCAGAGCCTTGAGTGGCAGACAGGAACTGGTCCTGGAGACCAGAGGAGCATTTCTGGCAGAAGAAAGAGCTGTTGTGAGGTTCTGAGTGTCAGGGCCTGGGTCTGCGTGAGGACCGGCATGAGCTGGCAGTGGGGTGCAAATTGGGGCTGTGAGGCTGAACTTCAGGCTGTGGCCCTTTAATGGGACACTGTTGCAGGTGTCGTAGGGACTCAGAGGGTTGCACATTGAGAAGAAAGTTGGGGTTCATAGGATCCCCACGGGCTCCCCTCAAACAAGCCATGCCATGACACTCTACTGCCTTTCTTGTAGTAGCTAGGAAAGAAATGAAAGAACATCTCATAGACACGGTGGGGTATGTTGATCCAAGCTCTGAATGCAGTAACTCAGGCCTGTGAAGCGTGGAGTAGGCTGACGTGCTTCGCGCCTGTCAGGCAGGAGATGGAGGTCAGCACCCAGTTGGGTTCGCAGACCGTTTGCTTATTAGAGGTGCAGGCACCAGTGCCAGGAAGAAGCCCACAGACGTGGGCACCTCTGTGTACCTAACACACATTGCCTTTAAGACAAGCGTTGTAAAGTGGAGCTTTCACAGGTCATTCTGTAGGTCCGTCCATGTTCAGTTCAGTCATATTTACTCTTTATACAATCGCTGTCTAGATTCGTCTTGAAGGATAAAGTGGAAACAAAACTGGTTTAAGAGTGCTGTCAAAAGGGGACCCCAGGTCAAAGTGAAATGGACTGAATGAAGGTAGTCCCACCCTCCACCACCCCCGAATGGTGCCCTTGGCATTGTACAAACATGTGCTGCTTGGTTACAGGCAAGAGAAGCGAGTGTTGTTAATTTATAAATGGTGAGGCTATGTCAGGAGCCTCTCGGGCAGCTTGCATGGCAGAGGGAAGGTGTGAAACCAGGCTGGGCAGGGTGAGGAGCTCACTGCTCCTGCTGAGGGGTCTATGAAGAGTCCTGGCTTGGAACACATGCCTTTTGGAGTTTTCCCAGCTGACTCCAGCATGGGCTGCTCTTGACCACGAAAGGACAAGGTACGTTTGTAATACAGTCCTTGTAGGCTGATCCCAGACAAGCTAGACAAGGTCTGCAAAGGAAGTCATCATGTGCTTCCTAGACGGCAGAGTGCATGCTGGGAACCAAAAACATCCATGAGCGGGACATGGTGACTCATGCCTGTAATCCTAGCTACTTGGGAAGTGGAGATTGGAAGGATCTGGTTTGATGATGGCCTGACACCAATAGTTGGGTGTGGTGGCATATACCTGTCATGCCAGATACTGTGGGAAATACAGATATGAGAATTGTGGTCCAGGCTGGCCTGGACAAAAAGCGAGACCCTATCTGCAAAGTAATCAAAGTAAAGAGGGCTAGAGGTGTGGCTCAAGTGGTAGAGTGCCTAGCAAGAGTGAGGCCCTGAGTTCAAATCCCGGTACCGTCAAAGGAAGAAACACATCCTTGAGAAGCATCAGCTGGTGACTTTGTCCTTCTGCTTTCTCAGTATGTATGTGAATATGCCTGTGCGAATTTAGTGTGCATTTTACGTATTTATTTATTTTTAAAAACTTCTTTATTTATGTAGGTGGTATGGGGATTGAACTCAGGGCCTTGTGATAAGTACTCTATTACTTGACATACATGCCTAGTCCTTTTTTGTTTTTTAATTTGTTTTTCAGACAGGGTCTTGACATTTTGCCTAGGCTGGCCTAGAATTGAGATTCTCCTATCTCTGTGTCTTCAGTAGTTGATAACAGGTGTGTGCCACCACACCTGGCCCTTTTAGCATGTATTTTGAAAGGATGCCTGGGAAGGCTTAGCACTTACGAAAGTTCATACAGGAGGAGGAAGAGGAGCGTGTCTCTTGCAGAGTTCTCCCCAGAGACATCAATCTATGGAGAACTGAAACTCTGTGATGGACCAAGAGGCAGAGGTTTGATTTCCAATGTCCCCAGGCAGCTGCTTCTGAGGTGTGGGGATTTTTTTTATGTTCTGGGGATCAAACCCTGGGACTTTACATGCTGTGCAAGTGCTCTACCACTGAGCCAAATCACAGTTTTTGAATATCTTCAAGGTGCTCTTTATTCATCTTAGTTCATCAAGTGCACAAAAGTTTGACTCCTTATTTTGCCCATGGAAAGCTGAGGCCCAGGGAGACAGAAGTCAAGGATCACAGTGGGTCTTCAGTTGGTGTCCCAGAGCCACCTCTCAGAGCTGGGTGACCTTGGAAAAGTCTTTTTGTCTTCTTAAGCCTCAGCTTCCTCATCTGAAGGAGGGGTATAAGTAGGACCTTTCTCCTGCTGGGTCTGTGTTGAGGGTCAGCTGATTGTGCCTGTCAGAGTACGTGTGCAAGTGACAGCTGCTACCGTCAGCATTGCAGGGACTGTGGTCAAGATGACAGGCATGGAGTCACTCAGGCCTGGTTGTCAAAACTCTGTCCCTTACTCAGAGTATGAAATGGATATTCTAGCAAAGACATTAAAGTGAGACAGTTGAGACAAGGTACTGGCCCTGTGGCCGGCCCTGCGTCCTCCTAGCGTGGTGGACCCTTGTGTTATCTGCATGGTCTTTGTCACTGTTAGCTAACAGAAAACTAATCCAGGCTCTCTTACCTCAAGAAAGATGTTTGCTGCTGGATGTGGTGGCTCATACCTATAATCCCAGCTACTCAGGAGGCAGAGATCCAGAAGGTCATGGTTTGAGATCAGCTAGGACAAAAAGTTACTGGGTGTGGTTGTATACATCTGTAATGTCAGCTACTCAGGAAGTACAGGTAGGAGGATAGAGGTCTGAGGTTGGCCTGGGCAAAAACCTGAGACCCTATCTGAAAAATAACCTAAAAGCAAAAAGCAGAAAGGGCTGGGAGTGTAGCTTAAGTGGTAGAGCATTTCCTTAGCAAGGGCATGGCCCTGAGTTCAAATTCCTGTACTACAAATACAAAAACCAACAAATCAGATAGATAGAGAGAAAACGGTTGGTAAGAATTTTCTAATGGTGTTTTTATGGAAGAAACAGAACCATGGAGAGGGAATTCCAAAGGCCTCCCATTAGTAGATTCATTTCTGTGTCTTTTCCTGAAGGGACACTAGAAGGAGGAGTGTGGAGGAGCCACTGTCAAGGACAGCAGTGTTGGCAAATCAACAGGGCCAGAGACTACAGGCTTCAGGATGCACAGGCCGGAGCATCTGGGTCCTAGCTGCTTCCCTCCTCCCTCCCAGCGCGAATTCAGTCATGCATGATAGAGGCAAACAGATGAACGTGTCTGTGTTCCAATAAAATTTTATTTACAAAAGCAGACATTGGACAAGATAAGGCCTGCTGGCCCTGGCTTGCTAAGCTCTTCTTGCAGTTAAAAGGAACACCTGATTCACGGAGAAGCCTCCTAGAGTTTCCAAGCACCGAGCCTCGCATGGAAACATTCCAACCAAACATCATATTGTAAGCGGCCCTCAAACTGCTTTTGCTGAAAAGCACTGACTCCTTACTTGGCCCACAAAACAACTAAAAACAAGGGAAGCTTGGCATCCCTGCCTCTCTTTTGTATCTGTCTTTGCTCTAAGCCATTCTCTTTGCAGTCACTTTGCAATCACCTGGGATTCCAGAAGGATCCGGACTAATAACATCTTTGTGATAATGTTCTAAACATCTCATAAAGAACAGGGGAGCCTCGCAGGACAGACCACCTTTCAATTGAGGACAGTGACCTATAATGGTGAAGCTGCACCCTGGAGCAGGAGCAATCATCTCAAGGGAACCAGATTGCTCTCCTCAAGTGATGACAGCAATAACAACTTCTCAGGAACTCTTGGACTGAGATAATGTCAACCAGGCCACACCTGTTCAACTGTGCATACCTTTGTCCCCTGCCCCAGTTCTTTTGTCTACTTAAACCTATAGCTCATGTCTGTACCTGAAGGTGGCTGAGGGTGAACTGAGTGCTGACTCTGTCTCTTCCCGTGCTCTGTCCCAAGTGATGTAATAAACTCCTTTCTCTCCCTTCGCCATGCCTTTCTATGTGGCGTTTGGGGGTGGGTGGCTGGACCTGACATATGGAATTTCAGGAGTTTGGGCCTCAGTTTCAGTACAAGCTGGTGTTTCCGTTTTAGAGCCATTCTTGGTGTCAGCTGGATGGGCCAAGCGTCAGTTCCATGAACTACAACATGGACCAGCAAATGAATTCCTGCTACAACTCAGGGGTCTTCCCCACCTCATCTATCACCAGAACCCCTCCTGCCCCTCTTCTTAGATGTCATGGAACATGACCCCTGTGCCCCTCCTAGCTTGCTGGTTTCTTGTGCTGCAGAACCCCCCACTTGAGTGTCTGTCTTCTCACTCTTGGGACTGCAGTGATGAGTCTGGCAATCCTGATGGCTGCTTTGAAAGGAGAGTGCTCTCCAGGGCTCACTCCAGGCCCAGTCTCTATTGTGTTTGCCTAACATTTGGGCTTCTGCCAGGTAATTTACCTATAAGCTATGCACAGAAGAAAAAAGAAATCATCCATCTAAAGTATTCAGATTTTGGCCTTAATTAAAATGCAGAATAAATATGTAAAGGCTAAAGAGCATGAATTATAGATACCGAGGTTTCTATATTAAAATCGGTTTTCATCTATGCAGGCGCGTGTGTGTTGATGGCGGGGAAGCAGTGTGTCTACAAGACTGCGGAAAGCAATACAATTATGACTGTGTGCTTAGCAAGATGGGAAATGGACCTATTGTAAGAGAACGAATCCTCTGAAGCCTCCGCTACCTTCCTCATTTCACTGCCTCAGAGGATTTTTACACCTCGACTCTAGAAAGGGCTAATCCTGACTCTTGTTATTTAAATTGTTTCACTACCCTTACAAAAGCTGCCTCTTAAAAGTGCTCACTCACCTGGCTCAAGGGGCAAAGCCTTTCTTATTCATTGCTTCTTCTTGGACCTTGACCAGCTAGCTGTGAGGACCAGGGGCTGGGGGGTGGTGTGGGGGAGGGGAAAGCATTTTAAGAGGTTGAATGACTAGTCTCAGGTCTTAAACAAAGTGAGGTCATATCTCATGCACCTTGCAAGTTGGAGGCTATGGATTTGGCATTAAGGTTCCAGAAGGGAGTTGAAGAGGCCCCCCAGAACTGAAATCAGGCAACCAGGTATGAGGAACTCTGTGTAAGGACCAGAATGGGTAAAGGGAAACAATGCTGAAGACTGGGGTCATTTCTGTGTGGTTTATAATTGGATTTTTTTTTGCTATACTGGGTTTTGAACTCAGAGCTTCACACTTGCTAGGCAGGTGCTTTACCATAACAGCCATGCTCCCAGCCCTTTCCACTTTTAATTATTTTTCATATAGGGTCTTGCGTTTTTGCGTGGGACCAGAGTGAAATAGATCATCCTACCTATGCCTCCTGCATAGCTGGTATGATAGGTGTCCCCCACCACACCTGACTTATTAGTTGAGGTGGGGTCTTGTTAACTTTTTGCCTGAGCTGGCCTGGAACTAGGATCTTCGTGATTTGGGGGCAGGGGTTTTAACATTCAAACTTACAAATTGGTATCAATTAGAGGTTCCGTTAACACATTGTTTCAAAGCATAGCACAGGAAAGAATCATGCTGAAAATTAACTTGCATTACTCAAGGACTTTGAAAAACAAATGAATTAGACTTGAAAACCGTAACCAGCAATTAAGTTGTAATCAATGTGCATGGGGAGTAGCTTTTTGTAATAGAAAAGCATGGACCAGGTAGAGACTTACTTTTTTTTTTTTTGGTGGGACTGGGATTTGAACGCAGGGCTTCACTCTTGTAAAGCAAGCACTCTACTGCTTGAGTGACACCTCCAGTCCATTTTGTTCTAGTTATTTTGGAGATTGGGTCTCATGAACTATTTACCTGGACTGACCTTGAACCTGATCTCAGCCATCTAAGTAGCTAAGATTACAGGTGTGAGTCGCTGGCGCCCAGCTGAGTCTTACTTTAGAGAAAAGTGATGCTTCATAAAACCCTAAGCCCCCATGCATGGTGCCCACTCCCTCCCCTCACACACGGCTTGTGAAGTAGGGTCCTTGTCTTGAGTTGGATGGCTTCTGGGAGCCAGGCCTGCAGGGCTGTAGTAGGTAATACTGTGTTGGGTCGGGACTGGGAACAGAAGCCTTGCTGTTCGTCCTCACTGGACGAATCCATTTGCATCCATCTCTGTCTCAGACCTGCCTCAGCTGTAGCAATAGAGGCTAGGGGTCCTGCTTCTGGAGACCTCTGTGGCTGTTTCCAGTGTTGATCTGAGGAAGAGGGAGGAAGATGGAACCTACGGGACTAAACAGGAATCTAGGTTGGTATTGCAGGGTTTTTTTTGTTAGGATGTTTATGGTGATGGTTTCTGTCCAATTCGGTACTGAGGTCTTTCTCTTGAGTGGCAAGATAGCACTTTCTTGGACAGCCCTGGCCAGTTTGGGTGTGTCAGTCAGGGGAGAAATGCAAGAATGTGAATCCAGAATGCAGGAACCAAGAGATTCCTCATTGCAGAAAAGTTAGGGTGCTGAAGGGAGGCTGGTGGAGAATCTGCCGGAGCTATTGAGGTCTAACTGTCACCCAAGCAACTTTCCCATGGACTTTTCATCGGTGGTTCTTGCGAGCAAGCCCAAGTTGTGTGGGGCTGGCTGTGGCTCAGAGGTGTTGCTGCAGCCCATCTGTGCATTCCACGTGGGGGGTGGAGCCCTGGGGGCCAGGCAGACAAGTAGTGTTTAGCTGTCCCATAGGTAGGTGGTTAAGAGGAGGTGGCTGTATAAGGTAAGAGTCTGGATGAACCTAATCAAGTTGCTGAGAACAGGCAGAGAACCGAATTCAATGTCAAGGGCAACTGAGTCCTGCTCCTGGGGCAAGAAAGTTAATCCTGTGTTCAAAGTGGATGCTGGGAAAGCATAAAATTACATGAATTCTCTGTAGACTGTTGACACAAAATTTCATAGTTGTCACGTTGAGCGATTTCTCCCAAACTCTCATCTTTAAAGTTAAGCGGGTGTGTGGAGGCAGTCCAACCATGGGAGCCGGGGCCCACAAACCAGGGCGCACGGGCCGGCCTAGCCCGGTACTGTCTTTGTGAGGCTAGGTACTTGTGAGCACAGTCAGGCTCTGCCACCGACAGCAGGTGGGGCTGCTCGCAAGGTACGGCGGCCTAGGTTTGTTGTTACAAAGCCAGAACTACTCTCTGACTGGCCCCTCCATTAGTGCATAGAAAATGCTATCATCATCATCAAAAACAACAAACCCACAAAACTCGAATCCAACCTAGTTTTAAAAATTCTAGAATTTGTAATATTTGTAATCACAGATGTAGGGGGACCCTGCTCTACCCGCCTCACCCCCCATCAGCCTTCCCATGGACTATTATTACATCTGGTGGCCAAGCTGGGGTCCAGGCTGTGGGATCTCCTACCCAGGTTGATTTGGTAACAGTTTATTTTTTTTCTATGATCAATTGATTTTTAAAATTTTTATTTTATTTTTATTAGCATATGTTAACAACACAAGGGGACTTCATTGTGATAATTCCATACACACGAATGGTGTACCCGTCCTCCATTTGATTTGGTGACATTTTAAAAGCAAAGTGACAAATGTGTTTTCTCTGTCTCCCTGCTTGCCTTATGAAGCCATATAGTGGAAATCGTCGTGTGACAGACAACTTCTTTACTCATTATGAGAAGGTCAAGGCCAAGCTGCTTAGCTCTGCTTTGCAAGTACAATTCCTGGCTAACTGAAACATGTCAGGGACTTCACCCAGTTATCAGGCTGACAAATATCTTGACAGTGCTCACACATAGAACTGTTTTATTTACCTGTTCCATTCGACATGGAACGCCTTTTCCATTTGTCTCTCCTGCTCTGTGGTTGCCCTGGTCGCCCATGCTCTTTAACAATTGCAGCCACAAGGAACTGAAAGCCTGTCATGAACTGTCCCCTCACTGCTTCCCTTTCTTCTCTGCGAAAGTACAATACAGAATGTCAGGTTGTTGCTGGGTAATTACCATATATGCCATCGAGCAAGGTGCTCGCCCATGTGGGACACCCCATGATTTTGTAGCAGCAGAAGCCAAGAGCCTCTTGTTGATGATGTCTTGTGTCAACTGTGCTCACCACATCTGGTACTTAAAGCTTTGGTAATTGCAGCATCTTACTGGCAAACCTATGTCACCCGTCCAGGAGCAAACCTGCTTGTCCTTTCTTGACAAGTCTCCATGACCACAGAGCTTTGTGCCTTCTGTTCACAGTGTAGAATTCTGTGATTGCTCTTCCCCTTGGTTGGAGATATTTTTTAAGAATCTGTAAAGTGAAAGTGCTGCAGATAACAACCATAGAGGTAAGTGCAAAATATATTGTGTCTTCAGCAGATGGGAGAGCCTACAGTTTTGATAACTTTAATTGGCTCCCTGAAGCAAAGTTATTCCTGGCATAACCAAGACACAGCTCTTAAAATATGGCAGAATTTGGCCTTAGAAAATTTCTTTTAATTCTAATATATCAAAATCACTGGCTGTTTACATAAGAACTATTCTATGGAGGATTATCTATTTAAGATGTAACTGTGTACAAAGAATGAATTGTAAATGGAGACCAAACTTAAAATTCACACATGACATTGAGAGGTCATTGAAGTCTTCAGACAGTTATTTATTTATTGTTTTATATCCATATGCATTTTTCTACTTTCTTTCTTCCCTTGTTGTTTGGGTGATGTAAAGCTATTTGTTTTGGTGGGACTCAGTTGGAAGTTTTGAAGAGCTTGAAGACAGATAGGATAATATTATGTACATATGTAAGAAAATGGAAAAATGAGACCTGTTGAAACAATTCCAGGAATGGGGGAGAGGGGATAAAGGAGAATGATGGGGGGGTGAATTCAAATATGATATACTGTAAGAACTTGGTAAATGTCACAGTGTACCAGTACAACGATAATAATAAAAAATTTTTTAAAAGGATGGGAGGTTTATGGTTTGCTTCGTTAAGCTGTGTCCAGGTGGGCAAAGAAAATTCTGAGCCTGTGGTGGTGGCAAAGCTAGATTAGGGTCTGTGAACTCATGTAACCCCAAACCTGCAGCCATGCCGCAGTACAGGTTCAGTGTGGCTGGAGTGGGGCAGGAGGAACATGTCTGCTCTTTTGCTTGGTGAAGAACTCACCGTTGGCCCATTCCACCTGGATTACAATGGTCTGTCTGGCAACCCTGACAAGTCCAGAGCAGGCACCTCAGACTGTACAGTTTCTATAGAACCAGCCATTGCTTGCTGCCCTTGACTGGGAGAGATCAGTGGGTAGTGAATTAAGTAGGGCAGTGGGAGCAGGAGATGATTGAGGTGGGATGTGCAGGGCTCCCGAAAGCAAAGTCCCTGGTCTGTCCTGGCACTCTACTGGCGGGTCCTCACTGATGGGAAGCATTTGCTGGCTGGTGTCACTTGTCTTTGTGGACTTAGCTTTCAATCGCGCATTACCCTGATAACTCTTGATTTAGTCAGAAGGGAGTTATCCTCACTCTGGCAGGATGGAGGACAAATCTAGGCCTCTACCTTCTATATGGAAGCCAAGAGTACAGACCCTTACCTGCTGCTCCATGACATCTGGCGTGTGACTGAGGTTGGTCACAACTAGGGGCAGTTGTGTCCCCAACATTTGGGAAAATATGGAGTAATTTTTTGGTTGTCCCTATTGGTGGTGTGGGGATGCTACTGGCATCCAGTGGGCAGAGCCCAAGATGCTGTGAACTTTATGTGTTGCTCAGGAAGCCAGCCACAGCAAAGAGGTACCCAACGTCAAGGTCAAAGGTTTCCAGTGGGGCATTTTGGGCTAACTGATGTGTGTTTTCTTGGGATTTGACCTCTGAGTAAGTCAAGGAGGGAGAGGCCACCTTGTGAAGCCACTCCTTCCAGCTGTGGCAAGCACAGAGTCCAACCCCTGTGGCTGCAGCACGGTTGCTTTACCTCCTGTTGACTGCTCTGCAGCCTCAAGCTAGGCCCCTCTGAGCCGCCATATGGCCATGCGAGTGCCTCACTTCAGACATTGTCTGAGCATCACTGCTTTATCGTTGCATTGAACATATGAATTGTTCCCAAGGGAAGTTTTCCATGGAGCCTAGTTACACACAGCAGGGGAATTGGAGGCTGGTCTGCAGTCTGCAGTGTCTTGTGACTGTCTCGAGCCTCATTCCCCTTTACCTTACTTCCCATGCCCATGCCCCAGAGGATCTTATAGGGATTTTGGGCTTCAGGGAAGTCACTTGTAACTATTAGGTTAGAGCAGGAAGGCTCCTAGCCCACAAGCCTTGTTCTCAAGGAGCTTCTGTGATGGCTCCATTAGGTGCACGAAAAGGAGGATGAACTATGGAATGGGAGAAAGTTAGGAAGGGGTTCTGAGCTCTGGACGCTGCCTGGTCACGGCTTGGAGGATGGTGAGAGGAGGGGCAGGCAGAGCGAGGCCTGGCAGGAAGGATGTGCTCCAGGAACGATGTACACCTGGGCTGCCAAACACAAATTCCCACCACCCAGGTAGGTACACACAGTGCATCAAGTGAGGTGTGAGCGTGTTGAAGACATGGGAGTATTTGCCTCTCTTTACCTTGAAATTTGTGTCTTTCCATCTGATTTTTTCCTATCATGATAAGAAAAAACAGTGCAGAAGTAATAATCAATGGCAACTTCAAGGTTGAGGAGGGAGAGGAAGAGGTGGGCTGTGGCCAACAGGAGGGTGAATGACCTGTGCAAAGAAAACAGCTGCCATTCATGTTGGGTCAGTGTTGGCCAGGGAAATGTAGAGTCCAGGGTGACCAACACTTCTGATTGTACAGAGAAGCTAGAAATCTGGACTTTGATGTGAATTCTCTCTAAAAAAGTCATGACCTGGAGAAAACATGTTTTTGCATTATATTTGATTTACAGGACACTAGCTCGAGGTCTCTCTCTCTCTTTCTCTCTCTTCCTCCCTCTCTCTTTTTCTGTCACTCTTTTTGTCCTCTCAATGTCTTCTTCTCTGTCTCCCCCACCCTTCTCATAAAGCCTCCCCACCAAAAAAAGAACAAAAGATATTGAATAGCCACTGCCAGTGGACTCACTGGCTTCCCTGTTTCCTCCCCCTCTGCCTGCTCTTTTTTCTTTATCTCTCTTCTGTCTGTCTCCATCTCTGTTTCTTCCTCTGTTCTCTCAATCTTTTCATTTGTCTCTCTGTACCCTCCTTCTCTCTGTCTCTCATCTTTTCAGGATTGATCTGTATTCTTTGCCCTAGGTTACCACCTGGTATTGGGCTTACAGTCTGAACTCCACTTGAGCCCTTGGCCTCCAAAGAGGTTAAAAGACCACAAAGCCTGGAAAGACGTGGAGAAAGCATTTTGGGGGAAAGTGCCAGTGTGTGTGCATGTGAGGAGGTCAGAGACCATGGCCTGGGTAGAGGTGTGGGTGGCCCAGGGAGTTGGTGTGGTTACAGCAGACAATGCAGCTGGCCCAGCTGGACCTACAGAAGTCTTCCTTTCAGTCTACAAGCAAAAGGGAGCTCCCGAAGGGTTGGGCAGATGGGCCTGGCAGAAACCCAGCATTCAGGAGAGCTGGTTTCATCTGCAGCCCCGTGCAGGGTGGGTTAGAGCAGAGAAGACCACAATTCTTCAGGAGTTGACAGCGAATGGCAAGGCAAAGTTGAGTGAAGTGCACCAAAGGGAGGAAAAAGAAGCAGATCTGGAGACAGCATGGATTAGAACGAAGAAAACAATGAGCCTTCACCATCAAGCCCAGAGGGGAAGCTCTTGGACTGCAGAGCCAGGGGTGGGTTGGAGTCAGAGCTCCACCAGCTGTGGTCATGCACATGCCCCTTGTCTCCATCCCTCAGCTTTCTTACCTGCAAAAGAAAAATATTAGTGAGAAGATTCAGTTAATGTAAGTCAGGAACCTTGAAAATATATAGCATAATATATACTAAATTAGTGTTAGAATAGCAAAATGTGAGCTTCTTGCTCTGCTAACCATCTTACATGTATACCACACCTCTTCCATACAGACAACTCCTGAACTGGAGTGCGGGGTGATGATTTTCACTCCTGTTTTGCAGAAGTCAACACTGGATGTAATCTCAGAGAGGTTGGGTAACTCGCTCGATGTCACACAGCAACTGGAAAAGCTGAAAACAGAAGCTGATCTGAAACCACATGTGCAGCAATGTTCTTTAATCAGCAGATGCCAGGGTAGCTCAGTTTCTGGTGAGGCTGTCTTAGAACCGGTAATGGCTAGTCACCTACAGTTAGAGGCAGTGCAGGGGGCCAGCACTGGATTTGGGATTTGAGTCAGTCACTGACTCTGCAACTGCTAGCACAGGCAGAGCAGTGAGAAGAGGACTAGTTTCCAGTTGCTATGATGTGACAATGACCTCTTTAAGCTGAGCAGATTTCCCATTAGTGCCTTGTCCAACCCCTGGCCTTGGTTTGGAATAAAACATTTGCACACGCTGTCATCCTCCCCAGGCAGGGTGATTCTGGCCAGCTTTATCTTCTCTGGGGCTCTTTTTTTTTTCCCCTCACATTCTGCCTGTGAAACAGTGGCAGTGTTTTGAGTGATCCATAATGTCATTTGAAACCTATCAACAGCTCTTGGCTTCGTTTGTGTTCCTGGAGGAGAAGGGTAGTGCTGTCATTAACACACGGTAACAAGGGACTGAGACAGCCCAGGCAGGACTCAGGCTTGGGATCCTGTGCATGTAGTGCATGTGTGTGCGTGTTTGTGTGTTAAATAGTGCAGAGGGCATGCCTTCTCTACTTTATCCATGTTTTTTTTCTCTTCTCCCATGGTTCCCCCCACCCCTCCGTCTCACACACACACACACACACACACATGCTGGGCTGATAACAAAGATTTTCTCTTGGAAACTTCACTTTCAATCCAAGGCATCCCGTATTTGGAAGTGGTATAGAACTCCTGTATATTTGGCATCGTGTGGGATCTCTGTGGTTTTCAAAGGTGGATTACATTTACTGGCTAGGTTGTCTGTAGAAGGCAGAGTAGGAATGTGATCTTGTGGTGGGGCCTGGAGATGAGACTATCATGGCAATGCTGCTATCCCAGGCAGGTAGAGGAATACTTCTATCCCAGCGTTTGGCAGTTTTGCTGTCTGACCAGCCATGGAAAAAACAGGAGAATCATGAAGGCGGAGAAACAGAAAAATCTGAGAATCCAAGAGGCGTTAGACTGGGCTGGAAGGAGCTCCTCTGAGAGGTGGATGGGATGGGCAGAAGTGCCCCCGTGTAAGGCTGTGGGTTTGGAATTAGTGAGTACAAATGTAAGGTGCCCTCGGGAGGTGAGAGGCTTGGAGGCCATGTGGGTCTGTGGCTCACTGACCAAAACTGGAGACAGTCTCATTGCTTCCACTCTTCCAACCCTGAAATCACCTTGTCCTGTGAATTTTGCCTCCTGTTAGAAATAAGACTTGGGAGTCAGTCAGTGAGGCAAAAAGTTTTACTTCTGCAGAAGGGTGTGCCACTGACATAGGTCTGCTAAGCAAGCACACTGAGCTGGAAGTCTGCTCAGATTTTTACCCCTGAAGCAACATGCCCCCTTCTCCTATTAGTAGGAGTCAGGGTTCACAGTCTTTCTCGATTGACTACAGAAGAGGTAAGGTTTCTTGATTGACTACAGAAGAGGTAAGGGGTAGGGTTAACGTTTAACGTTCTGGGAAGAACAAGTTAAGCAAGCATACTGAGCTGCCGCTTTAAAGTGATTTACCTGGGTTGCTTTTTCTTTGAAGGAAAAGACAAGCTATTCCTCATGCTCCTAGTGAGCCCTGGAAGCTCTGGACTTCTGTCCACTGTTGACATTTCGGGCACTGTCTTCTTTTTCCATTCCATAGCCTCCCAGTTGGTCCCCAGTGCCCATCCTGGTCTGCCTGAGCTGCAGCCAGGGTGGCCTTTTCACAAGGCAAATCTGACTTGCTCCCAGTTGCTGCAAGGGTGAAGGCTGCAATTCTTCACATGCCTGTAGCACCCTCACTCTCTTCTGCCTCTGTCTGGCTCACTCTCAGTGGCCCAATTTGGCTCTTCCTTGGGTCACAATCCCACTGTCACTGAGTGTGGTGATACTGATTGCACTATTTGGGGTCCAATGTCCACTTGGCTCCCATTGGTTTTCACCTAACAATCCTTCAAAAGCAACACAATTTATTTAACTGTGCACTGGATATGGTTCTAGGTGATGCTATGAGAACAAGAAGCAGATGACACCCTTTTTGTCCTGGAGCTGGTGTTTTCTTAGCAGAGGCATTCATGGCTCTGTACTGTAGCTCAGGAAAGAAAAGTGAGGTGAGGGAAGTAGAGCTGGTGAGAGGCAGGGAGGTAGAAGATGAAAGGTAAGCAGGGCTTCTTTCAGGGTCAAGGATGCCTTTTCTCAGGAGGTGACTTTCTAGGCAGCCCTGGATCTGTTGAGGAAGCAGGTCCTGCAGTCCCAAGTCCAGGGAAGCCATCTCTGGCTGGGTTCACTCAGGCCTTCATCTTTTCACAGAACCACATGTTCTTTGTATCACTCACTATTGTTGGGAATCTAACACGTTTGTTCAATTTGTGTGATTAACATCTGTTTCCTGAATAGATTTATAGCTTCACAAAGGCATGGACTGTCACTGTTTTCTTTTTTCTCCCCTTCACATCATTGCACCCCCAGAATTCTGCATGGCCTATAGAACAAGTTCAAAAAATCTGTTGAGTGAGCCAGCTTCCCATCGGAGAACCCCAAACTCTGGCAATTATTCTCTCACCTGGCCCTTGAAGGCCCTGCTTGGTGAGTGTGCAGAGTTCATGACCTCAGAGTCCCTAGGGCAGAGAGCACCTCATTCTCCACCAGAGGCGGATGCTTTAGGATCCTCACTGTGTGTGTGGGGAGGGGACAGTGTGAGGCAGGGAGAAAGACAAGGACCAGGGAGAGGGAAGGCCAGGCCAAGCCACAGACAATCTATGATTCTAGAGACAGGTTGGAAAATCAGCAAGGCGATCTCTTGTTACGGAACCAGTTGGTGTTGAAATATGCTTGTTGCCTTCAAACAGTAAGGAAGCCTTCCATCGTGCCTCTGCCTACCTCCCCGGGCTGTCTTTGCAGAACACCTGGAGGCAGAGACAAGACTGTGAAAGAGCAAGTGGTTTTCCTGGGCCGGGGATCAGGTAGTCCATACTCCAGGTAAGTGATGATGAATGTTACATGAGTTGTGTTCATAAGATCAGATGGCGAGACCTGGTCCATGAGGCTCTGAGTACTTTTTGCTTGAAATAAACCCAGGAGATAGGGGATTGCTAACAGTTGGAAATGTTTTGTTTCGTGAGGCATTCCAAGATGAAAAGAGGCAAAAGTCATGCCTCATTCTTTGTCACATGCTCCAAGACAACACCTATGTTTTGAGATGCGCTGGTAACATTTCAGAGCGATTAGCATAAGTAGAGCATCTTCAGCGTTCTGAAGTGACATTACAGTAAGGGAGGGCCTTGTCAGTGGGAAGATTACGCCTTTTTCCTCAAGCATTGCCACTAGGGTAAAACACAACTGGGCTGCTAGATTCAAAGCTGGGAAGGGGCTGAGCCTAGACATTTCCTTGCTGCCTTCCTAAGACTTTTGTTGGGTACTGTTGGAAATGTAGGCCCCAAAGTGACCACGTGGAGAGGAGTGATCTGGCCAAGAGATTCTTTATTGCCAGGTGGGAGAGGGAGAGAGCCAAGAGAGCCAAGAGAAGCAGGAAGGGCAGGGGCTTAAATACCCCTCAGTGAGACTCAGCATGATCTGACTGGTTAGGATCTTATGGTTCATGCTGATTGGAGGTTGGGGCAGAAGGAGGATTCAAGCTAGACTTGAGGCAGGACCGTGACCCTGGAAAACAGAAGCTTAAGGGTGCAGTAAGAACCAAAACCTATCGGCGCCATTATTGCCAGCAAGTACTCTGACTCTTGCCCGCTGCTGTGATAAACTGGTAAGAACTGATAAAACTGGTAAGAACCAGTCTGGAGCTGGAAGGAAATCCAGAAAAGAAACCAGAGCTCTATTGAGCAATAGACATAAAATAGAGATTTCTTATTCATTAAAAAATACATTTGGCAGGATGATAAATAATAAATTTATTGAGCACCTGCTATGGGCCAACATATCAGAGCTCTCCTGGAGCTCCCAGAGAGGCAGCTGTTAAAAATTAATTACATACTTTAATTGCAATTGTGATAAGAGCCCCAATGGAAAAGTACTGGGAGTTAGGAGTGGATGTAATTGAAGAACTGTCCTTATATTAAATGGTCAGCTTCAGTTTCTCTGAAGAAGGGATGTTTGAGGTGAAGTGTTAAAGTGAACAAGCAAGAAGTGAGCAAAGTCAAAGGAAGTGATTGGCTCATGGAATAAATAAATTTAGTGTTGGTTGAGTTCAGGTGTGGCTTGATACAGGTGCTTCACCAGCACCACCAAATCTCTCCTCTCCACTTCTCAGCTGTTTTCTTCTGTGTGTTCTCCTACAATGGCATCACTGGACTGGAACCTTCTTGAAGGCTGTAATGAATAATGCTAAGAAATGGTTCTTGTAAAAGAAGAAATTCAGCAAATGTGTGTTCAGCAAATGAAGGCTCTTCTCTGTTTCTACAACTTTCTGTGGGTGACATTGATTGAGCACCTGTATCAAGCCACACTTGAGGCTTGACCTGCTTTGGGGATTTTTCAATTCCATGAGACAATAAATATTCTTCGTTTTGTGTGATTGCTTGGTGGTTTTCTTTAGCAACTGCAACTCAAATATTACTTTTTTAGAGAAAATCCCTAAACACCCACTATAAGGTCTGGCCCAACTTATGCATTCACAAACCCTAGTACTTTTCCTTCCTTCCTGTTGAAATCTACTCCTTGACAGAGTCAGCTCAAATCCTCTGTCCTCTATGAAGGAGTAGAACAGAGATGGCAAACGGAGCCTTAAGGCCAGATATGGTTGGTTGCCTATTTTTGTGAATAAAGTTTTATGTTACACAGCCTTTTCTGTTTGTTCACACTTGTCAGTGGCTGTTTTTGTGCAACAAAACAGGGTGAGTAGATTTTTTTCTACAACAGTGAAGTTGCAACAGGTACACCGTGGCCAGTGGTGCTAGAAATCTGAAGTATCTTTTTTTTTTTTTTTTATAGAAAACCCATGCTGACCTGGGACAGAGGAGGGGTTAGGAGTCTGAACGGTGACTCAGACAGGGTGGGTTAGATTCCAGCTGGATATGGACACAAGGAGTGGATCATCCTCTGAGTCTCAGTTCCTTACCTGTAAAATGGCGGAGAGTAATAGCTTTATTCTCAGGATTACTGTGATCAGTATGATTGTACACTTACAGCACGTGGGCTGGCACATGGTGAGCAATAACAAAATGCCAGCTATTATTAGAATTTTTTTTAGGGGCACTGGAGCTTGAACTCAGGGTCTCGTGCTTGCTTGGCAGATGCTCTACCACTTGAGCCTCTAGCAGTTATCACACTTTTTTCCTACTAACTCCAAATTGTTAGTGGAGCTTTTAAATGCTGAATCCCCAGATATTGGAGGGTTTGTTGAATTGACTTCTTGTCTAATTGACAGGTTTTTTTTTGTGGTATAAAATAATTGCTTGACAATTTAGGAAATTCCATCAAACACAGCCCTGAATTGTTTCAACAAATGCTACATAGGTAACCCGCCTTCTCACCTGTGTGTGTGTGTTTTTTCTTCTCCATTTTTCCTGAAACATAAGATAAAAAAGTCTCCTTTAAGCGCTGAGGGAAGGTCATGTCAAACTCCAGCAGTGTGTGAGTTTGAAAAGCTTCCAAATAAAGGAAGCCGATGATGGTAAAGGGAGGAGGGAAGGCGTGGTATTTTCCTGCTGTGAGCTCCTGGAGGCTTTGGCTAAAGTGCTTCACTGTCTGTGCCTTGATCCTGATCAAACACAGCTTTATGAAGAGCTCTGGTTGGCTAAATCTTATTTAGAAGCAAAAAGAAAACACAAAACCTCAAATAGCATGTTGAGATTAGGACAGAGCTGCTCCCAGGGTGTGGACTGCTTCTCTCAGATATAGAACCCAAGGACAGTGGGTGGCGTGGAGTCCAGGCGAGGGCAGGCTGTTGAGAGAGGGTTCATGCTCTGATTACACAGCTTTGTTATCCTGGATATCTTACTTAACCTCTCTGGGCTTCAGTTCCCTGCTCGTTAAAGAGAGGTGATAATGATAGGTGCTTTGTAGGTGGGTTGAGTATAAAATGACACAACATAAGGAACGTAGGTGGCTTGGTATCAGCTCAGGGAATAAGCAATAATTTTTAGCTATTATCATGGAGGCAACATTTGTATATCCTCTTTGTACACCAACTCGAGGGTGAACTTGTTCCAGGTGTTCACCAGGTAAGTTGAATAATGCAGGTTAATGGAACCCTTACTTTTCATTCCACAACAGTCTTTGTAGGCTGATGTTTGTCATTGAAAATTTTCACAGAAGAAGCCTCAAAACAGGCAAGATCCTGATGGCAGGGGCAAGGAGTGTTCCCTTCTGAGACTCTTGGCTGGGTTCTTGTGAAACTATTTTCTTAAATCAGAATGGCCATTTTTTTTTCTCTTTTTTTTGACAGTCATGATTCCCACAAAGATAAGCCTGCACGTTTGGTCTTCTCTTACTGCCATCTACCAATGTCACCACCCCTCTCCTTCTCTGCTGTGCCTCCCTGTGCTCAGCCACATCAGTACTTGCAGGAGAAGGAGGAGGGGGCCCGAGGATGGAGACATTTCCGTGACACATGGAGCCCTGGAGGCTGGGCTGCTATTTCTCACAATGACAGGACTCTATAGGGAACGCCACTCTTGCTGTGAGGGTTGTCCATTTGTCTTTATTTTCCAGAGCACTGTACAGAATCTAAGCTCTTGGGGAAGTGGTCAATATTCAGGATACTTTTGACTTTCTGAGCATTTTTCGGTGGAATCAGCGAGGCTTTTATTACTGATATCTGATGAACATTTTGGGGCCCAGTTTCCAAAGTCCAGCTAGACCTTTGGCAATCGAAGTTATTGTCCCCACAGGCTCATGATTACTCTTGGAAAGACTCTTGTCTGTGACTCATCCATTTTTTTTTATTTGTGAAAAAAATGTCAGTGATCACATGAAGGGGGACCCCAGGCCCTAGGGGGTGGGAGGATCTCTGACTAGCACCACTTTTCTTACAGGTTTTGAGTATTTGGGAAGATGGAAATCCAATGTGGATTTTACAACTAAACTAACTCAGCTGGTGGCCACTGTCTTGGCCTGGATGGGCTGGGAATATGGGGCCCTCACGATGAAACCACAGCATTATAGCAAGGTAGGCAGCAGCCCTGATGTTCAGCCCAGCAACTTGGTGACCCCTGCACATGATTCTCTCTGAGCCTCCATTTCCTTACTAAAGCAAACTGGTTTATTGGAAGAACTCAATTCTTCTTGAGAAGCAGAGAGCGGTATTCACAGGGAGGATGAAAGGTGGGGGAGGAGAACACGTGTTCATGGGGACTTAAATGCTTTGCTCATTTGTGTCTCAAAGGCCACAGAAGGAGCCATGAAGATGGCTTCAGAGCCTGGAGTTAGAACAGCAGACTTGTCCTTTATGATCAGGGCACAGTATTACTGTGGAGGCTCATGGGACTATGTCCTGTGCCAGGACCTTGGAGTCTTGCTTCTACCTCAAAGGACAGGGCACTGGTATTTATGCTAGAAATATTCTATGTCTAGGTTAGGTCCCTTGGCTACAGCTAGGGAAGAGGTTGTAATCTAAGTGAGCCATCTATAAAAGCCACCATTTATGGATGATGTTCGTATAGAAAACACACAGTAGAAGGAGGTTAGGGGCCTCTGAGTGAGACAGGCTGTGATTCAAGTCCCACCTCTGTTGCTTGCTCACTGTGTGTTACTTAAACTATCCGAACTTCATTTTTCTCCCCTGTAAAAGGGTAATATTGTCTGGCAATAGTAAGCATTAGGTGAAATAGATATTTGTAAAGTGCTTATCCCAGTGACTGGCACAGAGTAAGTGTTCAAAAACAGTACCTTAAAAATAGTCTTGGAACAAAATGCAAAAGTCAACACAAGTATGAAAAGCCAAAGAACAATGACTTCCCAAGGTTAGGCGTGACCTGAGAGGCTATATGTTTCACTTCTTGTTTTTAGGAGATGTCCAATAATTCCAGGATGAGTAATATTATCAAGTCTGCATTGCAAGGAGACTTCTTAATCAATTTCAGTGGTTTCCCCTCAGTGTTTATAACCTTGACATCCAGCCCCACCACACCGAGACCCTGCTGGTCATCACTGAATGACTTCAGCAGCTTGGACAGAGATCAAACTCTAGGGGAGGTTCTATGAATGTTTAGGAGATAAGCAAAAAACCATCATTAACAAAACAGACCCTTTGACCAAAGTGAAATCCTGCTAATTTTAACTTTGCTTACTCCCTTTTGTTTTCTTGTCCAGCTGGTTAATAACTTCACTATTGAAAATTGGAAAGCATTAATTTAGAGATTCCCTAGGCATCTCTTCTCTATGCTGATCCATCCTCGGTTCCTTTATCTTTCTCTTTCCTTTGATTTGGTTTTAAGCTCTGTTCTCCATAGGTGTTGGGATATATGACTCCACTCAGCTGGAGAGCTCCTGGGATGGATGAGAGCAGTAGTGCTGGAGCTACTGCAGATAATATGCAAGGCAGAAAATCCAATTATAGGTAATTAGGAGTCAACCCAAGATTCTTTAGAAAATGGCTTGCCAGGACCTTATGGTCATAAAGAACTGAATTTGAATAAAAATTAATTTGAAGTGACCTGACTACTAAGTTTGATAATTATTTATCAGTTTCCCAGGGCTTTTCTCTGCTATACATTCAATTTCAGCATCCTTTGATGAAGGGTTTCAGTGTCAGGATGCATCTGACAAACGGATACCTTGTTTGGAGCTATTCTAGGATCTGTCTCTGTTACTCATATGGTGTTGAGACTTACTACATCTTCATAGTTGTACACGGAATGAGTTAGCCCTACAAAACTTGGACAGTAACTCAATGATCACTCTCATTTCTATTTTCTCCCATCCATGGCAATTTTTCAAAACCAGAAATAGCTTTTTGTATTATGAGAATCACTCCACACATTGAAAAAGTCACAAAATCACAAAAAATAGAATTCACCTCTAATTCACCACCTAGAGATGACCATGAATACCTTTTCTGAGCAGATTTTTGGCCAGTCTGTCTTTCTTTAAGTATCTCATTCTGTCTTCTACTCTAAATAGGAGTAATAACAGTTTCTATTTAGAAACTACAACTGACCATGTGTTTGGTCTTGTAATAGGGTGTTTATTGCTTAACAATCTCTCCATCACCAGCAAACGGCATTTTTTTACAGTACTAGAGATTGAAACTAGGGCCTCTTGAATGCAAAGATTCTGTTACTTGAGTCTTTGTCCGGCCCATAAAAACAACCTTTTTTTTCTTTTTGTGGTACAGGGGTTTGAACTCAGGGCTTTGCATTTGCTAGGTAGGAGTTCTACCACTTGACTCACACCTCCAGCCCTTTTTGTGATAGTTTTTTTTCAGACAGGGTCTTGTGCTTTTTGCTCTGATCTGGCTTAGACTGATCCTCCTACCTATACCTCCCCTGTAGCTGGAATTACAGGAGTGAGCCACCTTTCCAGTCTTGTTTGTTGAGATGGGATCTTGCTAACATTTTTTTTTTGGCCTGGGATGACCTTGAACCAGGATCCTCCATCAAGAGTAGTTGGGATTACAGGTGTAAGCCAGCACACCTGGCCCCACCATAGCAATCTTTATCATAATTTTAAATGGCTTCAGAGTAATAGTTCATAAATAATACTTTATCATTATTTCAAAATCATTTCATCCCCAATTCTCGCTCCAGTCTCTGCTGATTAATCTTGGTTGTCAACTTGACTGGATTGGGAAGTGCCTAGAGATTAGTAAAGGCACAATTCTGAGAGTCTGTCAGGGTGTTTCCAGAGATGATTGATATGTTGGAGAAGACCCACCCTGAATGTGGACAGCACTGTCCAATAGGGTGAGGGCTCAGATGGGATGAAAGCGGAAGAAGAAGTCCACCAGTGCGGGCATGCAGGCAATCCTTCTCTTGGTCTCCCGGCCGCCATGAAGAGAGCAGCTCTGCTCCACCACCTCCTTCTCTGGATGTTCTGCTTCACTGACAATGAAGCCAGCTAGGCATGGACTGAAACCATAAGCCACATAAACCTCCCTCCCTTAAGTTGTTTTCTCAGGTAATTTGTCACAGTGATGAGTCTGACTGACACAGGGATTAGGGATGATGAGGATTTTCTATAGCTCCCCTCTCCTCTCCTCTCCTCTCCCTTCCACTCATCCTCTCCCCTCCCTTTCCTTCTTCCCTCCCTCCCTCTCTCCCTCCCTCCCTCCCTCCCTCTCTCCCTCCCTTCCTCCCTCTCTCCCTTCCTTGCAGCAGTACTGGGGTTTGAACTCAGGGCCTTGTGCTTGCTAGGTAGGTGCTCTACCACTTGAGCCTCACCTCAGCCCATTTCAGCAGGCATTTCTTAAGAAGCAACACTTCAGCAGCTTCATCCATAAGAACCCAGTTGCGTTGGCATACCAAGGGGCAACTGTCTTACCAGAAGCATCCCGGGCCTGCTCTCTGCATGACTAGAAGTTGGGGGTAACTTGGGCAGTGAGGAGGTCTGCACTACTCTTACTGATCTAGAATCGTGTCTAACCTGGTTCATGAAGGGTTCTGAGGAGCTGGAAGTAGGCAGTGGGAATTTTTTCCTGACATGCCTCACTCCAATATGGCCAGCACAGCTTGTCCTCATCCGACCCCCACTATGGATTTAACTCCTTGTTCTTGTCACCACCTGTCACCAGTGTCAATGTAAAATATTCAGATCCGTAGGTAACAGATTCTGAGCTTGCTAGCTCTCTTGAACTGGGGCCTTATTTTCTCTTTTCAATTCCCCTTTCAATTTACCCTTTGCATAGTTTGATACACATCAGTGGCACTAAATAAATAAGCCATAATTAATACATATTTTGCTCTTGTACTGTTTATTTTCCTCTTCTGGAACTCAGATTAGAGTATGTTCCCCGCAGCCTGAATATTTAAACACTAAGCCAAAGGGACTCTTCGGCCCCCTTCTTTCCCTTGTTTTATGGTGAACTAATTATTTTAACTAGGAGTGCCATTGTCCCAGGCACCTTCAATTTGGCACCTTAATAATTAGGCAACTAAAAAGAATATAGTTGTAGAAATAGTGGTTGTGTGAACAAATCACAAATGTGTGCTTAAGGAAAGACAGAGGAACCTGGGAATATTAATTTTCTTCTAGAAAAGTCCTCTTAAGCAGCAGAGGTGTGTTGTCAGAGCCCACAAGAGTCCTGAAGAGCCAGGCTCAGGAAAAGCACGGTCAACATCCTTTCTGAAGCTGCTAATACGTGTCACCAAACACGTAAAGTGAGGCCATGCGTTGGTGTGGGAATGTTTCTGAGACGAAGTCTAGGGAGGCTTCCTGTGATAACCCTCATATCCTCCGCGAGGGGAGGGAGCTGGGATTTGATGTGCTTTCTCAGAACAGAAATGTTCAGCAAATGCTTGTGGTGTGCCAAGAGTCACTACTTACTACGCCATTGATAATCATTTTACAATTCAGGAAGTACTATTATCTCCATTTTACAGACAGGGAAACCGAGGCTCATAGATACTAAACAACTTGCCCCCAAATTACACTGCTGGTAAGTGAAGAACTGAACCCAGGCCTGCCTGGTTCCCTGCCTGGGTGGAAACCCAACACCACTGTCACACGGCATGGCAGATGTCACCACCAGGGCTGAAGAAGAATTTTATTCCTAGCAGCCAGCAATCAGAGTGGCAGCCAGATAATTCACTTGTCTCCCGAAGGAGCTTTGTTCATGGGACAGTCTTCAAATGGGGCATGAAAAGGCACTTGGCAAATTGCAAAAGGAAATAACGCTTCAAAATGAAAAATTGACTCACATTTATCAACTGTAGGTAACACAGGAGCCGGCGCTATCCATCTGGGGCCATCGCTGGAATCAGTTGCAAAGAATTATACTGAGGATGAAAATGCCTGCATTCCTTGATTCTAATCTTCTACCAAAGCAGACGTGATTTCCTAATCACTGCATTACCACGGCCCCACGTGGACTTCATCTTTGTTTTATTTTATTTGTTTGGCTTTGGTTACTGTTTTAATAATGGTGAAATACACTAGGGCATCCTAGCAGGCATTTGCAATGTGCAGTGACAAGCTTTTGAAATTTCCTTCAGATAGATTTGAACGCAAAAGCCATTTTTAACATTGAGAGGGGGATGATCCACTAGGAGTTTGCATCTTTCCCAAATTGAATCTTGTGATTGTGGAGATGAGGCAAGTTGTGATATTGCACCTTGTGTGTACTAGGATTATGAAGCAGAGGCAACCTCCCTGCTGATAAAAGAAAAGTAAGTTCAAGAGGTTTATGGTGAACGTGGCTTGCCTATTTGGTTTATCTGAGTATCAAATAAACAAACTGAATAATTTGTTCTCTTCCTTTCCCTCTAAACAGGTCTTTCCACTTCACTGCTGGGGCCAAAGTATAAAGGATTCAGATCTAATCCCTGAAACTCCATCAGTAGAATGAGCACAGAATAGACTGCTGGTGTGTGTAGGTGAAGGCATGTGTCCCTGCTTAGTCCATTTAAACAGTTGAAGGAAAGAATATTTATGCACATTTTGGTGAAGGAAGTAAACGACTTTCATAATGAAAAGTGAAATTAAACTCTTTTGCCACTGGCTAAATCAAATATCCAACAACATAATAATTTCTTTCTTTTAGAAATTTTTATTGACATATAAATGCATACACCACTTGATAATTATTCTTTTAAAAATTTTATTGTTTTTGGCAGTACTGGAGTTTGAACTCAAGGCCTTGCACTTGCTAGGCAGGCACTTAGGTGCTTTACCACTTGAGCCACTCTGCCAGCCTTATTTTTTTCTTTTGGTGCGTGTTGGGTGTTTTTGAGATAGAATCTCATGAACTATTTGCCCATGGCTGACGTTGAACAGTGATCTTCTTGATCTCTGCCTCCTGAGTAACTAGAATTATAACTGTGAGCCATCAATGCACATCTTCATTTTATTTCTGAATTAACATACATAATAATATGAGGGGATTTCATTTTGATAGTTCCATACATATATATACAATATAGTTTGAACAAGTTCACCCCCTCCATTCTTCTCTCTCTCCTCTTTCAAACAGTGTTTGGTGGGTTACATTATGCTGTCTCCATATACATATGTATATCATACTAAGATCCTTTTCACCCCTCAGTATCCTTTACTTTCTGCTTCTCTCCTTTTGATATCCTCACCCAGTCACCCTTTTATGTTTATGATCCATTGCCATTATTATTGTTATTCATGTCAGCACTCTCAGGGGCTTGGATGAATTCAGTTTTCTTTTTTTCTTTGAACCGCTAACTTCCATAAGGCCTCATTGACTGTCTACTACATGTTCCACTCTACATTGTGTTTATTTCTCCCTAGAGTCTAAGAGGCTGACCTGAGGTTCCCATTTGATTGTAGGGACTTAACCAAAATTTTGAATGGGAGAGTTATTAGATGGTGTGAACAACTAGCTCTTGGTGTTGAGTATAAACAGACAATTTTGCCACAAACCTGTGTGATTAAAGGACAATGACAAGTTTTTTCACTCTACATACAGAGATACATCTTGAAAATTCATGTATATTTGTGTAGAAATGGGATGAAAGAGATTCATTTATAATTTTTGAATCTTGCCTCTAAAGGGAAATGATTTTTCCTTTGGAGCATTCCTCCCCACCCCACCTTTCCTTTCTTTATGAAGCAGAATCTGAGTAATGGACAAAGGAAAAAAAAGTAGTGTGAGACATCAGAGAAACCCAAGGGAACTACATAATGAAAGAAAGAAAAAAAGACAGAAAGAAAGAAAAAAGAAAGAAAGACAGACAGGGATGCCAGGATGGCAGATAGCTGAGGGTCACAGAAACCCCAAGCTCCACTACTTCAGAAAAATGCTTCAGAGTTGTGGCAGCAAGAAAAGGGCAATTATAATGTTTCAGCCAACTAAATTACTGCCAACACATAGGGTGCACATAAGGTTCAATGACTGACCCTTAAAATAGCTTTTTATTGCACATACTAGCTGGGAAGTCCTGGAGTGGGCTGGGACCAGCACAGGTGCTGGCTTGCCAGCAGAAAAGGCATTTTTTTCCCTTCCTTTTCTTCTCACTTCCTCTCTTCCATTCATAAAAACCACAAACTTAATGCAGAGAACTGTAGAACATATTGAGCAAGAATCCATAGTGTCCTGGGCCCACCATATTGCACAGACACAGAACTGTGGACTCCAGCCAACATGTACCCCACCAGAGCTGACCCAATTCCTCTGGAGTGAATCTGCAGCCCCACATTTGAGCAAAGCACAAAATAGAAACATGGGAAGAAAAGGAAGGCAAGTGAATATGATGCCTCAAAAGGCTAGCAATAATATAATAGAAGGTTTAATGGGAAGTGAAGAATGAATTCCTAGTTACTGATCTCAAAGGTATGATAAGAAAGTTCAATGAGTTTGAAGAGGAGCTTAAACAAAACATGCAAAACAATTCAACAAATATGAAGAGAACATGGATAAAAAACTCAAAAAGACTCAGAAACAACTAAATAAACTTACAATTTCAACAAACTCCAAAATGAAACTAAGGAGACTATAAAAAAAGAGGTACATGAGATAAAAATGACAACACAAGATATGAAAGGGAAGTATAACAAAGTTTTGGAAAGTCTCAGGAAAAAAATCAAATAAATCCTGGAAATAAAAAGCCCTTTAAATCAACTAGAAATATAGTTGAAAATCACTCCAGCAAAGTGAAACAAGTGGAAATCAGAATCTCAAGGCTTGAAGACAAAAAAGATACATATGAAAAAGCAGAAGAATCATTAGACAAAAGACACATGAGTTGCCAAAAGAACACACAAAAACTCTGAGACTCCATCAAAAGACCAAACCTGCAAATCATAGGGATTGAAAAAGGAGAAGAGGTCCAAACCAAAGGTATATGTAATATATTCAACAAAATCTCAAGAAAGAAATACCCATTCAGGTACAGGGAGCCTCCAGGACACCAAACCAACATGACCAAAAAAGAACCTCTATATAGCGTATTAAAACAATTAGCACAGAGAACAAGGAAAGAATATTGAAGGCTGTAAGAGAGAAAAATCAAATAACATGTAAATGTAAACCCATCAAAATAACAGATTTCTCAACAGAAGCCTTAAAAGCAAGAAGGGCATGGAGTGAGGTATTTCAAGCACTGAAAGAAAACAACTTCAGCTCTAGGATACTCTACCCAGTAAAGCTATCATTAAAAATTAAAGGTGAAACAAAAACTTTCCATGATAAACAGAAACTAAATGCATGACCACTAAACCACCAATACAGAAGATACTGAAAGGAATCCTACATCCAGAAGATGAAAAACAACATAGCCATGAAAGGCTAGGTTATTAAAACCCAAGGGGAGACCAGATAAGTAATCAGAGAGTAGCATAGAAATAGTTACACACACACAAACCTGTACAGAACAAGAACAACTAAATGGCAGGAATCACCACATACCTCATAATATTAACACTGAATGTTAATGGACTCAATTTCCCCATCAAAAGACACTGATTGGCAAACTGGATTAAAAAGGAAGACCCACCTTATGGACAGAAACAAACATTGCCTTAGAGTGAAAGGATGGAAGAAGACTTACCAAGCTAATGGCTCCACAAAACAGGCAGGAGTAGCAATACCTATATCAGGTAAAGTAGACTTCAAACCTAAATTAGTCAGAAGAGACAAAGAAGGTCACTTCATACTAATAAAAGGAGCAATATAACAAGAGTAAATAACAATCATTAACTTGTATGCACCCAATGTCAGTGCACCCAACTCCATTAAACATACAACTACTGGACTTAAGAACACAGATGAGCCCCAACACAGTGGTGTTGGAAGACTTCAGTACAACTCTAGAATTGAATGACACCATAGATCTAATGGACCTGACCGGACATCTACAGAGTATCCCATCCTGCAATAGCACAATATGCATTCTTCTCAGCAGCCCACGGAACCTTCTCAAAAAAAGACCATATTTTAGGTCACAAAGCAAGTCTCAATAAATACAACAAAACCAAAATAACCCCCTACATATTGTCTGGCCACAACACAATAAGAATAGAACTCAACAACAAGAGACCGCAGAAAATACACAACTGGAGGCTGAATAACATGCTGCTTCTCGATGAGTGGGTTATTGAAGAAATGAGGAAAGAAATAAAAAAGTTCCTGGAACTTAATGAGAATGAAACCTATGGGACACAGCAAAAGCTGCCCTAAGGAGAAAGTTTGTAGCCATGAGTGCATATATTAAAAACACAGAAAGAGCTCAAATAAACCACCTAATGTTACATCTCAAACTCCTAGAAAAACAAGAGATAGCTAAATCCCAAACTAGCAAAAGTAGAGAAATAAAAATAAGGGCTGAACATGAAGAAGAACGAAATGTTATCATTTGCTGGTAAATGGATGGAATTGGAGAACATCATTCTGAGTGAGGTTAGCCTGGCCCAAAACACCAAAAATCGTATGTTCTCCCTCATATGTGGACATTAGATCAAGGGCAAACACAACAAGGGGATTGGACTATGAGCACATGATAAAAGCGAGAGCACACAAGGGAGGGGTGAGGATAGGTAAGACACCTACAAAACTAGCTAACATTTGTTTCCCTTAACACAGAGAAAGTAAAGCAGATACCTTAAAAGCAACTGAGGCCAATAGGAAAAGGGGACCAGGAACTAGAGAAAAGGTGAGATCAAAAAGAATTAACCTAGAAGGTAACACCCACGCACAGGAAATCAATGTGAGTCAACGCCCTGTATAGCTATCCTTATCTCAACCAGCAAAAACCCTTGTTCCTTCCTATTATTGCTTATACTCTCTCTTCAACAAAATTAGAGATAAGGGCAAAATAGTTTCTGCTGGGTATTGAGGGGGTGGGGGGGAAGGGATGGAGCAGAGTGGGTGGTAAGGGAGGGGCTGGGGGCAGGGGGGAGAAATGACCCAAGCTTTGTATGCACATATGAGTAATAAAATTAAAAAAAAATAAATAAAATCATCTAGGTAACCTAAAAAAAAAAGGGCTGAAATTAACAAAATGGAGACAAAAAAAAAATACAAAGAGTGAATGAAACAAAAAGCTGGTTTTTTGAAAAAATAAATGTGACCAACAAACCCATGGCAAATCTGACTAAAATGAGTAGGGAAAAGACTCAAATTAATAAAATTAGAAATGAAAAATGGGAGCTAACAAATACCAAGGAAATCTAGGGAATCATCAGGGACTACTTTGAACACCAATATTCAAATAAATTGGAAAATCTAGAAGAAATGGAGAAATTTCTGGATATATATGACCATACAAAACTGAACCAAAAGGATATTAACTGAACCTAAACAGATCTATAACACACAATGAAATTGAAACAACAATAAAGAGTCTCTCAAAAAAAAGAAAAGTTCAGGACCTGATGGATTCTCTGCTGAATTCTAAAAGACCTTTAAAGAAGAACTAATACCAACTCTCCTCAGACTTTTCCACAAAATAGAAAAGGAAGGAACACTGCCAATCTCTTTCTATGAAGCCAGTATTACACTCATCCCTAAACCAGACACGGACACAACAAAAAAAGAGAATTAAAAGCCAATCTCTTTAATGAACATAGATACAAAACTTCTCAATAAAACATTGGCAAACTGAATTCAACAGCATATCAAAAAGATCATAAACCATGACAAATTTGGCCTCATCCCAGGGATGCAGGGATGGTTCAACATATGCAAATCATAAAATGTAATACAGCATATTAACAGAAGCAAAGACAAAAACCATATGATTATCTCAATAAATTCAGAAAAAGCCTGTGATAAAATTCAACATCCTTTCATGATAAAAGCTCTGATGAAACTAGGAATAGAAGGAATGTACCTCAACATAATAAAGGCTATGTATGACAAACCTATAGCCCACATCATACTAAATGTGGGAAAACTGAAAAATTTTCCCCTAAAATCAGCAATGAGGTTTCCAGTCTCTCCACTTTTATTCATCATGGTCTTGGAATTCCTAGCCAGAGCAATAAGACATGAAGAGGAAATAAAGGAATACAAATTGTAAAGAAAGTAGTCAAACTATCCCTATTTGCAGATGACATGATCTTATACCTTAAATATCCGAACAACTCCACCAAAAAAACTTTGAGACACCATAAATAGTTTCATCAACATAGCAAGATACAAACTCAATCTACAAAAATCAGTAGCCTTTCTATACACCAACAATGAACAGATTAAGGAAGAATATAGGAAAATCATTCTATTTACAATAGCCTCAGAAAATAAAATACCTATGAATAAACTTAACAAGGGACATGAAAGATCTCTACAAGGAAAACTATAAACTATTGAAAGAAATTGAAGAAGACTACAGAAGGTGGAAAGATCTCCCATGTTCATGGATTGGTAGAATCAACATAGTGAAAATGGCTATAGTACCAAAAGTAACCTACATGTTTAATGTGATTCCCATAAAAATTCCAATGGCATTCATGACAGAGATTGAAAAGTCAACCCTAAAGTTCACTTGGAAACACAAAAAACCACAAATAGCCAAGGCTATACTGAGCAAAAGAGCAATGCTGCAGGTATCACACACCTGACTTCAAATTATACTACAGAGCAATAGCAATAAAAACAGCATGGTACTGGCACAAAAACAGACATGAAGACCAGTGGAACAGAAAAGAAGACCCAGATATGAATCCACATGGCTACGCCTACCTGATTTTTGACAAATATGCCAAAAACATACAATGGAGAAAAGAAAGCCTCTTTAACAAATGCTGCTGGGAGAAGTGGATATCTGCATGCAGAAAATTGAAACTAGATCCATATTTGTTACCCTGTACAAGTATCAACTCCAAGTGGATTAAAGACCTCAATGTAAGACCTGAAACTTTGAAACTAGTGCATGTAAGAGCAGGGAATACACTGGAATTAATAGGCAAGGACTTCCTCAATAAAACTCAAATGGCTCAGCAGCTAAGAGAAAGGACTGACAAATGGGACCACATGAAATTAAAAAGCTTCTGCACAACAAAAGAAATGGTCTCTAAGTTGAAAAGGCTGCCCACAGACTAGGAGAAAATCTGTGCCAGTTATGTATCTTATAAGGTATTAATAATCAGAATACACAGGAAGCTCAAAAAACCAAGCTCTCTAAAAATCAATGACCCAATGAAGAAGTGGGCAAATGAACTGAACAGAACTTTCTTGCAGGAAGAAATCTGAATGGCCAATGAACATAAAGAAATGCTCAACATCCCTGGCCATAAAGGAAATGCAAATTAAAACCACATTAAAGTTCCACCTCCACTCCTTTTAGAATGGCTACCATCAAGAACACAAACAACAACAAATGTTGGCGAGGATGTAGAGAAAAAGGAACCTTCATACACTGCTGGTGGGAATGTAAGCTAGTATGCCCACTATGGAAAATAGTATGGAGACTCCTCAAAGAAAAAAAATAGAATTGCCATATGATCCAGCAATACCACTCTTAGGGGTATATCTGAAGGAATGTAAGTCAGGTTCCAACAAAGGCACCTGCACACCCTTGTTTATTGCAGCATTATTTACAATAACTAAGCTATGAAAACAGCCCACTACGGATGAATGGGTTAAGGAAATGTGGTATTTATACACAATGGAATTGTACTCAACCATAAAGAAGAATGTAATTTTGTCATTTGCAGGTAAATGGATGGAAGAAGAGAACATGGTCTTAAGTGAAGTTTGCCAAGTTCAGAAGATCAAAAGCTGCATGTTTTTTCTCATATGTGGGATATAATCCTAATACAAATGGTGTTAGTGTGAAAAACAGGTCACACTAATGGGAGGTCAGACATGAGGGAGGATGGTAAAATAAGGAAGTTAAAGTGAATATGGTTGATGTACTCTCTATACAAGAATGAATACAGAATATTGAAACTGGTTGAAACCACTGTAAGAAAGGGACTAAAGCAGAAAGAAGAAAAATAGAGGACATGAAACAAATTGGGGCATAATACATATACACATGTAAGTGCCACAAGGAAATCCCCTATGTAGCTTAAACAAACAAAATGTTATTTCTTTTTCCTTTCTTTTGCAAAATTGGAGGACAGGAGGAAGGAACAGTTCTCATGGGGAGGGGTAGGTGATTCCAGTGGGAGAGGGGAGGAGGTGGGGAAACAGTAAAAGAGGGTGAATATGGTGCAAAATCTGTTCACACATGAATGTAAACGGAAAAAGATACTGGTTCAAACTGTTTCTCAAATAGGGCAGGAGGGATAAAGGAGAATGGTGGAGTAGGTGAATTCAAGTATGATATACCCAATATATTGTAAAAGTATTTAAAAATGCCATAATGTACCCCCTACCCAGCACAATAAAATAAAATAAAAGAAAGAAAGAGAGAAAGAAAGAAAGCAGGACACTGTTGGCTCACACTTTTGATTGTAGCTACTTGGGAGGTTTGAGACCAGCCTGGGCAAATAGTTCACAAGATCCCACCTCCAAAATAACCAGATCAAAATAGACTGGAGGGGTGGCTCAAGTGGTAGAGCACCTGCTTTGCAAGTGTGAAGCTCTGAGTTTAAACCCCTGTCCCATCCAAACAATAAGCAATAAATAAAACACAAACATAAAGATGAGGCATAGAGACTTGGCAGGAAGCCAGAAGAATCACAGTGACTGGGTTTCCAAGAAATATTTTCAAGTAGTGAGGGTTTTCATCAAGGGGAAAATGAATGGTATAACTGGGCATGGATGGTTTTAAGGCCATTTTGGTATATATGAATAATATTCTAAGTTTTATCAAGATTCACAAGAACAGATAAAAACTCAAGTTTTTATTATCTATATAATAAAAACCCCATTTTGTACTGTTATTGTTGTCATTATTATTTTTAATAGATAAGGGTACTGTGTCAGCTAGGACCACTTAAGCTTCTGGTTATATCCATATATTCATTAATTTACCCATCTATCTATCCATCCATCCATCTATCCTTTTGGGTTATTTAGTTGTTTGTTGACTCTTTTGTGTGAAGTATTAAAATATCTTGGATTTTCAGACATGTTGTTTTTTTAAAATAGGTTCATCAAGTTTTTGATCTACACTACCCATCTATACGCCCCTGTCTTACATGTAATTTATCTTCTGAAAGAGAGGAAGGAGGAGTAATCTTCAAAATCCCTTTGGTTCCAATTCCCAATCACTGGGAAGCACATGAAGACTTTCAGCAACTGAAGCAGTGTGCTGCTCAGAGGGTCCAGCATCATGATACCCTGCCCCGTAAGGCTCCCGTGCAGAGCCCCATTCAGAATCCAGTCCCTGTTGCTGTCTGCACAGTTCAGATCCTGATGGGAAAGCCAGTGACATGTCTGGGTGACCTCCAAGGTCATTTTCAACTTAGAAGTATCATGACTCTATAATATGAAGAAATTTTAATTTATAGATAAAAGACTTCCTGGGATTAATTGAAAGAACAGGGAGAAGGTGGGTTGTTTAGTATATCAGCTCTGTCTGCCAGCTCAGTTTTTGACATTGGGCGTATCTGCTACATTTGACACTATCGTAGAACCTGCTTTTGTATTTAAAGATTTCATAACGATTTGTATTTCTACTGACATTTCCCTCAGAGAGTCAGGATGGCAGGTGCTCAGGGAAGTTTTCAATTTCTTCCCTCACTGTTGTGAAAGGCAAGAGCATTTCTCTGTCATACAAATGTTCAACATTCTCTTGATTCAAACCGATGTGTAAGGATAATAACAGCAGAGGGACTGGATAACTATGGAAATTTGAATGAAAGAGCAGAAAATGGCAAATTTAAGTTACCCTGGAGTCAACTTGAGGCTAACTTTAAGCAATCAAGTAGTAAGCTGCCTTTGTTCTGAGAACACTAACTCTGTATGTTAACTTGGTGTTATTATTCTGTAGTTTGTGAAGAATCTTTGAGATGACGCGTGGGCCATTGACTTGACCTCTCTAAACCTGACTTCTCTAAATTGACCTCACTTGCAAATATTAGGGTAGTGCTGCCAATCTTACAGAAGGATGGAGTTCACCAAACCGTTGACTAAATGATCTTACATAAAGCATTTGGTACCCAGTAGCTGTACAACTGCGACAGTGATGACGAAAAGGGTGGCATCCATCAGCACCCATTCTCCCAGACATATTTAAAAAAATTTAGGGTCAGCAGCAGATAGTAAGCACAGGGTTTGGTTGGCTTCCAGGATGTTCTATTTGGTAGTGTGTTGCTGCACACATTTCTCAATTTCTGTGAACCTTGTTTTCCTTATCTGAACAGGAGAGGAATACAACAAACATTCCCTCTCAGGGCTTTGGGGAGGATGAAGTGGGTTTATAAATAAAGTTTTAGGTGAATTTCTGTCATAGGGAAAGTGCTCAGTAGATGGTAGCAGCTGTTGTTGTGGCTATTATTATCAACTAAATGTAACATATAGCACACTTTGTCTGCCATCCATGTTAGTCCTTGCTTCCAGTTCAGTACAGGGTTTTCCAATGAGAGAGGAAGTGGTCCCTTGCTGGTGATGGAGCAAGAGAGAGATGCTTTAGTGGCATGGTTGGTCTCAGCCTGGGGGCAGACATTCTTTCCCAGAAGGGAATGTACTTTGGAGACATTATCAAGGCATGATGGGTCTCCTACAAGAATAACTTGAAGTTATTCTGTCTAAATGCAAAATAGTGTATTTAGTAAAATATTCAACAAAATAGAACTGAAAAGCAAACACTCTCACCAGTCTCTCTACCCCTACTCAAAGCATACTAAAAATATTTATAAAGAATGAGAAGAGCTGCATATATACATATAAAGACAGCCTAATGAAACCCACCCAATAGTGTTTGAGAGAAGGGAAGAGGGAAAGGGCACAGGGAGTATAACAGAGGAGGTGAAATTGATAAGGGTACACTGTACACATGTGTGGAATTATCACAATGGAATCCCCTCCTATTATTAATGCATACTAAATAAAAAATAAAATTAAAAATTAAAAAAATAAAGCCAGTGTGATCAAGTCAAAACATGCCAGGTGTGTGTCTATTTTTCTGAAAGCATCAGTTAAGAATAAAAGTTTAGTATCAAGCAAGAACACCCCAAAACAAAGGTCTTTGGACTGAAAAAAAAGAAGCTTTGTGTTGAAGCTTTCCAGAAAAAGGGATGATAAAAGCTGAAGGAGATGGATGTGTTTGTTGCCCTGATTTGAGCATATGCCTTGTGTACATGTGTTCGAGGGTCACACTAAACCCCACAAATACATACAATTACAAAGGAGAAAAACTAAGAGAACCAACAAAGGCATGAACAGTATACTGCTGCTAGCAGTTTGACAAATATGCTCACAGACCCTCCCCCATGAACATGGGATTATTTAAATCACATACACTTACTTAAGTAAAATTCATACCACTTACCATTTTTACTATTCTTCAGTGAGATCATATCACATGTATTTTCACACGTGACTTAACTTTACCCTGTGTGATGAACATCTCCCTTGGTTTTGTAATACAGGACATTCTATATAAGTGAAGACACTAGAATGAGTGGGTCGAACATCACTGCTTCCTTTCTGTCTTTGTGGTTGGGCTGTCCGTGTTTGTCTTAGGTGTTAGAAAGGCAACAGGCAACAGAACCAGGCTTCTGATTTCTTAGCATCATCAAGGATAAGGAGGAAACAGGTTTGGGGCAAGTATAACAGCTATCAAGTGAAAGAGCTGCTAAATAGATCGCATGACACAGCAGTTTGTCCAAACCAATGATGGCAGCCATTTCTAAAAAGAGTGTTTAATAATCTCTGAAGAAATGATAGCTTTAACAACAAGAACCTTTTGATGTTATTCCACTGGCTTTGCTGTAATGGAGTCCAGTGGTTAAAATTGTGCACTTGGAGTAGGTATAACTTGGAGTCAGTTCCTAGCCTTTCTGTTACTAGCTGGGTGACTTTAGGAAAGTCCCTTTATCTCTTTAAGCATTTGTTTCTTCCTCTGTGAAATGGGTGAAAGGATATCTGAGATCTCTGAGGGTCTCGGGTGAGAGGCTGACTCTAGATGATGTACGTGGTCCCACAGTGCTTGACTGATGGCAGATGCTCAGTAAGGGGCAGGCATTTTTTCAGAGAAAGCATGAGGTCATCTGAGCACACTAGGGAGGCTGAAAAATGACACACAGTGGCATGGGGCACTGAGTTCATAAATTCTACCACAGGAATGTTTGCTGAACACTCACCAGTGCCCAGTGCTGTGTCCTAGGCCCCAAGGCCTAGTGAATGGGAAGAGGGTGAAGGTCATTTCTGTTCTTGAGTAGTTTATGGAGTCTTGGAGAAGAGAGATGAACCAAACAACAAGAATAAGCTGTGCTTGCCCTAGATGTGCAGGGGAGGAAGCCATGGTTATTTCTTACTGTGGAGATGGTCCATTCACACCCCTTCTTCCTTAGTACCCACTTATCCAGCAACACTTGGCCTCCTTTCAGCTACTCTCTTGGGGAAGTGATACATTAGCTCAATTTGGTCAATAGATATGCTTTGATGTGTTCTTATGCTGTATTTTTAAAATTGGTTGTTAATGCTTTTTGAAAAAATTGGCCGTATCTTATATAAAAATCTGGGAATCTGACTTCTCTTGAAAGTGGATTAGCTGTAGCTATTGCTCTTTTTTTGGGCGGGTACTCTTACTCCCCAGTTCCCTCCTGGCCCACCCATTAATCATGCATATTATCTGCAGGAGTTCTGGCTCTGATGCTCAAGCTCTCCACTAGCACACACCTGTCTTCTACGTGGGATACCCTTACCTCTTCTCCTTGCCTTATTAACTACCTCTCCCTTTCCCATCCTAGCTCAAGCTCCATGTCTTCCTGGGAGCCTTGCCTGAACAACTCGATCTTCTGATTTCCCTCCTGTGCTCTCTCATCCCATGCATTTCTAAGACAAGAGCTAGTGAAACTCTTCTCCCTCAGGAGGTAGGAGCACTGACAATAAGAAGCAGACTGTGAATAGCCAAGACAATACTGAGCAAAAAGAGAAATGGTGAATGTATCACAATACCCAACTTCAAACTAAACTACAGAGCCATAGCAATAAAAACAGCATGGTACTGGTACAAAAACAGATATGAAGACCAGTGGAACAGAATAGAAGACCCAGATACAAACCCATGCAGCTACATCCACCTAAGTTTTGACAAATGTGCCAAAAACATACAATGGAGAAAAGACAGCCTCTTCAACAAATATTGCTTAGAAAAGTGTTTATCTGCCTGGAGAAAACTGAAACTAGAGCCATGCCCATCACCCTGAACTAGTATCAACTCAAAATGGATTAAGGACCTTAATATCAGATGGGAAACCTTGAAGTTAGCACAGGAAAGAGCAGAGGATACACTGGAAGCAATAGGTATGGGCAAAGATTTCCTCAGTAGAACTCAAATGGCCCAGCAACTAAGAGAAAGGATGGATAAGTGGGACTACATGAAATTAAAAAGCTCTGTACAACAAAAGAAATAGTCTCTAAACTGAAGAGACCACCCACAGACTGGGAGAAAATCTTTGGTAGCTACACATCAGACAAGGGACTGATAACCAGAATATACAGAAAGCTCAAAAAACTAAACTCCCCCCAAATCAATGAACCAACAAAGAAGTGGTCAACTGAACTAAACAGAGCTTTTTCAAAGGAAGAAGTCCAAATGCCTAAAAAACACATGATAAAATGTTCACCATCCCTGGCCATAAAGGAAATGCAAATCAAAACCACATTAAGATTCCACCTCACTCCTGTTAGAACAGCTACCATCAAGAACATCACCAACAACAAATGTTGGCGAGGATGTGGGGACAAAGAAACCCTCATATACTGCTGGTGGGAGTGTGAGCTAGTACAACTGCTATGGAAAACAATATGGAGGCTCTTTAAAAAGCTAAACATAGATCTGCCATATGTGGGGGCAGGAGGGAGAAATGACCCAAGCCTTGTATGCACATATGAATAATAAAAAAAAATAATCCAGAAGAAAAAAAAATAGATCTGCCATATGATCCAGCAATATCCCTATTCCTAGGGATATACCCAAAGGAATGCGACTGAAGTTATTACAAAGGCACCTGCACACCCATGTTTACTGTAGCACTATTCACAATAGCCAAGTTATGGAAACAGCCAAGATGCCCCACTACCGATGAATGGATTAAGAAAGTGTGGTATTTATATACAATGGAATTTTATTCAGCCACAAAGAAGAATGAAATTTTGTCATTTGCAGGTAAATGGATGTAACTGGAGAACATCATCTTAAGCGAAGCTAGCCAGGCTCAGAAGGCCAAAAATCGCATGTTCTCCCTCATATGTGGATTATAGACCTAAAACAAATGCAGTAATATTATTGGACAAGGTTCACGCACTAAGGGGAGAATGCACGGGAGAAATAGGGAAAGGGGAAGGAAACCTAAACCTTGAAAGTGTTTGATGTGCCCACTGTAGTGGAGCTAATATAGTAATCTTAAACTGGCAGAGGCCACTATGGGAAGGGGACTAGGAAGTAGCGAAGAGGTCTGGTAGAGATGAACCAATGTGGGTTGTAATACACACGTGCATGGAAACAACACAAGGAAACTCCCTGTATAGCTATCTTTATCTCAAGCTAGCAAAAAATGCCATGTTTCCCTTACTATCTCTTACGTTTTTCTTCAACAAAATTGGAAAACAAGAGAATGGAGCAGGTTCTGCCTGGAAGTGGGGCAGGGGGAGGGAGTGAGCCAAACAATGTAAATGTAAAAATGATAAAATAATAATAAAAAAAAGAAGCATACTGTCTGGGCACCGGTGGCTCACACTTGTAATCCTAGCTACTTAGGAGGTAGAGATCAGGAGGATCATGGTTTGAAGTCAGCCTGGCCAAATAGTTCTATGAGACCCTATCTCAAAAAAAAAAAAAAAAATCACAAACAAGGGCTGGTGGAGTGGCTCAAGGTGTAGGCTCTGAGTTCAAACCCCAGTACCACAAAAAAAAAAAAAAAAAAAGAAGCAGACTGACCTAACTTTAAATCCTGTATAGGCAAAACACCAGCTTACTGCCTGTGTCTGAAGGGACACCACTCCCGGGGTCCTGCCTTGCTGTTCCAGGGCTTATGTCCAACACAAACACAGCAAGTTTATCTCTATATGTCTAATTTTTAAATTCCTATCTCTCTGTTCCACTGGGATGCAAGATTTAGCTCACCATTGTATCATGGAGCTCAACACATGACTGGCCCCCTGCAAGTCCTCAATGACATTTGCTGAAGGAATGAAAAAACTAAATACTTAGGTTAGATTCACCGCTTGAGAAATTACACTGCATAATTGGCCAAGGTGATTTGGAAACAGAAAGTTTTTGAATATTAATGTTCTTCCTGAGAAGACAAGAGCTATGAAGGCAAATTCCTACTTTCTCCTCAAGAGGAAATTAGAAATTAAGAGGAGAATTTGCACCCCTGGATCAATAGATGGCAAAATTTCAGCTGCATAACCTTAAAACCCAAGCAATTAACTTTGTTTGAAAAGGTCAGCAGTAGTTGTAATCTGCAATCCTGACAAGTTGAGCTGTCTAACAGAAGTCTGTGGAAAACTGGAAATATTAGTGTCAAAATCAATGGGAGCCTTGTTTATGCTGTCACATGCAGGGTTACTGTATCTGTATCCATTGCCATTCAACAGCAGGTAGGGTTTTCTTTTCCAAATATAGCATGGAGAACTTGTCACCACTATCTTAGAACCTACTAGTCAAAGTAGCTTCGTTTTTTGAGTGTCTGTTCTGCAAACACTGTAGATACTTTCATATATGGGACCTTCCAGCTTTGCATCATCTATAAGGTTAATACCATCAGTGTTCTTATTTCAGGCAGAGGAAACTGAGGTGCAGAGAGGTCTAACTGCTGGTCCAACATCACAGTTTAAGAGGATGAAACTCTTATTGATAAAACCTGGGTTGTCTGAACCCTCCATCCACAATCTCTCAAACTCTGGTCTGAGAGAAATGGACCTTGGGTTCCAGAGGGAAAGCTGGGCTGGTCTGTTTAATCATATTCTGATTTTGTGAACTGCTCTCTGTCTACTGTCACACCCTTGCCTGCTTGTTAGATGCAAAGTGATATTTTTAATTTTAGAAACTAAGAACCCTGCAGGCAAGCTGTATTGTATTGTTGTGTGTGTGTGTGTGTGTGTGTGTATGTGTGTGTGTAGAGGCTGGAAGAAAAAAGGCAGGTGTGGATTATAACAAAACACCAAACAAGCCATACTGCAATGGCTAATACTTTTCTCAGCCTCCTCCTAATGTCAGTCTTCTCACCTTAGTCCTGGCCCCTGTGATTTTCTGCATATTTGTGGCTCTGGGATGAAGCAGGCTCAGTATAGCTATTCTGGGTCCAAAAGACATTCAAAAGAGTCCTGGAAAACTGAGGAAGTAGCAATGAAATACTCTTTCAAGCTTGTCTTCTGTCTATGCTGCCATAGCAAAAACACCATAAATTGGGGTGGGGGTGTCTTACAGGCAACAGAATTTATTGCACATAGTTCTGAAGGCTCAGAATTCCAAGATCAGACACTAGCAGATTTAGTGTCTGTGAGAGCTTGCTTCTCTGGTTTGTAATGGTGCCTTCTCACTAAGTTCTCTTGTGGTCAAAGGGGACAAGGGATCTCTGTGGGATTTCTTTGATAAAGGCACTAATCCTATTTGTGAGGGTTCCATCATCACTGACTAATCATTTCCCAAAGGCCTGCTACCATCTTGCAGAGACACCATCCTTTTCTGTTGGAACTATGCTATGATGTCATCCTACTGGTCTCCTAGTCTCTGCCTCTGTCCCCAGCTGGATGATATTCCTTCAATAGAAGATAATGTCAGTCCTCTGCCCAAGTCCAGCCAGTGGCTTACCATTTCTTTCAGAGTCAGGCAAGCTCCACAACCTTGGTGTCTTGGCTACCCCAGTGGCCACCTTCCCACCTGCCTCCCCTCCTGATCTCCCCCTGCTACACTGGTTCCTCACTGTTTCCCATATGTACCAAGAAGGCCCCTGCGACTGCCTTTGATTTGTTGATCTTGTTGTTTGGTGTATTCCCTTCCCAGATAGACAGACGAGTGTACTCTGTTATTTTATTTAGGCCTTTTAGACTGGAGTTCTGGCTCAAGCAGTAGGAAGCAAGAAGTAGCTCAAACAGTTGCAAGCAGGAAGCCCTGAGTTCAAATCTTAGTTGTACCAAAAAAAAAAAAAAAAGAAACAACTCATGGTCTTTTCTCAAATGTCTACTCTGTCTAATGGCCCTTCTGACTTCATATACAAAATTTCCCCATCATATTCTGTCATCTTTCTCATGACACCCGTGGACACCTGCCCATTGCCTGGCTCTTCAAACACAGTATCAAGTTAGGGACTGGAGAATTTGCCTGTTCCACTTCCATTGTGTCTGTGTCTCATAGACTAGTAGCTGGTATATGGTAGGGCCTTGAGCAGATGTGGGATGAATGTATGATTGAATCATGACACACTGGTCACTCCAATGAATTGGCCACATTCAGCCTATGTCAGTTAAGTGGTCGCCTTTCCAGGCCAGTCCTATTACTCTGTTGGAAACGACCCAGCCTTCAGCCCCAATTGCAGAAATGTGAGGCAGAAGCTTCTCTGAGCCATATCGAGACCCCACAAGATGGCCCTGACTCAGGGGGAGCACAGGGATGAGATGGTGCTGGCCTATTGGCTACAGACCATCAGAGGACTCATTGAGAGAGGTTTCCATCTCTAACTGTTACCAGGACAAAAGTCCCAGGGGCTCTGGCTTCCTTTCTTCAGAGTCCTTGGAGAGTGCTATCTCTCTAACATTGTTCTGGCCACAAAGACTGCACTTTTGGTAACAGAAAGGATGAAATCCTATCACCAGCTGTGCTTGTCCTACACAAGGTAAAGATTTCCAGATGCTCTTTGTAGGTGGGACTTGGAGTCTGGTTTGTCCTGGCACTTCCCAAAGCATTGTATCCATGCCCCATGGAGCAGAGGGATAGCTTGAGGTAGGAATTGGAAGAGATTCATGTAACATTTATTTCTTTTAATGTGTATCAGTCCCACAAAGCATGATTTATGGATGTCCTTGCTTAGGGCCTGGCATTAGCTGTGCAAAGGAGCATGCTGTAATGCTGTACCTCAGTGGTAACCCAGGGTTACAGAGCGAGATGACTAGAGACATATTACCAGTGATTTTAGCATAAAATAAGATTGAATAACACAATCAGAAAGTTATTCTTTTCAATGTTTCTGATTATAGGAGAAAATGTCTCTTTTGGTTCCTGAACTCTTGACAATCTCTCTCTCTCTCGCTGCAAGGAGACAGCAAGCTGTAGCAGGCTTAGATTGTTCCACAGGCAGTCACTGGAACCTGGCAACAATGTCCATTTTTGGAGTATTTGTTTTAATCGTTGCTTTCTATTGATGGCAGTGGCTTTCCACTGGTGGTTGTGATATTAAATCTCAATCAAAGTACTTTTATTTAAGTAAGATAGTGAGTTGATTTAAATAGTAAATTAAGTAAATAATAGAAGGGCAGGGGAGGATCCAAGATGGCAACTAGGGCACAGAAGCAGACAGTGTGAGCTCTGTAAATCAAAAATCTTGCTGAGACTCTGGAGCCACATTTGGCAGAAATAAAACACCAAGAAGAGTCAAAACTTTGACATCCTGAACCCCTAGCATGTACAAAGCTTCTAGACGCCATGTTATGCTGAGAACACTGGAGGGCTCCCGTGCCACCAGATGCTGGCTCCAAACCTGCTCTGGAGACAGCTGGAATACCAAACAGGACAGCTGGTGGGCTACAGAGCTGATCTCTGGCCCCTGAGGACAAGCCACACCTCACTGAGGGAGGAGCTGACTAAGCAGCTGCCACTGAAAGACAGAAGAAAAACTGGCGAGGCTCCCCAACCACCTCATGAGACTAAGACAGAGCTTCTGCTTAAATACAACACCAGGACTGGATGCTGAAGGAGTAACACCAGAACTACTAAGACTGAAATTCTGTTGTTCCTGAACCTGGAGTTTTTAAAAATTTCTTTTATTCATATGTGCATACAATGTTTGGGTCATTTCTCCCCCGTTACCCCCGCCCCCTTCCTTTCGCTCCAACCCCTTCCTCTCCCCCCACCCCCTTGGTACCAGGCAGAAACTATTTTGCCCTTATCTGTAATTTTGTTGAAGAGAGAGTATAAGCAATAATAGGAAGGAACAAGGGGTTTTGCTGGTTGAGATAAGGATAGCTATACAGGGAGTTGACTTGCATTGCTTTCCTGTACATATGTGTTACATTCTAAATTAATTCTTCTCAAACTAACCTTTTCTCTAGTTCCTGGTCCCCTTTTCCTATTGGCCTCTGTCGCTTTAAAGTTTCTGCATTAGTTTTTCTGCATTGAGGGCAACAAATGCTATCTAGTTTTTTGGGTGTCTTACTTATCCTCATACCTCCCTTGTGTGCTCTTGCTTTATCATGTGATCAAAGTCCAATCCTCTTGTTGTGTTTACCCTTGATCTAATGTCTGCATATGAGGGAGAACATACGATTTTTGGTCTTCTGAGCCTGGCTAACCTTGCTCAGAATGATGTTCTCAAGTTCCATCTATTTACTTGTGAATGGTAAGATTTCATTCTTCATGGCTGCATAAAATTCCATTGTGTATAGATACCACATTTTCTTAATCCATTCATCAGTAGTGGGCATCTTGGCTGTTTCCATAATTTGGCTATTGTGAATAGTGCCGCAATAAACATGGGTGTGCAGGTGCCTCTGGAGTAACCTGTGTCACAGTCTTTTGGGTATATCCCCAAGAGTGGTATTGCTGGATCAAATGGTAGATCTATGTTTAGCTTTTTAAGTAGCCTCCAAATTTTTTTCCAGAGTGATTGTACTAGTTTACATTCCCACCAGCAGTGTAAGAGGGTTCCTTTTTCCCCGCATCCTCGCCAACACCTGTTGTTGGTGGTGTTGCTAATGATGGCTATTCTAACAGGGGTGAGGTGGAATCTTAGTGTGGTTTTAATTTATATTTCCTTTATTGCTAGAGATGGAGAGCATTTTTTCATGTGTTTTTTGGCCATTTGAATTTCTTCTTTTGAGAAAGTTCTGTTTAGTTCACTTGCCCATTTCTTTATTGGTTCATTAATTTTGGGAGAGTTTAGTTTTTTGAGTTCCCTATATATTCTGGTTATCAGTCCATTGTCTGATGTGTAGCTGGCAAATATTTTCTCCCACTCTGTGGGTGTTCTCTTCAGTTTAGAGACCATTTCTTTTGTTGAGCAGAAGATTTTTAGTTTTATGAAGTCCCATTTATCTATGCTGTCTCTTAATTGCTGTGCTGCTGGGGTTCCATTGAGAAAGTTCTTACCTATACCTATTAACTCCAGAGTATTTCCTACTCTTTCCTGTATCAACTTTAGAGTTTGTGGTCTGATATTAAGATCCTTGATCCATTTTGAGTTAATATTGGTATAGGGTGATATACATGGATCTAGTTTTGTTTTTTGCAGACTGCTAACCAGTTTTACCTTTGTATGTTATTTGTTTTTTCTCTCCTATAGCCTTTAGTATAGTTTCTCTATTCTCTGTGATTGTTGTTTTAATGATAATATGTCGTGGGGTAGTTCTATTTTGGTCAGGTCTGTTTGGTGTTCTGGAGGCCTCCTGTACCTGTATGGGCATAGTTTTCTCCAGATTTGGGAAATTTTCCGTTATGATTTTGTTGAATATATTACGCATTCCCTTCGCTTGCACCTCTTCTCCTTCTTCAATGCCCATGATTCTCAGGTTTGGTCTTTTGATGGAGTCGGTGAGTTCTTGCATTTTCCTTTCACAGGTCTTGAGTTGTTTACCTAATAGTTCTTTGGTTTTTCCTTTAATTACCATTTCATCTTTGAGTTCTGAGATTCTGTCTTCTGCTTGTTCTGGTCTGCTGGATTGGCCTTCCATTTTTTTTGCATTTCTGTTTCATTCTTTTTTCTGAGATTTTCCATATCCTGAGTTTCTTCTTCTTTAATATTGTCTATTTTTGTCCTGAGTTCATTTATCTCTTTATTTATTGTGTTCTTTAAGAAGGAATATATGGAAACAATTCCATTTACAGTAGCCTCAAAAAAAAAAAAACAAATATCTAGGAGTAAACTAACAAAGGATGTGAATGACGTCTACAAGGAGAATTACAAACCCCTGAAGAAAGAGAATGAGGAAGACTACAGAAGATGGAAAGATCTCCAGTGCTCATGGATTAGTAGAATCAACATAGTAAGAATGGCTATACTACTAAAAGCAATCTACATGTTTAATGCAATTCCTATCAAAATCCCAATAACATTCATTACAGAGATTGAAAAATCTATCCTAAAATTCATTTGGAAACACAAGAGACCATGAGTAGCCAGTACTCAGCAAAAAGTGCAATGCTGGAGGTATCAAAATACCCAAGTTCAAAATATATTACAAAGCAATAGCAATAAAAACAGCATGGTACTGGCACAAAACAGACATGAAGACCAGTGGAACAGAATAGAGGACCCACATATGAATCCACACAGCTATGCCCACCTTATTTTTGACAAAGGTGCCAAAAACATACTATTGAGAAAAGATAGCCTCTTCAACAAAGGTTGCTGGAAAAAAAAAAAAAAACAAAGGTTGCTGGGAAAAGTGGTTATCTGCCTGCAGAAAACTGAAACTAGATTCATGTCTACCACCCTGTGCTAGTATCAACTCAAAATGGATCAGGACCTTAATATCAGACCCAAAACTCTGAACTTAGTACAGGAAAGAGTAGGGGATAGTCTGGAAGTAATAGGTATAGGCAAGGACTTCCTCAATAGAACCCCAGCAGCTCAGCAATGAAGAGAAAGGATGGACAAATGGGACTAAAGAAAGTTAAAAAGCTTCTGCACAACAAAAAAATGGTCTCTAAACTGAAGAGACCACCCACAGAATGGGAGAAAATATTTGCCAGCTATACCTCAGACAAAGGACTGATAACCAGAATATACAGGGAGCTCAAAATACTAAACTCTCTCCAAATCAATGAATCAATATAGAAATGGACAACTGAACTAAACAGAACTTTCTCAAAATAAGAAAATCAAATGCCCAAAAAACCCATGAAAAAGTGCTCACCATCTCTAGCCATAAAGGAAATGCAAATCAAAACCACAATAAGATTCCACCTCACCCCTGTTAGAATAGCTATCATCAAAAACACCACTACCAACAGGTGTTGGCAAGGAAGTGGGGGTGGGGAAAGAACCCTTGTACACTGCTGGTGGGAATGCAAGCTGGTGCAACCACTCTGGAAAACAATATGGAGGCTTCTTAAAAATCTAAATATAGATCTGCCATATGATCCAGTGATCCCACTCCTAAGGATATACCCAAAGGAATATGACACAGGTTACTCCAGAGGCACTTGCACACCCATGTTTATTGTAGCACTATTTACAATTGTCAAGTTATGGAAACAGCCAAGATGCCCCACTACTGATGAATGGATTAAGAAAATGTGGTATTTATACACAATGGAGTTTTACTCAGCCGTAAAGAAGAATGAAATGTTATCATTCACAAGTAAATGGATGGAACTGGAGAACATCATTCTGAACGAGGTAAGCCAGGCTCAGAAGACCAAAAATCGTATATTCTCTTTCATATGAGGACCTTTGATCTAGGGCAAATGCAGTAATGTTGTTGGACTTGGGTCACACACTAAGGGGAGAGCACTTATGGGAGGAATGGCGATAGGTAGGAAACCCAAAATTTGAAAGTATTTGATGTCCCACTGCAGAGGAGCTAATACCTTAAAATGACACAGGTCAATTTGGGAAGGTGATTGAGAAGTAGTGAAGAGGTCAGGTAGAAATGAATCAATTTGGGTTGTAATACACTCTTGCTTGGAAGCAATGCTAGGAATCTCTCTGTATAGCTAGTCTTATCTCAACTAGCAAAAATGCTATGTCTATCTTATTATTGCTTATGTCTACTCTTCAACAAAATTAGAGAACATGGCAGAACAGGTTCTGCCTGGAAGTGAAGGGGCTGGGGGGTGGGGAAGAGGAGTAGGGAGGGATGCAGGGGGGAGAAAAGGCCTAAACAGTGTATTCACATATGAATAAATGAATAAAAAAAAGGGCAGGATGTGAGTGATGAAAAAGTCATGAAAGTGGAGCACAGAGGACAAACACTGGGGTAGTCTTGCTCCAGTCTGCCTAATTGCAGCAAAGGTGGGGACCACCAGGCTCAGTCCCACTCTTGGTTGTGTTGTGTCATCCATGTGGGTTGGCTTTGGTTCTTGGAACTATTTTCATCCCCCTGTCACCTTCCAGTGACTTCGAATCAGTTCTATCAACCACTTTCCTGCTGGCAATTCAGACTCTGAGCCTGCCCTGTGTCCTTGGGAAACTACAGTGACCCAATTACTCAAGATTAAGTGACCCTCCTGTCAGTATTCAGGGACTCATTAACACGTAGTTGGGACAGCCATAAACATGACCTACAATGCTGCCCTTTCCAAGAACTGAATCTGAAGTCAAAACATGTTTCTGATAATGTCACCATGTGTGGATTCTCATTTTCTTCTTCCCTCTCTTTTGCTTCTACACATTCAAAAAATTTGTCTGGGCAAAGAGTGACCTTGGGAGGAGACAATTTGATGTGACAAGACCCCAGGGCCAGTTCCACTCCCTGAATCTCACCAAGATGCTGGGCAACAGCAATACTGGAATGAGTCAAGTGATTGTTTTGAACCACGTAATTGCTCATGACCTTGATGAGTGGTACTGGTACAGCAGCTCTGTAGGGCTGGGTGCATAAAATGGGTTGGGTAAGGTCTTGGCTGATGCCTCTGGTTTCCTATTGAACTGATGGCTCCTGTGACCTCCAGGGCTGTTGACAATACAAATGCATTTGGGGTCTGGTTGGTTTAGTGAAGTGAGATATGCTACTGATGGAGCCAGAGTAGTGAGTATTTGTTAGGCTTTTACTGTGTACCATGTGTTTTACATAAGTTCCTACACTTAATTCTCATGGCAATTTTATGCAATGTCTGGTATTGTCTCCATTTTGCTGATAAAGAAATTAAGACTCAAAAAGATTCAATTGCTTTTCAAAGTTTGTAAGCAGCAGAGTTGACATCTGGATCCATCTTCAACTTCTGTACTTATGCTCTCTGGAGGGAGGTGGAATTTCTGATTTAAAAAAAAATAATTTTAAGATTCTTAAACTTAAGGTAACAGCTCCATCACTTCCTAGTTGTAGGGTTGGATCTGTCAGGACACTGACCAGAGTTAGATGGGCACTCAAAGTGGATGAGTGAGGAGTCAATAGAAAGAATTACTTCTCTGGAATCCAGAGAGACCTGAAGCCATAGGACAAGGCCACTTCCTGGATGGAGTGGCGATGGGTATAGAAGTGCAGTAGGGTCAAGCTGTTGTATCCCAATGGGGAAAGCTGAGCAGATAGTGACCCTGGCTTCCCCTTCCTCCCACCCTCTGACTGCCCCTGGATGATGCCCATCTGCCAAATCCAGTGAGAAACCAGAGGGGATGGACTGTGTGGTCTATGGAGGTCACTTCCAAGGTTAGAATCAGGGTAGACAATGGTGAAGACTAGATCTGAGGGGTCAAGGAGAATGTCCAGCACAGAAGCCTCATCCTTTCTCAGCCTAACTGACTTGCCATCCATTGTAGTGTGTCAAACGGGCACAACACCTACAGGCTTGAAACAATAGGGTTTATTGTCTTGCAGTTCCTTGGGTCATAAATTCAGGCATGGCATGGAGGAGTCCTCAACTTCACTGTCTCTCATGGGCTACAAATGAGGGAGTGGATGGGTTGCAGGCATTTCAGTGCTCAGCTGGGGAAGTGTGGGCTTCCAAACTCACACGGTTTCCCTTACTACCCAGTCTCTCATTGGCTGTTGGCCACAGGCAGACCTCAGCTCCTTATTACTATGGTTTTAATATGGGTAGCAACCCCAAAGGTCCATGTATCAAAGACTTGGTCTCCGGGATGGTGGTATTAGGAGGTGCTGTGGACCTTTAGGAGGTGGGGCCTCATGAGAGCTCCCTAGGTCACTGGAGGTGTGCCCTCAAAGAGGATTGTGTGACCCCGGCCAGTCCTCTGTCTGCCTCCTGGCTTGTAGGTAAATGGTTTTCTCTTCCACATGCCCCTATTATATTATGCTGCCCTCACCAGTGGCCCAAAGTAATAGGACTGCCTGATCTTGGACTGGAACCTTTATAACTGTGAGCTGAAATAAGCCCTTTTGTCTAGATATGTTAATTACATCAGGTATTTCATCAAAGTAACACAAATCTGACTAACACACTTTCCATAAAGGCCTATCCCACACACAGCTTGCCTCATCAAAGCTACAAATAAAAAAGGTAATAGTTTGCTGTAGCCTAAATGTGGAAGTGGCAGTCTTTGCCATATGCTGTTAGTTAGAAGGAGGGAAATTACACAGGCCATGAACACTAGAAAGTGGGGATGATTAGGGTCCATCTTAGGTCCAGCCTATTGCAGTGTTCTCATCTGAAAACACTTATCATAATGCAGCACAGCATGAAAACTTAAAAGTATGGGTTAAGTGTTGAATATAGAGCCGCACACATAAATGATGCTCTGAAAATTAGACTCTCAAAAGTGCAATGGGAGGGTCATGTGACATTCTTCACGTGAAGTTCTTTGCAAAGAAATGATTCTTAGTAGTTACCAATGATGTCCACGTTGCAAAATCAATGGACATGTTTTCATCCTCATCTTACTTGATTTCTCTGTGATGCTTAATGCTATTTTCTTTGTTTTTTTTTCTTTTTTGGCAGTACTGAGATTTGAACTTACTAGGCAGGTGCTTTACCACTTGAACCATACCCAAGCTCTTGCTTGATACTCAATGCTGTTTCCTTTCTTGACACTCAAGGTATTACATTCCCCTAGTTTTCTTCATATAGTTTCCTAGCATCTCCTTTGTCCCACTCACAGGCTTGTCTCCTTCATCCTATCATCACACAGTTGATGGTCGTTTGCTGTCTTCTAGATCACTGTATATGTGTTTGTCTTCACTACCCATGACTTGCAAGCTTTCACCCATATATTTCTAGCCATCCCAACTGAACACTTATACTCAACTGCTTTCCTGATTTCTCCTCTTAGATTGTTCAAAGATACCCCAATCTCAATTTGTCCCAAATTTACCTCTGACATTTTCTTGAAAATGATCCTTCCCAGTCTTGTCATTCTCAAGGACTCTTGTCACTTCCATTTTGTTATGTAAGAACGAAACGGAGGAGAAATCTTCCATGATCTCTTCTCTCCCTTGCTCTGTATGGACATATATCCCCAGGTCCTGTTGACTTCACGTCTTAAGTGACTCTCAAAGCTATTCACTTTTTTCTCATTCTTAATGTTTTATTTTAGAATAATCTTAGATTTATGAAACAGTTCACATTTATTGCAAAAGCAGCACTTGTACCTCTATTCTGCATTGTACATGGGGAGAGCGCCATTAGGAACGCTGTTATCTAAGCTACTGATCATATTCAGATTTTGCCCTTTATCTCACTACTGCTCTTTTCTGTTCCAGTATTCAATTCAGAATCCTGTCTTGAATTTCATTGTCAAATCTCTGTAGTCTACTCTAATATGGAACATGTCCACAGTCTGTCATTTATGATCTTGAAAATCTTTAGATTGTCAAGAATATTGGTCAGTTACTTTGTAGAATGTTCCTCAATTTGGGTTTGCTTTAAGTTTTTTCATGATGAGATTGAGGTGATGCCTTTTTAGCAGAAATTCTACAGAAGTGCTATTGTGCCCCCTTTTCATGGTATCATGTCAGGAGTTACAGGAAATCAATGTGTCCCCTTACTGGGGATGTTGACTTGATATCTTACAGGGGAGCTACTATAAAGTTACCATTTTTCTCTTTGTAATTAGTAAGTGTCTTGTGGGGGGATATTTTGATATTTTCAAATATCCTGCTCTATATACTTTTTCCCAGTACTAATGAGGATTCTTGCAACAATCACTATTTTGGTCAACACCAAATGATCTGTTTTCATCACTCCATCAATTATTAATTAGAATTCTACTGCAAGAAAAATCTTTTGTTTTGTTTTTTTCTTTTGCTTATTCAGTTCTTTGTTTGTATCAGTATGGACTCATGGACATTTATTCTATGGGTTATCATCTATTACCATAATTATTTATTTTGTGACTGAAGTTATCTTGGATTTGGCAACTGGGAGCTCCTTCAAATGGCTCCTTTATCCTTTTTGGATACCCTCACATCATTTTTTGAGCATGTCTTTACTGTCTATTACCAAAAAATATTTCAGGTTCATCTTTCTCAGCCCTAGCCAGGTAGTCTCTTGTGGGTGGAATTGTAGCTCCCCAAAACAAAATGTTCAAATTAAGTTCCTTGGCACCTGTGACTATGGCCTTATTTGGACATAGGGTATTTGCAGATGCAACCCAATTCTGAATTAGAATTGACTAATCCAATGACTAGTGTTCTTATGAGAGCTATTTGGCCAAACATAGAGAAGAGAATGGCTTGTGGAGCATGGAGGTAGAAGTGGCACAGGGGGAGAGAGTAGAGTGATGTGGCCATAAGCCAAGAATTTCTGGCAGCCCCCAGAAGTTGGCAGACTCAAGGAAGGTTTCCCTAGAGCCTTTGGGGAGCATGGCCCTACTAACACCTCGACTTCTAGTCTCCAGAACTGTGGGAGAATACATTTCTATTATTTTAAGTCACCCTGATTGTGGTACTTTGTTACAGCAATCCTAGAAAACAAATTCAGAATCAGTTATTTTGCAGAGGAGTCTTGTTCTTTTTATTAGAGAATGGTCTTTTGATATAAAGGTTTGAAGGCAAGCATAGCCTTACCATCTCTCCCATATCTACTGCTGGAGCTGCCCAACTCTTGGTGCCAGCGCTCTTTCCTCCTCGCCTTGCACCTTTCTACACGGTGCCATATTGTCCCTTTCCCCAAGTTTACCTCCACTACTGCAATCCAGGTTGCCATCTTTTCCTGTCTGGGCAGCTGCAATGGCTTCTTAACTAATCCTACCCTTCCCCTATTCTAATCTTGATAATGTTGTCAAAAGATCTTGTTTAAAGTAAGCTTTTTATTCCAGAAGAGTTTTAGATTTACAGGGAAGCTGCAAAGATAGCACAAAGATTTCCCACATACCACACACTCTGTTTCCTGTATTACTAACCTTTTAGATGGAGATAACACAATTTTCACAGTTAATAAGCATGCATTGAGACCATTATTATTAACTAAAGTCTGTACTTAATTCCAGTTTCCTTAGTTTTTCCTGATGCCCTTTTACTGCCCCTGGATCCTCTACAGAACACATTGTATTTAGTACTCATATCATTTTTGGCTTCTCTTGGCTGTGATAGTTTCTCTTTCTTTGTTTTAATGACTTTGACATTTTTGAGAAGTACTGGTCAGATATTTTTCAGAATTTCCATCTGTTGGGATTTGCCTGTGTTTTTCTCATGAATGGTTGGGGGTTATGAGTTATTGAGAGGAGGATCACAGAGGAAAAGTGTCATTCTCATTACCTGATATCAAAGGTACTTACAATGGACATGATTTATGACTTGGTGTTGACCTCGATCACCTGACTGAGGTAGAGTTTGTCAGTTTTCTCCACTGTAAAACTACTCTTTCCCCTTCTCACCCTGTACTCTTTGGAAGGAAGTCCTATGAGCATCTCACACTTAAAGACTAGGGCGTCCACCTCTGCATAACTGATTTGGAATTCTTCTGTACAGCAACATTTGTCTCTTTGCTCCTCTTTATTGATTCATCCAATCATTTGTTTATATCAGTATGCACTCACGGATATTTATTTTCTATTTGGTTTATAATTTAATCCCACTTTATATATGTCTTGCGCAAATTATTCCAATGTTGGTGTTTAAGAGATTTTTCAGTTGATTCCTGTGTTCCTCTGACAGACTCCACCTGTGTGTACACGTGTGTGCACATACAGCATTTCCTTGCATTCTTGCACCACAAGAAGCTCCAGTCTAATTTTGTATATCCTCTGGAAGCAGCAATTTCTCCCCAAAATGATCTTTTCAAAATGCAAATCTGATTGTTACTCTGTTGTTGTGCCCTTTCACCTTTGCTTTTGTTTACCTTTTCAGGCTTCACTTGTCTCCCCTGGTAGATCCCCACTCCCAGCCATTTGGCCTCATTCTGTTCTTCACATGCGCCCTGCTGTCTTCCGTGGTGGGACTTTGGCATATTCCCTCTGCTGCATCACTTTCCCTACAATCTCCCCTCACCCACTTTGATTGTTATTTTCTCTCTGTGTTTTACTGCTTACCTCCTTTGTTAGCTGTCAGTACCCTCCAGGATGTTTGCTTTGCGGTATCTTCTCTGTTGCAACGCATGTCATACTTGTAATTTTACATTTATTTGTGGGATTATTTGGTTAATGTTTGTTTTAGACCTTTCAGGTTGCTACAACTAAATACCTTTGACTAAGTAAGTTACAAACAACAGATATTTATTGCTTAGTTCTAGAGGCTGGGGAGATCAAGATTAAGGCACCAGGGAGTTCAGCATCTGTTGGAGACTCTGCTTCCTAGATGGCACCCTTGAGTTGTCCTCACATGGCACAAGGGGCAAACTGGCTCCCTAGACCTCTTTTATAAAAGCACAAATTCCATTTATGAGGGCAGATCCCTGACCACCTAGTCACCTCCCAAAAGGCTCCACTTCTTAATATCATCCCATTGGAAATTAAGTTTGAAAATACCAATCTTGAGGGGGCACAGACCTTCAGATCACAGCATTGTCTGACGCCTTTATTACACTGCACTGTCTGGGGGTAGTGTTTCTGTTCATTTTTGTTTCCTTCATACTTGGATCATTGTCTGCAGTACAGTGGTTATCAAGGAATATTTGTAAATGAATGAATTATACAAATAGCAAATTACTCTGATGTTTTCATTTGTTATTGAGCACTCAATAACAACTGTGCTAAATTCTAGGTACAGAAAAGTATACAGTATCTAGTCTCCTGAAAAATCTGTTTAGCTTCCTTAAGTGAGCATTTCCCAAAACGTTGATGAAGATAGAAAGCTATTAACATCACAGCACAGCTTCTAGCACCTTATGGTGTTAGTGTTTGGTGAGAGAAACATTTAGGAGTTGCAGTATTGTAATCCCCATGGGAGCATGGATCACTTATTATTCATTCACTCATCCATCCGTCCATCCATCTGGCATTGTGCCCAACAAATATTTCATGAAGTTGATGATGTGTCTGACATTAGGGTTCAGAGGTAAACAAGACAGGCTCCCTGCCTTCATGGAAATTTATATTCTGGTGGAAACAACAGCTAATACACAATGGTTGCCTTAGGGTTTATAATCTATGTTTTTAACTAATCTAATTCCATGTTAAAATAACACTCTACTGCTTCATCTGTAGCACAGGTACTTGCTAACACAGTTTTCTTATTTCTTCCCTGTGATCCCTGTGATATTCACAAATAGCTATGACCATCAGAGTCACTATTACAAATATGCACCTTTCAGATCAATTAAAATCACATAGCCAGGAGATTTTTATCTTATTTATTTCTTCTCTGATGTTTTTTACTACTTTTTAAAAAAATTTTTTTCTCTTTTATTATTCATATGTGCATACAAGGCTTGGGTCATTTCACCCCCTGCCCACACCCCTCCCTTACCACCCACTCCACCCCCTCCCTCTCACCCCCACCCCCTCAATACCAAGCAGAAACTATTTTGCCCTTATTTCTAATTTTGTTGTAGAGAGAGCATAAGCAATAATAGGAAGGAACAAGGGTTTTTGCTGGTTGAGATAAGGATAGTTATACAGGGAGTTGACTCACATTAATTTCCTGTGCATGTGTGTTACCTTCTAGGTTAATTCTTTTTGATCTAACCTTTTCTCTAGTTCCTGGTCCCCTTTTCCTATTGGCCTCAGTTGCTTTTAAGGTATCTGCTTTACTTTCTCTGTGTTAAGGGCAACAAATGCTAGCTAATTTTTAGGTGTCTTTACCTATCCTCACCCCTCCCATGTGTGCTCTCGCTTTTATCATGTGCTCAAAGTCCAATCCCATTGTTGTGTTTGCCCTTGATCTAATGTCCACATATGAGGAAGAACATATGATTTTTGGTCTTTTGGGCCAGGCTAACCTCCCTCAGAATGATGTTCTCCAATTCCATCCATTTACCAGCAATTGATAACATTTCGTTCTTCTTCATGGCTGCATAAAATTCCATTGTGTATAGATACCACATTTTCTTAATCCATTCGTCGGTGGTGGGGCATCTTGGCTGTTTCCATAACTTGGCTATCGTGAATAGTGCCGCAATAAACATGGGTGTGCAGGTGCCTCTGGAGTAACCTGTGTCACAGTCTTTTGGGTATATCCCTGAGAGTGGTATTGCTGGATCATATGGTAGATGAATGTCTAGCTTTTTAAGTAGCCTCCAAATTTTTTTCCAGAGTGGTTGTACTAGTTTACATTCCCAGCAGCAGTGTAAGAGGGTTCCTTTTTCCCCGCATCCTCGCCAACACCTGTTGTTGGTGGTGTTGCTAATGATGGTTATTCTAACAGGGGTGAGGTGGAATCTTAGTGTGGTTTTAATTTGCATTTCCTTTATTGCTAGAGAAGGAGAGCATTTTTTCATGTGTTTTTTTGGCCATTTGAATTTCTTCTTTTGAGAAAGTTCTGTTTAGTTCACTTGCCCATTTCTTTATTGGTTCATAAGTTTTGGGAGAATTTAGTTGTTTTTTTTTTTCATTTTTCTTTTATTATTCATATGTGCATACAAGGCTTGGTTCATTTCTCCCCCCTGCCCCCACCCCCTCCCTTACCACCCACTCCGCCCCCTCCCTCTCCCCCCCTCAATACCCAGCAGAAACTATTTTGCCCTTATTTCTAATTTTGTTGTAGAGAGAGTATAAGCAATAGTAGGAAGGAACAAGGGTTTTTGCTGGTTGAGATAAGGATAGCTATACAGGGCATTGACTCACATTGATTTCCTGTGCATGGGTGTTACCTTCTAGGTTAATTCTTTTTGATCTAACCTTTTCTCTAGTACCTGTTCCCCTTTTCCTATTGGCCTCAGTTGCTTTAAGGTATCTGCTTTAGTTTCTCTGCCTTAAGGGCAACAAATGCTAGCTAGTTTTTTAGGTGTCTTACCTATCCTCACCCCTCCCTTGTGTGCTCTTGCTTTTATCATGTGCTCATAGTCCAATCCCCTTGTTGTGTTTGCCCTTGATCTAATGTCTGCATATGAGGGAGAACATAGGATTTTTGGTCTTCTGAGCCTGGCTAACCTCACTCAGAATGATGTTCTCCTATTCCATCCATTTACCAGTGAATGATAACATTTCGTTCTTCTTCACGGCTGTATAAAATTCCATTGTGTATAGATACCACATTTTCTTAATCCATTCGTCAGTGGTGGGGCATCTTGGCTATTTCCATAACTTGGCTATTGTGAATAGTGCCGCAATGAACATGGGTGTGCAGGTGCCTCTGGAGTAAGTCTTTTGGGTATATCCCCAAGAGTGGTATTGCTGGATCAAATGGTACATCGATGTCCAGCTTTTTAAGTAGCCTCCAAATTTTTTTCCAGAGTGGTTGTACTAGTCTACATTCCCACCAACAGTGTAAGAGGGTTCCTTTTTCCCTGCATCCTCGCCAACACCTGTTGTTGGTGGTGTTGCTGATGATGGCTATTCTAACAGGGGTGAGGTGGAATCTTAGTGTGGTTTTAATTTGCATTTCCTTTATTGCTAGAGATGGTGAGCATTTTTTCATGTGTTTTCTGGCCATTTGAATTTCTTCTTTTGAGAAAGTTCTGTTTAGTTCACGTGCCCATTTCTTTATTGGTTCATTAGTTTTGGAAGAATTTAGTTTTTTAAGTTCCCTGTATATTCTGGTTATCAGTCCTTTGTCTGATGTATAGTTGGCAAATATTTTCTCCCACTCTGTGGGTGTTCTCTTCAGTTTAGAGACCATTTCTTTTGATGAACAGAAGCTTTTTAGTTTTATGAGGTCCCATTTATCTATGCTATCTCTTAGTTGCTGTGCTGCTGGGGTTTTGTTGAGAAAGTTCTTACCTATACCTACTAACTCCAGAGTATTTCCTACTCTTTCCTGTATCAACTTAAGAGTTTGGGGTCTGATATTAAGATCCTTGATCCATTTTGAGTTAATCTTGGTATAGGGTGATATACATGGATCTAGTTTCAGTTTTTTGCAGACTGCTAACCAGCTTTCCCAGCAGTTTTTGTTGAAGAGGCTGTTATTTCTCCATCGTATATTTTTAGCTCCTTTGTCAAAGACAAGTTGGTTATAGTTGTGTGGCTTCATATCTGGGTCCTCTATTCTGTTCCACTGGTCTTCATGTCTGTTTTTGTGCCAGTACCATGCTGTTTTTATCATTATTGCTTTGTAATATAGTTTGAAGTCAGGTATCGTGATACCTCCTGCATTGTTCTTTTGACTGAGTATTGCCTTGGCTATTCGTGGCCTCTTGTGTTTCCATATAAATTTAACAGTAGATTTTTCAATCTCTTTAATGAATGTCATTGGAATTTTGATGGGAATTGCATTAAATATGTAGATTACTTTTGGGAGTATAGACATTTTTACTATGTTGATTCTACCAATCCATGAGCATGGGAGATCTCTCCACTTTCTATAGTCTTCCTCAATCTCTTTCTTCAGAAGTGTACAGTTTTCCTTGTAGAGGTCATTCACATCTTTTGTATGTTTACACCTAGGTATTTGATTTTTTTTGAGGCTATTGTAAATGGAATTGTTCTCATACATTCTTTTTCAGTTTGCTCATTGTTAGTGTATAGAAATGCTAATGATTTTTCTATGTTGATTTTATATCCTGCTACCTTGCTATAGCTATTGATGATGTCTAGAAGCTTCTGAGTTGAGTTTTTTAGGTCTTTAAGGTATAGGATCATGTCGTCTGCAAATAGGGATATTTTGACAGTTTCTTTACCTATTTGTATTCCTTTTATTCCTTCTTCTTGCCTAATTGCTCTGGCTAGGAATTCCAGTACTATGTTGAATAGGAGTGGAGATAGTGGGCATCCTTGTCTGGTTCCTGATTTTAGAGGGAATGGTTTCAGTTTTTCTCCATTAAGTATAATGCTGGCTGTAGGTTTGTCAGATATAGCTTTTATAATGTTGAGGAACTTTCCTTCTATTCCTAGTTTTCTTAGAGCTTTTATCATGAAATGATGTTGGATCTTATCAAAGGCTTTTTCTGCATCTATTGAGATGATCAAGTGGTTTTTGTCTTTGCTTCTGTTAATGTGGTTTATTACGTTTATTGATTTTCGTATGTTGAACCACCCCTGCATCCTTGGGATGAAGCCTACTTGGTCGTGATGAATAATCTTTTTGATGTGTTGTTGAATTCGGTTTGCCATTATTTTGTTGAGGATTTTTGCATCAATGTTCATTAAGGAGATTGGCCTATAGTTCTCCTTTTTGGAGGTGTCTTTGCCTGGTTTTGGGATAAGTGTAATACTGGCTTCATAAAATGTGTTTGGCAGTTTTCCTTCCCTTTCTATATCATGGAACAGTTTAAGGAGGGTTGGTATCAGTTCTTCTTAAAGATCTGGTAGAATTCAGCAGAGAATCCATCAGGTCCTGGACTTTTCTTTTTGGGGAGACTCTTGATTGCTGCTTCAATTATATTTTGTGTTATAGATCTATTCAGGTGATTAATTTCCTCTTGGTTCAGTTTTTGATGATCATATGTATCTAGAAATGTGTCTATTTCTTTAAGATTTTCAAATTTATTTGAATCTAGGTTCTCAAAGTAGTCTCTGATGATTTCCTGGACTTCCATGGTGTTTGTTGTTATGTCCCCTTTTGCATTCCTGATTCTACTAATTTGGGTTTTTCTCTCCTCATTTTAGTCAGGTTTGCGAGGGGTCTATCGATCTTGTGTATTTTTTCAAAAAACCAACTTTTTGTTTCATTAATTCTTTGTATGGTTTTTTTGGTTTCTATTTTGTTGATTTCAGCTTTTATTTTTATTATTTCTCTCCCTCTATTTGTTTTGGGATTTGTTTGTTCTTGCTTTTCTAGGAGTTTGAGATGTATCATTAGGTCATTGATTTGGGATCTTTCAGTCCTTTTAATATATGCACTCATGGCTATAAACTTTCCTCTCAGGACTGCCTTAGCTGTGTCCCATAGGTCCCGGTAGGTTGTGTTTTCATTTTCATTGACTTCCAGGAACTTTTTAATTTCCTCTTTTATTTCATTGATGATCCATTCTTCATAAAGTAATGAGTTATTTAGTTTCCAGCTGTTTGCATGTTTTTTGTCTTTACTTTTGTTATTGAGTTGTAGTTTTACTGCATTGTAATCAGATAGAATGCACGGTGTAATTTCTATTTTCTTATAATTGCTGAGACTTGCTTTGTGCCCTAGGATATGATCTATTTTGGAGAAGGGTCCATGGGCTCCTGAGAAGAATGTGTATTGTGTAGAAGTTGAATGAAATGTTCTGTAGACATCAAGTAGGTCCATTTGATCTATTGCATATTTTAGATCTTGGATTTCTTTTTTGATTTTTTGTTTGGATGACCTATCTATTGATGATAATGGGGTGTTAAAGTCTCCTACAACCACTGTTGGGAGTTAATATATGCTTTTAGGTCCTTCAGGGTATGTTTGATGAAATTGGGTGCATTGACATTGGGTGCATACAGGTTGATAATTATTATTTCCTTTTGTTCTACTTCCCCTTTTATTAGTATGGATGTCCTTCTTTATCTCGTTTGGTCAATGTAGGTTTGAAGTCTACTTTGTCAGAGATAAGTATTGCTACTATTGACTGTTTTCAGAGGCCATTGGCTTGGTAAATCTTCTTCCAGCCTTTCATCCTAATCCTATGCTTATTTCTGTCAGTGATATGGGTCTCCTGTAAGCAACAAATTGTTGGATCTTCCTTTTTAATCCATTTCGTCAAGCGGTGCCTTTTGATGGGTGAATTAAGTCTTTTAACATTAAGCATTAGTACTGATAGGTATGTGGTGATTCCTGTCATTTAGTTGTCTTAGTTGTTTGAAGGTTTGATTGTGTGTACCTAAGTTGAGGTTACTCTCTACTGTCTTGCTTTTTCTTTTCCTGTGGTTTGGTGCTGCCTGTCCTTTCATGGTTAAGTTGGGTGTCACTTTCTGTGTGCAGAATCCCTTGCAGAATCCTTTGTAGTGGTAGCTTTGTGGTCATATATTGTTTTAGTTTCTGCTTATCATGGAAGACTTTTATTGCTCCATCTATTTTGAATGATAGTTTTGCTGGGCAGAGTATCCTGGGGTTGAAGTTATTTTCATTCAGTGCCCGGAATATCTCACCCCACGCTCTTCTTGCTTTTAATGTTTCTGTTGAGAAGTCTGCTGTGATTTTGATGGGTTTACCTTTGTATGTTACTTGTTTTTTCTCTCTTACAGCCTTCAATATTCTTTCTTGAGTCTCTCTACTTGTTGTTTTAATGATAGTAGGCCATGACGTGGTTCTATTTTGGTCAGGTCTGTTTGGTGTTCTGGAGGCCTCTTGCATCTGTATGGGCATAGATTTCTCTAGATTTGGGAAATTTTCCGTTATTATTTTGTTGAATATATTACGCATTCCCTTTGCTTGCACCTCTTCTCCTTCAATGCCCATGATTCTCAAGTTTGGTCATTTGATGGAGTCAGTTAGTTCTTGCATTTTCTTTTCACAGGTCTTGAGTTGTTTAATTAATAGTTCTTCAGTTTTTCCTTTAATTACCATTTCATCTTCAAGTTCTGAGATTCTGTCTTCTGTTTGTTCTATTCTGCTCGATTGGCCTTCTGTTTTGTTTTGCAGTTCTCTTTTTTTCTTTTTTCTGAGGTTTTCCATATCCTGGATGTTTTCCTCTTTAATGTTGTCTATTTTTGTCCTGAATTCATTTATCCGTTTACTCATCTTGTTCTCTGTTTCACTTTGGTGTTTATACAGTGCTTCTATGGTTTCCTTTATTTTCTCTTTTGATTTTCAAATTCTCTATTTTTGTTGTCTTGGAATTTCTTGAGTGTCTTCTGTACATTTTGGTTGACCCTATCCAGTATCATCTCTATAAAATTCTCATTGAGTACCTGTAGTATGTCTTCTTTTAAATTATTCTTGTGGGCTTCATTGGGTCCTTTGGCATAGTTTATCTTCATTTTGTTGGAGCCTGGATCTGAGTACCTATTTTCTTCATTCCCTTCTGGTTCCTGTACTAATTTTTTGCTGTGGGGAAACTGGTTTCCCTGTTTTTTCTGTCTTCCCATCATTGTCTTTGGTGTTGTTACTGTCCCTGTAATGTGTGCAATTAATTATTTTCTAGCTTGTAATAATAACAATGGTAATATTTAGAGTGGAAGGGTGAGCTGAGATGGAAAGCAAATAGTTAAAGAAAAGGGGAAAACATACACAGAGAAGAGGGAGAAAGCAGAACAAGGTTTCAGACTAGAAAGTTTCAAAGGTATAAACAGGGAGCATTAGTGTACTAATTGACAGTAAGCTGAACAGACATTAGAGAGACAGAGAGAGGATTGAAAATCAAAGATTAAAAAAAAAGATAAGAATAAAAATAAAAAATAAGTAAATGAAAAAAAATCTATATATAAAAATGAATTAAAATAAAATGGAAAATAGAAAATTAAAATAAAAAACCAAAAAACCCCAAAACCAAAAAACCTCCAACTTCAAATGCACTGAAGTTTCAGTCTTAATAATTTGGGTGTCCGTCTCAGTCTCCAATCCTGGAGATGGTGCCTCAGATGTTGTTCTGTAGTTGTCTCATCAAAGGGGACACATAAAGTAGAACAAAACTACACACACACACACACACACACACACACACACACAAAACCCCACCAAGTGTCCCAAGTTCAAATGCAATACAGTTTCAGTAAGTTTTTCCACTTGCAGGTGTATTTTGGTTGTTCTCTCATCAAAGGTAGGGAGAAAAAGAAAAAAAAGAGTCTGGAGACAGTTCTGAGAATGGTATCTGCAACTGTGTCTTGCCTGCCCACTGCTGTCAGCCTGCTGTTGCTGGAGGCTTTATTTATGCAGATCTCTGGGGTGAGCTTAGCACTCACCTGGCCCTGCAGGCTTTGTTTGCTCAGAGTTCTCCTGTGCAGGAGCCTCTGCTACAAGCCCTTTCCAAGCACACTGGGAAAGGTGACACTGCACATGTGTTGTCAGGCCTGCGTGTTTATTTACAGTTCATGTGGGAGGTGGGTCTTTCCCCCTCTCCTGTGGAGTTTTCCTCCCACTGCCACTTTCACAAGCTTTCCTGCTCCTGCTTACTGGGCGGTGCTGCTGCTCCTGCCAGCCGCCATGTTTGTTTACAGTTCTCATGGGAAGTGGGTCTTCCCTCGTCTCCTGTGGAGTTTTCCTCCCTATGCCACTCTCACAAGTTTCCTGCTCCTGATTGCTGGGCGCATGCCCCCGCTCCTGCCGGAGCCTCTCTGGTCCGGCCAGCTTGTTTATTTACAGTCCCGGGAAGGGTTCCATTCCCCCAATCTTCAGTGCTCAGGGCGCCCCACCCTCTTTCCTGTGTGTCTTTATTGTTCTTATTGCTTATTAGTCAGTTTCTCTTTTTTTCCCCCCGGGTGGAAGTCAGTCTGTCCAGGGGGCTATGCTGCTCTGGCCCAGGCTTGTCTGTGGGAGTACCGCGGTACCGCAAAGCTCACCTGGTCCACGTCTTCCCAAGCCGTCTGGGTGCGGGCGACTGGCGGCCCGGTGGCCCTCCTCGTTTCTCCATTTAACGTGAAGTGGAAATGCTCTGCGCCGGCTGGAGGTGTGGACGGGTCAAAGTTATGCCTCTTCTCAGTGATTATGGCTGCAACGTGTGTCTCCAGTGTTTCTCCAAGATTTCACTATAGGAGACTCACTTTCTGCTTCCTCCCTCTAGCTGCCATCTTGGAATCCCCTTGTTTTTTACTTCTTTATGTAAATCTGTGTTTTTCCCTGTGTTATTTTCCTTCTGCCTGAAGAACTTACACATTTCTTGTAGGGCAACTTTGAGAAGGATGAAATCTCACCATTTTTGTTTGTTTGACAAAAATCTGCTTTTCTTCACTTTTGAAAGATACTTTTACTGGGTATAGAATTTAATTAATTAACTTTCTTTTTGGTGTTGAGGAATGAACATGTTGAGTATATGTTTTACCACTGAGATATACCTCCAGTCCTGGCATGGGATTTTAGATGGGTATTTTTTTCTTCCAATACTTTAAATATTTCAACCAACTCTTATTTCAATCCTTTCTTTCTTTCTTTCTTTCTTTCTTTCTTTCTTTCTTTCTTTCTTTCTTTCTTTCTTTCTTTCTTTCTCTCTCTCTTTCTCTCTCTGTCTGTCTTTCTTTTTCCCTCCCTTCCTTTCCCCTCTTTTTTTTGCATTCACAGATTCTGCTTTCATTCCTATGTTTGCTCCTCTAAAGATTTTTTTTTCTCACTCTAATTTCTTTTGTAATTCTGCTTTGTCTTTGACTCTCTGTGGGTTGAATATGATATCCCTCTGTGGGAGTGTGTGTATGTGTGTGTGTGTACTTTGGTATTTATCCTAATTGGTGTGTTCTGAGCTTCCTGTGTCCGTGGGTTGGTGTTTCTCATTAATTTTTGATTTTCTTGGTCTTTATTACATCAAACATTTCTTCTTTATCCTGTAGAGCAGCCTCCTTTCTCTTCCTCCTTCCTCTTTTTCTTTTTTTGTCTGTGTGCTCAGTTATCTATCTATCTATCTATCTATCCATCTCTGTCATCTATTAATCTACCATCTATCTGTCGTTCCAGCCTTTTGGGTTGAATTGACAAATTTACAATATGATAGATGTGTTAATTACTTGACTGTAGAAATTATTTTACAACATGGGCCTTTGTTTTGAAGGTTCTAGATATCTTTTATGAAGATTGTACTTCATCTACCCAGCCAGAGCCTTCCTTGTGGAATATTACTTGGATTTTTACCATGAGAGTCTTGTGGACTCTGGAGGCAAAGCTCATGAAACTGTGGTTTCACTAAGATGGCAACTCCAATGGTAGTCCTTACTCAGCCTCTAGCAATTCATCAACATCACCATTCAGGTTCCTACCAGTCATTGTTACAATGGTTTCTGCTCCACCAAAGCAGGCCTTGGCTGTGACTTGACTCTTTTCTTTTTCCAGATTTTGGGATGGCAGTTTTCCTGGAAGCCTTACTTCTTTGATATATCCAAGAAAACCTTTTTCAGTTTTTTCACCTTTTTCTTATTGCCAGAATGGGATTAATAACTCAGAAACCCTTTACATCTGGGAAGCTGGAAGACAGAAGTCAATATGCTGGCAATATCCAGTTTTAAGTAAAGACACAGTCTGATTTTGCTTCCTCTTGTGATTGTTAATTTCAGGTGTCATCTTAGATAGATCAAAGGACACTCAGATAACTGGTACAACATTATTTCTGGGTATGTCTATGAGGGTGCTTACAGAAGAGTTGGCCGTTGAGTCAGTGGAATGAGTCACTAATTTCTGCTTTTGACCAATGTGGGAAGGCATTATATAGTTGCCTGAGGGCTCAGATAGAACAAAAATCTGGAAATAATGTGAGCTTTTGCTCTCTGTCTTGTGTTGCTGGGAGACATCTCTTGCTTGCGGACATCAGAACTCAGTTTCTCTGGAGTTTGGATTCTGGAAGTCGTACCAACAGCCTTCCATCCCCTACGTCCTCAGGATTTCAGCCTTGGACCAAGAGTTACAACATTGGCTTCTTTGATTCTGAGGCCTTCAGGTTTGGACTGAACCATGCTACCAGCTTCCAGGTTAGCCATCTTACAGACTGATATTGTGGGACATCCTGGCCTTCATAATTACATATCCATTCCTTTAATAAATCTCTCTCTCTCTCTTTCTTATCTATCTATCTATCTATCTATCTATCTATCTATCTATATCTATCTATCTATCTATCTATCTATCTATCTATCTATCTATCTATCTTTCCTATTAGTTTTGTTCCTCTGGAGAACTTAATATATTCCTCCACCCCTGAATAGACTTTCTGGTTCTTTGGAATTCCTAGATGTTCTTGCTTGAAATCAGCTTGACCCCTAAAGCATAATCTCATATTCTGAACCCTAGCTAATGTCAAAATGCCAGTGTTTTGGAGATGGTATAGGGTGGGAGTCTGCACTGAATCAAGTTTCCCTCAGTAACAGGAGCCCAGGAAAAAAGACCAGCTAGAAATTCAGCCAAGTAAGTTGATTTGCATCAAAATTAGCCCTTCCTAAATTTTTCCAACCCTTCAGCTGCAGAATGAGTATAAATTTCTAGTCTGTAAACTAAGATCTAGTTCTTTGCTAAATGGGTCCACTTGGACACATCCAGCAGAACACTATGTGTATAGAGAACAAGGAGAATTCTTTGTGCTCACATCTGTGCGGTGGTGAATGACTCATCAGTCAGCTACATGGTGGCTTCCTCCACATTCCCGGAAATCATTCATGAGGTTCTCTGAGCTGTACCTTAAAGGCCCTCTGCTCTGACCTCCCAGGTTCAGGGGCTCTCAGATACACGTCTTTCCCTCAGTAAGCTGAGAGATAGGCCTGACCTATCCCACTTCCCACTGTCACACACACCTCTGCATCTTAGGCTGCAGAGTGGATCACCCAGGCCTGACTCCTTTCAAAGAAACAATTGGATTCTCACCTTGAGGCCTCTTCTGAGCCAGGAACCACTTTCCAGTCACATGGAAGCACTAGTGAGGGCTTAAGCTGGCTGAACAACCCCTGGTAAATAAAATCGCTCCATGGTACAACATTGACCGGGCATGTTGGATGGTGAGAAACTCTTTCAATTATTCCCAGAGTGGCTTTTAGGAGGATGAGAAGTCATCTGCATTCACAGCTGGCTTTAATTCTGCTAAAAGAAATGATTTGACAAAAAGCCTTTGGCTGTTAAAAGACTGTTGTCCTATAAGACATTTGAGTAATTGGGCATCAATGTTGGTTTGGTGCATACTGATGATCACGTGACCATAAAGCCCTTGTTTCACATTAATTGGACTTCCTGTGTGGGAGGGGTCCATGTGAGCTCTGGGTGGTATGGAGAGTTCTTTTCTGAAAGGCCAGGTAGAGAAGGAGAGAAAGAGAGAGAGAGAGAGAGAGAGAGAGAGAAAGAGAGAGAGAGAGAGAGAGAGAGAGAGAGAGAGAGAGAGAGAGAGAGAGAGAATCTTTGGCACATTTTCCCCTTCTGTGTTTTAGTTAAGACACTTCATATTGTAAGGAAGAAAACCAAACTCATGATACATTTAGAAAAAAGAAAAATAGAAAAAGAATCTGAATGTTTTAAGGGAGTTAACTGTCAAAAGGCAGTCAGAGTTCCTTAGAACCACAGGTAGCAGAGTGTCAGGACCACCAGCAGTTATTCTCATCCCTCATGGCTCCCCCTGATTTCACCAAATACCTGACTCATTCTTTTTTGTCTTCTTACTAGCTTCCATGGTTACTCCACACACCTGTCACAGATTGCTGTTCCTATGTTTGCATGTTTTCTCCACTTTATTGCCAGCTACCCAGGGTGCTATGACTGGTTATGTCTGGATGCCAATTCTGGAATTCTGCCAATTCTCTCTCTCTCTCCACACACAAAGAGAGAGAGAGAGAGAGAGAGAGAGAGAGAGAGAGAGAGAGAGAGAGAGAGAGAATCTGACCTGAAGAGGTGTACAGCCTTCTTGGTAGAGTAAGGTTCCCAGTGAGTGGGGTCCCTCAGAAAAGGATCATCTTCCTGAAAGACTTGCCACAAAATTCACCTTGCTTGGCTCAAGATCACATAGCCTCACTCAGCTCTTCTTCCTGAATGAAGGTTGTTGTGAGGAAATGGTTTTATTCTGTATGAAAATTGGTGATATTTAAATTGCAGCTATTTTTAAGGAATGAAGTTATCTTTTGTTAACCAGGATGTGTGTTTAACAAAATTCTTTCTACTTTGTAATTTTGTCAAAAAGAGACACTTTTTCTCAAAATAAAATAAGAGTAAGTGAGAGTGAAATTTTAGTAGCAAAAAAGAATGATTCCTAAAATAATCCAGGACACTTATGTAATCATAAAGTTCTTTGGTATTTCTGCATTCAGAAAAATTAAATGCAATAAATGAACAAGAAGGGTATGAAAATCCCTAAAGAAAGTCAAAGCTACCCCACTGGCCAGATGTTTGAGGTCACCTGAGACTTTTCATGAGAATCGAGATACTCAACAGCCAACCAAAATGTGAGCCACAGATAGGATTGGGTAGTTAGAGAGAGAGGGAAAGCTAGATCAACTTCCGGTCGGACTTCTCTAAGTACTTTCTAGTTTTCTCAATCCACTAGCTTCCCCCTCCTCCACCCCTCCAAGTACAGTGGTGGGCAGTCAAAAACAAAGTAAGAACAATTTTTTAGAAGTTAAAAGTTTATGATGCATACAAAAGAACAATTTGAGACTTCATTGCAAGAACAGCTAGAAGTTTGCCCCATAGCAGTTACAGAGCTACTTACAAAGGCAAACGGGAAGCATCTTGGCCTTTCTGTGACAGCCCCTCGACATTACTGCTCTTGTTCAGGCAGCCTGCTTTAGGTGATTTGTCCTTAGCAGGTTGGTTTAATTTCACTGGGTCAAGCTGACAAGAAGGTAACATACTTTGTATTTCATTTATGATTACAGATAGCATTTTAGGGAAATTAGAACGACTTCTGTTTTACCTGTGGTTCTGTGCAGCTGGCCTAGGGCCTTTATTTTTTCTTTAACAGGGACTTCCAAACCTGAGGTTACTTCTCTGCTCTGGGTGAGACCATAGTGTGAGGAAGGGAACTCCAATGGCTTGGTACAAGATGGGAAGTGTTTTGTGGTTTCACATGTCTTCTTCTCTTTCCTCCAGAGGAAGGTCTGAGCAACATCAGACAATGCCCTCCCTACCTTCAGCTGTTTCGCTGGAATAGGAACCACAGTCCTCAGCTCTGGGGTGACTGGTTTCTTTAAGGAGAGGTTCCTTCTGGTCTTCTGGCCCATTCATTGTAGCTTCTTCCAGGTGGTTACTCTTCCAGCAAGTGACAGCGTGGCATATGTACTTCTCCCTGGACAGTGGGACTGAGGGAAAAATCCATCAGAATTATGACTTGTTTGCTGAGAGCTCCTGAGGCACCAAAAACAAAGGGTGAGCAGGAGTTTGGCAGGTATCAGTCCTGGGCTTCCAAGCTCCCCCTCTGGCTGCCCTCCTGGTCTTTACACCACCCCTCAGGCTCTGTGACTGCCTAGGGAGAGGTCTTACAAGCTAAACTTGATCACATGTACATGCAGCCTCCTGTGATGTGACTGGGACCTGGTCCTGGAATGAAAGAGATGGAATGCTAGCCAGGAGGGAATTGAAACAGACACACCTGTCAGGGGCAGGGGACAGCTTAATGGGGAGACTAAGAAAAGGGATCATTTTTTCTAGCAAAATTATATTGGCTATCTTTATTTAAATGGTGGTGATACTAATTAATTCATCAAATATTTGTTGAATATTTACTGGGTGTTATATGACCTATTCAGGAATGTTGGTAGAAATTTCAGAGTCTAATCAACTTCAAAAATTTCTTGCTACCTGTGGTAGTGCCTGCCTGTAATCTAACACTCTAGAGGCTGAGGCAGGAGGATTGTGAGTTTGAGGCCAGCCTAGGCCACATAGCAAGACCTCAAAACAAACAAACAAAAACAAACCTCTTTTCTTAAAAAAACAAAAACGAAAAGTTAGAGTGAATCTCTCCAATTCTGATGAAAATTCTGTCTCCAAAGCTTAAATCATTTGGTTCTTTTTTCCCTTTCTCTTCCACAGCTCACTATGCTCTGAAACTATGGGTTCTGAGAACTCTGAAGAAAGAATTTGACATTGGTCAGGATATGCATTTTAAGTAGTTAGGAACTATGAGCTTATTTCTTTTTAAAAAACAAGTATTGATGAAAACAAGGTCAGGAAAGCTATCAGCATGATAGCAAACCTCCATCTGCTTTTGTCTCACCTGAATCCTTTGCTCTTGAACGCATTCTTATTATTAAGTTATTGTTTGGGGCTCCTTTTTAATAAATTACAACTACCCTGAGGAATTTGATTCTAATAAATACATACCGACAGAATATTTTGCTTCACTGCCTGTCTCAATTTGCCATACAAGGAGAACCTTGCTTAAAATAACCTTTTTTCCTTGACTATTAGTGCTTTGAAGTCAATTAAAAATACACAAATTATAAGAAAGAGCAATCTATGAACCTAAAAAGGGTCTCAGGAAAATTTCATGTAAACACTGCATATTTCAGCTGTGAGTGGGTTATAAGTGGACGAAAAAGCTGGAAAAATGTTTAGAATGGTGAGGGCTTTACGTATTTATTAAATGGTTCAAGAAAACTTATTTTCATCTGCATCCAAAAATCCAATACGACTTCCATTTTACATAAATAGAGCGGTTTCTCTTCAGTTTATGGTGACATCTATATATGAAGGAGTTGAAAGAAAATGACCTCATAGCAGCTGATATGTGCAGTTTATCTTTTTTTCTTGAGAAGGGAAAACCCTTACATGTTGGTGTTGGAATTACAAATCCTATTACTGTTTTTTCCTTTATGTGCCCCCCACCCTGAAATAGCTACTTTATGTTTAGCATTGGAATTACCTATATAGTTAATAAATCAATTTAATTCTAGATTGATCTAGGCAAGCTTTCTTGCCCTTTGAAGGTTTTAGTGTAACTTCAACCTTGAAGGAAAATGTTCTCTGAGCTATCAGGGAGACACAGGTAGGGGAATGCAGCCTCCTTGTGCAGGGAGAGATGGATTGGCTACACTGCCATGAGAAATGGGCTTAACCCAAGTGGTTTTTTTCTCTCACTCAGGTGTCCCAACCTGTTGAAGGTTGTAGGGGACTTGGCTGCACAGAGTCACTCAGGGTCCCAGGCTGATGACTCGTTTTGTAGCTGTAGCTGCTCCTCCTAGCATATGAAGTATCCCTTCTCTCATGGGTCATAACTGCTTCTGCTGCTAATTGCAGGTGGGCTGGGAAATGTCGGGGAGGAAATGGGAAGAAAACCAAATGCCAGGGAGTTTGTCTTTGGACTTGAATCTGGATTAGGACTATGAATTGTGGCACACAGAGAGCTCTGAACATCATGTTTTTCTTAGGCCTTTGATGTCAATTTCAGGGATTCAAGGCTGGTTATAAGGAGCTACACATAAATTCTGCAGTTCAGAAATTCCAATCTCCAACATGTCCTTGACACTGAAAAATTGCAATTAGAAAAGGCTTCAGGCCTTGCTAAACTTCCTAGTGAAGTACACTCTACTAGTTAGATTAATAACAGTAGAGTTACTGCTTCCTGAATTGGAAAAGGGCAGGGGAAGACCAGCTCCTGGGCTCAAGCTATTTTAGCTGATATTGGTTTCTTTCTGCATTCTGCTTTTCATCAGTGTGTGGGCTTCATTCTGATGGTCCACATGGTGGTGAGCTGGCTCTAAGGACTCCAGCTTCATATCTGGGCAGAGTAAGAATGATTGGAAAGAGCTAGTGTCTTCCAGTAATTTTCATTCTTATTGAACTGACACAGACCAGGCAATGTGCTGTGCTGATTGGCACACTGAATTACATGCTCCACCTTTGGCATGCTGAGCATGAGGTCAGGGACTTGGGGCCCACTCTTGTCAGAAGGGAAGATGCAAATCAGGGAGGGACATTGCAATGTCACTATCCTGAATTTTCCAGACCTGCTTACCTGAAGAAGTTTCCAGGCTCACAACTTCTAAGAAGAACCCTATAAACCCTGAGATAGGGGCTTATCTAATCCTTCATTCAATTCAAGAAATTGATGTGTGTTTAAAACAGGTGGCCTTTTATGAGCCAGGCACTGCCCAGTTTGTAAGAAGAGGGTGAGTTAGACTCAGCTCTGCCTTCACACAGTTTACAATCTAGTTTTGAGGACACAGGAGATGACTCTTCCATGTGCTGGGAACGGTTGTCATGGGAACTGCCTAGCACACACTCACTCTATTTGAGTGGTTTTCTTTTCAAAGCCAGAGATCAAACAAGTACTCTATCCTGTTACTTTGTCTTGCCCTGGGGAAGTGTACCAAAATGATCTGTATACTGCTGGATCAAAGAAATCTGAAACCATGAAACCCTCTGCTTGCATGTCCTATTTCCTCCTGAAAAAATGGCTCTTCTTCTACTTTGTTTATGATGATTAAAATCCAAACAAGCCACCTGATTGATTATCTGGAATATTTACCTGGGTTTAGGATGAGTCCAGGTAAATACATTGTGTATTTGGGTGAATACAATACATCCTATTAGTTAAATACATACTCTGTAAATATTTTTAAATGAAAAATGCCAGTGTGCATACTTCTCTATCCTTCAATTTTTGTTTATTCTAAGTAAAGATTAATTTTCCCCAAAATAGCGTGAAATACCATGCTCTCTCACATTAGCTGTGGTAGAGAATTCTGGGCTCAGTTATACTGCTTTCCTTTTCTTCTTGGGCATACAGGAGAATTAAATCTGCTTGCCTACATTGCAGTTTAGTGGGACCATGTGACTGGTCCTAGCCAAAGAAATGTGAGCATACGTGCTGTCACTTCCACTCTGAATATGTTGAAAACCAGTGTTGGATCACATTCATTCTAGCATGGAAGCAATCTGCTCAGATGGTGCCATCACGAAGTGGAGGGGTCCTGGATCCCTGAGTCACTCCATGGGGATGTTGGCTGGTGTCAATGTGATCATGTGCTCATTGTCAGTCTTTCCCACTAGAACTGAAAACCCAGGAAGGCACAGACTTCAGTGCCACGTCTCACCCAGTGCTTAAGTGTTTGTTGAATGGACAGGTACATTTAAAACATGATATGTATCTTTATTTTGGATAACCAAGCTAATCTTTTTAATAAGGACCACTTGATCTGGATGTCTCTCTCTGATTGCAGAGCCTCTTTTGGATAAATGTCCAGTGTTCTGATTTCCAGTCCCTCCCTTCGCTACAGGTGACATTTTTGGCACATGGGCAGGGATCAGGAGGGGATATAACTGGTTGGAACTGCAGGTCATGGAGCCTCAAATCCATGGCTAACTGGTAAATGTGCTAGCCTATGATGCTGGGATGTGCAGATAAATGAGTTCATGGTCTACTTCCTTGCATAAGTGAGGGCTTGGTGGTTTCCTCTCACTGAGTCATATCCTGGTTCTCTCTGACACTGATTTTGGTTGTATTTTCCATCCAGCTCCCTACCCAGACCATCTACCCCTTAATGGTCGTGTTGAGGTAGCTTGTTCACCCCCGATGGCGGTTCTAGGGAAGGTCAATTGTCTCTCGTCTCCAAGTTTTCATTAGCTACCAGACAAGTTAGCTGACTTGTGACTTATGCTCCAACAGACCTTCAAGGTAAAGTTGTGATCCAAATGGCCAGCTTGTGTTATTGACTTGCAAGTTGGTCAATGCAATTAAAAATGATCAAAGTGATACTAAGTTGCACAATTGGGGACTTGTTCTGTAAGATGAGCTTCTTCAGGAGCGCCAAGTGACATTTGTTTCCTGTCACTAATTCCTCTGTCACCTCATGAAATGAAGCATGTTTGTGCTTGTGTGTGTGAATGTGTGTTCATGCAAGCACTTGTGCATACGCACGTGTGTGTGTGTGTGTGTGTGTGTGTGTGTAGGTGGGAAGGAAGAGCTAATTTGTCAATGTTTTGCTCCTTCCATGAAACTATTAGGGTAGTCCTAGAATTCTTTGATTTCTATTTTTTAAACTTTAGCTTATTTGAAAATTAAAATATTTAAGCATATGTTTTAATTTCAAAAGTAGTGTAAGTTTGTAATTTCAGGTCCTTTTTTACTTCCTAGAAGTTATCACTTGTAACTTTTTGACACATATTCTTGAATAACTTTTTCAATACATATATAAACATACACTGATTAAATTTATTCTTAAAATGAGATATCTACTATTTTTGCCTCAAAAACATAGCATTGACATCTTTCTCTGAAAGTATAAGTCTTCCACCTTATTCTTTTAAATGCTATATAAAATTCCATGTGTTCTCTAATTTATTTACTCATTCCTCAGTTGATGTTCATGTAAGATAAAGGTTCTTTGAAAAGAAAGAAAACAAGACTGTAATAAATGACCCTGCTTGATATATATATATTCATTGATTTTAAAATTTTCCTTATACTTGTGTGTAAATAAAATATTTCTCCTTCTCATGATTATACAAGACCCGAGAATAGGCTTAATAGTTTTTTTAATTATAATAAGTGATACTTTTAGAATGGTTTCCTTTTTCCTTTTTTTGCCAGTTAATCCAGCAACGTGTAGGGTTTATTCCTTAAGTGAAATGGGCATTGTGTGAAACATTCTGTTGCTTAATTGCCTCTGAATCACTTGTCATATCCTAACAAAAATGTACACCCATTGCCCTGAATGCTTAATCACATTATCTGGGAGGAGAGTAAGCCATGGAGAGAGAAGAACGAGAGGTTGTCAAATGTTGGCTCTTGTTTAGAATTCAAAACACTTTCCCTACCTTGGGAACCTAGCTCCTTGCCTGTGAGCCATGGGCTGAGAATGGTAGAGCTCCCATTGACTGTGTCCAGAGAACCCCAAAGGAACAAAAGGCCTTTGTTTGAACATATAGGCAATAGGGGTTGGAGGTGGGTAGAGAGGGGAATGCTTTTAATTTTACAAAAGAATTCTGCTTCTCACAAAATATTAGGCTCTGGCCTTCTTTCAAAAAACTTGGTCGTAGGAAGTTCAGCGAATGGTTGTTATATTAAGTTCTGCAATATGTCAGTTACATTCTTGACACTGAAATGAAGTGACGATCAGACAGAAAAAAGAATCTGCCTTCCTAGAGTTCACCTGCTAGTGGTAGGAAAGAGACTGTCTTTGCATCATATGTAAAGATACAATGTCAGCAATGCCAAGAAGTAACGCCGGTAGAGGTGAGTGGCAGAGAGGGTACAATAGGCAGAAGCCAGAGAAAGGACCTCTCAAGGAGGCACTGAGTAGGGGCCAAGTCACTACCTTGGGAAAGATCATCAGTTAGGACCAAGGTGCCCGCTGTTGGCTTTCCTGGTAAAAGTGCTGTTTCCACAGACTCGGTCCTTAGGAATGCTTTCCCATTAGGGGGAAACAAAATTTTTGTGATTTTCCATGATGAGTGATTGCTATTATTGGAGCTTTGCTGTCCAACATAAGAGTTCAATATCCACATGTAGTTAGTGACTACCACATCAGACAGCAAAGATATGGAATCCTCCTAGCATTATGAAAAAATTCTGTTAAACAACATTACCCTAGAGGATTTTAATGGTTAGTCGTGTTATTACCAATAACAATGACGAGATGGTTGTTGATGATGACAGTAGTAATTGTAATGGAAAGGACAGTGGTCTTATTGATCGGTTCCTGGCATATAGGAGACACAGGGCACTTTAAGTGCATGATCTCATGCCAACCTCAACTAAACCTCATTTTAGCAAGTATGTTTACTCTCATGTTTCAAATGAGAATCCTCAAAGTGCTGAATAAGTCACTCAAGGTAATACTACTATTAAATGGTAGACCTAGGATTGGGGCACAATTTTGGTTGAAATGAATAATTAGTTTTAGAAACTGCAGTATACTGCTTCTAGATCCAAGAGATAGTTCCCAGGGCTGAAAAGAATTCCCAGAAGGGATAGCCCAGATGGCCTTTGTTGGGGGAAGTGGCACTCTTTATTTCATTATGGAACTGTTGGAATACTCACCTGGCCTATTTCAACCACTTTTAACTTCTCTGCAGCCAAAGGTCTACTTAAGAAAATTTCAACTGATGTCCCTTCTCAGTATACTTTATTGCTGTTTTGCTGGAAACTTGTCAAAGCTCTACAAACATACAGTGTCTCTAGGGTGATAGAAACCCCCTAAATTTCTTCAAAGAAGAATCTGAACAATCACAGGTCATGGCCCAGGTCTATTTGATATTATGTTAAGTGTAAGAAGACATTTTTAAAAATTTTATTATTCATATGTGCATACAAGGCTTGGGTCATTTCTCCCCCCTGTCCCCACCCCCTCCCTTACCACTCACTCCGCCCCCTCCCTCTCCCCCCCACCCCCTCAATACCCAGCAGAAACTATTTTGCCCTTATTTCTAATTTTGTTGTAGAGAGAGTATAAGCAATAATAGGAAGGAACAAGGGTTTTTGCTGGTTGAGATAAGGATAGCTATACAGGGCATTGACTCACATTGATTTCCTGTGCGTGGGTGTTACCTTCTAGGTTAATTCTTTTTGATCTCACCTTTTCTCTAGTTCCTGTTCCCCTTTTCCTATTGGCCTCAGTTGCTTTTAAGGTATCTGCTAGCTAATTTTTTAGGTGTCTTACCTATCCTCCCTCCTCCCTTGTATGCTCTTGCTTTTATCAAGTGCTCAAAGTCCAATCCCCTTGTTGTGTTTGCCCTTGACCTAATGTCTACATATGAGGGAGAACATACGATTTTTGGTCTTTTGGGCCAGGCTAACCTCACTCAGAATGATGTTCTCCAATTCCATCCATTTACCAGCGAATGATAACATTTTGTTCTTGTAAGAAGACATTTTTAAAGTCTCCTTAAAAGTAAGTGCCCGAAGCTTGTTTAAGAAAAAGTAAAATATTTAACAGGTGCTTATCAGTGATTCCTACAGAAACCGCCCACACCTCCAGATATTTCAGGGATAGGACTCATTCCCACTCTACAGGCTCTTAATGGCATGACTCAGCTGTCATGGGACCTGAGATTTAACTAAGCACAATTTGTCACTGTGGCCCACAGTGAAGACATATCAAGGCTGAACAGATCTCGAGTAAGGAACGTGGAGGCAGGGAAGAAAAGGAGGAGGAACGAATGCACCAGCACAAGAAGTCTAGTAATGGTAATGGCACTCACCATTTATGGAGTCCCTGTCATTTAGCAATCACTGGAGAAGTTATTTTACCTGTGGATGGTGTCCAATCTTTATAGCAATCCATAAGGTAGGTTTTAAAATTTCAATTTACAGATGTAAAAATAAACTAGTATAGTTTATAAAATCTTTTATAATATAGCACAATGGCCAAGAGTTGAATCTAGGTACTCATGATCACAGGAATAGGGGTAAAGGACATAGTAATAATAAGGCAATAGTACTCCTTTGAGTCAATCCAGAGACATAGGAAGTACTAGAAAGTGAGTGGTCAAAGCATAGAGTTCAATTGATGGGAAAACAGTAAGTGATCCTAATTAGAAACAAAAAAGTCGAACATATAAAATTAAGCTAGGGACCTTCACTTCTGCTTAGATCAAAGATTTATTCTCCTACCTGAAACACAGAGAAGAGACTAAGTATACAAAACAATTGGTTTTTATGACCCTGCACATCAGACGACGAAGGACAATGATGCCTGACAGGTGGGAAACAAAAAAAGTGAGCTGTATACTTTCCTCAGTTTACTGAATATCTTCACACTGGCATGTGAGAAGGTACCTGAAGGAAGCCCAGTGGATTTCTGGAGCTAAGGAGGTAGAAGGGAGTGTTCAGAGAAACCAGAATGGGTGAAATGGGCTGGAAGGGAGTGGGGGAACTATTTAGTCAACTTTCTGTCCCTATAACAAAATCCCTGATATAATGAGCCTATTAAGAGAGAAGGTTAATTTTGCCTCAGTTTCAGAGGTTCTAGTCCATGATTGGTAGGCCTCATCACTTTGGGCCTGTGCTGAGGCAGCATTTCAAAGTGGGAGCACATGGTGGAGCAAAACTGCTCACTTCATGTGCAGGAAGCAAAAGAGAGCAAGGAAGGGACCAAAGTCCCATAATCCCTTTTGAGGGCTTGTACCCAATGATCTAAAGGACCCCCACAAGGCCCTACATCCTAAAGGTCCAACAGCTCCCCAAATAGTGTCACCCTGGTGACTCAAGCTTTTAATATTGTGGGCCTTTCCAGGACATTCAAGATCCGTGCTACAGCTGCTGAACAGAGAAAGAAGTGCAGAGGTCTCTAGGACCCCCTTGACTCAGCTGAAGGATGATTGGCACATGAGGTAGTGAAGTTACCCAAGGCCAGGGAATGAACTGCCAAAAAGTTAGAGATAATAGTACCTTGCACTTAGATAGGTCCAAGGTCAGTGCTTGTTTCTACCAGTGACCCTGGAAAACCTCAGGATTCAGTGAGCACTGGGTACAGTACACAAAGGCAAGACCCCAGAAGTGTGAATGCCATCCCAAGCCTGCCCTCTGCACTGGTCTCATCTAAAAAATCTCAAAGGATAGACCTGAAGGGATCAAACTATTTCCCTGTAACTTACTGCACCCCAGGACAAAGCTTAAGAATATTGAAGGTATAAAAGAATATACAGCATTCATAATGCAAAAATCATAGGGTGGCCAGAAATAAAAAATGAACAGGCAAGCAAAGAAACAGGAAACAATGACCCAGAATGAAATCAGATCCATCAAAACTCACTTAAGAACTGATAGACGTCAGAATTACCAAAAAACATGTATGTTCCAAAAGTTGAATAGACACATCAAAGATATAAAGGTCAAAATACAAGTCCTAGAAGTATAATTATACATTGTTAGGTGAGATTAGTGACCTTGAAGACTTAGAAACAGAAATTATACAAAATTAGAGAGAAAAGAGAATGTAAAGAAATGAACAGAGCATGAGTTGTCAAGTTCACGTGTCCCAAATATACATGTCATTAGAGTCCCCAAAGATGACAGAAGTGGGCAGGAAAGCCTTGGAAGTAACGACAGCTGAAAATTTATGAAAAGTATAAATCCATGAATCAAAGAACTTGAACAAACCTGCAATACAAGAAACATGAAGAAAACTCTATTAGGTACATTATAATCAAATTGTTGAAAGCCAATGTTTGGCATACCTTAAACACAGCAGAAGAAACTGAACACAATGTGTAGAGACGACGGCAGATTCTGTTGAATGGTACAAGTGAGAAGATGGCACAGAGACTGTCAATCCAGAAGTCTATACCTAGAGAAAATATCTTTCAAAAAAGAATGGCAAAATAAAGACATTTTCAGACTTATAAAAGCTGTGAGAATTTATTTCCAGCAGAGTATGAGAAATATAAAAAGAGCCTTTAGGCAGAAAGAAATAATAGCAGATGGAAATATGGATGCACATAAGGAATGAAGAGAACCAGAAATGAAACTACAAGAGGAAACGCATAAGATTTTTCCTATTATTTAAATGTATTAAAAAATAATTGACTAGACAAAAATATCAATGATGTAGCATGGTTTTATAACTCGTGCATAACTAAATGTAAAGTGTCAGTAACAGAAAGGCTGGGAGGGAAGAAATGAGATTGTTCAATATTACTGAAAAGTTCTACTAGGAATAACATGGAATAACATTAAAAAATGTAGAGTGGGAGAAGAATGCATATGCAAGTGATAAAACAATTCTTAAAATAACAAAACAAAGAATTATAGCTAGTAAATGATGAGGGCTTTAAAATGAATTATATGAAAATTTTAATTAATCCAAAAGACGGCAGAAAAAGAAACAAAAAGTCAGATGGGACAAGTAGAAAGCAAATAGCAAGATTATAGATTTAAATCTAATAATATCAACAATCACATTAAATACAAGCATTTAATGCATAATACATTCAACAAAATAATGGAAAATTTCCCAAATCTAGAGAAAGATATTCCCATACAGATGCAAGAGGCCTCCAGGACACCAAACAGACCAGATCAAAATAGAACTACTCCACGACATATCATCATTAAAACAACAAGTTCAGAAACTAAGGAAAGAATACTGAAGGCTGTAAGAGAGAAAAAACAAGTAACATACAAAGGTAAACCCATCAAAAGCACAGCAGACTTCTCAACAGAAACATTAAAAGCAAGAAGAGCATGGGGTGAGATCTTCCGGGCACTGAATGAAAATAACTTCAATCCCAGGATACTCTACCCAGCAAAACTATCATTCAAAATAGATGGAGCAATAAAAGTCTTCCATGATAAGCAGAAACTAAAACAATATGTGACCACAAAGCCACCACTACAAAAGATTCTTCAAGGGATTCTGCACACAGAAAGTGAAACCCAACTTAACCATGAAAAGACAGGCAGCACCAAACCACAGGAAAAGAAAAAGCAAGAAAGTAGAGAGTAACCTCAACCTAGGTACACACAATCAAACCTTCAAACAACTAAGACAACTAAATGACAGCAATCACCACATACCTATCAGTACTAACACTTAATGTTAATGGACTTAATTCCCAAATCAAAAGGCACCACTTGACGAAATGGATTAAAAAGGAAGATCCAACAATTTCTTGCTTACAGAAGACCCATCTCACCGACAGAAATAAGAATAGGCTTAGGATGAAAGGCTGGAAGAAGATTTACCAAACCAGTGGCCCCCGAAAACAGGCAGGAGTAGCAATACTTATCTCTGACAAAGTAGACTTCAAACCTACATTGATCAAACAAGATAAAGAAGGACATTCCATACTAATACAAGGGGAAATAGACCAAAAGGAAATAATAATTATCAACCTGTATGCACCCAATGTCAATGCACCCAATTTCATCAAACATACCCTGAAAGACCTAAAAGAATATATTAATATTAATATATTAACAACTCCAACACAGTTGTTGTGGGAGACTTTAACACCTCATTATCATCAATAGATAGGTCATCCAAACAAAAAATCAATAAAGAAATCTAAGATCTAAAATATACAATAGATCAAATGGATCTACTTGATGTCTACAGAACATTTCATCCAACTTCTACACAATATACATTCTTCTCAGCAGCCCATGAAACCTTCTCCAAAATAGATCATATCCTAGGGCACAAAGCAAGCCTCAGCAAATATAAGAAAATAGAAATTATACCGTGCATACTATCTGATCACAATGCAGTAAAACTACAACTCAACAACAAAAGTAAAGACAAAAAACATGCAAACAGCTGGAAACTAAATAACTCATTACTTAATGAACAATGGATCATTGATGAAATAAAAGAGGAAATTAAAAAGTTCCTGGAAGTCAATGAAAATGAAAACACAACCTACTGGAACCTGTGGGACACAGCAAAGGCAGTCCTGAGAGGAAAGTTTATAGCCATGAGTGCATATATTAAAAAGACTGAAAGATCCCAAGTCAATGACCTAATGATACATCTCAAACTCCTAGAAAAACAATAATAAGCAAATCCCAAAACAAATAGAAGGAAAGAAATAATAAAAATAAGAGCTGAAATCAACAAAATAGAAACCAAAAAAAACCATACAAAGAATTAATGAAACAAAAAGTTGGTTCTTTGAAAAAACAAACAAGATTGATAGACCCCTGGCAAACCTGACTAAAATGAGGAGAGAGAAAAAAACCCAAATTAGTAGAATTAGGAATGCAAAAGGGGAGATAACAACAAACACCATGGAAGTCCAGGAAATCATCAGAGACTACTTTGAGAACCTAGATTCAAATAAATTTGAAAATCTTAAAGAAATGGACAGATTTCTAGATACATACGATCATCCAAAACTGAACCAAGAGGAAATTAATCACCTGAATAGATCTATAACACAAAATGAAATTGAAGCAGCAATCAAGAGTCACCCCAAAAAGAAAAGTCCAGGACCTGATGGATTCTCTGCTGAATTCTATCAGACCTTTAAAGAAGAACTGATACCAACCCTCCTTAAACTGTTCCACAAAATAGAAAGGGAAGGAAAACTGCCTAACACATTTTATGAAACCAGTATTACACTTATCCCAAAACCAGGCAAAGACACCTCCAAAAAGGAGAACTATAGGCCAATCTCCTTAATGAACATTGACGCAAAAATCCTCAACAAAATAATGGCAAACCGAATTCAACAACACATCAAAAAGATTATTCACCACGACCAAGTAGGCTTCATCCCAGGGATGCAGGGGTGGTTCAACATACGAAAATCAATAAACATAATAAACCACATTAACAGAAGCAAAGAGAAAAACCACTTGATCATCTCAATAGATGCAGAAAAAGCCTTTGATAAGATCCAACACCATTTCATGATAAAAGCTCTAAGAAAACTAGGAATAGAAGGAAAGTACCTCAATCACTGCTGTACTTTTCCTGTTGGACTAATATCGGGATGCATTTGAAGGTTACTTAGTATCATCATTTGTACTTTTCACAGTAGGAGCTGTTATGTGACGTGGCCAAGAAAGTCAGTGGGACTTTCTTTTTAGAGATGGGAACTCTAGAAAAACCTGTTCATGGGATGCCATGGAAATTTCCTGATAGATGATGGGTTCAAAATATTTGGAAGGAAGAACAATGTAAACAAGTTGAAAAGGTAGCCTGGAATTCTCTTCCATCAGAAATAAAGGTGAGAACAATACTACGTGAAGCCTCTTCCAAACAAAATAACCTACTGGTGATAAATATTTTAATGTATGATTGTAAATTTTAAAGATTAATAAATGGTCTTTTAAAGCTAAAAAAAAATAAAAGGCAGAGATTGTCAGATTGGCTAAAAAAACAAGCAACACCCAACTATATTCTGCCTACAGAAATATGCTCTAAATAAAAAGATACAAAGAAGGATGGGGAAAGATATAATTCTGATTATCTGAGGACTCTATGTTTGCATATTAGCCTACTTACTCAGATTTATTCATAATATAAAATCAATACATTCAGTGCTTTTGTGGTCATTTGTGGATCTGCATAGAGTGGCAAAGAATTCAAGTCCTCTGATGCTCACTTTATCAACTTAGGTCAAATAAAGCAATGTTCTGTGGTCCTGCTGCAACTTACATGCAGAGATTATCAGAGGATGGAGACAGAAGAGGGCAGCACAGTGTAGTATGAAGATATTCTTGGGTCAGGTAGATGGGATTTAAATCTTAACACTATCACCTATTAGTGGGATGGCCTCAGGTAAGTCCCTTAATGCTTTTGAGCCCTGTTTGCTCTTTTTTTAAAGTAGAGGAAATTGAATTTACCAGGATGAGTTGTTTTTAATATTTAATATTATAATTTACATAAAATGCACATATACATATTTTCTTTAAGAGAAATAGCTTAGTATTAGTTAATTCAGGGTTCACAGTGACTTTCCAGGACGTAACTATCACAAATGATGAGAACCTACTCTACTAGGCTAACACCAGTCAAAACAAAGCTCAAACAGCTACATTAATGCCAGTGAAGCAAATCTTAGGCCAAGAATATTACTAGGGGAAAATTAATTTCACAGTAATAAAGGGGCCAATTCTCTAGGACACAATAATCCCAAACATTCATGTGTTTAATAAAAGAATTTCAAAATGCAGGAACAATAAATGATAAAATTGCAAAAATAACTATAACAAAATGCACCAAAGGAGTCTCTTGTAATAATATTAAAATAAGCAGACAAAATCAGTAAGGAAATAAATATTAGAACAACACTATCAACTCACTTGACCTAATTGAATTTTATAAAATGTTCTGATGAGTGACAGTAAAATATACACAATCCTTTATTATATTAGATGATATTCTGGGTCACAAAACAAGTCTTCATAAATTTAAATCATCCCAAGTATGAAGTTAATTTAGAAAATAATAATAGAAAGTACTTGGAAAAGTCCCCAAACCAAAAACACAGTTTTAAGTAACCCATGGGTCAAAGAAGAACATAAATGGGAGCTAGAAAGTATTTTGGACTGAATGAAAATAAGCACAATATGCTAAATTTATGTTATGCAATCAGGCAATATGTATGGTGAAATTTGTAGCACTAATGACTCTAATAGAAGAGAATACAGGTCTCAAATTAATAACTACAGCTCTACTTCTGAAACTAGAAAAAGAACAAATAAACCCAAAGTGAGCAGAAAAAGGGAAATGATAAAGACTAGGATGGAAATCAATAAGATTGAAAGAAGAAAAGAAATAGAGAAAAATCAGTGAAAGTAGAAATTATTTCTTTTAGAAGATTAAATTGATGCACGTCTAGTGAGACTGATGAGAAAATAAAGATAGAACACATGAATGACTAATATCAGATACGAGAGGTGACATTACTACGGATAATACAGACTTTAGGACAATCAGGGAATATTGTGAACAACTTTCTGCAAATAACTCAACAACTTAGATGAAATGGTCAAATTCAGTGAAAAACATAAACTACCAAAGTTTACTTAAGAAGAAATATATGCCAAGAAGCCCTACGTCTATTAGATGAATTGAATTTCTAGTTAAAAATCTTCTCTCAAAAAAAATGTTAGGTCCAGATAGCTTTGCTGATGAAATATACCAATTCATCGGTAATGATACCAATTCTTCACAAACTCTTCTAGAAAATTGGCAGAACTATGCTCCACCTTATTTAATGTGGCAAAAATTAGCCTAATATCGAAACCTAACCAAGATGAAAGAATATAAAATTATAGACCCAAATAACTGCAAATACATACAAAAATTCTAAACAAAACTGTATCAAATAGAACCCAAATAATATACATATATCAGCACACATCCACCTACCCACACACATTTCATGATCAAATGAGGTTTATTTTAGGAACGCAAAGTATTTTTAACATTTAAACTGAAAATGGGCTGAGGTTATAATTCAGTGGCAGAGTTGCCTAGCATGTGAGAGGCTCTGGGTTCACTCTCCAGCACTGCAAAACAACAAATAAATAACCCCTCCCCTCCAAAAACCAAACCCAAAGCAAGCCTTAATCAATGTAATTACCATTGAATAAAAAAAGATCATCTCAACAAATACAGAAAAATGTTACCCCCAAATCCAACATTTATTTCTGATTCAAACTCTCAACAAAGTGAGACTAGAAGGAAACATCTGCAGCCTATGAGATGTCTATGAAACCCTGTAGCTAATACCATACTTGGTAGTGAAAGACTCAATATTTTCCCCTGAGATCAGAAACAAGAAAGAGATGTGTGTTCCCTTCACACTTTATATTCAACATTGTTCTAGAGCTTGAAGTCAGCAGAATAAGGCAAGAAAAAGAAAGAAAGAAACAAACAAATCCAGATTGGAAAAGAAGAAGTAAAAACTTTGTTTACTTATGACATGATCATTTACATAGGATATCATAGAACCTCCAGAAAATCAATGAGGACTAGTCAGTAAATTTAGCACATTTGCAGATTTGAGAATAAAATACAAAAAATTAATTTGCCACATATAATCAGAAATAGCAATGAAAACAGTAAGATTATTGCTATCACAAATATGAAATACTTAGGAGCTAAATCTGATAAAACTGTGAATGAATTATGAATTGAAACTACATGAGTGAAAGAATTGTATGACAACTACAATATATTTCAGAGGGATATTTAAAAAGATCTAAATAAATTAAAACACACATTTTCATGTGTTAGAAAATTCAGTTTTGTTGAGATATGAATTCTCCAAAACTTACTTATATATCCAGTCCAACTTCAATCAAAATCTTGGTAGGTATTTTGGTAGAAATCAATAAGTTACTTCTAAAATTCATAGAGAAATGCTAACAATCCAGAATAGCCAAACCACTCTGAAAAAGGACAAAGGTGGCAGACTAACTTTGTATTTGAGGTTTTGAGGTTTTCACCTGTAGTAATCAAGAGAACGCTACTGATGTCGTGAGATATATCTACATCAATAGAACACAGTAGAGTCCAGAAATAAACCCACATGTGTATGGACAACTGAATTTTGACAGAAAATACAAAGCCAATTTAGTTGAGAAAGGATAGTCTTTTCTATAAATGGTGCTAAAACAAATGGTTATCCAGATGTAAATGAGTGAACTTTCTTTTGTTCATACCTCTCACCATATACAACAATCGACTCAAACAGAATCATAGACCTGTATGTAAAACCAGTACCATTAAAGTTCTAGGAAAAAAATAGAGAAACTTTTAGTAGTTGTGTTGGGCCAAGATTTATTACACTGTGAAGCAAAAGTATAGTCTACAAAAACAATACCACCACCACCACCACCACAAAACCACACTGATAAGTTCAACCTCATCAAAATTAAAAACTTCCCTTTAAAAGATACCACTAAGAGAAGAAAAAGACAAACACTGCACAGGAAGAAAATACTTGCAAATCATGTATCTGACAGAGAACTTATGTCCAGATTAAATCAACAGCTCTTAAAGCTTACTGAAATCACCCAACCCAAAATGGGCAAAGCATTTGAAAAGAGACTTCACCAGGGAAGGGAGTGACTTGTGGTAGGGATTGGAAAGGAAACTTATCTTCCTTGTTGTGCTGCATGCAGATATGCATCTTACAGGTATACATACATCAAAAGTTATCACAATTTAATACTTTAATACTTGTAATTTATTATATGTTGCTTATTACTTATAAGGCTGTTGGAAGAAAAAAATCATTGACATAGCCAACAGATTTCTAGAGACCAGGGCTGCTAGTTTGAATCCTGGGGAGATTGTTATATAGAAAAATAAAGATAGGTATAATTCCTATCACTGTTTAATAGTGCTTGTATTATGCCAGCAATCGTTCTGTTCTTACACATATTAATATATTTAATCTTCATCCCTTCTAGAGGCAGGCACTATTGTGGTGCCCATTTCACGAATCATCACAAGGTTAAGGAATTTGCCTGAGGCCTCAGAAGCCAAGGTGGGATTTAATCCTCAGCAGCCATGCCCTTCATTTCCACATTCTGACCTGTGGGGATGGGTGATACCCACCAGTGCTCAGGTGGAGCTTGGGTACACGTGCATCCTTGTGTGAAGTTGGAGCAGAAAGGAGGAGGTCCTCACCTCATATCAATATTCTGAATTTTAGTCATGGGGAAAGAATTGAGCTGCAGAGAAAAGCCCTATTTTTAAAGCAGAAACGGAAATTTGAGAGTCAGTTTTGGTTACTGGTTAGGCTTTTCTTTCTTTTTAAAAATATTTATTGATGTTTCATCCTTACTGGAAAATTATTCTTATTCCAGCCCAACGTCCCTCCTTCCCTCTGGGCTGCCTCTGCTGCCTCAGTGCTCCTTCACTAATGATCTTAAGCACTTACCATACAAGGTCAGAATTATGGGTTGTGTTTCTTTCCCTAATCTCATGTGTCCTAGAAAAATAATAGCAAAGCTAACTTTTTATAGTGCTGGCTATATTTGCCAACCATTGATCAAAGTATTGTACATAGGTGGACCTACACCATTTGCCCAGCTCTGTGATAGGTAGTATTGTTATCATGCATATTTTGCAAAGGAAGCCTCGCCTTTGGCGTTGGAGTTGTCAAGATTGCATGGAGCTATGTCTTCTTCATCTTCATCTTCTCAGAGCTTAGCACACAGCAGGCACGCAAAGAATGCTGATGAACTCAGCCAAGTAATGGGTCTAACTATTGTTAGTGTTAGTATTAGTGTGAGCCTACCAGTTTTTGTTGGTGTCCAGACACACGGTACTATTCAGTTGAATAGAACACAGGGCTGTAGAAATGGAAAGATAAGAGGAACAGGGGAATCAAACATGGACAAATGGCTACAATGGAAGGGTTGGGGCTTGGAGGGAACATGGAATCTTCAGGCAGAGGTTTTTAATTCTTCTACTGTCTGCTTGGCTCGCTCCTTCCTTCAAAAAAGGTTTCAATAGCTGAGAAAAATTCATGCTTTATTTAAAACCCACTCTGTGTGCTCTGGCCCTGGCAGAGTCTCTCATTACATTTTGGATTTCTTTTTAATCATCTTCTGGGTAGGTGAGTGAAATTCCTCACTTGGGCCAAAGGTTGGACCCCACTTTAATGATAAGAAGTTTTCCAGGACATATGAAGGGTCCTCAGCCTGTAAGTAACAGGCACACTTACTTTTTTGTTCCTTTGTAATTGAAATCCATCAGTTTAATACTATCGAAGAGCCTGATGCAAATTGTAAAGATTGTCTGGGAAATGAGCTTCTCCCTGGGGGTGGGGTGGGGTGGAGTCTGTAACTTTAATATTGCTGTTTCTTACTGTAATGATCCCGGCTTAGCTTCAAATGCCATTCTCTGCCTTATTCAGCGGCAGTTTACAAAAGAGTTTTGATCTCTGGTTTACAGCTGTTAAAGCCAAGGAAATCCTAAGTAGCATGAAACTATCTTAGAAAGGGTGTGGATTTGAAACACAGTCCCTCTTTCTGCTCATGGATTAAAAATCTGCCTGGAGGTCGGACTGCGCATTCCTGGCTGAGTGTGTTGCCATGTGCCCTCCCCTTCTGTTACTAGCAAGCAGATGCCCTTGATGCTTGAAGTTCCATTAAATATGGAGTCATTGTAAGTGATGTCAGTGACAATACAACAGACAGATGGAGCAACTGGCCAGCCAAAAGCCAAACAAACAGGAAAATTGATAGGAATGAGTGAGGGGAAGGGCTGACCCTAAACAGGCTCTCTACCACTGGTTTCCCACAGTGCAGTTCCTCAGTCCCAGACACCATGGTTTGAGACCACAGTGGTGCTGAAATGATCAATTATGCAGGTGTTCTAATGCAATTATGCCTCATTTATTTTTGCACTTTACTTTCATTCACTCGAGTTGAAGTTCTCTAAGCCCCAAAGACAGAAGATTATTTTAGATAGTTAAAATTTCTCTACACATCTCCTTGGACAATATCTCGAAATCCTGGATGTATAGAACTGTTTAAAACCTGCTTGTTTACTTCAGCTGGGGAATTCTCTTCATGATTAAATGATTCATTTTATGCACGGCTTATGTCCAAACTTAACTAACATTTCTGTGTTTCAGTTTGTAAAGCAGAAAATTCAAGCATGCAAGTACCTAAAACTCAAGTAGGCAGTTGCAAGGTATGAGAACAACTTGTAGCTGTCAGTAACTGCTAAAATGAGAAGCTGGGAAAGTGAAAACCAAAGGACTCAGATTATTGTCCCTCTGTAGAGGGAGGCAAAATTTCCTGCCTCCGCACCAGGGACTTGTGGGGTCTCCCAGAATGCACTATTCCATCAGAGATGCTTTGTCTGTTTCTGACATAACAGCTATTAGAGGCTGCTTTCAGAAACCAGAAAATGATGTCCTGCTAGAAGCAAAGAGGAGGCAGACTCTGAGACTGTCTCTGGGACTCTTACAGCTCAGCACCATCAATTAGTGCTGCTTTCAGGGCGTGTCATTTGAGATTGGATGATGGTGGGCTCTGAATAATAGGCTTTGCTCTTTTGAATCACAAGAGGGGCTTTTGAAGGTTATTATATATATTTTTTAAAGGAGGTGTTATATCTTTCCTCAGATGTGATGCACATTCAGGATTGAGAAACATTTGTTGATATAATGAGTGAAAATACCAGATGAAAACTTGGGAGGATATGATCTAATGATGGAGAGAAATTCACACTGTGTGTCTCCTATGTCTGGCCAGAGAGCAGGATAGTAAGACCTAAAACACACACATGCACGCACAATTTCACTTCACACAGTGCAAGCAGAACCTCTGTGGGAACCTGTCAGATTTCCCCTCATTGGCTCTCTGAATTTGTTTGCAGATGCACATTGGGGAGCTTTTATTTAGCTACAATCTACAATTAATGAAGATTTGCTCATCAACTGAGTCTCGTTGGATTTTGACCATGTTTGAATCTCACCAAAATTTGTATTTCAAAGTGGTAAGCCCAGTCTGCCACCACTTTTACACGGCAGCTCCTATGATCAAGAATGACTTAGGCCCAAAAGACCAAAAATCGTATGTTCTCCCTTCTATGTGGACATTAGCTCAAGGGCAAACACAACAAGGGGATTGGACTTTGAGCACATGATAAAAGCGAGAGCACACAAGGGAGGGGTGAGGATAGGTAAAACACCTAAAAAACTAGCTAGCATTTTTTGCCCTTAACGCAGAGAAACTAAAGCAGATACCTTAAAAGCAACTGAGGCCAATAGGAAAAGGGGACCGGGAACTAGAGAAAAGTTTAGATCAAAAAGAATTAACCTAGAAGGTAACACACATGCACAGGAAATTAATGTGAGTCACCTCCCTGTATAGCTATGCTTATCTCAACCAGCAAAAACCCTTGTTCCTTCCTATTATTGCTTATACTCTCTCTTCAACAAAATTAGAGATAAGGGCAAAATAGTTTCTGCTGGGTATTGAGGGGGTAGGGGGGAGAGGGAGGGGGCGGAGTGGGTGGTAAGGGAGGGGATGGGGGCAGGGGGGAGAAATGACCCAAGCCTTGTATGCACATGTAAATAATAAAATAAAATAAAATAAAATAAAAGAAAGTTTACAATAAAAATTGATCTTACATTAAAAAAAAGAGAATGACTTAAGCACAGGAGTGACATTACATGGTGTGACAAAGCTACAACCAAATGAAAAGAATTTCTATTCAGATGGACTGGGTTCGAATTCCAGCCTTTTTATTTACTACGAGTGGGACTTGGGCCATATTACCTAATAGCTTTGAGCTCTTGTTTTCCTTGGTACAAATTATACAAACTACAACCTTATTTTAGGGTTATGAGAAGTAACTGAAATGAAAGTTTCAGGGGCCTCCATTCCTCCCTTCTCTGTACTCTGTTCCTATTCATTTGCCTTCAGTAACAAAGATTCGGAGAAATCTCTGCAACTTGATTGGCTGCCTGAGCCCTGACACCATCCTGTGATGCTTTTCCTTCTCAGAGGAGTGGGAGGTACCTTCTACCAGACTCCGACCATGTTCTTAGGTGCCACTCGCTGCCCTGTTTCTTATAGGACAGCCAGAGGTCTTCACAGAGGAAAGTGAGGAATGTGCACATTGTTTTGGTTAGAGTCTTTTTTGTTAAGAAATATGAAGTTCTGTGTCTGTAAATAATGGAACCACATCTCAAGGAAGGAAAATGAAGTGGGAATCAGAATTCACCCCGGTTCATAGTCATGGTCTTTACAAGACCAGTAAAGAGAGATCAGATCATTACTTTCTTGGCTGGAAGGTTTCTCAGCCTTGGTGCTGGGGACATGGGGGGCTGGATGAGTCTGTGTCATCTGTTGGGTCTTTGTCAGAGGCCAAAGCATCTCAGAGGCCAGTAGCATCTTTTCTAGTTCTGACAACCAAAAATGTCCTCAAACATTGCCAATGTCCCTGGGGATACAAAACTACCCCTAGCTGACAGTCACTAGCTTGGAGACTCTGTTGCCGATTATTGAGAAACACTTTAGTCCCTCCCTCCCCTCCAGACCACCTCTGCAAAGGAGAAAGTGGACTATCATGATTCTAAGTAGTTCTACTTTGGGAGAAGGCCTAAAAGCAGTGTGGATTACAGTCAAATATTGTATCAGCTTTTGCTAGTGATCTGTCTTCCTATTTCCTGCCTTTTTCTATTGAATGGAACTTAAATTATTCAAAGTCCCTTATGGTCTAGAGCGATAGGTCATCCCTAAATTTTGAAATACCTCAAATTAGGACCTTCTTAGTCCACTTGAAATTATATAGCATGGAGTTACATACTCAGGTTGCCTGTAATAGCAGAAAAAGATCACATACACACATACTTCCATGAGTATAAAATAAAATGAATGGCTTTAGTGGCACACAATTGCTTCTCTTGTACTGAACTTCTCAATTCTTAATTCCCCTCCTAGCCTATTTTGCAAGTGGCAGTGGGCTTCTCTGTCCTCCATCTCTTGAAGCACAGTCTTTCTTTACTTTCACATCACAATTTGTGGCAGAAAACGTTAACTCACTGTGTGGATGTTTTCTCCCCACTGCAGCCGTAATGGAATGTAGTCTTCTGATCCTCACATAAGCACTGAATACAGATTCTCTGAGCCACCTTGAACCTTTAAGACTAATACCAAATCATACCTAGTCTGTAAATAGGAGATGAGGGTTTCTTCCCTCCCTCCAGTTGCTTTCCACAGACTTTAATATACGAGTGAGTGATTTATAACTCTAGTGACAAAGCCGCAACACAGCTTGAAATTTTTTATAACGGCTGTAATACCACATCTATCATAATGAAAAATGTCTATGAAATCATTTTCTGCCAAAGAACATCTTCCCAGATTCTATTAAGAACTTGCTATCTACATGAACACAACATCTTGCTGAAATACATTGCTTTAAAATGTTCCTCATGGGTGGGGCCCACCATAGCCTTTGCAGTGACTAAAATCCCAGTCTGTGGCAATCAATTACAATGTTAGTGGGATCTCCCAAGAAAGAAACTAGGAGAGCAGAAAAGATGTGGCAAAATATATTATTTTGATAAAAGAAAAACAAAAACACCTAATTTCACCAAGACATTACTGAGTTTGGCAGTTGGGTAGATTTAAATTCCATTGTGTTTACAGTTCCTGTCACATTTACCCAGAAGCCATCAAATTCTTGCTGTTTCCAACTCTTAAAAGAATATAATAGTCCTGTCTGCCTATTATTATTACTGCGTTCTATTTGTAGTTATCTTGGCTTCAAAGAAAGGCAAAGAACTTCACCTTGACTTGTACCCTTCTTGAACACAATCTTTGCACTAGCCAGATTAGTCTTAATTTTTTCAGAAACTAAGAGAACTTGAAGCTAATTCCCAGTTTTATATGATCAGAAGTTTCTTCCATTCATAGGAGCCTCTTACATTGTTGTGTAGAAATCTCACCAAATCTGTTTTCTTTGCCTCCTCCTGCCAATCAAAGTCCCTGCCATGACAGAAATCTGGATGGAAGCTGGTGGTGGGTACGTGCAGGTTCTCAAAAGGACAGTGAAAAGGTTCAGGGATCGCCATCATTTGAAATCAATTTCCGTTCTCTTTTATTTTGTCATGCAAACCAGTTTTTAAAATATTGATGTTATGGTGTTGCCTTGGTAATTTTAACTCTGACACATTTGGAGGAAGGAAATTCAGTAGTAAGCTTTAAAATGATCTTCACCAACACTGTTTATCTTTAAAGCCAAAAATCTCTGAAATATTTGGAAAATGACCTACACATGCCAGTTTAACATATTTCAGTTCAAGGTATTAATCTTGTAATCCTAAAAAGTGTAAAAGTCTGGGCTTGGGTTTAGTTTACTGTACAATCATTTTGCTAGTGCTTTCTCTCCATGACTCAGTTTTCTCATATGTAAAATGAGGTGGTAAATTATTTACTTTACCTCAGTTATTTATTTTTTTTGGGCAGCACTGAGTTTTGAACTCAGGGCCTCACACTTGCTAGGCAGGAGCTCTACCACTTGAGCCACTCTGCCCATCTTTCACTTACCTCAGTTATGGTGATGTATTTGAAAGTGGTTGGAAAAGCATGAGGAAGGCAGGTGAAGAATTATTCTTCAGGGTCTTGTTGGTATGGACTTCAGGATACTTTGTCCTTGGTGCTGAATTCCACCTGCTGTTGGACTCCCTTTGTGCTTTCACAGAAGACACTGGCAAAACCCAAATAATGTATCCCTGAAGAAAGTTAATAGGTTCCCCTGTCTTTTTAAAAAACAGTTTTAATGGGTTCCTTTATTCCGTTTTCATAAATGCAGAGCATTTGGATAAACAGAATCATAACACATTTCATTACTACATGTGTTTTATCTACCTCTTGGAAGCTCTTCTCTGTTCTAACAATTACAAAAATTTTAGGGGGGATGTGGACATTTTGGGGGCACATGCCTCCTCCTTTATCCATGTGTAGTCCTATACTGATTTCCCTATGTATCAAGGGCATCATTGTGTGTCATTAGAGAAATGTATGGAACTCTAAGTCGAGAGGGAGAGTGAACATGCACTGAAAGTACTTAGAACGGGTTGCAGACTGTTAAAAATTCAACCCTGGGAGAAAGGTCTTGTTATCTTAATTCCAAGGTGGATAAAACTTGAGGTGTTGGGATTACATAATGCATCATTGGTCACATACTGGTCATTGAACTTAGGTCTATATGGTTGCATACCCAATGTTTTTTCTTGGTATATCATCCTGGGAAGGGTAATGCTTTGGGGTAGAAAACCTGAAATCAGCCCAGCCACCTTTGTGGCTGTGGTTATAATTCTTCTGGTCACTCTCTGTGGACAATCAGTAGTAGTAGATAGTTTGCTCTTTGAGCTCCAAAAACTTCCTATGTTCTTGCCACAAAAGTATTTATCACAATAGATCAGAAATATAATCAAACTACTTTTAATTGTTAGTATCCTCAAAGTCACCTAATAAAACTACCTCGCTTGGAACTTGTGATTTGGAAGTTGAAAATTCATTTTACATATGTTGCTTCACTTGATTTTTGCTGTGAGTCAGTGAGGCAGGGAGGATGGAGAGCATTGTTCCCCGCTTTTTAGAAAAGGAGGTTCAGCTCACATTGGTAACTGTTAAGGTGCCATAAGTTATACAAGCTCCTTTACAAAAACGCAGATGATCACTGCTTCTTAGTGATCTTAAATCCCCAAATCCCAAAGATCTGCCTTCAGGTTCATCCTGGAATATCTGTATTTTGTCTAGTCTCAGTTTATTTTCAGGTTTGCTGAATTGCATGTTTTGTTGTATTGAATAATAGTCTGGTGTAAATGGGGGATTGAATAATAGTCTGGTGGGCATGGCTCACTCTGAAACTCCGACAACCAGGCCATTAAGCAAGCAAATCTTTCAACTCCCTTGCAGTGCTCCACAATCCAGCTAATTTTGCATGACCTTGTTTCAGATGACAACTTCTTTTCAAATGCCACTTCTAGGAAGTTCTTTGACATTTTTATGTTGGTTGGGAGGCCTTGTCCTGTTTTAGAACAGGACATAACTCTATGCATGTATTCATGCATACATTGTATATATACAAACAGAGTTAAGATTGTATGAATATAAAGTATTCTCTGCTCCTTGTGTATTTTATATTTTTCATGAATATTTTCATGTCTAAAAATGTGGCTTTTATTCACCTCATTCATATTTCCTTAAGGGGATCTACCACCATTTGTGTCTGTCCATCTTGGTAGATATTTTAGTTGCTCCCAGTTTTTAATATGAAATTCTTTAGCTCTTGTATTTGGTTGATCATTTGATGATTTCTTTAGAAAAAATTCCAGAAAATTTAAGGAAACAAGAGATGAAAGGAAACACAGTGAAAATGTTAACGATGGGTACTGAGTTTGCACATCTACTGAGCCGTGAGGCTCTCTTCATCCCTTTTGCCTCTTTGAAAATAATTTCCTTTATCCCCAGCTAACGGGGACCATTCATCTTCTCTCTGTCACTATAATTTTGCCTTTTTGAGAAGTTTTTATGAATGAAATAGTATTATGTAGTCCTTTGCATCTGGCTGCTTTCTTTCATCCAGCATGGTGTGTTCGAGACTCGCCCATGCGGTGTGTGAATGAGACGTGAGACGTTCGTTCCTATTTCTCGGTACGTTCTGCTGAAAGGCTAGCTCACAATTTGTTTATCCAGCCACCCATCGATGGACATTTCAGTCATTTTCATTTGCAGTTATTATAGTGAAGCTGCCATGAACGATTCAGTCCACTTCCCTATGTGATCAAATGCTTCCTTCTACATTAGTGGGTTATGTAGTTAGCACCTTTGTAACTTCTCTCTAAGAAGATGTTTCCTGAGGTTTCTCATGGTAACTGGTATTCTTCATATGACAATTCCAGTTGCTCCACGTTTGAATTTAATTTTTTTTGTGGTACTTGGGGTGGAGCCCAGGGCCTCGTGCACACACTCCCACTAAGCTATTCCCAGCCCTAGTCGCTCCATGCCCCAAAACACATTTGTTGCTACTCTTTTAAGTTTTAACCTAAAATTTTCTTCGCTGTGTAGTGATACCTAATTATCATTTTTATTGGTTAATTTACATACAGTAGCATTGATGTTTCTGGTAGTACTTTTTTCCAGTGTCATAACTTAATGGATTTTAACACATTTTCTTTTAAGTAATGATGGTGAACAGCACTTTGTGCCATTTTTCACTCATATTTTAGCTTTGGTGTGGGAACTGTTCAAATCTTATGTCCCTAAAAAAAATTCTTTTCGTCTTCTTATTGAGTTGTAAGAGTTTTTATATGTGTACATAAAAATTATTCATACTTTATATATTTATATATGGATATATTTCCTTATTAGATAAATGTTTTGCAAATATTTTCTCTTAACTCATGCTTTGCCCTTTTACCTTATTGATAACATTTTATGCAGAACAAAGTTTTTAGCTTTGATGAGATCCAGTTGACCATTTTTTCCAGTTCATGTCTTTTGGATCCCATCTAAGAAATCTTTAACTCAATGTCATAAGGACTATTTCTTATGTCTTCTGCTGGAAATTTTATCTTTTTTCTTTTATATGTAGGTCTTTGGACCAGTTTGAGTTAATTTGGGGTATGGTGTGAGGTAATGCATGGAGTTTCTTTTCAAAAAACATGAATATGTCATGTTATAGCACCATTTGTTGAATAGAGTACCTTTCCCATTAAATTATAGATTGGTTGACAATCAATGGACTAGGTAGGAGTGAGTCTATTCCTGGAATATCTATTCTTTTCAGTTTTCTTGTATGTCTATTATTAAGGCAGCATAGCCTATCGTGATTATTGTGGTTTTATAGAAAATTTTGCAAGTTCTCTAATATTCTTATTTTAAAATATTTTGGTTATTCTAGGTCCTTTGCATTCCCTATATATTTTAGAAGCTTCTTGCTCATTTCTATAAAAAATTCCTGCTAAGAATGGGATTGAAAATGTATTCAATGTGTAGATTGATATGGGATATCTCATATCTTAATAACATTGAGTCCTCCAGCCCACTGAATGCTATATCCTTTGTTTATTTAGACCCTCTTTAATTTCTCTCTGCAAAGTTTTATAGCTTTCGGCACACAATATTGCTGGTATTTTATTAAATTTATTCACGAATATTTCATATTTTGATGCCATTTTAATTTATGCTTTAAAAATTTCAGTTTTAAATTGCTTGGCATTGGTAAATTGAAATTGAAATGACTTTTGTAACATTAACCCTAGGTCCTGAAACTGCTTAGTTTTCTAAACTCAATTTCTATTTCCAGTACTGATTTTTGGTGGATGCCTTAGGATTTTTATCATGCTGCTTGTCAGCAGAGTTTTCCTTTTTTCCTTTATAATCCCTGCACATGTTATTTGTTTTTGTGTTGGGATGGCAGGAGCCTTCAGTATGAACCAGAATGGTGACAGCAGATGTTTGCCGTGTACGTGATATAAAGGTGAAAGTTTCAGTCTTTCAGCCCTTTGGTACGATGCTGTTCATTGGGTTTTCACAATCATTTTTTAAAAATCGGGTTAAAGAAATTCCCTTTTGCGAAGTTTGAATACTTGTTTTCCTCCTAACCTCATGTAGAGGGCCCTCCCCAAGAATTATACCTTGCTACAACCCCGATCTAGAACTTTCAACTTTAGAACTTGAGAAATAAATATTTGTTGCTTTAGCCACACAGTTTAAGTCTCTCACTTTGGATTGTTTCTGTTGCTATGTGCTCAGATCTGTGTTATCTGAACTATTAAGTCCACTCAGTGTGTATGTCATTTAAGATACTGTAATTTTTATCTCTGCGGGTTCAATTAGTATTTTGTGTTTTATCTTACCTTTTTTTTTTAACCACTAGGGTCATGCTTTCCTTTAATTTCTTGAACATATAGGGTCTATTTAACAATAGCTGCTTTAGCTTCATTTTCTATTACTTTTGTCAAGGTTGTCATTTCTGATTCATTTCTATTGACTGGTATTTTCCATCCTTTGGGGTTTTATTTTCTTGTTTTGTAATTATTTATTGGATGCTGGACATTGTGAATTTTATGTTGGTTGCTGGAGTTGATTTTATTGTATTTTTTAAATTAGTGTTGGATTTTATTCTGAATGCTGTGAAGTAACTTGAAATCAGTTGAATCCTTCTGAGACTTGTTCTTCGGTTTTGTTGAGTCGGGGCTCTTTCACTGTTCATTTTGCCAACCCCCTCTCCTCCCCATTGTGCACCCAGCCACATTTCTCCTTTGTATCAGCTCTTTGTGCCCTGTGAACACTTGGCTGTTCCCTATACCCTGCCCATAACACAGCATACAGGCTTCATTCCCTGCTCCTGTCTTACCTCTATAGCTGGAATTCCCCCCTAGCCTTACCTCCATCCCTTTTCTTTTCTAGTGACATTAAACTTCTTGAAGGTTTTCCATGTATTGCACAGAGAAAGCAGTTCCATGATCACCTCTACATTCTAAGCAAAACATTACACATAGGGTGTTTGTGAATAATGCTGAATCTTAAAAATTTACATCAAAATGGGGTAAATGCAATGATCAAGTAGTATTCTGGGTACTTTGAACTGACACAGGAGTGATGGCTGTCTATTCCACTGTGTGCTATAGGAAATCAGGAAGGGCTTGCTCAAGGGAAGAAGCCCAGACTTCCTTGGAGGATGGATAGAAGTTTGCCAGAGGAAGAAGAGTGAACTCCTCTATGAAGCTGTAATAAACGTTTGTGGAATCACATTGGACTCTGGTATAATTTTTGCTACTCTGCAATCCTATATACTAATAACAACCCTCAACGTTCTTGTGACTATTTTTCAGAGTTTTTTTCCAGTCTCAAAGTGGAAAAATATACTAGCAGTAAGGGCTCAAGAGTTATTTTGGTACTTATACAGCGTGAAAGACATGGATCTAGTTTCAGTTTTCTGCAGGTGGATATTCATTTTTCCAACAGCATCTGTTGAAGAGGCTGTCTTTACTCCATCATATACCTTGGGCTCCTTTGTCAAAAATCAGGTGGGTGTAGCTGCATGGATTCATATCTGGGTATCTGGATCATCTATTCTGTTCCACTGGACTTCATGTCTGTTTTTGTGACAGTCCCAGGCTGTTTTTATTGCTCTGGCTCTGTAGTATAGTTTGAAGTTGGGTATTGTGATACCTCCAGTGTTGCTGTTTTTGCTCAGGATTGCCTTGGCTATTTGTGTGGTCTTTTGTACTTCCAAATGAACTTTGTGATGAATGTTATTGGAATTTTGGTGGCAATCTCATTGACTTTGGTAATGTAGCCATTTTCACAATATTGATCCTATCAATCCATCAGCATGGGAGATCTTTCCACCTTCTGTAGTCTTCTTTGATTTCTTCAGTGGTTTATCATTTTCATTGTAGAGGTCTTTCATTTCCTTTGTTAGGTTTATTCTTAGGTTGGGTTTTTTTTTTTTGAGGCTATTGTAAAATAGAATTGTTTTCCTATATTCTTTCTCAGTCAGTTCATTGTTGGTATATAGAAAGGCTGCTGGTTTTTGTAAATTGATTTTGTATACTGTTACTTTGCTGAAGGTGTTTATGATGTCTAGGAATTTTTTAGGTCTTTTAGGTATATGATCATGTCATCTGCAAATGGGGATAGTTTGACTTCTTTTTTTCTTATTTGGATTACTTTTATTTCTTCTTCCTGTCTTATTGCTCTGTCTAGATTCTAAGACTATGTCGAATAAGAGTAGAGAGAATGAACACCCTTGCCTTGTTCCTGACTTTAGGGGAAATGATTCAGTTTTTCCCTATTTAGTATGATGTTGGCTGTGGCCTTGTCATATATAGCCTTTATTATGTTGAGGTTGAGGTACATTTCCTGCACAAGTATCAACTCAAAGTGGATTAAGTACCTTAATGTAAGACCTGAAAGTTTGAAGCTAGTCCAGGAAAGAGTAGGGCATTCTCTGGAATTGATAGGCATAAGCAATGACTTTCTAAATAGAACTCAAAAGGCTCAGTGCCTAAGAGAAATCATTGACAAATGGGACTGCATGAAATTAAAAGACTTTGGCACAACAAAAGAAATGGTCACCAGATTGAAGAGGCAGCCCACTGAATGGTCAGCTATACATCTAACAAGAGATTAATAACTAGAACATACAGGGAGCTCAAAGAATCAATGACCTAATGAAGAAATGGGCAAGTGAACTGAATAGAGTTTTTTAAAAGAAAGAAGTCCAAATGGCCAAAAAAAAAAAAAAAAAACCAAGAAGAAATTCTCGACATACTTGGCCATAAAGGCAATGCAAATCAAAACCACATTAAGATTCTACCTCACTCCTGTTAGAATGGCTACCATCAAGAACATAAGTAACAATGAGCATTGGTGAGGATCGGGGAGGAAGGAACCCTCACACACTGCTGGCGAGAACGTAAATTAGTAAAAACACTGTGGAAGTCAGTACAGAGGCTCCTCAAAAAAATAAAAATAGAACTGCTGTATGATCCAGCAATACCAGTCCTAGGGATATACCAGAAGGAATGTAAGTCAGGTTAAAACAGAGGCACCTGCACACCCATGTTTATTGTGGCTTACTCATAATAGCCAAGTTATGCAAACAGTCACGATGCCCACTACTGATGAATGGATTAAGGCAATGTGGTATTTATATACAATGGAATTTTATTCAACCATAAAGAGTGAAATTTTGTCATTTGCAGGTAAGTGGGTGGGCCTGGAGAACATCATCTGAAGTTAGCCAGGCTCAGAAAAACAAAGCCTGCATTTTTTTCATATATGAAATATAGACCCAATACAAATATAAGCAATACTATGAGGAAACAGGTCATGCTAAGGAGAGGTCATATAGGAGAGGGGGAGGGTAAAAGAAGAAAGTTGAGAAGATGAATATGGCTGATGTGCTGTCTGTAAAGAAGGAGTATAGAATTTTTAAACCTGTTTAAATCACCATAAGAAGGGAACTAAAATAGAAAGGAGAAAAATACAGGGGATGAGCCAATTTGGGTTATAATACATGTATACATGGAAATGTCACAATGAAACACCCTGTATCACTATCTTAAACAAACAAAAACGCCATTTGTTTCTATAAAACAGAGATCAGGAAGGCAAAACAGGTCCTGTATGGGGGGGTTAGTTGGAGGAGGGAGGATGTAAAGAAAGGGGGTCAGAGGGTGAATATGGTAGAAATATTCTGTACACATATATGTAAATGGAAAGTGAAACCTGTTGAAACTAGTCCAGGAACAGGGGAAAGGTGGTAAGGAGGGGTTGAATTCAAATATGTTGTATTGTAAGAACTTTGGTAAGTGTCACAATATACCCCCAGTACAACAATGATAAAAATAAGGTATAAAGAAGATTTATTTTGGTGAATCTGTAAATTCAGCTAGGTGATGTTAGAAAAAGTTATGAAGACTAGAGAAGCACCCATAGGAGCTTGCTAGGTTGAAATATCATTTCAAACATTTTAATAAATGGAAACTCTGTATATCACTCAATATGTAGCTCTTTTCAAACCACTGCACATTATTGGAACACATGCCCAAGCTCACTGTCTATTAATATTACTGCATAATTATAAGCTTACTGCTGGAGTTTCTGGTAGTGTAATAAAACCTGTCTCAAGTCAGGATCTAATTCAGAACTATGAAGGAGACCCTTCTCGCTGCCAAAAAGCTGGTGAAATGAAGAAATTCTATAGTGACATTCTGGTAAGTGTTGTATTTCAAAAATGATTCAAATCAATCTAACTTTAAGAAAATCTATAAAATCTTTAAACTTTCAATTCTTTGAAATTGTTTCAATATGTTAGATTCATATTGAGAATGTGAGTAGCGTTGGAGGATTTTAGTGTAACCCCATCTCATTTTTATTAAATATGTGAGGAATGAAATGTTTTCAATTAGCACTTGGATCTTTCTCATAAAGTATTATTTAGAACAAATGGAGTTCAGAGACCTTTTAAAAGAAGAGAGAACAATTTTTTTCACTGATTCAAGGCATAAAAACGGTTATCTCTAAGAACCTGTATCTTTCTATGATGCAATTGAATTGGCTGAGAATTTGATGAGGTTGGAATGATCCCAGATGACCTCTGTCAGAATGAAACCAGAAGATTAAAGGGGTCTGCAATCACAGAAATTTAATAATGTTTGACTAAAAATATTCACGTGGCAAAGTAAGAAGTACAAAGGTCTTCTGCTGTTTCTAAATGATTAAAAAGCAGATTTTAAAAATCTAACACAAGAATGAGCAGTAACAGCAACAACAATAGCTGTTTTGCTGAGTTTTCATGTGTGAGGTGTTGTGCTGGGCACTTCATACTTGTTATTCTTCTTTGTCCCCACAGATCTGGGAAGGGACCATGTTGCTTTGCACAGAAAGACATTTAAAGTGATGAAGACGCTCACCCAGCATCCCTGGCTCATAAATGGGGGAACTGGGATTTAGTCTCACACTTGGAGCTCACAGCTCTTTACATGTAAAGCTAGACACACTTTACATGACTATATGTGCACTAACACATTTAATCCTTACCATGGTTGGGAGGTGCTACTCTTATTATTTCTATTTTCTAGACAAGGAAACTGAACACAGACATGTGAGGTAACTTGCCTAAGTCCCACAGCTAATGAACAGTGGGATTGGGATCTGGCAGGCTAGTTTCACCTTATATGGAAAATGAAAGGGTCACACAATCAAGTTTCTGTTACGTGCAAGGGAAAATGGCAGATGGTGCAACCACTGGAAAAATGAGTGAGGATTTCACTCAGTGTAGTGATAGAGTCTGAAAGTGGCAGTGAGTTACATAATCTACCCAGCTCTTTTCAGGAGGTGGCTCTCCATGGCTCCTTCTCATTTCTGCACTGCTTATGCGCAGAGGCACTAACAGCTTTTTTTCTGGAGCATTGTCTATAGAATATTAGTTACAAGCAGAATTGGAAGATAGACAGTGTCTCCCTCAGAGGCCTAAGGAAGATCTGTTCACTGTATTGTAAAATAAAGATAGTGTCTCTTTTTACAGTCATGTTGGGTAGATATATTCACAACCCATTAGAAAAATCAGACTTTCCTAAGCTTTTGGGTCCTTCACTGTGAAACAAAGCTTCTGTATGCATAGAAACCACAGAACCTACCTGATGGCTTCCTGTGGCCTCTTTGGGGCTTGGGAGACAGAGGAACCAAGACGAGCATGAAGTTTGAGCTGTCTGTGCTAGAAGTAACACAATCCTTTGTCTCTGACTGAGGACTCTCATGTCTTCTGCCAGAATCCTTGAAATTGTGGCATCCTCCCTTGTTACCTTGCAAGTTGGTTGAAATACTGGAAACTACATGGTTGTTCTCAGTTTTTCTCTCCCATAGAAAAGAGGCGTGGCAGCTTCAAAGAATCAGCAGGCCCTCAAGTTCCTTGGAGTTTTAACTCTACCATTTAAAATATTTCTTAGGGCCATAAGCTGTCTGCTGGTACTTCAGCCACAATGTTCCTGTTTCAGGCGGGAAGCTGGAAAGAGGAAGAAAGCTTTCCAGTTATCCTGCAAAGTGACTTCTGTTTGTATCTCAGTAGCTCCCTGAACTCCAAGGAGAGCTAGGCAATGTGATCTTTTGGCTGAGCACAGTTTCACTTAGAATATAATTGGTGTTGTGTTACAGAGAAGAAAAGAGAATGGATGTTGTTGGCCAAGCAGCAAGCCATCCCAACTGTGGCCATTCTGACATTGCACTGGTTATAAGTGGATGGGTTTGTTTTGGGTGAGGATTTTCAGCATAAATAAGTATTTGATTACAATACTAAGCCTTTCTCTCCTTGCTTGGAAAAATGTAAAGTGAAGCATGTGCAGGCAACTCTTGCTATTGCATGCACATCCCAGGTGCTAATGGGGACCCTTGTGTGCAGGAAGCAGTTGGTAGTTGAAACTGGGCTAACAACTAGCTGGAAGAAAATAGTAGCTCCTGGAAGTTCCTTTGCACCAGTAATGACCCTTGTGAGCCATTAATCTGCAAGAGATGCCCTATCTCTAGGTCACTGCTTTATAAACTGAATATCAATAAAGGCTGCCAGAGGCATGTTAATTATGTCTATGGATGAAGCCATTGCACTTAACTTGCACAAGAATTTTTGATGAGAAAAGCACATTGGTTCAGTAAGTTTGTGAGATGAAAGCTCCCTTGATCTGGAGTGGCTCTCTCAAATCCCACCAAGGGGTTCAGAACAGTTGGTCAGCACCAGTGCCCACTGGTGGTACTGTATGGCAATCTCTTGGAGCTTTTTGGAGAGTTTGGTCATGATATGCTTTCGATGCTATATGTCAGCAGCTCGGAAGTCCTTTTCTTATGATTATAAAATGGCAATATTAAAATCAAATATCATTACTGGGTGCCTAGTGTGTGTCATACTGGGTGCTTTCCATAATTTTTTTGTTATTCATTTATTCACATGTGCATACATTGTTTGGGTCATTTCTCCCCCCAACCCCCCACCCCCACTTTCTCCTCCCCACTCCTCCCTCGCTTCCAGGCAGAACCTGTTCTACCCTTATCTCTAGTTTTGTTGAAGAGAAGACAAAAGCATAATAAGGAAGACAAAGCATTTTTGCTAGTTGAGATAAGGACAGCTATACAGAGAGATTCCTAGCATTGCTTCCATGTATAAATGTGTTACAACCCAAGTTGATTCATCTCTAACTGATCTTTACACTGGTTGATGATCCCTTCTCAAGTTGACCTCTGTTGCTTTAAGGTTTCTGTATTAGTTCCTCTGGAGTGGGGACATCAAACGCTTTCATGTTTTGGGTTTACTTCCTATCCATACCTAGCATATGTGCTCTCCCTTTGTCATGTGACCCAAGTCCAACAACATTGCTATATTTGCCCTAGATCTAGAGTCCACATATGAGAGAGAACATATGATTTTTGGTCTTCTGGCTAACCGCTCAGAATGATGTTCTCCAGTTCTATCCATTTACTTGCAAATGATAAAATTTCATTCTTCTTCATGGCTGAGTAAAATTCCACTGTGTATAGATACCACATTTTTTTAATCCATTCATCAGTAGAGGGGCATCTTGGTTGTTTCCATAACTTGGCTATTGTGAATAGCACTGCAATAAACATGGGTGTGCAGGTGCCTCTGGAGTAACCTATGTCACTTTCCTTTGGGTATATCCCCAGGAGTGGGATTGCTGGATCATATGGCAAATCTATGTTTAGATTTTTAAGAAGCCTCCACATTTTTTCCAGAGTGGTGGCACTAGTTTGCATTCCCACCAGCAGTGTATGAGGGTTCCTTTAATGCCCACATCCTCTCCAGCACCTGTTAGTGGTGTTTTTAATGATGGCTATTCTAACAGGGGTGAGGTGGAATTTTAGTGTGGTTTTGATTTGCGTTTCCTTTATTGCTAGAGATGGTGAGCATTTTTTCATGTGTTTTTTGGCCATCTGAATTTCTTCTTTTGAGAAAGTCCTGTTTAGTTCAGTTTCCCATTTCTTTATTGTTTCATTGATTTTTGGGATAGTTTAGTTTTTAAGTTCCTTGTATATTCTGGTTATCAGTCCTTTGTCCGATGTATAGCTGGCAAATATTTTCTCCCACTCTGTAGGTGGTCTCTTCAGTTTAGAGACCATTTCTTTTGTTGTGCAGAAGATTTTTAATTTTATGAAGGAAGTCCTTGCCTATACCTATTACTTCCAGAATGTTCTCTGCTCCTTCCTGTACTAAATTCAAAGTTTTGGGTCTGATATTAAGGTCTTTGATCCATTTTGAGTTGATACTAGTACAGGGTGATAGACATGGATCTAGTTTCAGTTTCTTGCAGATGGATTACCACTTTTCCCAGCAGCATTTGTTGAAGAGGCTATCTTTTCTCCATTGTAAATTTTTGGCACCTTTGTCAAAAACAAGGTGGGTATAGTTGTGTGGATTCATATCTGGTTCCCCTATTCTGGTTTTCATGTCTGTTTTTGTGCCAGTACCATGCTGTTTTTATTGCAATTGCTTTTAATATAGTTTGAAGTCGGGTATTGTGATACCTCCAGCATTACTTTTTTTGCTGAGTATTGTCTTGGCTATTTGTGGTCTCTTGTGTTTCCAAATGAATTTTAGGGTAGATTTCTTGATCTCTGTGATGAAAGTCATTGGGATTTTGATGGGAATTGCATTAAACATGTAGATTGCTTTTGGTAGTATAGCCATCTTTACTTTGTTGATTCTACCAATACATGAGCACGGGAGCTCTTTCCACCTTCTGTAGCCTTCCTCAATCTCTTTCTTCAGGGGTTTGTAGATCTTCTTGTAGAGGTCATTCACATCTTTTGTTATTCCTAGGTATTTGATTTTTTTGAGGCTATTGTAAATGGAATTGTTTCCATATATTCCTTTTCATTTTGTTCATTGTTGGTGTATAGAAAAGCTAATGATTTTTGTAAATTGATTTTGTACCCTGCCATCTTGCTCTAGCTGTTTATGGTGTCTAGAGATTTTGGTAGAGTTCTTTGGGTCTTTAAGATATAGGATCATAGTGTCTGCAAATAGGGATATTTTGACAGTATCTTCACTTATTTGTATTCCTTTTATTTCTTCTTCTTGCCTAATTGTTCTGGCTAGGAATTCCAGGTTCAATTTTGGATGGTCATAAGTATCTAGAAATCTGTCCATTTCTTCAAGATTTTCAAATTTATTAAAATAGAGGTTCTCAAAGTAGTCTCTGATGATTTCCTGGATCTCCATGGTATTTGTTGTTATTTCCCCTTTTGCTTTTCTGATTTTACTGATTTGGGTTTTTTCTCTCCTCATTTTAGTGAGGTTTGTCAGGGGTCTGTCAGTCTTGTTTATTTTTTCAAAGAAGCAGTTTTTGTTTCATTGATTCTTTGTATGGTTTCTTTTTGTTTCTATTTCATTGATTTCAGCCCTTATTTTTAGTATTTCTCTCCTTCAGCTTGTTTTGGGATTTGCTTGTTCTTGTTTTTCTTGGAGTTTGAGATGTACCATTAGGTCATTGATTTGAGATCTTTCTGACCTTTTAACATATGTACTCATGGGTATAAACTTTCCTCTTAGGACTGCCTTTGCTGTGTCCAACAGGTTCCGGTAGGTCGTGTTTTCATTTTCATTAACTTCCAGGAAACTTTTAATTTCCTCTTTTATTTAATCAATGACCCATTGATCATTGAACAATGTGTTGTTCAGCTTCCAATTGTTTGCATGTTTTTTACTGTTGTTTCTGTTGTTGAGTTCTAGTTTTAATGCATTGTGATCACATAGAATACATGGGATTATTTCTTTTTTCTTATATTTGCTGAGACTTGCTTTGTACCCTAAGATATGATCAATTTTGGAGAAGGTTCCATGGGCTGCTGAGAAGAATGTATATTGTGCAGAAGTTGGATGAAATATTCTGTAGACATCAGCTAGGTCTATTTGATCTATGATGTGATTTAGTTCTAGAATTTATTGACTTTTTTGTTTGGATTACCTATCTGTTGGTTATAGGGGGTTAATAAAGTCTCCCACTACTACTGTGTTGTAGTCTATATATGTTTTTATGTCCTTCAGAGTATGTTTGATGCAACTGGGTACATTGACATTGGGTGCATGTAAGTTGATAATTGTTATTTCCTTTTGGTGTGTTTCCTCTTTTATTAGTATGGAATGTCCTTTTTATCTCATTTGATCAATGTAAGTTTGAAGTCTACTTTGTCTGAGATAGGTATTGCTACCCCTGCCTGTTTTTGGGGGCCATTGGCTTGGTAGATCTTCTTCCAACCTTTCACCCTGAGCCAATGCTTGTTTCTGTCAATGAGCTGGTCTCCTGTAGGCAGCAGATTGTTGGATCTCCCTTTTTAATCCAATTTGCCAAATGATGTCTTTTGATAGGGGAATTAAGTCCATTAACATTCAGTGTTAGTATTGATAGGTATGTGGTGATTCCTGTCATTTAGTTGTCTTTGTTGTTTAAGGGTTTGATTGTGTGTAGCTCAATCACTGTTACTCTCCACTTTCTTGTCTTTTCCTCTCCTATGGATTGGTAGTGCCTGCCCTTTCATGGTTTTGTTTGCTTTCACTTTCTGGGGTGCAGAATTCCTTGAAGAATCTTCTGTAGTGGTGGCTTGGTGGTCATATATTGTTTTAGTTTCTGCTTATCATGAAAAACTTTTATTGCTCCATCTAGTTTGAATGATAGTTTTGCTGGGTAGAGTATCCTGGGGTTGAAGTTATTTTCATTCAATGCCCAGAAGACCTCGCTCCATGCTCTTCTTGGTTTTAAGATTTCTATTGAGAAATTTGCTGTGATTTTGATGGGTTTACCTTTGTATGTTATTTGTTTTTTCTCTCTTACAGCCTTCAATATTCTTTCTCTATTCTCTGTGCTTGTTGTTTTAATGATAATATGTCGTGGGGTGTTTCTATTTTGGTCAAGTCTGTTTGGTGTCCTGGAGGATTTCTGTACCTGAATGGGCATAGTTTTCTCTAGATTTGGGAAATTTTCTGTTATTATTTTGTTGAATATATTACAAATTCCTTTTGATTGCACCTCTTCTCCTTCTTCAATGCCCATGATTCTCAGGTTTGGTCTTTTGATGGAGCTGGTGAGTTCTTGCATTTTCTTTTCACAGATCTTGGTTGTTTGATTAATAGCTCCTTAGTTTTTCCTTTAATTACCATTTCATCTTTGATTTCTTTGATTCTGCTTTCTACTTGTTCTAGTCTGCTGGAGTGGCCTTCCATTTTGTTTTGTATTTCTGTTTCATTCTTTTTTTCTGAGGCTTTCCATATCATGGGTCACTTCCTCTTTAATATTTTTGATTTTTGCTCTTAACTCATTTATCTCTCTACTTTTGTTCTCTGTTTCATTTTGGTGTTTGTTTAGGGGTCCTATGATTTCATTTATTTGTTTTTGTGTTTTCTCACATTTTAAATTTTTGTTGTCTTGGAATTTCTTGAGTGCCTCTTGTACATTTTGATTTACCATGTCTAGTATCATCTCTATGAAATTTTCATTGATTATTTGCAGGATTTCTTCTTTCAGAGTGTTCTTATGGACTTCATTGGGTGCCTTGGTATAGTTCATCTTTGTTTTGTTGGAGTCTGGGCCGGGGTAGCTGTTTTCTTCATTTCCCTCTGACTCCTTTACTAATTTCTTTATGGGGGGAGAGTGGTTTCCATCCTTTTTTTGTCTTCCCATCATTCCACTTGCTGCTGTTTCTGTCCCTGGTCTATGTGTAACTTAGTATTAGCTAACTTAAAATAGTAAAAGTAACAAAACCAGGAAAGAAGGAGAAAAAGAAACATAAATAGAAGTTAACAAAAACAAAAAAGGAGAATCAAAGAAATCAACAGGGAGATATGGTGAACAATCACACAGCAAACAAGACAAACACTTAAGGAAAGTAGAAAAAAGAAAAATGAAAAAAAAAAAAAGAAAAAAAACACCTGGTTCAGGAACAGTAGAATTTCAGTCTTAGTAGTTCTGGTGTTACTCCTTTAGAATCCAGTCCTGTTTGTCTGCATGTCCTAGGCAGGTTTGGAGCCAGCATCTGGTGGTGATGGGGCCCTCCTGTGGCAGGTGGTTGCCTGGTGGGCGGGTGGCAGCCTTGTAGGCCAGGTGGTGGTGGACTAGCATGTCTGAGAGGTGGCGGCTAGTGTGCCAGTGGGCCAGTGGCCTGGCAGGCTGGAGGGCCAGCAGGCGGGCTGTGGTCCAGTGGGGCTGTGTGGTAGTGGGCCCACAGTACGTAAGTCTGGTGGGCTTGTAAGCAGCAGCCTGGCTGTTCTGAGGGGTGGAGGTCCTATGAGTCTGTGGGGTAGTGGCCCAGTGGCCAGTGGACCATGGCAGCATGGGGGTGCTGGCCCGCCTGCTCTTTCAGTGTATGGTGGTGTGGAGAAGACTTCCATGGTCTAGGGGTTCAGGGTGCCTAAGTTTCAGCTGTCCCTGGTGTTGTACCTCAGCCAAGTGTGTCTCTAGTGTCTCAGCAAGGTCCCTGACTCACAGAGCTCACGCAGTCCGTGTCTGTGTGCCAGTCGCCATTTTGGATTCATTTCGAGTATCTTACACACTGCTTCCCTTTGAGAACTGAATTAGCTTGTCAAAGGAATACTCCCTATTTGTCATCATTTTCAAGTGGGAGAAATAGTCAATTGAAGGAAAATAAGCCTGTAATGCTGTCAGTGCTTTCAAGTGGGAGAATCATTCACCTTACAGTAAATGGCATAAATTATCTTATTTATCTGTGTGATATTTCCAAGAGGTTGGTATTGTTATTTGTTCTATGACATAGCTATGTGAATTAGATTTAATGGAAATTGGGTCAACTCCTCCAACTTTTCTAGGCAGACAAAGGGCAGGGTGAGGGGGGTGCTGAGATTCAATATGAATCCATGTGATTCATATGTTTTTACATTTGAATTTGTTTTAATTAGCATGCAAAACATAAGATTATTCACAGCCATCATGTATACATTGTATAATGTTTAAATCAGGGCAAATATTTCTATCTCATCATTTCTTTATGGTGAAAACATTCATAATTCTTTTCTTTTTGGCTTATGAAATGTGAAGTACATTATGAGTATCTGTAGTTACCCTGCTGGGCAATAGTGCACGAGTGCTGCTTTCCTTTCTCTGGAACTTAGTGCCTCCTGATCAACCCCTCTCCAGCACTCTTTTCCTCTGCTCTTCCCAGCTTCTGATGACCTCCATTATTGTCACAACTTCTGTGAGAAGATTCCACACATGAGTGAGACCATCCAGTACTTGCCTTTTTAGCCTGATTTATTTTACTTAATGATCTCCAATTCAATCCATGTTGTGCAAATGGCATGATTTCATCCTTTATAATGGCTTTATATGTTTTATAGTATTATATTGCATATGTGTACCATGATTTCTTTATTCATGCCTCAGTTGATGGGCACTTAAATCATTTCCATTTCTTGGCATTTGGGAGTGCAGGTATCTCTTTGATAGGCTGATTTCATTTCCTTTGGATGTATAACAAGTGGCAGGATTTCTGGATCATGTAGTAGCTCTATTTTTACTTTTTTGAGGAAGATCCATGCTCTTTTGCATAATCGTGTGCAGTTTTCCCTTTTCTCTACATCCTTACCAATTCTTGTTATTCTTTGTCCTTTTATTCCTAGTGTAAGGTGACATATCATTACAATGTTGAGCATTTTTTTCATATGCCTGTCAGCCATTTCTATGTCTTATTTTGAGAAATGTCTATTTAGATCTACTACCTTTTAAACAATTGGATTTATTTTTCTATTACGTTTTTTGAGTTCTATATAATTCTAAATATTAGCTCATTGTCAGGTGTATACTCTACAAATATTTTCTCTCATTCTGCCTCTTTCACTCTGTTGTTTCTTTTGCTTTGAAGAGGCTTTTTAGTTTAATGCAATCCCATTTGTTTATTTTCCTGTGCTTTTGGAATTTGTTCCACAAACCCTTGTCCATCTAAATTTCCTGAAGTGTTTTCCCTATGTTTTCTTCTAGTAGTTTCATAGTTTTAGGTCTTATGTGTAAGTCTTCAGTACATTTTCAGTTGATTTTTGCAGCTGGTTAAAGATAAGGGTCTAGTTTCATTCTTCTACATGCAGATATCCAATTTTCCTAGCACCATCATCAGAAATCAGCTGACTGCAGATGTGAGGGTTATTTCTAGGCTCCTCTTTCTGTTCCAGGTCTCTGTGTCTGTTTTCATTACCACACCATGCTTTTTTAAAATCACTGTCCTTTGTAGTATATTTTGAGGACAGATAGTGTAATGTCTCATGTTCTGTACTTTTAGTTGAAGATTGCTTTGGTTACTCAGGGTGGTTTTGCCATTCCATACAAGCTTTAGGATTTTTTCTAGTTCTTTGAAGAATGTAGTTGATATTTTGCTGGGAATTGTATTGGATCTTTGTATCACTATGAAACCATCACTTTTGACAAAATTGATCCTTCTGGTCCATGAACATAGGATGTCTTTCCATTTTCTTTGTCTTCTTTGATTTCTTTCATCAATGTTTTAGTGTTCATTCTAGAGATCTTTGCACTTCCTTGGCTAAATGTATTCCTAAGTATTTAATTTTTTGTAGTTATCATAAATGGGATTGCTGTCTTGATTTCTATTTAGATAATTTGTTGTTTTGTTGAATTTGTTTACAGTTACAATAGTTTTTTTTTTTGAAGGAGTCCTTGGGGGTTTTCTATATAAGATCTTGTCATCTACAAACAGTGATATTATGAACCCCTCTTTTTCTATTTAGCTGTCCTTTCTTTCTTTCCATTGACTCCTTGCTCTGGCTCAGACTTCTAGTACTTTTGAATAAAAGTAGTGAAAGGGAGCATCTCAGATTTGCCCCAGATTTTAGAGAACGTTTTCAGCTTTCTCCATATTAAATATGATGATAGCTGTTGGCTTATGATACATCACTGCTATTATGTTTAGATACTTTCTTTTATAACTAATATATTCAGAGTTTTTAATCATGAAGAATGTTAAATTCTATTAAATTCTTTTTCTGCATTTGTCAAGTTGATAACAAGGTTTCTGTTGATGTGGTGTGTCCTGTTTATTGATTTTCATATGAACCATCATTGAATCCCCAGGATGAATTCCATTTGATTATGGTGAATAATCTTTTTTAACAAGCAGTTGAATTCTATTTGCTAGTATTTTGTTGAGGATTTTTACATCTAGGTTCATCATGGATACTGGCCTACAGCTTTGTTTTTTTGCTGATGCTGTGTCCTTGTCTGGTTTTGGTATCAGAGTAATGCTGATTTCGTAGAATGAATTTGGAAGAATTTTCTCTAGTTCAATTTTTTAGGGGAGAATTGAATGTTTGGTATAATTCAGTGGTAAAGCCCTTGGCATCTCTTTGATGGAATATTTATTCATTTATTTTTATTTTACTGATTCATTCTCATTACATATTATTGGTCTGTTCAGGTTTTCTGTTTCTTTGTGATTAAATTTTTGTCAGAATTTTTCCATTTCTTCCAGGTCATCAAATTTATTGGTGTGCAGTTTCTCATAATAATTTCTAGTGATCTTTTGTATTTCTATGGTGTGAGTTGTAATGTTTCCTTCTTCATCTCTGATTTTATTTATTTCAGTCCTCTCTTTTTTTCTTAGTTAGTCTAGCCAAGGGTTTGTTGACTGGTACATTCAAAGAACCATTTCTTCATTTTGCTCATTTTTATACATTTTTCAGGTTCTACTTCATTTGTTTATGCTATATTTATTATTTCTTTCATTCTATGAATTTCATTTCAGTGATATGTTGTTTATTTGAGATCACTCTGCCTTTTTGCCATAGATATTGTTTGCTATAAACTTTCCTTTTTGGACTGATTTTGCAGTTTCTCATGGATTTTGCCATGTTCTGTCTTCATTTTCATTTGTTTTAATGGATTAAAAAATTTTCTTCTTAATTTCTTCCTTGGTTCCTTGGTTTTTTAAGAGTAAGTTGATTAATTTCCATGCATTTGTATAGTTTTCAAAGTTTTTCTTGTAACTCTTTTTTAGTTTTATTGCACTTTCAGTCAGAAAAGTTACTTGATACAATTTTAAAATATTTTGTGGCTTGTCATATAATCTACTATTCTACATGGTGTTAAGAAGAATGTGTATCCTATATTTGTTGGGTGCAGTGTTTTGGAAATGTCCATAAGGTTCATTTTGTCTGTCTGCAGTTTGATCCTGTTCTTTCTGTCTTGACTTTCTGCATGGATAATCTGTCTACTGCTGAAAGTGGGATGTTAAAGTACCCTACCGTTAGTCTATTTGGGCTATCTCTCCTTTTAGGACTATTAATATTTGCTTTGTACATCTGGATCCTCTGACATTGAGTGGGTATATATTTAGAATTGTCATTTCCTCTTGTGGAATTGATTCATTTATCTCTTACAGTCTTCCCTTGTGGCTAATTGATTTATTGTAGTCGTATGTTTGATTCCTTGTGTATTAGTTAGATTTGTGTATGATAGGTTATTGCTTTGTGGCTACTCTGAGGTTTACAAAAGCATCTTTTGATTATAAAAATCTATTTTGAAATGATATCAACCTAACATGATTCTGAAAATAGCAAAAGAAACAAAGTAAGAGAGAAAATGTAGTAATCAGCTTTTTAAAAAAGGGTACTGGGATTTGAATTCAGTGCCTTGTGCATGCTAGTCGGGCACTCTACTGCTTGAGCCACTCCTCCAGCCATTAATAAGCTTTTACTTATACTACATTCCTCCCCATATTTTGAAATTTTGATGTCCAAATTTACATCTTCATGTATTACTTATCCCTTAACATATTAATGTAATTATTATGTTCAAATTTTTAGCCTTTATACTAAAGATGTGAATGGTTTACCCACCACATTTACAATATTAGAGCATTTCAGTTTTGTCTGCATAGTTACTCTTGGGTTTTCTATCTTTTGATGCCTTCTTTTCTCTCATTAACTTCTCTTTCTTTCAATTTGAAGAGCTCTCCTTAGCATTTCTTGCAGTACAAATCTAGTAGAGATAGATTCTCTCAGCTTTTCTTTGGAAATGTCTTTATCTCTTCTTCACTTCTAAACGATAGCTTTTTTGTGGGGGTGGTTCCAAATTTATGAATGTATGATTGACAATGTACTTGGGATGTACATACAATAAGACTTGTTTTGTTTTGTTTTGTTTGTCCCAATAACAAAAGCCTGAAGTTCAGAAAATTATTGCATTTTGGACATGTAGTTTCCCATTCAGTGCTCTTTTGATGTACACATATTTTTTAATATTATTTTTGATTGAAAAATCATAATTGTATACATTTATGAGATACTGTATGATGTTTTGTTTTATATGCACAATGTGACATTGTGGCATGATTGAACGAAGCCAACTAACATCCATCACCTTGCTCAGCTATCATTTTTAGTAGTCAGACATTTGAACTTTGCTAATTTATTCTTATTTTGAAATACATGACATTGTTATTGACTATAGTCACTCTTTTGTGAAATAGGTCTCAAAACCTATTCCTCCCACCTATCTGAAGATTTGTGTCTCTAAAGAGTAACTTTTCCAGGCACAGTATACTTGGTTTGCAGTTTTTTCCTTTAGTGTGGAAAAATTTCATGCCACTTTCTCCTGGCCAATAAAGTTTCTGCTGAGAAGTGTGCTGTCAGTTGAATTGGGTCATCTTTTCTGTTATTTATTACCTTTCTTTAGCTGTCTTGAGAATCTTCTCTTTAATCTTGGGGTGCTTGATTATAATTTTTGTTTTAGAATAAACTTGGTTGAATGAAATCTGATTGTTGAATTATGACCTTCCTATACCTGATGTTTGTGTCCTATTCTAGGTTTGAGAAGTTTTCTTCTATGATTTCTTTGAATAACTTTCCTTTCAGGATTCTCAAGTCCCTCTTGAACCCCAATAACTCATTTCTGCTTTCTTAAGGCTATCCCAAAGTTCCTGCCTGTAATCCTTCTTCTTTCCTCTTTTTTCTTTTCCTCCTCCAACTGTGCATTTTCAAATACTTTGCTTTTGGTCTTGGTTCTGTTTGGTCTATTCTACTATTGATGCTTTGTCTCACGTTTAAATTTTGCTTCCTGCTTTTCTCAGCTCCAAGATTTCTGTTTGATTTTTAAAAAATTGTTTCCATCTCTTTGCTAAGCATCTCTACTGGTGCATTGAATAATTTCTCTATGTCCCCTTGAAGCACATTGAATTTCCTTAAAACAAATTCTTTTAAATTCTCCCTCAGAGAGTTCTCCCAGACTGGTCACTATTTGGTTAGTTTCTGGTGCCTTCTGGGGGCCATTTAATGAGGTCCCTTAAAGTTCCTGATGCTTATTGATGTGTGACATCATCTGGACATTGAAAGAGTAGGTATTTATTCTAGTTTCCATAATCTGACTTTGTGCCTGTCTTTCCAGAAATTCTAAGCAGGCTACTTAGTTACTCTAAGCCTGAAGTCACTTTTGCTATTTTAGCACTAGATGGTGTCCCAAATCCAAGTTTTCCACAAGTTTACAGTAAATGTGTTGCTGCTTTTACAGCATCAGAGGGTGATCCAAGCTTAAGTCTGCCCCAAATCCACAGTCAGTGTGTTGTTCAGCATGAACTAGGGGACTACCTAAAAATAGTAGCTCATTCCCACAAACCTCTCTCTGACTTTGAACCTGTCACTGAAACCCTTCTGAGTGTCAGTCACCTCATCTGTAAAGTGAGAATGATAGGACCTATCTTACAGTTTGCTGTGAACATGAAGTAGAATGGTCCATGGAGAGCATTTATAGATGGTAGACCTTTCACAGATGGTCACTTTCATCATTTTCTTACAAAGTTGTAAGTCAACCTTCTCAAATGTGGCCAAGCCTGGCTGAGTTCCAAGGAAGGTGCCCTAGGGCCTTTAGTGTTATTGAGAGAGATAGAGAGAAAGAGATAGAGAGAGAGAGAGAGAGAGAGAGAGAGAGAGAGAGAGAGAGAGAGAGAAACAGAGAGACAGAGACTGCACCTGTGTGCCTATATCCTGGGGATAAAACAGTAAACAGAACTGGGAATTGCCTAGTGTTTTTGTGTCCCCACAGGCACTCAGGTATTGTTTTGGAGATGTGTGATGGACAGTTTCCCTTTCTGGATCATTTTGATAGATGAATATTGATTGTGTTGCTGGTCATTGGGTTTGGTCTCTTGAGCCCAGATGATTAACTTTGAGGAATGAGTGGGAGCAGGGGGACCCTTGGGTCCCTTTAATACTGAACGTTCAGTTTAATACTGAATGTTTTGAAATTGGTATAAAGTTTTCCTTTTATCAGATTAATTAAATATCCCTCCCACCAAATAAGCATGATTATGACATAGAGTATTTTCAGAACTGATTCTGGAGTGGTGAAAGCCGACAGGCTGTCGGGGTGGTAAAGCCCAGTGCTTCTTTCTCTTCCCCACTGGAGGGACTGCTCTTGGACATGGCCCTGTTAATTCTTGTGACTCCAGGCTGCCAGAGCTAAGTCTAACACTTGTGCTGGTTTTGGACAGATTTGTCCCAGAGCTCAGATTTTTCAGTGATTCCTCAAGAACACATTTTATTCTGTTGGTTGTTTTAAAAGTGCAAGGACCTTGAACTCTGTGAGCAGAATATGCCTTGTGTTTCAAAAAAATCTAGGAGCTAGAAAATAAATGCCATCATAGGAGAGTAAAATAATTCTCTTTTGACCATCCTTGGTCAGTTTGGACAACAGCTCAACCAGGACTTACAAGGGCTATTTGACTGGATTCCAGCTTTTGTCTGTGACTTTAGGGAAGTCCAGACAGGCATGGCCATGAGCTCAGCAATGCAGTTTTATGATCGCTGCTGGTTCTTTGGGTCTGCAATTTAACTGTACCTTAATATTCACTTGTATGTTGGTGAATCTGATTTTATTGTAGATGAACTTTTCAAATGATCATCCAATGACATTTATGTTGAATCAGAGATGTGGCCCCTCAGAGGTCATGGGTCACTTTTTTGGTAGTACATTGGGGAACCTGGATAAAATGGGGATGTCAAGAAAAAAAACTGTATTTGAGACTTTTCTAGGGTGGAATTTGAAATGCAACTAAAAGACCATACACCGTGGGGGTAAGGAACATGTCCTGAATCTGGCATTTGTGGTTATGTGGCCTTCTGTGGTCATTTAGTCTCTCTGAGCCTTTGTTTCTCCTGTGCACAGAGTCAGTGTAATGATCCAATTAAATGGAAAGAACTTAGAAACAGTGGGGAGTACAAAGGACGATTAAAAAATAACCTCCCGTTGAGTGAATGAATTAAAACATGAAATAGATAATGATGGTGAATAAATTAATGAATGAATAAAAACAACTCCACAGCACCTTTCACCAAATTGCAACTAGAACTGAATTATATTCAGTGACTTAGACATTTGGCTACATTGCTCTGGGGTTGTGAATAAAATGCAAATGCAGAGTCTCTTGTTAAAAAATCATTAAGATTTTCAAGATAGTGACAGCTGAGTATAAGGTCAAGTATGGGCCCTTCTATGTACATGTGGACCCTGGGTGACAGCATGGGTCAGTCACACATCCATGAAGGCCAGTCTTGCCCACAGTCTTAGCAGTTTCATTCATTTGCTCATCCACTGTCCAAAAAATTTCCTGGACCCTGTAATCTGTGTAATGACCTCCAAATCAACAAATGTGTTAAAAAAATTTTTGAAATGCCTATATCTCTGCTTTGTTTTAAGAGATCTATTGAAAAGAAAACCAAAACCAAAACTAAAACCAAAAGACAACAGCTTATCTCCATTGATGACAGGGTTAGAGGGAAGGAAACCCACCATGTTTTGAATTCTTGTGCCATCTTTTCATTTTGCCATATATGTAGTTTGGCAAAGATTTCCAGTTTTCTTACTAAATAGTACATTTTCCGTCTTGTAAAGGAGAAAGCAGCAGCCTACAATTATTGATGGTTTGATATTAATTTAATGAATCCATGTAGGAGAGCTAAGGATATCTAATGACAACAGGTTAAATTGGCACAGACAGTAACTCTTCGGTCTCCTAATGAACACCTTCCCAGTGTGAGTTACTACTATTTCAAAAGAATGAGGACATTATTTTTTTTCCCTTCTCTTCCACTGCCTGATCTGTATGGAGGTATTTCAGCTGGTTAAGGCTGGTGCTAATGAGGCCAAGGTCATAAGCTTGATCCCTATCCAGAGCAATTAGTTAACCTCAAAAGAAAACCCAGACTCTACCTTCTTCCTCAGGTATTCAGTTTGCAATTCCATATGTCCTCCAAGGAAGCAGCATCACCTCCTACTGAAAGGAAACTTGTTTGCTCTAAGATGGTCAGCCAGGGACTCAAACACTCCATGGCCATGGTGATTGGCCAATTGGGAACTCAAACATGGCTATGGTGACTGGTCCAGGAGACATGATCCATATTGGTCTATTCTGAGAGAATCTCAGAACTTGCTCAGGAGGTACCAACAAAAGAGTCTATTTTATATCATCTTAAACGTGGGTTATTGTTAGTCTGGAGCCATGGACAACCACAAAATGAGACCCAAGGATGAAATCAATGCAACTGAAGGCAGAGCGGAAAAGGAGGAGGAAGCCAAGTCCTGAAAACATGATTTGAGTCCTTGATGTGTGTATGCCTGCAGTCTACCCTAGATTCTTCAGTTACAATCCCCCCAAATTTGTCTTTCATGCTTAAGCTAGTTTGAACTAGACTTTTTTGTTTTTCTTACAATTATAATTTTGAATTCTTAAAGCAAAGAGGGTCAACTTTGCTAAAGTCACAGAAAGAGAATGGAATCTTGGAAAATATTTCCAATATCATTCATCTCAGGTTTGCACTAACTGCTGAGTTTCTCGGGTATTTTTATTAAGTCCATCAGTCCTTTGGTGTCCCTTGTGAAGAAATCAAACTGAAAAAGATGTGAAAATCCAATACACTAATCAACACTATATAGTTTTTTTAACTTGCTGGCAATTTTCTGTGGATCATTAAATTCCCCAAATATGAAACTTCTTCATTGATATGTGGATCATGTAAAATAGACTCAAATACAATTGCTATTTCCATGGTATTCAGATCCCCAAGGCCCTGAGCAGCATTTGTGTTGGTCATGATAATTTTTCTGTTTCTACCTTTTCCTAAACTCTAACATTGAGTAGTCTGCTGCATTTAACAAAATGATTTTTATAAAACTGTGCAAGTGCATGCAAACATACAAATATTTTCTTTCCTTCCAGACGGACTTTCTTTTATAGATTGCCTCAGTTGTCAAGATCAGATAGTTCCCTAGGTTGCTAGGGAGGATACCTTATTCCCAGAAGTCATTGCTCTTTAGGGTGTTAGAGAAAGCTAGAAGATAGATGATAAAGAGGAATTGCTTTTGTACTAACTTGGGAAATTTCATTATCTTCCAGCATTCAGACTCATGGGCAAGGTAGGCAGAATCACCCCTTAGCATTACCTCAAAGCCTCTCTCATTTGAATCAGGAGTGACAGTGGTCATCAGACCTTCCCAATACAAGCCTACATTCCTCTACCATTTGAAGGCTGTTTTATGAAGACTACGATAAGCCCTATAGTGTAGGACTGGAAGTAGTCATCAAGAAAATGGAAGAAATCCTCTCACCAAAGCATCGCTAGCTCTACAACTCTGCAGTTCCCTTCAATCCTTTTGTGATTTCTTGTGAGACTGTCCCATTAGCACCACAGTGGATTTCTGATGTTTCCATCTGCCAAATATTTCTTTTCTCTTATTTGTAGAAGCCTCTTCGTAGACCTCCTCTTCCCACACCCCATCTACCTTGTTGTGGATAGACTGCCCTAACATGCTTAGAAGAGGTTGCATGATCAAGTTCTAGCCAATTGGCATATTTTATTGTCTTGGTCATGGTGACTGTTCCAGGCTAGACATGTGTCCCCAGTAAATCCCAGGACTTCTTCTGAAACCACTGGGGAAGCCAATTTACATTCTGGTAGGAAGGTAAGAATAGAATTACTGTAGGGCATCTTTCCACCATCAGAAACACCTGAGAATTAAGTCAATGAGGACAGCAGAACAGAGAGGTGGAGAGACTAGGTCCTGATGGCATTGTTTGAACCCCTGGTCCAGATGCTCATGAAGTCAGACCTATCACTCTAGACTTCTTAGGTAGGTGAGTCAATAAATAACATTTTTTTCTGAAGCTAGTCTGAATTGGATTTCTGTCACTTGTGGCAAAAAAGAGCCCTGAGTTATACAAGCAATCACAGAACCAAGCTTTATTTGCTAAGGTCTCTCACCTGTGTCCAGCATCAATAAGCCAGCAAATGAAATACTCAAGATTACATGGGCAGGAACTAGAGGAAATATGAAAAGCAATTTAATACAAAAGTAGTGGGATGACTCCACGAAGGTGGTTCCAGTTAATAGATAAGGAAATTCGGGAAGAAAGTGATCACATTGTTTTCTTTTAGAGCAGTTAGGATTCTAAAGAATAACTGCTGTGCTTAGCATACACACAAATTTTTCTTAAGATGCCTGAATGCTCAGGTTTTTATTGAAAATCCATGTCAGAAGATGCTTCATTGATGGGGTTTTCCAATTCTTTAAGAGCAACTGAAATAATTTTGTCTATGGAGGTGTAGCTGAAATTGTCCTCAACTAGCCTTTTTCAGAGGACTGGGAGCTCTTTTTAGGAACCACATCTTACCTTTGTCTGCCAGCTGTGGACTCAGCACCATTGTTTAAAAGCAACATCTTGGGATCCAGGAAGACCTTGTTTCATCACTTGTGGGCCATCAAACTTTGGGTAAGCTACTTAATAAATCTGAGCTTCAGGTTCCTTCTCTGTGAAATGCATGGGTTAGGCAATGTTTGAAAGATGATCTTTCCTTTCAGTCACAGGAGTGATAATGTAACAGTCTCAGGCTGGGACTGGCACCAAGGGTGCTCAATCAAGGAGCTGGAGAAACTCTTTTGATGGCTTGTGGGATCTCATAATGTCTTTAACACCATTGCTATGATATTTTCTCATTTTATCTCATTCCTTTAAGATAATAATTATTGATAATAGTATAATGAGTTGACTCACAAATTCTTGTGAGTATGGATTCTATCCTGCTCTTTTCCAGGTACTGCACAAGTGATCACACTCCATTCTTACAGGGATCTTTGGGCTCTGCTTTATCAGGTACCATGTGACAGATGGGGATGCAGAGAAGATAAAAACTAGTTCAAGGTTCTATAGCCAAGAAGTGCCAGAACTGGGGTTCAGTCCTGGGTCTGTCTGACTTCAGCACTGGGACCCCCTTAATATGTAAACTTTGTATTCACCATGGGGCTCCTGGGCCAGCAGCCTTGGTATCACCTGGGCCATTGTTAGCAATGTGAGATCTTAGGCTCCAACCTAGACTTTCTTAATTAGCATATTCATGTTAACACCAATCGCCCCTCCATTTTGCAAGTAATTCATGAGCACATGAAGTATGTGAAGCCCTTTTCTAACTGATGTTCCAATTCCAACTCTGTGTCAAAATGCCTGGAAAATCCAGATTCTATCAATGTTGCTTTTTACCGCAATATGGGAGTTTGTTGACGATTGCCAATTATTTTCAAACAGCAATGGGACTGTGCTTAAAGCATGTTTAAAGACAGAACTTGGATGGCTCATCCTTGTAGTCAATATTTCTTGTCCCCCAAAGGTGCCTTTTCTAATTGTTTTTGCAAATGGATTGCTTCATTCTGGAGGCACTTACCAATTACTGTTCAGTTGATGATGATGCATCGTGAAAAATGAGAGTTTTCACTTCTCTGTAGCTGATCCAGTTCCAACATATAGATGTGCTTTGTGGGTCAGAGTTTTTGACAGGCTCAGAATTACTTTAATAATGTGAAATTTGAGGCTATTGATTGAATCTAAGTCCACCACAAACATAAAATCTAATTTGGAAAACTCTACACCAATTGGAAAGTTCATATGAAGAGGGAAACAAACAAACAAACCTTGATTTATAGATGTTGCTTCTATTTCCTGCTCCCCTATTATTTTTTACTGTTGTAAGCTTTAAGGAGTATTTATGGCTTAAAGGCTCCTTGGACAGTCTGTCCCTTGAGATTTTTAGATGTAAAAAAGGAAAGAAGATAAATAAGAAGTTATTGTGAAGCCCCGAGTCTTGACAAGAAGTCTGTTAAGGTCAAGGCTTTGGGTGAGGGGTGGATTCTGGACAAGCTGCCTGGATCTAACTGTTGGCTTCTCCTTTTGGTAGCTGGGAAGACTGGCTGGGACTGTCAACCTGGCCTTTCCTTGCTTTTGTCTCCCTAATATGAAAAAGGACATAACCTGTCTCACAGGGTTAGCGGGGAGATCAAAGACTTTATGAAATGTCTATGTATGCACGTGGAGAAGCGACGAATCCCTACTCAACCTCATTGTTAGAACAGCTTCAGGATGCATCTCACATTGATGCACAGTGCACCAGGCTTGTGTGTCCACCTGCTGGACTCTACTTCCGTTTACGAGTCCTTGAAGGAAGACTGCACTGAACCCCAGGGACAAAACTGGTGGCAGCTTCCAAGTGCACCAGCAATAGTCAGTTACGGAATAATTCTGAGGGCATGATTTAGATTAGACTGTTCAGGTTTAAATACTGCCTCCCCCACTTACATACCAAGAAGGTTTCCAACTCCTGCTTTAGCTCTTCCTCTGTTCAGGCTATTGACAGTGCTTATAGGATGAAGTTACTCTCGGGATAAGAAGGAAGTACTTGCAACACTACCTTACATGAATGAATGCTCATTAAATACTTGCTATCATCTTTGTTGCTGCTTTGTTATTAATTACATCGCTTTGTGGAATTTTGATTGTAGTTATACTCATACCCTTACACTCCATCACTTAGTATTGATGGAAAGTTAGAATAAATGCCAAAATAATAAAATGAAAGGATCTAAAGATGATAAATTCAAACAAAGCCTAGAGAACACATCATGTTTTAATATTTTGTGGATTAATTTTTCATTGACTTTTGGATGGAAAATGGTGCTTATCACAACAAAAGAAGAATCATGAGTGCCCACCAATCACAAAGAGTGCAATAAAATGGTCCACGGGGTTGCAATGCTCCTTGTCTGTCTCCCTTCAAACTGGCATCTTCACCGTCTGCTTGTTAAGTGGAAAAATGTCACTTAGAAACAGGAAACAAATGGGAGAAAAACTCCAGTAGCTACAAAATAAATTCTGAAGCCAGTCTGCAAACAGTTTAACTGAAGTTGTATGACATAATGTAACACACTGATAAGCAAGGGGGCACCATGACAGAACACATACCAGAGCTGAGCAAGAGAAGTGCCTGTGGAAAGGAAGAGGTCGATTTTGTTTTTTTGAGACAGGATCTTACTAAGCAGGCCAGGCTAGTCTTGAACTTGGGATCCTCCTGTCTTAGCTTCTTAAGTGCTGGAACTATAGGTATGCCCCACCTCGAGCTTGAAGAGGTCTATTTTGGCAGTTTTGGAACTTGAACTCAGGGCTTCATGCTTGCTGGATAGGCACTTTACCACTTGAGGTGGTAGAGTGACTAGGAACAGTCACTCTGAGGAAATGGTTTTGAGATGTAGCCGACAGGAAGAAGTGACTGGTGTAGATATTTGAGAGAAAACAGACTTGTAGGCACAAGGAGGAACAAGTGCAAATTCTCTGAAGTAGGATGATACTTGAGTGTCTGATGAACATTCAGGAGGCCAAGTTAGCAGGAACAAAGTCAGCAATGGAGTCACCATGGGGTGGTGGGAAGAATGTAAATTGGCAGTCAGATGTGCCTGCTTGAATGCTAAGTAATCTGGACAAGTTAGTTCTTCAGACCTCTAGTTCTTCATCGCAAAATGGGGCCACGCACTAGCATGATTCCCAAGCAGTCAGTGAGGCAGTCTGTGAAACATACCTGATGAAGTAAATGTAGGCTAGCAGTGCTCAAAAAATTGCAGCAATCCACAAGGCCAGAACAAGAGGGGCATTCAGTTCCATTGTGTTCATTTCATTTTTGCCACACCCAAAGTGCGTGGCCACAAAGGCAGTTTCACAGATGGCCCTGTCCTCAGGGAGCTCTCTGTCTGGCGGGGGTGATGAATGGGGAGAGGGGACTTGGCTTGGAAGATAGGATCTGAGTTCTAGGGTTGATGACCAACTCCCTGAGCCCCACTTTGTTCATAGGATCCCTTTAATTCTGGAATAGCCAAATTTTACAGAAGTTGCTGTTGTCCCAAGAAACTCAATCCAGATCCTAATGGAATTTTTATCAATGCTTCAGTGACTTGACAAATAACCTTTTGATTTTTGTACCAGCAGCGTGGGGGAAAGAGCTACAATTCTTCCCATCCCCAGGTTTATTCTGACTTTTCAGGTAGAAAAGTCAGAGGCATTGTAGCACAGTGTGGTGAATAAACAAAAGAGAGTTTGAGTGGCACCAGAGGAGGGAGAAAGTAAAAAGCATTCTGCAGAGCGCTATTTAGTATTCCTGAATTTCTCCAGGGATCATAGGATACACTAAAAAAAAAAAAAGCACATTATTCAGGCTAGGAAGTACATTGGGTTCTTTCAAATACCATTGCTATGAAGGATAGGAAACATGCTTTAAAATAAACCTTCTCAGAGGCTCAAGCATAGAAGCCATGTGATCTCAAATGTCCCCAAGTGCATTGCCATTGTGGCAATCAATGGAGATCATGAAGCAACGTGACTTATTTTTAACAAACATTACAAAACTCATACCTGAAGAAAGTGTTGTGAGTATCAGGATGATCTTCTTGGGAAAAGAGCTGCTGTTTACCTCTCCCGCAGTGTGGTGGCCACATTCACATTTAGAGAAGAGATGAGCTCTTGGCTTCTGGTGAATTAACCATAAGGTCTAAGTGTATTTGCTGAGTCTATAGGTTAATTGGATTATAAAGGGTAAATAAAAGTAGTTTTTAGAAGCTGATATTGTCAATGGTGGATTTTTTTTCTCCTTTAATAGGTGAATTTGATAGGTGGAAAGCTTTAGAAACTATCTCAGATCTTATCTTATGACCTGTGTGCCTGGCAACTGTCTTAAACTCCACACATCCAGATGGAACTCTTACCTTCTCTATAAGGTTTGTTCTTCATCTCCAAAAAGGGAGTCCTCACTCACCTGGGGCCAAAGCTCAACTCTGGGAGCAGGTGGATTTTGAGGGTGGGATTCAAAGAGTCTGAGGTTTATGCAATTTGGAGACCCTCCATTTAAAGTGTACTTTGCAGATATTGACAACAGTATAGTCCCATGACTTCACTGCTAAGAGTCTCTGCATTATAGCCTTGAGTAGGGCTTTTCTACAAGGAGAGACCTTATGCTAAGGCTCCTTGGCTTCCCTTCAAGTTCACCTTGCCTGCAGTTATCCTGATTCCCCCTTTTTCTTTTTTAATTTACATTTTTTATTAATTTATATTAATAATACAAAATATATAATTATATAAAATTCATATACACATATAAAATATTTTGGTCATATTCACCCTCCCTTACCCTTTCTTTTCCCCCCATCCCTTTCCACTAACCCTCTTCCTCTTCCTAAATAGTTTTCCTTCTACTTTCATGTCTTTAAAAAAAAATCCATATTACACATATGAAGGAAAACATATATGTTTTTCTGACTCTGGCTTATTTAACTTAACATGATGATCACCACTTCCATCCATTTTCCTGCAAATGATGTATTTTTGTTCTTCTTTATGGCTGAATAAAACTCTATTATGTATATATAACACATTTTCTTTATCCATTCAGCTATTGATGGGCACCTAGGCTGATTCCATAACTTGGCTATTGTAAATAGTGCTGCAGTAAACATGGGTGTATAGTGTATTGTGTGCAAACTTTAATTTATTCAGATATATACCTGTAAGTGGTATAGCTGAATCATATAATGGTTCTATTTATAGTTTTTTGAGATGATTCCCCCTCTTCACTCCCCATCTTTAACATCCAATTTTGCTTTTTGTATTTCAAATGTATCTCCCAACTACACACATTTCTCTTTAGCTATTCCTGCAACTCTTCCTGTCCAAGTTGCAGCCATTCCTTGCTTGGATATCTACAACAGGCTCCTTTCTGGCTTCTCATGGGAAATTTTTGCTCTTCATTCATTTCCCTACAGAGCAGTCTAAATGCTTATTTCAAATTATAAATCCAGCTTTGTCTCTCCCAAGCTTAAAAACCCGTCCATTGTTTCTCTGTGGATTTAAGAGGTTATCATTTGCTACTGCCTAAACAGGACCCCCAACTCTCATTCTTCTGTAACTGTATTATGTTCATTTTCTTTTCAGCATTAGTTATAATATGTAATTATTTATGTATTTGCTTACTGTTTGTTTCTGGTATGTTGCAAGTACTAAAATGTCAGGGACTCTATTTTATTTGAATACATACTCAGTTAAACATAACTGAACATACATAATAAGTGTTCAATTGAACTTGAATGAAGAAGGAGTGTAGCAATGTCCATAGTGGTAAAAAGTGGAGATGCCCGTACAATGATGAGTGGTTTTCCTGGGAGGATGGTTGAGCTAAACTGAAGGCAATCCCCAGAGTGAACCTTCAGGAAGGACTTGATGAGTGGCATCACCATTGGGAATAGGTGTACAGCCCTCGCCTGTGACTCTATGAAAGAAAAAAATCTTCTGACCTACATGCTGCTTGGTAGACAAGTTTTGGAGTGTGCTAAAAACTCAGTTTCATGTCTCTGCAGTGATCCTATCCATCATCTGAAAGGTTTCAAAAAAGATGTGAATCCAGAGGCAGTGCATGTGTGGGGAAGAAGAGAGGGTTTGTAATGGGGTGAAGAATCTTGTTTACCAGGGGCCATATACTAGATTCTACATTAGGTGCCTTTTCTAATCCTTCCACCAATCCTAGAAAGTAAGCAGTTTAATTTTTTTCTCCTCCCTCTAGATGAGATGCTAAGGCTTAGACGCTTAAAGACTTTGTCTAAAGACACAGAGCTACTAAGATAGGGGATCAGAATTTGATCTGCAAGTCCCTATAAATACTTTTACATTTTATAAAGAATTTAGGATCCATTCAGTTAAAAATATGAACAAGTAATGAGCATAGGTTATCTTGACTCTATTCAGTTTTTTGAAAAGTTCAGACAAGTTTCTCTCCCCAAGGCAGGATAGGTACACGTGGCTGATCAACCTAAAGTCTTCAACTTCCCCATTATCTTCTTGGCAATTATTACTTAGACAAAAATATCATGCTCACCAAAATACTGCTGCTCTCTCATTTTCAAAGCTGTTAACAAGAAAAATGGTGCTATTTTAAGAATTTTCTTATAATATTGACAAGAATTGCTACCTTCCCCTTTGACATATAATTTTCTCACTATAAACATGCTTTGATTTTTCTCTCTCTTTCAAACTTCCTTCCTTTTCTGGTCTTGGGAATAACACATCATTGATGTTGGTGGTAATGACATAAACAAATTATTTCATTGCTTCCAAAAAAGTACAAAAGAAGGCTAACACTAATCGGATATGTGAGGAAATTCTTTCTGTACAAGATTTACATGATACTAAAGTGATTAGAGTTGTTCTCTCCTATTGCTCATGATGGGCAAAAAAGTGGTTTGTTCCACCTTAATCCATGTCCTAATCCCTGGGACCTATGAATAGGTTATCATACTTGCTACTTTGCAGAGGTTATTATTTTAAGGATCTTGAGATGAGAAGATTATCCCGGGTTTTTTAGGTGGGCCCAATGTAATCTCATGTGTCCTGTGAAAGGGAGGGGAAGGAAAAGGTTCAAAGACACAGAAGAACTGAAACCAGATGTTGGAGTAATATAAGAAAGGGGCCATAGCCAAGGGGGCAATGCAGGAGTCTTCTAAAATTTGGAAAGGTAAAGAAACCAAACCTGGAGCTTCCAGAGGGAACACAGTCCTTTGGGCCCACCTTAGACTTCTGGCTACCAGGACTCTAAGACCCTAAATCTGTCATTTTCGTCCACCAAGTGTGTGGTAATTTATTCAAGGAGTAGGAAACTAATTAACAACCATGTGCTGTCACAAGTTGCTGTCACCCTTCTGTACATTGATACTTTTTATAAATGTAAAGTGCATTTGCTTGCAGTTATGAACCTTACGTTTGCAATATGTAAATGGGTAATGTTGAAACATATTACTAGTTTTTTCCTTCTTAAAAATATGTCTTGGAGAAATTTCCATATGAATGCATATGGGTCCATCTCATTTTTTTAAGTTACTCTGTATATTGAAGATCTGTAATATACTTTATGATTCCTCTATAAATGAGCTTTTTGATTATTTCTTCTTTTTTTGCTATGATAAATAACCCTAAATTGAAATGCCTTTGAATGCCTCCTTGTTCATATGAGTGTGTATTGTTATTTGGCAGATTGTGAGATTTTTCCCTGTATTTTTGTTCTTTAGTTGTTTGACCATGATGTGACTGAATGTGCTATGTTTTCCTGAGCTGCCTGGATCTTGGGTTGGTATCTGGGATGAAGCCGTCATCTTTTTATGTGTGGCTTTTGCTCCATTCGTTTCTTTTGATTATGTCTCTGATTGTCTACCCTTTATTTTATTTATTTTTAAAATTTTTATTGTTTTATTATTCATATGTACATACAATGCTTGGGTCATTTCTCCCCCCGCCCCACCACCTCCCTTACCACTCACCCTGCCCCCTCCCTCTCCCCCCCACCCCCTCAATACCCAGCAGAAACTATTTTGCCCTTATTTCTAATTTTGTTGTAGAGAGAGTATAAGCAATAATAGGAAGGAACAAGGGTTTTTGCTGGTTGAGATAAGAATAGCTACACAGGGAGTTGACTTGCATTAATTTCCTGTGCATGTGTGTTACCTTCTAGGTTAATTCTTTTTGATCTAAACTTTTCTCTAGTTCCTGTTCCCCTTCTCCTATTGGCCTCAGTTGCTTTTAAGGTATCTGCTTTAGTTTCTCTGCGTTAAGGGCAATAAATGCTAGCTAATTTTTTAGGTGTCTTACCTATCCTCACCCTTCCCTTGTGTGCTCTCGCTTTTATCATGTGCTCAAAATCCAATCCCACTGTTGTGTTTGCCCATGATCTAATGTCCACATAGAAGGGAGAACATACGATTTTTGGTCTTTTGGGCCAGGCTAACCTCACTCAGAATGATGTTCTCCAATTCCATCCATTTACCAGCGAATGATAACATTTCGTTCTTCTTCATGGCTGCATAGTATTCCATTGTGTATAGATACCACATTTTCTTAATCCATTCGTCAGTGGTGGGGCATCTTGGCTGTTTCCATAACTTGGCTATTGTGAATAGTGCCACAATAAACATGGGTGTGCAGGTGCCTCTGGAGTAACCTGTGTCACAGTCTTTTGGGTATATCCCCAAGAGTGGTATTGCTGGATCAAATGGTAGATCAATGTCTAGCTTTTTAAGTAGCCTCCAAATTTTTTTCCAGAGTGGTTGTACTAGTTTACATTCCCACCAACAGTGTAAGAGGGTTCCTTTTTCCCTGCATCCTCGCCAACACCTGTTGTTGGTGGTGTTGCTGATGATGGCTATTCTAACAGGGGTGAGGTGGAATCTTAGCGTGGTTTTAATTTGCATTTCCTTTATTGCTAGAGATGGAGAGCATTTTTTCATGTGTGTTTTGGCCATTTGAATTTCTTCTTTTGAGAAAGTTCTGTTTAGTTCACATGCCATTTCTTTATTGGTTCATTAGTTTTGGGAGAATTTAGTTTTTTAAGTTCCCTATATTTTCTGGTTATCAGTCCTTTGTCTGATGTATAGTTGGCAAATATTTTCTCCCACTCTGTGGGTGTTCTCTTTAGTTTAGAGACCATTTCTTTTGATGAACAGAAGCTTTTTAGTTTTATGAGGTCCCATTTATCTATGCTATCTCTTAGTTGCTGTGCTGCTGGGGTTTTGTTGCAAAAGTTCTTACCTATACCTACTAATTCCAGAGTATTTCCTACTCTTTCCTGTATCAACTTTAGAGTTTGGGGTCTGATATTAAGATTTTTGATCCATTTTGAGTTAATATTGGTATAGGTTGATATACATGGATCTAGTTTCAGTTTTTTGCAGAGTGCTAACTAGTTTTCCCAGCAGTTTTTGTTGAAGAGGCTGCTATTTCTCCATTGTATATTTTTAGCGCCTTTGTCAAAGACAAGTTGGTTATAGTTGTGTGACTTCATATCTGGGTCCTCCATTCTGTTCCACTGGTCTTCATGTCTGTTTTTGTGCCAGTACCATGCTGTTTTTATTGTTATTGCTTTGTAATATAGTTTGAAGTCAGGTATCGTGATACCTCCTGCATTGTTCTTTTGACTGAGTATTGCCTTGGCTATTCGTGGCCTCTTGTGTTTCCATATAAAGTTAAGGGCAGATTTTTCAATCTCTTTAATGAATGTCATTGGAATTTTGATGGGAATTGCATTAAACATGTAGATTACTTTTGGGAATATAGACATTTTTACTATGTTGATTCTACCAATCCATGAGCACGGGAGATCTCTCCACTTTCTATAGTCTTCCTCAATCTCTTTCTTCAGATGTTTATAGTTTTCCTTGTAGAGGTCTTTCACATCTTTTGTTAGGTTTACACCTAGGTATTTGATTTTTTTTTTTGAGGCTATTGTAAATGGAATTGTTTTCATACATTCTTTTTCAGTTTCCTCATTGTTAGTGTATAGAAATGCTAAGATTTTTCTATGTTGATTTTATATCTTGCTACCTTGCTATAGCTATTGATGATGTCTAGAAGCTTCTGAGTAGAGTTTTTTGGGTCTTTAAGGTATAGGATCATATCATCTGCAAATAGGGATATTTTGACAGTTTCTTTACCTATTTATATTCATTTTATTCCTTCTTCTTGCATAATTGCTCTGGCTAGGAATTCCAGTACTATGTTGAATAGGAGTGGAGATAGTGGGCATCTTTGTCTGGGTCCTGATTTTAGAGGGAATGGTTTCATTTTTTCTCCATTGTTTAATGCTGGCTGTAGGTTTGTCATAGATAGCTTTTATAATGTTGAGGTATTTTCCTTCTATTTCTAGTTTTCTTAGAGCTTTTATCATGAACTGGTATTGGATCTTATCAAAGGCTTTTTCTGCATCTATTGAGATGATCAAGTGGTTTTTGTCTTTGCTTCTGTTAATGTGGTTCATTACGTTTATTGATTTTTGTATGTTGAACCACACCTGCATCCCTGGGATGAAGCCTACTTGGTCGTGGTGAGTTATCTTTTTGATGTGTTGTTGAATTCGGTTTGCCATTATTTTATTGAAGATTTTTGCATCAATGTTCATTAAGGAGATTGGCCTATAGTTCTCCTTTTTGGAGGTGTCTTTGCCTGGTTTTGGGAGAAGTGTAATACTGACTTCATAAAATGTGTTTGGCAGTTTTCCTTCCCTTTCTATTTCGTGGAATAGTTCTTCTCTAAAGGTCTGATAGAATTCAGCAGAGAATCCATCAGGTCCTGGACTTTTCTTTTTGGGGAGACTCTTGATTGCTGCTTTAATTTCATTTTGTGTTATAGATCTATTCAGGTGATTAATTTCCTCTTGGTTCAGTTTTTGATGATCATATGTATCTAGAAATCTGTCCATTTCTTTAAGATTTTTGAATTTATTTGAATGTATGTTCTCGAAGTAGTCGCTGATGGTTTCCTGTACTTCCATGGTGTTTGTTGTTATGTCCCCTTTTGCATTCCTGATTCTACTAATTTGGGTTTTTTTCTCTCCTATTTTAGTCAGTTTTGCCAGGGTATGTCGATCTTGTGTATTTTTTCAAAGGACCAACTTTTTGTTTCATTAATTCTTTGTATGGTTTTTTTTGGTTTCTATTTCATTGATTTCAGCTTTTATTTTTATTATTTCTCTGCTTCTATTTGTTTTGGGATTTGCTTGTTCTTGTTTTTCTAGGAGTTTGAGATGTATCATTAGGTCATTGATTTGGGATCTTTCAGTCTTTTTATATGCACTCATGGGTATAAACACTCTTCTTAGGACTGCCTTTGCTGTGTCCCATAGGTTCCAGTAGGTTGTGGTTTCATTTTCATTGACTTCCAGGAACTTTTTAATTTCCTCTTTTATTTCATCAGTGACTCATTGTTCATTAAGTTATGAGTTGTTCAGTTTCCAGCTGTTTGCATGTTTTTTGTCTTTTTTTGTTGTTGTTGAGTTCTAGTTTTACTGCATTGTGATCAGATAGTATGCATGGCATAATTTCTATTTTCTTATATTTGCTGAGGCTTGCTTTGTGCCCTAGGATATGATCTATTTTGGAGAAGGTTCCATGGGCTGCTGAGAAGAATGTATATTGTGTAGAAGTTGGATGAAATGTTCTGTAGACATCAACTAGGTCCATTTGATCTATTGTATATTTTAGCTCTTGGATATCTTTATTGATTTTTTGTTTGGATGACCTATCTATCGATGATAATGGGGTGTTAAATTCTCCCACAACCACTGTGTTGGAGTTAATATATGCTTTTAGGTCTTTCAGGGTATGTTTGATGAAATTGGCTTCATTGACATTGGGTGCATATAGGTTGATAATTGTTATTTCCTTTTGGTCTATTTCCTCTTTTATTAGTATGGAATGTCCTTCTTTATCTTGTTTGGTCAATGTAGGTTTGAAGTCTACTTTGTCAGAGATAAGTATTGCTATTCCTGCCTATTTTTGGGGGCCATTGTCTTGGTAAATCTTCTTCCAGCCTTTCATCCTAAGCCTATGCTTATTTCTGTCAGTGAGATGGGTCTCCTGTAAGCAACAAATTGTTGTATCTTCCTTTTTAATCCAGTTTGTCAAATGGTGCCTTTGATGGGTGAATTAAGTCCGTTAACATTAAGTGTTAGTACTGATAGGTATGTAGTGATTCCTGTCATTTAGTTGTCTTAGTTGTTTGAAGGTTTGATTGTTTGTACCTAAGTTGAGGTTACTCTCTACTTTCTTGCTTTTTCTTTTCCTGTAGCTTGGTGCTGCCTGTCTTTCCATGGTTATGTTGGGTTTCACTTTCTGTGTGCAGAATCCCTTGAAGAATCTTTTGTAGTGGTGGCTTTGTGGTCACATATTGTTTTAGTTTCTGCTTATCATGGAAGACTTTTATTGTTCCATCTATTTTGAATGATAGTTTTGCTGGGAAGAGTATCCTAGGGTTGATGTTATTTTTATTCAGTGCCCAGAAGTTCTCACCCCAAGCTCTTCTCGCTTTTAATGTTTCTGTTGAGAAGTCTGCTGTGATTTTTGATGGGTTTACCTCTGTATGTTACTTGTTTTTTCTCCTATAGCCTTCAATATTCTTTCTCAGGTCTCTGTATTTGTTGTTTTAATGATAATATGCTGTGGGGTAGATCTATTTTGGTCTGGTTTGTTTGGTGTTCTGGAGGCTGCTTGCATCTGTATGGGAATATCTTTCTCTAGATTTGTGAAATTTTCTGTTATTACTTTGTTGAATATATGACACATTCCCTTTGCTTGCACCTCTTCTCCTTCTTTGATGCCCATGATTCTCAAGTTTGGTCTTTTGATGGAGTCAGTGAGTTCTTGCATTTTCTTTTCACAGGTTTTGAGTTGTTTAACTAATAGTTCTTTGGTTTTTTCTTTAATTACCATTTCATCTTCAAGTTCTGAGATTCTGTCTTCTGTTTGTCCTATTCTGCTGGATTGGCTTTCCATTTTGTTTTGGAATTCTGTTTTGTTCTTTTTTTCTGAGGTTTTCCATATCCTGGGTGGTTTCCTCTTTAATGCTTTCTATTTTTGTCCTGAGTTCATTTATCTCTTTATTAATTGTGTTCTTTGTTTCACTTTGGTGTTTATACAGTGCTTCTATGGTTTCTTTTATTTCTTCTTGTGGTTTCTCAAATTCTTTATTTTTGTTGTCTTGGAATTTCTTGAGTGTCTCCTGTGCATTTTTGTTGACCATATCCAGTATCATCTCTATAAAATTCTTATTGAGTACCTGTAGGACTTCTTCTTTTAAATTATTCTTGTGGGCTTCATTGGCTTCTTTGGAATAGTTTGTCTTCATTTTTTGGTGGTCTGGTCTGAGTATCTGTTTTCTTCATTTACCTCTGGTTCCTGTACTAATTTTTTTTGCTGTGGAGTAACTGGTTTCCCTGTTTTTTCTGTCTTCCCATCATTGCCCTTGGTGTTGTTATTGTCCCTGTACTGTGTGCAATTAAGAATTTTCAAGCTTGTAATAATAACAATGGTGATATTTAGAATGGAACGGTGAGAGGAGAGGGAAAGCAAAGAAGTTAAAGAAAAAGGGAAAAACAAATAAACAAGTAAAACAAACTAAACAAACAAACAAACAAAAGTTTCAAAGATATAAACAGGGAGAGATAGTGTACTAATCAATAGTTATCTAAACAGGCATTTGAGAGACAGAGAGAGGATTGAAAAATAAAATCTCCAAGTTCAAATGAAATAAAATTTCAGTCTTAATAATTTTGGTGTTAGTCCCTCAGCCTCCAATCCTGGAGATGGTGTCTCAGAAGTAGTTCTGTCGTCTCATCAAAGGGGAAAAAAACCAAAGTAAACCAAACCAAACAAAAAAAACACCACAAAGTGTCCCAAGTTCAAATGCAATACAGTCTCAGTAAGTTTTTCAGCATGCATGTGTAGTTCGGTTGTTGTCTTATCAAAGGAAGAGAGAAAACGAAGAGTCTGGAGACAGTTCTGTGAATGTCTATCTGAGGCTGCAGCTCACCTGCCCGCTGCTGTCAGCCTGCTGTTGCTGGAGGCGTTATTTATGCAGATCTCAGGAGTGAGCTTAGCTCTCACCTGGCCCTGCAGGCTTTGTTTACTCAGAGTTCTCCTGTGGGTAATGCCACTGCTACAAGCTTTCCCCTTTCCAAGCACACTGGGGGAGGTGACGCGGCACCCGCTTTCTCAGGCCGGGGTGTTTACTTACAGTTCACGTGGGAAGTGGGTCTTCCCTCCTCTCCTGTGCAGTTTTCCTCCCACCGCCACTTTTACAAGCTTTCCCGCTCCTGGTTGCTGGGCGTGTGCCACTGCTCCTGCCTTCTCCAGCTGGCTTGTTTATTTACAGTTCCATGAGTGGTTGCCTCTACCCCCCTCTTTGGTGCTCAGGGCACCCCACCCTCTTTCTACGTGTCTTTTTTGTTATTATTGCTTATTATTCAGTTTTTTTCCTGGGTGGGGGTCGGTCTGTCCAGGGGGCTATGCTGATCTGGCCCAGGGTTGTCTGTGGGAGTACTGTGTGCCACTTAGCTCACATGGTGGTCTGCATCTTCCCAAGCCATCTGGACGCTGCTTTCTGGTGGTGGCGCGGGAGCCCTCCTGGTTTCTCCATTTAATGTGAAGTGGAGATGCTATGTGTGTGCTGGGGATGTGGAAGAGTCAACCACCTCTTCTGGGTGGTTTTGCCTGCAAAGTGTGTCTTCAGCGTCTCTCCAAGATTTTACTTTAGGAGGCTCGCTTTCTGCTTCTTCCCTCTAGCCGCCATCTTGGAATCCCCCCTCTACTTTCTTTTCTTACTGGGTTTCAGTTTGGATATTGTTGAATTTAATAGTACTGTTTTGTTTATTTTTCTAAGTAAAGTTTTTCCCATAATGAGCAATTCTCAGAAGTTTAAAAGCAAGGCAATGATTGTAGTAATGGTCATGTGCTCTGTCCAAGTTTGAAACTTCCCATTCTCTGTACAGAGTCATTGACATTAATACATAATTTAGTTACAAACTAAATGTCTTACTCATGTTTACCTTCTTACATTTCCAGTGTACTGGTAAGGACATCCAATGAGTTAATTTTACAAAATTAATAAAATGAGTTATTTTGTTTCTAGTATTCTCATTTGATTTATTTGATAGCTGCTGGATCTCTGTTAAAATTTTCTGCCTTTCATCCATGTGGTTTGCCTTTTCCTCTATCATATTAATAATAATTATTAAAGTCATTGTTAATGCCAATATTTTCTCACCTGCAGGTTTGTTTCTATTGCTTGTTTATCTCTTGATAATCCATCACATTTTCCTACTTGTTCCCATATCTTATAATTTTTAAAGTATTCTGGACAATATATAAAAAACTGTTAAGGCTCCATATGGTCTTTTCTTCCAGATAAGGTTTATTTTTTCCTTTTCTCAGTGAATCAAAGAGGCAATGATGGTCTTGGTCAAGTTCAGTTAAGCCTTAACCTATTTCTGTTTTATCTTAGTCCTGGACTTGGCTTGGTTGTAATTTTGGCAGGTGTTTCACTTCTCAACCTTGAAAGAGTTGGAGGAGCTTCCCCCCAACCTAAAATTTTGACTCATCAGCTCCCTTTGCTTCCCAGAAATATTAATAAGGTGTTATAACTTATTCACCTAATTCCAGTCATTATAGTGGGATCACATGATTACAGCATCCCACGTGTAAATGCAAGCTTCCTATGACTTGATATTTTTCAAGCATAAATACTGAAAAATGAAATTGCTAGGTACTTAAAATTATACAATTTTTTGGTCAAATTTTCTTTCCTCAAAGACTTTGGTGTTACATTTCTACCAATTGTGTATAATAGGATGTCTTTTACTACTTAAGTTTACTGACTCTTGGTAGCATCCATCTTTAAAATGTTTAGGAGTCTGATCATTCAAAAATATTCTCATTTTCATTTGATGACATTTCTATAAAAAGTGGAATATCTTTTTATATCTTTATTGAACATTTGCAACACCTATATCTTTTCATATCCTTTGTTCATTTCTAATTTGAATTATTTAACTTTTGATTATTGATTTGTAGATGATACTAGAGACACTAAAATGTATTCTAGTAACTACTTTAATTCAACACATCATTTTGTTTTTTGACTCTGTTTGTGGTATCTTTTACCATTCAGAATTTTAAATATTTTGTAGTCAAATCTGTCTATTTTCACATTTCAGGCTCGAGAGTGTGCTATCTTGATAAGGAATATCTTTCATATACTGGTCATCAACCCTAGAACTCAGATCCTATCTTCCGAGCCAAGCCCCCTCTCCCCATTCATCACCCCCACCAGACAGAGAGCTCCCTGAGGACACTGAGGACAGGGCCATCTGTGAACCTGCATTTGTGGCCACACACTTTGGGTGTGACAAAAATGAAATGAACACAATGGAACTGAATGCCCCTCTTATTCTGGCCTTGTGGATTGCTGCAATTTTTTGAGCACTGCTAGCCTACATTTACTTCATCAGGCATGTTTTACAGACTGCCTCACTGATTGCTTGGGAATCATGCTGGTGCATGGCCCCATTTTGGCGACGAAGAACTAGAGGGCTGAAGAACTAACTTGTCCAGATTACTTAGCATTCAAGCAGGCACATCTGACTGCCAATTTACATTCTTCCCACCACCCCATGGTGACTCCATTGCTGACTTTGTTCCTGCTAACTTGTCCTGCTGATGACCCAACTCCCTGAGCTTCTCTGCTTCCTTTATGTTCTTAGTCATTTATTCCAGCAAAAATCCTTTGAGGTGGGTACATTTACTTTCATTTTAAAATAAGGAAAATGGAAGTCAGATGGTTAAATGATCCACATTTCCAGAAGTGGTAAGTGGGGGTAAATTCTAAGCCTGTCTGATTTATTTTGTCTTCTGTTCTTTATCATAAATTAATTGCACAACAGGGAGGATATTTCCATACCTACATATAATATACCTTGACCAAATTCACCCCTCTATTACTTGTTCTTAATTGTCTTCCTTACTGTCTCCTATTAAAACAGTCTTTAGTGGGTTTCCTTATGCTATTTTTGTACACATATGTATGTGCTTTGACCATATAACCTCTCATCACCTTCTCCTTTCTCTGCACTCTACCCATTGCTAGTTTCCCCACAAAACAGTCCCCTTTTTACAATCATGTCCTAGTATCATTATTATTTTTGGGTCTAGATTTTACATATGAGCAAAACCATGCAATATTTGTCTTTTTAAATTTTTTTATTGTTGTGCTGGATGGGGATACATTGAATATTTGTCTTTTTGAGCCTGGCCAATGTAGACCAACATCATGATCTCCACTTCCACCCATTTTCCTGCAAATGACATAATCCCATTCTTTATGATTGAATAATTCTACATTTGGCTATACCACATTTTTCTTCCCCCATTCATTGGCTTTTGGGCATCAGGGCTAATCTGTAGTTTGGCTGTTGTGAATAGCGTTGTTATAAACAAGTGTGTGCAGGAATCTTTGTTTTGTGTTTACTAACATTCCTTTGGATATTTGCCCAAGTGGTGTGGCAGGATCATATGAGAATTCTATTCTTAGTTTTTTAGGATCCTCCATACTGATTCCCCTAGTGGTGGCACTAATTTACATTCCCACCACAGTGTATGAGGGTTCCTTTTCCCTATGTCCTTACCAGCATTTGTTATTTGTTTTCATGATAATAGCCATTTTGACTGGGGTAAGGTGGAATTTAGTGTAGTCTTTTATTGGCATGTCCTTTATGTCTAGGATTTTGAAGATTTGTTCACGTACTTACTGATCAGTCATGTTTCTTCTTTTGAGAACTCTCCAATTTATTTGTCCTTTCATCAACTGGATTATTTGTTCTTTTGGTGTTTAGTTATTTTTATGAGGACATATTCATGGTATGGGGGAAATTCATAGTGACGATTCTATATAAGCTTACATTGTGCATTGGTTAGAGCACCCCCATTGTCTCTCCCTCTCACCGCCCCCCACCGCCCTACTTAAAGCAATTGCAAGAAGTTTCTTTGTTCTATTTCATATAGAGGTCCATCAACCATATGCCCTCACCTTAATTTCCTTCAGTCACCCTCCCTCCTCCCACAAGTACCCCCTTCCCACACACTATACCTGTTTTACTGTCCTATCTTTTATTGTTAATATTCTTTTGGTGTTACTTTTTTGAGCAATTTATATATTCTGGATATTAATCCTTTTTTCTATAAATACCTGGCAAAGATGTTCTCCCATTTTGTGGTTCTCTCTTCATTATGGTAATTGTGTTCCTTGCTGTGCAGAGGCTTTCTAATTTGATGCAGTCCCATTTGTGGATTCTTGCTCTCAGTTGCTGAGCAATTGGAGTCCTCTTTAGGAAGTTGTTGCCTATCCCTTCATCTTAAGTGTTTTCCCTTTGAGTTCCTATAGTAGTTGCAAAGTTTCAAGTCTTAAGTTAAGATCTTTGATTCATTTTGAGTCAAAAGATGAGAGATAGGTAGCTAGTTTCCTCATGTGACTCTCCAGTTTTCCCAACAACATTTGCTGAAGAGACTGTCTTTTCAGTAGTGCAGGTGTTTGCAAGCCTGTGTCTGTTTTCAAGGCATGGGCTCTTAGCCATCACTCAATCTCCCCCTCACTTGCCCTGTAGAATGGATTCTTTTCACCATTTTTCTTCTGCCTTGGCTGTACCAAGAGAGTATTTGGGAGTCTGGGTAACTCACCATTGTAGACACTAAAACTTGGTATCACAGGTCTCACACATTTCTTAGTTGATTTTGAAATGAAGCAATTTTTTGTTCATTTTGGATAAAAGTCCTTTATCATATATTCTTCACAAATATTTTCTGCTAGAACATGTCTTTTTTCCCCATTCTTTTAATAGTTTCTTTTTCAGAGCAGAATATTTTAATTCAAATTTTATGTACAGTATTAATTTTTTCTTTCATTGATTTTGGTGTTCGTATCACCTAGATAGTTTATGTTAGAAGTTTTATAGGTTTTGTGTTTTATGTTTAGCCCTGTGATGGATCCTGAGTTAACCTTTGTGACAGGTGTAAAGTCTGTGGTGAGGTTTTTTTTTTTATTTTAAAATTCTTTTGCATGTGCACATCCGGTTGTGCCATTTGTTAAGAAGAGTATCCTCTGTCTAATGAATTGCCTGTACTCTTCCTTTTTTTTTCTTTTTTAATTTTATTATTCATATGTGCATACAAGGCTTGGGTCATTTCTCCCCCCTGCCCCCACCCCCTCCCTTACCACCCACTCTGCCCCCTTCCTCTCCCCCCACCCCCTCAATACTCAGCAGAAACTATTTTGCCCTTATTTCTAATTTTGTTGTAGAGAGAGTATAAGCAATAATAGGAAGGAACAAGGGGTTTTGCTGGTTGAGATAAGGATAGTTATACAGGGCATTGACTCACATTGATTTCCTGTGCGTGTGTGTTACCTTCTAGGTTAATTCTTTTTGATCTAACCTTTTCTCTAGTTCCTGGTCCCCTTTTTGTATTGGCCTCAGTTGCTTTTAAGGCATCTTCTTTAGTTTCTCTGTGTTAAGGGCAACAAATGCTAGCTAGTTTTTTAGGTGTCTTACCTATCCTCACCCCTCCCTTGTGTGCTCTCGCTTTTATCATGTGCTCAAAGTCCAATCCCATTGTTGTGTTTGCCCTTGATCTAATGCCCACATATAAGGGAGAACATATGATTTTTGGTCTTTTGGGCCAGGCTAACCTCACTCAGAATGATGTTCTCCAATTCCATCCATTTACCAGTGAATGATAACATTTCGTTCTTCTTCATGGCTGCATAAAATTCCATTGTGTGTGGCAGTGTTTATTGTGTCAGTTTCTGGGTGCTCCTTTCTATATCATTTATCTATGTGTCTATTCTTGCACCAATAACACATTTTTTCTAATGCTATAGCTTTATAGTAATTCCTGAAATCAAGCAAGTATGATTCTTCTAACTTTAGTCTTCATATTTAGTACCATGTTGGCTAGACTTTATCTTTCTATATAAACTTTAGCATCAGCTTGTCAGTATCTAAGATTTTGATTGGAATGACATAGAATTTATAGATGTATTTGGGAGAAGAACTTACATTTTAACATTAGTGAATCTGCCAGTGCTTTGCTTTTCCCCCACTCCCAAGAATTGCTATGTTGAAATCTAATTCCCCAATGTAATGGTGTTAGGAAGTGGTGACTATGAGTGACACTCTCAGGAATGGAATTAGTGCCCTTAGGAGAAGAGATGCCCAAAATGCTGCTTTCCTTCTCTTTGCTCTCTGCCACTGAGGATATATCAAGAGGATGAACACCTGCCAACTAGGAAGTGAACCTTCAGCAGACTCCAATGTGCTGGCACCATGAACTTGGGATTCCCAGACTTCAGAAAGTGACAAATGGTTGTTTGGTGGTTAAGCCTTCCTGACAGTAGTAATTTTTTTTTATAGCAGCCTAAACTGACTTAGACAAATCCATGAACATGGAATATTTCCTTATCTATTTTCTTTATTTTATTACTTTTATTCCTAAGTATTTAATTTTTAAATTTCAAATTGTAATTATTCATTGCTGTTATAAAAAAGCAATTTGACTTTTGTATTGTAACCATATGTATCCTGAAGCTTTCTAAATGTGGTTATTGGTTCCAGGATATTTGTTTTTTACCTTTAAGTCTTTAAGATTTTTACCTGTTGTAGATGAATAAAGGCAGTTTTAAAAATTTCTTCCTTTCCCATGTACATACTTTTAATTTACTTTTCTTGTCTTGTTGCACTATCTAGGACTTACAGTATGCTGTTAGAAGAGAGTGGTACAAAAAGGTAATCTTGTTTGTTCTCAGTCTTTGGGGTGGAAGCATCCACTTTTCTAGTTAGGTATGATGTTAGCTGTAAACATTTTGCAGGCATTCTTCATAAAGCCAAGAAATTCCTGCTCTATCCCTAGTTTCACTGAGAAATTTTTTAACATGAATCAGTGTTGGATTTTTCAAGTACTTTTTCTGCATTGATTTACATGGTCATATGAGTTTTCTTCTTTAGTGTGTTCATGTGGTATCTTACAGTAATTCTTTTTTTTTAATTTTTTTTATTTTTCTTTTATTATTCATATGTGCATACAAGGCTTGGTTCATTTCTCCCCCCTGCCCCCACCCCCTCCCTTACCACCCACTCCGCCCACTCCCGCTCCCCCCCTCAATACCCAGCAGAAACTATTTTGCCCTTATCTCTAATTTTGTTGTAGAGAGAGTATAAGCAATAATAGGAAGGAAGAAGGGGTTTTGCTGGTTGAGATAAGGATAGCTATACAGGGCATTGACTCACATTGATTTCCTGTGCATGGGTGTTACCTTCTAGGTTAATTCTTTTTGATCTAACCTTTTCTCTAGTTCCTGGTCCCCTTTTCCTATTGGCCTCAGTTGCTTTAAGGTATCTGCTTTAGTTTCTCTGCATTAAGGGCAACAAATGCTATCTAGTTTTTTAGGTGTCTTACCTATCCTCACCCCTCCCTTGTGTGCTCTCACTTTTATCATGTGCTTATAGTCCAATCCCCTTGTTGTGTTTGCCCTTGATCTAATGTCCACATATGAGGGAGAACATACGATTTTTGGTCTTTTGGGCCAGGCTAACCTCACTCAGAATGATGTTCTCCAGTTCCATCCATTTACCAGCGAATGATAACATTTCGTTCTTCTTCATGGCTGCATAGTATTCCATTGTGTATAGATACCAAATTTTCTTAATCCATTCATCTGTGCTGGGGCATCTTGGCTGTTTCCATAACTTGGCTATTGTGAATAGTGCCGCAATAAACATGGATGTGCAGGTGCCTCTGGAGTAACAGTCTTTTGGGTATATCCCCAAGAGTGGTATTGCTGGATCAAATGGTAGATCGATGTCCAGCTTTTTAAGTAGCCTCCAAATTTTTTTCCAGAGTGGTTGTACTAGTTTACATTCCCACCAACAGTGTAAGAGGGTTCCTTTTTCCCCGCATCCTCGCCAACACCTGTTGTTGGTGGTGTTGCTGATGATGGCTATTCTAACAGGGGTGAGGTGGAATCTTAGTGTGGTTTTAATTTGCATTTCCTTTATTGCTAGAGATGGTGAGCATTTTTTCATGTGTTTTCTGGCCATTTGAATTTCTTCTTTTGAGAAAGTTCTGTTTAGTTCACATGCCCATTTCTTTATTGGTTCATAAGTTTTGGGAGAATTTAGTTTTTTAAGTTCCCTGTATATTCTGGTCATCAGTCCTTTGTCTGATGTATAGTTGGCAAATATTTTCTCCCACTCTGTGGGTGTTCTCTTTAGTTTAGAGACCATTTCTTTTGATGAACAGAAGCTTTTTAGTTTTATGAGGTCCCATTTATCTATGCTATCTCTTAGTTGCTGTGCTGCTGGGGTTTCATTGAGAAAGTTCTTACCTATACCTACTAACTCCAGAGTATTTCCTATTCTTTTTTGTATCAACTTAAGAGTTTGGGGTCTGATATTAAGATCCTTGATTTTGAATTGTTAAACTAGCCTCTGTATCTGGAATAAATTTTATTCAGTTGTTAGAATCTTTTTTACATTGTTAAATTTAATTGGCTAATATTTGGTAAGGACTTTTTGCATCTATGTTGACAAGATACAGTGACCTATAGTTTTGCTTTCTTATAATCCCTTCATCTGGTTTTGGGACTAAGGGAACAGAATGGGCTCGGAAGCATTCCTCTCACTTCTGCTTTCCTGAGTACAATGTGGAGATTTGGTGCAATTTCTTCCTTGGGTATTTGATAATAAAACCATCTGAGCTGGGTGTGCTTCTTTTTAGAAGGTTAGATACAAGTTTATTCAGTTTATTGATTTCTCCTTTTGTAAGTTTCCGTAGATTTTATCTTTCAAGGAATTGCTCTACTTCATCTAATTCATCTAAGTTATCAAATATGTGGGCAAATAATTGTTCATAGCAGGCAATCATATTTTTCCCACATTTGATTTTGGGTTGACATTTAAATGTGTCATCTAGATTTTTCCTGTGAGTTCTACATTTTTGCATCTCTTCCTTTTGTTTTTTAAATTTTATTTTATTCCCTTAAAATAAAACTTCATTTTATTTTATTTGACCAGTCATCATGGAAAAGAATCAGACTTGAAAAAGTGCAAATACAAGGTAGAGGAAAAAGAAACTTCTCTTTATCTAGAATTTTTTTAAACAAAGGCCATAGAAGAGGTGTCTTGTTCATAAACTACTTGTTTTACAAGTTATAAGTTGAGCTCAGATTAGCTACTCTTCTGAGCTCATGCAGAATACCAATGAATAGCAAATAAACCCATGTGCAGAAGAAGTGCATTTCTTTTCAGCCTTGTTCAGCTTTTGTTTCTGACAACTCTGTGGCCACTCTATGAACTCTGTCTTTCCCTTCCCACTAACCATTCGTGAAGCTTTCATTTTAGCAAAAAATAACTTATGAAATTATCTACTCATCAAGAAGTAACTTAGGCTAAAGAGAATTTGGCCTGGTAGAGTGTAAGTGAAGTCACTTAGTCCCCAATTCTGAGTTCACTGTCATGCCTTCCTTGTGTATGCCCACTCCCACTTATGGATCAATAAAGGAAGTTTTAAAATATGCACAAAGAAGTTTATAAATAATAGAATTTAGAATTATGTTAGTGTTTATTATTGAGTAGCTACCAGGCACTGTGATATGTACTTTATACGTTGCCTCATTTAATGCAACAGCATTGAGATAGGTTGTATACTAGCATATATTTTATAAATTGTGAAAGTGAGGACCAGAATGATTTAGTCACACAGCTATAAGATGGTTGAATATTAGTAATTATATAATTGTGGTAGATTGAAAACAAGAAGACTATACAAGTGTCCCTTCTTTCTTTCTTTTTTTTTCTGGTGGTACTGAGGTTTGAACTCAGGGTCTTGCACTTGTGAGGCAGGCATGCTAGCATTTGAGCCACACCCCAGTCCTTTTGTGCTTTTAGTTATTTTTTTTTCAGATGAAGCTTCATTTCTCACCCCAGATATAGCCTTGGGCTATGATCCTTCTACCTGTGGTGGTATGTGTCATCATGCAAAGCATATTTATTGAGATGAGGTCTTGTTAACTTGTTGCTCAGGCTGGCCTTGAGCTGCAACCCCCCAATCTCCACATTCTGAGCAGCTGGGATTACAGGCCACCATGCCTGGCCCTCCTCATACATCTATACCTTTTGCACTGCAACTCTGAGTCTTGTCCCACCATGGGGAGGAGTTAATTTTTCCCTTATGATTCAAAGCTCACTATGTAACTTGCTTTGGTTAATGGAGCACAATGAGTGTGACTACCTGATAGTTTAACTTAGGCTACATGATGCATTACACACTTCCAACTCAGACTTTTGGGTGCCTACTTAACCTGTGACAGAAACCTAAGTCTAGCCTAATAGAGGATATTTCATTCAAGTTAAGGTCATCCTAAACCAAATGAGATCTCATTCAAGCAGTGCCACCCACCTACAGTTCAGTCCCTCTCAGAAATTTGAGTAAGTGCAGCACGGACCAGACAACTGTCTCTTAGATGCATAAGCAATAAATTCTTGTATTCAAAGTCTTTGAGATTTGGGGTGGTTTGTTACATAGTTATAGCTAGCTGATACATAGCCTTCTTAAGATAGTGTTATTACTTAAGGGTAAATAAAGGTGAAATAGAAGTGACTCAGGTTTTATTTATCAAGATAATTTCATAGATCTTCACAGATGGGTAGCCTGATAATAATAATATTTTTGACTTTGCTTTTTCTTTAATCATTCAAAAGTCTTTCATTATATGGTCTTTAATTTGTCTATGCTGTCAGTGCCATGCTTTGGATTAAATAAAGCCCTTAAGTTGCTTGACTTCATCTTGAGGATTATCTCACTATTTAATCAGACCCTTAGGTTCCATATACCTCTTATAGTTTCTACCCTATGTTACATTTAGACTGAAATAAAGCAAAAAGGAGATCTTTAAGTTAACAATGAATTGCTGTGCTAACCTTTGAACTACATTCTCAGGTTGTGGGAGTTTGAATTCCTACTATTTCTTTCAAATTACTTACAGACATTAGGTAGAAAATTCCATGCTGGCTGGGAGGGAAGATATAGATGGGCCCAAAAGCAAGGTCCACCAGCAAGGCTGGTCTAGCTACTGCTACAACTGGATGCACAATCTGCCAGCCACAGAGTGTGCTGACCCTGGAGAGACTGCTCCTGCAGGGCCTAACCCTGCTCCTTGAGGAGTTCAACCAACCCTTTGGTGACTGGATGGTTACCCTAGTCCCTTTTTTACCTGGAAGGCATGGCATTTTATCTTGATCTGTGTTGATACCTGTTGGGTTTTCCTTCTTGCTCACAGGGGCAACACCATGGTTCAAAACTCTATTGATCCATCGGCCCAGAATCTGTCATGACATTGTGTTTCATCACTTTGTAGCAAAGGAGGTATCGCCACGGGCACAGTGGTATCGCCACGGGCACAGTGGTATCGCCACGGGCACAGTGGTATCGCCACGGGCACAGAGGTATCGCCATGGGCACAGTGGTATCGCCATGGGCACAGTGGTATCGCCATGGGCACAGAGGTATCGCCACGGGCACAGTGGTATCGCCACGGGCACAGTGGTATCGCCATGGGCACAGTGGTATCGCCACGGGCACAGTGGTATCGCCATGGGCACAGTGGTATCGCCATGGGCACAGTGGTATCGCCATGGGCACAGTGGTCTACCTCTGTGAGTAGCCAAGAATGCTGCCAGCCTCATGGAGCAATGAGCCTTTTGAAGGTGCACCTGAGGCATCAACTTGAAGATGATGTCTTGAGATGATGAGGAACATCTTCCAGGTTCAAATGTCCAGCCTAAATCAAGTCCACTGATGCTGATTCTCAATAGGTAGAAAACTAGGGTTTTGTAACCAAAAGGTAGAAGAATGTGTGGCTCCTGTTGCTACCACTCCCAGTAACCCATGCAAGAAATTTTTAGTTCAAGTCCAGAGTGACTTCTTAAACTTTGCTTCCTAGGCACCTCACTTGCCTCATTCTGACCCCAGCCCTGGTCCACATAATCACCTGATCATAGTTTTAATGTTGATGTGTACATTTTTCCAATTCTAAATTCCCAACACACTAAGATTGAGGGAGAGTGGTGTAGCAGTTAGCAGAGGTTAGATAAATCTGGTTCCAGTCTTAGCTTTTCCACATTGAGACCATTTGATCTTGGACTTGTTACTTCTCTGTTTACATAGAGGTTAAATGAGATTTGCTTGGGGAGTTAAGTGAGGTAATACACATAATGAAAATTCATTAGGTATTATTTTTCTTGTTATTTCCGGTGTAGCAATTGCTACGAATACCACTAGAAAAACTACCACTACCTTTTAGGCTATTTGGAGGAGTCAATGAGATTATGTGGACCTGGCACTCAGTAGGTGCTTGATTAGTGGTAGTTACTAAACTGAATACAAATGTCATTAGAAAGAGTAGCCCATCAAATACAACAATGGGATTAGACTATGAGCACATGATAAAAGCGAGAGCACACAAGGGAGGGGTGAGGATAGGTAAGACACCTAAAAAACTAGCTAGCATTTGTTGTCCCTAACGCAGAGAAACTAAAGCAGATACCTTAAAACAACTGAGGCCAATATGAAAAGGGGACCAGGAACTAGAGAAAAGGTTAGATGAAAAAGAATTAACCTAGAAGGTAACACCCATGCACAGGAAATCAATGTGAGACAATGCCCTGTATAGCCATCCTTATCTCAACCAGCAAAATCACTTGTCCCTTCCTATTATTGCTTATACTCTCTCTACAACAAAATTAGAAATAAGGGCAAAATAGTTTCTGCTGGGTATTGAGGGGGGGAGAGGGAGGGGACAGAGTGGGAGGTAAGGGAGGGGGTGGAGGCAGGGGGGAGAAATGAACCAAGCCTTGTATGCATATATGAATAATAAAAGAAAAAAAAGAGAAAGAGTGACCCATTAAGCTTACTACAACATTGTCTATTTTACAAGGGTACTGTGTACAGATCTATGTGTGCATAGATAATAGATTTCTGCTTCTGATCCTTTGTTATCATTGTCACAAAAGCCAAAGCATTGTTTGAGTGTTTTGTGTTGAGTACCTCATTTTATCCTCTTGCCAACTCCTGATGTAGGTGTATAATTATCCCATTCTACAGATGGAGAAACTAAGATATAAAGAGGGTAAGATCTATTTAAAACATAAGCAATCTTTTTCCAGCATCTGTCACTGTTCTGGGCTGTCCTTGTCTGAATTACAAGTTCAGGATCATGGATCATTTATTAAGCATTTGCCTCAGACAAGGAGGAGGGAGGGTCTATGCATAGCTTGGACATTATGGGAAGGAGGACAGATTAGATCTTAAACTAGAAGGTAATGATGATTTCTCTAAACCTGAGATCCAAATAATCTAGGATCGTATACAAGACTCTTGCCAAGTTGAAAATGGTTATAAACTGTTTAATTTCAATGTAAATCTTCCACCATTCCACATTATATAGAATTCACTTGCTAACTTAGTCAAATGAACCCTTCTGCACTTTTCATGTGGTTTACTTTGCTCTGACAGAAGAGTTTGTGCTGAGAAAGTCACAAAAGTTATTACCAAAAGTAATAAGAAGTAAAAGATAATTATGAATTTATACTAAATCTCTCTGATCCATATTTTATTAGTTGCAAGATTGCATAAAATAGAGGTGGAGTGATTACCCAGAGTGTCTCTCATATTTTGAGGCATCAGCTTTTAACTTTGAGTCTGAAAAATCTTCAGTCTTGGACAATTGTAAATGGTCATCTCAATAAATTGTTTTAGTCGTTGAATGTGGACTGCACAGATTTTGTGTGTCTTAATGAAGTTGCAGATTGTGCTCTAATAAAATTTCATGGCATATCCAATCTTCCAACCATAAATTACTGTCATATTCTTACATGTTTTAGAGAAAGTCTTATGGGGAAAAAATGGTCCCAAGTAATATCCAGAACTTTCTGTCCAACTCGACATGTCTAATATCTTCTTTAGAGGTAAAATGTACAGAATGATGAAGCTTGAAGGGATCCATGGGTGATATTGATGAGGAACTGAGGCTTGGAGGTGTGTTGTGATTTTCTGAAGCCAATCATTCAGTCTCACTCATTCATTGACTCATTCACTCATTCGCAAATAATATTATCTACCATATACCTGGCACTTGTGCCTTAGGGATCAATTTTTTTTAACAAAACAGACTTGACCCCTGACTTCACAAAAATTGCTGAGTAGCAGAGAAAATTCAAGATAAGCAAATAATCATAGTATTAATATATGGAATTTATGTGATAGTTGCCCTAATGCAAAAGTACAGAACTGGAGGGGGGAGGACATAAGGACAGGGTGAAGGAGGGTGAATATAGTGGAAATATTATGTATGAAATATTATGTATGAAAATGAAATATTATGTATGAAAATGTACCAATGAGACATGTTGAAACTATTCCATGGGAGGGGGGGAATGGATGATAAGGAGAATGATGGAGAGGGTGAATCTTACTAAGATATATTTTAAACCCTTTGTAAATGTCACAATATACCCCCAGTACAACAATAATATGCTAACAAAAAGTACAGGGTTAACATATATATGTACATATATGTGTGTATATACACACATTTATACATATATATACACACACACATGTACACATATGACTAGAGGATGAAGTAAGACATTTGAATTGAACTGTAGAATTGCACTTTTCTAACATGGTAGCCACTAGTTGCATGTGGCTATTTAAATTATTAAAGTGGAGTAAAATTTAAAGTTCAGTTCCTCAGTTGCACTACTAGCCACATTTCAAGTATCAGTGGCCACTGTGGCTACCGGCTGTTCTAATGGATAAGGCAGCTCTGTAACATTACTGTCACTCCTGAAAGTTCTGGTGGACGGTGATGCCCTGAAGAATGGAGGCAACTTACCCATGTGAGACATAGGTATTCTAATTCTAGAGTAGATGGATATTCTAGAATGATTCTCATTCTATTCTAGAGCAGATGTAAATTCTAGAATGATTCTCATTCTAGAGTAGATGGATATTCTAGAATGATTCTCATTCTATTCTAGAGTAGATGGATATTCTAGAATGAGGGACTATTTCATGTGAATTTCTTACAGTCACAAGGAGCATGGTCCACTTGGGAACCTCAGGCAAGGCCATGGTGTGACAGAAAGGTCTTAGGTTCAGCATAAGAATGGAGATGAGTCAGGAACCAGACCTGAAGAGCCTGGTAGCAGAAGGGCCAGGGCTTCCCTCTAAGAGTAGCAGGAATTGTCACTGAATCTATGCAGGTAAGAGTCATGGTGTGTTTGGGTTTTTTGTTTACAATGAGAACACTATACTGCAGGAGGCAAGAGTGAATATGTTGTATCTCATAGGTGCTAAATAGACACAGGGCAAATGTTGACTAAGTGGCATGAATGAATGGGTGCTTTTACATTATGTGGTCCACAAACCAATCACACCACTGCTTTAATCACCATTATCATCTCACTGTTATTCATTCAGTGTTCATATATATCCACCATAACGTGAATACTTCCACAACATTAATATCACATATGATAAAGTATTGGGAGGAACCAATTATTAAAAAGTGAGATGTACTCTTATTTTTGTGGTAGAGACCTCAATTTTCCTTTAGAGTACCCTTTGCTTATATCCTGAAAAGTAGTAGATTGGGATCTTTCATCACATAGATGAGAACAAGCAATGAGCCATTATTTTAGATGAGAGTTTTCTGGGCATATGGCTTCAATTCCTCAGGTATTGCAACTTGGCTTATGAAGAGGTGTCTGACCAATGCATAAGATCAGGGATATCTTAAGAGGATATTGATAATTTGTCCATTTGACCCTTTTTCCTGTGGTTCCAAATTATTGAAATATTTCCCATGAAATTGTGTAGCCTTGACCAAAAATGAATGGAAGATGAGGTCAAAAGGCCTCATAAATAAAGATCATATTAGGAAGGAGGAAATTTGAAATAGTGAACTTGACCTAACCCAAGCCTAAGTTCCATTAGAAAACAGGGCTGTTTCTGGAGAAACTGTGTGGACAATACTGAAACTCTTTCTCATCCTGTCTTGGAGGAAATATTTAAGGTTTGAGACCATGGCCCTTTTTCTCAGGGATTGTTCATGGCATGCATACACCTACAAGAAAGGAGGGGACTCCTTTCTTGTAACCTCAAGAGGGATGAGGTTCAGTTATAGTGACAGCAGTCAGGAAGAGGGCACTGTTTCCTCAGCCCCACCCATCCTTGGTAGCAGTTACTGTAGGCTTAGCCCTTGGCTGTTTATACTGGGAATGTCTTCCTCATCACGCCTCCCAGAGGATGCACACTCAGGGCTGGATAAGCCCACCTAAGATTCCTGAGCATTCACAGAGCGACCTCCAAGGGAGAGCGAGAAACTCTAGACTTCTTTCTTATTTAATCATGTGGAAGCTTGATATTAAATAACATACAGCCTTGGGACACACCACTGCAGACATTTGTAAAGCATGTTGAAATTCATGAGATGATTGTACATTAGTTATTTTATGCCACCCTTACAACAGCTCAATGAAATAACTGTGAAAGATTAGAATGCCATTTTCCACGTGTCAACACTGAGCTTCTCCTTGTGATAGGGATTCAGATGTGAATAAGATGGGTGCAGAGTGCTTCTGGGCTAGCAGGGAAGACCTCAGAGGTGACTTGAATCTGCATCAAAATGCACTGAGTGCAGTGGAATAGCCTCACGCAGATGCTCCAGGTTTTGGGGGAAGAGAGAACAATTCTGGCTGAAGGAAGCAAGAAAATCAGCAAGTGAAGTCCAGCCTAATGTGGTTCATTTGAGCTAACACTCACATCCTGGAGCATGCTCTGGGAGTAAGTGAGCACTGAGCCCTAGTTAGAATGTTGTCCTTCCTTGGATTCAGCTCTGAACTTCTTGTCCCAAAGCTCTTCTCTACTCCCAAATGGACTAATTTGATCCCTATTTTGTCATGTTATCCCTGTTCTTGTGCCAGCATCATTCCTTATGATCCTTATGCTATTACATGCCTGTGAAGATCAAGTTTGCCCTCTACCCTTGCAGGAATCTTTAGATTGCCTTGGGTGGCACCTGTCCTGATGTGGTTCAAAAGTCAATCACTCATGATAACTCTTCTTCTCTGCTGAATTCCCCATTTCCTCCTTGAAGTTAGGAGCTTGCACAATATTTAAGTTAGCATTTACAGACATTTACATTTTGGGTAAGGAGAAATCTGGCTCGAGGCATTTATTGTCATGCAGATTTATACTTGTGCAATATGCTGTATAACACAGTAGGCAGAATTGCCCAGGGATTCTCCCACAGGGGATTTACAGTCTGGGTGCCAATTTCCAGAATCTATTAGTTCACTTATCCATTCATTCAACAGAAAACAATCAAATTTCTACCGGGCACAAGGCACTGTGGTGAGAACAGAAATCATGATTCTGAGCAGGGTAGATATGGTCATAGGCATCATGGAATTTATGAATTATTGGGAAAGCCAACATACTGATTAATTGTAATTGTGACAATGAACAAGAAGAGCAAGAGGCTGTTTGAGAGGTGGGACATTCCAGGGAAGCAGGCAGGGGTGCCATGAGGAATTGGCATTCAAGCAGGCCTGAGGAGGTGTAGCAGTGATCCCATGTGAAGGGTACAGACAGAGAGTGAGGGAATTTTTTCAGGCAGAGGTCCTCATGTGTGCATAGGCCTGAGGCGCCAACAGTCCAGGTTGAGCGTGGAGGGTCACGTTGGACTTTCATGGCTGTAATGCCGAGAGTAGAGAGCAAAGAAGAGCAAAAGGTGTGTGAAGTTGGGTAGGAATGTGAGGAGTACAGCAAAGGACAGCAAGGACTTTGACTTTGATCTTACAGGTAATGGGCAACTCATGAGACATTTTCATCAGGGAAATGATATGGTTAGCTTTGAATTTAAAAAACCATCTGTCAGCTGGTACAGAGGCTCAAGCCGGTAATGCAAACTACTTGAGAGGCAGAGAGCAGAAGGATCACAGTTCAAGGCCAGCCTGGGCAAAACAAAAAAGAGAGATCCTATCTCAATCAATGCCTGGGCACAGTGGTCTGTGCATGCCATCTCAGCTACAGCAGGAGGTATAAAATAGGAGGAGTGGCCTAGGTTGGCTGGGGCAAAAAGCGAGAGTCTATCTCAAAAAATAACCAGAGCAAAACAGCGGGAGATATGGCTCAAGTGGCAGACTGCCTGCCTAGCAAGTGTAAGACCCTGAGTTCAAACTCTAGTACTGCCAAGTAAACAAGAACATCTGACATCACTGAGGAGTAAGATGGGAGGCCCACTGGATTTAGGGTGAGAGGACAGAAAACGCTTCAGTTGCCCTGTGGGTGATGCAAGTGGCCTAGACTACAGTGATGGTGGTGAGACGGAGTGGAAGTGGAGGCAGGAACTTGTAGAGAAATTCTAAGGGGTCATTAGAAAAAAGGTGCCCACTCCCATTTCTAGATAAGGCAGTGCCTGGTGACTTTCATGTTAGAATTAGATACCGTGTTGTGGAAATATTTTGCTGATGCCTTGTTCCTTCCTGAGAAAGTTACAATTTCACAACTCTCTGACCAAAAAGACACAAAGGAAAGGGAACATCAAACACTCAAGAGGAAAGGGGGTGTTTAAGGCAGTGAACAGAGTGCTGAAAAGCCAGGGAAGGGAGTTAGGAGGGAAAGGAAAAGTCAGACAGCTCCAACATACTTTTCTCTTCCACTTTTCATCTGTCAAACAGGATCCCCTTACTCCAGGACCAAAGGGAAATGTTCTGTAGATCCTCTTTCTGAAGACATTTCTGACCTCTGCAGACTTTAGAAAAGGCTACCTCCTGTAAATCTGAAGCCAGGAAGATGAGCTGGCTTCTTCCAGGATGTGTGTGTGCACATGCAAGTGTGTGTGTGTGTGTGTGTGTGTGTGTGTTGTGCATCCGCTGGTTTCTGTACAACTTGAGAATAACTCTTATGTTATTGTTTTTCTTTCTTCTGTTTGACATGATGGTGTTTCCATAGCAATGTGAACTTGAGTTTTTGAGAAGATGTTTTGACAGGGCGTTGGCAAGCCATGTACAATCATTAATTGCATATGAATCTAACCTCTTTGGCACTGGCTTGTTATAAAGGAAACTCTGGGGAGCCTGGATTGGTGACTTTGGAAGGAAAATGTTAAGTCCCATACATATCTGTGACAGAAACACATTGTACCTTCCCTTCAGGTTTATGGCTTAGTGTCCTCTCTGAGTCCACCCACCATGTGGCACAGAGGTACAGGATGTAAGGATCTACCTTTGTGGGCTACTGCACTTGTTAGTATTTACATTGTATCATTTTAATTGTTTTTGTGAAGGGCATTTGTTCCCAGCTCATTTGGTCTAAAGTCTCCAATTAGTCGCGTGATAAAAGTCACTTTGAACTTTCACAGTCCTTTCATATCACCACATCTAGTCAGGTTGGCGTCTTTATTAATATGTTCTTGTAAGTTTAATCAAGGCATGCTCTTGGTTAGAGCTGAGAACGTTAAAAAGAGAGTAGGGAAATGTCCATTTTATGCTGATTGACCTTACCCAAATGCAGAAAATTAATTTGCTCCTGTATTCTTTTACTATTTTCTATTCAAAGCAAACGATGACCCTATTATTCCAGAGGTTTTTGTTTCAAGGGGGAAGAAATCCAATCTGAATTACATCAGTGGTCTCCATTTTGGCAAAGTCCACATATGGAGAAGGCTTCATGTAGAAGTGGGCAAAGACATTGTAAGAAAATGTCTAGCTCTCTGTGTCTTAGCTCTCCTTCATCATGTTGGCATCATTCTTTAATTCTGCTGTCGGAGAAAATGACCATTGATTGCCTTAACTTCAGCTCTTCCAGTGCCTAACTGAAGGCGGGGTCTTATCTCTCTTGCCTACAAATACAAAATTCTACTAGAACAAGTCTGGTTTTGATTGGGTGATATACTCATTCCCTGGATCAACACCTTGCCTAAGAGGATGGGACATTAAGATGGGCTATGCTAGGGTCTCATGACCGTTCCTGGGACCAGGAGGAAGGTGTTATTGTTGGTGCTACCCTGTCAATCATGAGATTGAAGTGGAGTGGAAGAAGTTTCCAAAGTAAAGTTACGTGCTTCCGTGCAAAAGCATAATGTCCACTGTACTATGCAACCTCAATTTTATCCATGGAGCCCTTCCCCATCTTCAGAATTGAAATATATACACACCAGGTAGAGCCTTAAAGTTGCCCAAGAAAGCTTTCTAAAATGGATTTCCAGGACTTTAACCTTAGAGTATGTGATGTTAGTAGACCTGGACTTACAGTATTTTTAATGATTCCTTAGTTGTCCTGATAAAGAGCCTACTTTGGTAACCACTGGTGACTATACTTCCAGGAGAAGGTATAGAATCTTTCTTTTTGTGATCTTTAATCTTTATTTTCACTTTTAAGTGATTTATTAGCATATAATATTTGTATGGGGGGATTCATTATGACATTTGCAAATGTGCTTACAATATAAGGTGTAGAATCTTGAAAGAAAGATTAAGTTGAGCAAAGTGTACTCTTTTATGTGATATTTAATTGCACTCAAATTCTTTTTTTGTTCCAAAAAATACTTTATTTATTAAACAATATACCCATAATCTATAACATGATCCAAAAATACAGATATACATCTTTACATTATTTAATAAAATGATTTACAGTAATATCTTTCCTTTACAAAGGGGACACAGGTAATAATTCCTTGAAAATAAAATGTGACATTCATGTTAAAACTGCATCATCCTTTTGGATGGAGTGTGATGAAGGAGAACACCACAAAGCACACACCAAGGAGAAAGAAATTTCAGATGCTCCTGAATGGGAACACTTCTCTTAGACTTCTCTGCATTAAAACTCCTCTCAGCACAAGTAATGAAGACCAATCACTGTTGGCTAAAAATTGAAGAAAACCTTAAGACTTCGGTGCCCGAAATAAATGTTCCTTATTGTCTGATTTCGAACCATGATGACGGAGCCCCAAAGCCTTTAACAGGGCCAACCCTTGGCTCTTTAGCCACATAGGGAAGCTGCTCTCTCTCTGGGCAGTGTTACTGCTCAAAGCAGTCCCTGTCAAGGTGTCAGGGACAAGCAAGGAGGCAGAGCGCCGTCTGGACAGGTGTGGGCCACCTCCCCAGGACCACCGCCCACAAGCCCTCCAACCAGCATGCCCTTCAGTGCACACTGGAAGACACAGCTGGTGGCCTGGCTCAGGCTGACCTTGTGTACCTGCCCACAGGTCAAAACGTGCAGCACACACGGGATGGTCAGCTGCTGCTTGGCCATCACACGGGCTGCAGCTCAGTGTCCACGTCCCAGGCCACACACCACTAGCACCTTCACCCATCTGGGGGCTCAGTTTAACAAGTTTTTATTTAAAGCATCATGCTATGACTCCTACAAGAAAACTGGAGACTAACAGCACAGCATGGAAAATAATGAAAATGACTTGCTTCTCTGAGCAAAACACTCCTGCATCTACAGATGAGCTGCACCGAGGAGGACCCACACCCTGGGCTCAGAGAAGGCAGCTGCCAGGGCCCAAGGCAGGACCCCCTTGATCCACAAAAAGGGGAGAACTCCATAGCTACCTCCAGTGAAGGTCTGGCCAGGCAGGCCAGGAGGGTCTGATCCAAAATTAAACCCCAAGTTTCCCAGGCCTTCAGGAGCAGCGCTCTATAGTACCAGCAGCAAGACACCTGAATTCCTGGAGTGCCAGAGTAGGGGGCCCGACACACTTTCGACCTGTGGCCCTTCCTCTGCAGACACTGTGAGAGGCACTTGAGTATCAGGGGGCCAAACAACATACCAAGGAAGTCTCCTATTCTGCTCCTATTTTCTGTTGTGGTTTTTGTGCTGGAGGTCAAACAAGGGCTCTTACCATGGAGCTAAATACCCAACCCCATGTTTTCTGGTTTTCTTCAAAGCTATATGAACATTATTTTGGTGACATTATTGTAACTGGCAAAAGTAAACACTAAAAGAGATGACTAAAAAGGTGGGAAGCCAATACAGTGACGGTTCTTCGTGATAAGAGGATGGAACACCATACGGGAAACAGAGAAGCCCTCACTTCCCCTAAAAAGCTGGCTGGACCTCAGGAAGCCAGAAGACAGAACTTATGCAGCCTCCCAGCCCCTCCACCAGCAAACCCCATTTGGACTCAGTGATGACAGGGTGGAGCCAGCCTAGGATGAAGCACAGATATTAAACCAGCTGCTAAGGCAGATCAGGCAGCTTGATTACAAACTCCCCATGTTTAAGAGTGGTGAAAGTAGCTGGGCATGGTTGTGCACACTTGTAATCCCAACGCTTGGGAGGCTGAGGCAGGAGGATGGCAAGTTGGAGACCAGCCTAGCTACATGGCAAGACCCTGTCTCAGAAAAACAAAAAAAAAGTAAAAAGAATCATGCAGGAGGCCAGGAGTATGATCTCCATCACTGCACACAAAAAAAATTCTTACAACTGATTCTCATGCTCTTTAAATATCTGCCAACAAAATGAATTTCTAGTTTCACATATGGTTGAAAATGAGGGACCATGAAAGGTGCTGGACCTTGAGTCAAGGCCACTAACCCTTTCCATCTGGGGAAAGGGGACCTGATGGGGATGAGCTGCCTTCACCTGCCATCAGGGAAGAGCCAGTACCATCAAACAACTCGCCCCATGCACAATAAAGTCACTCCCCACTCTCCCACCCCAACAAGCCGACCAGGAACACCTGACAAGCTCAGAACCCCAGAGTCACAGGTCCCGACACCATCCTGACCTCAGCATTCCTGGAGTCCTCGTTCTCATTTGTGAACATAGACTAACCTGTGGGTGTGGCATGGTCTGGGATGCAGGACTTCACAGCTCCCTTCTGCTTCATCGCCTCCACACAACAGTAGGAAATCTCAGTGTGGCCATCAGAAGGAAACGACCTATCAACCTGAGGCCCTCTTAAAGGAAAAGGCCTCTCCTTAAATTGGGAAGTCCACATTTACTAGCGAATGATAACATTTCGTTCTTCTTCATGGCTGCGTAAAATTCCATTGTGTATAGATACCACATTTTCTTAATCCTTCGTCAGTGCTGGGGCATCTTGGCTGTTTCCATAACTTGGCTATTGTGAATAGTGCCACAATAAACATGGGTGTGCAGGTGCCTCTGGAGTAACCTGTGTCACAGTCTTTTGGGTATATCCCCAGGAGTGGTATTGCTGGATCATATGGTAGATCAATGTCTAGCTTTTTAAGTAGCCTCCAAATTTTTTTCCAGAGTGGTTGTACTAGTCTACATTCCCACCAACAGTGTAAGAGGGTTCCTTTTTCCCCGCATTCTCACCAACACCTGTTGTTGGTGGTGTTGCTGATGATGGATATTCTAACAGGGGTGAGGTGGTTTGAATTTGCATTTCCTTTATTGCTAGAGATGGTGAGCATTTTTTCATGTGTTTTCTGGCCATTTGAATTTCTTCTTTTGAGAAAGTTCTGTTTAGTTCACATGCCCATTTCTTTATTGGTTCATAAGTTTTGGGAGAATTTAGTTTTTTAAGTTCCCTGTATATTCTGGTTATCAGTCCTTTGTCTGATGTATAGTTGGCAAATATTTTCTCCCACTCTGTGGGTGTTCTCTTCAGTTTAGAGACCATTTCTTTTGATGAACAGAAGCTTTTTAGTTTTATGAGGTCCCATTTATCTATGCTATCTCTTAGTTGCTGTGCTGCTGGGGTTTCATTGAGAAAGTTCTTACCTATACCTACTAACTCCAGAGTATTTCCTGCTCTTTCTTGTATCAACTTTAGAGTTTGGGGTCTGATATTAAGATCCTTGATCCATTTTGAGTTAATCTTGGTATAGGGTGATATACATGGATCTAGTTTCAGTTTTTTGCAGACTGCTAACCAGTTTTCCCAGCAGTTTTTGTTGAAGAGGCTGCTATTTCTCCATCGTATGTTTTTAGCTCCTTTGTCAAAGATAAGTTGCTTATAGTTGTGTGGCTTCATATCTGGGTCCTCTATTCTGTTCCACTGGTCTTCATGTCTGTTTTTGTGCCAGTACCATGCTGTTTTTATTGTTATTGCTTTGTAATATAGTTTGAAGTCAGGTATTGTGATACCTCTTGCATAGTTCTTTTGACTGAGTATTGCCTTGGCTATTCGTGGCCTCTTGTGTTTCCATATAAATTTAACAGTAGATTTTTCAATGTCTTTAATGAATGTTATTGGAATTTTGATGGGAATTGCATTAAACATGTAGATTACTTTTGGGAGTATGGACATTTTTACTATGTTGATTCTACCAATCCATGAGCATGGGAGATCTCTCCACTTTCTATAGTCTTCCTCAATCTCTTTCTTCAGAAGTGTATAGTTTTCCTTGTAGAGGTCTTTCACATCTTTTGTTAGGTTTACACCTAGGTATTTGATTTTTTTTGAGGCTATTGTAAATGGAATTGTTTTCATATATTCTTTTTCAGTTTGTTCATTATTAGTGTATAGAAATGCTAATGATTTTTCTATGTTGATTTTATATCCTGCTACCTTGCTATAGCTATTGATGATGTCTAGAAGCTTCTGAGTAGAGATTTTTAGGTCTTTAAGGTATAGGATCATGTCGTCTGCAAATAGGGATATTTTGACAGTTTCTTTACCTATTTGTATTCCTTTTATTTCTTTTTCTTGCCTAATTGCTCTGGCTAGGAATTCCAGTACTATGTTGAATAGGAGTGGAGATAGTGGGCATCCTTGTCTGATTCCTGATTTTAGAGGGAATGGTTTTAATTTTTCTCCGTTAAGTATAATGCTGGCTGTAGGTTTGTCATATATAGCTTTTATAATGTTGAGGAACTTTCCTTCTAGTTCTAGTTTTCTTAGAGCTTTTATCATGAAATGATGTTGGATCTTATCAAAGGCTTTTTCTGCATCTATTGAGATGATCAAGTGGTTTTTGTCTTTGCTTCTGTTAATGTGGTTTATTACGTTTATTGATTTTCATATGTTGAACCACCCCTCCATCCCTGGGATGAAGCCTACTTGGTCGTGGTGAATAATCTTTTTGATGTGTTGCTGAATTTGGTTTGCCATTATTTTGTTGAGGATTTTTGCATCAATGTTAATTAAGGAGATTGGCCTATAGTTCTCCTTTTTGGAGGTGTCTTTGCCTGGTTTTGGGAGAAGTGTAATACTGGCTTCATAAAATGTGTTTGGCAGTTTTCCTTCCCTTTCTATTTCATGGAACAGTTTAAGGAGGGTTGGTATCAGTTCTCTAAAGGTCTGATAGAATTCAGCAGAGAATCCATCAGGTCCTGGACTTTTCTTTTTGGGGAGACTCTTGATTGCTGCTTCAATTTCATTTTGTGTTATAGGTCTATTCAGGTGATTAATTTCTTCTTACTTCAGTTTTGGATGATCATATGTATCTAGAAATCTGTCCATTTCTTTTAGATTTTCAAATTTATTTGAATCTAGGTTCTCAAAGTAGTCTCTGATGATATCCTGGACTTCCATGGTGTTTGTTGTTATCTCCCCTTTTGCATTCCTAATTCTACTAATTTGGTTTTTTTCTCTCCTCATTTTAGTCAGGTTTGCCAGGGGTCTATCAATCTTGTTTGTTTTTTCAAAGAACCAACTTTTTGTTTCATTAATTCTTTGTATGGTTTTTTTGGTTTCTATTTCGTTGATTTCAGCTTTTATTTTTATTATTTCTCTCCTTCTATTTGTTTTGGGATTTGCTTTTTCTTGTTTATTCTTTGAGTTTGAGATGTATCATTAGGTCATTGATTTGGGATCTTTCAATCTTTTTAATATATGCACTCATGGCTATAAACTTTCCTCTCAAGACTGCCTTAGCTGTGTCCCATAGGTCCCGGTAGGTTGTGTTTTCATTTTCATTGACTTCCAGGAACTTTTTAATTTCCTCTTTTATTGCATCGATGATCCACTCTTCATTAAGTAATGAGTTATTTAGTTTCCAGCTGTTTGCATGTTTTTTGTCTTTATTTTTGTTGTTGAGTTCTACTTTTACTGTATTGTGGTCAGATAGTATGCACGGTATTATTTCTATTTTTTATATTTGCTGAGGCTTGCTTTGTGCCCTAGGATATGATCTATTTTGGAGAAGGTTCCATGGGCTGCTGAGAAGAATGTATATTGTGTAGAGGTTGGATGAAATGTTCTGTAGACATCTACTAGGTCCACTTGATCTATTGCATATTTTAGATCTTGGATTTCTTTATTGATTTTTTGTTTGGATGACCTATCTATTGATGATAATGGAGTGTTAAAGTCTCCCACAACCACTGTGTTGGCGTTTATATATGCTTTTAGGTCTTTCAGGGTATGTTTGATGAAATTGGCTGCGTTGACATTGGGTGCGTACAGATTGATGATTATTATTTCCTTTTGGTCTATTTCCCCTTTTATTAGTATGGAATGTCCTTCTTTATCTCGTTTGATCAATGTAGGTTTGAAGTCTACTTTGTCAGAGAGAAGTATTGCTACTCCTGCTTGTTTTTGGGGGCCATTGGATTGGTAAATCTTCTTCCAGCCTTTCATCCTAAGCATATGCTTATTTCTGTCGGTGAGATGAGTCTCCTGTAAGCAACAAATTGTTGGATCTTCTTTTTTAATCCATTTTGTCAAACAGTGTCTTTTGATGGGTGAATTAAGTCCATTAACATTAAGTGTTAGTACTGATAGGTATGTGGTGATTCCTGCCATTTAGTTGTCTTAGTTATTTGAAGGTTTGATTGTGTGTACCTAACTTGATGTTACTCTCTACTGTGTTGCTTTTTCTTTTCCTGTGGTTTGGTGCTGCCTGCCTTTTCATGGTTAAGTTGGGTGTCACTTTCTGTGTGCAGGATCCCTTGCAGAATCTTTTGTAATGGTGGCTTTGTGGTCACATATTATTTTAGTTTCTGCTTATCATGGAAGACTTTTATTGCTCCATCTATTTTGAATGATAGCTTTGCTGGGTAGAGTATCCTGGGATTGAAGTTATTTTCATTCAGTGTCCGGAAGATCTCACCCTATGCTCTTCTTGCTTTTAATGTTTCTGTTGAGAAGTCTGCTGTGATTTTGATGGGTTTACCTTTGTATGTTACTTGTTTTTTCTCTCTTACAGCCTTCAATATTCTTTCCTTAGTTTCTGAACTTGTTGTTTTAATGATGATATGTCGTGGAGTAGTTCTATTTTGATCTGGTCTGTTTGGTGTCCTGGAGGCCTCTTGCATCTGTATGGGAATATCTTTCTCTAGATTTGGGAAATTTTCTGTTATTATTTTGTTGAATATATTACGCATTCCCTTCGCTTGCACCTCTTCTCCTTCTTCGATGCCCATGATTCTCAAGTTTGGTCTTTTGATGGAGTCAGTGAGTTCTTGCATTTTCTTTTCACAGGTCTTGAGTTGTTTAATTAATAGTTCTTTGGTTTTTCCTTTAATTACCATTTCATCTTCAAGTTCTGAGATTCTGTCTTCTGTTTGTTCTATTCTGCTGGATTGGCCTTTCCTTTTGTTTTGCAGTTCTGTTTCGTTCTTTTTTCTGAGGTTTTCCATATCCTGGCAGTTTTCTTCTTTATTGTTGTCTATTTTTGTCCTGAGTTCATTTATCCATTTATTCATTGTGTTCTCTCTTTCACTTTGGTGTTTATACAGTGCTTCTATGGTTTCCTTTATTTCTTCTTTTGCTTTTTCAAATTCTCTATTTTTATTGTCTTGGAATTTCTTGAGTGTCTCCTGTACATTTTTGTTGACCCTATCCAGTATCATCTCTATAAAATTCTCATTGAGTACTTGTAGTATGTCTTCTTTTAAATTATTCTTGTGGGCTTCATTGGGTCCTTTGGCATAGTTTATCTTCATTTTGTTGGAGTCTGGATCTGAGTTTCTGTTCTCTTCATTCCCCTCTGGTTCCTGTACTAATTTTTTGCTGTGGGGAAACTGGTTTCCCTGTTTTTTCTGTCTTCCTGTCATTTTCCTTGGTGTTGTTACTGTCCCTGTACTGTGTGTAATTAAGTATTTTCTAGCTTGTAATAATAACAATGGTAATATTTAGAATGGAAGAGTGAGCTGAGATGGAAAGCAAGAAGTTAAAGAAAAGGGGAAAACAAATATACAGACAAGAGGGAGAAAGCAGAACAAGGTATCAGACAGAGTTTTAAAGGTATAAACAGGGAGTGTTAGTGTACTAGTTGACATTAATCTGAACAGACATTAGAGAGACAGAGAGAGGATTGAAAATCAAAGGTAAAAAAAATAAAAAATAAGTAAATGGAAGTAATATCTATACATAAAAATGAATTAAAATAAAATGGAAAATAGAAAATTAAAAAAAAAACCCAAAATCTTCCAAGTTTATATGCAATGCAGTTTCAGTCTTAATAATTTGGGTGTCCGTCTCGATCTCCAGTCCTGGAGTTGGTGCCTCAGATGTTGTTCTGTAGTTGTCTCATCAAAGGGTATGCATAAAGTAGAACAAAACTACACACTCACACACACACACACACACACACACAAAAATGCCCCACCAAGTGTCCCCAGTTCAAATGCAATACAGTTTCAGTAAGTTTTTCGGCTTGCAGGTGTAATTCAGTTGTTCTCTCATCAAAGGTAGGGAGAAAAAGAAAAAAAAGCGTCTGGAGACAGTTCTGAGAGTGGTATCTGCAACTGTGGCTTGCCTGCCTGCTGCTCTCAGCCTGTAGCTGGCGGCGTTATTTATGCAGATCTCTGGGGTGAGCTAGCACTCACCTGGTCCCACAGGCTTTGTTTGCTCAGAGTTCTCCTGTGCGGGAGCCTCTGCTACAGGCTTTCCCCTTTCCAAGCACTGGGAAAGGTGACACTGCCCCGCGTTGTCAGGCCTGCGTGTTTATTTACAGTTCATGTGGGAGCCCCTCTCCTCTGAAGTTTTCCTCCCACTGCCACTTTCAGCAGCTTTCCTGCTCCTGCATACTGGGCGGTGCTGCTGCTCCTGCCGGCCGCCATGTTTGTTTACAGTTCCCTCCTCTCACAAGCTTCCCCGCTCCTGGTTGCTGGGTGCGCGCCCTGCTCCCGCCAGAGGCTCTCCGGCCCGCCCGGCTTGTTTATTTACAGTCCCGGGAAGGATTCCCTTCCCCCAATCTTCAGCGCTCAGGGCGCCCCACCCTCTTTCCAGCGTGTCTTAACTGTTCTTATTGCTTATTACTCAGTTTCTCTTTTTTTTTTTTTCCCGGGTGGAGGTCAGTCTGTCCAGGGGGCTATGCTGCTCTGGCCCAGGCTTGTCTGTGGGGCTACCGCGGTACCGTGAAGCTCACCTGGTCTGTGTCTTCCCAAGACGTATGGGCGTCGGCCACTGGCGGCCCCGGGGGCCCTCCTTGTTTCTCCGTTTAACGTGAAGTGGAGATTCTTTGCGCTGGGTGGAGATGTGGAGGAGTCAAAGTTATGTCTTTTCTCGGTGATTATGCCTGCAAAGTGTGTCTCCAGCATCTCTCCAAGATTTCACTATAGGAGGGTTGCTTTCTGCTTCCTACCTCTAGCCACCATCTTGGAATCTCTCAGACTGTAAGATTTTTCTATGTTAATTTTATATCCTGCTACCTTCTGTAGCTATTGATGATGTCTAGAAGCTTCTGAGTAGAGCTTTTTGGGTCTTTAAGGTATAGGATCATATCATCTGCAAATAAGGATATTTTGACAGTTTCTTTACCTATTTGTATTCCTTTTATTCCTTCTTCTTGCCTAATTGCTCTGGCTAGGAATTCCAGTACTATGTTGAATAGGAGTGGAGATAGTGGGCATCCTTGTCTGGGTCCTGATTTTAGAGGGAATGATTTCAGTTTTTCTCCATTAAGTATAATGCTGGCTGTAGGTTTGTCATATATAGCTTTTATAATGTTGAGGAACTTTCCTTCTAGTCCTAGTTTTCTTAGAACTTTTATCATGAAATGGTGTTGGATCTTATCAAAGGCTTTTTCTGCATCTATTGAGATGATCAAGTGGTTTTTCTCTTTGCTTCTGTTAATGTGGTTTGTTACGTTTATTGATTTTCATATGTTGAACCACTCCCTGCATTCCTGGAATGAAGCCTACTTGGTCGTGGTGAATGATCTTTTTGATGTGTTGTTGAATTCGGTTTGCCATTATTTTGTTGAGAATTTTTGTGTCAATGTTCATTAAGGAGATTGGCCTATAGTTCTCCTTTTTGGAGGTGTCTTTGCCTGGTTTTGGGAGAAGTGTAATACTGGCTTCATAAAATGTGTTTGGCAGTTTTCCTTCCCTTTCTATTTTGTGGAACTGTTTAAGGAGGGTTGGTATCAGTTCTTCTTTAAAGGTCTGATAGAATTCAGCAGAGAATCCATCAGGTCCTGGATTTTCTTTTTGGGGAGGCTCTTGATTGCTGCTTCAATTTCATTTTGTGTTATAGACCTATTCAGGTGATTAATTTTATCTTGGTTCAGTTTTGGATGATCATATGTATCTAGAAATCTGTCCATTTCTTTAAGATTTTCAAACTTATTTGAATATAGGTTCTCGAAGTAGTCTCTGATGATTTCCTGACCTTCCATGGTGTTTGTTATTATCTCCCCTTTTGCATTTCTGATTCTACTAATTTGGGTTTTTTCTCTCCTCATTTTAGTCAGGTTTGCCAGGGGTCTATCGATCTTGCTTATTTTTTCAAAGAACGAACTTTTTGTTTCATTAATTCTTTGTATTGTTTTTTTGGTTTCTATTTCATTGATTTCAGCTTTTATTTTTATTATTTCTCTCCTTCTATTTGTTTTGGGATTTGCTTTTTCTTGTTTATTCTTTGAGTTTGAGATGTATCATTAGGTCATTGATTTGGGATCTTTCAATCTTTTTAATATATGCACTCATGGCTATAAACTTTCCTCTCAGGACTGCCTTAGCTGTGTTCCATAGGTCCCGGTAGGTTGTGTTTTCATTTTCATTGACTTCCAGAAACTTTTTAATTTCCTCTTTTATTTCATCGATGATTCATTGTTCATTAAGTAATGAGTTATGCAGTTTCCAGCTGTTTGCATGTTTTTTGTCTTTACTTTTGTTGTTGAGTTCTAGTTTTATTGCATTGTGATCAGATAGAATACATGGTATAATTTCTATTTTCTTATATTTGCTGAAGCTTGCTTTGTGCCCTAGGATATGATCTATTTTGGAGAAGGTTCCATGGGCTGCTGAGAAGAATGTATATTGTGTAGAAGTTGGATGAAATGTTCTGTAGACATCAACTAGGTCCATTTGATCTATTATATATTTTAGATCTTGGATTTCTTTATTGATTTTTTGTTTGGATGAACTATCTATTGATAATAATGGGGTGTTAAAGTCTCCCACAACCACTGTGTTGGCGTTAATATATGCTTTTAGGTCTTTCAGGGTATGTTTGATGAAATTGGGTGTGTTGACATTGGCTGCATACAGGTTGATGGTTATTATTTCCCTTTGGTCTATTTCCCCTTTTATTAGTATGGAATGTCCTTCTTTATCTCATTTGATCAATGTAGGTTTGAAGTCTACTTTGTCAGAGATACGTATTCCTACTACTGCCTGTTTTCGGGGGCCATTGGCTCAGTTAGTCTTCTTCCAGCCTTTCATCCTAAGCCTATGCTTATTTCTGTCAGTGATATGGGTCTCCTGTAAGCAACAAATTGTTGGATCTTCCTTTTTAATCCATTTCATCAAGCGGTGCCTTTTGATGGGTGAATTAAGTCCATTAACATTAAGTGTTAGTACTGATAAGTATGTGGTGATTCCTGTCATTTAGTTGTCTTAGTTGTTTGAAGGTTTGATTGTGTGTACCTAAGTTGAGGTTACTTTCTACTGTCTTGCTTTTTCTTTTCCTGTGGTTTGGTGCTGCCTGTCTTTTCACAGTTAAGTTGGGTTTCACTTTCTGTGTGCAGAATCCCTTGCAGAGTCTTTTGTAGTGGTAGCTTTGTGGTCACATATTGTTTTACTTTCTGCTTATCATGGAAGACTTTTATTGCTCCATCTATTTTGAATGATAGTTTTGCTGGGTAGAGTATCCTGGGATTGAAGTTATTTTCATTCAGTGCCCGGAAGATCTCACCCCATGCTCTTCTTGCTTTTAATGTTTCTGTTGAGAAGTCTGCTGTGATTTTGATGGGTTTACCTTTGTATGTTACTTGTTTTTTCTCTCTTACAGCCTTCAATATTCTTTCCTTAGTTTCTGAACTTGTTTTAATGATGATATGTCATGGAGTAGTTCTATTTTGATCTGGTCTGTTTGGTGTCCTGGAGGCCTCTTGCATCTGTATGGGAATATCTTTCTCTAGATTTGGGAAATTTTCCATTTTTTTTTGTTGAATATATTATGCATTCCCTTTGCTTGCACCTCTTCTCCTTCTTCCATGCCCATGATTCTCAAGTTTTGTCTTTTGATGGAGTCAGTGAGTTCTTTTCACAGGTCTTGAGTTGTTTAATTAATAGTTCTTTGGTTTTTCCTTTAATTACCATTTCATCTTCAAGTTCTGAGATTCTGTCTTCTGTTTGTTCTATTTTGCTGGATTGGCCTTTCCTTTTGTTTTGTAGTTCTGTTTCGTTCTTTTTTCTGAGGTTTTCCATATCCTGGGTGGTTTCCTCTTTAATGTTGTCTATTTTTGTCCTGACTTCATTTATCTGTTTATTCTTCATGTTCTCTGTTTCACTTTGGTGTTTATACAGTGCTTCTATGGTTTCCTTTATTTCTTCTTTTGCTTTTTCAAATTCTCTATTTTTGTTGTCTTGGAATTTCTTGAGTGTCTCCTGTACATTTTGGTTGACCCTATCCAGTATTATCTCTATAAAATTCTCATTGAGTACTTGTAGTATGTCTTCTTTTAAATTCTTGTGGGCTTCTTTGGGTCCTTTGGCATAGTTTATCTTCATTTTGTTGGAGTCTGGATCTGAGTATCTATTTTCTTCATTCCCCTCTGGTTCCTGTACTAATTTTTTTTGCACTCAAATTCTTAAGGAATCACAGTTTATTTTTTGGTATATATTGTCTGATTCTTCTTAGGCTTACAGGCACAAGGGAATGAGGACTGAAAATGAAAACGAGACCTGTGTGTGAAGTAGGGTACCATGAAGAAGAACAGTAAAAATGCCAGACAAGGCTGTGGAGTGAGGATGTGTGGCTCTTTTTGGCATCTGGCATTAGTACCTTCTGTTTTGGGGAGAGATGTGGGAATGTGTCATAAAACATCTCATGAGTCTTTGTGAGAGGAAGAATAATCTCCCACTTTCTAAGCTGAAAAGGTCAAGACTCTTTTCCCGTTCCTGTCAATGACAAGTGGCATCCTAAGACTGACCTGTGAGATTGTGATACTAAACCACAAGGCCTTGTCTGTATGAGAGTAAGGCATCCTAAACTGAAAGCAGCAAAATCAGGTGATGACTTGGGTTTTTCCCTGAGATAGAGGTACTGTCAGCGGCTGGAGAGTTTTCCTGATTCCCAGTGTTTTGATTGGCTGGGTGAATTTGACCAGATGGACAGTTATGGTGGTGTGCAGTTAGCATGTGCTACTTTCCATTTAGACCATCCTGGTCTCTGAGAATTTTATGGTAGAGCTGAGAGGTGACTGAATCATTGTAAGATGTAGAGCTCAAGTGGGACACAAGAAGCTATTACAAAGAAATCTCTCTGCTATAAATACCCTGAAATGCTTCTTAAACAGGGATTTTGTTAAAAGGGAAAAAAAATCCTGAATTTATCTTCCTATTGAAAGTAAAAAATGTGCCAATACTGGGTTCATGATGTACAAGTTTTATCAACAGCCCCTGCAGGAAAGGAGGAGTGATGCTTCATCTTTTCAGTTATTTTCTCTTGGTGTCACCCATTTTTGAGCCCTTATTGGTGTCACAACCTATTTGGACCCATATTTGCAAACATTAAAAGTAGACTCTGACAAATTTCAGTGAAAGGAAAGTATATTAAAGCATATTCAGTCTTGGAGGAGGGTGTGGTTGATTTGCAGAGCTTAGGTCATATGCTTACCCCCCTAGCTGCAAGGGAAGCTGGAAAACAAACATATGGACTTTAAGCTTCTTTGATGGGTGATGGTCCTACTTTCTGAGAAGGAAGAGTCCCCAGACATAAGGAGTTCAAGTTTTTGCAACAACAACAACAAAACCCAGCAAGTGTCACCACACCCCTGAGGAGATGTGAGTATACTCTCCCCTGATCCTAGCTAAATATTGATGGGATGATGTATAACACAACGAACTTTAGGAAAAAATAAAGGAAGAGGGGCAGAAAAGAAGAAGAAAACTAGAGGAAGAAGGGGAGATAATAAACTATAGCCAAAGAGAGTAGCAATGAAAAAATGACTCATGCCTTAGAAAGCTTTTGCTCTAAAGCTCAGTCCATCTATTTCCTCAATTGTTTTCCTCTACTTTTTCCTTATAAAGAACTTGTTCTTTAATTTAAAAAAAATTTAAAGGTGGGGAGAAAATATTGGCCCCACACCAGAAATGGTTCATCTCAGTCAGTCTTCAAAACACCAGCTGCCTAAGTGATGAGTTGATCCATCCAAGATGAGTTATTTAGCCAACAGACAGATGGCCAAGAAAGTCCAGTTAGTTGGCATGTTTTTTGTCATTCAGGAGGGTCTTGGCCAGATGAAAAAGCTAGAAACCAATGGATTCAGAGGCCCACCATCTTGGATTTGCTTATGAAATCCTACAGGTTTCCAGTTAGCAGCAAAGGACAATGCAAGGCAGGTTTTGCTTCACTGAGCCTATAACCTAGTGAAGAAGAGCTATTCTTATAACCCCACTGGTGGATAAGAAAGAAGCTGAGCTGGTAGCCTGGCCAAAACTGAGATACTCATAACCCAGCATGTAGAATGTGAAAACAAGGAACAGCTGTGAAAATGGGTGTCTGGGGAAAGAAAGGGCTACTTACAGCACTTTTTCCAGAATCATATTAAATTTCCAAGTAAAGAAGGATGGCTTATTACATATCATAAATAATTAGTGAGAATTAGAGAAAATGTAAGTTAATTTTTGAAGCAATCTAGTATTATAGTTGGAAATACACTCAGAAAATGTAGCCAAAGTTACAGTCTATACCATAATACTTTATTCATTACTTCAACACACATTTCATGTTGCTAGTACTGTGTGCCAGGAACTCTTCTGGGCAGTCAATTATGATGAGTGAGCATCAGCTCATCTCTGCCCTCATGGAGCTTACAGTGTGGTAGAGAAAAGATTTTTCGTTAAGTAACAAGAGAAATGAGTGTAACTTTGTAACTTGCTCCAGCAAGCAAGATGAGTGAAAAAACAGTGAGCTACAAGTCATAAAGGATTTAACTACTTATCATCTAATTATGTATATATTAATATACTATTTATTTTAACATACATGTATATATGATATATATATCTATATATTCCCCACCTTGTTTTATGGTCAGTAGCCTTTATTAAAAAGTCTGTGATGCAAACCTGTTGCCTTCCTCTACCAAAACTTTAGTTTTCATGTTTGATGTCATGAGCTGACAAATTAATAGTTCTGAACATGTTAGAAGCCCCTTACATTTTAATTTCAGTTTTGTTGTGTGGTCTGGGAGAAGGTTTTTGCACATGAGGACAGGTGTCCTACATCAAATCCAACCCTGCTTCTAGTAGTGGAGGGCTCTTGGGCAGCAGCCTCTCAGAGGCTCCATCTCTTCACCTGTACAGTGGAGATGATAAGGCTCCCTCTCACTAGAGTGGTGCTAATCAAATGAGAGAAGTTATGATCATTGAGATTTCCCCCAACTAAACAAAAGAGCATGTTTTGAGTTTCACTGTATTCCAGGGTTAGTTCTAAAGCAAGTGCACAAGGGAAAAGTTGTCCAGAGTCATACTTACCCTTGAAAAGCCTTTGGAGGTTCTTTCCTTGGGTGCTGTCATGCTGGCTCTCAGGGAGCTCATTACAGCCAATTTTTCTTTCAGAGTCAAAACAGATTGCTGTTTCTTCAGCTGAATATCAGATTATGTTGTTGGCTTGCTTTTCCTGGCCATGGTGAAGGAAAATACTTCTCTTTAAGCACTAGAATGGCAGACGGTGATGCTCATACCAGAGAGGCCATGGCTGCAGATTCATGCTTCCATCTTATGCTTGCTGTGGACCAAAGTTCATTGACAGTACTGGTGAGGAGAGCTACCTACTGGGTGGAAGCTGGTTTTCTTTTTTACCCCCCGAACATGCACTGCTAAAATCAGGAAAATTGAAATTGTCCAAGATCCTCCAGCTGCAGAATAAATTGTCAGAATACCAGCTCCTAAGACACCTCTGCCTAGAGTGTCCCTGAGTATTTAATCACTGCCTAGCATCTCCCATTCCCACCTGCCTTTCTGGATCTTTCTGCTGCTCTGATGGGGATTTTTGACCAGCTGTTCTCACCATTATAATGTCTGTTCTGGAGAATCTGTCTACTCCTGCTCAATGGTTCTTTCAGATGAGAACCAGTGATTAAGAGAATGGAGAAGAAAAACAGAAAAAGAACTAAACCCTTTATCCATTCCCTCAGGGAGCTCATAAACCTACCTGGTGCCTTAGCTTTATTCAAGAGCTTCAGCTATGCAGAATTACAGGCATTCATATACTTGGCTTTGATTATTGTCTGAGTATCTAAACCCTGACCCTTACACTTGAGCAGGCTTCCTTCTCCCCCATTGCAGTGTCTGGGAGATTAAGTTGCAGTTACTGCATTCTAACAATAATGGGCCTTGATGTGGGATACTGTGGGATGCTTACTTTTAGTCATTAGTAGAGTCCATAAATTAGTGATCATAATGGCTACACTTAATTAGTATATTCTGTGTGCCAAGGACTATGCTTAGTGTCCTGCTTATATTTCTCCATTCAATCCTCTGAGCAAGCCAGACACCAAGTATTATTTTTATGATTGCAGTCTTCTTGCTGAAGGAAAGGTTGTAACTTGCCCATGGTCATGGTTCTAAAGCTAGTAAGGAGTAAAGCTGACCTTGAAAACTCCCTTTTTAACCTCAGGCCTATCAGATGGACTCTTGGTAGATGCCTCTCACTAGTGATATCTACATAGTCACAGCTTCAGGTTCACATTGGGGCTAGTTAATAAAACACATTCCCAGTGCATGGATAGAGCCATCATCTCAGAGTTGGGTCAGAGAGTGTAGTAAGCCTCAGGTAATTCTCACACATAGGCTTCATTGGTTTGGACTGTGCATTCAGTCCCTCTTTGTCTCTGCAACAGAAACAGAGAGGGACTGGGCAGATAGCATACACTGACACGGAGCTAGGGCTTCCGTGGGTGCTAACCTGTTACATAAAGTGCTCAGTTGAGTCTGAAATACAATCAGTAATTTTGATGTCACTCATGAGCTTAACGAAGTCTTCCTAAACATTGAGTGAATGATCTTATATTGGTGAGTTGGATCAATATAGCAAAGAAGGGAAATGGTTGTCCAACCAATGCCACTATTGAAAAAGAATGTTAGTTCCTTTTCTTTCCAATCTATGAGTTTTAAATGATGTATAAAAACGCTAATGTAATAGCATTGGATGATTCACCCAGCAACCCTTTCCTTTTTTATAAATTTATTTTAAATGTGTATAACAATGTACTAGATGATTGCTGTGATCATTCAAGTAACAAATATTTGAAGTAAAATAGTGTTTCCTTTCTTTCCATTCCACTCATCTAAAGTTGACCATTTGCTATCTAGCTTTTCATATTTTACCTCATTTATTGGAACATAAAATATTTGTACACACTAATGGGTATGGATGCAAAATCAAGCAATTCAAGTTGGATCTGTATCTTTCTGTTTTCTACTTCATCACACACTGCATGTGCCACCTTTTCAGGACTCTCCTCAGCCCTGCCCTGGTTTTCTGTATTTCTTGCTGCAGGGGAATCAGTCATATGTGATGTAGTTCTGTGTCTCCAGCCAAGATGATTGGTAAGGGTTGGGCATCTGAAGCCAGATGGGACTCAGAGTCTCTTCTTTGGGATTTTGTGGTATCATTTGGATGGATGGATCTCTTATGTGTGAAATTTGGAGGTGTCTATTGCCATTTTCCATCATGTGGTTCTCAAGGAATGGTAGATTGCAGTGAGAAAAAGAATAATGGAGATATTCCAAGGGACCGGGTAAGGGGAGGGGAGGGGAGAGGGAGAAGGGAGGATGAATGGAGGGAAGATGAATAATGAATTTTGGTTATCACCAAGGTTTCTGTAGTTGCATGGTTCAGCTCTGTCCATGGGTTCTGTGAGGCGGGGTCCTTCCTATGTATCCCCTTTATGCTTCCATTCTTCATAACTAAGGGTAGACTAAACATTTTAACTCCTCCAGATATCTGAAAGATTTTGCTTTTCCTCTCATACTTAGAGAGAGTTTAATGTGATTTTTGTTTTTGCTATAAGAAATATGATCATTAGTTTCTTTTTCAGTAACCATTTATTTATTTATCCTTACTCTCTGCTAAATCCTGTGCTCCCCAGGAGTTAATCATCCATAGAAAACACAACAAAGAAATCATTAACTTAAAAATTGTGATGAAAATAATGACTGAGGCAAGCAAAGGATATTATGGGCAGACCAAAAGGGGAGTCAAAGTCTTGTGCAATCATAATTAAGACACTTTATGGTTCAATGTCACTCTAGACATGTATCTCATCGGTCAACACAGTGAGGGGAAGAAACTATGTAAAGGAACTGTCTTGAAAGAATTTATAAATTCTAAAGCAAATTTAAAAGATTTTAAAATCATTCACTTAGTTTTCCTTACAATAACATCTTCATAGGAAATGAGTCTGTCATTTGGCTCTCTCCAGGAGTCTGGAAGAAATTCTGTAACTTTTTGTTGCCCATTTATTGGTGGTTCACAAGACTTTTTCTTCTGAGTTACTTACTCGCCCTCAAAAAAAAAAAGCATTTGCTTGGGTTGAGAGACATAGCTGAAGAGAGAAAAGGGTAATTAAGCGAGTCAGTGGACCTTCATTTGGCCATGATGTGAGCCTTACTGCTTGCTCTCTCTTGATTTTCTACTTTCTGCCCACCCGACTTGGGGCTGTCTCTGCTACGTGATGCATGGAGTCTTCTTTTATTCAGCCCTGTGTGTCTGTCTTTGCCTTCTTAGGGAGAGCTTCCTCAGAAGCAGAAAATTGTTCATGGATAATTCACCGTCTTGGCTTGCTTGAAACTTGATTTCTCTTAGGGATGGTTGGACAAGCACTGGTTGATTTTCCTGACACAGGAGTACCTTTCCTATGTAAGATCAGTTCAGATTCTAATTTACTTTGAAGTTGAGCCCAACTGCAGAGAAGCAAAATGCATTCTTTCCTCACCTCTAAAGGTCTAACAAAAAAAAAATCATTGGGCATCAAACACAATCTGGAGATCTCAGAAAAGGGGAACATTTGGGTCACAGTCAGGTTTTCTAATAGCATATTACTGGAAAGAAAAAAAGAAACAGACTTATCCTGTAGCTGGAGGGAAAGTTGAACCTGATCCTGGTTCTTTCCTTTTGGGGATGCTGGAGCTGGAGAACAGGCTGAAGTGCAAGGAATGACTCCTTTCCCTAATGTTCAAAAGCATTTTCCACAGATAGGAGATGGGATTTGTTAGTGTCTTTTAGCAGGAGATGCAAGACCTCTTGTGGTACGATTTGGGGAAAACTGTTCTAATGAAGATTTTGGATGACAAAGAACAGGTTACTAAAAGTAGCTCAATGAAGTGGATTTTATTGAAGCATATAGGAGGATCTCAGGAAGCCTAAGGTTAGAAAAAGGGCTGCTGGACCTCATGTAATTAAGAGATTGGAACTGGAGAGTCAGGTCTGATTCTTTTATTCCCTCTCCCATCTCTTGAGGTCCTCAGCCTCCAGGAGTGGCCTCTGTTCTCCAGAGTGGTCAGTGCTCCCAATCTTCCAGCATGCTCGGTGTGAGCTTCCAGGAACTTTCTAAGTGGCTGTACCAGTTTGGGAGACTACAGACCTGCTTCTGCAGCACCCAGTGCTTCCTGTAATCCATCCAGTGCCTCATTCAGATCCCAGACAGAAAATCTAGAAGTCCCAACCCTTCTGGCCATGTGGGGTCCTACAAGTAATGAACTTCTGATATCAAATGGATTGACAGTTCTAGGGCCTGGAGACTATCCCTGTTCAGTCAGCTGTGGTGGGAAAAGACAGGACTCTGTGATTCACAATATCTCTTACCGGGAGACCACAGAAAATGTGGTGTCTTACATCTTCATGTCACCCTGCTTAGCAGAATGTCCTCTAGTAAGGAACAAAGATTTCATCCCAAATTACCCAGAAGGCTTTGAATTTAAATGTTACTGGGAGGGACTCAATTAAACCGGTTTATACTATAAGATGCCTGACTGGTAACTTTCTATTTTGAAGTATTCAGTCATATCTCTTTCAATTATTGAGTCTCTAATATGGTCATTGCTAGATGTAGGGAGTACAAATGGATACTTTCAATGAGAGAAATAGGAGAGAAACATGAGCTCTTTTGGCTGATGGCATGGCTCAAGAAGCAGACCACCTGCCTAGCAAGCACAAAGCCCTGAGTTCAAACCACAGTACTGTTATCCTACGCCCCCCCCACCCCCGAGTCCTTGTAGAAAGGAAATACCTGGAGAAGAAAAGGTTGCAAAGAGAATATGTTGGGTGTTGGGGAAGTCAGCTTATTGAATAGTTCTGTGTCAACAGAGTTTTTTTCCCCCTCAAACTCCTCTCAGCTTGGAATGGAACAGCCTAAGACAGTTACTGAGCAGCTGTCTTGGACAAGGCAGGCTGAGTGCTACTTCTAAAGGAGGAAAGAGGAATCCAATTCCATGGGTATCTACCTTCAAAACGCAACATCTAGTGAAATACAGCTGCCATTCAGGAGGACAGTGGTGAAAGCCGAGATTACCAAGTGCAGAGAGGACTGGAGTTGAAGGCTATGTGGGTCTTGGGGTGGGGCATCACAGCTGGGTAGATTACTGCCATCTTCCAAAAGCACTGACCAATTCATCTGTTTGGTTACAAGTTAGACCAGTGACGTTCAATATTATAACAAATAGCATGGAGTTAGCATCTCCCACTCAGAACTGACACTCATATGGTACAAGGTATCAAATCTTTAGTTGCAAGTTTATAGGGTGATGGGGCCAGGAATGACCAACTATAGACGTGTCTCCTATTTTAGCAATTGGAATTGCAGTGTGGTGCTTATGGACTGATACCCCTCTTGGAAGAGCTTATGAGGGGACAAGGCTGAAGATTCACAGCTGGCTTCTGTTGTGGAGGGATTTGAATGTCATGTTAAGAAGGATGCTTTTCAGTCAGCAAAGAATGAGGAGCTGCCTGTCCCAAGGGCACAGCACAATAAACATTCTTTCAATGAAAAAGTAGTCAATATAATTGGAAGCGCTCCCAATGGCTGATGCTGTTGAAAGGAATGTTTAGATTGAAGTTACCGTGCCTGCCCTCCTACAGCTGGAAGTCAAAAGGAATTTTGAGAGGCACCGCCATGACCCTAAATCACCATGGAACTAAAAAGCCATAGGTACTTAAGGGAATAGGGTGGCGCCCTCTCAGAGAGGGTAACTGACTTGGCCAAGTTCACGTAGCTCATCACAGAGACAAGCCATTTCCTGCGGTGCCTGCAGAAGAGAAAGATACTTTTGTCAATCCCAGGTCAAGATGGTAATGGGGTGCACAGGGGAGAGGGAGGCCCATCATCAAACCTGGAGAGAGGTGCTTTATTGTCAGGTGGTGTGAATTTTTTTTTTTTAAAGGGGTAATGTGGTTCATGAAGACCTATTCTGGCTGAGTTGACTCTGTCTCATCTTTGTCTGGCCTTGCTGGGGTGGATTTGCTGCGTGAGTGGAAAGGCGCGCCCCTGCAGCTTCAGAGGCACATCTTCCCTGAGCGGAAGGAAGGAATCAGGCACCTCCTTCCAGCCGCCCCCACAGGCCCTGGATTGCCCCAAGACTTTCCTGAGCTTCTCAAGGCCGAGGGCTGTGTGGGACCGGCTCCCGGCCAGGAGCGGTGGGCACGCCAGCGGGTCCTCAGGTTCTGGGCATCGTGCCGCGCGGACCCGCGGCGGCCCATCCATCTCAGTAACCGGGACTGGCAGTGCAGCGCTCCATTCGGAGGGCGCTCGGCGGCGGAGTCGGGCGCTCGGCGGCGGAGTCCCGCGCTCGAGAGAGCGAGGGGAGCCACAGCTCCCTCCGAGGGCTGGGACTGAGAAGGGGGCGAGCAGCCGCCGGAGCAGGGGTAAGCGCAGGGCTGCGTGCGCCTCTCTGCGCACACAAGCTCCGCAATGTGTGCTTTCCGGGGGCTGAGTGGCCTCGGACCTTGCTAACCAGCAGTGCTGTGCCACCCACTAGTTCCGGGGTGCATTAAACGTCAGGCAAGAGCTGCCTGGCGGGGGTCACCGGACGCCTTCTCCCCCCTTTCTGAGAGCCGCGGGTTGAGCAGTAAGCCAACCCCAGCTGGCCTCTGCGCTCCTATAAATAGCGCGCGTGTGCCAGCTTCGCGCTCTCCGGCTGCGCAAGGAGAAAGTTGCGTGCCGGGCCGGAACCAGGAAAGGAAAGACCCCGCCTGCCCAGCCATCCTGGACTCTGGAACCGGTCCCGCGTATGGAGGACCGGGCTGGCCGCTGCCTGCCTACGTCGGAGTGACACCAAGCTTTGGGAAATAATTTTGACAAGCGAAAGTGGGAGTCGCTAGCATCTTGGCCATGAACACAGCCTCGCGGTCTTCCCAGTCCAGGGAACACCTGCTTCTGTAATTCGTCCCTGCGCAAGCCAGACTCGTACAGGACCGACTCCCGCACCTTTTGGCACCTACCACCCTTGTGGCTTCTCATTGAGTCCCCTCTGTCTCTTCTGTTCCTTGGGAGTGCTTGGGTTTGGAGTGAGAATTAATATTTTTTTATTTTTTATTTTTTGCTTTGAGGTGTGATCGTGAAGGTTTGGGGACTCTTAGATATCTAGGAACAAGGGTGGGGTGCAGAAGCCCCAGGCAGGACTGATTTCGAGCGGAGGAGGAGGGTAGGGTAGGGGGTTCTGCATGAGCTCCTTAAAGGACAAAGGTAATAGAGCTAGTGAGACAGCTCGGGGGGAGACTTTGACTTCAAGCCACAGAATTGGTGGAAGTGTGCGCACCGCCGCTGCCGTTCCTGCAGCGCTGTCGACCTAGCCACTGGCATCTTCCTGAGCTCCGGGATCCCGGGGTAGGAGGCGACGCCGGCTAGCAGAAGCGCCAGCCGGCTGTGGCTGCCCACGCAGCTCACCATGGGCTCCGCGCTCCCGGCGCTGTCCGTGGTGCGGGCCGTTCTGCTGGTCCTCATGCTGCGGGGGCTGCCTGTGTGGGCGCAGAACGACACTGAGCCCATCGTGCTGGAGGGCAAATGTCTGGTGGTGTGCGACTCGAACCCGGCCACAGACTCCAAGGGCTCCTCTTCTTCCCCTCTGGGGATATCGGTCCGGGCGGCCAACTCCAAGGTGGCCTTCTCGGCGGTGCGGAGCACCAACCACGAGCCATCCGAGATGAGCAACAAGACGAGAATCATATACTTCGATCAGGTCAGACCCCATGGGATGCAGGGCACCGAGGGGGTGGGCGGTCTCCGGGCATCTCAGATCGGAGCTGCCTGCTCAGGCTCAGCTTGTCTGACTGGAATGTGGGGGGTCGTTTAGAAACCCGTCTCCCCATATATGCCTAAGCCTGAAACTTCTGCTGTTTCCCATCTCGCCGCAACCCCGGCCCCCATCCCCTCCTGGTCTCTAACAGAGGCTGCCTGTGTGGTGGGGGAGGCTTGGGAGCTCAGAGGCGAGCGGCGAGAGATCAGGACAAGTTTCACAGCAACAGGTCAGCAGGAGCTGGGAATAAGCTCCCTGGACACCCCAGTCTTTTAGTCAGAGCTTGGTTCCCTGCAGGTGCCGCCAAGGCTTTCCTGTGGGGCCCTCGCTGGATACATGTTTGACTTGATTCTCCAGGTGGGAAAGCTTCTTTCCAAAGAAAGCTCCAGGACCCTACACCCTGCAGAAATCGGGGAGTGCGGGGAGGAGGGCGGAATCAGATCTCACCTCCTGGTTCAGTGGCCAAGGCCCCCAGGCAGGGTCCCGGCGCGGCTGCTCCTGCCCTGGAGTAGGCAGACAGCCCTTCCACTCAGAGAAAAGTTGTCCAGGAGGGAGAGAAAGGAATTGGGCGCGAAGGTCGAGTGGGGAAGCGCTGGGGAGATGGGTCCTCTTTCCTGGGCTCCAGTCCTTTTAGAGAACTGTAAATTCACAGGGAACCACAGACTTTGAGGAGGCAGGTAGGGGGTGGGGGCAGAATTGATGAAAGCTGCAGCTTCTGTTTAGAGATGTGGTGCTCTGTGGTTTGGCTTGATGAGAAACCCCAGGACATCCTCTGAGCTGTCGCACAGCATCCTGAGGAAGAAAACTGGCACCTGCGTTTGAATTCCAATCCCAACAGCGCCCACAGTCTTTTAAATTCTGAAGTCATAGTTCACAGTCCTAAGGCTGCAGGCTGTGCCAGGGAAGGTGTGAGGTGACATTTGTACTTCTTACTTAATTTTCCTTGGTAATGTTCGCTCCATCTGGCCAAAGACAGGGGATGCCTCTCAGGGGGCTTGCTATGGGATAGCTGTAATTTTTAAATGAGTTAAGTAGCCCCTTTGGGGTTTTGATGCCCTATTTTCCACTGTGATGGAAATAATGTCTAGCACCACCCCTGGTTTGCATTTCAATGCATTCATTAAATGTTGGAATACTGTGGGCATTGCCCTGTCCTCTGTATGGGGCATTCTTTTCAATGACCTTCCTTCAATTAGGAAAGGAGAAAGGTTTATTCCTGTGTTCCGGGAGCTATGCATCTTAGAGACAACAAGACACATTCAGTTATACATTTGATGTGCCTGGATGCTCCAATTACTATGTAGAGTCAACATCGGCTTCTTGTGTAGTCAACACTAATCAGCCGTTTCCATTATTGCTAATGAATTTTACTACTTATATCTGAATCAGGAAGTTCCCGCTAAGCACCTTGAATGTGCTTGAAAAAATTGTTCATACAGGCTCTGATGGGGATTATTGCACAGCTGGTGACTTGATGTTGAAAAGCCATCCATCATCAGGTCAGAGAACAGAAATCTGATGCTTACTGGGAATAAGGCAGAATCTCAGCAAAAATCACATATGTGTATGTATTTTGAGGCAGGGTTGAGCTGGCACATCTGTCTGACTGCCCTGCCATTCTGGTGTGTTGCTTAGAGGTAATAGTGCACTTTGAGGAAATGATGTAAGGGGCTTAAAATGTATTAATTTTGACAAGAAGGCAATGTTTACAAAGATAATAGCAGACTACCATTGATATATAGGAAACATATCTGTGTCTGACTTTTTTGAATGCCACTTACAAATTTATTTCTTGGAGAGACAAGAAAGAAACCCTTATTTTATTGCCTTCCCCATTCTCTCTTTTTTTTTTTTTCCTCTTAGGAAGAGACTTACCTATGTGACATTGCAAATTTAGCTTAAGAAGTCACTTACTGAAATTCACAGATAATTTAATAATAGAAGAACCATGGAGAGCATTTTGGAATACAAACTGCATTGTCGCTTTCTTGGAAACAGTGCTTAATTTTGCTTTTCATTTTTGATCCTTGAACTTTAAATGAAGAGTAGGTGATTGATAGGAAGATAATGCATGACACTGAGAGGAACATGAAAAGGCCGCCTATTTCACTATCTGTCTTATTCATGCTCTACTCTTTGGCAGCCAGCAAGGGCTGACTCATTGCCAAAATATTATAATTAAGGCTTAGATGCCACAGAAATGAAAAAGTGGACATGGATCTTAGGAGAGTGCTGGCGAGGCTCTGGGAAGGGCTAGACATTCATATCACTTTGTGCACCCGCTGTTCGGTGTCATGCAGTGTGTCACGAGGTGGAGGGGTACCCATGCCTCTGTGAGATATGTCCAGGGATGACTGCAGAGAGCCCATGGATATGGATTGGCTGGCGTGGCAACATCACTTCTGGATATTGCCAAGGCCTATGGATAGTAGGAATGTAGATACATGGCATATGCCTTTCGTTTGACTCTCAAGCCCAAGCTCATGTTATATATAAAGCCTGGAAGATTCCCTAGGCGTTTCCACAGCCATCAGACTTTGCTGGAGACTGCAGACATGAATACAAAACTTACTCTGTTTTTTTCCTATACCATTTAAAAGACAGAAGAACCTTCCAGTATACAAGTCCATTTTCCAAGTCACGTAAGAGGAAAGAAATAGAAATACATATTTTATTCTCTATGGTTTCTAAAGCTAGTTGTTGAGAAAGGAAGAAATGAAGGAAGGAAAGAAGGATGAAAGAAAGGGAGGGAGGAAGGAAGGGAAGAAGAAGGAAAGGACAGAGGGAAGAGAGAAGGAAGGATGAAAGAAAGCAAAGAAGGAAGGGGAGAAAGGAAACTTATTTTCTTACAAAAGAAAATATTATAATTAACTGTTATTTATTATTTTTATTTGTAGATCCTAGTTAATGTGGGTAATTTTTTCACGTTGGAGTCTGTCTTTGTAGCACCAAGGAAAGGAATTTACAGTTTCAGTTTTCATGTAATTAAAGTCTACCAGAGCCAAACAATCCAGGTATGTGTTTTGACCCATCCTGTCTCTACTCCCCAAACTGTGTTTATCTTTAGTGGGTTACGTATTTAAGTCTTTATTCAAAGATGTGCTTTCACTGTAAAACAACAACAAAAAAATCTGTCTTTATACTTTACTTTTAAAGTAGTTAATCTCCAATTTTTTCTTTCTAAAATCCATTAAAGCATGTGTCAAAAAAATGTAGAAAAACAAACAATTGATGCTATCAGTTTGATCACAACAAAACATTTAAACAATGTGGTGTGACAAAAAGTCAGTGACACAAATCCCTTGAGAAGATTTTGATATTTCATTTAATACATGTACAAAAATTATTTGAACATGTCAAGAAAAAAGCTTATGAAACTAGGAGAGCTTTTACAAGTGCATCAGAAATGAGTAAAACAAATTTGCTATCACTGTAAAAATTATGCTTACTGTTAAAAATAAGCCTATGAAGGAGAGTTAACTGTTCACAGTACTTTTTAAAAAAGAATGTGCTCTGCTTCAGATTTCCTTCATCCATGGTTACTCTGGTGCTAATGAATTTTACCAGTTGTAGTTACATGGTTAACTAAGGTTGTGCTTTCTAAGGTAATGGGCTTGATCTTATACTCAGACGTTACAAAGGAGATACTTCCTAAAGTATTAAAATATGTGAATAGTGTATAATCCTGATACGCCTGTGAAATTCTAGGACACCATTTATCTTATGTTCAGTATTTATATTATGCATTGTGTCTGTCTGATTGGTAGATTACACACCCACCTGCCTCTTTGATGTATCCTAGTGAATGGATCAATTGCTAGGTCTCAGACTTAATTTACTCAATATTAATTTTAACCTAAGAGGAATAAATATCTAGCACACAAATTTACTTCCATGCAAAAACTTTTTCCAAGCTCCAATATATAGAAACCTTGTAATATTTGACACAGTAAATTCAAATTTATAGAATGGAGAAAAGTTAATAAAATTTTGAGTTGATTCTTTGCTAATTACTCATCACTAAGATCTCCAGTGGTAGTGGTCATTGTTATTTTTAATATACATTTCTTATCAGGGAAGACAGAAAAAATCAACACATACACACTTTGTTATTGCAAATGATCTTCAGTGCTATGCATCTTACCCTAAAATCTGAAAGAACATTGACAGAATCTGGCTGTGTCTGGGTTTGTCAGGGCACTGGGAAGCCACAAGTCTTCATTACCAATGGATTGCTGTGGACTGGAGGTCAGCAAAGTAGTAAGCTTAATTTACATTCTGAAGGGAAGCCAGTTTTTACATGACTAGGTTTCTCTCTGGATGGCATTTTGTTTTTGTATGAATTTAAGGAAACATCTATGAGTGAAATCAAAGTAATCAACACTTAACTTACTAAGTCTGACTCCACAATTGGCTAGTTTGGAAAGATAGGGGTAAAATATGTGAACATCCAGGTTGGTGAACTTAGTCATCTCTTTGTATCCATGGCAAATGTTTTGACTTTAAAGAGAGCTTTTCAGTGATTTTTTTTTCCTTCTAGGTTAACTTGATGTTGAATGGAAAACCAGTAATATCTGCATTTGCTGGGGACAAAGATGTTACTCGTGAAGCTGCCACCAATGGAGTCCTACTCTATCTGGACAAAGAAGATAAGGTTTACCTAAAACTGGAGAAAGGTAACTTGGTTGGAGGCTGGCAGTATTCCACGTTCTCTGGCTTTCTGGTGTTTCCCCTATAGAATTTGATTTCTCCATGAAGTGAGGGGCGGCCCACCCCTGAATTATTGGAAGATCATTTTTCATCATTGGATTGATATCTTTTATTGGTTTCTCATGGGTGAACATGGATTCTCTTTAAGGATTCTTTACCTGTCTGAACCAACACGAAGTTTCACAGATTTTTTTTTTTGTGTGTGTGCGTGTGTGTATTTCAATATATTTGGATTGGGGCTCAAAGCAGATCATACATATCTATGCTTAAATGTAACATCAAAAGCTGTGTCGAGGTTTGTTCTAATTTAACTTCCTGGAATTACTGAATTCATTACAGATGCAGATTTTGTTTATTTATTGTCAGAAGACTGGCAATGGGTTAGTGTGTTGCCGCCAAAGAACTGTACACCATGTTGACATATTGACCACACTTGCTGCTTTTATTCCTTTGCAATTAGTTTGTTTTGTTCTCTTATGTACCTGGGAGTCATTCCTCAGTGGCTGGCATTGTGTTTGCTCTATAAATAGGGCCATGGATGGCTCGCCTGAAAATTTATCTTGACTATGAGATCACCAACATGACTTCCCTCAAAAAAAAAAGAAAAAGAAAAAGAAAAAAAGAATGCTTCATAGTTGTATTTTAATTATATATGTGAAAGAGTCATATTTTCCAAATTATATTTTCTAATAGGAAAATAGATCATAAATCTGACAATTTACCTGAATCCTAAGTACTCGAGATCCACACCTCACAAAAGAGCTCTCCTCCACGGGAAACTTTATACTTTATCGCTCAACTTTAATTAACATGATTGATAATAACCACTTTATTAAAAAACGAAAGGGATTTTTCCCTTAGACATGACTACTTTATTAGCTGGAGGTGGGATGCCCTGTTTTTAATTATACCTATTTTTCAAACCTTCTGTTGTGTTTGAAGTATCATCTGGTTTTGCCTTAACTCCTCACCTTGTATACATTCATCTGTTTAGCTAGCATTAAATCCAAATATCCCATGACTAAATTTAGTGCAATATCTTATTTTGTCTTTTGTATAGGTCATATGAATTCATAAAATTATTTATGTCTCTGTTATAGAATAAAGCTTAATATATGTTAGTTGAATTGTTTTGTTCTTTTGGTTTTGGGAACGTATTTTACATGATTTCCTCCCCCTCTTCCTTCCTCTCTCTCCCTTCCTCCCCCCTTCTTTCCTTCCCCCCTTCCTTCCTTCCTTCCTCCCTTCTTCCCTCCCTCCCTCCCTTTCTTCCTCCTTCCCTCCCTCCCCCACTCTGTCCCTCTTGTTTCTTTTTTTTTTTCCTGGAGCTTAAAAAAACCTTTTTGAATTTTCAGGCGATGTCTTCTGAGTTGGTATAGGAAATCTTTATTGTGTTTAATCTGCCCAAATCCAGGAGCTGCAAGTTTGCCAAAAGAGAATCAATGAACTTCGTAAACTCTTCTTTCAGAAGAACTTGCAAGGAAGCTGTTAAAAAAAAAAATCCCCTAAACTATCACCAGGGGGCTCAGTGTGTGAATGAGCGGTGATGAGTATAAAGACCAATATTTTCAAACTGAAGACTTGGGGAAAAGTCCTGCTTTATTCTCACACTAGAAGACAAAACTCCTTTGAAGGAGGGATTGTTATTATGCTTCTTGTTTGAGATTTGGCCCAACCTTCTGGTCTGTAGTCAAGTACAACAATTTTTGGGGCAGGGGCCCTTTTGTAATTTGCGACAACAGTAAAGATGTTTCAGGGAGACACATGCAGGCTTCCAGCACAATGGTGATTAATCTCCTACTAAGAAGTCCCTAGGAAGACTCACTTCTTTCCCCAAAAAGAATTATCTGGAAGTGTTGCCAACAGATCCTTGATACAAGTCAACCCCAGCTGGCTTTCAGTCAATGATCTTGATTTTAACTTAAAAAGCTAGTATTGCACAGAGAGATGACAAAGGCAGCTTTCTTCCGAATGCTGGAGGAATCCTCTCTAAATGAACCTGCTCTAACAGATTCAAAGTTTGTGTCTATACAGGACAGCAGGAGAAATCATACTTGAATAGATCTATTATCCGTCAGTATTTTGGCAAAATGGTCAAGAATACCATGATTACACAGGGAAGTGAGCTGATTATCAAGACAGATCAATGTAGAAAGGTCTTTCATAAATGTGCTTTTAGGCTTACCCTTATTTTTGTTGGTTCTTCTGAACATCAGAGTGCATTGACAAAGGTCTTAGCTTTAATTCCAAAGCATTAATGTTCATATTTTGAGATGCAAAACCCATTTGAAACCCTCAAGAGAAAGTCTATTTGAAAAGTCCCAAGGCCATAGCTATCAAATGTTGGAGGGTACCTGTGATAGTGAACCCTAAATGGAAGAGATGACATCAGACTGACAGCCTCAGATACTCATCCTAACTAGGTTCAAAGAAGTAAGAGCTACATCCCCCACCCCCACTGGCCAGAAAATAATATTGGCGTGGCACAGCACAGCAAAAGTAACAGGATGGACGATTTGACTGGAAGAGTGTGGATTTTGGATGGATGTAAAAAGGAGTCTTGCACCCTTTACTTGCCATTTCTGTGACCCTGTTCACCTCTCCAAGCTTTAGTTATTTTATTTGTAAATAAGAAGTAGTTGTGAAGTGCCTGGAGCACAGTAGGATCTCATCCAAGGTCTGTGATTACTACTGTGATTACTGTAGGAGGACTACAATTTAAAGCCCTAACACAGGCAGAGCAACAAATAGGCGTGTAGAGGAAATTGACATTGGCGCGAGGAACAGAGGGAAGTTGAGCTGGGGTAGATGGAGTAGGTGGAAGAGCAGGAGGCACGGTGTCAGAAGTAGTTCCAGAAACAGAGTCAGATGTTCCCTGTGTTTTCTATGACTTGAAAATTGTCTTCAGAAATTTCTAAATCCACAAAAATGCTAATTGAGCACAATATTTGCATTGGCCCTATCTGTATTCATTCATGCCAGTCTCTACCCCTTCCTAGATGGTTCCTCTCTCCTTTGGCTGTTCCTTGATCTGTTGATCAACAAATGCAAACAATTATCTGTAGCAAGCAGTTTCCTTCTGACAGAAGCTCATGGAAAAGAAAGGGAAGGCAGTGGTATGTGCTTAGGAGCTCGCTGGTTCCAGTGGCTTTGAGGTACTTACCATGACCCTAGATTGTTAGACTTTATCTAGTTACATTTTGAAAATTCTTTTATTTTTTATTTTTTTGAGTTAAGTTTGTTTCCTTATTTCCTCTGGTTTCCAGCAACCTGAATGGCTTCATGTTTTCTATAAGCCGCTACTTTCTAGCAAGTACGTTTTTTTTGGGTAGGATTGGGGTTTGAACTCAGGGCTTTGCTCTTGCAAACCAGGCGCTCTACCGCTTGAGCCACACCTTCAGTACCCATTGCTCTGGTTATTTTGGAATTGTGGTCTCATGAACTATTTCTCTGGGCTGGTCTTGAACCACAGTCCTCCCAATCTCAGCCTCCCAAGTAGCTAGGATTAGAGGTATGAGCCGCTGATGATTGACACCTACTTTAAATTTTGTAGTAAGTATTTTAACTAACTGATACCAATTCAATCATCCTTGTTATGGGTCACAGATTCTGTGTTTATAGGAGTGGTGACATCTCCTTTTTTCAGATTTCCCTAAATAGCTGGCAGAATGGCTCAAGTGGTAAGAACTCCTGCCCAACAAGTGTGAGGCTCTGAGTTCAAACCCCCGTGCCACAAAAACAAAACAAAACAAAACAAAAATATCAGATTTCCCTAAATATCAAACAAAACCCTACTCTTCTCAAGGAGCAATAGCCATCCGCTATAGTTATGGTTTCAACTTGTATTCTGATGGAGAGGCCTAGGTTTTACCCATCCACCAGCACTGTATAAACCATACATCCCCTGAGGATTGGTGGCCCATTGGGCATAGTAAGGTCCCCAGAGTCATTAACCTAATGGTTATGAAAAGTAATGGGAACAGAGAGGTGAGGACTTACATTTGCTGTCTGCTTCAGAGCTCTGGAGCTAGCAACATTGAACTCTAGAACAAAATGATTCTCTTTAGTAGAGGGGCTTGGAATTGAGGAGCCTGACTTCTGAATGGGTTGCTTGCTCTTGATCTCCTCTAATAAGGCCTTATTGTGGATTTCTGATATCTTAGGCTCAAAAGGATTTTTTTTTTTTGCTACCCTGACCTTTCTGACAGAAAAGAACTTCTTTGTGTCTTTGACCTTGAAGTTCTGTGTCAGTTTACATGTGTACGAATCATCTGACAGCAGAGTCTGGTGCAGCTGGGCTGGGTGGGGCCTGAGAGTCTGCATCGTAACAGCCTCTCTGTTTGTTGATGCTGCTGACCGGGGACTACACGATCAATAGCAAGGACTTCTGCCACCACCATTCCTAAAGCCTTGCTACTCAGTTGGTCAGAGTACTGTAGCATCCACACCGTCTGGGGGTTGTTAGAAACCCCAGGTGGAGTTGAGACAACACAGATAGACTAAATTGGAATCCACATTTTAATAAGATTTTCTGCTCCCATCATGAGTTTTTGGCACCCCAAAGTTCATGAAGCACTGTCTTTATATAAAACCCAAAGACCACCTGCAATGGAACCACCTGAGCTGGGCATCAGGCAGGTGCAGACTAACAAAGACCTCAGTGAGCCCTGTCCTTGGGCCATGCAGGTGCAGGGCTTGTTCTTTCAGTGCTTCAGGAATTCGAGTCTAAATGGGGCTAAGTGTGATGACTTTACTCCAGTGAGCAGAGGCTCTGGGCCTCAGGCCTTACTGAGGGTCAGCAAAGCACTCTTTTCTGTGAGGCAGGGCTCCAGGAGATCCTCCCGCATGCACAAAGCAGGACTGCAGGAAGATTTTGCCTAGAGGAGAGATGGCCTGAAGACAGAGGTAAGTCACCTGCAAATCCTCACTTTCTTTGAGACTAAAGTGCTCCCCTTGAGATGGCAGTGCCTCTGTCTGAGTACCCTTGACACTTGGCCTCAGAGGACATTGCTTAGTGAGTGTGTGTGTGTGTGTGTGAAAGAGAGAGAGAGAGAGAGAGAGAGAGAGAGAGAGAGAGAGAGAGAGAGAGAGAGAGAGAGAGGAGAGAGAGACAGAGACAGAGAGAGACAGAGAGAATATACTGAGATGAATCGATGATATCAGCAGTCTTGGTGGCCAGGCGGGATGTTGAAAATTCATACAAAGGCAGAAAGCGGACTTTCCTAATATTTTTCGGGTGCAATTATTGATACTTACATGAGAAAGCACATTATTCTAGGTGCTGAGCTTTGGGAGTTTTCATTTCCCAGTCAGTTATCTTGAGAACATATATTTGGAATTCTAAACACTGAGAATGTCAAGGAAATCCTAGAGGGACTTGATCTGGCAGCAACCTGGGGAACTAAGACCCCTGCACTCATGGCTTAGGGTGAGAAAAGCAGGTCTCTCTTTCCCTGCTGTTTTTCCATTTTTGTCATGTTTAAACTCTGATGTCAAAGTATAATCAATGATAGGAAGAAGGAAAATTAATGCAGAGTCGGTAGCTATTTCCACAACTTTTTAAAAGTCATTATGACAAGAGGAAAAAGTGGCTTAAAATGACCTGTCCAGCTGGGAGAATCATTCTGAAGTTTTGTTCATGGCTTTTCCGAAAAGGGGGGAATGTGAAAAAGCATGAAGAAGCCATGGGGCCCACTTTGGGGTGGGAGTAACGTGCGGCATGTGCACCCAGAAATTAAAGAACATTAATGTGGGAACAGGCTGCGGTGTGTGTGGAAGTGATTTGCTGTGTCTCCTGGGCAGGGCGTCCCCACACTGGAAGGAGGACTGTTGCCATTCACAAAGCAATGAAGGAACACGTCTGCACTGTACACTCAGGTCGGATGGTGTCTCCAGGCCTGAGCTGTACAAGGAAATCTCTTCATTACTTTATACTCTCTGGCCCACTGTCCTCACTGGACATCGCCCTGTTTCCCCAGTAATGACGTCCAGTCTGAGTGATGGGCTCCCAAAATAAAGGGGTTTTGATTATTTTTTGTATTTTCTTTACCTGTGAGTAGCACAAGTCTATTTTCTTCTAGGTTCTGTTTCCTTAGCTGTCTAAATATATATATAAACAGTCATAAGTGTTTCTTTTAAAATAACTTAGCTTCTACTTTGTTAGTATTTTTAACACCATGGTGAAAAACTGTTATGATTCCCCCGCCAATGTAAAAAAATGAATGGAGCAAATGCTAACATAAGAAACATTTGATCAGAAAAATAGTGTATAAAGGTAAAAAACAAACTCAACCAAAAAAAAAAAAAAACAGGAAAAAATGAGTGATAAAACTTTGCTGATATCTGACATGATGATTTAGTGGAAGAGAGTGAAATGGATTCTGGTTTGGTTTAGGTGTTGTTTTTTTTTCTCCCTTCTGTCTTTCTGAGGGTCAAGGTCAGTTCTCTGCAGGCAGAGGGATGCTGCCTCACCAGCAAAGACTCTAGCTCTCTTCATTAGAGCGACTTTCTGAACCATGGGCGGCGTCAGACGTTGTGCTAGATTCTGCCCTTCTATTTCTTGGCTCGGCTGATTGGAAAGAAAGAAATGTTGCTGAAAGAGTCCAGTAAGTCCTCTCCAGGGAGAGGAATGCCCCACGTTCCAGTAATTCAAGGAAGCCCTTTCCTAGCTTGGAAGGAAGCCACGCCTTCTTCTCTGTCCTCGGAGAGATTTTCAGAGCAGAGACACCAAGGGACTCAGGATTTAGAAGTGACATCAAATGCGCCTGGGGCTAGTCTCAGGGGAAAACAGGACTCTGACTCTGCCCTTTTCTCCTTCTTGTGAGATGATAAGACAGTATTTTATAAGTATCCATAAAGGGGAATGTGGAGACCATAAGAGACATTAAAAAGTCCTGTTTTGCAAGATTCCCCTTTTTTGACTGAATTGGTTATTAGAGAAAGAGAACAAATACCAAGTCCTCACTTACTATAAGAAGTTGGCACAGTGCCACAAATCACAAGGTCACCTACAATTTTCTGAGAGTTAGAGGCCAATACTGTTAGGAAGGCAATAAGGCAAGAACCTTCTCTTTGGGTCTGAGCATGTCCATTCTTTTACTGAAGAAACAATCATACACTTATTGTGTACCTACTGTATGCTCCACACTCTTGACCTTGAGTTTGCTCTTCCCTTCTGGCTTTAAGTTTCAAAACTGTTGGCAAACACCTCTTTGCTTTGTGGGTTGAAACTCTGCAGGCTGAATCCAGAGTGGTAGTGTTAGTATTTACTGAGCTCCATAATTTGAATGTTTTGAAACAACCATCTACAGTAAGCCATTTCCTGACTGCTTTTACCACAGTGTTCTTTCAGGGTCAAGTTTTGTGAAAATGTTGAAGAACAAGACAGGGCTGCCAGGTACAGTTGTGGGAGGTACACCTCCCATGGTAGGTGGGAGCTACTGTATTGTTCTTCATCTGACTTCTGAACGGTGCCTTTGGCCATGGGAAGTGGGGGCATGAGGCCTATGCACCCAGGTCTGGGTGAATTGATTTCATGCCCCTGGAGGTTCACTTGAGCCTATCTGGGTTGTAGGTTTCTGTTGGCTTCCAGGCCACAGGAAGCTACCTCCCTCCATTGGCACCTAGAACTGGTGGCAGAGACGGGGGTGAATCATCCCACTGTTGTGAGGTGATGCACAGCTTCTTAAAAGCTTAGCAGATTAAAGGGAAGCAACTCCTTAAAAGTCTTGTATAATTCAACTTTAGTCTGCTTCTAAGACCCCCACTCCCACAACACACTTAAACTGACTGGTAGAAAATTTTGCCTCAATTATTCTTGCTCCCAGACCCTTCCCCCAAAGGTTTGGACAATAGTTCTGAGGTCTTCAGAACTGTGGCTGAGAGGGGTACTTTTGGTTCTGGGTCCAGGTGGATCACGGTGGAGATAGCAGGAACGTTTGCTTTCTGTTACACATATCTCTTGAGCAGATGAGTTGAAAGTGGATTACTTGCTTGAACATGGGGAAGGAAAAGAAGAACCCAGGAGAGGAAGAAGTGTATTTGCTTTATCAGTGTATCATTTCACCCCATGGTGAGGTGTGTCACCAACCCTTGGAGCTGGCATGGTAGGTGCCCACAGGCCTAGCCATACCTCACATGCCTGAGTACCCATTGCCCCAACTTCCCTACTGGACTCATGGCCATGCCCACACTGTGTGCCCTTGACTCACTTCTTCCTGCTGGAATCCAGGGAAGCTGAACTGAGCCCCCAAGGGGTGCCTTGGAGAGCCCTTGTTTTAGCGTATAATGCAGCTACTTCCATTGGAACAGAGCTTCTGGAAGAACCTGGCTCACACTGGGCCAGAGAAGAATTGGCTTCCTTTTCATTCCCTGAGCAGGTGTTGAATCTTCTGTTCCTTGGATGAAGAAGCAGGGAGGGCTACAAAGATTTTCTGGGGCCTGCTCCCAGGATACTGTTGGAAAACTGCCAGGAGTGAAAGTCCCCAGTCCACCTCTGAGTGACCTTGGGCAGGTAATCTGTGTACTGTCTTCCTTGCGGGCCATAAGGGTTAGAATCTCTAGTTATCTTTAAATTTCCCTTTGCCTAAGAACCCTGGGATGCTTGATAAAAAATGTCATATTTTTTTTTCTACCCACAGATTTTCTCTTTAATTCTGGGAGGCAGGGCAGGAAGTTTGCATTTTTTTCTTTCCAATACCATGGGGGAAAATATCATTTGAGAATTATTATTTAAATACAATACATGCTGGGCCATTGTAAACCATAAAGCACCATCTTAATGAGAAGAAATAGTTCTTAATATTGTAATTAAGAATGATGTCTCTTCATTGCCTATTGTCCTTGTAATGCTGCCACTAGGTTTGAGCCAAATGGGTGAGTGTCACTCTTTAAGTTTGTCACTGAAGAAGTCACATCTGCTTAAACAATTTTCATACTGGTTTATTTTTTCCTCCTTATGCTTCTGAATTACCAAATGAATATATACGTGCTTAAAAATTGCCAATGATGCTGTGGGACAAACCCCAGAAAGCTTCATCCTGTGGACTCCTCACTCTTCCTGCCCACTCCAGGAGGGCCTTAGTAGGCCCAGAGATTTGTCCTGTTCCACAGTTTCTCCAGTTGAGTCCAATGACCAGCTAGGTAGAGAGACTTTTCAAATTTGCCATCATTCAGTCCCAGGTAAGAATTTGACTGTGGGCTGAGATATAGCTCAGTGTCAGAGTGCTTGCCTACCACGTGCAAGGTTTTAGTTAGATCCCAGCATTGCAGGAAAAAAAAAAAGAATTTGAATTTAACTCATCTTTTCATTTGAAATTCATTACAAAGTCTGCCCCAAGTTCCAGATAAGAACACTGAGAATTTGCTCTGGCATTGTCAACAAGAGCCATTTGGAGCTGATGGAGTTACTGATGCAAGAGAGAACCTCTCAATGCAGCATTTGCCAGAAGATCAGTGACTGTCTCTCCCCAGCCCGCCCGCCCCTCTGGTTATGAGTGACAGCAGGAGAGAGGAGGCTCCTTATCAGTTCCCTGGCCTCAACCCCTAGGACAGACAAACCAACAGCCCTGAGAGAACACCCGGCTGCCTGGCTTTCCACATGCTGCAGCTCTTGCTGAATAGGAACCAGCCTTAAATTGCTTTGAGGAAAGCCCAGGAAGGGGGCCCGGGCAGCCAGTGATTAATGCACTCAATATTCACAGATGCCTGCTAATTGTGAGGTTAAATATACAGGCTGCCCCTTGGGGGGTGCTCAAGATATCTTCAGTGCTCCAGGAAAAACAACACAAAGTCAGTGCCCCCGAAGATGCAGAGTCGTGCTCTGTCCCTTGGGTCTCCTGTCCTCATCTTGCTGCCCATGTGAGGTTGTGCCCTCTGCAAGACTGGGACTGGGAAGCCACACGCTGGAGAGCTCACAAAAGCCTGGAAAACAAAACTCTTTCTCATTGCAATGGGCATGCTGTCAATTTCGGACACTTCAGAAAGGCACACAATGTAAAGCTGTCCCCATTACTGACAATGTCCCCCCTGGTCATTAGGGGTGGTACCTTCTGGGCTTGTCTACTATTGTTACTTATTTCCCCCTTGGAATTAAGAGGCGTTTTGTGGGGAGGATCCTTGTGACCACATAAAAGTCCCATTTTTCACCAAACTGTGTGTCTGTCTGATTGTTTATACTTGAATGTACCTCGGGTTTTGGAGTTTATTCACTGGATTATAATCCATTACTATCATTTGTTTGAATGCTTAAATTGTGCCCATTTTGTTCAGAGAACCTCCTTTATTTTGGTTTCGTTTATAAAACATGTTTCCATCATTCTTCGAGCACTTTCTCTTGAGCACAAAAAGATGTCTTGGGTTACCTTGCCCTTTCTCTCTTCTAGCAGAGGAGAGCCATTTCTCCAGGGCTCTGGCTTATTTTTGTGGAAGACTTATAAGTCAAGACTTGCAAGCTAGGTGTGCTTATTGCCACTGTATTGGTGCTCTTACATATTCTGAGTGGACAACCTAGGGAATATAAACACATACCCATCTATTCTCCCATCCATCCATCCATCCATCCAAATGATGTATTTGCTCCAATATCCTCCAAATATAGTTCATTTTCGGTTTCTCTTTTTCCAATTTGTATCTCACTTCTTGAAAAAAATAAAATAAAATGTAGGCTCTCATGGTTCTTAATTTACTCATTGATCAATCCTACATCTAACTAATGTCCTGTTTCTATCACTACCCCTTTCCCTATGAGGAGAGCATCCACCTTCTCATGTTAGGCTCTTCCCCACTCCCCACACACACGTGGGAGCCTTCCTCAGCTGCTTAGACACCACCCCTGGCATCAGGTCTCTCCCCTCATGCCAACATTCTTCTTACCAGTAGGCTTAAGCCTCTCAGGTAGGTTTGCTGTACCTGTGGATCCCTTCCTCACCCTGCCTGGGTACCAGAAATACAGTGGCCACACACACACACACACACACACAAAAGATCAACCCCCCACACCTACCTTGTATATATGCTTCATAACTTCTCTGTTATCTGTCAACTTTTCCTCTGTCTCCCTCTTTTAAATACAGCCTCTGTCATCAAATGCCTCTCTTTCTCTTGTCACTGCAAATCTTGACATAGTAGGGGTTGTGTTAGTCAGGATTCTTCAGAGGAAACAGAACCAATAGGAGACATACCTATAAAGAGATTTATTAAAGACATTGTCTCATATGATTGTGGAGGCTGAAAATTCCTGAAGTCTTCCAACTGCAAGCTGGAGACCTGAGAGGTGGGTGGAATATCTGGATGGCCTAAGAGCTAGGGAGTAATTATGCAGATTCCACCTGAGTCTAAAGGCCGGAGGGCAGGAGAAGATGGATGGTCCCACTCAACAGTTGGTAGAAAGTGCGTTCAACCTGCTTTCACCTTTCTGTTCTATCTAGGCCCTTGAGGGCTTGGATGCTGCTCACTGCATTGGGGGAAGGCCATCTGCTTTACTCAGTCCACAAATTCAAGTGCTCATCTCTTCTAGAAATATGCTCACAGGCACACTGAGAACTAAAGTTTAGACAGCTAGCTGGGCATCCTGTGGCCTACTCAGGTTCATATAAAATTAACCATTGTAAAAGCCAATAAATAATCTACTGAGAGAAGTGGATATTTTTTTGCAAAAGTCCACGTATAGGGCCCTGTTCTTATCATCAAGTGGCCTTTGAGAATGAGGTTGACCATTTAGCCATTGTTGATTTCTTTCTTACGGCAATCACTCATGCTGCCTATGATACTTCTCTCCATTCTATGCCAAGGTAGGCTGTACGATTGGCAATGAAATGAGAGCAGAAGTTATACATACTGCTTCAAGGAAGACACAGGTGCAATTAGCCTTGTTCCATCTTTGTCCTTTGATGACCAGGGAAGAACAAATAGAAATATCTTCATTAGCCTGTGGTCCGAGTGAAGATCAACATGACTCCCTGCTAAATTGTGTTGGGCATGCCATGGGAGCAAAAATTAAATACCTCATGTGTTCAGCATTGAGACTTGTATTCTACTGCTGTTTGCGTGCCCAAGCCCATCTGGATGACACATGACTTAAAACAAATATGACATCTTATTTCAGAGTAACACTTCACTTTTGCCTTCAAGAAATACATTACAGATGAGCAGAGCAGAATTTGGACTGTGACCTATGTAGGAGAAGAAGCAAAGAGCAAGTGTGAACTGATCCCTAATTTTCAAAAATCATTTCGACCAGGCAGTGTGATAAAACCCTACAAGTTATACACTAGAGAGGGTTCCACATGGGCTAGATGACCTGTCAAGCTTTTCATTTCCTCCTCTAATTTCTGTGATTATCAAAATGATGAAGTATGGGCAGTTCATTAAAATTCCTCTTTGAAAGCTGACCTGCAGCTCTTTACAGGTCTCTGTCTCCTTGCCGTGTTGACGTGATAAATGCCTGAATCCTCAGTCACATGACTTGACTCAGAGGCTAGTAGTCACACCTCATAGGGTTGGCTTATTTGACCATCCTCTCTGTATTGGAGTCTTAGCAGACTTCTATCATTCATTCTTTTATTTAGGAGTCAGACAATTGGTGAGGCTTCAGGGGAATGGATGAACAACGAAGCCTGTCTGATGCGAGGAGAACTTGTCTAAGGGAGCCAGGGCAGTGTGGTTAAATGAGAAACTTCCCTAGGACTGCACCTCTAATAACTAGTGGGGATGCTGCCCATCTTCCTTTGCATTTCCTGTCTTTTCTTCAAAACTACATAGTCCTATACTCTGATCAGTAGGATAAACCTGAAAGCTTTGTTCTCTTCCTTGACCTCTCTCTTCCCACATATAAAGTAGACTAAGTCAGTCAGCAGGACTAAGTTGGTTTCCTTCCCACAAGCTCAGATGTACACTAGGAAGTTAAAGGCAGAAACCACTAATAGAAAAATGCTTATCAACTTTGATGTGTTCTTGTTAAAATTCCAATTCTGACCCCATCAAGTCTGGAAGGGGCAGAGGTTGAACATTACTAAGAAAATCCACTAACTGATATTGCTGATTCCTGGGTCATAGTTTGAGCACAAGACGTTAGAAGAGACAGTCCCTGGTACAAAGGAGATTGCTACTTTGCTAGCTTGAGGAGGTGGTGACCATAAAGCTAGATCATGGAGACAGAACCACTTGGTGAAACAGAGAGAAGCAAACTCTGCTAGTTCCTAGGGAATGGGATTTTAAAGAGGGACTTTCTAATGGTGATATCACTGCTTACGTTCACAGAGAGTGGATACCCAGACAGAGTTTGGGATCTAAAATATTTATGAGAGATCAACACTGGTAAGGAAGGCAGAGGAAGCAGCAATGGGCAGAAGGAAATATCAAACTGAGATGCTTCTTTTGCCCCAGTGGTGAGCTCTGGATCAAACACGGCCCATCCAAGTGTCCTGCATTTGGGCCACATGGCTAGGCCTCTATAACTCTACCCATCTTGCCCACCTACCAATTTTAGTTTTCCCTAGGAAGGACAGGGCCTTGGGGTAGAATAGACCCTAAGGATGGACAGCTTGAGTCTGGGTTCATTGTTCTCAGCAACTCAGAGGCCAGCCCTTCTCTGAAGGTGGTGGAAGGCTAGGTGCTGCTTTATGTATACATGACAGTGCTACTTAAAGGGCTTAGGTGAAATTCCTCTCTCAACATTGGAAACTGAAATATCTAGGGACTAGTCATGTAGTCCCTATATTGGACCTGACCAATATAGTAATTGATAAGTTTCCAAAGTAGATTTTTCCATGAGACATGGCTCCTCAAAACTCTAACCTTGTAGACTTCTTAGGGATTAAAGCTTCTGCTTACTAGTAGCAAATAAAAAAGGGGTCCAGTCAGGCAATTTACAGAATGAGATGGCTACATCAGGAGGGTTTATCTGGCAGAAGAATGGCAGTCTTCCATAATGGCTGCAGCACTTTATTTAGCAAAGATTAGTGGCTTAAATAATATCTGGGAAAGCTAGTATGTCCCTAAAGTCTTGATAGAAGGATAATCCAGGGATCATTGGTTTTAGTTGTTTGGGGTGTCTCAGGATTTTGGTAAGCAAGCATAGGCTTAGTGAGTAGAATTCAGTTCTTTGCTGCATTTGGGCTCCTCCATCACGGCAGCTTCATCAAAGTGTATAGCTGAAATGGCAGTAAGTGTCCAGAAAGGTGAAAGTCACAAGTTTTTTAATCTCTCAGAAGAAACAGCTGATCATTTTGTCATGTTCTATTCATCAGAAGCAAGTCAGTATGTCTAGCTATCTTTGGAAGGGTGAAATTACGTGACAGAATGCTAATAAGTGGAGATCTTTGAGCTTAGTTAATAAAGAACAACTAATTGGTCAATAAATAAACTAAGAAAGGAAAGCAAACATCTTAGGGAAGCTTTTTATATCCAAGGTAAACCATCAAAAGGGAATTCTGATGGATTCAAGGATGGTGACTACTGGAATAGACAATCAGTCCTCAGGGTTCACCAGTAAGACTCTGCATCAACAGAAGTAATCAAAGACATTCTTGTACTTTAGGGGAGCTAGCTGTGAATAGTAAAACTTAATGTTTAAAAACTGGTAAGATTTCATTGATCAGAACCTTGTTTAGGTTTGGAGCTCTGGAATTTTGGAGGAAGCATTTTAATCAGTCATCAGCATGAGAGATTAGACTTTCGGGGTAGTTAATGGTCCACAAGCTGCCATTAGGTCCTTGCTAGTGCAGGTTCTTTCATTTTGATGAAAGCTAAAATGCAGGTTTAGGGCACAGCGCAATTGCTCTTTGTCTCAGAGTAGAGAGGAGCAAGAACCATTGCTTGCTGGGAGGCCAGATGCTGAAGAGGGACTGTGCTTTGGAGAAGGTACCAGGGGAGAAGATTCACCTCAACTTGTGGGTGCCTCTCCCCTTCATGAAATCTCCAGGAAGCTTCTCCGCTGATGATTGGGCGGGGTGGAAGAGAAACACGGTGAGAGAGGTAAAGAGCAGGATGGGAGGGGAGAGTCTCAGGAATGTGGGATGCTCACAGGAGAGGAAGTCATGGAAAATAGGGGATTTTTGCCTATTTATTAAATAAATATAGGAGCATTTACCATTCACCAAGTGCCAGGGATTCAGAAATGAAAAAGACCAATACAGGCACTGCTTAGCCTTGACCAAGGTGTGAAAAGACCAAAGGAGGAGAAGGACACAGCTCAGATACCCCGTGATCTGGGGCATCAAGAACATGTTGAGGACAATACCATTAAGAAGCTGCCCGTATGTCTGTGTGTGTGTGTGAATGTGTGTGTGTGTGTACGTCTGTATTCGTGTGCACCTAGGTGTCCATGTGCACATGTGAATGCACACAAGTAACTGGAGGTGTGTTTTGAGTTGAAAATGGTTCGTTGAGCACCTGAGGTGGCCTGTTGTGGAATCACAGACTGGGGCCACGATGAAGCCGTGTGCCCTGGTGATGGCAGGGGCATCTGCCTTGGCATCTCCCCATTTCTGTCCAGAATTAGCGGCACTGTTTCCTAGACAGCCAGTGGCAAGTTCGGGAGGGAGGGCCTTCGGCTTGCTTCTGCTGCCTCTGCTGTTTGCATAGCCCAGTGCTGAATTTTTGCCTCTCCTCTCTGGAAGACCAAAGTCATACATTTTTAATTGGAGTTTTTCAGCCAAAGTGCAAACTGGCTCACTGCCCAACTTATGGGTGAAGATGTCGAGAGAGAAACTCTCACCTTCTGTCTTGCTGGCAGCAAATGAAAACAAACTGCTTTTCTTCCCCTCTCAGCTGCTTTCTCTCCTCCACGGGTGACTCTTTTTAAAGTGTCTCTGATTCTTTAACTCCATGTAAGCCAAGGGACCAAAATCTCCCCCTTTAGCCTTTGTCTTCATTTGTTGAACTTGGCGAGGGGGATGCTTGCAGAATGTCCTGTTTGTCATTAAGCCGTTTCCCTCCTCCTGTCTCCAGCAAGTTCAGCTGAGTTGTGTGTGTGTGTGTGTGGGTTGCAGTAAGTCAGCATCATTTAAAACCACAGTTGATAACATTTATTTCTAATTCTTTAAAGCCATTTTTAAAGGGAAGTAAAGCCTGCAACCTGCACAGCACCCCCGTAGGGACCATCTTTCTTTGGCTCAGTTTGGTAATTCAATTGTGTCAGGAAAGTTGTACAGTCGTAGCAAAAGAGAGAGGAGAAGAAAAAAGTAGAAAGGAGGGAGAAAAAGCCTTCAGCAGCTGTCATCTATCTTGTGAAAAATAAAAAGTGCTTACCTGTGCCCAGATAGTAAATCCTCCCTGCTTTATTAAATAAATGTAGTATTTCACTCAAGAAAGGAGGTCTTTGGAATGTCTGGAAAAATCTTGCCAGCTTTGAAATGGAATGAAGATTGATTTATGTGGCGATTCTCTTGCGTTTGTGTTTTTCTTCCCTCTGACACAAAGAATGGTAGCTGAGACACAAAATTCATTTAGAAAGACCAAGAGAAGGTGTTGGGTATTAGAAATGTGGATGTTTATTTATCTTACTTTAAAAAAAACAAACAAACCAGAGGATCAGAGTGTTGTTTGGCTAGCCAGAAGTTTTCATGGCAAGGGTGTTTCAAGAAATAATGCCAATGTGTGTTAAGGGCCTGGCCTAGAGACTTTCATATAGTCAGGGTTCAAAAATAGTAGATATTTTGTGTGACCAAGGATTTGTAATTCATGATTTTGACTTTCTTTGTTTTGTATTCTACCTTCAAGCAAAGATAATTTAAGATTGTCTTCATTAGTCAGGGTCATTTCAATTACAGATGATAGAAATCCACATCATAACTGATTTAATTAAAAAAGTAATTGGCTCAAGAAACTAAAAAGTTCATGGGGCACTGCCTTCAGGTATAGCTGGATCCAGGGGTTTAAGTGATAGCAACAGAATGCTTTCTCCATCGGACGGCTCTAATAGCTTATTAATAGCTTAAATCTCCTTAGTAGGACTTCCTCCTTTGTTGGCCCCTAATAATTTCAGGAATCCTCCTCTAAATTTATCCCTTCTCTAGTTCATATCTGGCAGAATAAGGGAGATTTTCTTTTAAGGAGCACCCAGGAGTTTCAGGGATTCACTGTAGTGGGATGAACTTAGCTCAGTATAGAGCCTGAACTGGTCATATGGCCAGTGGATTATGCTGAATGGCACCATGCTCCTCCTCCGTTACAGATAAAGTCAGCCCTGCCCAAAAGTCTCAGACTGAGGGTAGGGAACGGTGGCTCCCGAAGGAAAATGACTTGTGATGGCCCTGAAAGGGGGTCAGTAGCTGCAGTGAACGCTGGGAAGTTCATTTCCTCCTTTTCCTCCTTGCCTACACTTTTCGGCTTTCTCTCTCCCTGTGCCTTTTCTCATTTCCTCTACAATCTTTGCCATATGCCAGAGCCTTTGTGTACTAGAGAGGCCATGAACTATAGCAGAGAGGGAAATGGGTGTTTTCACCCCTTCAATTATTTGATGAAGGAACACACTCAGTGAACAGTACTCACAGTCGATTGTTCATGCCCTCTCACTGACCGCTCTGAGACTTCACTGTTGGTGGCATTTAGGGAACCATGTTCTCCCAGCACTACCTTGGCACAGGGTCCCCCACAGTGATAATGACCTCTCTGGATCCCTGAGCTCCACTCTGGGTCTGCAAGGCAGTGGCAGAGCCAAGAACTCTGGACAGTCTGACTTTAGAAATGAGACCTGGGGCATATTCTGGAGAGGCAAAGTTTACCTCGAAACTCTGGCTACACAGCATCTGCCTGTGCCCCAGGCTGCCATAACAGAAACCTGTGACCTGGGGGCTTAAACAACCTCAGTTTGTCTTTCCTTGTGTTGGACACTGAAAACCCAGGACCCAGAGGTGACAAGACTGGTTTCTCCTGAGGTGTCTCCTTGACCTGCACATGGCTGTCTTCTCCAGACCAAGTTCTTCATTGGCCTTTCCTCTACATGCATACTCTTGGGGTCTCTTTCTTTTTGTAGATGGACACCAGTCTTGTTGGATTAGGGTTCACACTTTTGTCCTCTTCAAAAGCCCTATCCCCAAATACAGTCACATTTGGGGTCAAGACTTCACATAATCAGTTTGGGAGAGCACAGTTCAGTCCATAAGTGATGGCATGCTGGGTAAAGACTCCTTGATCAACAGGGATTTTTTAAAATGGGCAACTGAGCAGTGTGTGACCCCTAGCCCCACTGAAGTGTACTGAGAGCAACATGGAGGAGGGGACATGGGTGGACAAGGGGACTTGCTCACAGGAGGAAAAGGCGGATTGGAGAAAGGCAGACTTTTTCCAGCCTCTTTCATTCTCTGACTGCTGGTGGTCTGGCCACAGAATCATTTCTCACTTCAATGGCAACAGAGGGGACACTGACTGCTGGCTTCAGTCAGTGAGGCTGGGTATCAAGGAGACTGGATAGGTAAGACACCTAAAAAATTAGCTAGCATTTGTTGCCCTCAACACAGAGAAACTAAAGCAGATACCTTAAAGCAACTGAGGCCAATAGGAAAAGGGGAACAGGTACTAGAGAAAAGGTTAGTTCAAGAAGAATTAACTTAGAAGGTAACACCCACGCACAGGAAATCAATGTGAGTTAATGCCCTGTATAGCTATCCTTATCTCAACCAGCAAAAACCCTTGTTCCTTCCTATTATTGCTTATACTCTCTCTACAACAAAATTAGAAATAAGGGCAAAATAGTTTCTGCTGGGTATTGGGGGGGTGGAGGGGAGAGGAAGGGGGCGGAGTGGGTGGTAAGGGAGGGGGTGGGGGCAGGGGGGAGAAATGACCCAAGCCTTGTATGCACATATGAATAATAATAAAAAAAAAAGAGACTGGAGCAAACAGCCTCACTGTCCCACCTAAAGGACGGAGCTGCCATGTAAAATGTGGAATTTTTATTGTCAGATTCTCTGATTTTGAAAGAAGCCATTGGAAATCTAGATTTATTTTTCGATGAGCCCTCTTGATTGTACACGTTGGTATCTAATTCAAAGTTTTCCAAAACGCTTATGGGACAAATGAAACATCCGTGAGCCAGAAGCTTCCTCAGGATAGAGTTCTGTAGCTGCAGGCATTGGGGACACATAGGTGCCACACGGGTCCTTACAGATGCCCAACATTCCTACTCAGTTCTCTGAGGTGCCCTGGGATAAATGTCCCCTTGGTTTGCTCTGAAGCTGCAGTTCGTAATCATTTTTAATTAAAAGTCTCCTTGGTGACTGCATCAGACGAAGTGTTCCATGGGCCACGTGTGAGTGCTGACCTGGCCTTCTCTTCCCCAGGTACCACTCCTGCCTGGCTGCTAGAAGCTAGGTGACGTCTGTGGAATTTGCAGTTGTCCTGAGGGTATGGTTGGGACTGGGCTCCAGCAGGCATTTGTGAAGCTGGTGCAAAGTCCTGCCCAGTGTTCAGGAGTCCTAGCTAAATGGCCCAGGTTGAGAGTGCTTTCAGCAGTCAGCAAGTGCCACATGGTTGCAGACCAGACCCTCCTCTGGTGCCAGGCAGGGCTGTGGTGGGGAGAAGTGGCCTCTCCAGGATGGTGACCAGACTCCCATGGCTTCTCCAGCCTTTCCTGGGTGATGGCCCTGCCATAGGACCTGGCATGCTAGCCTCCCCACTTCCCCTCCCAGCCTCTCTCTGTTTGCTCCGTTCCCTTATCCTCCATGAATCTCTGCCTCTGTCACTGACCTGGGAGGTGCCCTTAACACCCTGAAGGAGGCTCCTACTCCGACCTGCACTGCCTGGAGCTGGGCCCCCTCAATGGTCTCATTTCCCAGCTCCTCTCCTCACTATACTGTGAGGTGGCTCAGGATCAGGAAGGGCTTCGATTACCCATTAAACAGACTTCAGGTCATTAGTGACAAATAGCTTTTTCCTGAGGACAAACTTAGCACAAGAGAAAGTGATGGAGAGAGGGAAGATGGAGTTAGAGGGGAGTAATATGGTCAAAGCACATTAGATGCATGTGTGGAAGTGTCAAAACAGACCCCTTACTCTGTACAATTTAATACACACACACACACAGACACAGACACACAGACACACACACACGCATATTTACCTGGCCTCGGTTTTATTCTGAACTTGGTGGAGAAAGCTAAGATACTTTACCCAATGAGATTAAAAAAGATGGAAAAGTTGAAGTCAAAACTTGTCTCTGCATCCTACAGTACTTCTCTCTGACTCAGAGGAGAACTGGTTCAAACCCTAGGATTTGGAGTTGCACACTGGGTTCCTGTCAGCATCCAGCCATTTATTATCAGTGTGATCTTGGCAGAGTCACGGAGCCTGGGATTATCAGGTTCTCAGTCCAACCGCTGGTTACATCCTCTTCATGGAGCCACGGAGCGGGATGGAATGGGATGAGGAAATCTTCCCAGAGCATGTCACGTAGTACAGCACCTGGACAGGAAGCTTGAGCCAGTGACATGTGCTCATTATGCATGTGGATTACGCACTGGAAATGCAATTGAGACAAAGGTCCCCAGAGTCCCTCTCATTAAGCAGGCACTAGAGAGGGAGGAGGAGAATCTCAGCACCACAATAAGCCTGATAGTGCTCTGTCTGGGGACACGGGGTGCTCTGGTGTTATGGGCAGAAGAAATCTCTAATCTAGCCTGGGAGCAACATTTGATAACTGATTCCTAAAGGATGAAGATCTCAGCCAGAAAGCAGGGTGCTCATGGGTCCAGAGGCTGAGAACGGTCCTAGCAGAGACAAGAGACTATGGGGTTATCACCATTGCCATCTGACATAGGAATCAAGAGGGCATTCCTTGTTGCTTTTTGCCTCTCATATCTGTAGGGGTGTTTGATTTAGATAAAGTAGCAGAAAATTCTGCTACTGAAGCACAGAGTTTCAGAGACCTGGAGTGGCATTAGTGTATCTAAGAGAAATTCCTTTGGGAGACAGTTTACAAAAGTCATTAATGGAACAGACAGGAAATACAAGACATTTCTGAGTGACTTCCCTTTTCAAATGCTTGTTTCTGCCAGTGTTTCCACTTTTCTATTCTACTTATTTAAAAAATTAAATTTTTGACTGACTTCAGTCCTTCACAATGGGGGACTCTGTTATTGCTGACCCATGTCAAAGTGTAATTCAGGCCTTGGTTCCTTGTTCTCTGAAGTCCTTGTGATGGAAAATGCAGGGTGATTCTCTTTGCTAGATTTTCTACAGCTGCACCCCAATAGCCCAAGCACCCCCAATCAATATGGGAATTCTTGATCTGTCACCAGGGCCTATTTCCTCTTTGAAACCATGACAATTGTGTTAACCAGAACTGGTGTTTGCTGAGCCCATTACCCTCTCTCTTGCTTCCAGCTACTTCCTGTTCATTCTCTATGCAGCAGCTGCTGTAAACTTTATAAAATCCCACCTTTGTGCATGTCATCTCCCTGCTTAAACTCTTCCATGGCTCCCTATTTCTCCTCAGAGTAAGAGAAAATTCTTGAATATTGATGCACAGAGTCTTCAGAAGAAGGCTTTTCTGCCTCTCATATCACACCAATCTCTGTTCTAGCCAAACTTGCTTTCTGTTAGTTTCTAAAATGAGACATGATCTCCCACTGCCTTTGTTATACAATTCTCCTGACCTAAGGTGACCAATCATCCTTGTTGGCCTGGGATTGAGGAGTTCCTTGGGCTGTGGAAATTTCAGTGCTAGAACCAGGAAGTCCTGAGCAAAGCAGTACTTGTTGACCCTGCACCCAGAAGGATGAACTCAGTCCCTTGCTTTTCGACTCTCTGTACTCCATTAACTAGTGCTTTTCCTTAGTCTCTACTTGAGTGTCAACTCCTCCAGGAAGAAGTCTCTGATTGCACTGGATTAGAATATGTCACCTGCCAGAAGACTATTTCTTTTTCTTCAGAATGTTTGAGTTTTTAACCTCATGGTCCCACAGATATATGCAAAATTAACATTTGTCTTCCTCCAAGAAACTCTGGTCAGGTCTGTATCTTCTGCAGCGGTGAGCAAGGAGTGGCACAGTGTTCAGCACAGACTTTTATTTTTTTGGTAGTACTGGGATTTGAACTTGGAGCCTCTGGTTTGCCAGGCAAGCACTCTACTGCTTGAACCATGCCTCCAGCCCTTTTTGCTTTAGTTGTTTTTCAGAGAATCTCACGATTCTGCCCAGAGCTGGCCTTGGATCTCAATCCTCCTGACTATGCCAGCCAAGTAACTGGGACTGCAGGTGTGCACCATCACACGGGGCTGCTTAACACAGATTTGATGTTAAACAAGTAGTCCAGTATGTGAGCCCCCTATGAGCAAGTATAGTGCTGAGTGTCCCACATAATGGTTCTTGTTTTGACCCCATCGCCTCTCTGTGAGGGGGTGCTGCCACCACTCTCATTTTGTTTATGCAGAAAGTGAGACTATGAGGTTGGGGATGTGTCTGTGGCCATCCAGCTGGGACTTGACCAGCAGTGCACTTTGACTCCAGAGCCTGACAGACTGAGCCACATCAGGTGGTTGGGGTTATCATCAAGGCTTCCTGAGAGCTCAGGTCACTGTGTGGAAAGGTGCTATCTACACACGTCACCATGACGTGGTCCTCATGCCTGCAGTGTGAGTGTGAGTGCATGTGAGAGTGTGTGTGTGCATCTGCACATGTACAGCCCCTTTCTACCTGTGACCAGCCTGTAAACCCTCCTAGAAGGAGAATGGGGGCAGTCGTCTCCTTCACCATGCCTAAGGCTACCCAGGCCAGTGCAGGACTAACTGGTGGAGGTCCAAAGGCAGGAGGGCTGACCCATCCTTTCTAGGCTTCATGTAGGTGACAGCCTAGCCTGGAATTCACCGGGCAATGTGTCCAGGCCAGAAGCAGTCCTCTCCAGGAGCAGAGAGGAGATGTGCCGGCGTTGGGAATTCATGTCACAGCAGGGTGAGGCTCTGTGGGAAGGGAGTCTGAGCCTCAGCATGCCTCCCTTCATTCACATGCAGTGTTCTGAAGGACCAGCTACCATGTGCAGAGCTGAGGATACAGAATGGATGAAGACAGATGGACATCTCTGACCTTGGGAAGACGCTGTGGGCTGACATGAACAATGGATAAGTAACACACTCATCTGAGGCTAAGTGCTAAGGAAAGAAAAAAAGAGGCAGGGAGAGGGAGGGGCAGGCTGTGCTAATGCAGGACCTGAGTGTGTGTGCACACACGTGCGCACGCGATTTCAATCAGTGTGGTCAATGAAAGTCCCCATGGGAACACAGTTCCCTTAAGCAAAGACTTAAGGAGGACAGGGACAAAGCCACCTGGATATTTTGGGGGAGAGCTCCTTAGACGGAAGGCAGAGGTGTGTAAAGTCCCATAGGGAGGGAAGAGCTTGGAAAGACTGAAGAACAGCATAGCAAGAGTGGAGTGAGCAGGGAGAAACATGGAGGAGAGGCTCCCAGAGCTGCTGAAGGGGTGTATGGGAGGGGGCAGAGCATGTAGCACTTGTCAGACCACTGCAAGGTTTTGACTGACAGTGAGGAAAGCAGAGCTAACGGGGGATTTGGGGCTGAGATGTGGTCAGGCCAGCTCTGAAAGCAATGGTGAGGAGGACATGCAATGATTCATCCGCTGCTTTTAGAATGCATGCAGAGATTCCTTAGTTGTTACGGGGTGCTTTGCTATGTGACTGGGTCTTTCATTCTTTGAGAAAACGTGCAGGAAGGCCCTTGTGCTTGCGTTGGGGAGGCGGTGGTAATGGAAGCATGGAGCCCTGACCTCCTTGAGTCTGCCATTAAGTGGAGGGGCTGGTCAAAGTCCAGTGTGCAGAAGACAAGCAACAAACAAAGAACGACAAGCAAAGGCAAGGACGTGGAGATGTTGGAACTCGCCTATTGCTGGTGGGAATGCAAATGGCGAGCCACTGGGCAATACAGTTTGGTGTTCCTTAAAACGTTAGGCACGGGATTACCACATGACCCAGAAATTCCACACCTGGCATAGGCCCCAAATAATCGAGCCAGAATTCATACAAACACCTACACATGGAGGCTCATAGTGGTGCTATTCACAATCGCTAAAAGGCAGAAACAGCCCAAATGTCAATCAGTTGATGAATGGGGACAGAAAATGTGGTATATCATACATAGAATTAGGGTACAACTTGGATGGACCTGCAAAACCTTACATCTGATGAAAGAAACCAGGCACAATGGCCACACACGGTATGATTCCATTTATATGAACTATGCAGGATAGACCAAAACACACAGACAGAAAACAGATTACAGCTGCCGGGGTTTGGGTAAGGGGAAAAGATGAGACTGTTCAATGGGTGCATGACTTTCTTTTAAGGTGATGGACATAAGGGTGTCACAGCACTATGAACGTACACAGAATTGTCCACTTTAAAGTTGCCAAATTCACATCACATGACTTTTACTTCTATCTCAAAGCTTAAGCATGTGATTATGCCAGCAGGTATGAGTGCTGTCAAGTACGAAGAAGGAAATGAACAGGTGACAGAATGTAAGAGTGGGAAAAGCACACAGAGGGGCTGCAGAAGGTTCTGGGGTGTGTTGTTTGTTACTTGGGGAAAACAAAGGGAAGGACAAACACACTCCTTTGGGTACAAATGGAAAGTTCCACACCAATGCACTAGAAACCAAACATTGTTTGTTTTGGGGGAAGAGAGATAGGGAACCAATCTGGGGTCAAGAGAGGAGAATTCAATTTTTATTTCTATAGTTTCCTTATTTCATGTTTAAGGAATTGTTTATTATGAAAAATATCAAGCACATACAAAAATTATAAGTATATTGAACCTCTCACATCAGCCAGCCAGCCTCAGCAACGTTAATTCATTGCCAGTCTTTTCCGTGCACATCCAGCTTTGCGCCATGTTTTGAAGCTAATTGCATTTTATTTATATACATTCTAGCTTGTCTCTCTCTAAGGCATATGGATTCTTTTAAAAGATATTTTAAATGATATTTAAATAGGATGATTAACAATAATTTGACTTATTATACACTTGTAATGTTATTGTTTCAATTAAAATTACTTTTAATACTTAATCATTTGAAAAGGGTAGTGGGAACCTTTTTTGTCTGTTGGCTCATATTTTTTTTTTTCTTAATCAAATGTAATTTACTAAGAGACTGAGTACCAGACTCATCTGTTCTCTCATACACACCACTGCACATTTTAGTACTGTGGTTAAGATCACAGACTTAACTTATAGGTTCACAGGGTTCTGTCTCTCCACTTGTTCTCTCTCTGACCTTAGACAAATTCTTAATCTCTTTGAGTTGTGTTTTCCTCACATATAGTGGGTATAATGGTGATCTAGCTTTTTGAGTCCATTGTAGAATAAATGAAAATTTGAAGGTAAGGGTAATAGCTTTTCATATGGTAGTCAGCCTTAATATACACTTTATAAATATTGGGTCTTATTTTTGTTCCTATTATTTTTCTTCTGTGGAAGAGTTCTTAAGTAACTGAAGGGGTGTTTCCTTTGGGGAAGTTTCGCTTACTTTATTTTATAACTGTCTATACTATATATAACATTTTGGTTGCAAATATAGATTTTGGAACCCACAGCCCTGTTCACTAGCTAATGTCTTTTTTTTAAGGGATTAAAAGTTACATATAATGCATTCAGCTCACAATAGGGAGGACATAATTATTACTACCTATTTAATAACTATTTTGCATCAGGAAAGTATAGATATGCCCTAGTTCAGATGGAAGAGCACAAAGTTCCCCAAAGATGTTGAGGTTCAAGTCCCACAAATAGCACTGTCAGATTGAAAAATAAGGACACACATTCACTCTTGACTGGAATCTATGCTTGAACTCACAGAGATATGAGAGAAGAGAGGTCAGTGGACTCCCACTGCATTTTAACGCTTCTTTTTCCCACTGGGGAAGGGTCAGCTCAGGCTGAAAGTGGGAGAATCTTTTTTTCATGCAGCTTTGATGTGCAAAGAATGGAATGAAGCTAAAAGGGTGAGGCTTCTGGAATTCTGTGGAACAGTGATCTTCAGGAAAAAGTTGATCATTTCTCTGCAAACACTGTCCTTTTTATGCCAAAGCATGAGGGTTGCCTGTCAATTGGGGAATAATGACAGAGATGACCCATGACAGAGATATCTTTAAGTGAAAAGATGCTTGGGGCCATTTAGCACTGTGCCTGGTGCAGCACACTTATTCAGAGAAAATGAGTTGTTCTGTTGTCATTGTGGTCATCCTCAGTGCATTGGTAACTGTGACATGAAGGAGAAGAGAGTTGCATCTTATGCCAAAGCAAAGGAGATGAAAAGCTTTGCTTTCAACTTGAATGTTCATGACAAGGAGATTGAGGGCAGGAAATGGGAAACTATTCTAAGAGAGAATGTCATGTGGCCCTTGGATGGTAGACCGCATTTGGACATGTGATAATAAGGAAGTGGGAAAAGCCAGGGTGAGCTGAGGCATTGTGGAGCATGGGTGAGAAGTTTGGCTTAGATGGAGTATGGATTTAAGGAAGGGGGAGTTGCAAGATTTGAAATGGGAATTACAGGTCATGGCTGAGTCATGGAGCATCTTGAATACAAGGTAGAGAAATAAAGGACTGAATCTTTGAGTCAGTGGTTTATAAATTTCTTCAGTCTTGACACATCTGATGGATGGTGTTCATATCACAACCCGTGTCTATGGGAAGAGCCAGTGTTTTGCATGCTCCAGTGTAATTTCTCTTTTATTCAAGGGAGGAGATAGGAAGGTAAGTGAGTGAGGATGACATTTTCATAGCCATGGATCCCATCTGGTTCATTATGAACAAATTCATTATTCCCAAACTTTGATATCCTAATCACAATGTAGATTGCATAGTGGTTATAGAGGCAATCTCAGGGGCCGGAGTTGATTTGTTTGATTAGCGACTCCTCCACTTCCTCCTGAATGACATTGGGCACAAAACTTAATCCTTCTGTGTCTCTATGCTCTCATATTTCAAATGGGGGAGGGGGAAATACTTGCTACATCATAGGTTTGTTGGGAGGATTTAAGTATTGCAGCACAAGTGCTACCAAGTGTGAGCAATTTGAGTTTGTAATACTTTGAGACCTCTCAGGTGATAGAAGCCATTGCTTCCAGCAAAGAGCGAATTCACTGAAAGTTTTTGAGCAGGACAATGGCTAGATTAAAGGAGGCAGAATGGGAAGATAGCACAGACCAGGTAAAGAGAGCAGAATCTGGAGTCAGCCTGATTTGAATTTTGACTTTACCACTTACTGGCTGTGGTCGTGGATAGGTAGAATAAATCCTCTAGGTTTCAGGTCCCTTCCTTACCTATAACATGAATAAGATAATAATAGTACCTACATTACTGGTGCTTTGAGGATTCAATGAACTGATACCTGGGAGGAACCTCCTATGGCCTTGTGATTGTGCTCATTAATTGTCAATTACCATGTCACAAACTACCACACAGAGTTATTACCTAACACTTTCCCTTGGTACCAGCTCTCAAGGTCCTCAGTAAAGCTGCAATCAAGGTATCATCTGGGGCTGACTTTTCATCTGAAGGCTCAGCTGGGAAAGGATCTGCTTCCAGGCTGGCAGGATTGTTGGCTGTTGGCTGAAAGGCACCCTCAGTTCCTAGCTGATTGGTGACTGGAAGCAGCCCTGATCCATGGTCCTGGCATGGCCTCATGCTTTATCAAAGCCAGCAAAGAGACTAGTCACTTCCCAAAGTGGACATTGCAGTCTTATATAATGTCATTGTGTCACTTTTGCCATAGTGTGTTGGTTAAAAACAATGCACAGGTCTTGCCTGTTCTTAAGACAGGGATCATACATGGTGTGAGCATCAGAAGGGTGAGATCATGGGGGATGGGTCACTTTAGAGTCTTTCTTTCTATAGCATCCAGAATAAACATCTAGAACATTCTTACTTTAGGGAATGAATTTGGCAATCAGGACTCATCCTGAGGGCAAACATTAGCTCATTTTGTCATTATGTCCCATAACACAGTGCCTCATACATGATAGGTTCTTGTTATACACCATTCGGTTAAATAACGAATGTGAATTGCCAAGAATGCTTTGTCTGCCCAATAGCTAGGCTAGTGGGGTTCCAGACAGGGAACATATGTCAGTTAGGGTTGGTGTGCTTTATTAAAAACCTCAAAAATCTCAGTGGCTTAAAAAATAGCAATTTGTTTGTTGCTTATTCTGCATATCCTTTGAGGGGTAATGGGAGGATATGTTTGTTCTGCTGGTAACTAAGACATAGGTAAAAGGGAGAGCTTTGAAGGGTCTTAACTGTCAAATGAATAACTTTCTCTAAAGTGCTCACATTACTCCCATTCATGCTCATTGTCTAGAAAGAAGCTCACGGTCCCATGTGCACATGGGGTCAGGTCAATGCAATTTCATCATGCACTCAAGAGGCACACAACCAGGGATATTTAGTGCCTGTCATTATTGACCACCCTGCATGGATAATGTACAGATAAATCAAACAACAATGGTTCTAACTCCTTAGAGCTGCACATAAGTGGCCTGGTCACTCTCCATCTGGGATTCTAGGCAGACTCACTTTTCATCCTTTTTTTGTTCTGAGCCTCAGGAATAAGACCTCCACAGATACATTACCTGGACTTCCCCAAAGCTCTAGTTCTGCAGGAGATGGAAGGATGAGAAGAGAAATTTGGGTTATTTACTGGTTTTCTTTCTCTTCCATCTCTACCCATAGCTAATTTCAGGCAGTCCCTCTCCCACTTGAGCTTGTGGTGGGTTCTGCCACAGCTGCCTACCCTTGCACCGTCCATCTTCCCATGGCTCAGTCTCTCCTTCTGTGTTAGTGCCTGGAGCTTCCTATGCAATGGTCTTTCTGGAAACCCCATCCACAGCTTTGCAACCAGTTTTTCCATTGCAATATCTTCACTTGCATTTGAGTGGCTGTGCTCTGCTACCTTCTTGACTAATAATCTGACTTGTTGCCTTTTGGCAACAGCTGGGTGATGCAAACACTATATCTTTCCTGTGGTTGGATTTTGTGTATATGATTTGCTATAAAGTTATATGGAGGCTACTAGAAAATGATTATGCTGAAAATATTCCAGAAGACACATTGGCTGGGAACTGTGACTCAGTCAATATCAGATCAAGTTTTTATGGGACAGTGGCTGCTGAGCAATGTCTCATCCATGACATTGTTTTTATGAGACACCTATTTTCTTGATAGTAAACTCTAAGTATTTTATATCTGGACAATTTCTCTGACTTTTGTGAGCTTGAGGCAGGTTGGAAGGAATTGGGAAGGTTGAAGAAGTGTGGCTAGTTGCAGGAGTGGCCCCAATTCTTCTTTTCTCCCTGTATTTATGCTTTCGGTGGCAACTTTGCAGTCTTTCCTAGAAAGGCCCGGAGCACATTTTGTGGCCTGGGGGCCTCAGGTGTGGGTATGTATGATTGGCTTTGGCTGATACAACATTTGTAGGGTTGCAACCAGTCTTGCCATTGTCATGGAAATAACACATGTGGGCTGGTCCTGCTGGGCCAAGGGAATCAGAAAGTATGGGGGTGCAGTCATTCTTCCCTAGTGACATTCAGCTGACCCCAGATATGTGAGGTAGCTTAGACGGAAAAGTACACGATTGGTAGTAACTGGTCCAAGAGGTGGTAAGAAACAAACTGGTGCTTCATTTTTTTATTCTGCTACTCATCTCACTAACAGGTATCTACTCTGTGGAAGTCACTGGGAAGAGGAACATTAGACCTGGGTCCTAACCTTAGGGTCACCTCTTCTCAGTTCTCTCACTGCTGCTCATTGTTCAACTTAACACAGCCAGGGATAACACCATCTTAGGTCATCCTGCACTTTCCCATTGTGGTTAAGTCAGGGATTTTTCTTTCTTTCTGGTTTTTTTTTGGCAAATGGAAGAACCCTAGTCAAATTGACTTACATAGCTGAGAGACCATTGGTAGATAGTTTAAGGTACAGCTGAATTCAGGTGTCAAAGACCTTGTCTATACATATTATTTTTGGGCTACTTTTCTCTTGGGCATTGGTCATTCTCAGCCTGGCACAGTGTCCAGGAAGACCTTTGGCAGACATATTTGCACCAATAATTCCCACAAAATTCTCATCACTGGACACACATGTGTCACCTTCTTATCTCAGAACTCATCACAGAGGTTGCTGACAATGCTTGGAACATTTGTGCATCCCTAGAGTCTAGGTAAGGTGGGGTCAATCTTTCAAGCCACACCACCTAACAGTAGGTAAGGTGGATTTACAAATGCATGAAGGAAAGGGAGGGACAGAGATTAGAGATGGTGGAGATGAGAAAGCAGTAGAAGCATGTAATGATTTATGCATTTCCCTTTATTATATTTGTCTTTGCCACTAAGACAACTGGCTCCAGAAAGGGCAGATGTGCATCTCTTTTGCTCAGTTATAGATCCCCAGTAGCCTTTATAGACTGTGCCGAATATGAAATCAATACACAGTTCCTGAATGAATAAATGAAGCTTACAGTTTGTTGGGAAAAGATTAAGGGAAAATGAGGTTAAACTCATTGAGTTACTCAGACTATAAATGACAAGAAAGGCAGAATATTATGTTTATAATCACTGAAGAACTGTATTAGGATAGGATTTGTATAAGACCATTTAAGAATCTATAGTCATTGGCAAAAAATATTTTGGCACCAAAAAGCAACCCTCCCATATCTCATTTTTCATCTTGGCCTCACCCCTAGCAGGATAGACAAAAATGAATGTTTTGGGTCCAGATGGGCTTGTGTGTTTATGTACACACAAACACACATACCTATTCCCAGACAGACATACGTGGTGCAGAGAATCCTAGAGAGCCATCTGGGGACAATAACTGAGTTCATTTCTCATCTATCCCTTTCAGCCTGCTCTTGTTTATTGTGTCCATTGTGATGTGCCAATATTATATGTTTTAAGAAGAGCAAACAAGCAACCATTGCAACCGACACAAAAGCTGGGCTGTCAGCAGAATCCTGGAGCTGATGGTTTCAAGGGCAGGAGAATAAAAGTTGCTGGAAGAGCTGAGCTGGGGAAGAAACACTTCCCTCTGCACTAGAATGGCTGTGGGGTGTGAAAATCTGAGGATTGCAGAGTGAACAGTCTTCTAAATTAGAGCACCTGGATGGATCAACCCCACAGCTGGGGAGAAGAGACAACAAAGCTTCATATGTGGTGTCTGATGGCCCCTCTTTGCTCCTGCAGCTGTCCTGCAGGCACAACACAGGCCACATTTTCAATGGATTCTCTAGAAATAATTCCTAAAGAGAAATTGTATAAACTGCTTATCCTCTTAAAAGGAGACTCTGCCTTAAAAATAGCCTTTTCCCATTAGGATTAGCAGTGTATAATGTCCCTGTGATTGCACCAGGAGACAGAGTGGGGTATCATTCTGAGTAGACACCTTTCCAGAGATACACATGGCCAAGGAGTATGTGACCAAATACCATCAAGACCATCGCTAGCCATTGGGGAAATGCCACTCAAGACCATGAGGAGACATCATCTCACCTAGGTCAGAATGGCCACTATGGAAAAAGCAAAAAATGAGAAGAGCAAGCAAGGACCCCAAGAGAAGGGAACTCTTCTACACTGCTGGTAAGAGTGTAAATTAGCAGAGCTATTGTGAGAAACAGTATGCAGGTTCCTCAAAAACCTAAAAATGGCTCTACCAAATGATCCAGCAATCCTACTATTGGACATATATCCAAAGGAAACTGAATCACCCTACCAAAGAGGCACCTTCACTGCCATGTTTATTGCAGCATTCTTCCCAATGGCCAAGCTAGTGGCCTAGGAGGCAACCTAGGTGTCCATGGGCAGATGAACAGGCACAGAAAATTTGGTGTATATCACAATGGAATATTATCCAGCCACAAAATGAATGAAATCCTGTCACTGCAGGCAACAAGGATGGAACCAGAGGGCATTATGTGATGTGAAATAAGTAAGACACAGAAAGACAGACACTGCATGTTTTCTCTTATTATAGCTAGTAAAGCTAATGTCAAAACAGAAGAGAGTAGAATAGTGATCAGAAGATGCTAGGTAGTGTTGGGGTGGGAATAGAAGGAAATTAAGTAATGGGAACCAAAGCAGTCAGATAGGAAGAGTAAGTTCCAGTGTTCTACAACATACTGGGGTGACCGAGGTTCACAGTTACATATTATATATTTTATCAGTAATTGGAAGAGTGGGCATGAAGAAATATTAGATGGAAATACCAATACCCTGATTTGATCTGCACATATGTACATGTATTGAAATATCATACTGGACACCAAAAATAACATAGTAATTACATATTGAAAAGAAAATTATAAGAAAGGGAGAGTAGGTATAGAGCCAGCTGGAACCCAGCTTTCCTTCTCACTTACTGTGTGATCTTGACCAACTACTTTATCTCTCAGGCCTCAGTTTCTTCATCTTCAAAATAGGAATAATAATGGGATTAGGTCGTAATCATAACAAGGATTAAGAAAGTGACTAAATGAAGCTCTTCTAATAGCACTTATCACACAGGCATGGCATGCATGGTGAGTATCACTATTAGCTCAATACATGTGACAGAAGGAAAAGCTCAGACTTTTCCAAGCTCACTTTTGATTACTGATGTCCTCTTCTTCCTCAAATGCAAGAAAACACCAGACTGTGGGTCGATGAGACAGTGGGAGAATAGAAGCCACAGTGAGGCTGATTTGTACCGAGACAGGAGTGGATTCCTTCCTTCATTTCTAGTTTTCTTTTTGTGGTTTGGGAAGTCATCATCTCTCTCCCAGTTTGTGGCAGCAGCCACCTAACAGTCTCCCTGATTCCAGTCTTGTCCCTTTATTTCCAATGTTTATTTCTGGCTACAGTTTTATTTATCAAACATTAAAATTATGTCACTTCACTGCTTTGAAAACATTGATGTTTCCTTAGTGCCCATCAGCTGAAATTCAAACCCATTGCCTGGCATTAATAGTCCTTTGCAGGATGGCTCCAGCCTTTCTCTTCTGATCACGTCTCCAGTCATCTGTCCTCATGTTTCAAAAGTCCTCACCATGCCAGAAACACTAGATGCTTCCTGCAATGCACAAAATTTTTTTCCCATATCTTTGCCATTATCCTTCCTTTTGCGTAGAATGAAAAATGAAACAACCACCCCATCTTTGTAAATTAAAATCCAAACTCTTCTGACATAAGCTTGAACCATGCATGCAATCTTTGCTTTTAGCTAAAACAATTCCTGTAGAAAAAAAAAAAAAACCTATGGCAATGTCTACACGTAGAGTGGTATAGACAATTTTTATGAATGACTGGTTCTTATTTAAGCCCAGAAAATAAATCAATTATTGGTGAATACCAAATAAACAATATCAAATAAATAATTAAAATGACTACCCCAGAGCGCTTACTACATATATGCCAGAATCTGTGCAGAGTATCCTTTATGTAGAAAGTTGAGACCTTACGAGGCAGCTTCAGTGTGGTCTCATTGTTTGCTCTTATAGGTTTCAACTCTGAGCACTCTTTGGGGTGGATGCAGAGTGGCAGGAAGGAAGAAGGAGGTAAGGGCAGAGAGATAGAGAGAGAGAGAGAGGATGTATTTATGTTTTAAATTGTGTAGCTGATGCTATCCTTAGCCCAGTTGGTGCATAAACCCCAGAAGAAGTTTACCTCCTTCCTCTCCATCCATTTTTATCATCTTCAAGTATCTCACACAAGTATCCTATGACTTAAAGATTTATGTATTTCATATAGTATGGCTTCAAAATGTAAATTGCTATCATGTCATTCTCATATTTCCCTCTAGCTCTGGAGGGAAAACATACATTGCACTTGGTGAGAGCTATGGGAGGTATGTAGTTTCCCATCCAAAGCAAAATACTTTTGTCAGTAAAAGAGGAATTATGCACGAATAAATAGCAAAGCCTAGTGTTGACTGTCTTGGTCAGATTGGGACATACAGTCACACTATTTATGGGTTCTATAAGAAATTTTTCAAGGATAACTTAGCTATCCTTGAAATATACCATGTTGAGTGTGTATAGGAAATGAAGCCTTCCATAAAAGAACTAAGAAACTAAGTATGAGTGAGAGGGTGACAGTGAGACACAGTCAAATCACATTATTCAAGGCAAGTTTGGTTATAATTCATTGAGTGCTAACTCCATGCATAACCCGTCACAGCTCACCTAATTCTCACTATAATCATGAGAAGATATCAGTCCCATTTTGTAGACAAGGAATCTGAGACTTCAAGCAGGACTGAAAGTCAGACAGGAGTCTACAGTATGATCAAGACTTGAACGTAGGGTAGAGGAGAGCTGGTGCAGTTCTTTTTATTCTGCTCTTCAGGAAGGACATAGGGCCAAGACATCTTCAGCAAGGACAATGCACTGACATCTTGCCCTTGTTCAGGCCCCTCCAGAGTAGCAAGGTTTCTCACTGCCTTTTCTTCTGGAAGCCTTTCATCTAGCTGTAGGTAAGGTAGATAAGGATGGAGTCCCACCTTTTTTTTGGATGAGGATTCTGTGGTCAGGTCAAGTCTCTGATTTAGCCACCCAGTGAGGACACTCCAGACCTAAGACTAGACATAGATCTTCTTCCTTGTCTAGCGAACTTTCCATTTCTCAGTCTTGAATAGCAGCTATGGAATTGTCTGGAAGCTATGCAATAAAGGCACTGAGCATAGTAGGACAGGAAGGTTTCGCTCAACTGGCTTGGTCATGGGATGCGGGGGATCCATACCTTTCTGTTCTTCAAAGTTCACACCCTATAGAGAATTCAAGACCCAATGGTGTAAGTCAGAAATCCAGTCAGGAGCCAAGCATTAAAGAGAGGCCAGCATTGGTACACACCTCTGACCGGGTTCACAGATCCTAATATTTTTATCTAGGTCCATCCATCTTTTTCAGGAAGCAGAATACACACCGATGACTAGAAGAAGCAGTATTAGCAGAGAAGTTGAGGGTGAGAACTCTAGGCAGATGACTGAGTTCATAGCTCTCCATCCACCACTGGTGCCTGCAGGGCAGTGAATTTCAATATCACTGAAAACGGCTGGGCATGGTGGTGGCTGCCTGTGATCCCAGCTGTGAAGGAGGGTAGGTAGAAGGAAGGATTGCCATGTAAGGCCAGTCCTGGCAAAAGTGGGAGACCCTATCTAAAACTTAACTAAAGCAAAAAAGGATGGGGATGTGGCTCAAAAAGTAGAGCACCCATCTAGCAAGCACAGGGCCCTGAGTTTAAACCCCAGTACCACACACACAAATAATTGGAAATGATGTCAGCTTTCAGTGGCAAAGTAGAGCCTGCATTTGGCCCCGAACCCTTAAGACAGTGGTTCTCATGATTTCTTTTCTTCCTGGAGCTTTGATCATAAAGTATCTTAAGTATCTAACTTCAACCTCAGTACAAATTATACAATTTGCATAGTTATCCGTTCATTTTAGAAGAGGATACCTGACTAAGATTTGCATCACATTTGCCTGGTCATTTCCATAACTGCCAATCATTGCCAGTGAAGGCTCACAAGTCAAATCAATGTAATTTTCTTAACATGGCTGAGCGCTACCTTTGTTTTTGTTTTTTTTTTTAATCTTGAAAAGAAGGTAGACTTAGAAGATTCAGACAAGTCTGAAATGGAGCAGTGTGATCCTCCTTAGATCCCAATACCACTGTGGCTTCCCATTAGCAGGGAAGCTGGGGCCACAGCAATGGGACCTAAGGTACTTGGCCAGAGAAGTGGTCAGTCCAGTCCCTATGCAGGAGCAGGTGGGGTGCCCAAACTATTAATAGTCCGTCTCTGTCATTCTCTTCTGAAACTGGGTGTCAGGGGGCCATTTAGCGATAGCTTTACATTTTACCGTGATAGTAGGAGAGACAGGAAGTACCAAGACAAGTTCTAGCTGTAATTTGCTGTATTAAACCCCAGAGAGCTAGCATCAAGGTCTTTCCCTTAGAAAGACAATTCATGAGGTCACTGAATTTCCTTCACCTTTGTGAGATCCTAAGTACATTCTGAGATGATGGATGGTTCCCAAACTGTGTGCCATGCCACTCAAAGGTCCTGGCCGGGTCTCCTGGCACTGTGGGATGTTTTAAATGTGGGTGCTGAGCAAATCGGTAACTTCAATCAGGTCATAATCTCATCTTTCGGTGGTGCTCCCTGCCCTCCTGTGACATCGCTTAGTTGTGAAGCTGGGATTTGCTAAGTATAAGTGTTGGGTAAAGCACAAGATGAACAGGAAATTAGGGCAGTGGGTGTCCAGTCCCATTCCAAGGTTTGACAAGTTGCGTGGTTCCCGTAGAAAACATAATCCCATCAGCAAGCCACTGAAGTTATTTAAGAATGAAATAAAGCTACCGCATTAAACTGTAGTTTCGGTGCATTATTTTTTTTCAAGTGGCCACTAAGATTTTAGGACATAAAAGTTTGCTAATTTGTTTGGACAAAAATATGTAATAAACGGAGCAGTTAGGTATTTCTTCCAGCCTAAGAGAACTGTGAAAAAAATCCTGGAGATGCCAGGGAACGGAGAAAGCTCGGGAGCCTCTGCCTGGCACAGGCCAAGGGTAGCATCACAAGAAAGGGAGATTGTTGCTCACCTTTGCTCCACACTGTGCAGGGGCTTCCTGCTGTCCACTGTGCACAGGAAGTGAGGCCACCTCCTTCCTGCAGGCCCCCAGCACCTGACTCCTGCCCACTGCCCAAGGCTCTCCTCTTTGCCATTGGCCTGGCCGTGCTGGCCAGCCAGCAAATCTGACTTTTCGAGTTAAGCACTTGCTCCTCCCTTTGCACAGAGTAGCCTTCCTCCACTCATCTTTTCCAGGGGGCACCCCTAATTCTTCAGGAACCAGCATGTCCTGCCCCCCAGCAGGACACATGCTAACTGTCTTATAGCCCTTAACTACATTTCTAATTTAATTAATTAGTTTGTTTTTTTTTCCCGCACCATGGACTGTAAACTGCATGGAAGGCACTGTTCCTGGTCTTTCCCACTCTTCGCTTAGCTAGGAATTTGTTCACAGTAAATGCTCAATATGTGTTTGTTGGATGAATATTTGAGGTCACATCACCCTCACCAGTAAAAGCATGACTATACAAGGTTCTTTAAATTTCTATCATTTTTAAACTATTTTAAGATTTGGTCATTTAAGAACCTGGTCTTGGGGCTGGTGGCATGGCTCAAGTGGTAGAGCACTAGCCTAGCAAACATGAGACCCTGAGTTCAAGCCTCAGCACTGCCCAAAATAAATAAATAAATGTATTTCAAGAACATCGTCTCCCCTCAAAGTGGGAATGGAGCATCCAGTTAGGTCCTACTGAAAGTAGTTTTAAGACTTTAGTTACTAAAAGTAGGTATTTGGAATTGAAGCAAGATTAAATTCATTCAATTATAATGAAAGCTTGTTTTAATTTTTTAAATTCTTATTTAGAAATAAGAATTTCCTCAGAAGTTTCTTTAGAAATAAGAATAAACCCTTCCTTACTAAGGTAAGGGAAGCTGGCTCTCTCCTTCAGCTCCTCGCCTCTACCACAACACCAGGCAATTCCTTGCTCATCCAAAACACTCTTCACTCAAGTATCAAGACAGCTCACTTCCTCCCCAGCCAGACCTTGCCAGGGAGGCTTTCCTGGCCACCTGTAGCCTCTGTGATGCCAGGTGTGATGGGACCAGCAGCACTGTTTGCAAAGCTGGGAAGTTGGAGGCTGAAATCCAGCCCAGCTTTCCCTTCATGCAGCCCTGGGGAGGCCGGGAGGGAGGCCTGCTTTTGGTAACGGCTTCATGCAAGGGAGAGGTGCACTTTATATAATTTAGAGGGGCTGAGCAGCTGAGGCCTGTGGCCTGAGTTCTAGCCAGCTGTCCTTGTTCTTATACATTACGTTTCCTGCAGAATGCTGGCCTCAGGGCAGCAGGGATTTTTGTCTGTTTGGTTCCTTGCAGCATCCTCAGCATTGAGAGTGTGCCTGACACACGGTAGGTGCTCCCAAAATATTATTTAAATAAATGAATGAATTTACTTGCTTTTAGAAAAACCAACAAAAACAAAGCTGAGCTGTAGCTCTTGGGTTTTACAGCCCTATTTCTCCCCCTTCCGCCGTTTTTTTTTTTTTTTTTCTTTTGTAGTTTAGCTTTTCAACTCCTAAGATAAAGTACATAGGATCCTGGGATTTATTTCAACATTATGGTTTTCACACCACTTCACTTTCATTTAGCAATATGAAAATTGGCTGTGGCTTTTCTTCAATTCTTCTCTCAAGGACTCTTTCTTTTGCCTGTATCAGATTTAATGGAAGCTCTAATAATGGAATGGAAATATCATCTCCGGGTTATTTTATTAGGATATAAACAACATGAAAGCCCCACACCTCTATATAACCAAGATAAACCTGAAACTATGTCAAAGCCTCTTGTGGAAAATCATTCCTCTTGGCGGCTTCCCGAAGATGTCCTGTTTAGTTCAAGTTTGCTGGAAGCATCATGACTTGAGAATAAATATTTTCCAAGCAGCTTTTGATTCCTGGCTTGGTTGACTTTTCCAAAGCTGAACTACTCTGTAAAAAAGATCCAATTTTTTGGAAAAAAAAAATCTTTATGCAACAATTTCAACTTGGCGTTGAAGCTTTTATTTTTGCATAATTTATAGTAATGCATATTTTGAATATCCCACTGTATATCGGTCTTGGGGAGCTGGGTGTCCTTAAATTATTGAGCAGCAGCCTCCTTCAGATGGATCAGACTATTAAACTGAAATTCGGTGCTGGTCTGGAATGACGCCACTAAAATTGAGAGAGAATTCTGCAATTCTGTCATCCTTACTGTATTAAATTGCCTCCCAATGAAGAAAGGTATAATTCCCAAACCCAGCTGGCTAGAGACTTAGGATCCCCTTGAAAAACCAGCTCTGGAGCCCATGTGGCCTAAATCCCCCTAAACTGATTGCTTTGGTGTCTTTTAAGGTTTTGATACTAATTTAGTTAACTGCTGTGTGGAACCCCAGGAAAGGGGGTAAGAAATCCATTCAAATCCTCATGGTTAAATAAAACCCACCAGCAAATTCCTGGAGGCTGAGGGGTTAGCAGAGCCTGACCAACAGCAAAGACCTCATTCAAACAGCTGCACCCCATTCCTCCCTTAAGTGAGAACTTTCTGGCTTCCGTGTTGGGTAACCCTGTTATCATGCTTGGCCACAAGACACCCACGCTGGCTTTTTTCATGTTTTATTTCAAAAGAATGTTTAGCAGCAGTCAGATCTGTAATGTGTTCATATGTGGATGTTCTCATTTGATTCAATCAATGTCATTGATTCCCCTTTAAACGCAAAGATTGTACAGTTCAGCTTTAATTGCAGATCAGGTACAAAGGGCTGGCTCTGGGAAGCAGTTTTATTTTTTCTCCAAATAAATTACCTTGTACTGATGAACACTGGCTGGGCGGGACCTCCTTTGTTAGTGTTTCCACCTTCAATGTTGGGCACTATTGCCTGTGAACCTGTAGAGAAAGATTGCACATGAGTGGATGGAAGGAAGTGTGTTAACATTTTAATATCTACTGCAGGTGTTTTATCGCATCTTAATAAAAGAGTTGAGGCGGTTAATGTGGTCTGGGGAATACTTCAGATCCAACAATCTGTGTAACAGTGGGGAGCACCCTGTGTCATTCTTGCCTTCAGTCATTCATGATAGAACCCCCCTCCCAGGGTCTGTCCTCCAGTTTACTTTGTTTTGTTTGGGTTATTTGTTCACTGGTTTCCTAATCTAGTCACTGATCTGAAGTCAGACCCAAATGAGTTTAAATATTGGCTTTGAGACATGTTTGCTTTGTGGCCTGAGATGAGAGTTCTCATTTCTGTGTCATTTCTCTATTGGGGATAACAACCGATTCCTGGGGCTTTGCCAAGATTAACTCAAGTACTGCATTCGGGAGGCTTGGGACAATGCCTGACACAGGGAGTTGCAGAGACGCTCACCATTGTCTCCAAGTGTTATAATTCCCTGATCTCAGTGGAAGTGGGGAAGTGATTCACAATGATTCCAATTCTATTGAATTTGATGAAATTGATGGCTAACAGGAACATGACAGTTGCTATCAGGCACAATTCTATGTGTTTTACAAATATCCTCATATCAATCCCATAAATCAATACAATTATTATCACCCCCCTTTTTATGAATGAGGAAAGTGGGGTTCTGGGAGGTGGAGACCTGCTCAAGCTCACTTGACTGGTGAGGAAGACAAAAGGCAGAACACTCTGACACTTTTTTTTTTTGGTGGTGCTGGGGATGAAACCTAGGACTTTGGGCACACTAGGCAAGACCCCAGCTCTAGGTCCTTGCTTCTTAAGCCTTGATATAATCTGCCCTGCTGGGAAGTCAGATGCTATTCCTTCTCTGCAGATTTTGAATGTGGCCATGACCATTTCTAGGTATCAACTGTCAATCAAATGAACTGCCTAGAGCTATCACCCTGTGTGTTTTTCTCATAAGGAAGTGCTGGAGTCATGGGGTCTTTGGAGGTCCATGAGGAAAGGTGAGGCTGGTCTGGATACATACTCCCTCTGCCTTGCTCTGTGTCATGGGTTTCTCTCCCAGTGCTCTTAATCCTCTTTCATTTTGTCTTTATGCTATTTTATTCTCTTCCCTTCTAAACCTGCAAAGTCTCTTCTCTGTCTGTCTGTCTCCTTTCATCTCCCTTCCTTCTTCTCTCCTTCTTTCCTAATTTCATTCTTTCTATAAGTTTAGGAGGCTTTTATCTTGTGCCATGCACTTTTCTAGCTACTAAAGATTTGAACAAATTAGCTTTGAACGAAATATTGATTCATTCACTTGACCATTTGAGTAGCTTAAAGTTCCATGCTCTGTTCTGGGCACTGGGAACACAGCAACTGGTTCTCCAGTGCACACTCTTCTCAGCCCACTTTCCAACCAGACTGAAGATTGCACATGCATGGACAATAGACAGGCCTGATGTAGGGGTGGTGAAAAAAATGAGGACATGTTACAAACCAGAGTGGACTGAGTCGGAAAATGACCCTGTAAAGAAGTAACATTTTAACAGGGCCTGAGCTATGATGGGACTTTTTTGTGGGACACTATAGGTGAAAGGGACAGCAAACTCAAAGCCCTAATGTGGGGGTAGACTTTGGTGCTTTGAGAACTAGCACAGAAATCAGCATGGTCATCTGTAAACCATGAGGTCTCTGTTGCAACAGCTCACCTTGGACGTTGTAGCACAAAAGCAGCCATAGACATCATGGAGACAAATGATGGAGCTCTGTTCCAACAGAAATTTCTTTAAAAAACAGGCAGTGGGCTGGATGTGCTCAGTGCTATAGTCTTCCAATCCCTGGTAGTATTCTCTGGTAGAGTATTAAAGTATGATAATTAGGGTGGTAGAAAAGATTTAGTTTCCTCTTCCTCCTCCTTCCCTATGCCCCATTCTTCTTCTGCTCCTTCTTTTCTTTTGATTTGTTCTTTATTCCTTATTTTACCAAAAGTACATTCATAAACTGAATCTTGGAGTCTCCTAATTCTGAATTAAATAATCCTATTTGGCAGGGCTTATTCCTGTTGAGATTGCCAAGATGTTGCGAGTTCATTCTGTCTCCTTTCTCTCTGTGTGTCTTCTCTCCTGATTCCCAGGTCTTTAGAAGTCTTGAACTTGCTCCAGTTTGGGACATGGTAGTTCCATGCCTTTCTATATAGAGGAACTTAAGCAGAACAATTGGCTTCTAAGAGGGCTTGTTCCAAACCAAACTTTCATAGAGCAAACATATCACTTTATAAGATTGAGGAGGTTCTGGCTGAGTAAGGAACATTGGTGTCAAGGACTGGCAAGGAGCACTTTCCTCCTTGCATGCTGCAAGTGAGCTTGCCACTTTTGAAGACACAGACTTGTGGCACAGAGACAAGGGACAGACCATTACTCATAGCAATGGCAGTAGTCAAGAATCCGTATCTGTGCTTGTTTTCTGAGCTTCAGCACCACAGGTCCAGGTCAGGCCCGCCCATGAAGTCACGCATCAGGTTGTGGGCTGAGTTATGGGAGAGGAATCCCAAGTTCAGAGAACTCAGATCTTTTATAATAGACAATACCCATGCTTTATGCCAGCGGCAGATGTTATCTTAGTTACTTTGGTCAGTAAACAGCTCTGAACCTTGTTGGAAGGACAAACCACCTCCATCTTCCAAGGCCGTTCATTACATAAAACCTAAGAAGGATTGTCTATATTAAAGGCAGCCAGAGTCTCACAGAGAAATGCAAGAGATGCGTGGAGAACTGTCTCCCATTGCAGACTTCATATTTTGGATTTTCATTAGGATTAAAACAGGAAGCTAAAAGAACTGTTATCCTGGTGGACTTTTCAGTTGCAGTGAACAAGCCAGAGAAGGAAAGAATGAGGCAGTACTTGGAGCCTCTCTCGAGTTCCCCATCTGTGTTCCCTTTGCTTCAGCCTATGGCTAAATCCAGAGTTTCTATCCACTTGCTTTCATGGTTAGAATTATTTTTATCGTGTGAAGGGCACTTTTCATGCATCCCAAGTTTGGAGAGGGACCTTTGTTGTAAACACACTTGATAAATGATCCCCAAACATGCCAAAGACTTCCAACACAGAATGAATCACTTTGCAGAATGCCTCTGTAAGATGTTTCGGGAAAATAGCCTTTTTTTTTTTCAGAACTGGTGTTGGAGCATTACAGACTTAGGGTGAGTTATGGGCTCTTTGACTGGACGTGGGGAATTGTGCTTGCTATGCGGTCACTGCGATTTTTATGGCTCAAGTGACATGAGCCCTGGTTCTTCATCATGAGTCTTTAACAAATCATGATTTCTGGGGGCATGCAAAAGAGAAAACCCTACAAATTCACCTCTTCCTCCTCCTTCTCTTCTACTTTTGGAAAGAAGGTGAGAGTCCTTCAGGTCAAGAATTCTTTCTTGAAATTTTAACAGATTCCTGGTTGGATGTGAACGTGCTCTAGAATATTCCAGGGCATAGAAAGCACTTAGTTTTACATCTTCTGTGTCTTTGCCCCAAACAGATATGTGAAGTGGTACTACTTTGTTAATTTATTTAGGTAAAGAACATACTGACTTCTAAATAGATCAGAAATAAAGATGAGTTCATGGTTGCCATATTGTATGGGCAGATGTGCAGAAGCACTAAGAAACTTAAGACTCACAGAGGTGGAAGACACATGGCCAAACTCCAGGCTGACCAGCCTAGACACTGCCAGACCCTCTGAGTTTTTGCACTCATCGCTATTTGTTTACAAAGACCTAGGTGTTGTGAGCCTTGGGGCTATAGATCTATAATTCGGCACAAAACAAATCACTGACAGCAGACAATTCATAAGCTTCCAAGGTTTCAGCCAAACCCTGCAGTGCTGCGTGTGTATTTCAGGTGGGTTTCCAGCCAGTGCTGTTTTAACAAATAACAAGGCACTACATTTGGACTCACTCCTCTATCTCCAATAACCTACTGGGCATTTTCACCTGTGTATCCAGCTCTTAGCTCAAATTTAGCAGGTGGAGAAACAAATTCATCATTATGCCTTCAAACCTGTATCTCCTCCTGACTTCGCTGACATCGCTCTCAGCCTGCCAAGCCTGCGAGCCTGGAGAATTCTGAAATTCTGACTCACCGTCTCCACTCCAGCATCTTGTAAATGAATCCAGTCACATGTGTCCTATTGAAATCCCCCAGGATCAAGGCTGGCATCTTCCCTCCCCTTCCCATTGTTACCATCTTATTCTAGGCTTTTACCTGCTCTGGTCCTCTAGCTGTAGCCTCCAATCCTCCTTTCCTGTGACTCCAATGTACAGCTTTGTTTGGTTACACCTGTTTCTTGTCTGTTTTTCATCAGTGCTGTCAAGAGGTGTCTGGGGTGAAACTCAGCTCCTCATAACTTCCAATACTGTCGCAAATCTAAATAAGCCAATAATCCCAGTCAAAACAGGGTGCTTGTTTGCAAATAGAGAGCCAGTCAGTTTTTTTTTTTTTTTGTGATGGTACTGGGGTTTGAGCTCAGGGGCTCATGCTTGCTAGGCAGATACTCTACAACTTGAGCCACTTGCCAACTCTTTTCTGTGCTAGGTATTTTTGAGATAAGGTCTTCCAAACTATTTCCCGAGGCTGGCTTCCAACTGCAATCCTCCTGATCTCTGCCTCCTAAGTAGCTAGGATTACAGGTGTGAGTCACCAGAACCTGGCAACTCCAGTTCTCTTAATTAGCCTTCCAAAACTCACTCTCCTAGTTTTCCTACATGGTAATTTTGGAGTCAGCCTTGCCGTTTATTGTCCTCTGAGCACACCAAATTTAGAGCTTTCTCCCACAGTCTGAATTTGTTCTCTCTCTTCATTTGGAATGACCCTCTCCCCATTTGTTGATCCATGTCCTCATTAATCATACAACAGTTTAGTATGAGAGGAACATTGGCTGTGAACTTGGAGGAGAAAGAAAAATTTTGAACTTGGCTCCTACTGCTAGTTGTTTCTGGAGACTATTTTTAAGAGAGGAATTTTCTTGCCTTTTCTTTTCCCTTGGTTTGGTACTGCCTGCCCTTTCATGGTTTTGTTTGCTTTCACTTTCTGTGTGCGGAATTCCTTGAAGAATCTTTTGTAGTGGTGGCTTGTGGTCATATATTGTTTTAGTTTCTGCTTATCATGGAAGACTTTTATTGCTCCATCTATTTGAATGATAGTTTTGCTGGGTAGAATATCTGAGGGTTGAAGTTATTTTCATTCAGTGCCCAGAAGACCTCACTCCATGCTCTTCTTGCTTTTAATGTTTCTGTTGGGAAATCTGCTGTGATTTTGATGGGTTTATATTTATATGTTATTTGTTTTTTCTGTCTTACAGGCTTCAGTATTCTTTCTCTGTCCTCTGTGCTTGTTGTTTTAATGATAATATGTCTTGGTCAAGTCTGTTTGGTGTCCTGGAGGCTTCCTGTACCTGAATGGGCATAGTTTTCTCTAGATTTGGGAAATTTTCTGTTATTATTTTGTTGACTATATTACAAATTCCTTTTGCTTGCACCTCTTCTCCTTCTTCAATGCCCATGATTCTCAGATTTGGTCTTTTGATGGAGTCAGTGAGTTCTTGCATATTCCTTTCACAGGTCTTGAGTTGTCTGACTAATAGTTCTTCAGTTTTTCCTTTACTTACCATTTCATCTTCAAGTTCTGAGATTCTGTCTTCTGCTTGTTCTAGTCTACTGGAGTGGCCTTCCATTTTGTTTTGCATTTCTGTTTCATTCTTTTTTCTGAGGTTTTCCATATCATGGGTCATTTCCTCTTTAATATTGTCATTTTTTGTCCTTAATTCATTTATCTCTCTATTTATGGTGTTCTCTGTTTCACTTTGGTGTCTATTTAGGGCTCCTATGTGTTCATTTATTTATTTTTGTGTTTTCTCATCTTCTTTACTTTTGTTGTCTTGGAATTTCTTGAGTGCCTCTTGTACATTTTGGTTGACCATGTCTAGTAACATCTTTATGAAATTCTCATTGATTACTTGCAGGATTTATTCTTTTTTGTTCTTGTGGGCTTTGTTGGGTTCCTTGGTATAGTTTGTCTTTGTTTTATTGGAGTCTGGATTTGGGTATCCATTTTCTTCATTTCCCTCTGAATACTGTACTAATTTATTTTGGTTGGGAGAATGGTTTCCATCCCTTTTTCATCTTCCCATCATTCCACTTGGTACTGTTTCTGTCCCTGGTCTATGTGTAATTTAGTATTAGCTAACTTACAATAGTAAAAATGGCTGTACTACCAAAAGCAATCTATATGTTTAATGCAATTCCTTCCAAAATCCCAATGACTTTCATTGCAGGGACTGAAAAATCTACCCTAAAGTTCATTTGAAAACACAAGAGACCTCGAATAGCCAAGGCAATACTCAGCAAAAAGAGCAATGCTGGAGGTATCACAATACCTGCCTTCAAACTATATTACAAAGCAATAGCAATGAAAACAGCATGGTACTGGCATAAAACAAATATGAAGACCAGTGGAACAGAATAGAGGACCCGGATATGAATCCACACAATTGTACTCACCTTAGTTTTGACAAAGGTGCCAAAAATGTATGATGGAGAAAAGACAGCCTCTTCAACAAATGTTGCTGGGAAAAGTGGTTATCCATCTGCAAGAAACTGAAACTAGATCCATGTTTATCACCCTGTACTAGTATCAATTCAAAATGGATCAAGGACCTTAATATCAGACCCAAAACTCTGAAGTTAGTAAAGGAAAGGGCAGGAAACACTCTGGAAGTAATAGGTATAGGCAAGAACTTCCTCAATAGAACCCCAGCAGCCCAGCAACTAAGAGAAAGAATGGACAAATGGGACTTCATAAAATTAAAAAGCTTTTGCACAATAAAAGAAATGGTCTCTAAACTGAAGAGAACACCCACAGAGTGGGAGAAAATATTTGCTAGCTATGCATCAGACAAAGGACTGATAACCAGAATATATAGGGAACTTAAGAAACTAAACTGTCTCAAAATCAATGAAGAAATGGGCAACAGAACTAAACAGAACTTTCTCAAAAAAAGAAATTCAAATGACCAAAAAACATGAAAATATGATCACCATCTCTAGCCATAAAGGAAATGCAAGTCAAAACCACACTAAGATTCCACCTCATTCCTTTTAGAATAGCCATCATCAAAAACACCACCAACAACATGTGTTGGCGAGGATGTGGGGAAAAAGGAACCCTCTTACACCGTTGGTGGGAATGTAAACTAGTGCAACCACTCTGGAAAAAAATTTGGAGGGTTCTTAAAAATCTAAACATAGATCTGCCATATGATCCAGCAATCCCACTCCTGGGGATATACCCAAAAGACTGTGACACAGGTTACTCCAGAGGCACCTGCACACCATGTTTATTGCAGTGCTATTCACAATAGCCAAGTTATGGAAACAACGAAGATGCCTCCCTACTGACGAATGGATCAAGAAAATGTGGTATTTATACACAATAGAATTTTACTCAGCCATGAAGAAGAATGAAATCTATCATTCGGAAGTAAATGGATGGAACTAGAGAACATCATTCTAAGTGAGGTTAGCCAGACTCAGAAGACCAAAAATCATATGTTCTCCCTCATATGTGGACTTTAGATCTAGGGCAAATACAGCAATGTTTTTGGACTTGGGTCACATGACAAAGGGAGAGCACATATGCTAGGTATGGATAGGAAGTAAACCCCAAACATGAAAGCGTTTGATGTCCCTACTCCAGAGGAACTAATACAGAAACCTTAAAGCAACAGAGGTCAACATGAGAAGGGGATCAGGAACCAGTGTAAAGATCAGTTAGAGATGAATCAACCTGGGTTGTAAAACATTGGCACATGGAAACAATGCTAGGAATCTCTCTGTATAGCTATCCTTAACTCAATTAGCAAAAACGCTTTGTCTTTCTTATTATGCTTATGTCATCTCTTCAACAAAATTAGAGATAAGGGCAGAACAGGCTCTGCTGGAAGTGAGGGTGGGAGAGGGGAAAGTGCAGGGGTGGGGACAGGGGGAGAAATGATTCAAACAATGTATGCACATATGAATAAATGAATAAAAAAAGAGAGAAGAATTTGAGTGGCTAAGCATTTGCTTTCTTCATTTTTTTCTTTTCCCCAATTCCTTTCCAGTTAATTTGTACTACCATGCATGCATGCCCAAGGCCTTGGACCAGTTACAGCCCTTGGTAAACAAGGTGGAAAGGTGAGGAACATCTGTTTGCCTCTAGCTGGCAAGATTTCTGAGGTTCAGTGTCGAGCACCAGCTGTCTTGCAAAGTCTCAATTTGTCACTACTTGTGGAAAGAGTCTAATAATCCAAAATTGACTCAAGCTGGTAAAGACAAAACGGGAGAAGAGAGCCCCTGACAGAGAACAGAGCTGGTGCTAGCAGCCTATCTCTTCCCTCTCAAGAGATACAAGTGAGTGGGTAGGAAGAGTGGCATATATGCATGGGACCTAAGGAGCTATTTATGACTGTCTTATTCCAGTTGAGTTGATCCAGGAAATGGCTAGTACTCCTATTTCTCCTTGGTGTGTAGGATACTAGAGAGAAAATAAAATGCCCAGCTACTTGGTCCCTTTCTTTGGGTAAATGGGCCCCTTACTTTTCACATTACTTCAGGACTGCAAAGACCATAGTGGAGGAGATTTTGAGTAGTTTTAACTACTGTCTTAGTTTGGCATACATCCAACCTCCACCACAAAACCATTCCTGCATGTCTTGGAGCTCACCATTTCTACTTTTCTAACTTCTATAATGCTGCACTTCTCATTCAGAAATGCAAACTAGGGCTGGCAGAGTGGCTGAAGTGCTAGAGTGCTTGCCTAGCAAGTGTGGAGCCCTGAGTTCAAACCCCAGTTCTGCTGAAAAAAAAAAAGAAAATGAAATGTAAACCATTGGTTTGGTTTAACTATGAGAAATTCATCCAGCCAATCCATATCACCAAAGTATGCAATTTAATACTTAAATTAGTGTTCAAGCATAATGGCTTAGTCTATATGCTATTTTCACCATATAGATTTTTGTCTCTATAGGATAAAACTTCCTTAAGGGCAAAGATGGTGGCATTGAATCCCAAGTCTTTTACAAAGTCCTCCCCACTCCCCATCAAAGTGTTGAACATGCAGCATAGAAATCAGTAAATAAGTTTTTGATCTATTTATTCTACCAATAATATTTTGTGTCTCAACTGTGTGTCAGGCAATGAGGTCAGCACTGAGAGTCTACAACCATAAATAAGATCAAGAAGATGCCTGGTCTTGTGGAGGAGGACAGCAGGCAAATAAACTCTTGTGATTTGTGTTACCAAGAAAATTAAGTGACTGTTCTACAGGTGGGCCCTAATGAAAAGGGTGTTACCAAGGGGGCTGTAGGCATGGCTCAACAGGTAGAGTGCCAGTCTTGGAAGCACAAAGCCCTGACTTCAAACCCCAGTACTGAAAAAAAAAAAAAGACCAATGAAAGCTTCCTGTGGAGGTAATATCGAAGCCAAGACTGTTGAGAGAGTGGAAAGGAGCCAGGATTGCAAAACTTTAGAGAAAACGACATGTGATGGGAGAGAGGTGGCTTTCTAGAGCCTGGGAGAAAATTCCTGTAATTAAAATGTGCTGATGAGTGGCTGAGGGATGCAGATAATTTAGGGGTGTTATGTTGACCTGACTCCTGTGGGCTTGTGGACTCCAGTGAGGGGATTTTAATCTAAGTATAGTGGAAAGCCAATGGATGATTAAAATCAAGCAAACAGCATTGAAACAAATGGGGGAGGGGGGGGGGAAAAGAGAGAAAGGGAAACTGGTGAGGAAGGGCTGTTGTAGACCAGATAGGAGGAGACAGTGGCTCCTATCAGGCTGGGGACACTGCAAATATGGGAGAAAAATGGGTAGATTTGAAGGTCAAAGCAATGAGCCCTGTGAATACAAGGAATGAGTAGAGAGCAGGGAGTCAGCAGTGCTCATCTTGCTGTGCCATTAGGCATCAGGCTTTACTGAGCTGAGGGAACCCGGAAGAGATTTGGGAGAGCAAAATCCAAGGCTCCACTTGGACACATTTGCACTTTGAAATGTGTCAGAATAATCAAAGTAAAAATGCTGCAGGGCAGTTGTTTGTATAAATCCAGAGCTCAGAAAATGAGACTAAAGAAATGAACTTGGGTAGTTAAATGATGACATTGAAAGGTATGAGAATGGGCAGTTGGTAAAGGGACAGAAGAAATTCCCATACCAGGTCTGTGTAAGTGGGTTTGAAGCCACTTAAACAGCTACAAAGGGATCCATATTCTCCAAGGCTCTGGAAGCCAGATTTGTAAGAGAAGAGGCATCTACAGTTCCCAGTAGGGGTAAAGAGGCAAGCTGTGGGCAGAGACAGCTAAGAGTAGGTTGGGCAGGGCTGTCTGGGGGATATGCACTTGTCTGCATGGTCTGAGCCCAGAAGAACCATATTTTCAATGTCATGAGGCCTCTTATTGGGTATTTCTACCATTAAGATCCCATTTCAAAGATTTCTTGCAAACAATGGATTTCAACTGGGCGAAGGTATTAAATGTAAAACAACAGAACTCATCAGTGTTATTGTGAATTTTTTTTGAAGAGAAAAGAAAGTTGATGATAATTTCGTAACGATATGCAACAATTGTACCAAATCTGTTTTTCACATGGCAAGATCATTCAACTAAGTGATGATATTTTCAGGAAAGATAATTGCACTGGATGTGTAGGACATAACCAGCGAAAAGCAAAGAGAAAAATAAACCAGGCCCAAAAAAATTCAATCAACTTGTTTTCACCCCTTTGTTTTATACTTTGGAAAGTGGTCCATGTGTCTTTTTCCTATTTACTCCTGTTTATTTTAGCACTGTGCAGAGCAAGCAGGTTACTTTTAGCTTGAAGCAGCCTGAGCTCACTTTCAACTGCCTGGAGTGCTTCCTTATTGTTAATTTTTAATTGCATAAGTAATTCATTGTTAAAAATTAAAACATAGCAGACACAGCTAGCTGCCACTTTGACCCCCACACTCTATTTGATTCTTATTCCATAGGTGTCTTCATAAGACTTTCTTCTCTTTTTTTCTTTTTGTTGTGTTGAAGGTATATTGTGGCTTTTACAAAAATTCTTATATCAGATATACCATATTTGAATTCACTTCCTCATCATCTCTTTTATCACCTCTCCCACTACTACCAACCCCCCAGACAGGACCTGTTCTTTTCTCCAATTTTGTAAAAGAAAAAAAGTGACATTTTTGTTTATTTAAGATAGCTATACAGGGAGTTCTTTGTGACATTTCCATGTATATATGTATTATAACCCGAATTGGTTCTTTTCCTCTATTGTTTTCTTTCCTAATTTAGTCACATTCTTATGGTGGTTTCAACAGATTAAAAAATTCTATATTCATTCTTGTATAGGAAGTACACCAACCATATTCACCTTCTTAACTTCCTTCTTTTACCTTTCCTCTCTCACACGTGACCTCCCCTTAGTGTGACCTGTTTTTCATAATATTGCTTGTATTTGTATTGGGTCTATATTTTACATATGAGAGAAAACATGTGGCCTTTGGTCTTCTGAGCCTGGCTAACTTCACTTAAGATAATGTTTTGCAGTTCCATCCACTTACATGCAAATGACCAAAATTTCATTCTTTTTTGTGGCTGAATCAAATTCCATTGTGTATTTTCTTTTTTTTAAATTTTATTATTCATATGTGCATACAAGGCTTAGGTCATTTCTCCCCTCTGCCCCCACCCCCTCCCTTACCACCCACTCCGCCCCCTCCCTCTCCCCCCTACCCCCTCGATACCCAGCAGAAACTATTTTGTCCTTATCTCTAATTTTGTTGTAGAGAGAGTATAAGCAATAATAGGAAGGAACAAGGGTTTTTGCTGGTTGAGATAAGGATAGCTATACAGGGCATTGACTCACATTGATTTCCTGTGCGTGGGTGTTACTTTCTAGGTTAATTCTTTTTGATCTCACCTTTTCTCTAGTTCCTGGTCCCCTTTTCCTATTGGCCTCAGTTGCTTTAAGGTATCTGCTTTAGTTTCTCTGCGTTAAGGGCAACAAATGCTAGCTAGTTTTTTAGGTGTCTTACCTATCCTCACCCCTCCCTTGTGTGCTCTCGCTTTTATCATGTGCTCAAAGTCCAATCCCATTGTTGTGTTTGCCCTTGATCTAATGTCCACATATGAGGGAGAACATAAGATTTTTGGTCTTTTGGGCCAGGCTAACCTCACTCAGAATGATGTTCTCCAATTCCACCCATTTATCTGCGAATGATAACATTTTGTTCTTCTTCATGGCTGCATAAAATTCCATTGTGTATAAACACCACATTTTCTTAATCCATTCATCAGTGGTGGGGCATCTTGGCTGTTTCCATAACTTGGCTATTGTGAGTAGTTCTGCAATAAACATGGATGTGCAGGTGCCTCTGGAGTAACCTGTGTCACAGTCTTTTGGGTATATCCCCAAGAGTGGTATTGCTGGATCATATGGTAGATCAATGTTTAGCTCTTTAAGTAGCCTCCAAATGTTTTTCTAAAGGGGTTGTACTAGTTTACATTCCCACCAGCAGTGTAAGAGGGTTCCTTTTTCCCCACATCCTCGCCAACACCTGTTGTTGGTGGTGTTGCTAATGATGGCTATTCTAACAGGGGTGAGGTGGAATCTTAGTGTGGTTTTAATTCGCATTTCCTTTATTGCTAGAGATGGGGAGCATTTTTTCATGTGTTTTTTGGCCATTTGAATTTCTTCTTTTGAGAAAGTTCTGTTTAGTTCACTTGCCCGTTTCTTTACTGGTTCATTAATTTTGGGAGAATTTAGTTTTTTGAGTTCCCTATATATTCTGGTTATCAGTCCTTTGTCTGATGTGTAGCTGGCAAATATTTTCTCCCACTCTGTGGGTGTTCTCTTCAGTTTAGAGACCATTTCTTTTGTTGAGCAGAAGCTTTTTAGCTTTATGAAGTCCCATTTATATATGCTATCTCTTAATTGCTGAGCTGTTGGGGTTCTATTGAGAAAGTTCTTGCCTATACCTATTAATTCTACAATATTTCCTACTCTTTCCTGTACTAACTTTAGAGTTTGGGGTCTGATATTAAGATCCTTGATCCATGTTGAGTTAATATTGGTATAGGGTGATATACATGGATCTGGCTTCATTTTTTTGCAGTCTGATAACCAGTTTTCCCAAGCAGTTTTTGTTGAAGAGGCTGCTATTTCTCCATCGTATATTTTTAGCTCCTTTGTCAAAGACAAGTTGGTTATACTTGTGTGACTTCATATCTGGGTCCTCCATTCTGTTCCACTGGTCTTCATGTCTGTTTTTGTGCCAGTACCATGCTGTTTTTATTGTTATTGCTTTGTAATATAGTTTGAAGTCAGGTATCGTGATACCTCCTGCATTGTTCTTTTGACTGAGTATTGCCTTGGCTATTCGTGGCCTCTTGTGTTTCAATATAAATTTAATGGTAGGTTTTTCAATCTCTTTGATGAATGTCATTGGAATTTTGATGGGAATTGCATTAAACATGTAGATTACTTTTGGGAGTATAGACATTTTTCCTATGTTGATTCTACCAATCCATGAGCATGGGAGATCTCTCCACTTTCTATAGTCTTCCTCAATCTCTTTTTTCAGAAGTTTATAGTTTTCCTTGTAGAGGTCTTTCACGTCTTTTGTTAGGTTTACACCTAGGTATTTGACTTTTTTTTGAGGCTATTGTAAATGGAATTGTTTTCATACATTCTTTCTCAGTTTGTTCATTAATAGAGTATAGAGATGCTAATGATTTTTCTATGTTGATTTTATATCCTGCTACCTTGCTGTAGCTATTGATGATGTCTAGAAGCTTCTGAGTAGAGTTTTTTGGGTCTTTAAGGTATAGGATCATGTCATCTGCAAATAGGGATATTTTGACAGTTTCTTTACCTATTTGTATTCCTTTTATTTCTTCTTCTTGCCTAATTGCTCTGGCTAGGAATTCCAGTACTATGTTGAATAGGAGAGGAGATAGTGGGCATCCTTGTCTGGTTCCTGATTTTAGAGGGAATGGTTTCAGTTTTTCTCTGTTAAGTATAATGCTGGCTGTAGGTTTGTCATATATAGCTGTTATAATGTTGAGGTACTTTCCTTCTATTCCTAGTTTTCTTAGAACTTTTATCATGAAATGGTGTTGGATCTTATCAAAGGCTTTTTCTGCATCTGTTGAGATGATCAAGTGGTTTTTGTCTTTGCTTCTGTTGATGTGTTTTATTACGTTTATTGATTTTCATATGTTGAACTACACCTGCATCCCTGGGATGAAGCCTACTTGGTCATGGTGAATAATCTTTTTGATGTGTTGTTGAATTCGGTTTGCCATTATTTTGTTGAGGATTTTTGCGTCAATGTTCATTAAGGAGATTGGCCTATAGTTCTCCTTTTTGGAGGTGTCTTTGCCTGGTTTTGGGATAAGTGTAATACTGGCTTCATAAAACGTGTTAGGCAGTTTTCCTTCCCTTTCTATTTCATGGAACAGTTTAAGGAGGGTTGGTATCAGTTCTTCTTTAAAGGTCTGATAGAATTCAGCAGAGAATCCATCAGGTCCTGGACTTTTCTTTTTTGGGAGACTCTTGATTGCAGCTTCAATTTCATTTTGTGTTATAAATCTATTCAATTTATTAATATCCTCTTGGTTCAGTTTTGTATGATCATATATATCTAGAAATTTGTCTATTTCTTTAAGATTTTTGAATTTATTTGAATATCAGTTCTCGAAGTAGTCTCTGATGATTTCCTGGACTTCCATGGTGTTTGTTGTTATCTCCCCTTTTGCATTCCTGATTCTACTAATTTGAGTTTTTTTCTCTCTTCATTTTAGTCAGGTTCACCAGGGGTCTGTCTATCTTGTTTATTTTTTCAAAGAACCAACTTTTTGTTTCATTAATTCTTAGTATGATTTTTTTGTTTCTATTTCATTGATCTCAGCTCTTATTTTTATTATTTCTCTCCTGTTTGTTTTGGGATTTGCTTATTCTTGTTTTTCTAGGAGTTTTAGATGTATCATTAGATCATTGATTTGGGATCTTTCAGTCTTTGTAATGTATTCACTCGTGGCTATAAACTTTCCTCTCAGGACTGCCTTTGCTGTGTCCCAGAGGTTCTGGTAGGTTGTATTTTCATTTTTATTGACTTCCAGGAACTTTTTAATTTCCTCTTTCATTTCATCAATGACCCATTGTTCATTAAACAATGAGTTGTTCAGTTTCTAGTTTTTTGCATGTTTTTTGTCTTTATTTTTGTTGTTGAGTTCTAATTTTATTGCAATGTGATCAGATAGAATGCATGGTATAATTTCTATTTTCTTACATTTGCTGAAGCTTGCTTTGTGCCCTAGGACATGATCTATTTTGGAGAAGGTTCCGTGCACTTCTGAGAAATATGTATATTGTGTAAAAGTTGGATGAAATGTTCTGTAGACTTCAACGAGGTCCATTTGATCTATTGTATATTTTAGATTTTGAATTTCTTTATTGATGTTTTTTGGATGACCTATGTATTAATGATAATGGGGTGTTAAAGTCTCCCACAACCACTGTCTTGGAGTTAATATATGCTTTTAGGTCTTTCAGGGTATGTTTGACGAAATTGGGTGCATTGACATTGGGTGCATACAGGTTGATAATTATTATTTCCTTTTGGTCTATTTCCCCTTGTATTAGTATGGAATGCCCTTCTTTATCTCGTTTGATCAATGTAGGTTTGAAGTCTACTTTGTCAGAGATACGTATTGCTACTCCTGCCTGTTTTCAGGGGCCATTGACTTGGTAAATCTTCTTCCCGCCTTTCATCCTAAGCCTATGCTTATTTCTGTCAGTGAGATGGGTCTCCTGTAAGCAACAAATTGTTGGGTCTTCCTTTTTAATCCAATTTGTCAAACAGTGCCTTTGGATGGGTGAATTAAGTCCGTTAACATTAAGTGTTGGTAATGATAGGTATGTGGTGATTCCTGTCATTTAGTTGTCTTAGGTGTTTGAAGGTTTGATTGTGTGTACCTAAGTTGAGGTTACTCTCTACTGTCTTCCTTTTTCTTTTCCTGTGGTTTGGTGCTGCCTGTCTTTTCATGGTTAAGTTGGGTTTCACTTTCTGTGTGCAGAATCCCTTGAAGAATCCTTTGTAGTGGTGGCTTTGTGGTCATGTATTGTTTTAGTTTCTGCTTATCATGGAAGACTTTTATTGCTCCATCTATGTTGAATGATAGTTTTGCTGGGTAGAATATCCTAGGATTTATGTTATTTTCATTCAGTGCCCAGAAAATCTCACCCCACGCTCTTCTTGCTTTTAATTGTTTCTGTTGAGAAGTCTGCTGTGATTTTGATGGGTTTACCTTTGTATGTTATTTGTTTTTTTTCTCTCTTACAGCCTTCATTATTCTTTCTCGGGTCTCTATACTTGTTGTTTTAATGATAATATGCCATGGGGTAGCTCTATTTTGGTCTGGTCTGTTTCGTGTTCTGGAGGCCTCTTGCATTGTATGGGAATAGATTTCTCTAGATTTGGGAAATTTTCCATTATTATTTTGTTGAATATATTACGCATTCCTTTTGCTTGCACCTCTTCTGAACCTTCTTCAATGCCCATGATTCTCAAGTTTGGTCTTTTGATGGAGTCGGTGAGTTCTTGCATTGTCTTTTCACAGGTCTTGAGTTGTTTAACTAATAATTTTTTGGTTTTTCCTTTAATTACCATTTCATCTTCAAGTTCTGAGATTCTGTGTTCTGTTTGTTCTATTCTGCTGGATTGGCCTTCCATTCGTTTTGCAGTTCTGTTTCGTTCTTTTTTCTGAGGTTTTCCATATCCTGGGTGGTTTCCTCTTTAATGTTGTCTATTTTTGTCCTGAGTTCATTTATCTCTCTATTATTTGTGTTCTTTGTTTCACTTTGGTGTTTATACAGTGCTTCTATGGTTTCTTTTATTTCTTCTTGTGCTTTCTCAAATTCTCTATTTCTGTTGTCTTGGAATTTCTTGAGTGTCTCCTGTACATTTTGGTTGACCATATCCAATATCATCTCTATAAAATTCTCACTGATTACTTGCAGGATTTCTTTTCTTAGGTTTTCTTATAGGCTTCATTGGGTTCTTTGGCATGGTTTATCTTCATTTTGTTGGAATCTGGATTTTGTTTTCTTCATTCTCCTCTGGCTCCTGTACTAATTTTTTGCTGCGAGGAAACTGGTTTCCCTGTTTTTTCTGTCTTCCCATCAGTGCCCTTGGTATTGTTATTGTCCCTGAACTGTGTCAATTAAATATTTTCTAGCTTGTAGTAATAACAATGGTTATATTTAGAATGGAAGTGTGAGAGGAGAGGGAAAGTAAAGAAGGTAAAGAAAAGGGGAAAAACAAATAAACAAGCAAGTAAAAAGATGAAAACAAACAAACAAACAAGTTTCAAAGATATAAACAGGGAGAGGCAGTGTAGTAATCAACAGTAAGCTAAACAGGCATTAGAGAGACAGAGAGAGGATCAAAAAAACAATAAAAAAAAATCTCCTAGTTCAAATGCAATAAAGTTTCAGTCTTAATAATTTTGGTGTTAGTCCCTCAGCCTCCAATCCTGGAGATGGTGTCTCACAAGTAGTTCTGTAGTTGTCTCGTCAAAGGGGAAAAAAAACCCAAAAATCCCCCACCCCAAAAAAACCACTACAAAGTGTCCCAAGTTCAGATGCAATACAGTTTCAGTAAGTTTTTCAGCATGCAGGTGTAGTTTGGTTGTTGTCTCATCAAAGGAAGAGAGGAAAAAAAAGAAGAGTTTGGGGACAGTTCTGTGAATGTCTATCTGAGGCTGCGGCTCACCTGCCCACTGCTGTCAGCCTGCTGTTGCTGGAGGCTTTATTTATGCAGATCTCTGGGGTGAGCTTAACACTCACCTGGCTCTGCAGGCTTTGTTTATTTAGAGTTCTCCTGGGCACAACTACCTCTGTTACAAGCTTTCCCTTTCCAAGCACACTGGGGGAGGTGGTGCTACACACACCTTCTCCAGCTGGCTTGTTTATTTACAGTTCATGTGGGATGTGGGCCTTCCCCCCTCTCCTGTGGAGTTTTCCTCTCTCCACCACTTTTACAGGCTTTCCTGCTCCTGGTTGCTGGGCGTGTGCCACTGCTCCTGCCTTCGCCGGCCGGCTTGTTTATTTACAGTTCCATGAGGGATTTCTCCTCCCCCCTTATTTGGTGCTCACGGTGCCCTGCCCTCTTTGCTACATGTCTATTTTGTTGTTGTTTATTATTCAGTTTTTTTTTCTTTTTTCCCTGGGTCAGTCTGTCCAGGGGGCTATGCTGATCTGGCCCAGGGTTGTCTGTGGGACTACCATGTGCCGCTTAGCTCACCTTGTGGTCTGCGTCCTCCCAGGCAGTCTGGGAGCTGGCATCTGGCAGCACGGGGGCCCTCCTGGTTTCTCCATTTAACGTGGAGTGGAGATGCTATGTGCAGGCTGGAGGTGTGGAGGAGTCAGAGTTTTGCCTCTTCTCGGTGGTTTTTCCTGTAAAGTATATCTCCAGTGTCTCTCCAAGATTTTACTTTAGGAAGCATGCTTTCTGCTTCCTCCCTCTAGTTGCCATCTTGGAATCTCCTCCTGTTAAATTCTTTTACACATATTATTGCTCCCTTTTTACTGCTCCAAAATATATCTTTTGGGTCATATGTGGCGTTGCTTCATATTGAGTTGCATGAGTTCATTCTTTCCAGACTTCCAGGAGGTTGTCTGTATTGTGGAGATATGCTTTAGTGTCATTCCCAATTGTTGGATCTTCTGACCTTTTACTACGACAAATAGGCTACCTGGACTGTTTCTGATGTTCTTGTAAGCTCCAAGTTCTTCCCAAAAGATCTTCCTCATCAGCATTTTCTTTTTCTCAGCTGAGTTTGATTTCTGTGCACAGATTCAATCTTGAATTTCTCTCTCCTCTCTCTTCTTTCAATGTCTCTCTCTCTCTCTCTGTCTTTTCTTTTTAATTTGGTTATATGGTGATGCTATATAGCCCAGGCTGGCCTTGAACTTGTGATCATCCTGCTTTAGTCTTCCAATGCTGAAATTACAATTCAATCTTCACAAACGTTTGTCAGACTTTTCCCTTGTGAGTGACTTAGAGTTAGATGTGCTGTATCCATCATCTCGTTTAATCCTTCAGTAACCTGTGAGGTAGGGCGTCTTATCTCACTGATGGCAGAGGTGAGGGACCAGAAGTTATGTGGGTAACATAGTTGTCTCAAGAGGAAACAGTGAGTAAATGGTTGGGCAGTGCTTGAAGCCAAATGATTGGGCAGTGACCTACTGCTCCATGTTGCCTTCTTGTGTGGTCCTGTGACCACTGTCTATAGTTGTGGGTGTGTGTGTGGGGTTAGAAGTCATGTGCCCTGGGTACAGATCACAGGTTCCTACTTTTCCCCAAGGGACATAAGTCTCTGGCAAGTCACTTGAGGTCTTATAGCTTCAGGTTCCTCATCTGGAAAGTGGGGCTCCAAACAGTACTCTGGACTCATAGGCTATTGCAGGGATCCAACAGCATGAATGAACTTTGAAAGGTAAAAAGTGACAAATTTGCAGAGTTTATATTGTCATGGGGAATGTCAAAGTAACTGTACTGATGGAGATAAGATGATGTAGCAATGATGACTAAGCACATAGCCTGGAGGGAATGTCTTTCACATTCCCAAGCATCTTATCAAAAGGCCATAGTCTTCTGTTTCTTTCCCTCTCTCGCCTCTTAGAATTGCTACTGCTTTAAGCATCCCTGTGCTTTCTGTTAGTTTTAAAAAGATGGTCAAAGTCAAGGACTTTGAACCACAGCAGAAACTAAGAAATGGATCCCTTTTCCAAAGACCATCAATAATTCAGGAAATAAAAATGGCTTGAGTATAGGGGTGAGTATTGGAGTCTTTGATAATAATAATACTAGCAATAATCACAATAACCTTTTATGAATCAAAAACCATGCCAAAGTTTGACTTAAGTCACTGGGACTCTTGGTTGCAGTTCCAAAGTCATACCTAAATGGTCACAAGCACAAAAAATAATTTACTGATTCATGAAGTACAAAGTTTCAATACCTCTGACTTTGAGCATTGCTGCACCCAGGAGCTCAAATAATATCTTACAAACCCACTATTTTTGTCCGTGTTCCTCTGATTGGTTTCACTCTTAATCCAGTTCTTCCTTGGTATGGTGGCCATCTGCTCTGAGCTGACATCCTTATAGTTTAGTAAAGCTAGCAAAAATGCAAAGTTATAAAAATGTAACATGAAAACTTGACTTGGGCCTTTTTCAGGCTGATTATCCTAGCTTGGGTAATATGTCAATCCTTAAAGTGATACTTGGATCCAGTGGAAGAGCTGCTTTGGTTGACCAAGCCCAATTCAAATGCTCATCCTTAAAACCAGAGATGGAAAATTGGTCCATATCCAGATCACTTGATCTGAGAGAAGAAAAGGCAATTCTGTAAGAGACAACTCAGAAAAGTGAAGCAAAATTTGGGTTGGTAAAAATCTCATCTGCCCCATATAAATGATCAGATTTAGTTCTTACGATAATTACTGAAGCAGTACCATTTTCCCTGGTTAGATGAAGGACTGGTGCTTTGAGTGGTTATTGCTTAAGGCCACCTGGCTAGTCTTTGGAAGAGCTGGGTTTGAACCTGGATTTGGCTATGCCCTCATAACCATTTCCCTCCCACTCTCCCCCCGCTCCAGCATTTCTGTCCTACCTACCATTCCCCAGCTTCCCCAAGCACAGAGGATGATGGGAGTCGGTACTGGAACCCCAGGATTCAGCTAATCACATTAGCATCCCTCATACAGGGTTTCTTTAATGGCACACTCAGTGATGCAGTGAGGAAGGTCAATCCTATTAAGAGAAATCTTTACTAAACCAATAATTGGGGACTGCAAAGCCATTGGTCTTTCCAATGTCCCATCAAAGTGGCCTTATACTCAAGGGGAAAGCAACGGGCTTATCCATCACAGTAAATGTTCCCCTTGACATGATTCACACAGCTGGAATATGAACAAAGTATTGTTTACTTTGCTCAACACCACAATTAGTGAGAACCAAAATGTCTCCAGATGTACTCACTATAGTAAATTATTAGGTAATTAACCTTAATGCACCCTGCTCTGAATCACCAACTCACTTCTGCTCAGGAGCTGTTGAGAGCATTTTTCAGACATCAAATATACAGCCATATTGCAGCTTGGTGTCAAACACCATGAGTTTGAAATCGGTGAAAAGGATTTAGAATAGAACCAATTCCAAGAGACGGAGGGGAAAGCCATGCTTACTGTTGAAGGCAAAACACAGACTTTCAGTATAAAGACTGACTGACAAACATGAGGAACAAGAGGTGTCCTTTTAAGCAATCTCAAACTCTTGCTTTCTGTTTTTTTCCCCACTAGCAAGTTTAAGCCCTTATCAAGTCATGCTTAGGCTATTTTAATAGAGAACTTTGAAATGGTCTCTTTCTCTCTCTCCTTTCTAATCCTTTGTACCAGATTATTCTTTTTCAAACCCAAACCTTTTAACACCACCCAACTCATAAGTCATCAAGTAGCCCCATCTTGCTGGCAAATGGCTTCCAAACACCTTCGTTTAATTTTTAACTCTTTCTCAATGTAGATTTCCAACTGACTACTCCACTGTGGCTCAACGTGGTGCTGAGAGCATCAACCTGCTGTCCTCTGTGCCCCTCTGCAGTGTTCTGGCCTTAGTTCATGCTGCTTTCTAGGGCAGGGAAGGTGTGAGCCAGTACAGGTCAAGAGCATAGGCTCTGGGGAGAGGTGGCATGGAATTGAAAGCCTGCTCCGTTAGTTACTGATTCAGTGACTGTGGACATGATGGTTACTCTCCCTGTGGCTCAGTTTTCTTATCTATGAGAAGTGAATGCTAATAGAAATCACTCCAGAGGGCCCTTGTGAAGATTAAGGGACATAATGCATGAACTAGCTAGAAAAACAGTCATGGTGTGCAAGCACCCAGATGGGAAAAAACGGACATGGTGGTCTTGAGAGACCTGGCCAGCAGGGAAGGCCAGTGCTGGGTGGCTGAGGCCTGAGGCCTCTTGGCCCTCTAGAGGTTGGGGAGCCCTATCAGAGATTGTATTGTTTGCACTGTGGGCATGTACACTAGGGCAGGAAGTGCTGAAACCTACTGAATGCTCGTCCTCATGAGCTCTGTTTCTGTGTGCCATCAGTCACCAGTCTCCTACCACACACCAAGTCACTTGAATATTTTAAAAACCAAACAAACAAAAAAGCAAAGCAGCAGAAAGAGTGACACTGAGGGCTCACTAATAAAGTCACTGATCCTGAACCAGCTTGTCGTGCACCTTTTACACTAATGTGCATCTTATTTGAACTTTGCCCTTGTGACTAAAGCAAACAATAAAAGTAAGCTTTAGAGCTAATTAAGATGATATTTGCAAGAAGTTCCAATAATTAGAGCAAGGATATAACATGGAGGTTAGAAAAATGGAATCAAATCCTAATGTGGTATTTATGGATTATCTGTGCTATTTCAAGGCCTTTATACTGGGCCTTCTGACCTATGTAGTCTCAGCTTATGGTCACTAGGAGTCGCGTCTTTGATTTCACAGCTATTACTACCTCCTATTAGTTTTCTGAAAAAATGTACTCCTGCAGAGTCTCATTTCCTATCTGTTTGTTGGCTACTTTGGGCCAAAGGGAAAAGAAAAGAAGTGCTCTAAAACTTCCTCCCAGATCACCTGATGTTTTTGTTAGAATGAAAGAGGTGCAGAATGGACAGGTGGGAAGACAGCTCAATGCCAGCCTAGGATTTAGTGTGGAGAAGTGGTCTTGTGATGGGGTCCCCAGCAAGAGAGCTGGAGCCCACAGCAGTTTATAGATTGGGGGTAGATAAAAGAGGTGGGTGGGAAAGCCCCAGGAAGGCCACTGGGCAGGATATTCCTCTGACTGACTCTCCTATGATAATGGCTTAAGGATAGGTCATTTCTTCTAGGCTGGGTGAGGAGTTTCTAGTAAATGGTTAAAGGTTGATGTTTATTTTTCTTTCGGACCAGATGGAGAGTTTTTAGTAAGTCACTTTCGAGGGGGAGGGGGTCCAGTCCTAAAATGGCTTCCTTTAGTTCACCCCAACAATGTTTACCTTCATGCTGCACATGTGTGGTTTGGATGCATGAAAAGGACAAAGATAAAGGAAAGACTTGGATCACTGCCTCATTTTCAACTTGTACAAAAGTTATTTTTACCATTGCTGCCACTGTGCACCATGCATCTGTGCGTGTGACTCTTTGTTCTCATGTTCAAGTGTTATTTTAGGGTAAATATCCAGTAGTGGTTTTGCTGGGACAGAGAGTCTGTAAATTGTTGATTTTAGCAGGCACTGCTGACCAGAACGTCTCCCAGTTTGTGACCAGTCTGACAGAAGACCTTTCTTGTTACAGTCCCACCAACACTTCGTGTTCCACTTTAATTTCCTTTGCAAAAATTACAGCTGTCTTATTCTCCTAGGGCAGTCAAGGAATGGTGGTTAAAGTGATTTAATCTCTCACCTACCATGCTTAAATTTTTACAAGTGAAATGAACATGCACATTACTTTGGAAATCTTCATCTTCCTTTAAAAAAAATATACTTGTACATATCCCTGTCATTGGTGTTTGATGTTGACCCTTGTGGTGTAGTGGTAACCTTGTGAGTGGTCCATACCAAGGCAGCAGAGGAAAAGCCATGGTCAGGACAAGGTCAGGAGTCAGAGTGCTTTTGGGTTGGTGACACAGCCCCTGGAGTTAGGGTCCTGCTGAAAGCAGGTACTGAGACAATAGCAGGAAAAACGGCAAGCTGGAGAAGCAAACCGAGGAAGTAGTTGTTGAGAACAAGTCACTATAGCCCTAGAATTTAACGGGGAAGTATGTTAGAAGTCAGGGGAGGTGCTGGGGATAGGGGTAGGATTGTTTCAGACCAATTCATGCGGATGAAGTTTCCTTGATGCAATGGGAGGAAGGAAATAGGAAAGAAACATCTTCTGAAAGTCTAAAATCTCTTTTCTGGGAGATGCCCTCACTGACTTCAAAAATACAGATGTTTGTAATTAAGCAAAAAATATTTACTGATGTCTTAATAATATTTCAGTGTCTCTCTTTATTCCCTTGATGGAAAGAAAGCTGATTTGTAATTAGACATTTGTATCTTCTTTTCTCAGCCTCATATGTCTAGTCTAGGAGTTGGCACATTCTTCCATAAAGAGACAGGTGATAAATATGTGGCATTATGCTAGGAAAGTGGTGATGGACAGTGTGTGAGTGATTGGACCTAGCTATCATAATAAAGCTTTATTTAAAAAACGAGACAGACAGTAGGCTGGATTTGGATCATAGGCTGTGGTTGCTGCCTCTGGATTAGTTTTTAAAATGATAATAATAATAGCATTTATATTCCCTTTCGACTTAAGAATAAGAAGATGAACTGCTTAGTTTTGTGCCTGACATACAGCTTTATTTTTCTATTTTATTAATTTAAGTGTTAAATATATAGGAATTAATTTTATTATGATTGCAGTAATTATTCTTTAGAGGCCTATTTAAAATATCTGCTCATGAAAATATTGGCTGGGTCTGGTCACTCATTCTTGTGAAACTATGCACATAGAATTCTTTCTCCTCATTTGAGGGGCTCAGATGATTTTATGAAGGACCAACCATATTCCTTAATGCAAACCAATGATTCTTCTTGATGAAAGAAGTGAGGAAGATCCAAGTTTGCTAATTGTTCTTGGTGGAGGACATTGCCTGGCACTTGATCTTTGGACAAGCCTCGTACAGTAAATGGATTTCAAATTCAATTGGGAAGCTCACTGATCTCATGGATGCAGAGCCCCCTGAGGTTAGAAGTGTCCCAGAGCTGATTAAAAGGCATTTTACTGAGTGTTCTTCTTCAAAGTGAATGAGAATTCTGATGAGTACTGCTGTTTGATCTGAACTATTTTCTTTAAGTGGTGCCTTGATTTGCTGTTTTGATAACTCTGGTGAAGTGTGTTTGAACATTAGCAATGATTTAGCAGGCATTTCAACTTGTTTGTAATGCCTCAAATGCAGGAATTATCCTCTCATTAATACCACGGTTGCTATGTGGGCAAAAGCAGGTTGTGGGAGCATTAGAGTTAGGACCACCTAGAAACTATTTGACAGGTTAATTAATTGTCACAATTAGATTTCTTTCAGAGTCATTTTATGTCAAATCAAGCTGCAGAAGAAGCCACTGAAGGTGACTGGTACCATGCCTTTGGTTACTTACATGTGTTTGGCAGTTTCTTGTGACCAATCTATTGTCGATGTTTGGTGTCTTCTGAGAATGGGGCAGAATGTCATGCCATTGGCCATGAGGAAGGAATATCAGAATCCCATGAAGGGATACACTGCCATTGTCCCTTACTCACATGGCTGCACTCTGAGAAATGGGTCCTTAGGTGACTGGATTGTCATGAGAACTTCATGGAGTGCTCTTACACAAACCTGTGAGGTAGGTCAATCACTTGCCATGGCCTCTTGATGCAGTCAGGAAATGTGGTTAAAGACAAGATAAATGAGGGTGCTGCAGAGGAGCATTATTTTATAAACCATTGTAGTAAACTTAGTTTCAACACACTAAATAATGATACAAAGTATAGATAGTGAGTACATAAACCAGCAACAGTCATGTATTACCATTGTTAGGTATTGCGAGTGGTATATTGCTGTACTTTCTATATTTCTTTTCCACTGTTGGTTAAGTAGGATTGTTGACACAGCATCACCAAGAAGGTGTGAGTAATGCATTGTGCTCTGCTGCTGTGATGATTGTGATATCACTAGACAACAGGACATTTCTCAGCTTATGTAATCTTATGTGACCACTGTCATATATGTGGCCTGTGGTTGACTGACACCTCATTGTGTGGTGCATGGAGAGAAGTCTCTTGACAAAAAGTCTAAATTCTTTGACTATGAAGTGAAAAACTTGGGAAAAATTTCCAGTTGTGGTTTTTCTCTTCAGAATAAAAGAGCTCAGGGTGGTAGTCAACAGTTCAAGTTTAGGAGTCTCTATTTTTGTAATCTCAAACTATCCATAACCCATCCTATGTGGGATGTTAGAGGCTGAGGCTTTAGGAATTGAGAGGTGTGGGAGAGGGCCCTGGCACCACCACTAAGGTTCATAGTGGCTTTGAACCTCAGCTGCAAATAAGGTAGCCAGCTTGTCTCCATTTTCTTGGGAGTTCTCCTGGTTTTAAAAACATTAGAAGTGTCATGTCCTGGGAGCCACCTTAGTCTCAGAGAAAGTGGGATGGTTGTTCATCCTCTCTGAAATGAGGACCAAAGCCTATCTTATATGATAATTAAGAGGATGAAGGATAATTGTGGCTCAGAAAGGGTGTGCCTCATGAATGGAAGGTGAGAGGACTCAGGGAGGCTGCATTTGTGGCATACTGACAATGCATGCTGGGATTGAGACTGTGATAGAGGTACTCTTGGGATCAGGTTGATCAAAGATGAAAACTTCTTTTTGGGGTGAGTAATACATATTAAGTTGCTGTTGCAAACAGTGTTAAGTGCCAAAGTGGGGAAACTCATGTGCTAGATACTACACTAAATTAGTGGGGATACTGGAAAATGCTTAAAATCATAGTTCCTATGAGAAAAATGACCCATTTTCTTTTTATCTGGTTAATTCTTTAGAATAATAACAACTAACATTTATGTGGAATTATAAATTTTAATTGCCCTTACATAAATTTATTTAGTCAGTTATAAGTTAGGTGTTTCTGAAAAATGCATCCCTTCATTCAAAGGAGAAAAAAAAGAGTAAATTATTTCTTCAAAGAGCATATTCCATACTATCTCCCTATCATTAGGAGCAATTTGACTGGCAAGATTACCTGCATTTATTTATGTGTAAATAAATTATTAAAGTATTATACTAGCAAAAAAAAAAAGAAAGGGTGTGCCTCAGTGAGGTTGGATAGGGACACCCTCTGCAGAAAGGGGTAGTTAACAGCTACTGTGAAGAACAGTTGTGAGGATTTACAGATAGGAAACAAAATGGATACAAAATGGACTATCAGGGTATGTGGCACAAAGCTAGCAAAAATAACTGGTAGCTGCTTTTCTGTCAAAAAAAGATAAAAAGAACACATTCAGGAGGCCTGAAGAAAGAGTTAGACTGAACAGGAATTCATGCTTTCCACAAGTATTTATGGGTCAAATGTTGGTTTTGACCAACATTTATTCATGAAGGATACAGTCTCCCTGATAAGACAGACACTGTTAAAACACAGATAGAAAGGAAGGCATGACAGTGGAGAGATCATGATGCTATGGGAGCAGCTTAAAGAGGAAGAGCTGAACTGGTCAGGAAGAGGGTGGAGGTGGCTTGCTGAAGGAAGTGACTTGCTGTGGCATTGCTGGACCTTGAGAGAAGGAGGGCTCTTAGCAGGGAAAGGTACTAGATCGGAGCCCAGTGAGGGAGAAGAAATAGAAGACTGAGGGGGTATCAGGAGAGAAAACGGGAAGAGGGGATGGTGGGAAGGGAAAGGTCGAGTGAGGAGAGGTTTGTGTTAATCTTAAGAGAAGAGTGGGAAGGCATTTAAAGAGCGTCAGGAAGAACGGACCAAGCAACAAGCAAAATAACTGAACTTGCATCTCATTAGCTTCTAGATGAAACTACCAAGTTTCAGTAAGTCAGAGGGATAAGCACAGGCTAAATGTTACTGCAAGGGCAACCACCAAATCCAAGATGTGGCACATTGTATAGGACAAATGACATGACCTAGTTGTCTAACAAAGCAATGACGCAAAACAGAAAGTGGGGACAAGTTTGTCAAAAAGGCTTAAAAAAAAAGCAATTAAATACAATGCATAGATTTCGTTTTTTCAAAAGAATCTTTGAGTCAATCAAGAGGATATGTGAATAGGTACTCATATTTAGACATTATTAATACTGACTGAGGAAATGACACAGTAGTTATGTCTTTATAAAGTTCTTATTGAGTCTTTAAAAGTATTATGACAGAAATAACATGACATTGGGGGTCAGCTTTCAAATTTTCTGACAAAAAATGTGCAGAGGATGAAGGTCATAGAAAAAATAAATTTACAAAATGATTCTAATTTTTGGAACTGGCTGATAGATTTATGGACTTTCATTATAGCATTCCTTCTATGTTGTGTAGGTTTGAATATTGTCGTAGAAAGAAGTTAGGTTTACAGGTTGTGACAGTGAGATGATAATATGATCAAATCTGCATGAATAAATTGCCCTGGTCCAGTTTTTAAGTCATATACTGGGTGAAATATATAGATGTAACGAAGTCATTCTAGAGCAAGGAACAGCTGAGTAGAGATATATATGCTTCTTTAATCAAGAAAGAGTGAAGAAGAAGCAGAGAATGGGGACTGCATATGGTGAGCTGGTTGTTCATCCAGAGAGTTTTTGAGATCCAGGCAACAGCAGCTGGAAACAGTAGCTCAATTTTCCTTTGGAATCTTGCACCTGTACAGTAGGGCCTGAGTCTACCCCAGCTTCAGAGGAGGGTTACAACTCTTGGCCAACTGGAGTCCAGCATCAGATTGGTTACCGCAGAGGCTGGTTCAGGGAAGGCAACTTACTCTCTTCTTCAACCAATAGATTCAGACCTGAGACTTCTGCTGAAAACTCCTGAACTAAATGCTCTCATCTTTCACAGTTTTGAGGACATGAGTCTGGAGCTTCTGTCAGCTGTTTTTCCACCATATGGATAAATCCAGGAATTAACCTCCAATGACATTGCTTTCAGACTCTGGGTCCAACCAGACCTGAAACTAGATTATACTCAACCTCTTCATTAGATTTAGGAAGCAATCTCTCTCTCTCTTTTTCCTTTAGAGAGTTGAGATGGGCTTCTTTCACTTAATACTGGATCCTTCTTCCTCAATAGAACCCCAGCAGCACGGCAACTAAGAGAAAGAATGGACAAATGGGACTTCATAAAATTAAAAAGCTTCTGCACAACAAAAGAAATGGTCTCTAAACTGAAGAGACCACCCACAGAGGGAGAAAATATTTGCCAGCTATGCATCAGACAAGGGACTGATAAACAGAATATACAGGAAACTTAAGAAACTAAATGCTCCTAAAATGAATGAACCAATTAAAAAATGGGCAACAGAACTAAATAGAACTTTCTCTTTTTTTTTTCCTGCAGCTAATGTTAATTTTATTACCGAAATAGATATACTTAGCTAGATGTTAGCTCTCTGTGGATCTGTTAGGTTTAGTGAACTGATCTTTGATTGGAAAGACACTGTGACCTTGACTTCTGTATGCTGCCAGGAGTGTGGGGGACAAATGGAGCATTAAACCTTTGTGCAGGAGGTGAGAATAGTACAGGAGGAGCCCTGCCGAAAGGTCTCGGTTACGACAAAAACAATCCTGGGATCTGGGCCTGGCCAGCTGCTGAACGGTGATGCCATTTCCTGGTATGGCAATGAGTCCATGATGGGGACATTTGTTTGTGGTTTTTTGTTTTCTTCATTATTCTATGCCCAGGGTCTGGAAGAGTATCTGCCACTTAGTAAGTGCGCTAAATATCTGTTGAATAAATGAGCGGTAGAACTTTCTCAAAAGAAGAAATTCAAATGTCTAAAAATCACATGAAAAAATTCTCACCGTCTCTAGCCATAAAGGAAACGCAAATCAAAACCACACTAAGATTCCACCTCACCCCTGCTAGAATAGCCATCATCAAAAACACCACCAACAACAGGTGTTGGCGAGGATGTAGGGAAAAAGGAACCCTCTTACACTGCTGGTGGAAATGCAAGCTAGTGCAACCACTCTGGAAAAAAATTTGGAGGCTACTTAAAAATCTAAACATAGATCTACCATTTGATCCAGCAATCCCACTCCTGGGGATATACCCAAAAGACTGTGACACAGGTTACTCCAGAGTCACCTGCACACCCATGTTTATTGCAGCGCTATTCACAATAGCCAAGTTATGGGAACAGCCAAGATGCCCCACTACTGACGAATAGATCAAGGAAATGTGGTATCTATACACAATGGAATTTTATACAGCCATGAAGAAAAAAGAAATCTTATCATTTGCAAGTAAATGGATGGAATTGAAGAACATCATTCTGAGCGAGGTTAGCCAAACTCAGAAGACCAAAAATCGTATGTTCTCCCTCATATGTGGTCTTTAGATCTAGGGCAAATACAGCAATGTTGTAGGACTTGGGTTACATGACAAGAGGAGAACATATATGGGAGGTATGGGGTTAGATAGAAAACCCAAAACATGAAAGCATTTGATGTCCCCACTCCAGAGGAATTAATACAAAAACCTTAAAGCAACAGAGGTCAACACAAGAAGGGGATCAGGAACCAGTGTAAAGATCAGTTAGAGATGAGTCAACCTGGCTTGTGACACATTTGTACATGGAAGCAATGCTAGGAATCTCTTTGTATAGCTATCCTTATCTCAACTAGCAAAAATGCTATGTCTTTCTTATTGCTTTTTTCTACTCTTCAATGGAACTGGAGAAAAGCACAGAACATGTTCTGCCTGGAAGGGAGGTGGGAGGGGAGGAGGAGGTGGGGGCAGGGGCAGGAGGGAGAAATGACCCAAACAATGTATGCACATGTGAATAAATGAATAATAAAATAAATAAATAAATAAATAAAACTGGATCTTTTCTGAATGATACAAAGTTTTGGAAATTTTTGAGGCTTTGCCACATTTACACTGTGCATTTCCCCGTTAGCAGTTCATAACTCATTTTAGAAGTTTCTCAGTGTCTGCCTGCAACTTAACTTCTATGAAATGGTCAGCCCATGTTCTCCTTCTCCCTGCTATAAATCTTCCAAAATTTCAAACTTACATGCTCACAAACTACTTTTTAATGGCAACCTGGCTATTCTATTGAAATCATTGTAAATGGTAATTAGTAATCTGAAAGATAATGTTAGTTAAATTAAAATTTAAAATCCATCATGCAAAACGAGTCAGATCAGAGTGGAGCTACCAACAAAAGAAATGAATCAGAGTGTGAAAGAAGCCCTGCACAACCCTAGAAATAAAAACGTGCAAATTTCTCAGGGAATAATCATTGTCTCGATTTTTACTTGTAATTATAATTTAATTATGAACCTACTTTTGCAACATTTTAAAAGTACATAGTTAGCATTTAAGTACTTTCCATATAATTATCTGTTATTGAACCCGCTCATTATGAAGCAGTTGCTGCATAAATTACTGTGCTTTGTGTAAAAATATTTTTCACTTCAGATTGACTTGAAGTAAAATAAGACAAATCATTTGAATGTACTTACTAGTTCCCTGATATTGCACACAGATTTGAACTTGACTGTCTAAAGAAGGAAGGATAGGTGAACTATGGCTTGCTTTGCTTTTTTTCTTTCTAAGAATTGACTTCTTTCCTCATTGTTTTTGTTAAGATATTCCCAGGGAATACATATAAATCCTAGTGCAGACATCACAGAAGAAAGAACCATATTCTGTTGAAAATCTACTGTGTTCTCAGAACACATGTTCTGTCCCCTGATGTCAATGGAGAGAAAAAGAGTAAGAACTAACTTTTGAGCACTGCCTTTGGTATCTTTCCTAATTCAAATCTCCCATCATCCCTGAGGGAATTTAATAACAGGTGTATACTTACACTGCTCCATTTTATAGATGATGAAACTGAAGTCCACAGAAGCCCTCATTTGCACAAGGCTGCATGGTTGGGGGACGTGAACTAGTATTTAGACAAAGCAGTGTTGTCCCTGGATTCCAAAGGCCAGAAAATTCTTGTTCTCATCAGAGGAAGAATTTAAGAATGGATACAGAGGAGACTTAAACTGGAGCAGGTTTATTAATGCTAACCAAAGTGAGAGCGAAGCAAAAGTGCCCTCTCCAGATGGGAGGGTGGTCAGCCTCAAGAAGAGGCACTGAGCTGGTGGGTCCTGAGACCTCAAGCACTGACTGAGGTTTGAAGACACGGGGGTGGTCAGTCCTAGAAACTGGGTTATATGTCATCAACTCCTCCCATGTGTCAGTCCAATGAGGTCTTGACCTTGCATGGTCAGACTGGGGCTGTCATTTTTCACAGGCCATGTGGACTTCAGGTCAGCAAGACCCAGCTGTATGTCATAAGTCATTCAGTTGAGGTCAGTGGTCTAGAATGTGATTCCTTACTAATACCCAAGCCCTGGTTCTTAGCCAGTGGGATTTCCAGCTCCCTGTATCAGTGTCACTCACAGGCTACACACTTCACAGTAGACCTTCCTTCACCAGAGGGTTGGCTGAAGATACTGGGAGAACCCCAGGAGCCACTGCTGGGAAAGTGCTCTGATTTGGCTTTTCAGTATGTATATCCAAAAAGGACCTGTGGGCCACCATTAGAATGCCTGGGCATTCAGCCCACAGCTCACTCTCTGCGCTCTGGGGAGACCAGGCAGGATGGAGTGCGTGTCTTACACAAAGTGGGTGCTGTAGAGAAACAGGGATGGAGGTACCATCCTGTCTGTATTCGTGTGCACTATTTTTTTCTGAAATCCTGGGGCTTGAGAGCTTGCTCAGGTATGAACACGGAGTTGAGCTCAAACAGCTTTTATTGTGAAACTTCATTTATTCATGTCCATGGATCAGTTAAAATTAAATGCTTCCACAATATCTGAACATTATCCTATAAATTATGATTGAATTTCAAGTTTTAAAAGAAAGGTATAACACCTTTCAGGAACACTGAAGCCCATGAAGTCGCTGTAGATTTTTGGTGCCAGGTTTGAAGGAAAATGACAAGAAAACCCAGACTAATACTTCTCAGGTGTGTATGCCATGCCAGGCACTGTCTGGGTGATGATCAAATGTGATCACATTTAGAACGACAACCAAGATTAATTTTCATTTTCTTTTGCAGGTGAGAACACTGAGGTTGAGCTAACTTGCCCCAGTCAGCAGAGGAGTAGGTCTCTTTGAGTGTGAGGACTGAACATGGATGGCAGCTTGACTTCTCCTCACCCCCTAAGACCTGTTGTCCTGCCACTTTCTTGTCCACAAAGGACCCATGTGAGCCTATGGCCAAGGTAGGGACTCACCTGGGTGACACCCCTTCTTAAGATCCTCAACTCCATCGCATCTGCAAAGTCCCTTTGACATCAGATCCCCAAGTCCTGTGGACATCTTTGGGACAAGAATCATTATTTTGTTTACCACACCCAGCCTAAATTCCTTGGCAAGCTTCCTGGTGCGTGTAGGAAGACTCAGTTCCTTCCCAGAGTGTGAGATCTGATTCTTGTCCATGTCTTGACTTTGTCTTAGCCTTTGTCTGCTTGTGTAAGTGTGCACGCTTGTTCTGCCTCATGACCTTTCACTGTGCTTTTCACTTCTTCTGGATCCTTTCCTCCTTCCCTTATCTCCTCCTACAGTTCTCAGTTCATGCATCCTTTCATTTGGGAAGGCTTCCTTACACCTTCCATCCTCTGCCTCCAAGGGCAGATCAAAACTTCCTGGTATAATACTGACAGCAGGGCTCCAGCGTTGTCCTGTAGCTTCCATTAAAACAAGGACTGAGTCTGTTTTGTTCCCTGTACCTATATGGTGCTTCCATATCAGTGAATGCTCAGTCAACATGTGTGGAATAAGCACAGATACATAGGTAGGTTAATTAAGTGGAGAAAATACTTTAAATAATGATTTAAAGCAATTGAAGGAATTCAACTGATCTGTAAGTCACATCCATGATTTTTTTTACTTGCTTTCTCTCTTTTGACTCATGTTGTCATGAGGGAGAGAAAGTGTTAATAGTATTCATCATGAATACTATTACACCTCACATTCTGCCATGTGGTATTTAGCTAATAAATATTTGGACAGTGAAAGAATGAGTGGATTTTTTTTTTTTACTTTACTAAGATGTTTCATCAGCTGGACTCATTGCTCCTTGGAGCAGTTGACCACATACCATCCATCCTCATTCAGCACATCTGAACTTCCTTAGCAAGCTTCTATCTTCCCATCACACCTGGTTCTTGTAAGCATCACTTCTCCCTCAGTGCAGGCTCAGGCTTGGAATCCCACAGAAGGAGTCCCTGCTGTCATGCAGGAGAGATATTTCTCCACCTAGAACCTTTCAGTGAGTGAGATGGTCTCAAGCCAGTGTGAACCAGCTGGAAACTAACCAGTCGAACTGGAACAGTGATGAAAACCCATCCACAGTACAGAAAACTTAAAGGGCAACATACAGTGCTACCAAATAAAAACTGCTGATGGCCAGAAGACTGACCTCCTCATTTTCAGATACGATAAAGTAGGCATCCGCCATGTTCAAGTGACTCTCCACACACTACCTTCCCCAATGGCAATAGTTACCAGGGGAATCTGGACATTAAGTCTGATGTATTAGACTTTTATGTATTTATTTTTGGTGGTATGAGTTTAAATATGCAAGCCCTGACATGGGCTGCATTTTTCAACTTTATGACCAAGCAATGTTTGCTGCAGATTGATAAATAGAAGCATCAGGAGGTGTTGGAAGTAGGAGAGCAGCACTGAGATTTTTTTCTCTCTCTCCTCCAATTATTGGAAGAAGGAGAAAAGTTTGAGGCAAAGATAAATGGAAATTATCCATTCACTTCAAATATATTACTCCCCAGATCTCCTGTCTGGGTAAATCAGAGATATTCACAACTACAGATAATGAGATAATTAAAAACTAGTAAATATAAATATTAGGTAACTTCTACTATTAAGTCCAGGAAATGTATCTGATTATGAAACACTGACTCTGTATTTTGAAATCTCATATCAATTATAAGAGACACTTTTACAGATTTCCCTAAGAAACATTTACACAAAACTATATTTTTATACACTGTAAAACACTGAAGTATAGATTTAATCAAAACTGTAAATAAGACTAAAGGTATGCTGTAAGTGTGAAATATGCAACCATAAAAAATCTTAGCAAAATTTTAAATCAATTTCACCCTGAATTATATTGCCTTTCCTATTTCTCGATCTCGCTCAGCCCACAACCTTCTCTTTCCCCACTTCACCTAAATCCTCTTTCATTGGAGAGTAGACATTTTGGGGAGAAAACACGGTGGTTTTATGTCCCTGTGTCTATTGAGAAGGAGATGTAAATGTGGACTCCATATTTTTCTGCATATTCCAGTCTCTGCCTGTATTCAACAAGAGTGCAGGCTTTGGTACAAGGCTGGGAGTTTTGAGTCCTGCCTCTGATCCCAGTTCTGTGCCCTAGGCAAGTGGCTTCATCTGTCTGGGTGTGACTTTCCTTGTTTGTAAATGAGATGTATGGTGCTCAGCTATCAGGGTGGTGAGGATTAGAAGAGAGGATGCAGAAGGTTCCTGGTACCGCTTAAGCACTCAGGTTTTGCTCTCACGGCAGCACTGTGTCAGCCATCATACGCTTTGTGTTTCTGAATGTAGTTGAGATTTTGTTCTCAGAGCTCCATGTTATGTTTGGTAGAGATACACCACCAATGAGGGCCAAAAAGGGATCAAAGTCACCTTGTGTCTTGGTGACATAACTTGCTTCAGAGTCAGAGGAGCTCTCATTCTGTGTTTTCTCCAAATCAGAACCTTTCAGAGAACTTGATTTCTGGAGGTCTCCCTTTGTAACATGCCTTCGTCTGACTCACCAAATTGAAGCCACTCCTTCAGGTGTAGGTTAAATGGTACATGAAAGGGGTGGGAGGACCTGGATATTTTAGTTCACATGCAGCACTATGGTTGAATTACCAACTTGTCTTGGTTTGCCCAGGATTTTGTTAGCATTAGGACTGGAATCCCTTCTGTCCTAAACATACCCAAAGGTTGGCAAGGTTCATGAAAATATAGGGCTGTGATGGGAATGGAGAGTGATTGTAATTGGGTGATGGAAATGTTCTAAAATTAGATGACTGACAAGACTGTAAATATACTACAATTCATTGACTCATGCTCTTGAAACTTGAATTTTATGGCAGGTAATTTGTATTTCAATAATGCTGCTTAGGAAGGAATTAAGAGATTATTATTTTCATAATAAAGCATCTGACTTTCTGATAGCATCTTGTCCACAAGATGAATGTATATATTAGGAATTCGAAGTGAATTGCCCATTAGTGGGAAAAAATTTTAAAAGACCCTCAAAACTGAGTCTATTTCATGCTCGATTGGGCAAAGGCACGAATTAACAAAATGTTCAAACAGGACACCTTAGCAGTACATAGGGAAACATGAAATGCATATAGTCTTTGACTCAGCAAAGTCATTTCTGGAAATTTATTCCATGAAGATAATTGTCAAGTGTGCAAAGGTGTCTATGAAAGGATGTTCATCACAGATGGTCTATATTAGAAATAATGCCTTAAAAATGGAAAGAACCTAAATTTCCATTAGTGATGGAAATTTTTTGGATGAGTTATGGCAGAATCATACAATGAAACACCTCATACTGTAACACCATCGAGATGAGAACATAAACTCACACCCTCATTGAGGGTGACCAATGTCTCAGCTTGCCTGGGACCATCTATGTTTCAGCAATGAAAATGCTGAGGTCAGGGAAATCCCAGTGGTCCCAGGTGAAGGGGGACAATTGGTTACCAATCTATCTATAGAAAAACAACTAACAGGTGTCACCTAAAATTTATCAGAGGGGTTGTCTTGGGATGGTATATTTCAAACCAGCTTAAATTTCTTTGTTAGGATTATTTGGTATTATCTGAATTTTTATTAGATACATATTTAAGAAGAAAAATTTGCACTAAAAATAACTTCTGTTGACACATTAACAAGAATGTAGGACATTAAGTATGTGGGAAGAAAAAATTTTTCTTGCTTATTTTTTACTTCATTTATTTTATATGATTTAACTTACCATTTGCAGGAGATCCGTCTACATGTAGATATCTGAGCACATAAATGCATCCACACAAATACATAATTCAGGGAGTCTTGCTGCTTTGTTTTCAGTTATAACATTGTGTGTGGCTAGCACAGTACCTGGCACAAAAGAAAAATAAATATGTGCTTATTAAAATCTGATAAAAACTATTGATCAAAATTAGAATGAAATATCAAAGTAATATCTTTACAATATTTGATCAAATCAGAGAAGCAAGTCATTATGCTTAAATGACAGCATTGATCTGGCTATTTTAGCTCTCTTCCAAGATTAATTGATTAATGGCTTGATTGGGTTGACTGATGGATCCCTCTGGTGTTTTTCAGTTTTGATTTCCCCCCATGATAACACAATGCATGTCTATTATATATGTCAGAAATTATTGTCAAGCCAAAACACAAAATTAATGAGCTTCTCTAGAGCCTAGCCACAGCTAGTGCTTTTCTCACACCCACTTCCCAGGCCTTTTCTCTATATAAAGCAAAGCAATGTGAGTGTGAGTGTGCATGTGTGTCTATTTGTGTGTGAGTGTGCATGTGTGTCTATGTGTGTGTGTGTGTGTGTGTGTGTGTGTGTTCTATGAGTGTGTATATGTGTATGTGTATAAACAGCTGCCGTTGTCCATGGAGAGTCCCTTCACGATCCCCAGTGGATGTGTGAAGCTGTGGATAGCACCGAACACTAAGTAGACTATGTTTTCTTTTCTATATGTACATACCTGTGATAAAATTTAATTTATAAATTAGGCACAGAAAAATAGAGATAAATGCAGTGAATAGAAAATAGAATAATTAAACAGCATATTGTAAAAACAAGTTATATGGGTGTTGATTCTGCCTCCCTCTAAATCTGTCGTTGTAATTTCACCTTTTCACTTACAGGAATCACTTTACAGCTCCTCTTGGCATATTCAATTGACAGCATCACTATTCTTAGACTTTGGGGTCACTATTAAGTAAAAATTAGGATTTTAAAAATAAGCTTTGTGATACCACAGCAGTTGATCTGATAACCGAGGTCCTATAAACACAGTGTGGGCACTAGACCATGGTGATCCCTGTCCCAGGCAGGGTTATGGGGGACTCCATAGGATACATAGAATAGCATGTGGGTTAATATTACTGTGAGTTATTTGTAGAGTTTTCCATACGGTATTTTTGAACTATGGTTGACTCAGGTAACTGAAACCACAGAGTGTAAAGCCATGGATAAGAGGACAGTGAGGTAGGAATATGGGTGTGCAAAGCATTTAACAGAACTTAAATCACTTCATGCTATGGCCTTTGTTTTCACATTAAATCTTTGATCTGCATCAACACATGCACAGTTTCCACATTACTTCCAAGAGATCTATAGCATAGACAGCTCACACTTGAAGGGTGTTCCCTTACTTTGAAATGAAGTTTCATTTCAAATTGTCCAATTGGTGTCATTTTTAGAAGTGCTTTATTTGGTCTCACCACCAAATAAGAGCATAGACCACACCCAGAAGAGTGCCTGGAATCTTCCTTTCTCATACCTTCTATGCAAGGGGCAGCCTTCAGGAGCTGGGAGTACTCTATCAAGTCAAGGCTGCTCAGTAGTAATTTTCTAAGAGCCCACAGTGCAGAGGAGCCCAGGTGACCTGCATCCTTCAGAATGAGTCCTCTGTGTCCATATAGGAAAGTAGAACCCTTCCCCTCATTTTTATCAACCAAACTGTCAGCAAGACCCTTGTGTCTATTCCAGGCTGTTCAATACTCTCTCTTGGCTTCTCTTCTCTCCTAATCTGAGTATTACTATCAATTGCTACAGCCTTTTAACTCACTCCAATCCTCTCTGCTCTTCTCTTGTTCCCTGGAGTCTGTTATTCATACAGAATCTCTGTGTCTTAATTCAGATCCCATTATCTCCTTCATAGCCTTCCATGGCTCTCAGGATGGAATACCAGGACTTGAGTCCCAAGCAACTGCGTCTCTGCTTCCCTCTCCACGTTCTTCTCAAACTTCTTTCACATTCTTACTTCCACCCCAAAGACATGCGTTCTTAAGCAGTCCTCATTCAACTGCACTCCTACATTCCCGGCTGCTTGGCTGTGTGTCCATCCGTGCACCAAGTTCTTTCCAGCTCTGTGGTCTATGCAAGGTTTGTCCCCTCTGCATGAAATTCTTTTCCTGGGTGGATCATTGTCCTCAATTCTTCTTAGCACTTTGCCTTATTCCTCTTTGTGCTGCTGTAACAGAATACAATTGACCAATTATTAAAAAACCATTCATTTCTCACCAGTACTGAGGCTAGACGTCCAAGATCACAGCACTGGAAGGAAACAAAAGGCCTAGGAAATAAATGTCTTGTCTTAAGGCCATATGGTTGTAAGTGGTGCAGCCCACTTCTCTGAGACAAGAGGTTTCCATGAAGCCACATGGCCTTTAAGACATATATATATCAAAGGAATGAATGAGTGAGCAAGTGAAAATGAAAATTAGGAAAGATGGTTTGCAACGATTGGCTTCCTGTGCATATTTTGTTTTTCACATGTAATTCGCTGGTGACATTTGCTACAAGTGCATGTTTGAAGATTTCACTCCAGACCCAAGGAACCATGTCCCATCGGGTCAGGGGCATAGGACTCTGAAGTTTCAGTACTTGGCACCCAGTTGATTCTGACATAAACCATGGGTAGGAACCACTGCAGTTGTAAGTGTGGGGTATAGGGGGCAATGGAGTTTTGCAATAACCCAGGATATGGTTTGGAGTCTGCATTTGTGCTGTCAGCTTGAGCTGACCTTATCTGGAAAAGGGAAACCTGCCTTCACTTTTCATTGGAAGCTTTGTGGCTCTTGGAATGTTTTGTGTTGGGAGTCCCATCTTCCAAATGGTCCCTGAGAACTTTCAACACTGTCTGCCTTCTATCACTTTCCATATTACCTCTACCCAGAGGAAACAAGATATTCCAATAAACCTGAAATTAATCTTCTTGCATTAGTGTGTAAAACTTCTGGATTATAAACTCCTCTAAACCAGGAGACATGATCCATCTATCTATTCATACATCTCTCTCTTAGTGAGCAGACTGCTACAAAAATAGTGCAATAGAAGATACTTATTAAATTTAATTTTGTTGAGAGTGGAAAAAAGTTCCACAGTTTGGAGAGCATGATGTATTGAGTTACCCTCGGGCTTGGTCACTGTCATCAGGAAAGCAGTAGTTTGTACTTTTCTTCACTCTGATGAGTATCTCTACAGAAACTTAGAAAATCTGCACTCCTCCTACACAGGACCAATGAGGGTTCCTTGGGAGCAATGTTGTAGGGAAAAATGCTTAGAGGTTTATTTGGTCAGATAGATGGGGGTTCAAATCCTGGTCTGCCATTTGTTTCTCAAATGTCTTTTGGCAAGTCTCTGGACCTCTGTAAGCCTTAGTTTCCTTAATTGCAAATGAAAAAATTATACTTGGCTTCTGGAGCTGAGGTGTAGGTATCAGGCTGTACCTATATGTACACAAAGCTCATTTAAGATCATTTGAGATCATTTAGGAGTGTCATTTGTTTTTACAGTTTTTCAAATGTAGGAAAAGACAGAGAATAAAAATGCATTCACCTATGGTGTCATTCATCCATCCTTCCTCTATCCATCCTTCCTTCTACCAACCATCTTCCATCTGATCCATTCAGCAATATTTATTAGGCCTGACTGTGGGATTCTTTCATTCATTCATCTGTTATGTGCCCACCATATGCTTAAGGTGTTGCATGTACTGAGTGGTAGTGACGTAAGGGTGAGAAAAGAGTCATGGCTCTGAATTTCATGGGGCTTAGAGTCAAGCAGGAAGGAAACATTAATGAAACAATCACACGAGTGTATTCACATTAGTGTATCTAATGCCACATCTGATAAAGGCAGTGGAAGAACTGCCACCAACAGGAGAGCTATGGTCATGATGGGGAAGATAGGCCAATCAATGAGATCATGAAATTTCCTCAAGAGAATGAAGACTGTACTGAAGTCTAAAGACGAAGTCAGAGCTAATTAGAAAGAAAGGCCCAGGCCAGTGTTATGGGAGGAGGTTGCAACCATAGTGTGCTGGGATGGGGGAGTTGATGGATGGGAAAGAGTGGGAACCGTGGGTGTGCCAGGACAGAAAGAGAAGGCAAAAGAAAGGTGAGGAAGGCCTGTGGAGAGCTGGGCACAATAGATCCTGTAGCATTCTGGTGACCATTTTCAGGAGTTTGGTATAGATCATTCAAACCTTACTGGGGTTGGGGCCAGGCAAAGTGGCTAATGCTTGTCATCCTAGCTATTCAAGAGCCTAAGACTGGGAGGATTGCAGTCCCAGGCCAGTCCAGGCAAACAGTTAGTGAGACCCCCATTGCAGCCAATAAAAGCTAGATGTGGTGGTGAGTGCCTGTCATCTCAGCTACTCGAGAAGCCTAAATAGGAGGATTGCCATGTAAGCTAGCCTGAGCAAAAAACAGAAGACCCTAAGTGAAAAATAACAAAAGCAAAAAGGGCTTAAGTAGTAGGCCCTGAGTTGAAACCTCAATACCACCAATAAAAAAATATAATAAAATTACCAGAGTTGGAGGGGGGCTTTTCAGCCCAGGTGTCTGTTAGGGGAGGGGAAGAACAGGTTACGGGGCACTGTGAGCGTGGGAAGATCGTTGATGTCATCTGTTATTCCAGGATCCTGGAAGGAAGTTAGGGACAGAACTTGCAGATAGATGAGCTGGCAAGTGAACAGCCTAGGATGGTGTGACAGCAGTGTACCTGGGCATGCTAAACAAGGGTTCCAGCAAATTCAGGTAGTTTTTCAGGTTTGGGAAGTGTTTTCTCACATGGATTGTAAGACATAAATAGAAAGAGGAAGTCAGGGCATTTCAGACTGGTGGGAGCAAGCAGACGAAGTTATAGACAAGGGGTCTTGTATAGCGTATGTACAGGAAGCAGAGGAGAGAAGAAAAATAAATTTGGCATAATACTATGTAGCTATTGTGAAGGTCTTTCCTGGCAATGTGATTAGTCATCCATCTTTTGGTCTCAATGCCAAAAATCTAGAAAAAATAACCAACAAACCAAAACTAGCCCAAACTGTCTTAATGAATAAGGGAAATCTATTTGATTGTGTAAATGAAAATTACATGTGTAAGGTCTTCAGTTAAAGCTGGATTCAGGTGCTCAAAAAAAGATGCCAAGACATTTTCTCTCTCTATCACTTGACTCTTCTTTTCTTCAGATTGTCTTCATTCCTAGGAAAACTCCTTCTCAGTGGCAAGATGGTGCCAGCAGATCTTGGGTTACCTCCTACCAGCTAGATGACTCTGATCATACAGACTCTGTCATCAAGAGTTTTAGCAAAGGTTTGAGATTTCTGTCTTATTGGCCACATTTCCATCTTTGAACCAATCACTGAGATCTGGAGATTCAGTGCTTTGATCTAGGCTTGGATTATATATTTTTTCACTGCATCAGGGATGGGTGTATTGCCTCCTATGCAAGTAAGCTAGATTGGGAAGGGGGAGGGAATTTTCTCAGTCGAGAAGAAGAATGCTGTTATTATGATAAAGGAAGAATATACAGTGAGAAGGTGAACAAACAACAAAGAGGGGTGTCTCCTCACATGATGCTGAATGAGTAATTTGGTGAATTTAAAGTAAGACCTCCATTTTATGAGATTCTTTTTTGACCAAAGAGAAGAGAATTGTGGTTAACATCTTGGGGGAACATAATGATTTATAAATACCCAGAGGAGACTCCTTTATGTCTGTATTCTACCCTTGAGATTAGTGGTGTTTCCTAGAAGGTGGAAAATTAGTCTTCCTCAGACTGGAGTCAAGCAACAGGCTCTTTCTTCCATGTGTTTTCTGCTCTCAAGTTGACATTGATTTGTTCATCTGTCATCTTATAAGACAGTATAAAAGTTGCTGTAAAATTGGGAATCGAGTCATATCTAGAAGGTGAAATAAACCTCAGTCATTCTTTTTATTTTCCAGTAAAGGGAGATGGATATGGGTTTTTGATCATAATTCAAGTAAGGTATGTCCTTGACAATAATTTGAGAGGAGTATCTAATTTAGGGCCCTCATTCTCTCATAAGTTATTCTTTTCATGTTTTTTTCTGAATTATTTCATCCTTTGGTAGATTTTTTAAAATTTAATTTTATGTTCTTTTCATTTTATCTTGATTAAGCTTTGAAAGGCCCTTCTGAGAAACTTATTCTAGCTGATAATTAATTTTAAGGTATTCTTTCCCAGTTCGTAATAGCTTTTGTTATTGTATAATTAAAAACAAAATTAAAATATTTCTTCCCCCTCACTTCTGTGAAGCCTGTAATCCAGCTCCTGGCGATGACTGGGATGTCACAATTGGAGGCAAAGTGTACAGTCTTCACTATCTGTTGCAACTAAATTAAAACTCCAATAAGAGGAAACAAAGTAAATATTAAATCATTTCACAGAAATGATGAATTTTGTGATAAGTGAATCCCTCCCACTATTCCACAGTCTTAGCTTTAGTCTTTTCAGGGTTCCAGGACAAATGGGTATCAATATGAACTGTCACCTAGCATAATACTTGATACCCTCATGTGGCCGTGGGTCTCTACTGAAGTGGAATGGTGTCCATCCTCAGGCAAAGAAGAAAATCACAAAGAGAACTGCAAAGACAGGGCCTCCTTCCCTACACCACTCTCAGTGTTCCACAAGGAATGTGGAATACAGCACTCCAAAGATCCTCATATCCAGGTCATTTAGTCAATCGCTCACGTAGGTACTGCTGGGAAGGGATTCTGCAGCTGATCTCCATATGGATTCTTTGGGTGAGTCCCACCAATCAGTGAACGTTCTCACTAATGGGAGGCAGAATAAGAGTCAGAAACATTCATGAATCTTCAGGAAGAATTCAATGTACTATGACAATCCTGTTCTGAAGATGGAGGGAGTCACCTGCAAGGAAGCTGAGGGAAGCTCTTGGCCAACAGCCAGTGGGAAAGGAGACCTCAGTCCTTAGACACTAGTGAACTGACTTCTGACTTGAATGGGCTTGGAGGTGATCCTTCGCCAGATTCTCTCCAGGTAAGACTGCAGTCTGGCTAACACCTTGACATCACCCGCTGAGACCCCAAGCCAGGAGCCCACTGGGCCTGCCAGACCCTGAACTCCCAGACCAGCAGAACCGGGGGATAATAAGTGAACACTGTTTTTAGTGGTTAAGTGTGCAGCAATGTATTACAGAGGGCAGAAAACTAAGTCAAGAGATACAGTCATATACGTCAGGTCATGTAGAAGTCCAGGACTTTGATGAGACCTCTCAGACATCAGGGTCAGCCTCTCAGAGTGGTGACAGTATGACTGAGCTGCTGAAGTACATGGAACCGGAATGTAAATGATATCACCTAGCCTCAGGAAAAATTGAGGCTTTGTGTATACTTTTATTTTCAATGACAAATAAAAGAAAAAACAAACCTAAGAGAATAGTCATGTACTGCATAATGACATTTCAGTCAATGACTGGCTGCATAGATGAGATTGGTCCTGTAAGATTATATTGCCTAGTGGCCATCTTAGTTAGTGTCAATACAATAGCAGTTACCCAGTGATGTGTTTTTCAGAACATACTCCTTTAAACAGTGCAAGCCTGTTCAAACGATCTATCTCTGTCACCTATCTTCAAATATTTTAGTGACTCTATACCCATAGGACCAACCACAGAGGAGAAGAGAAAGAGAAAATACAAACTCTTGAATGCAAGGTCCATAATGAGAAGTATATGTCCTTCTAATTCTCCTTAGATCCTCAGTGAAAAATACTGACAAATGAACAAAAGAGAGGAAGACATTTGTCAATGTCTAATGTCTGGAGACATTTTGGGGTTGTATCAACTGGGGAAGGGGTGCTGTTAGCACTAAGTGAGCAGAGTTCAGGGATGCTGCTTAGTATCTTACAATGCACAGGCTGTCTCCAGTCGGTGGCCATTCCTTTCTTATCAGAGCATGGCTTTGCAGTAGATGGGTATTTTGCAACTTCATTATTTCATATGGTGATGGGCAACCTGACAAAGTAAAATGAGAAACAGGAGCAATTTATCACTTTCTACAGAACAGGCAGATCCATCTTCTCAAAAATACACACTTGGTCATATTTCACCACCGTGCATAAAACCCTTCGGGGCCTTCCTGTTTCTTAGGCTCAAACCCCACATCTTGACCGTGACCCCCAAGGTCCTACAAAATCTGGCTCATGTCCACCTCTCATGGTTCTGGTGGGCCAGGTGAAGTTTACTTCTCACTCACACAACTGCCCAAGCAACATTTCAGGTTGGTTAGTAGTTTTCCAGGGGTTCCTTGGTTCCTTCCATCCTTTGGCGCCTCCTTCTCTTGGGGGCCTCATCATCATTGGCCTAAGGGCAGAATGTCAAGGACGGATGACTGCTCTTTACAGTCAGGTGCGCTTTCTTCACACCCATTGGCTGGAACTCTATCACATGACAATCCTAACTGGAAAATGTCAGTCGGCTATGTGCCTCTAGGAAAGGCCTTACTTATTTATTTAGAGGCAGAATTTACCTCTGGCCTCAGATTCACCATTCTCCTACGTCAGCCTCCTAAAAATTCTGGGATTACAGGTGTACACCACCACACCCAGCTCTACCATATATCATCTTTTCTCTGGGTGTCACAGCTATGCTGTGCCCCTCTGTCCTTAAGGTCTCCATTCTCATTTTGCACAAGGACATTGTTTCAACTTCTTGTGGTCTTATAAAAAGAATTCACTCCCATAGTAATTCTCACTTTCTTTGCTTCTCACTAGCAAGACTTCTTTCATCATTACTCAAGGCAACTCCCACCAAACAGGTTCTTGTTTTTCACATGTTCTCACAGAACCTTGTTCATTGTCTCTACACTATGTATCTCCATTAAAAAAAGAACAAACCCTGCATTTGTGTGATAGTTTCATTCCTGTCTGACTTGCCATTTAGACCATAAGTTCCAAGACAGAAGTGATTGTCTTGTTCATAATGTATTCTGAGTACCTAGCACACTTCCTATAGTCACTCAGTAAATATCTTACAAAGTACAATTGTTTGACAAATATTAGGTGTATAGCGCACACACACACACACACACACACACACACACACACACACACACACGAGTCCTGAAGTCTCACCGATGGATTTGAACAATGATCTATTGATGGGTTTCTTATCCTGGGACTGTCAATTGTTACTGAATTATACAATTGACAATTGAGAAGTAGGCTTATGGCTCTTCCTCTCAACACATCATCAGATCACTTTTATAGATCTCTCTTATTTTGTTCCTTTATTCCTTTTCCACTTATTCATTCATCAAACATAACTGAGTCTGCATCAGCCATTATCCTGGGTCCTGAGCAGATGCAAATGATATGCCCCTGTTTTCTGTCCTCGATTCTCCATAGCAAGGGAAATTGACGCACATTCAACACCTACACAATGGAATTCTTCTTCCATTCATGCTTCTGTTATCATTCATAACAGAAGTATGAGTGAGAGGTAATGCTTTAAGCCTGGAGAGTAGAAATGACTCGGCATTTGTAGAACAAATACTCCACATTGTCTTTATCAGTTGGCTCAAAGTGTGAAACAAAATTGATGTTATTTTACGTTGGCCAAGAGCTTTCAATTTTTCAGAGAGCTTTTGAATATGCCATCTCCATTCATCCTCCAACAGATCCAGGACCAGGGATGTCAGGCAGTGCTGACTTCATCTCCCTGAGCACTGAAGAGAAGGTTGGAAAATGATAAGCTTTGCTGAGAAGGGTCTGAGGAGGGAGGGTGGTTCCTGAGGTGATGCCAGACTTCCAGGAGACTTGGAGGTAGGCACAGGACTGGTTGTTTATCAACTGGTCCAGATGTATTTTGACCCTTTGATAACTGATGTGACTTTCCCAGCCGGGGTTCTTAGAAATCCTCCTCTCAACACACACCCTCACATTTATTTTTTAGATCTCTCTAATTTCATTCCTCTACTCTCTTCCTACTTATTCATTCATCAAACACATATTGAGTCTACCTCAGCTTGGTTCGGATGTATGCAGATGAAGAGGCCACATTTTCTGACCATAGGTCCAGCTTCCAAACTGTGCTATATTAACCCATGCCTTATCACAGCATAAATTTTATTAGTTTTTAACAATACATTTTTTAGAGTTAATATTATATATACACACAGTAAAAAAGGATAAAGGAATATAAAAGAGACACGAATTTTTCTTAATTTCTCCCCCCAAGTAGTCCCTAATGTCCTCCTTGGAGGCAATGATGTCTCTTCTGCATTATTTACAACACACTGCATAAAACCTACATTTTGCTAAGCTGGAGTTTTCTATTCTCACTTGCATTTTCTGTTTACCATATTGTGGAGGTTTTGTGTGTCATGACATACAGATTACTCCTTCTTTCTCATGGCTATAAAATATGACTCTGTAGGAGCTATTTGTTCATTTAATTAAATAGATAATTAACCCATGTGTGAAATACTTATACATAAAAGCATAAAGAATCTGTATATCATATCCATAAACAAATATGAATTATTTGTTTATTCATAAACTAATCAATTAAAGCAAGGTTGTGTAAACTCTAGCCCAAGGGCCAATTTCAGCCCACTGGCTGTGATTGAGACTGTGTGGCTTATAAAACCTAGAACATTTTCTATCTCTCTTTTTGTGGGAAAGTTTGCCAACCCCTGCTTCTCATGTGGCTGATTTATTTCATTATTTAAATCATAGCTGTATGAATTAAATGAATAAACATTGTATGAATTGCTTTGTTTTGTCTGTTTATTTTCTTACTGGGGGATATTTAGGTTGTTTACAGTCTTTGACAATCAATGTTGCAAGAGCATCCTTGTACATAAGATTTTGGATGAGTGAAGGGTGTTTCTATATGATAAATACTTAGTAGAATTGCCGGGGCTGTCATCCTGTGCATTTTATATTTTTTATAGATGTTGCAAAGCGTCTCTCTGGAGAGTTTGCAAACATCTTCACTCAACCATGAGAGGGCTTCAAAAGACCTGTTTTGCCCATCCTCACCAAACACTGCACACTGGTCTTTCTTATTTTTGTTTTTAATTTTGAGAGTAGTTGAACATCTTTATGTATGTATGAAAGTTGTTTTGTCTTCCACGCAAACAACGTGTTAAAGCTTTTTCTCACTTTTGTAAATTAAGATGATTTTTAAGAGAAAAACTTGTTTTTTTTTTACAGTAGGGACATAATAACAGTGAGATTTTTTGTATTTCAAATATTTCTTATAAAATTCATTTGCTTAGTTGAAAGTACACACACACACACACACTGCACATGCTTTTAGAGTGAAGTACTATTCCTTTGTATTTTCTAGTTGTTTTATATATTTCTATACAAATTCATGTTATGAAACTACCCACTCTTCCTAAAATAATAAATACTAAATTTAATCAAATGTCTTTTTATTATCTTTAGAACATTATAGGTTCTCTGGCTATTGACCACCAGGTTACAAACCTCATTTGAACACGGTGAGTCATTCTTGTGCAGAGCTATTTATTCTTTGATTAGTTGTTGTTGTTCATATTTGAATTTAGACATTTTTGCATCAATATTTACATGTCCAGTTCACTGGTTCCTTTGTTGTACATTGTTAAGGGTTAGTGTCCATGGTGTGAGGGCCTTAGAAAGTGACTGCAGGGGGGTACACATGTGTGTGAGTGTGTGTATGTGTGTTTCTTCTGCATGTTCTGGAAGATTATAAACAGGTTTGAAGTAATCTGTTTATCGAAGGTTCATTGAATGCGTATGTAAAACGCTCAGATCTTAACTGTTATTTGTTGGGGGGCTGGGGATGATGAGTGTCCCAGGTCCAGTTCCCAGGAAGCAGAACCTGAAACCAGGGTTCTAGGGAAAGTGGTTTGTTGAGGGAGTGCTCCTAGGAGATGGGACCCAGAGGAAACCAAATGGAACTGGAAAACAATCTAAAGAAGGATAGAGTTGTCCTTCCTTATTCTTCAGCAGAGTGGAGCCTCCAGCTACTTCTGCCAGGAGAAATGCTGGAGCATGCATGGTACCATGGAGTTGTCTTCTTAGGGCCAGGGGCTGAACACCCAACTTTGGGGCTAGCCAGGCCTTCACTGTCAGCTGCTTCCCCAATAATTCTCTTCAGGTTGGGGGGCGAGGTGCACCCTCCCTGGGAGGGCTGAGAGTAGGTCTGGAGAAAGGAGCACTTATGAAGTAGTAGCAGCTAGTACTCTCGCCTCTGAGTGCCAGGGAAGCCCCAGTGGACTGCAGGGCAGGAAGCTCTTTGCCACGTGGGCTATGTGGATTTACTGGGATGGAACCCCAGGCCTCATGCTTGCTAGGTAAGCACTGTACCACGAAGCTATGTCCCCAACCCTATTGTCTTGAAAACCGTTTCCTGTCACACACTTTGGAGCATATTCAATCCACTTACTCTCAACAAATCCTGATTTTTTATATTAGTGATCATCATAGCTTACTTGAAATTAAAAATCTTTTTAAAATATTGAAGTATTTGCTTTTTAAAAAAATAATTAGTGTTTAGAGTAAAATACTAAAATATCTCTTCACCAACCTGTCCCCTCTTCTTCCCCAAATCACATGGTCCTCACTAGAAATAGAAAGTGTTAGCAGGTTGTTGTTGCTGTGTGTGTGCATGTGTTCACTTGTAAAGGTATATTTGCAGTACATGTACATATGTATGTGTATGTGCCTTAGCTGGTTTTTCATCACTGTGATCAAAATACCTGAGGGAACCACTTAAAGAGGAGAGATTTATTCTGGCCCACAGTTTCAGAGGTTTGAGCCATTGCCACATGGTTGTGGGTTTCTGGCCAGTAGCGAGGCAGAATATCATGGTGTGAGGAGCATGTGGCAGAGACTACTCATGGGAAGAGCAGAGAGAGAGAATGCTGTGCTGCAGGGTCTCTCCTTCCCCTTTTATTCCATTGGCCCCCAGCAATGGGATGGTTTCACCCGAACTCTTTCTGCCATAAGTAATCCTCTCTGGAAACACCATCACAGGTATACTCAGATCTCCTAGGTGTCTGTTAATCCAATCAAGTTGACAATCAAGTTAACCATCAAAATGTGTGTCTGTATAATTTTTTTGCTAAGCATTTCCATAGCTACTTATTTTTATGAGAGCTGGGAAGTTGATTTAAAGAGGTGGCCACACAACAAAACATAACCATCACATTCTCTTTGATTACTCTCTCTAGGGAGAGGTGATAAACTTTCTGGCTGCAACTCCCAGTCTATAGCAGCAGATAAGAATTTGAATGTTCATACACTGCTGGTGGGACTGTAAATTAGTACAACCACTATGGAAAACAGTATGAAGGCTTCTTAAAAAAACTAAAAATAGAACTGCCATATGATCCAGTGATTCCACTCCTAGGGTTATACCCAAAGGAATGTAAGTCAAGTTACAACAAAGGCAGCAGCACACCTATGTTTATTGCAGCATTATTCATAATAGGTAAGTTATGAAAATAGCCAAGATGCCTCATTACTGATGAAGAGAAGAATGAAATTTGCAGGTAAACGGATGGAGCTGGAGAACATCATTGAGTGAAGTTAGCCAGGTTCAGAAGTCCAAAAGTCACATGCTTCTCTCATATGTGGATTATAAACCTAATACAAATACAGCAATATTATAAAAAATAGGACACACCAAGGGGAGGTTACACATGAGAGGATGAGGGTAAAAGAAGGAAGTTAAGAAGGTGAATATGGTTCAGGTACTCTCTAAACAAGAATGAATATAGAATTTTTAAACAGGTTGAAACACCATAAGAAAGGGACTAAAGTAGAAAGAAGAAAAATAGAGGAAATGAACCAAATCAGGCTGTAATACAAATATGCATGGAAGTGGCACAAGGAAACTCCCTGTGTAGCTATCTTAAATTGGCAAAAATGTCATTTATTTTTCCTTTCTTTTGCAAAATTGGAGAACAAGAGGGTGGAATAGGCCCTGCCTAGTGTGTGTGTGTGTGTGTGTGGTATCCGTGAGAGGGGAGGAGGTGGGGAAAGGGTGTAAGAGGGTGAATATGGTGCAAATGCTGAATATGAATGAATCTAAATGGGAAAAAAAATACCTGTTGAAACTATTTCTTGAATAAGGGGAGGTGGATAAAGGAGAATGGTGGAGGGGATGAATTCAAGTATGATATATTGTAAGAACCTTTGTAAATGCACAATGTACCACCACCCAGCACAACAATAAAATAAAAAATAAAATTTAAAAAGAATTTGCCACTGAAACTGAGAATCAGGATTATCTACCTCCCATCATGACACATGGGGCTAAAACCCCAAGAAAACAAGTCTATGGGGACAGAGGGAAGAATGAAGTTGATGTCCAGACATCTCTTCTGATGGCTTCCAAATGGCTCCTGTTTCTGGTTTCATTCCCTTCCTTCTCAAGTTTTTCTGGCAAGTGAGAGAGACTTGTCCCTGTCATAGATGGACAGTTATAACCTGAATGTGACAGTTCAGTGAATGTTCTTATGTTCCCTGGATACTACGATTACACCCTCAGCCTTCACTTCTGGAAGGTTCTATGTTCACAATTGCTCCTGTTTTGGGATAACCCCATAAATGCTAACCCCACTCCTCTACTTGAAAGTTGCTGCCTGCCTCTTCTATGTAGCCTCACTCCTCAGACTGGCAATCTGTGTAGAATATACTTCCTTACATTTAAATCCTGTCTAAATGTATTCACATGATTCCTCTGTGTCAGTAAAGTGATTTAAATTATACCATTAAAAAAAAAGAATTTGGATGTTTCAGTGAAAATTTGAATTAATTCTGTGACGCCTAGCACATTCCAGATTTGGGAGGGAGTATAAAGAGGATGGAGAAGAAGTTGAACAATGTATCTCTCAAGTGTTAGTGAAATGGTCTCTTTCAACTTTAGAAAACTCTTATTATTTACAAACAACTTAACAAGCTTTTCTTTATCATTCTCATTTTACTATGTAAATGCAGTAGGCATTTTCTCAGTGTTCCATCAGGTGGGTTATTTAAGAATCTCTCTGAACCTCAGTTTTCTCAGCTGTCATTTGAGAAGAGGTATGTGCCTCTTTATGAAGTGACCTTTGGGTTAAATGAAATGTTGCTTGCAAGGCATTTAACACAATGCCTAGCAGATAGTGAGCTCCCAGGGAATTTCTGTTGATTTATTACATGTGCATGTTCTTGTGCCCCGAAATTCTTAGGGATAGCTTTATCTTTTCCTCCACTCCAAATAAAACACAGTAAAAATAAATGCCTGCTGGAGCCCAAGTGACCCAGTGTTGTGCTGGTGGACCAGCCAAGTCTGCATGGAGCATTTTCTTCTTATAAATGAATAAACCAGGAATAGTTAGTGTGTTCCTGCCTTTTGGATAAGTGGAAGATGAGTATTGATTGAGAACTCACCCACCGAAATGGCAAATAAAAAATTCCCACAATTTTATGCCAGCCAGTTACTTGATTAAAAATAAGCAAAGAAGCAAACACCACCCTTGAATCCACTCAGCCCTGTTCACCATGGTTTTCTCTCTATTTAATTCGTCATCTGTTCTTGCAGTGGGAGCATGGTGGGAAGTTGGGAAGTCTGGGAGTTAATTTTTTCTTCAGCAGTTCTGTTCCCTCACTGGATTTCATGAATCAGGTGGCAGGCTTACCAGCAGGAAACATTCCTGAAAAAATGCTGCTGGCACAAAGTCCCAGCTTTTGCTGATAAGCAATTCCATCTCCGATCCTGTTGAGGATGAGGTCTTTGAAATGCGTATTTTTCCAGATTGTTAATTGACTGTGTTCTCTTTGGGAAGATGCCAACAGCCAGGACTCTCCTGCTGTTTTGCAGGAGAGAGGAAACCCAAAGGGAAACCTAGAATAGAGGAAGCCCTCTGGATTTGGGGTAAGTGAAATAAGTTCCCTCTTCCTGGTGGCTAGCATGAGAGAGCCACAAAGTGCCTTAGGTACCCCTTAGTGGTTGTGTCATTTGGAAAGACCCCCAAATGCACTCGAGGAGTGTGCCAGTCTGTATTCACAAAGGTTGTGCATAAAACTGGGTGGCCTTAATTACAATGGTGCATCCGTTCAGTGCCTGGCTTCTGAAGCGCCTAGCAGATCTTTTGATGTATGTGCATTTTCCCAGCTTGGAGGTTTTGCTGGCTAACTACACGGTTGGCGGTGGGCACAGTGCCGGCCTCTGCAGAGCTGGCAGGGAATAGGGTAATGTACTCAGCACCACAGAGCCCAATGTCACTTGAAAGAGACAATGATGGTCTCTAGACAAAGTTGGCAGGGAGATAAAAGGGACCTGCGGCCTCCAGCTTGGCCACATTGTTTGGTTTCATGAAGTTGCTGGGCCCAATAAACATTTAATCCATTTTCAGTCTTAGCAATGAGAATCCCCTTCCGAACCACATAGAGAAAGGTGAAGAGACATGGGGAAGGGTCCTGAGGATGGGACACTTAAGGACCCTCAAACCCTCAGAAGCCCTGTTGTTCCTCTTTCTCCTTACCATGCATGACCCAAGAGCACATTAGCTTTTTCTGGAGAACTTAGTGGTGACAGGGATGGTGTTCGCATGTTGTCCCCAGGTGTTAGCCAGCCAAAAAAGATGCTCGGTGAATTTTCATTGAGCTTCTCTTTCTTTGTAACAATGCTGCTTTTGAGTATTAAGTTCTCAGATAGTTGTCCCCCTCCATGTTCTGAAAAAGAAGCCATGGGCTGGTTATCTTTTTCCTCCTAGCATCCTTGCTTCACCACAACTCATCCCTTCCACAGGATTTATGATTGCCCCTACACAAGAGTGTTTTTCAAAACAGAAAGCTTCATTTCCCCCTTCATTCTCATGCCTCTATCACTTTCATTGGGCCACTGTAATGAATTACTGCAAATCTGATAGCTTTTGAGCAATTTGTTCTCTTGCAGTTCTGAAAGCCAGAATTACAGGAGGAAAGTGTCATCAAGGTTGGAACCTGTGGAGGCTTGAGGGAAAATCTTTCATGCCTCTCTTCTTGCCTCTGGCAGCTGCTGGTTCAGGGCTTCATAACTCCAACCTTTGTCTCTGTTACCATATGGATGTTTTCTCTCTGTGTCCCTCACTATTCCTTTATTTTTATTTTTTTAAGAAGGGGGTCTCATAATGTAGGCCAGGCCAGCCTCTAACTTTACAAACCTGTTTCAGCCTCTTGAGTGTGGGATTGCAGGTGTTTGCCCCCATACCTGACCTCATCTCACCTTCTTCTTTGCCTTTCATAGGCATATGACACTAGGTTTAGAGTCCACTCTAATCCAAAATGACCTTGTTTTGAGATCCTTACATTAATAACATCTGCAGAGACACCATTCCAAATAAGGCCACAGTCTAAGGTTTCAGGTGTATATATCTTTTAGGGGCCACAATTCAACCCCTACAATGACCTTGATGCTTTTGAAGTGCACTAATCAGCTATTTGTTGGCCATTCCTCAACTTGGGACATTCTGATGTTTGTCTGATGTTTCTTCCTGCTGAGATTCAAATAATGCATTTTAAGGAAATATATCTCCAGTGCTTCAAATCATGTCAGTTTGCTTCATTACTGCAGAAGGTCACTTCAGTTAAGTAGTTAAGATGGTGTCCTTGCAGCCTTCTCCATTGCAGCTCCTAGTTTTCCTTAACAATTAATGAGTATCGGGTGGTAAGTTGCTTTGAGACTATGTTAATACACTGCTGCTTATCACTCCTTGCCCTCTCACTTTTATTATTAATATTTTTATTCAAATATAATGTACATATCATAAAATTCCTCCCCTAATGTGTATAGATCAGTGTTTAATGATCACTGTGTAATTCCAGGACATTTTCATCACCCATATCCATTTGCCGTTACGCCCTATTACTCCCTCCCTCAGCTACTAGAGCCCACTAATCTCCTTCCTGTCTCTCTGGGTTGCCTGTACTGTTGATCACTAATTTTAGCTTCTATTGATTATCCTTGCCTGCAGTGATTTTTACTGTGGGTGTTTGCCAAATGGTGACATTTCGAAGTCATACACTTTTGAAAACTAGAAACTATAGTGATCCATCCAAAGAGGTGGAATTAGATCTACCATTATGAGTTGTATGTCCAGGACAGGCATGGTGTCCAGTGACATTTATCACTTGTTTCAGACAGAAGTATCCTGTTTATAGAATGAATTTTGTGGTCACTGCAACTTTCTATCACTCAGGTTGTTGATGATAATGTTAAACAGAGTAAATCTAGTTCTGTGGTCCTTTGTGGGTCTTGTACATAGAAAGACTTGGGGATGTGTTCTTTTTTCTCTCTCAGATTTAAAAGAAATTATTGCTGTCCTAGACAATGTGTTCTCTCAAGTAATCAGGAAGCAAGTGCTCTTTGTTTTTCTTTGTGATATTTTTTTATTTGTGCATGAAATTGTCATGTGTCTCTTGCATTTACACACTCAGTAAACTTGATCCAAGTCTACAACATGTCAGATGACCTGCCTAACTTGTTTCTGTATCATAGATTTCTTTGCAGAAGCATGAATGTGCCTTCAATAGTAATGAAGATATATTGTATGCAGCGAACACAATTTCCTGGCATAATTCCACAGTTCATGTCCAGCGATTTCCTGCCATGTTGAAATCTACAGATGGAGAGGAATCACAGTTATTTTCAGCCATACTTTCTGTCTCTCTTACTGGTTTATAAGGGATATTTGAGTATTCTGCTCACTAATCACCACCAAACTACTTCTCCAGATCTTATACTGCTGTGACTGACTTTTCAACATCCTGCAAGGAATTTACATCTGTTTCTAATAAACTTAATCTCTTTAGTTTGGGCCTGTAATTGCAGATCTTAGGGATATATTTAACTGGAAATCTTCACTTTGGGCAGCTATAAGTTTGTACATTTTGTAAGTGTGCTAAATAGAGTGTTACTTGGATAAATAACCATTTAATAAGCATTTACTGTGTGCCAGGAATCATATTAGCTACTCTATATGGGTGATTTCATTATTTTATGTTTCTTTTCTCCATGTCTGTTTCTCTATAACACAACAGTGTCTGAGTGGCTTTTCATACATTTGAAAGTGTCTTAGGCATGGCTGTACTTTTATTATAAACTCTGTACATTAAGGGGAGGGTTCACTTTCAAGGGATTCTGGGGTATAACATCAGGATAAGGGCAATTGTTTTCCACAGAAGTGTAAGGATTGGTTTGTAATGCAGGAGCAGCACTCAGAATGACTTATCACTATCCTGAGCAACGGTAGGGAGACTAGTTTGATAAAATAAGACAAAACTTTCTTAAATAAAAAAATTCTTACCACAATCCTTGGGCTAGATATGGTTACTTTTCATAGTTTATCATTAAGGAATTTTGAGTCTTAGAGTGGGTAAGCAGCATGATCAAGGTCGTCACCTTAGATGTTGGCACGGCTGGGATCCAGTCTGGGATCATCCAGGTTCTAAGTTCTTGCTTTTTACCCCTGTACCCAATGACTGTGTTAGAACGATACTAATTGTATATGTTGTTTGCTTAGGACGTTGCTTGTGTCCAATACCATTTGTCATTTGTTTCAGACAAAATCATTTTATCTAGTCACTTTACTTCTCACACAGGTTATTCATAAGGTTAAAATCACTTCACCATTCCATGGTCCTATTGTGGATTTTGCTGAAAAGAAAGATATTCCCAGGACCTACTAAGCTCCAAGTTGTCACAGTATTTGGCCTAGTTGGTAACTCAAAAATGGCATTCAACTAAACAGATAATAAGGGCAACCTACATGGCTGGGAACTGGACTCAGAAGGAATGGGAGGCCTCAAGGTTGTAAAGAGTCTAAGAGTGGTACCATCACTGGGTTAAGGTCCCAAGAGAATTGGCTCAAGGCTTGGAGGAAGCAAAGACTCAAAGGGGTGAGAGACATATGGAAAGTTTCCAAAGGTCTAGGTGTCAATATATGTTTAAAGAGTAGCATCAAGAGATAAGGGTGAAGAGTAAAGGGGAAAGATGGATGCTGTGGGCAGAATTATTTCAAATGTTAGCCCTCAGAATTTGGTTAATGTGTTTTTATACAGCACAGTGATTTAAGGTGGGGGCTTGAGATATATGTACAACTAGGTTTGACTCTTAGAACTTGATGTGATTTTCACAATGAAGAGAATAATCATAGCTATTTATATTTGTGTACTGTTTCTCTCTAGTTATCTTGAGCTATATCATCTTCCATAATAATCTCCCTTGGGGCTGTGCTAGAAGTATATTTTTTGTTTGTGTTCAGGTTGAACTCAGTGCTGCACAGTTGGAGGTCCTTGGTCTGTGCTGTTGCTTATAAGATGACAAGTTACACTGAACTTGGTCAAGTTGCACTTGCTGTTATGGGAGTTATGCTCGTTTGCTCTGTGTGAGGAAACACCACTTGAAGAACACAGTACTTCTAAACCCTACAAAATGCCTGTTTCTCTCTTACCATCTTTCCTGTGGAATGCCTAAATGACCCATGCCTGTCTGGGTGGACAGGCAGCCGTGAAAGCCAAATGGACTTGGCATGATTAGTGTAATTTATGCAACAAAAATTTTTATGTTCTAAGATAGAACCATAAATCTCTTTTAGTTATTCATATGCAAATGTTGAGAGGCTCACATACTCCTATAATGGATGAGAGTTCATAATGACTCCTGCCCCATTCAAGTTTAATGGAGAAGAAATAAACACACATGCACTTATATAACCCAGGCTGCTTTTGGATGATTAGAGGTGAAAGGTGTTGGTGGAAGACATTTGTCCCTTAGAGCACATGTGCCAAATATAGTTCACTCTAACAGTTTAATAATGAAATAATTACTGCAGTCAATAATTCTCAGTGTTAATGGACCTTGCCTCTCTGACACCTACCATTCAATGATTTCACTGCTGGCCTTCATCAGATAGTGGGAAGGACAGTACCAGATCGTAATAGCTGCATTTTGTTCTTTTTCTTTTATGGAATGTTTATATGTTACAAATTACTCTTAGAGACCTTTATTAATTATTTCTTTCAACAGCCTTGGTAAGAAATTAGCTCCTATGTGATTGCCAAGACTAAGTGACTTGCTCTACAGCAAGGAAGTTACAGAAATAGGACAAAAACTTGACATTTAATTCTTAATACTATTTTGTTTTCTCTCATTGGTGGATGAATAAATGAAAGCTCAGTACTCAGGATTTTATCTCCATCTTCAGGTTCTGCTTACTTCTATGTTGGCTTCATTTTCAAGCAGGCTCTCCCTCTTGGGGGCAGGACAGTGCCAGCAGCTCTAGGTCTGCATTCTAACTTCTTATAAAATCCAGGGAGCTAAAAGCTACTTAGTCTTTCTAGAAAAAGTGCCAGGATCATTTTGGATTGAGTCACATGCTCATCTCTGAGCCAATCATAGTGACTGAGAGAATGTGATGTTTTGATTGGACCAGCCTTCATCACATGTCTACCCAGAGAGTTGGCAAGGGACAAAACTCATCACAACCTGTGGACTTTGTGGCCTGAAATTTGGAGAGACATAGCTCCCCAAGGGATAATAGATTGGAGAGTCAGGAAATTCACCACTTTCCACTGCACTGAGTTGGCTGGTGGGAGGCGGGGTGTGTGATGCACCATCTTCAAGATAATGTGGAGGGTTCTGGGCTAATTGCCTGAGCCAGAAGGAACTAGCTCCATATTTCCCAAGTTTTCTTTTAGCCATCCCCTACATTATTTTCCTCCATGATCCCTATGGTTTAAAGGATATTTTTCAAACAAATCGCATTTTTTAACTGGTAATTGATTTTCCTATTTTTATTAATTGCTTACTGACTAGTGTAATTTGGACTACATGGAATGACTATAAAGTAACCCAAGCCAGACAGTTAATATATCATCACCAATGCAACTTTCTGCTCCTGTACAAAGTTTGTAAAACGATTTAAACTCCCTGTACATCTAGCTTAAACAAACAAAAGTGTCATTTTTTTTTTTTTTTACAAAATTGGAGAATAGGAGGGCAGAACAGATCCTGTTTGCAGGGTTGGTATCAGTGAGGGGGGGATGTGGGGAAAGGGTGTAGGAGGATGGATATGGTGCAAATACTGTGTATATATGTATGTAAATGGAAAAATGAGACCTGTTGAAACATTCCAGGAATTGGAGGAAGAAGGAATAAAGGAGAATGATGGAGGGGGTGAATTGAACTATGATATATTTGATATACTGTAAGAACTTTTGTAAATATCACAATATACCCCCAGCACAACAATAAAAAGATTTTTAAAAAGGAGTATTGAAAATACTTCATAAAACTCAGCAGCCTCTTATGGTAACAAGTTCTCCTTTGTTTCTCTTTCCCTCCTCCTCCGCCTCCTCCTTCTCCTCTCTCTCTTCCTCTACAGTGCTGGGGATCAAACCCAGGGATTTGCACATGCCAGGCAAGTGTTCTACTACTGAGCTGCATGCCCAGCCTCTTGTTACTTCAGTATTATATAGTCCTGTTGAAATATTTGGTGGATAAAGGAAGTTGAAAGTAATGTACAGATGCTCTGACTAAAGACAGGACAGATATCATTTGAGGACATGGCTTAGTTTTAATGACTCAAGTCTTTCCTTTCCTTATAAATAATCTAATAAAATGTTCAAATGGATCACAAAGGTTTATCTCTCAGGGAAAATACTTAGGCCACTTGGGACTCAGGGCTGCAGCGTGACAAAGGAAAAGAAAGCTGTGGCCATAGCTCTCCCTGCCTAACACTTTTGCTCTTTGCGGATGTCAGAGAACTCTGTCCGCTCTACCTTGAATATGTATTCCAGTGTCTAAGGCCTCCTCTTGGATGCAGGTCCAAGCAACCTACTTTTGTTGTCCAAATTGTAATAATTTCTCTACTGTCTTTCTGCTCCTTCTCTGGCCCCTCTCTGCAATCTCTTTTCAATCTCACAACTAGAATGACTTTTGTACAGTGTACCTACAGACCTGCTGCCTTCACCACCTCAGCCTGCACTGTCATTACCCCTCATCCAGATGACGAGAATGACCTCATAACTGGTCTTCTCCATTGTGCTTCTGCACTCTGCAATCTAACCTCAGAAGCAGCCTGAATAACCCTCTTCAGCATAAGTTCCACCATGCCATTGTTCTGTTGAAAATCTCTTTGGTGACTTATTGTGTTAGTCAGGTTCCCATTACTATAACAAAACATGGGAGGCAATCACTTTATAAAAAAGAAAAGGTTTGTTTAAGCTCACAGTTTTGGAGGTTTCAGTCCATGGTCACTTGTCTTTGTTGCTTTTGGACCTGTGCAAAGGTGATACATTCATAGTGGGAGTGTGTGTGTGTGTGTGTGTGTGTGTGTGTGTGTGTGTGTGTGTAAGGGGGAGTAAAACCACTCATCTCAGGGTCAGAGACCAGAAAAGAGTGAGGAGGGGGCTGAAGTCCCAATAGCCCTTTTGAGGACACACCTCTAATAACCTAAGGACTTCCCAGTAAGCATAAGCTCCATCTCTTAAAGCTCCTCCACCTTCCAATAGTACCATCCTAAGGCAAAGCCTTTCATACATGGGCATTTGGAGGACATTTAAGACCCAAACAATGGCACTCATTCTGGGTAAAAGCCAGGGTCCTCACACAGCCCTGCCTGTTGATCTACCTCCACCCTCTTCCAGCCACCGCCGACTTAACTGGCTTCACTCTCCTCCCTCTGACTCTACTGGTGTACTGCTCTTCCTGTGGCTCCAATGCACCAGTGTGCCCCTGCCTCAGGAAATTTGCCCCTGCTGTTTCCTCTCCCCAAAACTGTTTCCCTCAGGTTCCCTTTCTTTCAGATATTTGTTCTAACCTCAGCTTTGCAATAAAGCCTTCTCAGGCCACCACGGTGGTTTCCATGCTTGCAATAACAAATCATTACCAACTTAGTGACCTTAAACAAGGCAAATTTGTTATCCTATGGTCCTGGAGGTCAGAGTCCAAAATGAACCCCTGGTTAAAGTTAAGATGTAAGCAGATCCGCATTCCTCTTGAAGCCTCTGGGGGAGAATCTGTTTCCACTCTTTAGAGGTTGTCCACATTCCTTGGCTCACAGCCCCCTTCCAGTCAGCAGCCACATCTCTGCAACATCTGAAGCTGTCTCCACATCTCCTTTACCTCCTTATAAGGATCCATTGGACCTACCCAGATAATTGAGGATAAAATTCCAACCTCAAGATTTTTATCTTAATTACACCTGCTAAATCCCCTTTGCCACATAAGATAACTTATTCACAGATTTCTGGAATTAGGACATAGACATTTGGGGGGAACTACCCACTCCAGACATCCTGTATAAATTAGCATGCCTCTGTCAACACACTCTGTCCCCTCCATCCGACACGCTTTCTGTTTTACTTGTTTGCTTGTTGACTCTATTTAGTGACTTATAAATTAACTGATTTTGCATAGAACAGAGAGCCTCACACATAACAAGCATCCAATACATATTTTTAAAATAAATAAGTGAATAACTCAGATGTTATTCCCCCAAAATAAACAGTATGTAAGACAATGTCACATGGTTTCTATTCTGGGTTCCTGTAAATGCTGACAGAGGTCAATGCTTCAAATGCCATTACTCACCAAATATTCTGCTTTTCTGCTTAATGTGGACAACAGCCAGGATGAGAACCAGAAGTGGCATACCTGTGAGAGCCACCGCGGCCCTGCTGAGCACAGTGTGACTTGGAGGCTCAATATATACTATCCGGCACTTGTTTCATTTTATGCTCCATCTGTGATGTGATTCCTGCACATAGGAGTGAAAATAAATTTTAAAAGAGCAGATTATTATTATCCTTTGAAACAAAACCAGGGCTTTGTTCTTCGTTATAATCAAAACGTGTCTTACAGTATTTTATTTTAGTTCTTTAAACTGACAGCATCATATGTACTTTAGGCGTACAACGTGAAGTTTTGATTACCTTATTTTTAAGTTCTTATATTTGCTCTGGGGGGAATAACTTATAAAAGTGTTTCAGGTATGTATGAGTTTGTAATCCTGACGGCCCCAAGTGATAAAAGGGAAATCTTTCTGCACTTTCTAATACAAGTTATGTAAGACAATTTAAAAATTATTACTTTAAAGCTGGGCATGTTAGCACATGCTTGTAATCCCAGTGCTCAGGAGACTAAGGCAGGAAGATTGTAAGTTCAAGAACAGCTGGGTCACATAGCAAGACCCTGTCTCAAAAGAAACCAACTGTATATGCATATGTATATATAGTATATGCATGTGTGTGTATATATATATACATATATATTACTTTAAACACTTTAAAATTTGGAGATATATATATATATATATATATATATATATATATATATATATTACAACAATTAAAAGGTCAAAAAAGAATAGAGTAGTCCCTCACTCAATGCTGTTCAGTATAGCTCCCTGCAACGATGGAGATGTCCCATGTTTGTGCTGTCCACTAGCCACCTGAGACAACTGGACATTTGAAATGTGACTAGTCAACTCAAGAACTGGGCTTTAATTTAAAAACCGTGTGATTATAGTATTGGACAAAACCGTTCTCACCAGTAAGCCTCTCATTTGCCAAACTACTTCTGTGAATTCACAGGTCCTGTGAATTCTTCCACAGGTGCTCTACATACATGTACACATATACACAGGTGTTTTCTTGGTTTTCCATGGTATGATCTCAGTCCATGGAGGAGGAGTCATTTGAGTGAACTGGGGCAGATCCTGTCCCTCTGATGGGCCCCATCAAATAAGCCTTGACCTAGGGAAGATCATTGCTATGGAGTAAGGGCTGTGAAGCCCTGGATGGTAGCCAACTTCCTTGCTTTCCCAGACCAGCAAGCTTCAGTCCTTCCTGGTCAGCCTTTAGTAAAGCTCTTCTGAATCTATCCAAGGAAAGCTGCTGAACAAATTCAGAGCACAAAGAGATGGCTTTGGGGGTGTTTCATCATCAATGACAAGGAATGATTTCCTGACTTCTGGTCCATGAATGTAATTCCATTGTAGCGTCACCATGGTCCTGCTCTCAGATGTCGGGGTTTCTCTGTGCCATGTGATATCACTGCACATTACTTTTTGGGAGTTCCACTTGTAAATAAACTAGCTAGTGACAGAGTGCAGTTTGACAAGAATCCTGAGGAACTGACACTCCTTCATCTTTCTTTAACAGCTTTTAAAATAGATACTAGTAGCAGAAGTACTCTGCGAGGTTATTTGCAATGGGTAATAAACTTTCCTTTATTATATGGCAAGTCTCACAGGTACGCATCACACAACACTGTAGAGTGACAGCATAGGAGTGACAAGACAATTTCCTCCGTGGTTCGGAGAGGTAGAGGGATGATGCTTCTGTGGCTTTTATCTTTGGATGAGATCTCTAAAATTCTCTAAAATTCTCTAAAATTCTCTAAATTCTCTAAGGATTGGTTCTGATCTCCTTTCTTCCCTAATCTGTCTTCAGCTTCTTACCCTGAATATTTGGCTAAATATCAAAGCCTTTCTGGTGAATAATGATTTTACGCATACCTTAATGGTTTCTCTAAGATGACATATAGAAAAAGATAGGATGCAAAGAGCGATAAACGCTGGAAAAACCATGGCAGAGCAACAGCGATCTTTTTCGTTTTTAGAATATTCTTTCGGATAGCTCCTGTGCTATAGACCTGTAGAGACAAACGCAGGGGCTCGTGTGAGTGAGAGCAGTCTACCTGTGGTTCTGCAAATTGATTTTTAATACAGAACTAGCATGGATGTATTTACACATCAAAAATTGTTACAATATAAACAAGTATCTATTAAATATTTACCTATTCATTAATCTAATAAAAATGTTTGAGAGCCATCAGATCCCAGGATAAGCATTTTAAGTGCATCAGCTTATTCAGTTTCTTCAGCAGCTCTCTAGCTGGTTACTTCTAGGGAGGTGGAAACACCTGCTCAAGACAGTAAAGCTCATAAATGATTGGACAAGGCTTGACCTTGCCTTGTCTGTGACCTTGGACCCTGTGTTATGCTATGATGATTTTTAATGATTGGTTTGCATCTCTTATGTCTCATAATTTGCTTATAGTGTCTAGAAAAAAGATTGCATCACATTCAACTCTCTAACTCTGGAGATAGGACATTATCCATAAAAATGACTGGTCTCTTCCTTAAAATTCAATTCTTATGCTTCATTTCAGAAATGTATAATTTTAAACATTTAAACTTCCTTTTCCTCAAGAATTTGATAGAAATATTCTTGCAGCCATATGAAAGGGAATGGTTATCTTGATTTGCAACAGCTTTTTCCATGCCTCGGAGTCTGTTTTTATACCTATAGCGATAAAAGTATTAAATGATAATACCCTTGATACAACAACTTGTAGATCTCCCTCTGAGCATTCAAAACAAGCTACTAAAATAAAGAATTGCCAACTCATCATTAAAAGATGATCAGATTTTCTTTGTCTCCAGATAAAGCTGTTAATTGTCCATTTTTCATTCTCTGATAATCCCCAATTGTTTCATTAGCTAGCAGTAGAAAATGTTGGTTCATTTCCTATTAAAATACAGGGCCAGTATGAAATTACATACTTTATTCACGGAACATACTAATCTGTTGTATTATGAACAATGTGTTAGATGGAAGTCTGTGGTCTCATTACCCCCTCATTTTCCACCTTGGTGAATAATAGATGAACAAACAAAAAAGAACCCTGGGTGATCTCTCTATTAAACAACAAAAGATTTCATGTTTTGGTTAATTTGCAAGAAAGATTTTGATGATTCAATTATGTCTGGACTATTAAATACTTGTCAAGACCTTATCCAAACATTACTATAATATAACTTCACTTTTAACTGGAAATTTAAAAAATAATATCTAAAATGCTTTGTGTGTATTTTCACCTGTGTTCTGTGATTGAAGGACAAGTTTATTGCATTTCACATGAATTGAGCCAAAAACCTACAGACCTTATGAAAGAATAAAAAATATATACAGTACTGTAATTGAATTTCAAAGTAGGTCACACACTCCCATTGGCAAAACCTTAATACAATTCAAGTTCACAGGAATGAGAAAAGGAGTTTTTCTGTGTGTTGTGTATATGCATCTTAGTTAGTAAGTAAATTGTTCTTCTCTTGATGTGAATGTAAGAGGTGAGGTATTTCATTTTAAGAAGCTTTTCAAGTATGGCACCCATATATCATAGGATGTAGATTTCAGTGTATTCTTTGTCGTTTTATCTAAGGGAGAAGATGCATTCCTAGTCACTGATAAAGACAAGAGTTGAAATGTCCACCCCCGAGTGAAGAGCGGTGCAAGGTATTTCCCTCAAGATGAGGTCCCACTACCAGCACATCAGAGCAATTTCTTTTATTTTTATTTTATTGTTTTATTATTCATATGTGCATGCAAGGCTTGGGTCATTTCTCCCCCCTGCCCCCACCCCCCTCCCTTACCACCCACTCCGCCCCCTCCCTCTCCCCCCCATACCCAGCAGAAACTATTTTGCCCTTATCTCTAATTTTGCTGTAGAGAGAGTATAAGCAATAATAGGAAGGAACAAGGGGTTTTGCTGGTTGAGATAAGGATAGCTATACAGGGAGTTGACTCGCATTGATTTCCTGTGCGTGGGTGTTACCTTCTAGGTTAATTCTTTTTGATCTCACCTTTTCTCTAGTTCCTGGTGCCCTTTTCCTATTGGCCTCAGTTGCTTTTAAGGTATCTGCTTTAGTTTCTCTGCGTTAAGGGCAACGAATGCTAGCTAATTTTTTAGGTGTCTTACCTATCCTCACCCCTCCCTTGTGTGCTCTCGCTTTTATCATGTGATCAAAGTCCAATCCCCTTGTTGTGTTTGCCCTTGATCTAATGTCCACATATGAGGGAGAACATACAATTTTTGGTCTTTTGGGCCAGGCTAACCTCACTCAGAATGATGTTCTCCAATTCCATCCATTTACCGGTGAATGACAACATTTCATTCTTCTTCATGGCTGCATAGAATTCCATTGTGTATAAATACCACATTTTCTTAATCCATTCGTCAGTGCTGGGGCATCTTGGCTGTTTCCATAACTTGGCTATTGTGAATAGTGCTTCAATAAACATGGGTGTGCAGGTGCCTCTGCAGTAACCTGTGTCACAGTCTTTTGGGTATATCCCCAAGAGTGGTATTGCTGGATCAAATGGTAGATCAATGTTTAGCTTTTTAAGTAGCCTCCAAATTTTTTTCCAGAGTGGTTGTAATAGTTTACATTCCCACCAACAGTGTAAGAGGGTTCCCTGTTAAAATAGCCATCATTAGCAACACCACGAACAACAGGTGTTGGCGAGGATGCAGAGCTATTTCTTGATATCAGAATAATCCTGCTGTTGATGTCTATTTGTATGTCAGTGGTATTGCTGACTGTGACGACTAAAGATAAAACTGACTGGGAAGCAGGTTCAGATTCGGGTTTAGTCACAATCCCTAATGAGCTTGTTTGTTTTTCATTTTGCTGTTCTTACCGTCTCAAGGCTTTTCTATGATCATTCTTCTTCAGAGATTTGTTAGAGATTTAAACAACAAAAGTGAACCAACAGTTATAAATACAAATCATCTATGATCTTTGGGTTTCTTTTAGAATTAAAATTCTCTAAGGCTTTCAGCAGCCACTTTGATCAGTTGCAATTTGAAATGTTTCCCATTCTAGATAGTCAGGCAGTCAACAAACAGGAAGAAGGCGTGGGAAACTTGAATACATTTGTATTGCTGTTTGTTGGTGTTGCTTTTTATTTTTACAGTAGGTTACACTCAAATGGAAAATTGCTTTTCTTTAGAAAGTGCTGATGTTTAAATGATAAACTGACTCTAAATGCCTGAAACTCAGCTTGTCCCTTTCATCATATCTACTTTTTTTAAACTTAGGGCTGTACAAAAGGGTGAAAAGAATGTGTTGAGAAGATAAAAGAGATGTGCTGATGTAAGCATGTGCTCTCTCCACTTACTAGAGAGCTGCTCACGTGAAAGCATATACACATATATGTAGACACACACAGCCTGTGTTCTGTGGCTATAGCTGAATGCCACAGACTGGGTGATTCATGAAGAAGAGAAGTTTATTTAGTTCATGGTTCTGGAGGCTGAGTAGCCTGACAGCATGTTGCTGGCATCTGCTCAGCTTCTACCAAAGGCCTCTTATGCATTACAACCTGGAGTAGGACATTACATGGTCACACAGAGCATCATGGTAGTTGGGATCTTTCTTCCATTGCTTATAAACCCATTAACATCATCGAGAGGCCACTCTCATAACCTCATCAAATCTTAGTTAACTACCAATATCATTGACATTAACATGAATTTGGGGACTAAGTTTCCAACACATGAACATTAGGGGACACATTCAAACCACTGCACTCATGCACTTACACACTTACATACTTATCTCCATGCAACAGTTAACTGGAATGTTTATGTACTAATGAATACATCATGTATATGACAGCTCAGTGGGCATATAATATGTGTTGATTCAATTCTAAAAGCAAATACATACTTGTGGTTTATTACACACATACATCTATCTATCTGTCTATCATCTATCTATCTATCTATCTTGTAATCATATGGATTGAGGTCAAGCACTGGATCTTGTCACCTGTCATATCAGCAGGACCAGAAGAGTGTCTGGTACGTATTAAGTGCAGCACAAATATTTGCTAATAGAATAAATGAATGAGTACAGCATAGTTTTATTACAAACTACCACACATTTTTCACTATGAGGTTATCAAAACTTTTACCTATAACAGGTTAAAAAAGTCCGTTTCTAATAATAGCCCTAAGATGATTATTTAAAAATCCCATTACAAAACAACTTCAACATATACCTTACTCAAGGCCTTTCCTTTTCCCATTCTTTCTTTTTTTCTTGTGGATCGTGGCAGTAAAAGATTTTAATAAGCTCATTACTGGGAAAAGTTGACCTTGGTGATATGGGTTTCTCTTGAAAGTCACCCTTTCTAATTTGAAACAATTAGGGTTTTGGGGCTTCTTGGGTACTCATATATCCCATGGACCCCGCATCCCTGGAGTCTTTGCTTCTGACTTAATTTAAAATTGTATGTGCTGATTGGATAAGAGGTTGTCATCATTCCTGAAATATAAAATTATGATCTATCACCTGTTATCTTGTGGGTAACATGTGATAACTCTAGAACCTTTCTAGATCTAGAAAATGGGAATGACCTTGCAATTTGAGAAAGGGCCCTGTGTGTGCTAAAAGTTTTGAGTACTTTGGGTCACAGAGAATGTTAAAGTGAGTAATATTGACATATGTTTGTGTAGTGAGATGGCATAACAAAATGCACTGAAAGCTGTTGAGTAATAGGAAGGGGGAAGGGTAAAGGGGAGTAATAGAGGGGGTTAATCTGACTAACATGAAGTACATTCAGGGGTAAATACCATGGTGGAACCCTTGGAACAATGAATATACACTTAAACAATGAAGGGCAGGTCTGTTATGGTGAAGATACTAATGGGTGGAGGGTGAACGGGGAGGGTGAAACAGGGTGAATCCATAGTTTATTACTTGTGTGAGAATAGAACAATGAACATACTGACATCATTTTAAGTAGTGGGGAGGGAGATGAGGGGGAATGATAGAGTGAAGCTAACCAAGGTACACTGTAAGCATGTGTGAAAATGTTGCAGTGAACCTTCCATGCAACTAACATATGCTAATAAAAACGTTAAAAAAAGAAAAGGCCATAGATGTGATTGAATACTTGAGAGGAATGTAATGCAATTTTCAGAAAATAAGTAGATGAGAATCATATAGAACCAACCACTTCTTTTACTTTAGAAGGTGTAGATGAACCAGAAAGAAGGCCTGTGGGTACACCAAACTGAGAGCTGGCCCAACAGAAGGAGTAATGAAGAGGTCTGGTAGAGATAAACCAATTTGGGTTGTAATACACATATGTATGGAAGCAACACAAGGAATCTCCCTGTGTAGCTATCTTTATCTCAAACTAGCAAAAATGCCATGTTTTTCTTATTATCTTTTTTTTCTTCTGCAAAATTGGAGAACAAGAGGGTAAAACAAGTTCTGCCCGGAGGCAGAAGGTAGTGGGGGTGAGAGGGAAGGGAAGTGGTCCAAATAATGTATACATATGTAAGAAAATGAAAAAATGATACCTGTTGAGACTGTTCTGGGAGTGGGGGGGGGAATGAAAGAGAGCAGCAGAGGGAGTGAATTGAAAAATGATATATTTTGATACATTGTAAGAGCATCTACAAATACGCTAATGTACCCCCACCCAGCAAAGCAGTAATTAAAAAAAAAAAAGACTGCATTTGGTCTACTGCAGTTTTAAGAAATGAGCAGCCCCAAATAACTAGAGGGAACTCAAAATATTAGACATCAAAAGAATAAATATTCTAATTAATAAATGGGCAAATGGGTTGAACAGCCAGTTCTCATTTGAAGTACTAATAGCTAATAAATACATGAAGAAATGTCCAACATCTTTATCCATAAAGGAAATGCAAATCAAAATGACACTGAGATTCCATCTCACCCCAGCCAGAATGACTGTCATCAATAACACAAGTGACAATAAATGCTGGTAAGCTTGTGGGGAAAAAGAAGACTTTGTGTGCTGTTGGCGGAATGTAAACTAGTGCAACCACTGTGGAAATTAGTTTGGAGGCTCCTCAGGAAACTAAAAATGGATCTACCATATGATTCTGCTCTACCATTCTTGGGCATATATCCAAAGGCATGTAAGCAAACTTACAAGAGAGATACTTGCACACCCATGTTTATAGCAGCACTATTCATAATAGCCAAGATAACAGAACCAGCCTAGGTGCCTAACACCTAGATAAAGAAAGGTTGGATAGGTAATAAATTTTTTTAAAAAGAGAAAGATTGGACAAAGAAAGTGAAATTATGTTATTTGCAGGAAAAGGGATGAAACTGAAGACTATCGCATTAAGCCAGATAGGCCAAGATCAGAAAGATAAATATTGCATGTTTTTGCTCATGTGCAGAAACATATATAAAACAGTAATGTGACATGATTGTAAAAGAGAGACCACTGTGGACTGGTGGGTGGGAGGAGGGAGAAAGGTGAGGGGACTGGAGGTGTGTGTGAATATTATAGAAGTACATTGCGTGTGTGTGTGTGTGTGTAAACAGCACAATGGAACCCACCAAAAACTGTTAAAAAGGAAGCAGGAGGAGGGAGCATGGTTAAGAAAAAGAAATATAGATGGGATGAATTTGATCAAAGTGCACCATATGCAAATTGTAAATATCACAATAGAACCCCTATGCTAACAATTTTTTTAAGAAATAGAGTGGCTACGAAACAGGGGAGTGTTTTAAAAAATAAGTTTGCATTATCAAGATTCAAATAAGCAAGAAGCAGCCATGGGTTGCTACTGGGAAAGTCTGCATGAGAACTTGGGCAACGGTTAGACTTAGATAGAGGTAATGGGCTGTAGGATGGGCATCGCAGAAATAGGAAATACACCTGTAATTCCCAGGCAAAGGAAGAGGCATTAAAATGATGGGTGTAAAAGTGAGACATGGGCATAGTTCCAGGAGATTTTGAAGGAGTTGAAGGGAAAAGGCACAATGGTTAAATATCATTAGCTGAAAAAACTTTAAAAATCTACAAATCAAAAGAGATAGCAAGTAGTCAGGCTGAATTAAAGGAGACTAATATTTAGACAAATAATAAAATATTTTAATTTCCAGAATTAAAAAATTCTTTCAGGATACTAGTATTTCTAATAAACATGTTGCTAGAAATAAATTTCCTGAAATAAATGAGAGTTTAAATAAAGTAACACAAAAAATAAGGCATCAAAATTTGGGGACCTTGACTATCTGTTTTTAGAGAACTTTTTGTTTTCATAAATACTTTTATCATTCAGAAAAAAAGAACAGAAATTGTTAGACTAATTGATAAACAAGGATTTCAAAAACATTCTAAGAACAAAACAAAAGTAATTAATAGCCTTGTACAATTTTTTGACAGTCCTTTTCATATTTTTGGCAATGTGTCTTAACAAAGACTCCCAAGAGGTAGGATTTCTTCAGGATGAAGGATAAAAATGTATGAATTCTTCCTAGACTGCCAAATTCCTTTCAGTAAGAGTTGAATCCTTTTTATAATCTCACCATTCACGTTTGAAAGAGCCTTTTACCAACTCTTCACCAACAAAATGTTTTGCAGAACCTTTGGATTCTGGCCTGGTTAGTGGAATGGCTAGAAGCATAACCTGAGTTTTTTTTTTTTTTTAATGGTACTAGGGTTTGAACTCAGGGCCTCCTGCTTGCTAGACAGGCACCCAACCTCTTGAGTCACCCCGCCAGCCCTTATTCTCCAATCTTTAAGGGACATTTGTATATTTTTCACGGAACTAGATACTTTTATATCTCTTAGTACAAAGAATTAGATAATTTATTGTTAGTAAACAGTAAGTTTGTCTATCTGGAGAGCTGAAGACAATTATTTGAAAACCCATTAGAAGAAATAGGAACATTTGGTTAAAAAAAGAAATATATATAAAATAATGTACATAAGTCAATGCTTTTATACATAACATTGATAATCCAATATTAACATAAATAATTTAATATTAACATTATTTAATAAGTTTATTAAATTTTTATTATTGATTTTAAAAGTCCCTCTACCAAAACCTAAATGAAATGTGTACTTTTAAAATAAAGATAATGGAAAACTTTATAGAGACAGAGTATTTCACTATGACAGAGCAAACCATATTTCTAAATGGTAAATTTTAGCGTTCTAAAGATGTGAAGTCTTCCCAAATTAACCTGTAGCTTTAAAATAATTTTAATAAAAATCCCAGAGGTATTCATTTTCACCCTGTAGTTGACAGAGTAAAATCTGATATTCATTAGAAAGAATAAATGATGCAGAGATCTGATCAAAGCTTAAAAAAATTCAGCATTGTTAAATGAGGCTTCGTTACCAGTTATTTGAGTGTTTATAGAGTTATAGTAATTCACACAGTGTGACTGTCAACCAAGAAGAAATATTCAAATCAATGAGGAAGGGATCAGAGAAATAGACATATACCTAAGAGACATCAATTATGGGATGGAGGAACCAATTCAAATCTTGGGGTCATTGGGGACAATTTGTTGGTTGTACCCTTTCAAGTGTGATTTTTTTTCCTCAAAAGTGGAAAAACGGGCTGGGGATGTAGCACTGTGATAGAGTGCTTGCCTACCAAGTGTGAGGCCCTGGGTTCAGTACACCAAAGCCCCGACTCCCCACCCCATGGAAAAACAAGTATCTGTCCAATATACCGAAAGTACTTAGGCATTCCAATATGTAACTAAAGTGTTGGCATCTACAACTTTTATTTCTCCACACGCGAAATCTGTTCAATCAAATCTTGCACTCTTAACTTTTCTTTTTGATTGTGCTGGGTAGGGGTACACTGTGGCATTGACAAAAGTTCTTACAATGTATCAAATGTTTTGTGCTTGAATTCACCCCCTCCACCACTCTCCTTCATTCCCCTCTCCCATTCCTGGAATGTTTCAACAGGTCTCATTTTCCATTTACATACATGTGTACACAGTATTTGCACCATATTCACCCTTCTACACACTTTCCCACATCCTCCCCCCAGGTACCGACAACCCTTCCCCAGGCAGGATCTATTTTGCCCTCCTGTTCTCCAATTTTGTATAAGAAAAGAGGAAGAAAAAAATGACATTTTTGGTTGTTCATAGAGCTACACAGGGAATTTCCTTATGGCACGTCCATGTTTATATCTATTATAGCCTGATTTGGTTAATCTCCCCTATTTTTCTTCTTTCTACCTTACTCACTTTCTTATGGTGGTTTCAACTGGTTTACAAATTCTGTATTCATTTTGTATAGAGGGAACATCAACCATATTAACCTAAGTCTTAACTTCCTTCTTTTACCCTCCCCCTATCATATGTGACTTCCCTTAGCATGACTTGTTTTCCATAATATTGCAGTATTTGTGTTAGTTGTATATTCTACATATGAGAGAAAACATGTGACTGAACCTGGCTAACTTCACCTAAGATGATGTTCTCTTCCATCCATTTACCTGTGAATGACAAAATTTCATTCTTTGTGGTTGAATAAAATTCCATTGTATATAAATACCAGATTTTCTTATTCTATTCATCAGTAGTGAGGCACCTTAGCTGTTTCCATAACTTACCTATTGTGAATAATACTGCAATAAATATGGGTGTTATTGTAACCTGACCCACATTCCTCCAGGTATATCCCTAGCAGTGGTATTGCTGGATCATATGGCAGTTCTATTTTTCATTTTTTGAGGAAACTCCATACTGTTTTCCATAGTGGTTGTGCTCATTTACATTCCCACCAGCAGTGTATATGGGTTCCTTTTTCTCTACACCCTCATCAACATTTGTTGTTGTTTGTGTTCTTGATGGTAGCCATTCTAACAGGAATGCACCCTTACTTCTTTTGATAGCAGAAAACTTAAACTGCCACATTGAAGCAGCTCAGTTTCTTCTGGTGCAATTTGACTCTGATGCTCTCTCTGTGGATAGTCTGAGACTGGGGCATCAGGGGAAGGAGGCACAGGTATGCAGTGCTAAGTGCTACACAGACCACTGGGGAGGGACATGTGGCCCTCATAGGACTCTCCTATCCCCTCAATCTTCCAAGTCTTTCTGTGTCACTATGGTTATCCATCACTGACATCCTACTTCTTTCATCTTTTTCTATTCGTTTAGTATGCACTGGTCAGTGGCCTTTGTTGGTATGTGCTAGTCATAAATGAAAGTCATCTTCTAGCTCACCCATTTCTTCTCCCCTTTCTTCACCCATCCCTGGGCATTTGATTTCAGGTATTTTTCTCTATCACACTGGGGTCTATACATGGGTTGGCAAGCTAACTCTGGCCCTCTGATCATAGTTTCTATCCATCCTGTGAGCTAAGAATGGTGTCTACAGTGTAACATTGAGTTAAGAAAGCATTAAAAGAAGATTTTGTGACACACAAAAATTATATGAAATCCAAATATAGTGTTACTGGAATACACTTTGCCCATTTGATTACACATTGTCTGTGTACTTTCCCGTTATCGTAGCAGAGTTGAATACAGATAAAGACTGTATGATTGTCAGAGTGTAAGATGTTTCCTGTTTGGCCCTTTGTAGAAAAAGTTGCCAATCTTTGGTTTATAGGATTGGATGGAACCATGCCCAGGCTACTTGCCTGGCTCCTCCTCTGACCACAGCTGCCCTGCCACTCTGTTGCTTACTGGGTGAGAACAGTTGCTCAGACCCATGTTCTCTATCTTGTATAATTTCTTGGTGATTTCTGCCATCTTCCCACTATAGTTATGGCTTGGTTGGGATATAAGACAAGAACAAGAGGGAGGAAGGCCATGTCTGCCTCCAAGTTAGCTTCCCCTTTCTAACTCTCCTGAGTTTCCCCTCACTCCATCCCAGAAAGGCTGTCATTTCTACCAGGTGCAATGGGAAAATTCTATTCTCTGTTATTCACTCCTCTTTGAAGCAAAACTATACCTTTGGAATTAAAAGAAAAAGGGAAAGATAGAAAAGAAAAGAAAGCAACCTTGTCTCATGCTCAACTCTTGCTTTTGTGGTGAAAAGACAAGGTTTTCCAGGTGCTAGTTTTCATGGATCCTTTATGTGTTGTGTGTTTTCATGGACAATTTGCTCCAGAAATTTTTTTGCCAGTACTGGGGTTTGAACTCAGGACCTTGTGCTTGGCAAGCACTCTACCACTTGAGTCGTACCCAAGTCCTTTTGCTTTTAGTTTGTTTTTCAGATAGAGTCTCCCACTTTTACTGGGGTCAGCCTGAGATTGTAATCCTCCTACCTCTACTTCCCAAGGAGCTGGAATTACAGGCGTCCACCATGACAGCTTGTTTTTAAAAGAGGATCTCACTAACTTTTGCCAGGGCTGGCCTCAAACTGCAACCCTCCCAAGCAGCTGTGATTATAACCATGAGATGAGCTACCACACGTGGCTAAGACTGTCCAATTTTAATGGAGGAATGGCCTCTAGGTTAAAAGGAGAAAGGCAACAACTACTGGTCCAGACATCTTGATACATATGATTGTATACATTCTCATTTCCATTCTTTAGACAGCAGGAATTCCCACTATTAAACTACCAAAAATCTTAAAATAACCTGGTAACAGTTGTAGTATGAGCATGTGATATTTTGTCAGGGTTTGAAGGCTGTGTAAATGAATTTCAAGTGCAATCTCTAAAAAAATGTATTTGTGAAGGATGCATTATTTGTCCCTACAAAAATATGTGGTTTGTAGAATAAAAATGCTTTTTAGTGTACATGAAAGTGACACACTATGTCCATAATGCACTACTCCTGGGAAGCCCAGAAGAGAACTAGCATCAGGCACATCTGAATATCAGTGAGCAGCTACTAACCTCATCTCCTATGAGAAAATGACAAGGTATATCAATTAGAGAAAGCTGTGCCATATAATACCAAGAAATAGCAAAAAAGAATACTTAGCAAAAGCAGGACCTCTTAGATAAAAATGAACTTATTTCCTGAGATAATATATTAACATGAATTCCAGATGCAGTCAAAAGTAAGAAGACAAAACAAATGACAAAAACAAAAATGGTGGCACAAAAAAATCTGAAAACGATGCAGAGAAAGAAAAGCTGGAGGGAAGATTTGGTAGATGCTTAGCAAACAAAAAATATGTAAAGTATGTTTACATAAATACCCATAACTTCTGTAGGACAACCATAACACCATGAAGCAAACATTCACATAGTAAACTCAGAAATATGTCTTAGGCAAAGAATAATTTTAGTATACTACAAAGAAATCTCACAAACCGTGAAAAAATGATACCATAGTGGAGAAAAAGGACAACGGATATGGAATGAAACAGAAACTTACAAACAGTAGAAAATGCAAAAACCTTCATCTTCATTAGCAATCAAAGACATTCTAATTCACACAGTAACACATAGCATTTGTTGCTTATCAAATCACACAGACATTTTATGAAATGTTCTTAATGGGCACAACCATATCCTGCTTAAGGATAAGTTGTCTTTCTGATGGATGGTTTGCCAGGATGTGTGAGAGTTCTTAAAAGACTCAAGAAGTCTCTCAAATCCCAGTCTCTCAATGAGGAACTAGGAACCATCCACATAACAATTGCTTGTGGGATTTTCTAAAAAATGAATATTGTCTGACCCTACCTCAGACCTAATAAATGAAAACACTTACAGTGGAGAGACAGGTAAACTTATGATTAATAGTTACATCAAGAACAAATGTTGACATTTACAGAAAATTGTGTGTAAAATTACTGGTCTCCCAAACCCAGTCATTCTCTATAAGAGTAATAACACAAACACACACTTTTATATTCTTTATAACCTTATAAAATAAAAAAATTGGGTCACTCTAAATGTGCAAATATGGGTATATGTACATGAAATTTGTACATTTATATGATAGGTACTATATATACAATAGAGCTATTTTTCTTAAAATATATTTTCTATTTTTCTTTAAAATATATAATGCCATCAGAAAACAGTCTTGATAAAATACATTTTTTAAAAGGATATACAACTGTGTTTATTCTGTGAACCCAAATTTGTAATGCATGAATCTATGTAGAAAAGGAATTTAACTAAAATATTCACATATCAACACAATTTTTTCCTAAATTTATATTATTATGTATGTTCTTAGTTTTCTGTCTTTGCAACTATGATCTTCAATAAAAAATATGAATTAGCATTTTCACAGACACCATTATTTAAACCATATTAGAGATGTATTTCTGGAAGAAATGGGATAGTGAACCCTTTAGTTGAACCTGCAGTGCAAGGAGAACTCACTCCCCTTTCCCTGGGCTATAAGTAAGGTCTGTAATATTTTGTCATGTGTGTGGTTCACCCACACAACTCTGCTGCCCGTAAGCAGAACTCTCTTACCCACCTAGCTAATAGTGCTAAGCGTTATAATTACAGGGTTTATGCATTTATAAATGTGTGTGCAGAGATAACTAGTGATTGCATTTTGGTTTGTTATTGTATCATTTAATCTATTCTAAGTTCATCTTATAAAAAAAGGTATATAATACCCAAAATACGAGTATACAACCTTGAGAGTCAAAGTATATGTTCCATGTTCTCTGAAATTTCACCTTACTAAATAGTTCTGCCTGGTAACATCTTTGAAGGACAAATATGTGCATTCAGTTTCTTTTTGACTCCATTCTTATAGATTGGTGGTCTCAACTCTGGTTTCACAATAGATTCACCTAGAAACTTAAGACAAACAAGCAAATGTATGAACAACCACATTAAGCAAATTGGGTCAGAGTCCTTAAAGAAAAAGCCTTTGATTGTTCTATTTATTCATTTTTAATAGTGATAAAGATAAGTAACATGAGGTCTGCCCTTTTATCAAATTGTATATGTACAGCATAGCACTGCTAACCATAGGCACAATATTGCAGAGTAGACATCTCAAACTTAGCATCGTGGGTACCTGTAACTTCATATATCCACTGACTTCCCTCCCTCAGCCCCAGTCCCATCTGTATTCTGTTTCCATGAGTTTGACTATTTTAGAAACATCATATAATTGGAATCATGTATGTTTGTCCTCCTATGGTCAGCTTATTTCAGCTAGCATAATGTCCTCCAGGTTTATCCATATTGTTACATGTAGCAGATTTTGTTCATATAAAGCTGAGTAATACATATCTATATATCTCTGTTTCTACCTCTCTCCATCTACCATACATATGCCACATTTATACCCATTCTCTTTGCAAAAATTTGAGTTGTCTTCATATCTTGGCTATTGTGAATTGTGTTACATTGAACACAGGCATGCACAAAACTTTAATATCTTGATTTCAGTTCCTTGGATATATACCAAGAATGAGAATGCTAGGCCATATGGTATTCTATTTTCACTTTAAAGAGAACCTCAGTACTATATTCCTAATGTCACTCTGTTGGACATTCCCACTAGCAGTGTACAAGGATTCCTTCCAATTTCTCCTGCTCATGCCCAACACATGTAATGTGCTTAAAAAATAATGGCAAGTCTCATGAGTGTGAGCTGACGTTCATTTTGGTTTTGACTTGCATTTCCTCTATTATTAGTGATAGTGAGCATTTTTAAAATTTACTTGTTGGCAATTCATATATCCTCTTTGGAGAAATGTCTTTTTATGTACTTTGTGAATTAAAAAAAAAAACAGGTTGTTTGCTCGTTATATTGACTTGTAGCGGTTCTTGTGAATTTTAAATATCAAGACCTTATTTTATCTCATTCTATAGACTGACTTCATTTTGTTGATTGCTCTCTTTGCTGTAGGAGCTTAGTAGTCTGATCTAGTTCTCCTTGTCTCTCTTTGCTCTATTGTTTCTGTCGTAGGTGTCATATCCAAGAAATCTTTAGATATACTAGTCTTAAGAAGTTTTCTCTTAAGTTGACTTCTAGTGGTCTTATAGGTGCAGGTCTTCATTTAAAAATTTTAATCCCTTTTGAGTTGATTTTTGTGTATGGTAAGATAAGAGTGCAGTTTCATTCTTTTGCCTATTGAATATCCAGAATTCCTTATACTATCATTAAGAACATATGTCTGTTCATTGCATTTTCTTCACACCTGGTGGAAGATCAGTTGGCTGTATGTGTGTGAGATTATTTCTAGGCTTTTTATTATTTTTTGCTTGTCTATGTATCTGTTTTTTCTTTTCAAATTTTTTTCGTTGTTTAAGACAGGGTCTTGTTATATAGCTCAGGCTGGCTTTGGACTCAGGCTCCTTTGACTCAGCCTTCTGAGTGCTGAGATTACAGGATGCACCACTGTGCCTAACTGTGTTTCTGTTTTTATGTTAGTATCATACTCTTGGGCTTACTATAGCTTTGTAATATATTTTGCAATCAGGAAGTATAACGCTGTCATCTTAATCTACTTTATCAACATTGCTTTTTGGTCTTTGGTGGTTTCACATGAATTTTAGAATTATTTTTCTATTTCTGAAAAAAAGTGCCGTTAGGATTTTTATAGTAATTGCATTGAATCTGTAGATTGCTTTGATGGAGGTTTTAGTAATATTAAATTTCCAATCCATGAACATGGGGTGCCTTTCCTTTTATTTGCTTTTTAAATTTCTTTCACTGATTTTTTTGTCATTTACAAGAGAAAGTCTTTTACCACATTGCTTAATATTTATCCCTAAGTATTTAATATTTAATATTTATCCCTAAGTATTGCAAATAAGATTGCTTCTTTACTATTATTTTCAGATCATTTGAATTTATTGTATAACTATGCAATTGAGTTTTGTGTTTTTGATTTTGTATTTTGAAATTTTATTATATTCAATCAAGAGTTTTTGTGAGGTCTTTAGGATTTTCTATACATGCTACCTGCAAACAGCGATGGCTCGACTTCTTCTTTATAATTTGGATACCTTTTATTTCTTTTCCTTACTTAATTGCTCTGTCAAGCACTTCTACAACTCTGGGGATTCGAAATGTTGAGGGTAGAAACCCGTGCTTTGTTCCTGATTCGAAAGGAAAAGATTTTCCTTTTTTTTTTTTTTAACTGCTGGGCATATTAGGTGTGGGATTTTCATATGTGCCCTTTATTCAGTTTAAATAAATTCCTTCTATCTCTAGGTTGTTGTGCTTTTATCATGAAAATGTACTGAATTTTGTCATGTTTTTATGCATTTATTGATACGATTATATAACTTTTATTCCCGTTAATGTGATGTGCCACACTAATTGACTCATGTATGTTGAACAAGCCTTGCATCCTAGGAATAATTCATACTTGCTCACAGAATTTTGTCCTTTCGTTATTGAGTTTGATTTGCTAGTACTTAGTGGAGGAGTTTTTGTGTCTATGTTCATCAAGGGTATTGCGGTTTTCTAGGCTATCAGTAGATTTCTCCGTGGAAATCTTGGAAGCTAGAAGGGAGTCAGACGATATATTTGAAATGCAGAAAGATAAAAGCTGTCTACCCAGAATACTACACCTTGCAAACTATCTTTCAAAAACAGAGAGAAAGACTTTCTAAAACAAAACAAATGAAAGCTGAATAGTTTATTACCACTAGACTTGATTTACAGGAAATGTTAAAGGAGGTTCTTCAGATGAAACCAAAAATTGCTAAAGAGCAACACAAAAATACATTATAGTGTAAAACTCCCTGGAAAAGATCAGTATAGGCCAATACAGAGTATTTTAATACTGCAATGAAAGCGTGTAAACTACCTGTAATTCTAGCATAAAATTAAAACACAAAAGTAGTAAGAATAACTAAATTTTGTTAGTGAATTCACAATATAAATCAATGTAAACTTTGATATCAATAATAAATGTTTGATGGAGGGGAGAAATAAACTTTTTATATGTGATTGAACTTAACTTTTTATCAGATCAAAATAGAATAAGGCTTTTAGAAGCCTCATGGCAGCCATGAAAAAAAGTCTATGAAAGATATACAAAAGAAAAAGAGAAATGAATACATATCACTACTAAAAGTCAAGTCATGAAGGAGGTCAGCAAGAGAGGAAATGAGGGTCAAAAAACCATGAGATAATTTGAAAAAATTAAGAAATGAGTCCTTATGTATCAATAATTAAATGGATTTTATGACAGTGTCTATTTGTCAAAACCCACACAAAGAGTGAACCTCAATGAAAACTATGGATTTCAGTTAATAATAATGCATCAATATTGACTCAACACTTTTAACAAATGAACCACACTAAAGCAAGATGCTGAAACTAAAGGCTACTGCTTAGGGGAGGGAAGATGGTGTAGGGAAATATACTTTTTGCTCAATTTTCCTGTAAACCTAAATGACCACAAATAGAGCCTATAAAATAAAAACTAATAATGAAGCAGTAAAAAGTTAATAATTAGTAATAAAATTAATTAAAATCCTTAATCAAAAAATAAAACCTGAAAGACATGCATGGAAACAGACATGCAAACACACAAACATGCAAGATCCGGTTGTATGTTATTTTCAAGATCCTCAGATTTAAGGACATACATGGGCTAAAAGTGAAGACACGTAAAAAAATGTATACTATACAAAAGATAACAAAAATAGAGAACAAAGTGGCTACACTTTAATCAGACAAAATAGACTTTTAGTAGGTCCTGACAGAAGTGTGTAGAACACTTTGCTCAATAGCACCAGAATGCATATTCTTCTCAAAGGCACACTGAAAGTTTTCCAGGATTTATCACATTTTATGACATATGATAAATCTCAACAAATCTTAGAAGATTTGAATCATACCATCTTTCCTTACTACAAATGAATAAAACTAGAAATTAACAAAATAAGGAAACCTGTAAAATTCACAAACAAATGGAAATTAATCAACGCACTCTCAAACAGAAAATGAGTTGAAGAAGAAATCGAAAGACAATTTTTAAAATATCTTGAGAAAAATGAAAATACAATATACCAAAAAGAGTACTAAGGTAAATTTATAGCAAAAAAAAGTCTACATTAAAAGCTAATAAGATTTCAGATACACAACTTAAGTTTACACCTTAAGGAAAAACAATAAAGCCCAAATTTAGAAGGAGGAGAGAAAAAAATTAGAGAAGAAGTAAATGAAATAGAGGATACAAAATAGTAGAAGAAAAACTAAACCAGTTTAGTTTTTGATTTTTTTTTTTTTTTTTTTGCAAAGATTAACAAAGTCAACAAACCCTTAGCTGGAGTGAAGAAAGAGAAGATTCAAATAAATAAAGCCAGGAATGAAAAAGACATTACAACTGATTCCATAGAAATCAGGGACTACTGTGAATAATTACATCTCAACCAATTGGATAAGCTAGAACAAACAGATAAATTCCTATAAATATACAACTTGCTGAGATCGATCATGAAGAAGTAGAAAATTTGAACAAACCGATAATGAGTAAGGATATTATATCAGTAACCAAAAATCTCCTAACCAAGACATGCCTGATGACTTTAGGGTGAACTCTACCTTTTAAAGAAGAGTTGACATCAATGTCTTTGAAAAGTCTTTCAAAACATTAAAGAAAAGCCATACTTCTAAACTCATTTTATGAGGCTAGCATTACCTTAATTCAAAGAAAGACAAAAAATTACAAGGAAAGGAAATTATAGGCCAATATCTCCATTTATTTTTAATAATCTCCCCAAATGACTGCAGCCAAGATCAAGATCCTTTATTTACTTAAATATATCAGTGCATTAGAATTTGAGGTTGGATAAGTGGGAATAATTGCCTATTTGCCAAGTGCAGTGGAAGGTTAAATATTCGGTCAATGTAGAAAGCCTAAGGTTAACATTTCTTTACCAGGATTTCTTTCTGTGCCTCATGTATAAGAATCAAAACCTTGAAGAACAGTGAGTAGCAGTTAGTAGAAGAAGTAAAGCTGATGAATAATGGCTCTGTCAAGGGAAATGCCTGTGGGAACTTTGGGATGAAAGAAACCAGGAAGGCCATTAGGCAAGGAGGAGATCTGGTAGTCATGAGCCAGATTGGCTCGTGGGTTATACTGTGGCTCTTATCCAAATGGCAATGTGAAGCCATTGGAACACTTTAACCAAAGATGTCCAGTGTACATCTTTAAGACTGCTGTGATGGAAGTATGGAGAGCAGGCTTGTTGAAACAAGAATAGGATTACCAAGTGTAGGTAGGAAGCTAAAGCAAAAAGCAAGTGAGAAATGGTAATTCTGATTAGGGAGGTGGTGGTGGTGATGGAGACAAGTTACAAATTTGAGAATTATTTCTGAAATGATATTTTCAGATCAAGATTTTTCACTTTTAAGCTATTTATCTACCCATCTAGGGAAAACAGGGGCTGGAATAATAATTTCCATTTGACAGGTGCATAACCCAAAACATCAAGACAGGAGGGTCTGAAGCCAGCTCAAGGTCATGGAGAGCACATGACCAAGGAAAATGCAAACAGACTGGCAAAAGCATATCAGGAGTCACCTCTCACCTGTCACTGGCCAGTGCTATAAACATCTTGCTGTCATGTTACTTAATTCATTTTCCTTCACAACCTCAAATGTATTTGATTTAAAGTCTGCCTTACGCAAAATATATTTCTCCCCCACTCTCTCGAGCTATTTGCTTTCTCCCAGGCAGTACTGTAAGTTTATTCAAGATGGAATCAAGAAGAAATTCATTTCATCATTTTACTACTTTGGTGAAACATTTTTTAAAAAGTCTAGTCTAGTTTCCTAAGTTTCCTTTGCACTTCTCCATCCAGTACAAATATTTTCAAATGCAAATATGGGGATTGCGGACCAAAAGTATTATAAATTGGATTATAAATTGATGGTTAAGAGATGTTGACTTGTCAAGGTCAAGCCTCAGCAGTATTTAATAACCAAGTTTAGGCAAGTTGATGACCTGTTTGGGGGCCTAAATTTCATCTGTAAAATGGTACTTCCTGTGAGATGAGATGAAGCCTTACAGTTGTACAGCACTTTGCATAATGCTAAAGTCATCATTGGTTCCCAATATGAGGTCAGTTGTTGTTATGTTAGTGGTGGTAGAAGGTGAAAGAGCGAAGAGGTAGCAGCACACTGGCTTTCATGCCAGTGAGCAACTTGGTCTCTGGAAACTTGCTCTCAATGTGCAAGAATGCTTCAGTTTGAGGAATATACTCTGTTAAGACACATTTTGAGGAGAGAATTGACTTGATAAAATAGAATGAACCCTTTTTTGATAGCAAGAAAGCCCTGTATGCCAACATCTTACTGCCTGATGTCTGAGATTGTCCTTCACAGTGTTCACAACTTGTTATTTGTCTTGGTTTTCCTGATTGTCTGAGCCAGTGTATTCCCCATGTTATGGTTTGAAGTTTTGTTGATTTTTTTTGAGGATATGGAGCTTATGGCGGGCTGAATAATGGTCCTTAAAGACATCCATATTCTAATCACTGAGACCTGAGACTATGTTATGATAAAAGAAACTGCAAACATGATTAAGTTAAATATCTTGAGAAGCAAGATTGTCCTGTAGGACTTCGATGGGCCCCCTGTAATCCAATGAGTCTTTATAAGAGGAGTGTCAGTGGAAAATTTGGAAGATATTACACTACTAGTCTTGAAGATTGAGGAAGGGAACGCCATGAGCCAAGGGATGCAAATGGCATGCACAAACTGGAAAAGGCAAGGACATGGATTTTCCCCTAGAGCCTCCAACTCTTGATTTTAGCCAATAAAGTCTAATTCAAACTTCTGACCTCCAGGAATGTAATGAATTTGTGTAGTTTCAAGCCATTGTATTTGTGATGTTTATTATAGCAATAATTAGAAACTAATACTGTGCTGAATCATTTTGATAATAAGGGCTGTAAATTCAACTGCCCGTAATGGTCAAGCAACTAATCCAAATGAGCAGTGTGGATGCTCAGCAAAAAAGAGATGATGAGATCTGTGGCAAACATCAACACATGCTCCAAGTAAAAATTAGTAAGTCGTTCTGCAGCAATGTAGCAGGACGTGCAGTAATGTGGATTTCTGGTGTCTTAAGATGCTAGAAATCTAGATTTTAATAAATGTGTATCTGTGTTTTCAAATACTGGCCACTAATTCAAAATTTTATAAGTATTGGGCAGGCCAGATGACAAATGTCTGGGGAATGAAAAATGATCTTGGAATTGGTAATGTTTTTCCTTAATTATGTGAGTTTGTCCCTGATAGACTTTTATTTTTTGTTTTGTGTTTGTTTGTTACAAGCTTCTTCATCAGTGGGTGTGTATTTTTACCTCCCCAAAATATATTTTCTTCCATTACTGGAAATCACCAGGGTTTTTGGTGATAATAGAGAAGTGTGTGTGTGTGTGTGTGTGTGTGATAGTCCTTAATTTGCTTAGCACATGCTCAACATTTACTGTTTGGAACGTGGAATAAGCCATTAGGTCATTTTGTGCAATAACCAGCACTGTGGCCCACCAGGGATTGGAGCAGGATAATTTATCACCCCAAAACTGATTTCACATCTCCCCAGCAGGTCTTATGATTTTAATGCTCTTGTAATTCTTGGTAGAATTATGTCCTCTCTCAAGTCCCGTCTTTTTCCTGCTTTGCTCACTTCTTGGCCTTGCCTCTTGGTAATTCTGTCATGAATTTCTTCTCCCTCTTTTCCCTCTGTGTATTTGTCATTCCTTCATCATAGTTGTACTACTCAGCCTCGCTTTCATTTCTTACAGTTGTCCTTATATCCTTCAGGATGTGTTTTTATTTCACCCAGAATCTTAAGCTCTTGTTCAGAACTATTCAACAATAAGTAAATCTTGCCTTTCTTTGTGAATAGTAGGAATTTATTTCAGATTTATGGCAGAGAATTTCCACTTTATTAAGCTGATGGATTTTACTTGGAGGCATACAACCCCCTGAAATTCTAAATTTGATTTAAAGGTCAAAGGAAAAGCCTGGCACCTACAATCTGCCTTTGAATTGTTTTTGTAACACTAACTAGAGTTTACAAGTAGAGGAAATTGCAACTGGTCAGCAAAAGGCATGTCAATCACAGCTTCTTTCAATAAACTCTTTGCCTTTAACCAAGCTAGGAGATGAAAAATAAAAAGCTATTGAGATTAACATGTATGAAATTTCAAGTTCAATTAGGTGTGTCAATTGGATGAAGCACTTTGTGGGAAGAGAGAGAAACGCACTGTTACTCTGAAGTCTGCAGAGAAAAACCTTAATTACAGCTGCCAACTGTAAGGTTATTTTCATTTGCAAAAATAAAACAAAGGCTTGCTAAAAGATACCTATATTTTGAATAAGCTCTACTTTTGCTTGCTTCTGAAGACATTATATCTTAAGTTGGCACTGGTAACAGACCTGGGGAGCATTCTACTTCAAAGTGACTTCTATTACAGGCTAAAAAAAAAAGAGTATCTTCTTAATTAAAAACATTTTATACATAAACAAGTTGTACATTTTAGCAGGAGGGCAGCTTAGTGAAAATTTCAAGTTCATTATACTCATTTCTTAAAATGAAAGAGAAAACAAAGAGCAAATGTATAAAACTTGTAAAAGTTGTCACTATCTGACTGGGCACAGTGGCCTGTAATCCCAGCTACTTGTAAAGTAGAGATTTAAAAGAATCATGGTTTAAGGTCAGCCTCAAACAATAAATCTGGATATGGTGGTATGTGCCTGTCATCTATGTCAGCTATGTGAGAGGTGTAAACAGGAGGTTAGCAGTCTAGCCAGCTTACGCAAATATATGAAACCCTATTAGAAATATAATTAAAAGCAAAAAGGGCTGGGGACATGGCTCTACTAGTAGAGTGCCTGCCTAGCAAGTGTGAAGCCCTGAATCCAATCCTATTCAGAATAGCCTCAAATGAACTAAATACACTGGAGTAAACCTAACTAAGTGAAAGACCTCTACAGTGAAAACTATCACATTGAAGAAAGACATTGAGGAAGACACTAGAAGATGGAAAGACCTCCCATGTTCATGGATCAGCAGAATTAATATTGTGAAAATGGAGATACTACTGAAAGCAATCTACACATCCAATGCAATCTCCAACAAAACTCCAATGACATTCTTCAGAGAAATAGAAAAGTCAACCCTAAAATTCATTCGCTCCAAATAGCCAAAGCAATCCTGTACAAAAAGAGCAATGCTGGAGATATCACAATACCTGACTTCAAATTATATTGCTGAGTCATAGTAACAAAAACAGCCTGGTAGTGGCATAAAAACAGACAGGTAGACCAATGAAATAGAATAGAAGATCCAAAAATAAATCCCAGACATCTGATATTTGACAAGCCATCAGAAACCTATGTTGGAGAAAAGACAGTCTCTTCAACAAATGGTATTGGGAAAACTGGATATCTACATGTGGAAGACTGAAACCAGACCTTTTTCTCACATCTTGTACAAAAATCAATTCCAAGTGTATCAAAAATATCAGTATAAGACTTGAAACTTTGAAACTGCTAGAGGAAAACATAGAAAAAAATCCTTGAAGAGGTAGGCATAAGTAATGCTTCTCTGAATAGAACTCCAATTGCTCAGAAAATAAGAATAAGAATTGAAAGATGGGATTGCATCAAATTAAAAAGTTTCTGCACAGCAAATGAAACAATTACTAAAATCAAAAGAAAACCTAGAGAATGAGAGTAAATCCTTGCCATTTATTCACTGGATAAAGGATTAATGTCCACAACATATAAAGGGCTCAAAAAATTAAATATCTAAAGACTAATGCAATTGATAAATGGGCAAATAAATTGAATAGTGTTCTAAAGAAGAAGTGCAAAAGGCTTTTAAATTCATGAACAAATGTTCAATATCCTTAGCTACAAAAAAGTGCAAACCAAAACATCACTGAGATTCTATCTCACCCTTGTCAGAAAGGTTGTATAAAATCAAGAAAACAAACACAAATAAAAGCTGGCTAGGCTGTGTGGAACTAAGAACCCTTACTCTGTTGTTGGGAATGTAAATTAGGGCAGCTATTATGGAAATCAGTGTGGAGATTCCCTAAAAATACTACAGATAGAACCATTGTGTGATTCTGCTCCACCACTACTCGGGAAGGTATTCCTGAGCACTGTAAGTCAACGTGTAGTAGAGATACCTATACATCCATGTTTTGCAGCACTGCGCACGATAGCAAGCTGTGGAATGAGCCTAGGTGCTCATCAATGGATGAATGCATAAAGAAAATGTGGCATATATTTACAATGGAATATTACTCAGCTGTAAAGAGGAATGAAATTATGTCACTTACAGGAAAATGGATGAAACTAGAGATCACCATGTTAAGTGAAATAAGCCAGACTGAAAAAGACAAATACTAAATGTTCTCTGTCCTATGCAGAATCTCATCTTTAAAAAATGAAAAACAGCAATGTAAAATAGGTCCTGTGTGGGGGTGAGTATCAGTGGAAGTGGGGAAAATGAAAGGAGAAGGCAAGAGGGGGTTGAATACAGTTGAAGTATTTTATAAGCCATGTATGAAAGCAGAGCTATGAAACTCTGAAATTGTTCTAAGAAGCAGGGAGCCGGGATGAGGGGGAGGCATCAAGGGGGTAAATTTGAATGAGGTAGCTTGTATGCTTGTGTGGAAGTGTCACAATGAAACCTTTTTATACAACCGACACATGCTAATAAAAATAACTTTAAAAAATCCCAAGTACTGCCAAAAAAGAAAAAAGTCAGAAATCAGGAATCAGCCTAAAATAAAAACATGAAGTCTCCAACACCACTTTGCATGACCATTGCATCCTTTCTGATGAAGCATCACCCTGAGGTAGAAAAACAATCAGGTTCCAGTGGGAGCAATGCAGAATACTCTATGCAAACAAAACAATAGTGTGTCAAAATCCATCTCTACCTAATTTCAATCTTCTGCCGGTAGGAGTCCAGGGAAAAGAAAGTAAAAAGGCGGTCATTGACATGGGCTTTCTCCGAGGTGGTGACCACCACTCCTCCTTCTTGATCTTTCGGGCTGACATCTGTGCCATCGATGGTCACTTTTATAGGCTGTAAGTACAATTATTGGTACCACCGGCAGCTTGTTTTGTTTTGTTACCATTTATTTTACCATCATAGTCATACATGCTCATTGTTCAAGATTTGGGAAACTCACATAACCCTAAAGAGAAATAGATATTTGCCCCAAAATATTACCACCTAGAGATAATTTTTCAGCAATTATAAACATTTTGGCCTGTTTCCTCCAGCTTTTTGTGGTATGCATTAGGTATGTGTCTGTGTGTCAGCTCCCTGTGAGTGTCTGTTGCTATTAAATAAGCAGCATAGAACATGTGAAATTTCACATTCTTTCTTTACATTTAACATTTTTTGTGACCATTTTCCATATTGTTCAGAGTCCTTGAAAAATGGCTTTATAATTGCTAGATAAGGTCATGGAATAAGAAGGAAGCACATTTTGTTTATTCTTGTGAGGTATTAGAGTTACTTCTAATTTTTTACTCTCAGAAATTGTCCTGTGGTAAGTACCTTGGTATCTAAGTCCATACATACCTCTGAATTTTTTCAAGGTGTTTTCCTGAACTTGTAACACCTGCTACAAAGGATCCAGGACAACCTTAAGACTTTCAGCCCATACTGCTGAAATGTAGCAATGTCTATGGTGTGGGTGAACTTTTGGGACCTCCTTTTTCCTTTTTGATGTGGTTTCTACACAGAAAACATTACTGTAGGCACTGACCAGATCAGTGTCATTGGTCCAGGCTTCCACTGTGCACTTCCTTCCTGTGAACAGCCGGTCACAGCTTCGGACTCTGTTGGCAAAACACATTTGGATTCTTGTTGCTCTTAGAAACAAGAAAAGCTTGACCTGACTCTGGAATTTCATGTGTGTGTCTTCTATGTAGGTAAGCAATTAAAATGTCATTTTAAGTTTCTATGTCTTTACAAGATATTCATGAAAAAAATAAAACCACTTCTATTTATATTTTTTGGGGGAAGGGATGACAGATAAACTAAGTTAGAAGCTCAAGCAGAGTTTGGAACTCCAATTGGAATTTTTAAGTAATTAACAAGATTAATCAGATTATGTGTAAACCACCCATCAACACGTTTTAAATCTTGTATGGGAATAATTAGTGTTATAAATATAATAATAAATAATACCAACTAACAAAAATATGCAGTCATTTGTTTTCTTTCCCTCAATTTTCACAATAAAATCTGTAAAGGAGGTATACCACACTGTAATAAAACTAGGAATACTTAAGTAATCCATTCAAGAATTTTCCTGGGGACAAAGAATACTTCTGGAATTTAAATCCATGTGTAAGTGATCCCAAATCTTGCCTTTACTTCCTGGCAGTATGGAAGCAAGTGCTCTGCCTTATTACTTTATTGTGCTATAATTTGGGAGTTTATCTACAGTGATCAAATGTCTTCAAACTATAACTTTCAAAGAAAGCTAGATTGTGACTCTCAGAAGGATAAATTGAATATGTGTTTGAAATTTTAACTCAATGAGGAAAACATGTGGATCTTATAATCCATGTAAAGGAGATGTCTAATTGGATGTGGTAGTTCAGCCTGCAACCCTCACGCTCAGGAGCTTGAAGCAGAAGGAGCCATCAAGAGTTCAAGGTAGCCTGGGCTACATTTTGTCTCTGACAAAAACAAAGAAGCAAAGGACAAGTCTTAAGAGTATGCATTTATGTGGAATAGAGGAATGTTGAAATGTGAGTTAAATGGAGACAAAAGTAGCTTCTATCACAGTGGTGGAAGGAAGTCAACTGAACTACCGGACAGGACAGAAATTGCATATCTGAACAGAATTTGCATATTTGTAGGCAAGAATGCATGTCTGCTTTGCTATCAGTTAGCTGCAACTTACAGAGCTGCAAAAGAGCTTCCTCCCATAGAAGAGCTAAGCCTCTAGTCTACACAACACACAGATTTCCATTAAAGCATAATTTTTTTCAAATTGTATTTATTTATTTATGTTTTATAGCACTGGGGTTTGAAGTCACCCTTGCTAGAAAGTGCTCTGCCCCTTGTACCATAGTCCCAAACCTAGAAATACAATTTTTTAAGCACGTTTGGAACACAACAATGTAAATTTTTGTCATAGAGGAAGATAGCGCCATCCTTTAAATTCCTCTAATTTGAATTACTCAGGTAATTGAATGAGGGATTCACTTCTATTGTCTATACATTGAATTTTACTGGTGGTGAATTGACCAAATTCACATTGTGCAAAGACTCTACCAAAGTCATTTGGAAAGAGATGAGGGAAAAAGTTTTGTGTTACTTCTCGTACTCTTATCCACAATTTTTCTTGCTTTATGAAGTCACAGGATAATTTTTCTAAATACCAGCCTTGCAAACTCAAGCTGGGAATGAAATTCAAGCTGTGTTTTTTTTCTGCTTCTTACAGTCCATCATTGGTAGTAATAAAGAGCCTGCAAATTTGTTAGCCAAGTTCTGACAGTAAAATCTTTATTACTGGTGATGATGTAAGATGCAAAAGAAGCACAGCTTGAGTTTGAGATCCCACGTTGATATAGAAAGCTGATGCTTAGAGAAAAAGAAATCTTACACCAAACAAATTTGGTCATTAAGGCGAGATAAATATGGAACCCTGCAAGGTCAATTTTATAGTCATGGCACCAGCCATAACACTGTTAATTGTTAATCAGGAGGTGAAGAAATTTAATGTTGGGATTAACAAAAAGAACTGGGAAAAATAGAAAATTAATTTAAAGCAACAGCTAGTGATACAAGTCAGATTCAGTGTACAGCTGCAGGGAAAAATTGATAAAGCAATTTCTCAGAAAATCTATAAAGTGCTACAAAATTGCCTTGTGATAAGAATTGCAGAAGAAACAAACATTTAGCCTGTTGAGAGTTGGAGGATTGTTTAATTAAAATTAAGGTCGATCCAAAGGGTAAGTTAATTACCACAGGTGGTGATCAAGTAGCATTAATAAAAAAGCAAGACCTAAGTTGGGAAGCAAAACAATATGATGTAAAACAAACAACAGACGAAAACACATTCCACCTGTGACTTCTCTAAGCATGGTGACATAAAGGTTAGCTCTTATATGCTGTCAATTCGGTCTGTTAACTCAGTAGCCTGAGATAGGCCTGAGGTTTGCCCCTTCTCAGGGACAGTACCTCTTCTCTGCATTGGTCAGAGCTGGTGAGGATGCCTTAGAGGAGGCTTCTGTGTCTGTAGTCTTGGACTGTCACCACTCAAGAACATTTTTCTGCACTGGCCTATCACAGTGCTGCAACTGTTATGGGATACTCACACACTGAGGATTGATTGGCGAGTGTGTGACAGCACAGCTTTGCAAAATAAAAACAAAGATGAAAGTGCGGAGCCCATGTTAAAAACTCGAGAATTTCAAACCAAGTGACAGATCCTTCTGAGGAAGGGGCCCCATAGGACTCTTGGGTCACATAGTCTGAAGCTACCCTTTAGTACTTTTAACATATAAGGAAACCATAAACAAAAATAATGAATGAGTTGAAGACAAGGACACAGGGAAACTTTGGGAGGTATGGGTATGTCTATTAGCCTGATTGTGATAAATGGCATCACAGATGCTTGTGTATGTTCAAACCCATCCAATTGTCCAGATTGCACATGCAAAGTTCCTTGTGTATCAATTATAACTCAATTCAAGTTAGATTTTTTTGTTTTGTTTTGAGACAGGGTCTCACTATGAAGCCCAAGTTGGCTTCAAACTTGCAATTCTCCTGCTTAGCCTCCCAAATGGTGGGATTACAGACATGGCCATTATACTCAGTTGAAATTTTCTTTAATGTAAAAGTTTTGTGACTTAGCTGTATTTATTGGTTTACCTGTTGTTCTTCTTTTTTATTGTTGTTGTTGTTCTGGCCAAGGACATAAATTCTGCAAGGTCAGGGGTCATGGGTCATGTCTGTTTTGTTTATTTTGAATCCTTGAGCTCTATGACAATGCTTAATGAATATTTGTTGAAGAAATGACTGAGGCTCAAAGTCCAGACCTATTAGAAAGACAGGGAACTGCAATGGAAAATCTAGAAACCCAGACCAATTTGTGGTATTTTAAAGTATTGGGTGACTTTTGAAGAACTAAGTCTCTGGTGTCACTAGAAATGAGCCTTCTCGGTTCTTGAAAATGTCTGTCCAGTGTGAAATTTTTGACACCAGTGTGGAGAACCTATGACATGGAGAGCATCTGGTGACTGACAGTACAAGGTAAGCAACAGGAGATTAGATTGCAGTTGTTATTTGTCCACCTATCATCCATCACTCCTCCTGTGAGTGAGAACCTTTCCAGTCTTGGTGGGAGTCTATCATGGCATCTGTACCTTTCCTGGTCAAGAAATGCTACAGCAGATCCCTCGTCTGGGGACATGACTTTTGAACAAAGTTGCAAGCAGAGGATGTGAGGCAAAATTACTCCAAGAGAGTCATTGGTATCAAGGTTGGTACGAATGATAGTGTAATAATATCTACTGCATGGTGTCATTGGAAACATTAAATGAGATAAAAAAAACTTGGAATCCTTAATAAAAAGAACTTAAAGAATGATAGATACCTCTATTGAAATAAGCCAAGGACATCTCTATCCCCTTATTGCAGTCATTAATAGATTATGGGTTGGCTACCAACAAATTTGCCAAGATGGGACCATATCACATAGCATGAGTTAAGGAAAGACACTAACTCCTGGGACTGAGAAAGGGATGGAGAGGGAGAGAAAGGGTGAGCCCAATGGTGGAGGCCATATGCCTCTTGGAATCTGTTGTCACCAAGGTTGGGAATGTGAATAGTTTGACCATATGAGCAAAATGGAGTGCCCTGGGTATTTGCAGTCGTGTAGGGGAGACCAGAACTCCCAAGGGCTCCCTGTTAGGTTGTGAAGCTATGATTGGGAGCAATCCTGCCTCAATCTGGGGTGTGTGTGTGTGTGGGAGGGTTCCTAAATAGTGCTTGCTGCTAGTCTTTGGCATGACTACAAGTGAGGACAAATACCAACTTGAATCCCTTCTTCCTCAAATCCTGACACTTTAAATTTTCTCCCAGTTGAAAGCAGAAGTGTTATAGTTTCATATAAAAGTGAGTGAATGAGCACCTTGGGCCTCCTGGTAATTAGTTTAAACTGGAGCATCACTGGCCAAAAATAATAAAAAGAAAATCTCCTATCTCTTTATTAAGCTCTGTTAGAGTGATTGCACACAGTTTAAAAGCAGCCTAGAGGAATAGAAAGCTCCGTGAAGGAAGAGCACAGAGAAGGCAGGAAAAGGCCCCTTACTAATCTGTTACAAAGTAGTTCAGTAAGTGCTCTGCTATTGATTTCCTTTTCCTTATCCTTCCTACTAATTTCCATTCCTTCCTTTTCATCCAGTACAATATTTGGTCTTATAAGTAAAGGTCCAAAATATACTCAAGATCACAAAACTGTTAGCTGAGGGTCAATGAATAAAATGGGCTTGTTTCAATGTTGTATTTACAGTGATGTCTCTGGGAGCTGGAAGAGCAACTGGGAGCAATTGTCCAGTATGCCACCTGTGTGGACATGCCTGCAAATGCTGCATGGGCACCAGGTCACTTAACTGTTGTGTAGACACTGTTCTTATGCTCGCTACCCAGGTAGCAATGACACTACTTAGTGGTATGTTAACTATGAACTCATTCTTCATGCAACAACACTCTAATTATTGTCCCATTTTGTTTATTCATAATCCATTATTTTATTTAAAAATTATACATTTTTAAAAATTGGCACTTAATATTTGAACAGATTTATAGTATAATTTTCAATGCATGTATATAGTGTTTAATGATCAAATCAGAGCAATTAGCATTTCTCCCTAAACAGTTATTGTCTTGTCTTCAGAGCTTCCAACTCATCTCTTCTATTTCTTTATAAAATATACTATCAGTGTGAATGACAGTCCATCTACTACGCTAGACAGCATTAGAATTTACTCCTTCTATTTAGCTGTATTTTGGCACTCATTATCCAATCTCTTTTCTCCTTATTTTTCCACCCTTTCTACTTCTAATAACCACTTATTCTACTTTCTGTTTCTATGAAATCAACTTTTTTTTTTAAGCATTCACATGTGAGTAAGAACATTTGGTGTTTGTCTTTCTGTGTCTGGCTCATTTCATTTAATGTAATGTTCTCTGGTTCTACCCTGATTGCTGCTATGACAGGCTTTGATTTTTTTGGTTGAACAGTAAGTAGTCCATTGTATGCACGTGCCATGTTATTGCCCATTCATCCATCAGCGGATTCCACAGTTGATTCTGTCTTGGCTATTGTGACTAGTGGTTCAACACATTTGGGGATACATTGTATCTGTCCGATACAGTGATTTCAGTTCCTTTGCATATAAACTCAGTAATGATGCCTGGTATCCAATTTAAAGATGAGAAATGAGGCACAGAGAGGTGAAGTGGCTTGCCAGGATTTCTCAGGAAGCCAGGTCCCCACATTATTGCTATCTCCCCCTTATCCCTCCCATCTAATAGATACCTCCCTGCAAGTCTGGAAAGTTTTCAGTATTTCTAGAACTACTCCAGCACAAGTCAAGGATTAAAAGTGGTGTGTGTGGATCTAAAGGAAGAAATTGGAACATAAGCATAAATGGGGAACTATTGGGTGGGGAACCAGCTGGAGGTGGGAGGGAGAAAAGAAGGATGAGTGGGGAGAATATAAGCAAAGTACTCTGTATGTGTGTATGAAAAGGTCATAATGAAGTCAATTTAAAAAGTACAAGAAAGATTTTAAAAAGAGGGTTTGGGGAGAGGGGATAAAAAAAGAGCAATAGAGGAGATGAATGTGATCAAAGTACATTATGTGCACTATAGAAATACTACAACGAAACCCTCCACACTGTCCAATTAAAATGCACTGATAAAAAAGTGGTATGTGCACACTTGTATGTGTTCCCAAGGAATGCAATATGAATGCTTCTGAAATCTGGGATCTATTTACTTTGGGGTAACTTTCTATCACAAATAGAATGGCTTACTGTACTTTTGCATACTGTAGGATTCGATGTTGAAGTTTGTTTCCTGTAATAAATGCTGCAATTATATATACTGTGAGATAAGGCACAGGCCAGGAGATAAACATTCCTGTTTAGATCTTGACAAAGAATGCAACTGCTAAAAGCAAGCTTCTATTTCAGCCCAGTCTCATTAAGCCCACAATACGTGCAAAATCACTGGCACAGAGTTTTGCAAAGTATGTTATCAGACTCTGGATGGAGTTACACTTTGGCAGCTTGTGCTACCCAAAGACAATTCTGTGATGTTTGTGTTGTTAAATGTGATCTCCAGCAGCATCTGTAAAGGGAGATAATAAATAGCTCATGTCTTTTGCTGGAGGCAGCAGGAGCCACTTTACCAGGGTAGTAAAATCACAAAAGTTGCAGTACATCAGAAAGCAGCGCTAGTGTCAGATGGAAGGGATTCATACCTGAATGAGCAATTAGCATCAAACTTATCTGAGAGGAGATGACATATGCTCATCTACTTTCTTCTGAAGAAGCAGATTTTTTTTCTTCCATCTCTGCAGATTTGTTTTAATCAGGGATTCTTAACCTTTTAGAGGGCACTAAGTCCCGAGTTTCTCATGAGAAATGGAGACTCATACCTGAAGAATCTATATAAGCATGTGTGACTCAATGGAGTTTTTGATTCCTTTCCCCCGATCCCTACTTTTTTTGACCTTTTGCCAACCATTCAAGCATACAGCTATGTCCTGGGCTTCTCTGCCCCCATAGGAAGCCTTCATTTCTAAAAGGCTAAGTGTGTAAGAAGAGGAGCAGAGTTCATGGAGTAGTATTGTCGGCATTGCCTCTGTTCCTTACATCAGATGATGTGGTGAGACTTTGCAAATCTAGGGGTGACAGAGTATTGCAGGGCACCATACCGGGAGGTTTCCTATGTATATCATGTACACGTGGTATACATACGTATAGCATGTATACAAAGGTGCATTTCTTTAGTGGTCTGTCCACGGGAATGGACACAGCCTACATAGTCAAGTCCCTGGAGGTCTTTCAAGACTTTGGAGCCAAGGGGTTGGAGTTGGGTGGTGGGTTTCATCAGCTTTTGCTACTTCTGTGGCTTATACTGACATCTAAACCCAACTTCTTACCTCATTTGGGTTACCGAGGATTCAGTTCTTTGTTAGAAATTGAAAATTAAGGAAGTAAAGTTTTCTTCTTTCTCTCTCCTTTTCTTTTTCTCTCTCTCCCCTTTCCCCCTCCCTCCCAGAGTGTCCTTGTAGGCAGCATCACAGGGCCTCAGCGATGGATACCTTATTCACACACATAACCAAATATGTCCAGCTACTCAGGTTCTACAGCTACGGTTTGCACTAGATACTGAACTATTTATAACTTGCAGAATTCATCCTGCTAGTTTAGGCTCCTGGGATATTGTTCTCTCTGTCTACAAGGCCTGCTCCCAGCCCCCAGATCATTCTTCACGTAGCTAATTCCCATCACCCTTCAAAACTCAGCTCAGGAAGCAGCTCCTCTGTGAGGAATCTCATCCGTTCTACAGACCAGTGTGATCTAGGAAAGCCCCTTTTGTTATCCTATGGCCCATGTGCTGACATTTTTGTCTGTGCTATACTAATTAGTTTGTTTCCTCATCTTCTGAATTCCAAGTTTTTAGAGGGCAGGAGCCATATTTTATTCAACCTTGCTATGCCTAGTGTCCTTCATAAAATATGCATACATATGGTCGAGGAATGAATGGCTAAGGAAAACCAGGATGAATATTGGATGAAGAGTTTGAATGAACTGGAATGATTCAGTAATAGCTAGCTATTGAAAAGAATATCTTTTGGTAAAAATTATATCCTATTAGCAAAGGTAGAGGAAATAAAAATGTGAATAAGGAGTTTGCATTTGGCATCAGCAACAATAGCTATACAACTGCCAATGACCACCAAGGGGCAAAGTGTAGAATTGGTAGGAGCTTAGGGCCAGAAGTAAACAGTCTAGGGTTAAGTACAAAGGCCAGCACTTACTAACCATATGCTCACAAGCCAGTTATTAAATCCTTCTCAACTTATATTTATTTATCTATTGAAAGGGAGTGAAAAGCACCTACCTCCTTTGGGTATTGTTAAGATTAAATGGAAAGACAGAATGTGCAGTGGTTACCTGGATACCTGGCATGTGGCTAGTGATCAATAAGTGTTAATAGTGGATGGGAGGAATGGGGTCTGCTGTGCCCAAGGTGAACTCAGTACTGATTTCTGTTTGAAGTGTGAGAATTCTGCATTTGTGTGAGAATTGTCCCCTAAGCTGGAATTCCGGGACAATATCAGAATCTCAGTCCAGAGAAACTGCCATGCTATATTCTGCTTAATAAATTAATTTTATGCTCTCAATTTTGAGTAAATGAATGCAATTTTTATTCATCAGAATTCATGAGCATTGTCTGAGTTCTAACATTTCATAAACATCAAAGTATTTAATCTCTACAAGTGCTGATCACACACACACAGAGCTACCATGATAATTTTCACTAGCAGTAGTTTACACTTATTTTGAATTTCTTTTTAGTAAATGATCAAACTTGTTTTTAAAAACAGCATGCTAAGAACATCTCATGTCATGTTTCTTCTAGAGTTTATGACCAAAGTTAGGCTTCTGAATTCTTACTTATTTGCATTGCACTTATCATGAGAGGTATGGAATATACTTGTTAATATTCTTCTCTAGCTAAAAATGAAAGTTAAAAACTGAATTATAGCAATGACCATAGAATCGCTGGCCATATGACAGCACTAAGGAATTAATTTGGGATCAGGTGTCTGGGGCATTAAAAAATCACTAGTCAACCCACTGTCTTCAGTGCTTGTCTGAGCCAGGGTCAGGCAACTCTATTAGCATTTTGGAAGTTCAGAGAGCTGGAGAGAGTACAAAAATAATGATATAAAATAAATTTGGAAGCTGAGTACTGGCTCATGCCTTTTATCTCAACATGGAAGACTGAGATCAGGAGGATCATGGTTCAAGTCCAGCCTTGGCAAAGAGTTCATGAGACTCCATCTCAACCACTAGCTGGATGCAGTGGTGTACATCTGTCACTCCAAGGTATGTGAGAGGTTAAGATTGGGAGGATTGAGGATTAAGGTCAGTCCGGGACAAAATAGTTTGCAAGATCCCATCTCAATGAAAAATGCTGGGTGTGGTGGCATGCACCTGAATTCTCTCTCTGGACGGAAGCATAACAATAATAAGTTCCTGATCCAGGCTAGCTTGAACAACATAACCAGAGCAAAAAGGGCTGGAAGTATGGCTCAAGCTGTAGAGCACCTGTCTAGCAATGGCAAAGCCCGAATCGAAACTCCAGTACTGCCACCCCCCAAAAAAGAAGAAAGACAAAAGAAAAATACAGATTTTGGATAGATAGACTCCAACACAGGGCAGATAGTTGGCCAAAATTTCTAAATTCTTATTTTGGCTTGTCCTCAAAAGCTGTATGAACTTTGGACCTTACCTTCTTCAACACATACAATGATGCACTAAGAAGTAGGAGATGCAAACCTTGGGGTCCATGGATGCTCACCCAGAGACTTCTGAACTCTTTGTACAATGTTATTGGTTGGTGCATTTTCCTAGGGTGAGGATACACTATTTTCATTGAGTTGAAAAAGGGGCTCAAAAAAATGCAAACATAATTAGTAATCAGCCACATAAATAAGCCTTAACATTCCTTCCCAGATCCAAGATTCTATAATTCTCTCAAATCATAGGATCTTGCATTGAAAGATCAGAGAATACTGGCAATGAAAGCCTGATGATATAACTATATAAAGATATATGAGTTTTGTTTGTAAAGATAATACTTCTAATTCCTTTTTATTTTTCATCTTCCCTGAGATTACAGAAATAGCTGGGTATCATAGCCAAGGCTCAATTGCTCTAGAATAGTGTATCTAAAACTGTGCCTTTAAGAATAAATATGGAATAGTTGTACCTTGGAAAATCAACTCTAAGATCAAATACATTTTGGAAAAATGCTGTACTGTAGCTCTTTCTTGGAGATTGACAGAACCCCATCGTCATGTAGGGAACTCTAAGCAATTCTGCACTTAAAAACCTGTTTAAATTTTTTTTTAAAAACAGTGATTTCTAAATTACTTGACTGCAAAGCTCTTTATCCAAAGAGCACCTGTTCCCATCTTAAGGATAATTCTGAGGAATGCATTATCAGAAATGCTTACCTAGTTCAATTTCAGCTTTCATTCATCAGGACACATTCATGGCCTTCACTGAATTCTTATTTAATGAAATACATACATTTTAGTTACCATTTCAGGGCATTTCTGGAAGATTTAAATGAATGTAAGGAAAACTGACCCTATGTTTTTAATGGGCAGAGGGAGGTATAATTAGAGAGAGTTGGATATTATGCTAGATGCATGCAGGAAGGCAAAAGCAGTTATGGATATCTGAGAGTAAGAGTTCATGTATGCATTTATTCACTCACTTACTCATTCAAAAATAGTTACTGAGAATTCCCCAAATAATGGATATGATGAAGGTACCTTTAATCTACGGGAGACTGGGAGACAATATATGACTTAAGGTACTTGAAACCAAATGATATTGAGAGGTTTTTGGATAACTACAAGCATAAATCATGTGATCATTGGTGTAGGAGCTAATAGTATAAAACAGAAAAAGGAGCCAAATATTTTGGTAGATCTGAGGGAGGCTTCAGGAGTAGACATGTTTGAATTGGCTTTAATATTCACAATTGAATAAATTAAGTCTATGTTCTCATAGGAAGGCTAAAATGAGTCTAGGAAAAACACAGCAGGCAGATATGCTGCATAATAAAGTGAAAATTATACTAGTTTAATGACATTTTAGCTGCAATTATCAAAAACTCTGACTCCAGACAGCTGGACAATAAAGAGCTGTGTTACCTCACTGAACAGCGACTGTAGAGGGACTATCATTCATTTCTTGCCTTTGCTCCATTTTCTATCTTCTCAGAAGAGAAGAGTTTATTTTCATGCTGTCAGCAAGATCACTGCAGAATATGTAGGCTTTCATATGAAGAAATGTCATGGTTAATCTTGTTTGTCAACTTGATGAGGTTGAGAAGCACCTGGGAGAGTAGTAAAGAATGCCTGGGGGTGTGTCTGTGAGGGTGTTTAGGTCATGATGGCTCTGATCTAATCAATGATTTAAATAATTGATGGATTCAGAATTCAGTAGACTAAGGGAAGTGATGGAAACTGGAAGGCAGGACCCAGTTGGAGGAAGTAAGTCACTGGGCCTGTGTCTATGAAGGGCTCTCTCTGCTTCCTGGCTGCCGCGAGGTGAACAGCATCTGTCACATGGCTCTACGTGATTTGAGCTGCCCTACTCCACCACACACTCCCAACCATGAAGGATCAAACGTTCTGAAACAGTGAGTTATGATAAATCCTTCCTCTGTCAAGTTGTTTTCTCAGGTCACAGCAACAGAAAGTATGACTAATACAAGAAACAATGTCCAGAAGAGAGAGAGTCTTCCCTTGGAGTCCTTTTTAGGATTTAGAAAAGGCTTCATTGGAGCCTCTTAGGATATGCCACTTCATATTTTATTGGTTAGATATGAGTCACTTGATAAATTGTAAGCCAATCCTAAACTAAACAGCTCCATTTGGAAGACTGAGAGTGATATATTCCCTCAAAGCACATGGGCTGCACAGAGGAGTTGAATATCTGCACAAAATCAGGATCCTGTGAAAGGTGAAGGGGAGGGGACATGCTTAGGAAGTAACCAATAATGCCTACTCTAGAAGGACTGGAAAAGAAGACCGTCACCCAGGAGATACTTTATCAGCAGTGGATAATACTCTTTCCTCCATCTCCATGGCCAAGACTAATGCCCTGGGTATGGGGAGTTGTCTAGGGTGTCTCTGCATGCTGTTACCTATATCGTGATCCAAAAGAGTACACATGATGGCAATATTAAACACTACGCTTTACAATATATCCCCTAGCCTGAAGGGTCTTTTGGAGCTACTCAAATCAACCTTTTCCTTGAGATTTTTTTTTCTTTTATTCATATGTGCATACAATGCTTGGGTCATTTCTTCTCCCACCCCTCTACCCCTCCCTTATCCACTCCGCCCCTTCCCTCTCCCCCCCACCCCCTCAATACCCAGCAGAAACTATTTTGCCCTTATCTCTAATTTTGTTGAAGAGAGAGTATAAGCAATAATAGGAAGGAACAAGGGTTTTTGCTGGTTGAGATAAGGATAGCTATACAGGGAGTTGACTCGCATTGATTTCCTGTGAGTGTGTGTTACCTTCTAGGTTAATTCTTTTTGATCTAACCTTTTCTCTAGCTCCTGGTCCCCTTCTTCTATTGGCCTCAGTTGCCCCAAAGTATCTGTTTTAGTTTCTCTGCGTTGAGGGCAACAAATGCTACCTAGTTTTTTGAGTGTCTTACCTATCCTCACCCCTCCCTTGTGTGCTTTTGCTTTATCATGTGCTCATAGTCCAATCCCCTTGTTGTGTTTGCCCTTGATCTAATGTCCACATATGAGGGAGAACATACAATTTTTGGTCTTTTGGGCCAGGCTAACCTTACTCAGAATGATGTTCTCCAATTCCATCCATTTACCAGTGAATGATAACATTTCGTTCTTCTTCATGGCTGCATAAAATTCCATTGTGTATAGATACCACATTTTCTTAATCCATTCGTCAGTGCTGGGGCATCTTGGCTGTTTCCATAACTTGGCTATTGTGAATAGTGCCACAATAAACATGGATGTGCAGGTGCCTCTGGAGTAACCTGTGTCACAGTCTTTTGGATATATGTCCAAGAGTGGTATTGCTGGATCAAATGGTAGATCAATGTTTAGATTTTTAAGTAGCCTCCAAATTTTTTTCCAGAGTGGTTGTACTAGTTTACATTCCCACCAACAGTGTAAGAGGGTTCCCTTTTCCCCACATCCTCGCCAACACCTGTTGTTGGTGGTGTTGCTAATGATGGCTATTCTAACAGGGGTGAGGTGGAATCTTAGTGTGGCTTTAATTTGCATTTCCTTTATTGCTAGAGATGGTCAACATTTTGTCATGTGTTTTTTGGCCATTTGAATTTCTTCTTTTGAGAAAGTTCTGTTTAGTTCACTTGCCCATTTCTTTATTGGTTCATTAGTTTTGGGAGAATTTAGTTTTTTAAGTTCCCTATATATTCTGGTTATCAGTCCTTTGTCTGATGTGTAGCTGGCAAATATTTTCTCCCACTCTGTGGGTGTTCTCTTCAGTTTAGAGACCATTTCTTTTGATGAACAGAAGCTTTTCAGTTTTATGAGGTCCCATTTATCTATGCTATCTCTTAGTTGCTGTGCTGCTGGGGTTCCATTGAGAAAGTTCTTACCTATACCTACTAACTCCAGAGTATTTCCTACTCTTTCCTGTATCAACTTTAGAGTTTGTGGTCTGATATTAAGATCCTTGATCCATTTTGAGTTAATATTGGTATAGGTTGATATACATGGATCTAGTTTCAGTTTTTTGCAGACTGCTAACCAGTTTTCCCAGCAATTTTTGTAGAAGAGGCTGCTTTTTCTCCATCATATATTTTTAGTGCCTTTGCCAAAGACAAGTTGGTTATAGTTGTATGGCTTCATATCTGGGTCCTCCATTCTGTTCCACTGGTCTTCATGTCTGTTTTGTGCCAGTACCATGCTGTTTTTATTGTTATTGCTTTGTAATATAGTTTGAAGTCAGGTATTGTGATACCTCCAGCATTGTTCTTTTGACTGAGTATTGCCTTGGCTATTCGTGGCCTCTTGTGTTTCCATATAAATTAACAGTAGATTTTTCAATCTCTTTAATGAATGTCATTGGAATTTTGAGGGGAATTGTATTAAACATGTAGATTACTTTTGGGAGTATCGACATTTTTACTATGTTGATTCTACCAATCCATGAGCATGGGAGATCTCTCCACTTTCTATAGTCTTCCTCAATCTCTTTCTTCAGAAGTGTATAGTTTTCCTTGTAGAGGTCGTTCACATCTTTTGTTAGGTTTACACCTAGGTATTTGATTTTTTTTGAGGCTATTGTAAATGGAATTGTTTTCATATATTCTTTTTCAGTTTGCTCATTATTAGTGTATAGAAATGCTAATGATTTTTCTATGTTGATTTTATATCCTGCTACTATGCTATTGCTATTGACGGTGTCTAGGAGCTTTTGAGTAGAGTTTTTTGGGTCTTTAAGGTATAGGATCATGTCATCTGCAAATAGGGATATTTTGACAATTTCTTTACCTATTTGTATTCCTTTTATTCCTTCTTCTTGCCTACTTGCTCTGGCTAGGAATTCCAGTACTATGTTGAATAGGAGTGGAGATAGTGGGCATCCTTGTCTGGTTCCTGATTTTAGAGGGAATGGTTTCAGTTTTTCTCCATTAAGTATAATGCTGGCTGTAGGTTTGTCATATATAGCTTTTATGATGTTGAGGAACTTTCCTTCTATTCCTAGTTTTCTTAGAGCTTTTATCATGAAATGGTGTTGGATCTTATCAAAGGCTTTTTCTGCAGCTATTGAGATGATCAAGTGGTTTTTGTCTTTGCTTCTGTTAATGTGGTTTATTACATTTATTGATTTTCATATGTTGAACCACCCCTGCATCCCTGGGATGAAGCCTACTTGGTTGTGGTGAATGATCTTTTTGATGTGTTGTCGATTTCAGTTTGTCATTATTTTATTGACGATTTTTGCATCAATGTTCATTAAGGAGATTGGCCTATAGTTCTCCTTTTTGGAGGTGTCTTTGCCTGGTTTTGGGATAAGTGTAATACTGGCTTCATAAAATGTGTTTGGCAGTTTTCCTTCCCTTTCTATTTCATGGAACAGTTTAAGGAGGATTGGTATCAGTTCTTCTTTAAAGGTCTGATAGAATTCAGCAGAGAATCCATCAGGTCCTGGACTTTTCTTTTTTGGGAGACTCTTGATTGCAGCTTCAATTTCATTTTATGTTATAGATCTATTCAGGTAATTAATTTCCTCTTGGTTCAGTTTTAGACGATCATATGTGTCTAGAAATCTGTCCATTTCTTTAAGATTTTCAAATTTATTTGAACATAGGTTCTCAAAGTAGTCTCTGATGATTTCCTGGACTTCCATGGTGTTTGTTGTTATCTCCCCTTTTGCATTCCTGATTTTACTAAATGGGTTTTTTCTCTCCTCATTTTAGTCAGGTTTTCCAGGGCTCTATCAATCTTATTTTTCAAAGAACAAACTTTTTGTTTCATTAATTCTTTGTTTGGGTTTTTTAGTTTCTGTTTCATTGATTTCAGCTCTTATTTTTATTATTTCTTTCCTTCTATTTGTTTTGGGATTTGCTTGTTCTTGTTTTTCTAGGAGTTTGAGATGTATCATTAGGTCATTGATTTGGGAACTTTCAGTCTTTTTAATATATGCACTCATGGCTATAAACTTTCCTCTCAGGACTGCCTTAGCTGTGTCCCATAGGTTCTGGTAGATTGTGTTTTCATTTTCATTGACTTCCAGGAACTTTTTAATTTCCTCTTTCATTTCATCAATGACCCATTGTTCATTAAGCAATGAGTTGTTCAGTTTCCAGCTGTTTGCATGTTTTTTGTCTTTACTTTTGTTGTTGAGTTCTAGTTTTATTGCATTGTGATCAGATAGAATGCATGGTATAATTTCTATTTTCTTATATTTGCTGAAGCTTGCTTTGTGCCCTAGGATATGATCTATTTTGGAGAAGGTTCTGTGGGCTGCTGAGAAGAATGTATATTGTGTAGAAGTTGGATGAATAGTTCTGTAGGCATCAACTAGGTCCCTTTGATCTATGGTATATTTTAGATCTAGGATTTCTTTATTGATTTTTTTGTTTGGCTGACCTATCTATTGATGACAATGGGGGTGTTAAAGTCTCCCACAACTACTGTTTTGGAGTTAACATATGCTTTTTTGTCCTTCAGAGTATGTTTGATGAAATTGGGTGCATTGACATTGGGTGCATATGGTTGATATGTCATTTCCTTTGGGTCTATTTCCCCTTTTATTAGTATGGAATATCTTTCTTTATCTCATTTGATCAATGTAGGTTTGAAGTCTACTTTGTCAGAGATAAGTATTGCTACTCCTGCCTGTTTCCAGGGGCCATTGGCTTGGTAAATATTTCATCCTAAGCCTATGCTTATTTCTGTTGGTGAGATGGGTCTCCTGTAAGCAACAAATTGTTGGATTTTCCTTTTTAATCCATTTCGTCAAGCGGTGCCTTTTGATTTGGGAATTAAGTCTGTTAACATTAAGTGTTAGTACTGATAGGTATGTGGTGTTTCCTGTCATTTAGTTGTCTTAGTTGTTTGAAGGTTTGATTGTGTGTACCTAAGTTGAGGTTACTCTCTACTGTCTTGCTTTTTCTTTTCCTGTGGTTTGTTGCTGCCTGTCTTTTCACAGTTAAGTTGGGTTTTACTTTCTGTGTGCAGAATCCCTTGCAGAATCTTTTGTAGTGTTGGCTTTGTGTTCACATATTGTTTTAGTTTCTGCTTATCATGGAAGACTTTTATTGCTCCATCTATGTTGAATGATAGTTTTGCTGTGTAGAGTATCCTGGGGTTGTAGTTATTTTCATCCAGTTCCCGGAAGATCTCTCCCCATGCTCTTCTTGCTTTTAATGTTTCTGTTGAGAAGTCTGCTGTGATTTTGATGGGTTTACCTTTGTATGTTACTTGTTTTTTCTCTCTTACAGCCTTCAATATTGTTTCTTGAGTCTGTGTACTTGTTGTTTTAATGATAGTAGGCCATGATGTGGTTCTATTTTGGTCAGGTCTGTTTGGTGTTCTGGAGGCCTCTTGCATCTGTATGGGCATAGATTTCTCTAGATTTTGGAAATTTTCTGTAATTATTTTTATTGAATATATTACACATTCCCTTTGCTTTCACCTCTTCTCCTTCTTCGATGCCCATGATTCTCAAGTTTGGTCTTTTGATGGAGTCAGTGAGTTCTTGCATTTTCTTTTCACAGGTCTTGAGTTGTTTAACTAATAGATCTTTGGTTTTTCCTTTACTTACCATTTCAGCTTCGAGTTCTGAGATTCTGTCTTCTGTTTATTCTATTCTGCTGGATTGGCTTTCCATTTTGTTTTGCATTTGTTTCATTCTTTTATCTGAGGTTTTCCATATCCTGAGTCACTTCCTCTTTGATATTGTCTCTTTTCGTCCTGAGTTCATTTATCTCTTTATTAATCATGTTCTCTGTTTCACTTTGGTGTTTATACAGTGCTTGTATGGTTTCCTTTATTTCTTCTTGTGCTTTTTCAAATTCTCTATTTTTGTTGTCTTGGAATTTCTTGAGTGTCTCCTGTACATTTTGGTTGACCATATCCGGTATCATCTCTATAAAATTCTCATTGATTACTTGCAAGAACACTTCTTTTAGAGTGTTCTTGTGGGCTTCATTGGGTTCTTTGGCATAATTTATCTTCGTTTTGTTGGAGTCTGGATCTGAGTATCTGTTTTCTTCATTTGCCTCTGGTTCCTGTACTAATTTATTACTGGGGGAAACTGGTTTCCCTCTTTTTTCCATCTTCCCATCATTGCCCTTGCTATTGTTACTGTCCCTATACTGTGTGTAATTCTGTATTGTCTATCTTGTAATTATAACAATGGTGATATCTAGAATGGAAGTGTGAGAGGAGAGGGAAAGTAAAGAAGGTAAAAAAAAATGGGAAAAACAAACAAACCAGCAAACAACAACAAAACCAGTGCCAAAGAAATACACAGGGAGGGATAGTGTACTAATCAATGGTAAGCTAAATAGGCATTAGAGAGACAGGGAGAGGATTAAAAAAAAATCTCCAAGTTCAAATGAAATAAAGTTTCAGTCTTAATAATTTTGGTGTTAGCCCCTCAGCCTCCAATCCTGGAGATGGTGTCTCACAAGTAGTTCTGTCATTGTCTCATTAAAGGGGAACCTCCCCCCAAAAAAACAAACAAAAAAACCAAAACAAAACAAAACAAAATATCCCAAGTTCAAATGCAATACAGTTTCAGTTAGACCTTCAGCATGCAGTTCTAGTTCAGTCATTGTCTCATCAAAGCAAGAGAAAAAAAAAAGAAAAAGAGTCTGCAGACAGTTCTGTGAATGGCTATCTGCGGCTGTGGCTCCCTGCCCGCTACTGTCAACCTGCTGTTGCTGTTGGTTTATTTATGCAGATCTCAGGGGTGAGCTTAGCACTCACCTGGCCCCACAGGCTTTGTTTACTCAGAGTTCTCCTGTGCGCAAGCCACTGCTACAGGCTTTCCCCTTTCCAAGCACACTGGGGGAGGTGACACTGCACCTGCCTTCTCCGGCTGCGTGTTTATTTACAGTTCACGTCAGAATTGACCCTTCCCCCTTCTCTAGTGGAGCTTTCCTCACACAGAATTGACCCTTCCCCCTTCTCTAGTGGAGCTTTCCTCACACAGCCACTTTTACAAGCTTTTCAGCTCCAAGGTTGCTGGGTGGGTGCTGCCACTCCTGCCTTCTCTAGCCCGGCTTGTTTATTTACAGTTCCATGATGGATTGCCCCTTCCCCCTCTTTGGTGCTCAGGGCACCCCACCCTCTTTGCTACTTGTCTTTTGTTGTTGTTGTTGTTTATTATTCAGCTTGGTTTTTTTCTCACTTTTCTCTGGGTGGAGGTCAGTCTGTCCAGGGGCTATGCTGATCTGGCCAGGGTTGTTTGTGGGAGTATTGTGGTCCGCTTCTCTTGAGCCAGGAGGAGCTGGCATCTGGCGGCGTGGAAGCCCTCCTGGTTTCTCTGTTTAACTTGGAGTGGGGATGCTATGCGCAGGCTGGTGGTGTGGAGGAGTTGGAGTTTTGCCTCTTCTTGGTGGTTTTTCCTGTAAGGTGTATCTCCAGTGTCTCTCCAAGAGTTTACTTTAGGAAGCACGATTTCTGCTTCCTCCCTCTAGTCGCCATCTTGGAATCTCGATATTTTTCATTTCTGTCAGTTAACATGGACTTTTCTAAGAATGTGAACTCCAGTATTAGACATGTTCAGAAACTCATATGATGCCATGTGAAGTTAGCTTTGTAGAAAAACTTCCAGATGTTGCTACTGCTGTGGCTGATTTGACAGAATTGTCATTTCAGCTTAATGATGAACCTCAAAAGATGATGCTCTAATTCAAATAAATAGACTTGCAGTGTCTTCATTGTATGTAGAGAGAGAAAAACCCAACCACATCAATCTTTTGGTTTTCATATTGATTAGCATTAATTGCTTAAAATTCTGATGCCAGCAATACTTTACTGATTTATGGTTTATGAAGGCTATTGACATATGTGGGGAGGCAATAAGGAATCTTTTAAAAGCATGATTACAGTAGATTGCTATAGGGATTATCTAATTATTGAGTAAGCACTAGTGACAAACTCTGGAAATAAAAATGCCGTTTGCTCACCAGGGGGCTGTGGGAGTGAAATAATGGCTGACTCTGACAGCATGAATTGTTTTTTTTTTTTCTTCCTCCTTAAATTCTCACTAGTGTTCTTTCGGAAGCAAAGAATGGATTAGTTGAACAACTGTTCTTTACTCTTTCATTTAAATTTATGCCTTTTAATTATTAGTTGTTTGAATTTCCCATTGAAGTCTTTGCTTCCCTTTTCTTACTTTCCAAAGAATTAACTTTTCAGCATCTAACAATGGAAATGACAAAAACCTCCATTTAAATGCACAAAATCTTTAACTTTTAGTCTTTCATAGCTTCCGTTTCAGGAGCACTATGTGCCAGGTCCTTGTGTCATCATCAACAAGACATTGTGGACCCTGAGTGTGATTAACTCCCCATAACAAATCCCCCGAAGTTGGAATATCTGGTGTGGGCTCTGTTTTTCCAACCTTTTCCTGACTGATATAGTTATGTATTGTTATTTCCCCCCACATTTCAGGTAAAGAAATACACTTAGAAAACAAAATTGTACCTAATGAGGCTGAGGCAGGAGGCTCATGAGTTTGAGGCCAGCCTAGGAAAAGTTAACAAGACTCTATCTAAAAACAAAAATACAAACAAAAGGGCTGAGGGCCTGACTCAAGTGGTAGAGTGCTTGCCTAGAATGCAAGAGTTCCTGGGCTTCATTCTCAAACAAATAAGCAACAAACAACAAAAAACTCTCAAGATGAATTAGAGACTTAAATGTAAGATGTGTATCTGTAAAACTCCTTGAAACAATAAGTTCAAGGGGAATTTTAAAAACAAGGGAAACACTTCTTGACAAAGTCTCATTTCTAGAAAGAGGTCAATGTTGTAGGGAAATGAAGAACTTGCAAACTTAATTATGATAGAGAGCAGTGCTTTCTTGGGTTAGTCTATTCAATTCATTCAGCAATTAGTCATCCAGTGAATTTTCTATTCTGGGCACTGGAAATACAATGGTGGAATAATAGACCAAGTCCTACCTTTAATGAGTAAAGAAATTTATAAATGAAGTGATAGATGATGGGTATGCAAATAAGTAAGTAATAGAGGCCAACAAAGCGGGAATGCATGCCATGGACTGGAGTACTTTAAACATTTGGTAGTATGATCTGATGCGAGTTCACTAAGAAGTCGGCCTCTAGGAAAAGACTGAAGGTTGTTGAGAGGAGGAGAATAGTCATGGCATTTGCAGAGTCTGTCAGGCAGAGGGAAGAGCAAGCACAAAGTCCTGTGGAAGAGATTGGTGGTCTGACTAAGACACATCTAGGAGACTCATGTGTCTAGAGGGAGGGGGAAAGGAGAAGATAAGGTAAAAGAGGAACTGGGCTCTTGGGAGCATTGCTAAGACTTGGGATTTCTTCTCAGATGGACAACCATTGCAGAGTCAAACAGAAAAGTTGGAAGAGCTGACCTACATTTGCAAAATCTCCCTACATATTGTTTCATTTTATTTCTAAGCCGTTTCCCCTCTTGAGCACTAACCTGCACTTAGTCTTCCAGCTTTCTATTCTCCACTTCCTCCCAGATATCTATAGACTTAACATTACCAAATTCCCACCGAATATGCTCCTTCTTCAGACATTCCCTTCTTACAGATGAATGGCAACTTCTTACTTTCCATGTCTTAGGTTAAAACCTTGAGGAAAGTCTTAGCACCTCCCCCTTTGTCATAGCCAGTTTATAAGCTAACTCCATTGGCTGTACGTTCAGAATTAGTTCAAATTCCCATACACACTCCTGCCACCCTCCCACCACCATCTCTCTCCTAACATAATCATCCCCTAACAGACATGCTGCTTTCACTTTTGGCTACCTATAGTCTACATCTCATTATAGTAGCTAGAGTGAAACTTAAAGATGTAAGTCAAGTTATGTCTTCACTCTGTTTAAAACCCTATGCTGGTTTCTTATTTCAGTTAAAATAAAAATCCAGTGTTTTCACAGTGGGTAATATGGCCCTACCATGACCTTTGTCGTTTCTCTGACACATACTCTACAAATCTCCCCAAGTGTACATGCCACTTTAGATAAAACCTGTTGGGGTTGTGGGGGTTGTGGGGTGGGATCCATAGACAAATCCACAGAGACAAAGGGAACACTGATGGATGCCAGGGCTGGAAGGAAAGGAGCCTGAGTGGTGGCTGCTTAATGAGCACGATTTCCTTTTGGGGTTCAGAAATGTTTGGGAACTGGACTGATACAATAATTGAATGACCTTATAGATGTCTAAAATACCAACTACTTGTTCACTTTAAAATAATTTATTTTATAAAATTTAAAAAAGAAAAAAAAGAGGGTGGTATTACAGCAAACACCTCCTAAAGGATGAGGAATTGAGCCAAGTAAAGAGAGAAGAGAATGTGAATGCTCTGAACTGCCCCAAGCAGAGTGAAGAGCAAGTTTGAAGATTGTTACTTGCCCAACTTTGGGGGACTCAAGTAACTCTCAGAAGTTTGGGTCTGGAAGCAGCTAGAATGTAAAGACAGACAGAAGATGCAGGAGAAAAAATAATCACAGAAGGTCCTGTGCTCAGCTGGTCAGGTACACCTGTGGTACGTGTGGGGTATCACACTTACTAGGGAAGTACAAAGGAGAGAGAGCTCAACAAGGAAGTGATTGCAGTGAGGGAATGGATGCTAAACTGGACAAGAAGGGAAGTGAGGGCAGAATGGTGGACAAGGAGTAAGTGATCACGTGGATAAATGAGACATTTCAGGAGAGTGGGAGAACTGTTGCATGAGATGCTTGGGAGGAACAAACTGGAAAGATAGCTTGGCGGTGGTGAGAAAGTAGATTCAGGGAATTAAGGGTTTTAGTTTTTTTGTTGTTTTGTCAAGGTTACAAAGCCAAGAGGCTCGTGGGAAGAAAATGCTGCTCGTGTGTGAAGTCAGGTCATCAAATGCAAAGGCAAGTGCTTAGATAGACAGCCTGTGCTTTTTGAGGGTCCCAAGGGAATTGACAGATATGAAGATGAAGACCGGAAATGTGGGGAGGAACTTGTTTCTTAGAGATGGCAAGAAGAATATTGGGTTGCATCTTTACATGAACTGTACTTCAAGGAAGGAGGGGAAATGGTTTGAAAGGGCTATGAAGAGCCAGAAGGGCACCTACCTCACTCAGTCCTGGTGGGCATGGGGTATGTGCCCTGGGGAAGTGGTAACTGAAGTTGAGCTTTATCAGAGCCATAAAAAAGAGGAAAATTTAGAAAAAAGAGAAAGGATTGAGGGGATTTTCCTGATGTTAGAGAGTTCCAGTGGGAGTTTAGAAGTTGCAGACTGGGTCAGATTAAGAAAGGTACTGACCTTCTGGGGATGCAATGAAGAATGTCTCTGGAGGTTTGGGCTCTGCTAGTGAATGACTTAAAAGGCTCATGACACCTCTCTAGCCAGAAGTGGGATTTTATGATGAGCAGGAAGTCACTCTGAGAAGTTGAGCATGATGGGAAAAAAACTTCCCAGGGATGGGGGAGTGTGGTAGGCACTCTTCCCTTAAGAAAGGGGAAATGCTAGACAAATAGCAACATTCCTCTGTAGATTATTCCTGTTACAGAACTATTATTCCTGAATTTGGCCACAGAGAAGAGGCAATTTTGAGTTAAGGTGACTCAGACCCTCAGCATTGGAGGCTGGCAAAGTGTAAGAACCCACAATCTTTGGACTTTATCTCCTGATGGGTTTTTGCCATAGACAGCTCTGAAAACATCTGCTAAACTCCCACTCATAAATTATCAATTTGTGCGCTCATATTTTCTCCTGAAGTTCACACAAATTCATCTTATAAATTCACCCACACGACTCAGAGGCCCAAATTACTTATGCTGGGGTCCTGATGTCTGCTGAAGCTGATGAGGCTGAAATCCGACCCCTGGCATGGAGTTGCAGTAGTGACAGGAACTTGGGATGATAATTAGCCAGGGCTCACCATCAGCACGGTGCTGGGGGGAGTTTTAAAGCCCAGAAAAGATCCCTGATGTCATTGCTCTGTCTGTTCAATTTGTTGCTTTTCTCAGTGGAGAGGAGACAGTATCAATAGTGTACCATTTATTTTCCCTGTTGCCTGAGTTGGATGATGTGAGGGTCGATGTCTCGTGCGTGTGTTAAATAGGAAGAGATTGATGTTATTTACTTTTCTGATATCATTTAATACATGCGTGGTTGAGTTCAGACCATATTCTGGGCATTCTAGCTTATCATGAAGTGTACTTTGCCCTTTGATTCAGCTAAAATACATGTAGAAATTGAGGGTTCTTCTATTTATCTAGCCTCAAGCAATGCTCAGACAACAGATACTAATTTAAGATCTCTAATACAATATTTTCAAGTGTGATTCAGATAAGACATGCCTTCCAAGTGGGCTGGGTAAACCCGAGATTACACTGAAAACAGGCATTAGCTATGGAACTTACGGTTTTCATTTCTTGGAACATTTCTTGTCAATGAGGGCTGGCCACAATATCAAACAGCAGTTTATAGAGGTGTGTAAAAAAAGAAAAAAATCCTCCCTTCTGAGTGAGTGAAATAAATCGTTGCTCACTAACGGTGATATTTAGTGAGATTAATTTGAATCACCTCCTTTTCTGGCTACATTTCACAACAGTCAGTATTTATCTTTTGAACACTTCCCAATCATCCAGAAGAGATGGATTAGCCTGAATTAGTTTCACAGGCAGACATGTAGAAACAGAAATATAAATTGGAGCCTAATGACCCTGGTTTGAATAACTTCATGTACAGTGCTCTGAAGACCACTAAAATAAATATTTTTTGTGTCAGACAGAGCTCAGCTCTAATCCCTGTGTATTGTTTGAAGCCAAGGAGGTTGAGTCATTACATATGACTTGAATCGTCTTGATGTCTTGGTGAAATAATTATCTGGGAGAAATAATTTTACAATGTGAAGAGCCTGCATTGCATTTGACATGATTTAAAGGAGGAGGATTAAAAATTCATGCCATAATTATAATCTCGATGATGCTCCAAATTCTTGAAGTTGAAGAACAATAATCTTCCATAATCGCCTTTTATATTTTCATTCTCGGGAGGTTTTGGCTTCTGGTTTGACATGCTGAGCATTGTGTGCTGTGAAGATAAATGTTTCTAGGCTGTGAGCACATGATATGATAATGCTTTAATATCGCAGTAGAGAGTTAGGACTCTCAAGCAGCATCAATGCATGGACACATTGACTGCCTTGACAAATTTATTCCTTAACCTCCTTTTGTTTCCCTAGCAGCACCCAGAGTTTTCTTTTGGAATCTATTCCTTCTGTGTTCTTGGTTTTTCAACTTGGGGGAGGGTTCGACCTGCCTCTGGAACCTGAGGGATGAGGATGTATTCCTACAATCTTAGTGGTTGTCTCAGGTGTGCATATGCTGTAAGTCAGGTGGAAGTGAGGGGAGGAGATGCCTCTTGGGACCCTGGGAAGGAGGCCTTGTCCTCTTTGGGAGTGACACTGTCTCTCCTGATGAGTGGCAGTCAGCAGGTGCTATGAGCTGCAAGTCTTGGAGGCCTGTGATCTGCTCAAGAGGAGTGGGAATCTGACAAAGTAAGTTTGAGAGAAGGCATGGAAGAGATCACAAAGAGGCCGACTCTTGGTGATTGAAGCCTCAGGTGAAGACTCTCCTGCTACGTGAAACAAAAGAACTCTAAAGTATGACTTAGAGGATAGTTCAATGACTATTAGTGGTGGATCTACTCTGCTAGTAACTGAATATATCTAGTATTCATGACGCCCATTACTGGAGAATTCATGTTTAGGGAATTGCTCTCAAAAAACAAAGAAACAAAAATATTAACTAATCTTCTTTTTTAGCAGTACTCAGGGCTTCACATTTACCAGGCAGGTACTCTACCACTTGAGTCACACCCCAAGCCCTTTTTTATTTTAGTTATTTTTTGGATAGGATTTTTGTCCAGGGCTGGCCTTAGGCTGCAATCTTCCTCCCATGTAGCTAGGATTACAGAGATGTACCACAGTGCCTGACTTGTTTGTTGAGATGGGGTTATGGGGGGTCTTGCTAACTTTTTGACTAGGCTGTTCTTGAACTGCAATTCTCCTGATCTCTGGACAACAATTTAAGTATAAATATGAGTAAGTGAGGTACACAAAAGCTTTTTGGAGCCTGGAAATGTGTTGACATGAGGTTAATCTATCCTTTTCTTCCTTCCTTCCTTTCTTTTTTTCTCTTTCTTCTTTTTTTGAACAAATGTTCTACTTGTAAATAATACCCACATTTTTACAAATGTCAGGTGTGACATGGAAATTGGTTGTCACAGTCACTTGTCAAATACATCTCGTTCTTCTTCTTGGCTCCCTTGTGGGTAGTGGGATCTATTGCCTAGTTCTTGCCCATTAGTTGGAAGCACAAGTGATAGGTGTTATTCCTGGGATAAATATTTAATTGCTGGGGAGAAACCCTCTGCAGTTCTTTTTCTTTGAGATACAGAGATTGCCAGTGTTTGAGCTTGGGCCATGAGTTACCAATATTAACACAGCGCCCTGCCAACCTCCAGTCCCTGTGTGGTTGTCATAAGCCTTGGCAATTTGGGACCCAAATTGCCCATCTGGGCAGCTGCAGTAGCATGGCCCAGTGGTAGACAAAAAGACTAGAGCTAAATTTTCTGTAATCTATCTGAGAAATGGGCTTTTCCATGGGGTGACAGATCAGAAGATTATTTTTAGGAGCTGGAGTTTGGTGTGGAAGAGCTAGGGGTATGTCTGGCTTCCCTCAGACCCTGCTCAGCTCAGACTTAACTCAGAACGACTCCACTGAGACACTCAGGAAAGTTCTAGAGAAGAAGAAAGAGGAGGGGGCAGACACAAAGAGCCATGTTTGTTGGGTGACGATAGAATTCATCATTTTTGAGAGGAGTAGGGAAAGTAGAAAGAAAAGAAAGAGAGATTTTCTAAGGTGCTGAAAATTGGTCTAACACAATTTTTTCTCAAGTGATACAAGTAGAGATCAAATTTTTTATGTAATAACAACTTTTGGGTTCTATTCAGTGCTTTGTCACTTTTACTCAACTTACTTGAATTCCTGTTTCATTTATGTTGTAACCTTTATTCAGGTTATTTGTGCAATCCCAAGAATATGATTGGCTTGGGATGAAAGCGCAATTTAAATTTTCAGCAATACTGACTTATTTTTGGACATTTCCAATTGCAGAAAAATTGGGCAGAAAATTAGTGTTTTAACTTTTATTTATAAACTTTAGGGGTGCTTAAATATGACCCAAAGATATTTACCCAAGAGAAGAGAAAACATATCTTTATACAAAGACTTGTACATAGTGTTTGTGGTGACCTTAATCACAATGCCCCTAAGGTGTAACAGTACGTATGCCCATCAACTGATGAACGGGAGATGAAATGCAGCTCAGCTATTCAGGAGAACACTATTCAGCAATAAAAGGGAATGAAATATTGAGAAGGAATCTCAAAAACAGGTGCCAAGTGAAAGAAACCAGACATAAAGGACCTTATATTACATTATTTCATTTATATGAAGTGTCCAGAAAAGCAACTCTAAAGGCAGAGTGCAGAATAGAGGTTGCTTAGGGCTGGAGGACCAAATGCAGATGAACTCAAATGGGTTTAAGAGATCTTTGTGGATGACAGAAGTGTTCTATGACTGATTTCTGATGACTTTTGCACAATTCTATAAATCTATTGAAGTTATATTATTGAACACTTAAATGAGTTTTATGTTATGAAGGATTAGCTACTTTTAAAAAAATGTTAGAATTCATCAGGGATTCTATTGTTTGCTTTAATAAAGTTCAAATAATTTATAATTAGGGACCTTGCACAGCACCTGGCATGTAGTAAGTGCTTGAAAACTCCATGTGGGATGGACACAAGGTTGTGCAAGCCCAAGGGGCTGGGGAAGTCTGTACTTGTGCATGGATGACTCCCCAGGCATCTGGACTCAGCAGCCTAGTTGGACACGAAAGAGAGCAAGATGTCTGTCTTTTCTCTTCCTGACGTTTCTACATCTGCTCAGCCAACTGTGATTATCAATTAAAAAATCCACATGATTACAGTGAACATATGCTGGTTTAGAGCCACACAGCATCCATTACCTCTTTGTTTGGCAGTGTATCTCAAATTTCTTTTAAGGGAAACACCCTCCCTATTCTCAGTGCATTTAGTTTGAGTAGGGTTGACCCTGCCTCCAGTACACAAGAGAGGCAGACAGATCAAGCCACTCCAATCAGTCAATCTCATCCCTCTGACACTGTCATTGGACTGGGATGAACATGACCCTTGCCAGGCTTTCACAATTGGATTGTTCTTGGGTTCAAGTTTCAGAGAGAAGAGGATCTCTTTCCTTCCAGATTTGGGCCATGTAAGATCTGCCTTTTTTAGCTCTTGACTATGATTTTGTCATCAGATGAAGCCTGAAAGTGAATGAAGCCAACTTACAAGAGAAAATGGCCAAGAAGTAGAGCAAGATGGAATGTGCTGGTATCTTGGATTCCCTGGAGTCAGTTTTCCTGGCTTGTTCACCCATCAATGGCCACCATTTTTCTTATGTCACTTCCAATTGTGATTTTGGCCCAGCAAAACCAGAGTCCTAAAACAGATACTTCCTACTTCCTGGCCAAGGAAAGACCTGGGTTTATAAAGTCCCATGGTACATTCATCTCTCCATTTTTAGATGTGCATACCAAACTATGGACTGGAGGACAGAATGGGGTCAAAACCGAAATCCTTGTTACTTTGAAGCCAGAACTGGGTCAGGTCACCTATCAGTGCTTATTAGTTTTAATGATAGCAATTACAGCAAACACGTATTGGGTGTGTAGCCTGTGCCAAATTCTATTTAGAATGCTCTATGTACAGACACTGCTGAGTGCTGACTGGCTTCGTGTCACTTAATCATCCTAGCCAATTTCTAATTAAGTGCTATTATTGTCCCCATTTTGCATGGGAAGAGACTGAAGCTGTTTGTTGAGGGTAGTTGTAGGCATCACTCAGTGGGTGCCTGTTAGGTTATCAAATACAATTTTAAACACTTCTTGAATTTTAACTCATTTTTAACTCATTGCATCTTCAGAAAATCTTACGAGGCAGTGACTACTACTACCACTTAACAGACGAAGGACCTGGGGCCCTGAGCAAGTCAGAAAACTTGCTCAAGTCTCAGAGTGGGTGACAGCAGAGTGATCCTACAGTAGAGGTCCAAGGGTTCAACGAGGGACCAGCTGACCTGACACTCAGGTTCTAACTAACTTTAGAGTTATAGAAAAGTTGCAAAGGTAGTACAGAGATTTCCTGTCTGCCCTTCACCTACTTTCTGCCAATGTTATACCACATGACCAAGGTACATTTGCCAAAACTGAGGAGTCAACGCTGCCACATTACAAGTAACCAAGCTTCTCCACTGTTACGTTGTCCCTGTGCCTGGATCTCATCCATGTTTGCTCTTGGTAGGTTCCTGGTTGAAAGAAAAAAGAATGACGTGTGTGTGTTTCTGTGTTTTGTTTTGCTTTTAGTGTTGTTGCTATTTTTTTTAACTTACAAGTGTTACCATGTTAAATACTAGAACATTCATGTTGTGAATTAAGGGCTTGGAGTTGGGGCTGTTGATTGGCACTTTATTTAACCTTCTGTGTGCTGTCTTCAGTGGTTTCCATGGCTACCTCTCTAGTTTAATGCAGGTGCTGCTGAGCTTCAGCAAGGGATCACAGTCCTTGGTTTGTCAGATAGTGAAATGGACCTGAATTAGACTCTGAATATATTCTAAGACCTTGGTGACTCCAAGTCAGTGCTTCCTGGTCATCACTTATCACCTGAGAACCACATCCCCAGGTTAACCCAAGGTGTATTGAATCTGTCTTTAGGGGTGGGACCTAGGAATCTGCTTTTTTTTTGGTATTGGGGCTTGAATTTAGGGCCTCATGCTTGTTTGGAAGGGACTCTACTTCCTGAGTCACTCCACCAGTCCAAGAATCAGCATTGTAATAGGCTCTTCAGGTGATTGAATGTTGCTAATGCCTAAGAAACATGGCCCAGTACCTCCCATGTGCAAGAGACAAGCCTAAAACAGAAGTCTCAAGACAGAACATGGCAAGCACACAGCCTAGCACCATCATATGGAAACATGCTTCCTTATTCTTCATTGTAGTATAATTTATATAAACAATGTCACATCCATTCAACCGAAGAGTACACATGGAGGAAGGACGAGGGATAGAGAAAGTGAGAATTTCAGGACACTCTGCTTAAGAAGGAGACTGAGGACCTTCCCACACATTCACCATCCCTCAAGAAGGTCAAGGAGCTGGCCACTCTGGCTGTGCTGCTAGTACCTGTGAGCTAACAACCATATCTAGTGCTTGGTCAATGAAACAATAGTCTAGTTTTACACTGGAACAAAGCTAGCTAGTTCAGACTTCTCAAGAGATATTATAATTCTGTCCTTATGGGTAACCCAAAAGATTTCCCAAGAGTTATTATGACTAAGTAAGACTTTAGATACTGATACTTGCAGAACAAATAAATTCATTGCACTTGAAACAAATGTTCTCTATAAAGTATAAAAATTCCCCTCTGTCTTTAAAGATATAACTTACCTGTAAGTTAAGCATGCTAAACACCTACCCATCACTACCCAGTGATAATTGAAATGTGTTTGCTTTCTTATTTTTTCTTTACAGATGCATATCTTGAGCTCAGAGAAGGGCAGTGACTTGCTCCAGCTTGCCTTGTTGATGAATCAGGTAGGAGTGACTTGAAGGCAGGTGTTCTAGCTCCAGAGTCTGTGTTCACAAGTACTGGTATGTGCTGGCCTGACAATCAGTGTAATCCCCAGTGTGTGGACTAAGGAAGGCAGGAGATGCCAGCCACTCATGGTTGCTTGTTTGTGCTGACTACCAAGAGGTGGCAATAGAAAAGCGATACTAATGATGCACCACTTTCTAAGTAATGGCACTGAACTGAAACATTGAATTATCCCTGGCTGGTGGGTAATGATGAATATAATAAGGTTAGGGCTGCTTCCATGTGTCTACAAATGAAAAAAAAAACATGACAAGGGCAAAGCATGATGATGAAGTTCTATGGAAAGACCAATGTAACAGCTCATGTAAAGGGAACTAACCTCACCTTTGACTCTCATGTTCATCTCCCTGCTCTGGAGCTGCCTCTGATTATAAGCTCAGTCCACGTCTTCACTGAAAGGTTGGTCTTAGGAAAGGATCTGGTTTTTCTTTTGCTGGCAAATGGTTATCTTTCTCAATGAAATGCAAAACAGGACTTGTTTGTGTTTTAGCTAAAGATTCCTCCTTCTTTGAAGACATAAGATATCACTGTGCTTTTTGAATAAAATATTTGTGGTTGTATAAAGACGACCAGATCAAGTTCTGGGTTGATGTGGGGAGCATACTACTGGCAAGACAAATGAAGTATCTCCCAGGTTTGTACTCACCTCGGTTGATTTACACAGGCTGCCTGCCACATTTTATGCTGACGGCTCTTTCTCCTCAGGTACATGTGCTGGAGTCAGTAATGGATGGAGCCTCTGCCTGCCAGCCTTGGCCCTTACTGTTTCAGTGCTGTTACTGTAAGGAAGTAGTATCATTCATTTCCTCTTAGGGAACTTGTCTAAAGAAAACGGGTAATATTTTCTAATATGTTGAGCTCTGTTGTGCACAGCCTCTTCTTGAGGGAATTTGTCTTGACACATTTGAATGAATTTATGAGCCAGAGAAATATTCTAATATCCTGATGAAAAATAAAACTGTATGTTTCATTACCACCAAAAGGATATAAAACATTAAATGAGTGGAAATAATTATCATTAGGTTGGTAAGAGACATTTGAAATCTTTTTATAACCTTTAAAAACTATAATTATAATAAATATCATTTGTAGACTATTTAGAAAATGCAGAAAAGTTTAAGGATGAATATGATACACCAAACAGATGAACATATAGAAACATGCTGCTAATGTTTTAATGTATTTTGATTTCTGAGAGGAGGTTTTTTTTTTTTAATGTAACTGCTCAATGTTTGAACTCCCTTCACATCTTTGAAGACTTTTAATTGCCAGATTTTGGCTTTTCCACTTACCTTTGTAGCTGAATGGCAGAGCCATGACCCTGGCTAGCCTAATCAGAGTCTATGATTTACCTGAAAGCTGCAAATGGAGGAACAGGGACAGAGAATTCTTGGTGGTGAGAGGTGACAAGAGTACCAGTATCACCAGTAGCTGGAGCGACATGGCCCTTGCAGGAATACAGGAGGCACTTTTCAGTGGAGGAGACTGTTGGAGCCCAGCCCCCAGGGCTGCTGTTGCTTGGTGGCCAGGCTTCCTTTGGTGTGCACGCTCACAGGCTGACCTGCAGGGTAGCACCATTTTGGCTGCAGGGTCCTGCTCACATTGAAGTTCAGTTCCAACAACCTTCTTAAAGCTTTCTGAGCTTTTTAAGAGTCTTGTAATAGATTCTTGTTCTTAAGCCAGCTAGTCAATGTTTACTTCTTGCAACCAGGAAACCTGACTGATACATGTCTACTTTTTTACATTTACATATACCTGAGGCTTGTTTGCTTTTTAACAAACTAGAATCTTTATCCCCATGAATTTTCCCTATTTGGTAACCCAGCATTAGGTTACACATTTTGGTTTATTTTGTACCAACTGTTTCTACTTTGACAAAATGGTGACTCCTGGAGGATCTTTGGAAACTATGGATTAAACTTCTTTTAAAAAATCCTTTCTGATAAATATCACATGTTTTTTCTCATATGCAGAATCTAAGTCTAAAAAGAAAAGGACATGAACATAAAAGGGGAAGTATGAGTGGGGACCAGCAGGAAGTGGGAGGGGAAAGCGGGGGTGGTGGAAGAATGTATATGATCAAAGCACATTGTACGCTCATATGAGAAGGACATAATGAATGAAACTCATTTAAAATTTTTAAAGAATGGTAAAAAAGGGGCATTGGAAGGAGGGGGAATAAGAAAGGGTAATAGAGGGTGTGAATATGATCAAAGTATATTATATGTCTGTGTGGAAAGATGATAACGAAATCCCTTACTTTGTACAATTAATATTTGCTAATGAAAATAATTTAAAAAAAAAACAAAAAGAGAGTTAAAAAATCTTTTCCAATTTCTTTGACAGCACCAGAGGTGGATCCCCTTTTGATGATGTGAAATACGTTTTCACAGGGCTAACTGTTTTTGTCTTTTGGCACCTAGCTTATGGCTGGCTATGGCTTTCCACTTTTTCTTCTATTTTATATTGGTTTAGAGTTGTCAGATTTAGCAAATAAAAATGTGGAAGTCTGAATTAGATTTTAATTTTAGATACAAATAGTGAATTGCATTTTCTAGTGTAACTATGTGTGGAATATTGTCTGGAATAGACTTATACCATACAATGGGCAGCCCTGTGCCTAAAGTGACCTCCAGCCTCATGACTTGCTGCTACTCCCTAGAGTGGCCTGTGCATCTAAGGATTTGCATAAGGATGGCCTCCACGAGTTCACCATATATACAGGGATTTGGGGATTAAGTCACCACTTTCTTCCTTTTTATCCTGATTCCATCCATGTAATCTTAGGTAGAAATTTGTTAAAGATTCTGTGCATATATGAATCTAGTCTATTTCCTTATGCTACTCTAAGCTGGTTTTGAAAATTATTCTACTGCTCATTTTCATTGCAGCTTTGTGTTGCGAAGCTGTTTTAGGTAGAAGCCCAGATTATTTATTCTTATCTATGTCATGAAACACATAGACTGTGCAGCATGCATACGTATATTTACATACATACACATGCCAGTTCACTTCATTTAATCTTCAGGGATTCTGTGTGGTAAGTGTTTTCAGCTTTTATAGAACCATGAAAGCTAAGGTCTTGGAGTATGAAGTGTCATGACTACATCCACAGCACCTGACTTGAAAATCTGGCTCTCCCATTGGATCTACCAGAGTCTACCTTCATTCTCTCCCTTTAAATAAGCAAAGAGCCATGTATGATTCCACTCACATTGTTTTCACCAATATTCCAACAGGTGCAAAGAAGAAATTTGAGAAAAAGGAATCCATCCTCAATGTGGACATGCTTGACAATTTCCCTTGGTTTACAAAATTAGATAAAATTCATGTTCTTGAAGGTTTGCCACTAATTTGTGCTACAGGGGAGGAGTGGGAGAAGGAGTCATATTCTTCCCTTCTAAGAGGAAAAAAAATTAACTGAAAGTGATTATTTTTTTAAAATTGGTTGTAATGCTTATAGACAGTTGGATTAGCTTCTTTGTTTACTTTAAAGAAAAAGAAAGAAAAAAATCAGTAAAACTTTCCTTCTTCAGAAATTCATTATTGTCATTTGAATAACTTACAGAACCTAACAGAAATTTCAAAGGGCTCTGTAGCAATGGGTGACTGTGTGACCCAAGGGACAGCAACCAATATTTCTGTTTTTCTCAGAAGAGCTGCCTGAGGGCTTTCAAGGGAGGTACTAGGAATTTTGAAGAGCTATTTGTATTTGTTTCTGAGAACTTTGGGTGGTGATAGAAAGAAAATAGTCAAAAGAGGATAAACCATTACTTTTGTCATTAAAAAGGGAAAAAACCTCAAGTTCCTAGTAAAGCAAGTACAGATGAAAAATTCTGCAAAGTTTTCAAGTATTCAAATCCAGGTGTGTAAGTCTAAAATAAATATCTAGAATGGGTCATTTCAAACACACACAGCAAAGGCAGATTGAGAAACAAGAATGAAGGGATGAAGCCAGAAGTGGTAGTATATGCCTGGAATCCCAGCACTCAAGAGGCAGAAGGATTGTAAGTTCCAGGCCAGTCTGAGCTACATGGTGAGACCCTGTCACAATCAAGAAAGCAGGCAAATAAACACCAAGGGATGAAATGGTCTGATTATCACTTTCAAAGACACCACTAGTTAACTATTTAATACTCATGCTTTCTGAGTTTGTTACTCACCATAGGCCTAGACACAAAATTATTTGTCCACTTTCTAGACTTTCTAAATGTCCTTGTAGCTAGGAGTAAACATGTGAATAATGGCCTTTCTTTTCAAAGGAAAAGACAGACTCATGGTGTCTCCTTTGTCTTTGACCATTGCCATGATCCAAGGAGATAAGTTGCCAGGGGCAGCAAAGTGAGCAACTGGAAGACTGGAGTTGGCTTAACACAGGGGCAAGGTCAGACACAGACTGAACCTGGGTCCTGACAGGTGGTTTAATTGTTAATATGATCCATTAGTTGTTAGTATGATCCATTGTCTTCATATTGAAACTCTGTTTCTTGAAGCCACCTTTAGCCAGGAGCCCTGATCTCTTTAAATTTCTGTCTACTTTGAGTCTTCCTGCCTTCTGCCCAGCAGCCAGAGAAAACACACCACTTTTAAATGTTCTGATGCTATTAGACCCATCTGTGGTATAATGTCATCACTAGGGTGACAATTCAACCTGTGCATAGGTTCCAGCAAGTCAAGAGTGGGAATCATACAAGGGAGAGTGTCAGCTGGGTGGGGCGGGGAGTCATGTTTGAGATTCCACCTGTTCCAACTGCTTAAGAAAACAATACTGCCAGCTGGAGGGTGAAACAACACAGGATTGTAAGCAACTTTTAAATCATCAAGCTTATGACATATCTCTATTTCAGAAATTCCAAAAAGGGAGAAAAAATGCATTTTAATAACAGCTAAATATTCCCAGTTTGTTACCTATATTATTGATTGACAGTAATTTACAATGAAGGAACTGAAACTCAGAAAGTAACTTATCTACAGATGGGTTGCTGATTAGAATGAAACCCAGAGCTACTGATGGTGAGGCTTTGTGTTTCATCTTTGATACCAGCCTAGAAACTAGGTCTTCACCAAGCAGGTCCTTGCTGACTTCCTGTCTAGCACTTATAGGCAAGTGCTCTACCACCAAGTTACCAGAAGTCTATCAACTTCTGAGAGTGGAGCATTAGAGGCCTCTGCAGACAAGGCTGCCTTCCCCGCAGGTCTTTTCTCACCTTTGTTAGTGCTTCTCTACCTACTGAGGCCCAAGAGGGGATTTTCACCCATAAGCATCTTCTGCACAAACACTCAAAGCTCTGTGCAGAGGGGAACAGAATGCTGGACATGTAGAGGCACCATTGATAAGGCCTGAGAGTCACTTTAACAATTCCTTATGGCGAGTTTGTGATCAGAGGGAAGTAGAATAACTAAAAACATGTGGCAAAGTCCTTAAAATATTCATGCGTGTTGACCAGTAATCCCTCTGCTGGGAATTAAATCTTAGAAAGAAGAAGGTTGCCATGTGGATGAAACAAAAGAAATGCTAACCAGAGCATTACTTATAACACCAAAAAGCTCAGAACCAGTCTCCACATTTTATAGTACAGTTTAATAAATTATGCTTCAAGCAGTAAAATGATATAGAATATTTTTGTAGAAATGAGAAGAGATTCTATTACATTGTTCAGTTTGAAAATCCTATCATAAAAGCCTCCCAGTACAAGTCTATGCTTGTATTAGAAGGTCAACATTACAGCTAAGAGCCCAGCTAGCTTGTGTTTAAGCCTATTTCTGCCTCTTGCTCTCCTTTTAAACTTAGGAAAATGACTCTACTGGGGCCATGACACTTCTTGCGTTTGAGTGTGATGGAGCCAGTTCCTATCTGTTATCCCACACATGTCATCCCAGCCACAGTAAGTCAGGAGAATAACAGTGAGCAGTCTGCAGCATCTTCATTATGTGCTAGGCATTGTTCTAAGCTCTTTGCATGTGTGAATCAATTTCTCTTCACAAACAACCCCAGAGCAGGGGCAATCATTTTCCCCTTGCAGATGGAATCACTGATATCTCTTACACTTGACTTTATGTCTCCTATGAATGGCTGCAGAGGCTTTAAGGTTCTATGTCCTTGCTTTCCATGAACCGTGTCTACCTCCGACCTACTCTCTTCACGGCAACAAGAGATGCCATCAAAATGCAAGTTTAAAAGCATCCCTCTCTCCTCCTACTCAACTCTTAGTGGTTGTACATTCCCTGAGAAGAGAGTCATTGCCAACCTCTCAGCAAGGCCTTCCAAGGCCTACTTCCCCAGTCTCCACTTCTTTCCCTTGCTCTTCCATTTCTAACCTTACTTTACCTTAAGACTTTGTACAATGCCACGTTGTTTCTGGGCCCCCATTTTTTCCCCTCAGTAATTTCTTTTCCCTTTCTCATCACTTGGACAACTCCTAGACCTCCTTCAGTTTTCTCTTTGAATGTCTCTTCCTCCAGAGGACCTCTAAGAAGTTCTCTTATCAGTGTGTGTTCTGCCTTCATTCTTATCATAATTCTGTCTCCTTCTAGTTGTAGTTGTATATCCAACTGTATGCTTGTCTGCCACCATTGGGCCAGGAATCCCATATTGGTAATGTTGATTCTGTTTTGTTCACCATTTTAATGATTTAAACATAATTGGCATTTAATAAATATCTATTCAGTGAATGGATGGATGGGTGGATCAATGAGCTCAAATATGATTTCATGTATGTAGACCAGAGTTTATACTCACTTATAAAAGCATGTGTGCACAGCAAAATTCATGTCCAATGGTGTTCCTCACATCTCTTGGTACACATCCATGCATGAGTCATTGCCATCAATTTATGAGCCCTTGAAACCTGAGATCAGCTTTCATTCAACTTTGTTTTCTCCTCAGCTATTAGCACGGTCTCTTGTACTGGGAAGTGCTCAGCATAATTTGCTGAATTGAAACAGGAATCTGCTAGTTGACTAGGATAGCTAATTTGATAAACTAATTGCCATTAATGAGTGAAAACGGCTTATTGTGCTGTTCTTCCTACTTAACATTTTTGTATTTGTTCACAAGTCTCCTGTTAGGAAAATCTTAGGTGACTTGACGTCCTAGGACATATTATTTTTGAGATAGACACATTTGGAAACTTTTAAATCTTATCAGGTAGGCAAATGTCTATCTTAAGCACAAGACTTGCCTGGAATCTGCAGATGGAAAGTGATGAAGGATGTCAGTTATGGAGGGGTTACTTTGTGCCAGGCATTGGGCTAAGCATGTTATTTATTTGTTAGCTCACTTTTGCTAATCCTCACCACATTCCTATAAGGTGGCTTCATTGTCCTTCTATTTACTGAGGAAGGAATAAAGGCAGAGAACACAGGCAATTCCACCAAGGTCACTTAGCTAATAAGCAACACGGTTTGTATTTGAACCTGATCTGTCTGACTCAGGGTCCTCCTAAGTGTACCCTGTACTTATTGTCTCCCAACTGATTGTAGGGTTGCCTCACTGTGTTCCCAGGTTATGCAGTTGAATGGCAATAATGCATGGTGTTCAGAGGGAAGAAAATGAGGATGTGAGAAAGGCAGACACAGAGGCTGCTGCATGTCAGTGGAATGCTAATGCTTAACTGGTGGGGGACTCACTGGACACATCCCAACAACAGGCAGTCATGAAGCCAGCTGAGGGGCACCAGTGCAATGTCACTGAGACACAGCAAACACTGGGTGGGACAAAGCTAGAATACTTGTGATGATGGAAGGATCAGGAGTAGGGTTTTCTTTCTGGGAGGACTGGGGACAATGAGGGCTCTGTCACCCTCTTCCTGTGTAGGCTGGTCACATTTGCGGAAGGCAGCAGTGATTTAAACAGATTTTCAGTCCTAATCTGACTTTCAGGTTTATGAAATGCTTTTAAAAATATAAGAGTTGGCTATTTCTGCTCCAGCACCTGAAAGCTAATAATTTAAAATGTTGGATAATATTTGTCCTTGTCATTCAAGGAAGTTTTTGAGGGGGTGAGTTGAGAAATAAAGAAGTTGCCTCAAACACTGAATATTTAAATATTTGATACACCCCTGACAAGATGGATATTTTTGGTAACAAAGGATTTTATTACAGTTCTTACATTATTTATTGTTGTTGCATTCAAAATTTAATTTATTATTTTGAGTGATTTGAGGATAGGCTGAAGTATCAATTTGCCACCTTGGGAAAGAATGGTGACCTGGACATATGTTGACAAATGTTTGCTGGAGGGAAGTAGATCTGGAAAGGAAGCTACACTTTAATTAAAAGCTATGCCTTTTATATCTCAACATTTGATTGTTTACCTTTAATGAAAATTTAGATAACGGAGTTGGTAAATTATATGTCTCCCGTGTGGTCCTTTTACATTTGCTTTTGTTATCATGGCTTTTTCCAATTTTACCTAACTGATTAGGACATAGCAAATATTCTAAGTTATTAAAGGTTATAGCAACAAGCCCTTAGTAATTAGTAAAGAATACTTTACTAATTAATGCAACTGTCTGACTTCAAAATTGAAGTGTTTAGAGGTCACATGGCGAAATGAGTTGTGCATAAAGGTGAAGAAAAATATAAAACTATTAAAATCCATGGCCATTATTTACTTTGATTTCAGATAAATAGAATAAATACATTTTCGGCTCAAATGAGGTTCAGCTGTTGGGAAAGCACTTAAATTTTTGACAGGTAAAACATTAAGTAGGAGAGGATATATGGATGTGTATTGAAAGCTGTTGAAAAATGGGTGGGAGGTAAAGGGTAAGGGAGAGTAATGGAAGCGGTTGAACAGACCAAAGGAAAGCACACCCACAGTGGGCATACATGAGACACCCCTTTGAACATCAACCCAAATATTAATACCGAAACTCAGGATTGTAACATGGGTGCAGTGTATGTGGGAGAGTATATGCTTATGGGAGGCAGGAGGGTGAAGGAAGGAGATTAAGGTGATGATATATGGTGGATGGACTTCATAAACCAACATGAAATAAAACCAAGAAACCTCTTGCAATTGCTTTAAGTGGGATGGGGAGGGGGTTGAGAGGGAGAGATGACGGGGGCAATGTAACTCATGTACAATATACGTCTAATCAGAATTATCACTATGATCAAACCTTGTATAGTTAATATATCTTAATTAAAAAAGAGCTATTCGAAGATTAAATTTGCTGATTCAATTAAAAAAACATTAAGTGACATATACTGTGCATAGTAGCCAGAGCATTACAAATATTTCTTTAAAAATATATAGGGCTTTAAAACAACACAAAATGAACATACTCATAAATAACATGCAAAAGAAAATTAAAATAAATTCAGAGAAAAATACAGAAAAGATTACAATAAAAATCAACTGTAATGTCATGCTCCAAATATAACTACTTTTTAATATTTAAGTATAATTTCCCATAGGTATTTTTGTGCTTATATAAAGTATATTTTATATACATGTAGGGATCTATATTAATGGAGGTGATAATGTACATGTATTTATTCATACAAGTACACATTTAGACATTCAGTTTTCTATTTTGTTAGGATGTTCACTTTTCTTCCTTGCCATTTTCTTAAGTTCCCATAAGAAATTCTACCCATGAATGTTTTCCTGAATAAGATGGGTAAAATGGTCAAATAAATTCACAGACATGGGTAGGAGAGAGGCTGGAAGAGATGGAATTCCATATTTAAGACTGATGGTTGGATGACTCATGATGATTGGAGCCAGGCTAGGAAAGCAATGTATTTAGGGCACATGAAAAAAAATTCCTAAGTAAGACAGAAGTTGCAAATTTTGGTGACTCCAGGGGACAGGCAAATGACATGAGTAAATGAAACTAGATAGAGTGAGACAGCTATAGGGATGGGGACTTTGAGGCTACATGCTCTGTCCACAGGGATGACCTCTACTCATTCCAGACAGTTCTTATCTTCTAAGAATACGTGCTTCATTTTTGTAGGTCTTCTGAGTTTCCAAGGGAAGGTGGACACTTGGATTTCATATGTTGTCCTCCATTTTACATTTTCATCAGCATTTTGAAGTACAAATAAAACATACTTGTGAGCATACTTGGTTCTTCTCCACCAGTTTGTCTCTAAAATAGGGTCTGTCCAGCTTATAGCGGTCCTTGAATGTCAAAGGGAGAATCTTTCTGCACAGGCTGGTACTGTAGACCCAGTGGAAGTCTTATGTAAACAAACATTTTAATATTTCTCTCCTTTGCTCCCACTTCCACCTTTAAAGTAGAAATTCCTTCTGGGTAGCAAAGGAGTTTATTGTTGTTACACATTCATTCCTGAAGTCACTTCAAGCTGCTACCAGCCTTTGCCTGGCTCACAGAAACTCTTCCGTGCCTGGACAATCTTCCTGTGTGACTGTGCCTCATGCTGAAACCCACACCCTTTCCTCAATCTTCTCAAAGCAGCAGGTAGCTGGGCTGTGTGTGGAGCACACTTTTGAGGAAGATTCTATGGTCAGGAAGCAACTTCATCCTAGATGCACAAGCATATCCTGATGCCTAAGAGAATTGACATGGCTCAGATCTCAGCTCTACCTCTTGCCCTGTGACCTTAGCTGACTCTTCCAGGGTACTGTAGGCATTAAATGGAGTGAAGACATGGAAAGTGCTCACTACTGTTGAAGCTAGAGACCACTTCTTAATGGACATGTTCTCCACAAGCATCTAACTTTGGTCATAAACTTCCCTCCTTGCTTACCTTCTCTTCTCTTCTTACATCTTTCTTTTCTTCCTGGTCCCCTTACCTCCTGCACTGCACACCTCATCTGCATTGTCCTCAGTCTTATCCAGAGAACAGCTGTGTTATTCTTATGGGAGAACACTTTATTCTCTGGGTGTTTTACTTCATCCTCTATTTCAGTACCAGGGAAAGGAATCCTTGCTTCTTATACACAAAGTAGGCTGTTTGGACATTTGGTAGCAGGGGATATCAAACATGGTTCCAACCAGGGTTAGACAAGTAATATAATCCATTGGTTCCTGCTTCAGAGGAGGTGAAACTATGGTAGAACTGACACCAACCAAGGCTTGGTACTGCAGTATCCATGTTACCTAGCTCATTTCCTTCCATCTTCCTTCTCTGGTGTCTGGGTCATCCTAAGCCCAGTTCCCTTCATGGTCCCCAAGGACTATAACCCATAATCTATGTCCTTGCTGGCAGTATCTGTTTCCTATCAAAATCCTGAAACTCTCATTCTTTGCGTCTGCTCATCCAAAAGATCATCTTATGTCAACTCCAGTAGCCAGAGGACAGGAATGCATGGACAGGCTGAGCAAAGGCACATTCTCTGTCCCTAACAATGGGTAGCATTAGACTCCCTAGAACCTGACATCACAAATGGCAACGACAGCAGTCAGGAAGAAAGGCCACCTGCTTGTGTTCACAAGGAGGGCTTACAGTACTCTTCTAGACCAGTGGTTTTTGCCTTAGAATCACTGAGAGGGTTTGACAAGATACAGACTTTAGGATCCCACCCACAGTTTTTGACTCAGGAGGTCTGGGAATCTTTATTTCTGACAGTTTCCTAGATGATGCTAATGCTACCACAGACTTGGATCAAAACAAAGCAAATCAACTGAAACCAAGCAAAGGTGATTGCTAACACTCATTTAGGGACTCCCTTTGAAGTCAGAAGTAGCTGTGATTAGTTGTCACTTTAAGCCCTGCTTGATTTTTTTAAATTCTCAAGATACTTAAAGTTATCTGGCACAACTGAAGAAACAGAGTCCTTAAGGTGATCTGACAGTTCCTTTCCAGCGAAATGCAGAGTAGTTCACTCTTCCCTGCATCCTACCATCCTCACTGCATGGGCAATGGGGAGCCATTCCGGGGACATTTTGCAGGTGCATCCTGGGAGGAGGGTAGCATACTAGAACACAGCAGCTGTTGAGATTGAAAATGTAGCAGTTTACAATTGTGTTTCCTACAGCCATGCTTCCAATGGAAATGGGATTCCCACAGCATTTCTGAGATGCATCTTTCTGCTTATGGGAAAAATGGTGCCCTTAGGCTGCTGGGGAAATGCTCAGTTCTGTCATCAACACCAAGAAGACAGCAGAGGTTGAACGTCCTGCTTCTGAACCAGGCTGAGGCTGAAAACAGGGACCTTAGAGAGATTCATTCAAAAGTAGAGTTCACCTTTCACCAAGGTCAGTATTAGAAGAAAAAAAAGAGAATTTGTCTTTGAGAGGCATCCTTTAATAAGGTGGACCATCTGGTTTCCTGATTTAAGAGATCTTTGCTCTGAGCTCTTGGGAAAGCCTGTCTCTCACTTGCTGAGCCTTGGCATCCTATGGTTTTGGAGCTGCCCTGTGGAGAATTCTCCAATACCACCTTCCACACTCCTTCAAGCACTCGACAGCACTTTTCTGCTTTGAATTAATATTGAGAATGGAATCCTTAGTGCTGTAAGCATAAAAGCAAGCTCATGGTTTCCTGCTCCAGTGTGTTGCTGTAGGCCAAGTATTGTCCATCTGATGGTAAATTCTTTCCCTTCCTCCGTTTCTTCCCTCCCTCCCCTCTCCCTCTCTCCATTTCTCTATCTCTCTTCCTTTATTCCAACATTCATCAAACGTTCCTTAACAATGGATACCACACGGGGAAAGAGAGATATGTGAGGCAGAATCCATAATCTTAAAGAGCTCTGAGATTGTTACAGAACTTTAAATTTGCTTTGAATACTTAAAATGCAAAGCAGAGATGCTTAAGTGATTAAACAGAATATAGTGATGTTTGTGCCATAGGACCTCCATATTTTATAGAGTCCTTCATTTGGCATTTTTTAAGTATATAGTTACTGAATTCTATTCCTATTGGTTAAACAGGACCAAAAATATCTCCCGTTAGGATTTGAGGGCAAAATAAACACCACTGGTAGATGCTGAGGTATAAGGAACAGATTTGTAGAAAGAGAAAGCCAAGTAGGGTAGGTTTTCTGAACTGAGACCTGAACACCAGGCATGCAATGATCTTGCTGTTCAGGTGTGGAAAAAGCAAATGCACAAGTCCCTGAGACTAGGTGTTAGCCTGATCAAAGGACTAAGATGACACCCTTAGTTCTCTTAGTGTGGCTAGTGTATCATGACCTACAGAGGGAGAGTGGATGATAAAAGAGAAGATAGTAAAAAAGAAAACAGAAAAAACAAAAAACAAACAAAACAAAACAAAACAAAAGGCTATATCAGGGGCTCCCATGTGCCTGGGGAAGGGCATGAGTTTATCTTCACAGTAAAGAGAATTTAAGCCACAGAGATGACTCTAGCCAAATAGATTAAACAAGGTACAGGTGTCTGGGTCCCTTCCAGATACACTTACACCAACATAACCCACATATGTGCTCGGCTAATGCCAGCTGAATTGACTGTGTCTTTTTATACAAACAGAGTCTGACCTACTAACTCCTTCTTGGAGTCAGATTTATTTTAATTTTATTCTTTCCAAAAGAGGTTATAGAAAGCTTATCCCAGAAGAATTTTTAAGAAGACAGAGTTGTGCAATTGGCAGTGTTTTTTGAATGTTTGAGTTTACGCTGTGTGACCTCTTAGGGACTAGAGGGTCATGACAATTTTCCAGTGAAAATTATCTTGTATTATCAGTCTTGCTTATCAAAAGAGTTTTTCCTCCCCCCGCCGGTGCCTTTCTTAGCTGCCCAGTTCACCTGGTGTGTGTAGATGTACCTTATGTTTTTCTTACAATATCACTAGAGCAAACTTCTATAAATTCTCCTTTCCTGCCTCTATTTGTTAATTTCTCAATATTTGGGAGCAGTGAACACACTGATCCTAATCCTCAGGATATTTCATTACTTGGTTTGAATTATTTGGTTTTGCGGATGAGGAAAGAATTGGAGCATAAAGACATGGTTTGGAAGAAAAACTATCTGTGCCTCATCTTGTCATATTCCCACAGTAGTTGGGAAAACAATCTAGCCCAAACTTCCAAATAAATGTTAAGGGCATTTCTCCATTGTGGCCAACAGTTCTTTATTGGTCTGCTTTATTTTTATACAGCTGGCAAAAAAGGAAAAAAAAAAGCAGGCATAGAGAGTAGGAGAATGCTTGCTGATTTCACTTTATGGGCCAGTATTTCTTATCTTCATAACCTTGAAAGATAGTTTCTGCATGTCTATCTTGTGTTGTTGGGAGTCCATTTGTTTCCTAGAGCACCCTGAGGCTTTTTGCTACTGAAATTTCTGAATCTTGCAACACTGTGAGCTCCAACTTCAATCCTCATGCAAAATAGTTGCTGAGTAAAAATGGCATTTGTGCCAGTCCTTCCTTAAGTGCAAACAGAATACAGTCCATAGAATTATGAGGGAAGTGTTGATTAAGAAGTGACAGCAGACTGTCGATAATGAAGCAAAGAATGGCGGTTGTTTGGAGATCTGCCAGGCTCTGGCAATTAATTCTGCTCTGGAGTCAGCAAGATGCCTGCTGTGGTTTGCAGACAGAGTGAGTCCTTTGCTACTCAGGTTGGCTGTGATTTGGTTTGAATTTTGAATTTAGGAGTTTTTCTCTACCTTCTTTGCCAGCCTTTCTAAAGCAATTGTCATTTCATATGGAAAGGGTCCAGAAGGATCGTGTTTCTTTACAACCATGGAGTGACGTAAAAAAGAGGTCATTGTAGGAAAATACGAGTGACCTCCCATGGAGACCTCCCTGTCATCAAGACCCAGGAGTCAAGTGTGAGTGTAGGCTGTTCTCCAAATCCTCTGGTGTTAAAATAGAAAGGAAGTGGTCTCAAGATGGCAGGAAGGGCTCATCCCAGGTTGGGATGGCATGGGCTGCTGAGTATGCAAGTAAATCCCAGAACTTGTTAGAAGAACTAGTGGGCTATCATCACAAACGAAAACCGTCTGGTGGTTATTTCCTTACAGTCATGATTCATCACGTGATTTATCACACTTGAACTACACAGGGGATATTGTGTCTTTCCGAGAGCAACAGGAAGCACATGGTGTTAATTTGTCCTATTGGTGATGCTAACTTTGATGATGTGGGTGAGGTAGTTTCCAGAAATTTCTTTGCCTTGGGATATCTTTAAAAAAAGTAAGCTGTGGGGAGATAATGTTGACAGTATACAAATATTCTGTTCCCTAACAAACTCACTTGGTGGTTTAGCATAAGTTCGTCTCAGTTTTGTTTGTGGTGATGGTGAAATTGCTCATCTAATGTGTTTGGGAGGAAGAGGAGGATGCAAGATGACAGTACATGTGTCTATTGTACATGTGGACACACACATGCATGGAGAAAGCAAAGGTGACAAGATATAAACTAGGTAACAATCTATTGAATTTATTTTAATATATTTGGTATTATCTGTGCAAATTTTCTGTAGGTTTGAATTTTGTCAAAATGAAAGCAGCAAAGGGGACATAATGGCAAGGTGAAGGAGAGGCATGGTAACCCTCGAGGCTCATGCTACATGTCTGCAGACACCTCACCCTGACATGGGGACCCTCTGGCCTTTTTTTAGTTCATATCAGCTGCGCTTTGCTTTCCTTTGTATTCGGGAGAGTGGCAGAAGGAAGGGAAGCTTACCCTCACACTTGGGAGTTGGGGCTCTGTGTAGCGGGACAAGTGAGTGGCTTCTCTCTGGATGGCTCCTCACTGCCCACAGAATGGACTCATTCTTTATGGTCTTACAGGTCCTTCCCAGGAGTTTGGATGACCCTGGAGATAGCCCAGTTGCTGCTGTTCTCAACATTTCTTTCCTTAATGTTGCTAGCGTTCAACTTACAACAACAACAAACCCAGGGGCCTCTTTCCATGGCAACAGTAGCCCCCCGTTTCATCCTCCTAACTAGTCTGTCATTTGTGAGAGGGCTATTCTCCCAACACCTCCCCACAACCCCAAAAAAAGGTAAACCTAAGAAACATGAAATCCCCTTACTTAAAAATCTTTTAAAGATTCCTGTACTTGGGAATGGGAGGCAGGGGGATTGCAAGTTCAAGGCCAGGCAGGGCAAAGTTATTGAGATTCTATCTCAAAAACAAAACACAAACAAAAGGGCTGGGATATGTCTCAAGCGGCAAAGCATTTGCCTAGCAAGTACAAGGCAAATGCAAGGCCGTGGGTTCAATTCCCACCTTAAAAATATCTCCTTTATTGGTTTTATAGCTTTGCAGGGAATTTGAGGAAGGAGGCAGAAGAGGAATTGGTAAGGAAGGAGAGAAATTTCTGCAAGCGTTTTCTAGCCCTAGAAATTTTTCAAAGTCTATGAAGGACAGAAGGGTAATTAATTAGCTACATTTTATTAAATGCTGATTCTGTTTAGTCATATTTTTCATTTGTGTTTATGCTGCTTTGAAGATTTTCATCCCATAAGGACCTTTAAAAAATATGTCTGCTTTATCATTTTGCTCAGATGACCTACTCAGGCAGCTCGATTTCTCTGTCCTTCATTTGTAAATGTGTCTTGTGGTCACTGACCTGCACACTGCTGCTGAATTTCTAAAGGCTGGAACCTGATTCTTTAGACATAGAGGGTAGAATTGGGGAGTTGAGCCCTGGTGTGATGCAAGTTGATACATTTTTGTTTTAGTAGTACTTGGGTTTGAACTCAGGGCCTGGTGCTTGCTAGGCAGGAGCTCTACCACATGAGCCATGTACCCAGCCCTTTTTTGCTTTAGTTATTTTTTGAATAGGGTTTCATTTAAAAAATTTTATTGTTGTGCTGGGTAGGGGTACATTGTGGTAGAGGTCTCATGTCTTTTATCTATGCCTCTCAAATAGCTAGGATTATAGGCATGAGACATGGAGCCTGGCTTCAAGTTGTTTTGAGAGTGAATGATAGCATTGGTGGCCCAGGGATTGTACTTCTCACAGTGTTGTTTTAGAACCTATGCCAGTCCCTTATTCCTACCAATACGCAACAGTAGTAGATACTAGGTGATCATAAATCTTTATAGCCATTTCTAAGAGTAATTTTATTTGTTAAAAATGAGGTTTTACAAGGACAGAGTGGTGGATCACACCTGTAATCCTAGTACTTGGGAGGCAAAGATGGGGAAGATCATGACTCAAGGCTGGCCCAGGCAAAATGTTCATAAGACCCCATTTCAACTGATGGCTGAGTGCAATGGTTCATGCCTGTCATCTCAGCTATACAAGGAAGCATAAAACCAAGCTAAAAAGTGACAAAGCACCTGCCTAGCAAGTACAAATCCCTGAGTTCAACCTCTAGTACCACAGGCAAAAAGGAGACCACATTTGTTTTTCCATTTTGTTTACCAAATTGTATTTTAGTAGAAAAACTAAAAATTTTCTTTTTAATGGTTTTTGATGAGCTAGGATTGGGAGGAACTTGTCTTTCCAGACTGCATAGGCAGTTGGAGTGACACTGTCTTTGGGAACCCAAAACTTGGCCCCTGTTAAATGCTTACAATCTCCTCCTTCTGTCTCTCAACTCCGCCTCTGTCTGGAAATGCCAGCTTCATTCTCCCCTCATACTTCTCATCACAGATTCTTAATTCCCACAGCAGAAAATGCTTCATGGGACCCCACCCTTCAATCACAGCCTCTTGCTAGTTGAATGACCTTGGGGAAGATCCCTGACATCTCTAGCTTGTTTCTTTTTCTCTAGAACACATACATAATTCTAGTATCCATTTCAGAGTATAAGGCTTAAATAGATAATGTGTACTCAATACCTAGCATACAATTTATGCTCAAAACATTAGCGGTTATTCCCATTCAAAGTCTAGATGACTTACAGTTTCCATGGCTGTTATCAATACTTATTTCTGGCAAGGCCATGTACAGTCTCACAGCTTGTATACTTCCCAAGTTTAAAGGTTACTGCTCATACAGGTGAATAGTCAAAGTAGATGTGATACACAGGACCCAGGTCCTCATTTTCTGCCAATCTATTTATAGTAACAACCTTCAAATAAAAGGAAAAATGTAATGGGATCAGAAATATCATTTGTGCTTTGTATACTCACTTTCTTTATCAAAATTTAAAAGATGAACTGATGACTATCAAGTAAATTATTTAAAGCCTTTTATAGTATTTCATGTAGTAGACATGTGTCATTATGATTACTTAACTAGGAAGAACATTTATCCGATTGACATGGCTTAATAGATTCTAGAATCTAATTTTAAGACATTGCAAGTGGAAGGCACTCATTGAAAGTTTTGGATGGTCAGCTGTTGGAAGAACAAGGAAATGCTTCCAAGAACTGTATTTCTCTCTCTTGGATTCCTAGGGTTGAAGAGGAATCCATTGAAGGGGAAAATTCCCAGTGATAAAGCTAGATAAGACAGGAGTAAGTGATAGCATGCTACAGAAAGTGAGCATCTACTTATTTATCAGGTCACAGGGAGCACTGTGTAATCTCCTGGGCATGACCATGAGCAGATCAGAGTGTGGTTGCAAATGAAATCATGTCAATAACAAAATGACAGTTTTATAAATCTCAGCCTGCATCACATTCGTTATGTGTCTTCTGGACATGCCCTAGATGTTTTTCAACCAAATTACTGTTTTAGTCCCACTTCAGGGGTGATGATTAGCATATTTATTGGGTAATGATGAGCTATCAAATTATCAACCACTGGTCAGAGCCGTGTTCCTTGCTGGGTCCACGGTGAATAGCCTACAGCCAAACAGATGGCTCTCAGCTCTGTCATGCCAAAGGCTTTTTGGAAGGCTCCATCTTTACCCCTGACCCAGAGCAGCTGGAAATGAGGATTCAGGGAGGAAAACAATGTTAGAATGGAAAAATCAATTTGCATAAACAAGATGGACTTCTTTTTTGGGAGGACTGGTGAAAAAGCAGAATGACTGAAATGTAGCATCAGGCCACTGAAATAGAAACACTCTTCAGTCTAAGGTGGAGAATTCATTTTCAGTATTTGGTGTGACAGCATATAGTAATTAAAGGCATAGCATCTGGTGTCAGTTAGCCTTCAGTCTCATAACCAGTCTTTTCCCAGTGTGGTGATGAAAGACAAGGAGACATTATCATGGCTACAAGTCACCAGGGTGGTTGCTCTGGTCTAGATGAAACTGGACAAGGTTCAGCTGATCTCTGCTGGTCCATTGGTGAATTGCTGGTGGTTCCTAGTCTTCCATCCAAGTACTAACCAGACCCAACCCCTTAGCTTCTGAGATCAGACAAGATCAGGTATGTTTAGGATGGTATGGCCAGTAGATGGTGGCTCCTAGTCCAGGATGATTTCACCTGGAGGCCCTTCCCCATGTGCTCTGATCAGGCAGTAATCTGGCCTGGGTTTGCTCATGTGACAAGTTCAGGGCACCAAGAGCCAGACTAGAAGTTTGTAAGGCCTCTTGAAGCTGAGATGGGGACTAGGGCACTGTCATTCTATATTAAATTGACCAAGGTAAGTCACAAGGCCAACAAGTTTCAAGCTATGCCTCTTTACTAGAACAGTTGCAATATTACATTGTGAAAGGTATGGCTTTAGGGAAAATTTTGGCCATTTGTGCAAATAACCTACTTTATACTTTCATCAGCTTGTGCGTGTTGGATAACTAATCTTTAGATCTTTTTTGTGTAAAGTAAACAATTATACCATTCTCAAAGGGTTCTAGTGCCCATTAAGTGATATAATAACTGTAAAGAACTTATTAGCTCATAGCCTGGAAACTCAGTTGTTATTAACACTGTATGATTACTTTTACTATTTCTGGAGTACCAACTTATTTAGGAAAGCAGACAGCTCCTTCTGGGGTTATTATTTGTCCTGAGCTTGCTGAAGTTAATACCACTTATTTTAGCAGCAGAATTATCTAGAATCATCTGAATGCCATCTTTCTGCTGCTAGTGCTGTTTCAGCCACATTGGTGTTCTTTCTGTTTCTCAGAACAAGTAAGTGCTCAGTAGACATTGACTGAAATGTCCTTGTTTGAAGGTATATGAATGTTTAATTGGTACTGGCTTATTTTCATGGTGGATGTTGCCTCTATACCTCACTACTAGAGTTGGAACACGTTAAGTGGTCTTGCAATGCAAAACCATATGAATTGGTAAGGGTAAGGGATGTTTACCCTGACTTAGCAAAGACTGAGGAGGTGAGATGTGAGCTCTCCTGCTGAGGTTGGGAGCCATAGAGGAGCTAGAGCAAGGGTTGCCCTGTTCTTCTCTAGGATCACTAGTTAAAATTTCTGGACTTTGAACCGCACTGAGGAATTCCCTCTTCTTTCTCTTGCTTTCACAGTGACATGAAGTACAGTCAGGTAAGGAGATGCTCAGAATGGAGATATTTAAGAAAAGACTGGAAAATAATACTTTGCTCTGAGTTAGAGTTGATGACTTCTGATATTTTAGGACCCCAAGAGACAAGAGGCAGTGCTATGTATCCTCTTGGGACTGTGAAATGCTTATTGTTGACAAACCTTTGGTATTTCCCCAGTTTATTTCATACCCTTGGTAATATTCACATCACTCATTCTGACAATTTCCAAGCAATGCCTTATAATTTATGTAAACCATTAGAATTAAAATCTGCGTGGCTTGTCCTCAGACTTAGTTTGCATATTCTCAGAACAGTTGCCATGAAGTACAGGCTATTAACTTGTAGTGCCAGATAAGAGCAACACTTAGGGCTTGTTAATATGCGATGTAATTATTTATTGCAATAATGTATTTTATTGGGTTCAAATATACCTTTAGACAGAGAACTTTGATTATATGAACCAATTTATCGAGAAGTGATTTTGATCAGGGTCTTAATACCATTGGCCTACAAGGTAAAATATAGGGTGCAGTTAACTAGACAAAGTGATAATCTTCCAAATGAATGCATTTACACCAAACTTATGGCTATATCTACAGATCATTGTGCAAAATATCATATTTTAATGCCAAAGGTCATCTTATTTTAAAGGTTTTAATAGCTGGAGTTTGTATTTGTTTGTTCATTCTCTCAGTGTAGAAGTCTTTGAGGAATCCTTGGTCCTTCTGTTATTTTTGATGAAAAGTATTGTTCTCATTCAGTCACTGGTTATAACTTCTAAACTGAGAACAGGTCACCTGTAATTTACAAGAAACAAACAAAAAGTTAATACAATATAGTGCCAGAAGAAAATGTCTCAGACCTGTAATTGCTGTCAATTGATGGGGCTGGTGGCTGTTTTCTGAAGTGGTACCCTGGACAGCGCCAGACCTGACAGAATCATTGCAGAACTCCAAGCTAGTACAAAGGTCAGAAGGGTGAGTGGGAGGGTAGGGGGCAAACAGAAGGGGCAGGTAGTGGGACTTGCATTTTGGGTCCATTTTTCCTTTTAATTAGAAATGTTAAAACATCATCATGCAGAGAGAGAGAGGGAATCAGTCTAAACCTGCATTTTCAACTTAGGACGTTTTCTAAAGTGCCTAAATTCCTGATTTCTACAATCAGGATATTACCTATAAACAATAATGAATTTGTCAGAATCATGAATTTACTCAGAAAGCTGAAGGTGAAACTCAGGTGACTTTTGGAACCCAGGTGTGATGATTCCAAAGCATGGGAGCTGTTTATTAACTTTTATCTTATCCTGTATTTGGGAAAGAATTATTATTATTTGTAGAGTAATTTTAACAGTACAGAAAAGTCAATAAAAAATAGAATGACTGTTTTGTTAACACTTAGAACTGACTGTTATGAATTTACTATATTGCCTCATCTTTTTCTAGAAGTGAAGAACTATTTCAGATATACCCAAAGTTCCTTTTAACTCCTTCAAAGTTATATTTAAGCTAAACAAACAAGAATATTCAAATTTTGTCATTAATTCCTTAATAATTCCTATTGGACAACTAGTCTTATCAAACTAGAAAAGAAAAAGGCCTGGTGGGAGAACACAGTGTGGGTTCTGATTCTAGAAGGTAACAGGGAGTGAACACTGCTATGCTACCACCGACCCCCTGTGGGTGACTCTGAGAGAGACCAGAGGATGCTATTTATTTTCCGTGGAAAATAGTGGAAGGAAGGCTGAACTTTTGCTCCTGGGATTAGATTGTAGTAGACATTTGTATGTTTGTATTTGTTTTGGGTTTGATTAATTTTCTTCAAATAACTGATTTGTTTCTTTATTTTCTGCCTACCTTCAATCTGCCACTTTTCTAGTTACAGACCAAGTTTTGTTATGGAAAACATCTTTTAGATCAATGCAATTTAATTAGGACTGGTCCCACTCTCAGTTGAGAGAGGACATGTGTCTAGCATTTCTTCTTCTTCTTCTTCTTCTTCTTCTTCTTCTTCTTCTTCTTCTTCTTCTTCTTCTTCTTCTTCTTCTTCTTCTTCTTCTCCTTCTTCATAGGGATTGTTCCACTTTGGGGTACCTCAAATCTGGGACATGTCTTTAACATTGTTAATGAGAGGAACTTTCTTTTCTGCTGTCTTAATTCCCACAATCTATACATCTGGGTCTGTTGATAGCCTAAAATCAAGGCCAACATGGAGAAGCAGAGATGACAGGGTCCAGGTCCCACAGAAATCATTTGATTTACTGGATCAAGTCTTACAGTGAGCCAGTTTTAATTCGTTACTTTTTTTTTTTGCACGCATAAAGAAATTCCCTTTTATCTGAAGCAAATTTGAGATGTGTTTTTGTTCTTAGCCATGGAAAAATTATAAAATGAGAAATGTGCTCCAACTTCATTCTCTAGAGAATCAAGAATCTAGGTGATTACAAGGTAAGATTACAGATTTATAGATGGTTAAGAATTAGCCTAGAGGTCTAATCGAAGTTTACATCAATACTGTAAGTTGCAAAACTGAGGACCAGGCTTATCCTTCTCTAGTACTATAATTCTAGAAGATTTCCATAGAAGGTTTGTCCCATAGTTGTCCTCTGTTTATATAGCTCTCCTCCATGAGGTAATTAGAGCCCTCCTCTCCTGTTGGGCTCAGTATATATGAAGGACAGACTCTGAACAGACCTGAATTCCGTTCCATAAGTTACTGAGAATTTAAACATATGATAAATACGAGTCTTATAATAAGACTCATCGCGATGGAATGGTCATAAAAATGTAAGCTATTTAGTGAAAGATATACTATCAGTAGAATGAGATTTGAAAAGCATTAAACCCTGGATCATTTTTACAAAAACATCCCGTCTCCTTCTCTGTCTCCTTGGAACATTAAGCACAAATGAGTCCAAGCGAAGTATTAAGTCTTTTTGATGATTGATCGTTAATAGTAAATTCAGAGAAAAACACACCAATTTGAGGCATTATTGTTATAAGGGACAAGCCAGTGCCTTTATCTTTTGCAATCAGCATGTTCACTCACATTCCCTCTTTTGCATATTCATAGTCTTGGTCATTTTAGAGGCAATATACATAGCTGGATTTTTTAAAAAATTTCTTTACAGTGCATCTTCTGCCTGGAAAGATTCCATAATTTAATATTTTCCCCAGCAGACCAGTTTTAAGACTTTATTTTACTTTCAAAGAGAAGATATGAGAGGATGGCCGTGCAAATGAGAAACAACCCCAGGATGCTGTTTCATCTAGGAACTCTGGCCCCACAGGACTTTTCTTTTACAATTTCCCCCTGTGCACTCACATTTGTAACTGCAGCTATTTTGTTGTGGGTTCCTTTTGTTCATTGCTTCTCTCATCAGATTGGAAACGTTTTCTTATCTTTTCCCTCCATGTCGCAGCAAAAATGCACTATTTGTACCAAGTCAACAAAACCTTATTTATTTATATACTATGATAGGACTGAAAATACCTGAAAGTGAAATAACCGTTGGTGGTATTCTTTGACAAATTGAACCATCCGAGGGAGACAGAAAACATATCAGATCCCCATTCTAGACAAAGAGCTAAAACCAGCCTGCAGTTCATTCAAACTTGCAGTCTGCTTTGTGCCATGTGGAAGAATGGGAAGAGGCAACTCCAAATGGTCTTCCCTTTGTTCAGAACAACCAAAGAAAAGCAGGTTTTAAAATTGTCTGTTGGACACTCCTAAGACAACCACTTTGAATAACACAAGTGAGAGATGATAGTGACAGAGAGGAGGCACAATTCACTTTCCAAAGGGTGACGGGTCTAGTTCAAATGCCTAATTCCCAATGAGCTTACTAGAACAGACAAATGGTTTATGCCAGAACACACCCTGTGTTTGGAATAGTTTGGGAAACAAAAAATCGTATAAAGTCTTAATATTAAAATCGGAGTGACAGAAAACTTCCTTTCTCTTCAGAGAAGTGATTCTCAGTTTGTGGCACAAAGAGTGTGTTGATTCAGTCAGATTCTCACACACAGCCGACCTTTTATTAAAAGCACTTCAGTGCATTCCTATGAATCCTCCAAAGCAGAGCTGCATAATTATTTGAAATATATCACATAAATATTTGTGAATGTGACTGAATAAAAAGTTGCTATGTCCACACAATAGTGTTTATTATGATGGTCAGGAGAGGAATCTAGAGTAAACAATAAGGTACTGTAAAAAAACACATTTTGGTGCACTCACAATGATGAAATGGTATGAAAGTCACAGAATTAATGTTCACACAGAACTTTTAAGGGCATTGGCAAATGGGCCTGGTAATTAACTAAGAAAGGCAGGACCAAAGCTTGAACAACTTTAAAGTATCATTGTACAAAATTTGTACAATTATCTTTTATAACATCACTTTCCTTTGCTTTTGCTTCAAATAATCATTTTAGAATAATTTTCTCAATGTCCACACTTCTCACACAGGAAGTTAATCCCACGAAGATGTACAGGGCTTAAAAACTTCATGAAACATTTTGCCTCCTCTGTCAGGGTGGTCCTTGAGCATTATCTGACTCCCAAAGTGGCAGATATATCACACGGGCAAACAATTTCTCTAAGACTTTTCTAGGCAATTAACTTCCATGTAAGATATCTCAGAATTCCAACTTGTAAAAAAGGGAATGCTGCTCATATGGATTGTTGAGTAAACAATCCACATGCTCTACTGCTAGGCAAATTTGACATACCTGTAGAATTTATAACCAGGACTAAGTGTAGGGGCAGCTTATAGAGTTATACATTAGGCTAGTGTTTCTCAAACCATATTCCAGAAAACATGAATTTGTAGAAATCTTTATTTGTTGATATAAGGAAGAAGGGTTTCTGCTCAACTGAACTTGGAAATTTCCATACCCTAAATCTCTCACCTTGAAATCCACATTATATTTGCATACTAAAGGTTCAGGAAACCTTCCAACCAATAAAAATTGATAAACATCATTCATAATTAAATAACCAAATTATTGGCACCAAATAATTTTGTTTTCTGGGTATATATAAAAATTAATTATACATACAACCACTCAAAAGCAAATTAATAATAGCACAAAAACTTTTTCTTTTTAAGGGATAAAGCCCTAAGACATTCCTGAATCTTCCAGATTCTTAAATATCATCATAACATATGATTTTGTTCATAAAATTTAATGCGATATAATTTTGCAAGCATGATGCACATGAATTGAGCAGAGAACAGCAAGGTGGTGTTGAGCTAGATCTGATTCACGCGGGCTGGGCTTCCTGGTTTTCCAAGGAGCTAGTCTTCTCTCTATTGTAGTGCCAGAGATAACACAATTCGTGTTAATGGAGGAGCAAAATGTGAAATTACTTTATAATATGGGTGACTCAAAGTCACTCACATTGAAGGGAAGGTTTCATTCTACAACTGTAGTAGCTAAACAAGAGATGGGTTGAGGTAATAGTCTTTCATTTTCTAAATTGCATGTATCACCTAAAACCATCTTGTGTAGGGTATCACACTTATGTTAGCACTGCATATTTTAATAAGTATTAGAAAGAAATTCAACAAGAACACTAAACTTGTGATTTTTTTTGCAGATGTGATGGCTTAGAATGAGGCTAAAGTAGCTCTAAAATTTTAGAAAATGAGTGGATTTCAGGAAAAATGTTTTAAGCATTAAGAACATAAGGGAAATGCAAAAATAATCTCCAGGGAGTTAATGTGAATGATTTAAGTTTGGGAAAATCTGAGTTTACTGTTTCATAAGACTAGTATAAATGACTAGTCTTCTGTACCAAATGAAGTGTTTGTTAGACTGGTGGTGCTGGAATCACTTGGGAAGCTTTTACAAATACAAATGTGATCTCCACCCTAGACCAATTAAATCCAAGTCTCTGGACATGGAGTCTGGGAATCAGTAATTCTTTAAAGTTCCTAATGTGCAGCCAGGGTTGGGACCCACCCTGTACCATCCCAGTGCAGCTGTTGCTTCTGATTCTATTTTTTCCAACTGCTCCTAGATCTTTCTCAAATCTGACTTTACATTTGCATTCCAAACCAATCCATTTAGCCCAGTCATTTCCTTGAAATATTAGTGTCAGAGAATTCTTGATCTTTCTATTAACCTGGATTGAGTTCTAGCCTTTATGCTAATTTTCTGCCTCAATCACAGATTTTATAATTGAATCTGTACTGTTCTTGCTGCTTGTGTCCTATGTGATCCCGTGCAAATCCCATGTAAAAGTTGCAAGTGAGACTTTCCTCTGTTGCAAATGAACTTTGCCACACAATTTTAGAAAATATTTGAGAATGCTTTTGACAACAGGTTTCCTCTCCAAGTATTCTAGATCTCCAGTAGTCAATTTGTTTAGATCTCTTTAGTTTGAGGCTATCAGAAAACTCGTCTGAACTGCGGGGATAATTATCCCAATATTTAAAATCTCAAATTTTGTTCCCTTTTCTTCAATCTGTGTGTGTTCTAGAATCACTTTGGACTCTGTCCAGACTTTACTGTCAAGCTTCTCTCAAATAGAGCATGTGAGGTTTAAGATGATTTACTAGCATGAGAATTCATTTTGTTTATATTTTTATTCTATTAAGAATTGGAACGTGCCTATTTAATGCACAGACATGTGCACTACACCTGAAACACGGATTTTGTCTGATACATCCAGCTTAAATGTCCAAATACTTCAGTTCATCATTTTGGGACTGTAATACAAACTATCAATCCTTCAAAATGTAGAAAGCCAAAGAGGTAGAAAGTTATTTCCCTGCCTCAACATTGGCCTACTTATTTGCTTACACCTGCAACTAATTTTATCTTTTCTAGATGCATGCAGATGTAAAAAGCGATTTGGGTCTCTTGCCTTTTGGTATGCACAAACTTTGAACGAGCATGTTAGTTACAGTTCATTCCCCATGAATCTTTCTCTATCTACCTTTCAGAGCAGTTTTTATTAACTCCTTCCTTTCATGGAAAGGATGAGAATTAGTGAACTTCTGAACTAAAGAGCATCTCTATAGCAGGCATTGGGAAACCTTTCCATGAAGGACAAGATATCAGATAATCTCAGTATTGTGGACCAATGTGCAGTGTTTGTCACAATACTGACCTTTGCCATTGTAGCATTACAGCAGCCATAGACAATCGGTAAGGGAGCAACCCTGGCTGTGTTCCAATAATGCTGTTATTTATAGGTAAGGAGCCAACTTTAATTTTCTAACCTCGCTCTACAGCATTTTCCCTGAAAAGATGAGTAAAGGAAAACTAAGAAATCTTAATGCCTTCCCACCCTATGACTCTATAAAACAAGACTAAAGTCACTTATAAAACTATTAAAGTTAATTCTGCCCTTAAAATGAACTCTGTGCCATTGCACATTATATCAGTATTATTTTAATATTGCCATGAACTTACCTGAATTTGAAATGTCTTATCCCTTCACCACAGTTACTGCACACAGAAAGAAAAGCAGAGAACAATAAAGCAGTGCTAAAATGCAGAAGCCTGATTATCGGCCAGGCAACAGCTCCAGTGATTCACTTCTACTTATCTGTCCTTTGAAAGCACATGCCATCGACCTTCAACATCCCTATGAAAAACAGGAACTAAAACTTTCAACTTTCTTTAGGCTGAGGTTCCTGTGTAGCAGGAATTTAGTACTAAATTGCTTTTATATATATGACCTTAAATCCTTGACTGTTCTCTGTAGGCTGGTTATGTCTACCAAGCCACATTAATACCCAAGACATTAATCCAATCCCTCTTTGTCCACACATGCAGAACACATAGCTGAGGGTCAAACCTACAGTCAATAAATTAACATACTTTGATTACACAACCACCTAGTTAAGATATTGCCCCAGTTCTGGCATTGCTCCTGATTCTAAATACGTTTGTATGTGAATGCATTCTTATTACATGCATGAGTCACATAAGCCAGTTCTAAGTGAACTAAGCCAGTAATGGGGTTTCTGTAGAGCCTCTGCTATACTTTGGATCTTAATTGTCCTCCAAAGGCCCATGTGCTAAAGGCTTGGTCAGACCCCAGTGTGGCACTATTGGGAGGTGGTGAAGCCCAGTGAGAGGGGGAGGTCTTTAAGGCGTTGAGGGCATGCTGTTGAAGGTGATAATGGGACCAAAGTCACTTCTTCCTCTTGTTTTTCTGACTATGGGGAGAGGGGTTTTGCTGCACCACTTACTCTCACCATTCCTTTCCACTGGGCCCAAAGCAACATGGACTGGAATCTCCAAAACTGTGAGCCAAAATAGATCTTTTCTCTTCATAAGCTGATTATCTCAGGTATTTTTTGTAATGATAGAGAGCCAACTAACAAGGTGTGTTTCTCATATATATGATATGGATAGTCATTGGAAATCTTGCCCTGAGGTTTTGTTTTAATTATCATTATTATTTAAAGTGCTCATACTTTGCAGCAGAGGAGAGAGGGATGCCCTCTATCCCTCACTCCCTCCTTGCATTCCTTTCTACCTCTCCTTAAATTAAGAACTAAAGATCTTATGAAGTTATCATGAATAATATGTTGTTTTAAAATATGCACACATTATGTAATGGTTAAATTGAGCCACTTAGCTCATACCTTACCTCACACACTCATTTGTTTTTGTGGTGAGAACACTTCAAACCTACTCTCTTAGCAATTTTCAAATATACAATACATCATTAAGTATGCTCACCATGCTGTGAATCAGTCTCTTGAATTTATTCATCCTAACTGAAATTTTGAATGCTTTGACCAACATCTCCCCAACATACCTCCTGCTTCAGCTTCTGACCACCACCCTTCTACTCTGTTTCTGTATTTTTAATTTGTTTAGATTCCATCCATAAGTGAGATCATGAGATGTTTATCTTTCTTTTCCTTCTTTCCTTCTTCCTTCCCTCCCTCCATCTTTCCTTCCTTCCTTTCTTCCTTCTTTCCTTCCTTCCTCCCTTTCCTCTCCCTCTCTGCCTCCCTCCCTCCTTCCCTTCTCTCTCTCTCTCTCTGGTTCTGGGATTGAACTCAGGTCCTTGTGCTTGCTTGGCAGGTGCTCTACTACTTGAGCCACTTTGCCAGCCTCCCCTCCCCCTCCTTTATTTTGCATTGGTTACTTTTGAGATACGGCTTGCTTTATTTCTGGGCCAGCCCTGTCTGAGATCCTCCTCTTCGTGCTTCCCTATGTAGCTGGGATGATAGCTGCACTACTATGTCAGTCATTGGTTGAGATGGGGTTTCATGAACTTTTTGCCCAGTCTTCCCTTGAACTGTGATCCTCCTGATCTTTGTCTCTCAAGTAGCTAGGATTGTAGGCTTGAGCTACCACGCCTGGCCTGGCTTATTTCTCTTAACATAATGTCCTCTAGTTTTATACATGTTGTCACAAATGACAGGGTTTCCTTAACTAAGGTTGAATCATATTTCATTATGTAGATTCATTTCTCATGTCTTTATTAGTTCATCTATCAGGGAACATTGACTTTATTCTCAAATAGTATCACTAGTCATTGGGCCACTAGGAAGCCCCAATTATTCACTTATTTAATTGTATATGCAGCATTTTTTACTGACTTATTGGTATTCACTATGTACTTTGCTCTATTGCAAGTGTTGAAACAAGGGGGGCAAAGTTTAGTTTCTGCCCTACAGGAGGTCTACATCATAATGGGAAAGGTGGACCCTCCAACAGGAAGTGGAAACTCCTTTATTCCCTAAGAAAAATTAAGAATCAAGGGAGAAGGAGCACCTACCCACCATAGCAGTCCAGCATGCTGTTTGGAGGGATTTATATCTATGCTGAGACCAAGGACAGGCAAGTAGGGGGTGGTTGGGTGATGGTCAAGGCTGAAAGTGAAAGGTAAGGTGTTCCTTGCCCTCCAAGAGTCCAAGATCCCAGCAGCTGTGGAGGAATATGGTCAGTAACTTCCTCTGCCCTAGGATGTGTGGATTTTGTGTGAAGTATCATGAATTTGGTGTAGCCTTGAGGGCAAGTGATCTGGATCATTGTGTTAATGGATTTAACGAGCACCAACAAACCCTGAGAAAACTGGAGCAAACAGATCAGGAGCCATATTCCCAATGAAGCAAATTGGGAGCCAACTGTGTGGGAAATTTGTGACATCTCTTTCCTATGATGCCCAGTTGAACATGATAGATTTGTAATGGACATTGGAACATTTGCAACTACATAATTCTCTCTCTGTCAATAATGAGTGAACTCACTGACCCACAGAAACACATAGAAACCCTCGAAAGTCTGTCTACCCTCCCCTTACACTTCACCTCCTTGTTCATATCACGCATTTTCTGATTAACCCAGTGTCTGAAACTTGAGAGGCAAAGATTGTGAGGATCACAGTTTGAGTCCCAGCCCAGACACCCCAATCTCAAGAACAAGTCAGGTGGGATGGGGAATGTCTAAACCCAGCTATGTGGGAGGCAGAAGTATGAGGACCTCAATCTAAGGCTAGCCCCTGGCAAAGAGCACAAGACCCTATCTGAAAAATAACTAAAGCATAAAGGACTGTGGGTGTGGTTCAAGTCCACCTGCTTTGCAAGGATAAGGTCCCAGCTTTTCTTTTCATTTTCAAAGCTATTGAGCTTTTGCTCAATAATTAGAAAAATGACTTTATCTTTTAGGGCTGTTCCTGGTGTGCAGTAAGAGTCCCATGTCTCTGTTTCTGTATTGCAGTGTTTATTGTGAAGATGTTAAGATATTTTTATTGTGGGCTGCATGCAAAAATAAAGCATGCAGGGTGAACTTGTTGGCAGTGGAGTGTGAAGAGTGGCTCACAGCTTCCACAAGTTATGAGGATTTAGTTGATAGAAAAGGTCATAATTTCACTTACAAGCCTGTTTTAACAAAATTTTAAACCCTAGGCTTTATTTAGATTTTACCATTTTAAAAATTGTGTCATTAATGTCCTTTCTGTGTTCCATGATCCAATCCAGACAGCACCTTTCCTTGTCATGTCCCTTCTCTTCTCTGGCAATTTCCCAGGCTTTGTTGTTCATGACCTTGAGAGTCTCAGCAGACTATGACCTCATATCCTGTAGAATGTCCCCAGATGGATCTGCTCGATGTGTTGCTGCTCTTGATTAGACTGGGGATATGGATGCTGGGGAAGAAAGCCACAGAGATGAAGTGCCCTTCTCACACATCAGATAAGGTGGCACATACCATCTCTGTGATGGACACTCAGCCTCTGCTAAAGGTCATGTCCACTGTACGTTATTCTTTCTACCTTTGGAAGCAAGTGACTCAGTGAGGTCCATCTAAACTGGGGTTAGAGAATTAATTTCTACTTCCTGGAAGTGGAAGTAGCAGTAGAAATTAAATAGAATAATGTTAAGTAAGTTCTGTCTCCATAAGCCTGCTTTTTAAAAAATCAAATTTTGGATGGGGCTATTTTTCCATCTATAAATCAACTCATAATGTAGGTTATGAGTTATATTCCCTCTGGTTTTTGTGATTTGAAGTATTTATATAACAAAGTACTATTGAAATGTATTCCTGATTTTCATCTATAAAACAGAAAGGCTGGTCTCACATATGAGTCTTTCTGTTTTCTTTTGAAAAAAGAAAAATGAAAAAAAATCCCTTTATTAGAATGTTGGAAGACACACAGTCCCACAGGGGTTTTGCAAAAAGAACAAAACATGAATTGCTGGCAAATCTAGAAAGCATTTCTGCCAACATTTAAGGAGCATTTTCATAATGCAAATCTCACTTATCCAGAGCACAGCCATTCCTCTGAGGCTGTGTGCAGGTAAACTTCAGCAGGCAGTGCTTCCTGCTGCTTTAGTTTAAGGGACTACAGGGTTTCCAGAGTCAAACTTACATTGCTTCATACTGTCATTTTTTTAGCTGGTTTAAATCATGCTAAGAACACTGGTCAATCAGAGAAAGGTGTATTGAATACTTACAGTGTTATAGGCCTGGAATACAGTGAAAAGTGTACCTACCATTGTGACTAGATGCTACAAGATCATGGTTCCAAAAATATTTCTTTGGAAATAGGTTAAAAGTACATGCAACTTTTCAGTATGGTTACCAGCTTTTCCCTCTTACTTAACAAGTGTCCAAAGGTTGGTGACTGATTGAATTTGGCACTTCAATGAGACAGGTCAAAGGAATAAACATTGTTCTGAGGGCATCTGTGATAACTGCAGCCTAAAGACAGTGTGCCTCCTCTGGTCAGGGCTACAGAACCATGGGTGTCTGTGGCCTCAATGGCTGATGCAACTTGAAGTCTTGTGCACTACCAGCAGGGTGTAATATGGTCCATTCACTTTGGGAAATGCTTTGGCAGTTTATTAAGAAGTTAAACTTATCCTTACAAAAATTCTTGCATAGTCTCATCTCTAGATATTTATGAAAAATGTATATTCACAACAAAACTTGTGTATGTGAATATTCATGGTAGCTAAATTCATAATAACCAAAAACTAAAACTAAATCTGATACCCATCAACAGGTGAATGGAAGACAGTGATGGCATATCCTTACAATTGATACTGCTCAGCAGTGCCAAGGCATGCACCACAGATCCATGCAACAGTGTGGCTGAATCCAAGGTAATCGTGCTGAATGAAAGAGACCCAGACAGACAAGGCTGCATCTTGTATGATTCCATATTCCATAAGATACACTAATTCATAAGGCACTAAGAGGGTTCTGGGAAGGTGATATAGAGGGAGGGACAGATGATATTGGGGTTTGATGAAATCTTGGGGAGTAATGAAAGTATTTACCTTGATTGTAGTGATGGCTTGACGGATGGATACATATGTCAAAATTGATCAGACTTTATTACATAAATGTAAATAATCTATTTACATCAAGTTGGTGTTTTGTTCAAATGATCTGATATTTGTGGTGTATTCCACTGAATGTTATTATCTTTTTCCAGAGAAGAAAAATGGCATCTTATATGGTATTAGAGATTCACAGTGAGAATAATATGGAGACCCGATAATATCAAAATACTTATTGTCTCCTAAATTAACCTAGATGATTGCACAGTCCTTCATTTGTCATAGTTCCCTTGACTTAGCTTATCATGACATTACTGTTGATTATTGGCCTTTTGTAGCTTTTGCATTCATAATGTCCACAGGTCTAAGACACCTCCAGGCCGTGGGATGGGGAACAGTTGGAATTTTGTGAATCCAGTAGCACTCATTGCACACACTCCAGAAGCAAGGCTTGTGTGCATGTCTCTGTCTCCCAACTGTGTGTGGAATAGCTCTAACAAAGTGATTATGTGTGCCTGGATACACGCATGTGTGTTTGTCTGTAACTGGTATCCCATTAAAAAAAAAGGAAAAGGCTTGTAGTGAGTGGTGGGAAGGTAGACATAAAAAATATGCTGTCTCCACAGAGGTGTGCCTTATTCATTCATTGATTCAAGAAATAGTCATTTAGCTCAGACCAAGTTTAGCATTGAAGTTATGCTAGACTGTTCCTCTTGGGCTGGGAGCCCTACCATAGGAGATAGACACTGATAAAAAGTCACTAAAGCCAGCAATTACAGACATAATGGCTTCAGGGAGGGCCATGAAGGAGCTGGGAGATGGTCTAAACTTGGGACTTGTCTAAGGTGGGAGGTCACAGTAGGCTTCCTGGAGAGAGTGAGTTCTGAGCTGAGATGAGAAAAATGAAACTGAGTCTGAAGGAAGGACAGGACAGGGACCAGTGTGCAACAGCTCATGCTAGGCTAAGTGTGCTTGGGAGAAGGGAAACAGCCAAGACAACCGTTCCAGAAGCTCCACTTATAGAGAGTTGAAGACTATTCATCAGTGTACACGCTATTGTTTCCTGTGAAAGAAACGAAAGGGTCATCTGTCCCCAGAGGCCCACATCACTTTTATCTTTTAACTATGGTAGAGTACTTTGCCAGGGATTTTGTGTCCTGGTGTTTGGGCATTTAGTTTTGGGGCACATACAAATTGAAACATGCACAACATACAGTTTTTCTTGATTTCTCATTGTGATTGGTTTTACAAAGTAGCTTTATTAGGTGGATTTAGATTCTTGGAAGGGAAAGTCAAATCATTTTGGACAAAGATAGTAAGCAATTAAATCGTGCTCAGATTTGATCACCAATTATGAGTGTAAAAGACACTATTGAAGTCTAGTTCTCCCAAAACACACAATAAAATGATCTAACACTGTTTGCTGAGGATACTGTCCCTGGGTAAAGAATCCTAGAGATCCTCTAACTTCCAACTCTTCATTATAAAGGTAATACCGAATTTTCTGGATTCCAATGAATCAGTAATTACACACTATACCTTTAAGTTAGAGTTGTTTGTTTCACAGGGGAAATAAAGGCCCTACCACCTCAAACAGCACATTGATTGTCACATGTAATTTAATTTGGGGAATGTTATGAATCTTAAATATGGAAGAAAAACAGTTTATAAAGGAAATGTCTCCCCAAGAATTAAAGCATTTAAAGAAGCTGACTGTGTACTCTACTTAGTTCTCAGGAGAACCCCAGGTATCCAAGTCCTGTTTCTATACTTGCTGAACAAATGAGCAAGTCCAGGTTTAGTGCAGTTGGACAGCTGAGTCAAGGAGTTTACATAAATTAAGTTGTCTTTACTGGGTCACACAGGAAATTAGCAGGAGGAGATCAGAATCAATGCCCAGTTTCCTTGTCTCAGTGCAGAATTGTGCAACCCAGGTGCCTCCCAGCAAGGAAGTTACTTTGATAGCAAGAAATTTCCCAGAGATGAACCTGAAAGAATGATGAAATCGTGAATTTGAGAGACATCTACTGTCTTTCAGCAAACCTCAGTTCAAACTGAAGCCTCCAGTGTTCTGTTTCCAGTCTGCCAAAGTAAAGGTGTCTGTGATGTGTTAGTCAGGACCATTAATCCCTTTCTATCCTGGGCTTGTTATGAAGCTTCTATATCACTTAATAAGAACACTCCAGTGGGGGGAATAAATGAAGGTGGCTGATTTCTGGAATTCCAGTGTTTTAAAGTGCTGGTAGCTTTATGCAATTGAGGTGGAAGGAAAAATAAAAGCAACTAGTTATTGGAATAAATTATGATAGGGTTTTGTGGAGGAAGGAGAGAAGGAGAAAGAATAAGATGAAGAAGAATGTTTTTGTTTTGTTTTGTTTGTTTATTTTGGTCTTAAATACCTCCTTTAGTAGAAGCCTTTGCCTGCGGCTGGAAAAAGAAATGACTGCACATTCATTTTGAATATGCAAAGGATAAAATTCAAGTAGTGATTGCATTTAAAAATATTCACATCATACAAAATGGGCATGATGAGTCTACTTTGCCTATGGTGAAGTTCAAGGAAAACAGGGTAGGAAAAATCATTTTTTCAACTGTAAAGAACCATTTAGAAGTAGGGGTTTATTATCACATAGTTATCAATTTCTATCCCAGCTGCTGGGACAAGTTTGACATGCATTTTGATGATATTCTGTGCTGTCTGAGTCTGTGTACTCTGGCAGCACAGAAAATAGCCAATGGCATGACTTAGTTTCCATCACTCAGCTCTCGTTTTCTCTAAGTCTTCTTGCTAAGAGCTATTCTTAGCTGTAGACACTGTTCCAAGTCTCCAGTTATCAGAGAAGCATCTAATAAACATGTGAATCAGAAGGAACATTATTAGGATATTTTATTGCCCTTTGCCTTTTTTTGATATATGTAGTTAACATAAGAGATGGTAGGATAATGTTCCAGTGCTTGGTCAAGGAACCGAACATCAGCCCTAACTTACCTATGAAGCCTGGAACACTAGACCCCCAGTGAAAGTTGGTCCACTGAATGATGAAATGTATATTTGGAGAAGCTTACACAATGCAAACCATTCATTATAACAACAGATAAAAGGAGTCAGCTTGGCTCTTGGTTAAGGAAACTTTTGAATGGATTTTAATTCTGACACAGAGCTAGGCTCAGAGTCCAGTGTTCTCACTTCCCCCCTTCTCCACTTCTCTCTCTCTCTGTTTCCCCTTCCTCCTTCTCCCACTCCCTGTCCCCTCTCCTTTCCTCCTCTGTCCATCCTCCCCACTACACACTTCCCCTCATATGTATTTCAGACCTTTGGTGCAGTCATTCCTCAGCTGATAGCCTCTTATCCTTGGTCCTTACGAGGACCCTCCTCTGTCACTCCTTTGTCAACTGTCTCTGTAGTTCCCTCCTCCACCCTCTCAACCCACAGGTACCATTCAAATGCATTTAATTTGAATCTGTTTACATGAGTTCTTGCAAAACCAGTACTTGCAAAATGCATGCATTTTATTGATCACATACATTGTATCATGTGTGTGTAATCGTATAAAAATCATTACACATGTCCCTGTGGACCTGTGTGGGAATTTTTTTGGGTTATACACCTGCAAGCCAAATTGTTGGTACATGAGTGTGCATCTCATTTGACTGTGCCTCAGAATATCCAACTCTATTTTTATGTATCAAAAGGAGATAGTAACACCTACTCTGGTTTGAATGTGTCCCCAGAATTTATGTGTGGAAACCTAGTGTACAGGCAAGAGTTTGGAGTTGGGACCTAGTGAGAGTTGTTTAGATTAGAATGGACTTAAAGTCACAATACTCCTCCTTTATCTTTTGGAGTTCTGGGATTACAGGCATTCATCACTATGCCTGGCTTATTTATTTTAATTTACAGCACCATATTTTATCTTGTGCAAATAACTTAAGGTATAAACTTGATCATTTCCACAATGTATGACCTATTTTGAACCTAATGTGTTTTTAAAATTTACCCTTAGAAATCAAACTTGCATTTCTTTCCTGTCATCAATTGCTATTTTATTCCTGGATACCCATGTTTCACATTAGTTACCTTATCTATCACAAAAATAAAGAAAAGATAAGTGAAAAGACAGGTACATCAGAAAGTTTTTAATCCCTGTACCTTAGTTTATTGATGAGTAAATGGAGAAAATGGTATTTATTTCTTAGTGTTGTGTTGAAAATAATTTAATCAGAGCATTCAAACAATTAACAAGAGTGCCTGGGAGATAAGCACCAATTGGTGGTAGGTATATTTGCCATTGCTTATTAATTAATACCATATGAAAGCCACATAGGAATGCCCCTGAGTGGGGGCAAGGTGATAGAGTGAGAAGGAGGCAGGTGGCTCAGAGTGGGAGCATGTGTGCATGGCTGACCAGGTCTAATCTGAATCTTTCATAAATAATGAAACAATAGTTGGACTAAGAGCTGTTTTGTGTTAGCGAAGGTGGAATTCACCTGTAAGAGAAACTCTCAAAGAGTTTCTTGAACAAGGTGACAGCTTATGTCATTGTCAAGTGCCTGTAGCCCAGAGTTGGAATCCAGGCTTCTTCTACTGCACTTCTGTCCCATGAGTGTCTCTATCTATGTCCTCTCAGAGCTATAGTGGCTCTGTTCCAGTTCTAACTCCAGATGTGGAAAGGAGAAGGTGAGGATAAAGTTCCCTATAAGAAGATCTCACCCAGAGATCCAAGATAGCAACTAGGGTATGGAAGCAGACAGCCTAAGCTCTGTGACTCCAAAACCTCCCTGAGACGTGGGAGCCACACTTGGGTAACTCTAACTGCTTCTAGCTGAAACAGTAACTGCCATCAAACTAAGTGCAGGAAAAAATTCAAAGATTGATCCACAGATCAGCCTTCAATTACACCTAACAGCTCAGCTGAGACCTACTGAACAGCCAGCAAGGCGGGTCCAGCCCTAGGTAAACCCTCCTTCCCCATGGTGAGCTTTTTTTCTTTTTCTTCTTCTCTTTTTTCTTTCCTTCTCTTCTCCCTCCATCAAATGGAAATAAAGCACCAACCAGAATCAAACTTTTGACATCCTGAACCCCTAGCCCATGGAAAGCCTTCCCACACCACATTACATGAGAAAATTTGGTGCCATTTCTCACCACTGCCACCACTACCACTGGCTCCAAGCCTGCCTGTGCATCAATTGGCAGGACAAAAAGTGAACACCACACATCACATGGGACTCCCCTTTCCACTCCAGGGAACATAAACCAGCACAGCCTCTGGGCAGACTGATTACCCCTCAACAAAACTGAATAACAAACAGCAAACTAATATAGCATGGATAACAGAAAGGGGAAATGAAACTCTGAAAGTGCAATGGAGAAAGGAGGAGCAAGGAGCTAATCTCAGAACTGAACTATCAGTAAACAAACACAGGAAAGGCAGTGAAGACTGAAAGCCAATGGGCAATAAGCCACTCCCCAAAGCAGGGCATGTAGTGAATCACAGAGCTGATCTCCTGAGCCAGAGAACAGCATCCAAAACTGAACTGCCCTGCAAAACTGAAAAACAAACAGCAAACTGTAGACAGTAGAGAGGTGGGTGGAATGCTGAACCTACCCTGGAGAAAGGGGGCAGGGCAAAGAACTAAACTCTCAGCACTGAACTTTCAGTGAACAAACACAGCAACAAGCTACCTCCAAGCCAGGGCAGAGAGTGGATCACAGAGCTTATCTCCTCAACCAGAGGTCAGCATTCAAAACTGAACTGCCCCACCTTGCTGGGGGGAAGAGCTGACCAAACAGCTGCAGCTGGAGGATAACATAGCTATCAGCTGGGGAAATCAATAGCACTGACCTCCCTGCATGATCTGGCAAACCTACCTCACCTCCCAATTTCAATTAAACTGGTAGACAGAAGAACAAAGCACTACTCACAAGCCAGTCACCTGGTGAGACCACATCAGAGCTTCTGCTTGTATGCCAATACCAGGACTGGATGCTGGAGGAGCAATTCCAGAACTTAAAACTAAGACTGAAATTCTATTGTTCCTGAACCTGGTGTTTTTGTTTTGTTTTAATTATTTTTTTCCTGTTTTTTTTTGTTTGTCTTATTATTGTGGGCTTTTTTTATTTCTATTTTCTTTCTATACTATCAACTTTACTATCATAATCTTCTCATTCCTATTCTCACCCCCTTCATTCTCCCTTTTTCGCCTGTGCTAAAATCCATCACTCTCCTTCCCAACTACTCTTTCTGCCCCTTCTCATCTACTCTCTCCCCCTTCTCACACCTTCCACTCCCATTCTCCCCTAAACTATCACCAGACTACTCCTCCCTCCTACACAATCAGCACCAGCTGACCAACCTACTATAACAACTTTACACAATCCCAACCCCCTGCAATCCTTGACATAAGACCTTACATTACAACAGAAATGCACCCAAACACACACAAGCACCAGCAGCCCCCACAAAGCTTCCCTCACTCACCCACCCCACTTCCTGCTTCCTCTTCTAGTGCCACCCTATCCAACTCCTCAAATTTCTATAGCTAGCCTAAAAAACGTTAACCCCCTAACTCTCACTGCTTATAGATATACCACCAAGGGGTCTTCGATATAATATATAAACTACTGGTCAGTTAGTGAACCTGTGAATTAGTTATTGCTAAATTATACCTCCAGACCAAGGACAGAAATAGTGCACCAACCTAGCTAACAAATAAGACAGTCACAATACAAAAATTAAAGCAAGGGAAAGAAAACAGGTGACTAACCACCAACTTTTCTATCAAGAACATAGTTTTTCATTACCAAGTGGAGTGATGGGAAGAAGAAGAAGAGATGGAAACCACTCTCCTCAAAAAAAATTTAATACAAGATTCAGAGGAAAATGAAGAAAATGGATAACTAGTTCCTGAACCCAACAAAACAAAGATAAATGACACCAAAGATGCCCACAAAAACATCTTCAAAGAAGAAATCTTGCAAGTAGTCACTGAGAATTTCATGGAGGACATACTAGATGTGGTTAACCAAAAATGTACAAGATGCACTTAAGAAATTTCAAGACATCAAAAATAAAGAATATGAGAAGACACAGAAACAAACAAATGAGCTCAGAGGAGCCCTAAATAAACACCAAAGTGAAACATAGAACAGTATAAATAGAGAGATAAGTGAATTAAAGATGAAGGTTAAAAAATATTAAAGAGAAAGTGATCCATGATATAGAAAACCTCAGAAGAAAATCAAACAGAAACATAAAACACAGTGGAAGGTCACTCCAGCAAACTATAAGAAGTGGAAGAAAGATGATCAGAAATCAAATACAAAATAGAAATTAAAGAAAAAACAGAAGAACTGTTAGTTAAACAATTCAAGACCTGTGAAAGGAATATGCAAGAACTCACCAACTCCATCAAAAGACCAACCCTGAGAATTATGAGCATTGAAGAAGGAGAAGGGCATTGAATAAAAACTAACAGAAAATTTCCCAAATCTCCAGAAAGTTTTTGCCTATTCAAGTACAGGAAGCCTCCAGGACACCAAACAGACTTGACCAAAATAGACACTCCCCAGGGTATATTATCATTAAAACAACAAGAACAGAGAATAGAGAAAGAATATTGAAGGCTGTAAGAGAGAAAAAAACCAAATAACATAAAAGGTAAACACATCAAAATGACAGCAAATTTCTCAACAGAAATCTTAAAAGCAAGAAATGAGGTATTCCGGGCACTGAATGAAAATAACTTCAACCCTAGAATATTCTACCCAGCAAAACTATCATTCAAAATAGATGGAGCAATAAAAGTCTTTCATGATAAGCAGAAACTAAAATAATATATGACCACCAAGCCACCACTACAAAAGATTCTCTAATGAATTCTGCACACAGAAGATGAAAGCAAACAAAACCACAAGAGGACAGGCAGTATCAAACCACAGGAGAAGAAAAGACAAGGAATCAGAGAGTAGCATTGATTCAGCTGCACACAATCTAGCCATTAAACAAACAAACAAACAAAAAAGAACAACTAAATGGCAGGAATCGCCAATCACCAAATACCTATCAATATTAACACTGAATGTCAAAGGACTCAACTTCACCATCAAAAGACACCATTTGGCAAATTGGATTAAAAAATGAAGATCCAAAAATCTGTTGTTTACAGGACACCCATCTCATCAGCAGAAATAAGCACTGGCTTAGGGTGAAAGGCTGGAAGAAGATTTACCAAGCCAGTGGCCCCTGAAAACAGGCAGGAGTAGCAATACTTATATCAGACAAAGAAGATTTCAAATATATATTGATAAAATAAGATACACTTCATACTAATAAAAAGGGAAATACACCAAAAGGAAATAACAATTATCAACCTATATGCACCCAACGTCAATGCACCTAATTTCATCAAACATACACTAAAGGACTAAAAAGCACATATAGACTCTAACAGAGTGGTAATGGGAGACTTTAATACCTCCCATCACCAATAGATAGGTCACCCAAACAAAAAATAAATAAATTCTAGAACTAAATTACATCATAGATCAAATGGACCTAGCAGAGGTCTAAAGAATATTTCATGCAACATCTGCACAATATACATTCTTCTCAGCAGCCCATGGAACTTTCTTCAAAATTGATCATATCTTACGGCACAAAGCAAGCCTCAGCAAATATAAGAAAACAGAAATAATCCCATGCATTCTATCTAATCACAATGCATTAAAACTAGAAATCAACAACAAAAACAACAGCAGAAAATATGCAAACAATTGGAAGCTGTGCAACACATTGTTCAATGATCAGTGAGTTATTGATGTAATAAAAGAGGAAATCAAAAGTTTCCTGGAAGTTAATGAAAAAAAAAACATGTCCTACCAGAACCTATGAGACACTGCAAAGGCAGTCCTAAGAGGAAAGTTTAAAGCCATGAATGCATGTATTAAAAGGATAGATCTCAAATAAATGACCTGAAGGTACATCTCAAATTCCTAGAAAAACAAGAACAATAAAAATAAGCACTGAAATTAATGGAATAGAGACCAAAAAAATCAGTGAAACAAAAAGCTGGTTCTTTGAAAAAATAAACAAGATTGACAATCCCCTGGCAAATCTGACCAAAATGAGGAGGGAAAAGACCCAAATCAGTAAAATCAGAAATGCAAAAGGGAAGATAACAGCAAAGACCAGGGAAATCCAGGGACTCATCAGAGACTGCTTTGAGAAACTATATTCCAATATATTTGAAATATTTAAAAAATGGACAAATTTCTAGATACTATGACCATCCAAAACTGAACCAAGAGGATATTAACCACCTAAACAGATGCATAACACAAAATGAAATTGAAGCAGCAATAAAGAATCTCCCCAAAAAGGAAAAGTCTGGGACGTGATGGATTCTTGGCTGAATTCTATCAGACCTTCAAGAACTGATACCAACTCTCCTTAAACTTTTCCATGAAATAGAAAGGGAAAGAACACTGCCAAACTCATTCTATTAAGCCAATATTACACTCATCCCCAAACCAGGCAAAGACACATTTAAAAAGGAGAATTATAGGCCAATCTCCTTATGTGAACATCAACTCAAAAATCCTCAGTAAGATGATGGCAAACCGAATCCAACAACATATCAGAAAGATCATTCAATATGACCAAGTTGGCTTCATCCCAGGGATGCAGGAGTGGTTCAACGTACACAAATCAATAAATGTAATACAGCACATTAATAGAAGCAAAGACAAAAACCACTTGATCATCTCAATAGATGCAGAAAAAGCCTTTGATAAGATCCAACACCATTTCATGATAAAATCTCTAAGAAAACTAGGAATAGAAAGAATGTACCTCAACATTGTAAAGGCTGTAGCTGACAAACCTATAGCCAACATCATACTTAATGGAGAAAAACTGAAACCATTTCCCCTAAAATCAGGAATGAGATAAGGGTGCCTACTATCCCCACTCCTATTCAACATAGTACTGGAATTACTAACCAGAGCAATTAGGCAAGAAGAAGGAATAAAAGGAATACAAATAGCTAAAGAAACTGTCAAAGTATCCCTATTTGCAGATAACATGACCCTATACCTCAAAGAACTAAAAAACTCTTCCAAAAACTCCTAGACACTATAAATAGCTTCAGCAATGTGGCAGGATACAAAATCAACTTAAATAATCAATAGCTTTTCTATACAACAATGAACAAATTAAGAAAGAATATATGAAAACAATTCCATTTACAATAGCCACCCCCCAAAAAAATCAAATACCTAGGAGTAAACTTAACAAAGGATGTAAATGACCTCTACAAGGAGAGCTACAAATCTGAAGAAAGAGATTGAGGAGCACTACAGAAGGTGGAGAGATCTCCCATGCTCATGGATTGGTAGAATCAACATAGTAAAAATTGCTCTACTAACAAAAGCAACCTACATGTTCAATGCAATTCCCATCAAAATCCCAATGACTTTCCTCACAGAGATTATAAAATCTACCCTAAAGTTGGTGAATAGCCAAGGCAACACTGAGCAAAAAGAGCAATGCTGGAAGTGTCACAATACTTGACTTCAAACTATATTACAAAGCAATAGAAATAAAAACAGCATGGTACTGGCACAAAAACAGACACAAAGACCAGTGAAACAGAATAGAGCTCCCGGATATGAATCCACCCAGCTACGCCCACGTTATTTTTGACAAAGTTGCCAAAAACATACAATGGAGAATAGACAGCCTCTTCAACAAATGTTGCTGGGAAAAGTGGTTATCTGCCTACAGAAAACTGAAACTAGATCCATGTCTGTCACCCTGCACTCGGATTAATTCAAAGTGGATTAAGGACCTTAATATCAGACCCAAAACTCTGAAGTTAGTACAGGAAAGAGCAGGGAATACTCTGGAAGCAATAGGTATAGGCAAGGACTTCTTCAATAGAATCCCAGCAGCCCAGCAACTAAGAGAAAGGATGGACAAATGGAACTACATGAAATTAAAAAGCTTCTGCACAACAAAAGAAATATTCTCTCAACTGAAGAGACCACCCACAGAATGGTAAAAAATATTTGCTGGCTATACATCAGACAAAGGACTGATAACCAGAATATACAGGGAGCTCAAAAAGCTAAACTACCCCCAAATCAATGAACCAATAAAGAAGTGGGCAACTGAACTAAACAGAACTTTTTATAAGGAAGAAATCCAAATGGCCAAAAAACACATGAAAAAATTGTCACCATCCCTGGTCATAAAAGAAATGCAAATCAAAACCACACTAAGATTCTACCTCACTCCTGTTAGAAAACAATATGGAGACTTCTTAAAAAACTAAACATAGATTTACCATATGACCCACCAATCCCACTCCTAGGGATATACCCAAAGGAATGCAACTCAGGTTATTACAAAGGCACCTGCATACCCGTGTTTATTGCAGCACCATTCACAATAGCCAAGTTATGGGAACAGCCAAGAGGCCCCACTACTGACGAATGGATTAAGAAAATGTGGTATTTATACACAATGGAATTTTACTTAGCCACAAAGAAGAATGAAATTTTGTCATTTGCAAGTGAATGGATGGAACTGGAGAGCATCATCTTAAGTGAAGTTAGCCAGGCTCAGAAGGCCAAAAATCGTATGTTCTCCCTCATATGAGCACGATAAACCTAAAACAAATGCAGTAATATTACTGGACATGGGTCACATGCTAAGGGGAGAAAGCATACAGGAGGAATAGGGAAAGGTAGGAAACCTAAAACTTGAAAGTGTTTGGTGTGCCCACTGAAAGGAGAGAATAAAGTAATCTTAAACTGACAGAGGACTCTATGGAAAGGGGATCAGGAAGTAGTGAAGAGGTCTGGAAGAGATGAACCAATTCCGGTTGTAATACACACATGCATGGAAGCAATGCCAGGAATCTCTCTGTAGAGCTATCTTTATCTGAAGTTAACAAACATGCTATGTCTTTCCTATTATCTCTTATGTTTTCTATTCAACAAAACTGGAGAAGAGGGCAGAACAGGTTCTGCCTGGAAGTGAGGGGGTTTGGGGAGAGAAGAAGGGTGTGGGGGGCAGCGGGGAGAGATGGCCCAAACAACATATCCACAAATGAATTAATGAAAAGTATAAAAATAAAATAAAAAAGAAGATCTCTCAGAGGAGTTGCCCAATGCCTTTGGTCATTACTCCTTGGCTAGAACTTAGACACATGGTTGCCTTGGTGAAAGAAGCATTGTATTCTTGGGAAGCTATAGGGGAAGAGAGCACGGTTGTCTGCACTCCAGGAAGATACTGCCCAACTAAAAATAGCTTCTATTCTATAGAAGGCGGAAGACCTGGTTTTGGAGGCTGCCTAGAAATTGTTGCTGTGACCCCTGTGTCTGTTTAAGCTGAGATCAAACAAATGAGCAAATCAAAAAGCCAATCAATAATAAATATTCATCTGCATTAGTTCCAACAGATGTTGTAACAAATTACCAAAAATATGTTGGCTTCAAATGACACAAATTATTTTCCTTACAGTTTTGGAGGTCAGAGTCTTATAAGGCTAAAATCAAAGTGGCAGCGGGGTTGTGTTCCTACTAGAGTCTCTGGGGCAGCATCTGTTTTCTAGTTTCTGGAGGGCACCAGCATTCCCTGACTCATGGCTCTACCTTCCATCTTCAAAGCCAGAAGCATTGCATCTTCACAGCTTCCTCTGTTTCTGACCCTCCTGCTTCCTTCTCATAAGAACCTTTTTGGTGACATTGGACCCATGTGGATAACAGAAGGTCATTTTCCCCTCTCAAGATCCTTCATTTGAATCACTTTGCAAAGCCTCTTTTGTCATGTAAGGGGACATATTCATAGGTTTCAGTGATTTGAATGTATAGCACTTGAGAGACCATTATTTTGCCCACCACTTCCTCCTTGCTTCAAAGAAGACCCCAAACTCCTCAAATGATGTTCCTCGCTCTTAAAATGTCATTATTAATTCTTTACAGGTCAATCATTGACATATGTTAGTAGATGAACCATAAGATTAAGGAGTCTTCAGAATTTAATTTTTTGGCAATCTAGCTATGTGTTTCATTAATTAGAGATTCTCCTTGTGAAAATTAGACTTTCTCTTTAGCAGTTGCAGGCAGAATTGCTGAGCCATAAACCCTTTGATACTTTTGTATTAGTATCTGTCAAGTTGCTCACTGGATTCTCACTGTAGTGTCCCTTCTTTCCTCACAGTGAGGAAACAGACCTTCCTTATTCTGCTGAGATTTCTTCTTTCAACATTTTCCATTGTTCTGCTGCTACATGACGAGGTGGGTTGCTCTTATACAGTTGTTTGGCTCAGAAACAAGTTGCGTTGCAGTCTGATTGTGGTTATGTGTAATGAGAAGTTTTCCCACAGTTGTGATTTCACCTACCATCTCTCTCTCTCTCTGTCTCTCTATCCATCCATCTATAATTCTATCATCTACCTATCTAATCTTTTGAATTGATTGTGCTAGTAACTACAAATAGGACTGGACATGAGTTTTGATATCATCCACAACTCTTATTGGTAGTTATAAATGTGACTTTTGGCTATTTCTATGGAGCATTGTTTTTGATGATTTTGTTTTATATAATTTGATCTGTTTTCAGGACTTTTTAGTAATATAGCAATATATCCCCTGGACCCCCATTTGTCCCCTCGCCCCCAACCCCCCTTGCTTCCAGGCAGAACTTGTTCTGCCCTTATCTCTAGTTTTGTTGAAGAGAAGGCATAAGCATAATAAAAAAGACAAAGCACTTTTGCTAGTTAAGGACAGCTATACAGAGAGATTCCTAGCATTGCTTTCATGTACAAATGTGTTACAACCCAAGTTGACTCATCTCTAACTGATCTTGATAGAGTTTATTTTTTGGTTATTCTTCATTCAACTTCTTATAATCCAGATTCTTTTTTTTACTTTGGAAATTCTATAACTGTGTCTCAGCAATGCTCTACTGAAGACCCTCCATCTCACTCAATAAATTTGTTGGCTCACAGAACAATGGCAGGTTTATTTTCTTCATCCTCCAGGTACCTTTGGTGTCCTGGGCAAAGTTAGAGCAATGGCTCCTTGGGACCTAGAATCCTATATTCTCAGTGTCACAGAACAGTGGTACCCAACCAACACTTGTGGAATAAATGTGTGCATGGGTAAATACATATGGGCTCATTGCTATGTTTGGATAGTTTTAAATTAGGTTAGTGTTCTTTTTTATTATTATTCATTTATTCACATGTGCATACATTGTTTGGGTTATTTCTCCCCCTGGACCCCCACCTAACCCCTCCCCCACAGCCCCCCTTGCTTCCAGGCAGAACTTGTTCTGCCCTTATCTCTAGTTTTGCTGAAGAGAAGGCATAAGCATAATAAAAAAGACAAAGCGCTTTTGCTAGTTGAGTTAAGGATAGCTATACAGAGAGATTCCTAGCATTGCTTTCATGTACAAATGTGTTACAACCAAGTTGATTCATCTCTAACTGATCTTTCCTTTTTTATATTTTGATAATTGAAGTGGTCATCTGTTGCCATCTAGTTTATAAATCTGGATACATTGTAAACAAATTATATGCCTCAGACTTTTTTTTTTCTATTTAAGAGTTTAGCTTAAAAAAGTTTAGGGAAACTCAGTTTGAAAGACAGTTAGCTTAAGTATGTGTGTTGGCCAACAGGGTAACAGTGACGAAGTTGTCCTATTTGTGTAGCCATTCTCGTTCTGATTCTCCAGACTGATTGATTCAGAAATCAATCCCCTGGTCCATTTTAGAACTCGGCTGGCCTATGTGACAAAAGAGAAAGTCAAATTTCTGGATTCTGTAAATCTCCACCCCTGGGAGGGAGTCAGAAAGAGAAGAGCATTTCATCTTCCTTATATACTTTACATTCTTATGTGATATTTACACTGCTGAATCCATTGTGACACCCACTCAAAGATGGAGCCAGAATTGAGGATGCAGAGAAGAGCTGCATCCTCAGGATGGAAGGAACTGAGGGCTGCTTAATTTCTAGAAGTTTTACTATGTGAGTTCATAAAAGCCATTATTATTTTTAAAAAGAGTTTAGTTAAGTTTAAGGGACAATACTTACAAATACTAATTCTAATGAATTCCCAGTTAAGTACCTGATAAGTAAGTGGCACAAAAATATTCATCTGAAAAAGATTCTAATTATCCACAATGGTTAAATATAAGACATCCTAGTGTTCTTGTTCTTATGTTATTATTAAGTTAGTTTTCCCATTATTCCAAGTAGTATTTTCCAGTTTTTATTTGATGATTTTTATTTTGGCATTAATTATAAAAACAATCAAAGGCCATTACAGAAAATGTTGGTTAAAAAAAAGAAAGAACAATATAAGTAAAATATCTATACCACCACCCAGATAATTCTTCTGTTAATTTTTGGTAAATTTCTGTAGATATATAACATAATTTTACATTCTTTCTTTCTGGATATAATGTTGAGGTTACATGGTGCTTTGAGCCCCACTTTAATTTTATTAAGCATTACATGAGAATTATTTCCCCATGCTATTGAATATTTTTGAAGCTATTTTGTCCTATGGTTGTGGATAGAGGAACATTATTTAAGCATTGAGGTTTGCTAAATGCACTTGTCCATGTCTTTGTTTTCTCTTCTCAGTTTAACAGGACTAGATCCCTACATGGATTGAGTGGTTAAGGACTGAGACTATCTAAAAGAATTTGATAAACCTTAACTCATTTTTCAGTTATCACTAACATTATCAGTATATGAGATATTACAGTATTATACTTTCACATTGCTAAATATTATTTTATTTAAAAAGATGGCTAATTGGATAGATTAATGTTTTACACTTCCATTGATTTTTGAGAGGGCCTTCTAAAATAATGCAGACTGTAAGACATGTTCAATTTCCAGAAGCCTGAAATTCATGGGTTTTATTGAGCAAATAGTAGATGTAGTCTGGGTGCCAGTGGCTCATGTTTGTAGTCCTAGCTACTTGGGAGGCAGACATCAGGAGGATCATGGTTCAAAGCCAGCCTGGGCAAATGGTTTGTGAGATCTATCTTGAAAATACCCAACACACAAAAGGGCTGGTGGAGTAGCTCAAGTGTTAGAGAACCTGCCTAGCAAGTGTGAGGCCCTGAGTTCAATCCCTAGTAATACATTAAAAAAAGACAGCAGGTATAAATGACGTGAGAACCTATATTGCATGATATCATTTTGACTTTTAAAAAAGAGTAATGATTCTTGTTTCTCTGTTTTTAATTCCTCAGGAGAAAACACAGCATAGAATCCCTTTCTGTTCATATGACCCTCCTACCACCTCCATCCCATCTCTAACCATCCACCTTCACTGGAAACATAAAAAACAGTGAAGATTTTTTTCCTTTTAGGATTTGCATATAAGATCTATGTCTGTTCAAAACATATAACTTTCAGCATCCAGTAAAATTGAGCATCAGTATATTAGAGTTATGTCTTCCTTATTTGTGAAGAAATAACAGGCTTGCTTTCCAGATTAGTCTATGTGTGACTCACCTACAGTAAGAACCCAGAGTGGTTTTTTTTCATTATTATATAGCTTTGCTCATAGATGGTGCTCAGAATGTACCTGATGTATATAGAGAAACCCAGTTTCTTTTGTTATAGATGACAGAATACATCAGAGGCTTAGATTCACATGAACATTCTTTGAATTTACAGAATCTATTACCCATGAGGGGGTAATGAATAAAGCAGGTAAGAGAGGTTCAAATTTCAGTTTTGTTTAAAGGAAATACTTTGTGAAAGAGAATCAATATGTCCTCTCTCTTCCTACTCCCCAACCTATTTCAGCTTCTTTCCAAGCATAATGCAACAAGAAAAATAAGTGAAATCCAGTTCCCCAGGGATGTCCATCCAACCACTTCGGTTGTAGGCTTGTGTTCTACTTTGACCCAATGGAGACATCACCTTCAGGCACAGGGTCCTGGGAATCTTGTTGACTGTCACAGACTCTGCTGCATAACTTCAACTTCTGTCAGTTATGGAAACTTGAACTCTACTTCTTTCTTGACCTGGAGAAAGTGGGGAGTCTGGTGAGATGGCTTCAGTGAGGGATCACTCATTGTAGTATACCCATTCTCCTTCAAATTCTCTTGAAGATTCATGGAAAAGATCCATTGTCAGCATTATCATTTTATCTTTCCATTCCTCTCTTTTTCTTATTTGTGTGTGCTCCTCAATGTCACTTTACACATAAGTTACTTGTTGGGTGGATATTCTCCAGTAATTTTATTTATTTAATTTCCTTAGTGTGTAAGTATTTTGAGCACTACTTATGAGCAAGACACTGGAACAAAGTACCTCACGTCTCTGTTGGGAATAAAATATTAATAAAATTCTCAAGAAGATCTATATACAATTGCTACCAATGTAAATGCCTTAATGGTGATGAATGTGGTGTCATGGAATTATTTAATAGGATTCTTTGGCTCAGTCAGAAAAGTAGGGAGAGGGAGGATTTCTGGCAAAAGGAAGAGCATATAGAGACCCTGAAACACTGGAGGAAGGAAGGAAAGACCTTTGTGAATGAAGCTCAGAGAAGGAAGGTGGGACCTCCTGAAACTGGAATAGGAAGCGAAGCCTGGATTTTTCAAAATTTTGGCCTTTTATCCTAAGAGCAATGAAATCTCACTGGATATATTAAACAGAAGTGACATACTTAATTTTGCTTTAGTTTTTTCTGCAAACAAAGCTTTCAAACACATAAAAAATATAATGAAGCCCCATGTACCTGTTAAGTATAGTCAATCATGGTCCATGTTGAGTTGGTATATACCAATTCAGATCCTTCCATCTTGCATCATATTTATCTGAAGTAAGCTTTAGGCTCTATCAGTAAACCACTATTTCTAAAGGTAAAGGACTGTATTTATAAAAGTAAGCATAATTAGCTAAAAAACAACGGCCAAATAATTTGTAATTCTTAATATCAAACATCTGGTCAATTCTCAGTTGTATCACATAGGGGTATGACACACATGCATGTGCATGTAGATTTCTTACATCAGTGTCTCAATAATGTTTATTCACTGTAGTTATTGATATTTCTCTTAGGTCTCACTTATCTATCAATTCTTCTACCATATCTATTTTTATGCCTTGAAATTTACTCTTACTTTATTTTATTTATTTATTCCAATGTTCTTTATGTTTTAATTAGCATAAGTCTTTGTGGCAAAGTATGACAGTTCAACACATGTATTTGGTGTGTAATGATCACTAGCATTTCTTTGTGTTGGAAATCTTCACACCAGTATTTTGAGGTATGTAGTAAGTTGTGTACACCGTATCACCTACAATGATGTAGGACATGAGGACTTATTTCTCCTATTTGTATTTGGTACTCATTATCCACCCTCATCAATCTGCACTCCAACTCACTGTTCCTAGCCTCTAGTGACTATTCCATTCTCTACTTTTTCCATGCTTATTAGGTATATTAATTGCACAAAGTAAGGAGTTTAATTTGACATTATTTACAAGCATATAACTTACTTTTATCATATTCATGTCCTGTATTACTCTTTCTTATACACCTTTCTGTTTTCTCTTTTCCCTTCCACATCCTAGTTGTCCCCCTTTTACTGTCACAGTTTTTGTTTTTTTCCTAGTTCAATTTTTCAGCTTCTCCATATTAACAAAAACGTGATATTTTTTCTTCTGTGCCTGATATATTTGCCCAGGCTCTTCCATGTTGCTGAAAATGACAAAATTTCATTCTTTCTTATGGACAAATACTACTCCATTATGTATATAAATATCACATTTTTATCCACTCATCCATTGAAGGCCACCACAGTTAATTTCATACCTCGGTCATTGTGAATTGGGTGTTGCAAATAAGCATGTATGTTCAGGTATCTCTTTATGGTACTAGTTTCATTTCCATCAGATATTTACCCAGTAGTGGAATCTCTGGATCATATGATAGCTCTATTTCAAGAAACTGAATATTACCTTCCATAATGGCTGACTAATTTACATTTCTACCAACAGTTCTCTTTTTCACGTACTTGCTATTGTTTATGGTCTTTTTTTTTTGTCTTTGATATTGGCCATTTTCAATGTAGTGAGATGATAAATCATGTATTTTTGACTTTCATTTTTTGATGATTAGTGTATATAATTTTTGGCCATTTATATGTTATCTGTGAGAAATGTGTACTTAAATCACTTACCCATTTTAGTTGGATTATTTGAGTTTGTGATGTTGAGTTTTTCATTGCTTATATATTCTGAATATTAATCCCACTTTGGATAGTTTGTAAGTATTTTCTTCCATTTTGCTGATGGCTGTCTCTTCACTGTTCGTTGGTTTCTTTTAGGTACAGAAACTTTCTAGTTTATATAATCTGATTTATTAATATTTGTTTCCACGGCCTGTGCTTATGGACTATTATCCAAAAACTCATTATCCATATTAATATCTTGACTTGTTTCCTCTATGTATTCCTCCAGGTGTTTCATAGTTTTAGGCCTTTGAATACATTTTAAGTTGAATTTTGTATTTGATGAGAGAAGTCATCAAGTTTTGTTCTTCTGCATAAGGACATCCAGCTTTCCCAGCATCATTTACTGAAGAAGTTCTTGTTTTCTTGCTGAAAATCAATTGGCTGTAAAATACATGTATTTGTTGCTGGGATCAGTGTTCTGTTCCTGTGGACACTGTTTGTGTTTTTATGCTAATTAATGCTATTTTGGCTACTATAGTTTTACAGTATGTTTTGAAGTCAGGTGTTGTGATGCTGCCAGCTTTTTCTTTTTGAACAGGATTGCTTTGGCTCTTTGGGGTTTTCCTAGATTCATATGAATTTTAGCATTGCTTTTTCATTTTGGTGAAGAAATTTCATTGGTTTTTTGATGAGATTGCATTGAATCTGTACTTTACTTTGGCTAACATGGAAATTTTAATGGTACTAATTCTTAAAATCCATGACCATGAATGTTTTTTCATTTTTTGTGTTCTTTTCAATTTATTGATTTTTTAAATAGTTTTTACATTTACTTTCTTGTTTATACATTATTTAGGCCACCTCCCCTCACACTCCCTTGCTTCTGGGCAGAACCTGTTCTGTCTCTTGTTTTCTGATTTTGTTGAAGAGAAAACATAGGAGATAATAAGAAATACACAGTGCTTTTGCTAATTTGAGATAAAGATAGCTATACAGAGAGATTCCTAGTGTTGTTTCCATGCACGTGTGTATTACAACCCACATTGGTTCATCTCTACCAGACCTCTTCACTACTTCTAGTCCCCTTTCCATAGTGGCCTCTGCCAGTTTAAGATTACTATATTTGCTCCTCTACAGTGGACACATCAACTTCATTCAACTTTTAGGGTTTTTCCCTTTCCCTATTCCTCCTGTGTGCATTCTCCCCTTGGTGTGTGACCAATGTGCAATAATATTACTGCATTTGCTTTAGGTCTATCGTCTGCATATGAGGGAGGACATGTGAATTTTGGTCTTCTGAGACTGGCTAACTTTGCTTAAGATGATGTTCTCCAGTTCCATCCATTTACTTGCAAATGACAAAATTTCATTCTTCTTTGTGTCTGAGTAAAATTCCATTGTGTATAAACACTACATTTTCTTAATCCATTCATTGGTAGTTGGGTATCTTGGCTGTTTCCATAGCTTGGTTATTGTGGATAGTGCTGCAATAAACATGGGTGTGCAGGTGCCTTTGTAATTACCTGAGTCTCATTCCTTCAGGTATATCCCTAGGAGTGGTATTGCTGGATTGTATGGCAGATCTGTTTAATTTTTTAAGAGGCCTCCATATTGTTTGCATAGTGGTTGTACTAGCTTACATTTCCACCAGCAGTATATTAGGGTTCCTTTTCCCCACATCCTTATTTGTTGTTGGTGGTATTATTGATGCTAGCCATTCTAACAGGAGTGAGGTGGTATCTTAGTGTGGTTTTATGTGCATTTCCTTTATGGCCAGGGATGGTGAGCATTTTTTCATGTGTTTTTTGGTCATTTGGATTTCTCCCTTTGAAAAAGTTCTGTTTAGTTCAGTTGCCCACTTCTTTATTGATTCATTGATTTTTGGGCAGTTTAGTTTTTTGAGCTTCCTGAATATTCTGGTTATCAGTCCTTTGTCTGATGAATAGCCAGCAAATACTTTCTCCCACTCTGTAGGTGGTCTCTTCAATTTAGAGACCATTTCTTTTGCTGTGCAGAATATTTTTAATTTCACATAGTACTATTTGTCCATCCTTTCTCTTAGTTTCTGGGCTGCTGGAGTTCTACTGAGGAAGTTCTTGCCTATACCTATTGCGTCCATAATATTCCCTGCTCTTTCCTGTACTAATTGCATGATTTCAGGTCTGATATTAAGATTCTTAATCCACTATAGTTTATACTAGTTGATAGACATGGATCTAGTTTCAGTTTTCTGCATGCAGATAACCACTTTTCCCAGCAACATCTGTTGAAGAGGCTGTCTATTCTCCATCGTATGTTTTTGGCACCTTTGTCAAAAATAAGGTGGGCATAGCTGTGTGGATTCATTTTCAGGTCCTCTATTCTGTTCCACAGGTCTTCATATCTGTGTCTGTGCCAGTACCATGCTGTTTTTATTGCTATGGCACTGTAATATAGTTTGAAGTTGGGTATTGCGGCACTTCCAGCATTGCTCTTTTTGCTCAGTATTGCATTGGGTATTTGCAGTCTTTTGTGTTTCCAAGTGAACTTTAGGATAGATTTTTCAATTTGTCCTAAATGTCATTGGGATTTTTGATGGGAATTGCATTGAACATGTAAATTGCTTTTGGTAGTATAGCCATTTTTGCTGTGTTGATTTTGCCAATCCATGAGCATGGGAGATCTTTCCATCTTCCATAGTCTTCTTCGATCTCTTTCTTCAGTGGTTTGTAGTTCTCCTTGTAGAGGTCTTTTATATCCTTTGTTAAGTTTATTCTTAGGTACTTGATTTTTTTTTTGAGGCTACTGTAAATGGAATTGTTTTCCTATATTCTTTCTCAAATTGTCCACTGTTGGTGTATAGAAAGGCTAATGATTTTTGTAAGTTAATTTTGTATCCTGCTACATTGCTGAAGCTGTTTATGGTATTTAGGAGTTTGTGGGTAGAACTTTTTGGGTCTTTATGGTGTAGGATCATGTCATCTGAAAATAGGGATACTTTTACTTTTTCTTTACCTATTTGTATTCCTTTTATTTCTTCTTCTTGCCTTTTTGCGCTGGCTAGGAATTCCAGGACTATGTTGAATAGGAGTGGGGAGAGTAGGCATCTTTGTCTCATTCCTGACTTTAGGGGAAATGTTTTCGGTTTTTCCACATCAAGTATGATGTTGGCTATATGTTTGTCATATATAGCACTTATAATGTTGAGGTACATTCCTTCTATTCATAGCTTTCTTAGAGCTTTGTTCATGAAGTGGTGTTGAATCTTATTAAAGGCTTTTCTGAATCTATTGAGATGATCAAGTGGTTTTTCTTTTTGTTTCTGTTAATATGCTATATCAATTACATTTATTGATTTGCATGTGTTGAACTATCCCTGCATCCCTGGGATTAAGTTGACTTGGTCATGGTCAATAATCTTTCTGATATGTTGTTGGATTTGATTTGCCATTATTCTATTGAGCAATAAATGTTCAATAAGAAGATTTGCATCAATGTTCATTAAAAAGATTGGCCTGGAGGATCCAAGATGGTGACTAGGGCACAGAAGCAGATAGTGTGAGCTCTGTCACTCCAAAACCTCGCTGAGATGCTGGAGCCACACTTGGTGGAAATAAAGCAGCAAGAAGAATCAAAACTTCAACATTCTGAACTCCTGGCCCGTGGAAAGCTTCTCCATGCCACATTACAATGAGAAAAGAGGAGGGCTGCTGTGTTGCAAGATGCTGGCTCCAAACCTGCTTGGGAGATATTCAGCAGACTAAACAGGTGAACACCAAGGGTCACGTGGTATTCCCCCAACCACCCCTAGGATAAACCAGCATAGCCCCTGGGCAGACTGATCTCCTCCCCTTCCAAGGAAAAAAAAGTGAACAAAAAACAAGGAATTGAAAAGTAACACACAGCAGATGGGTGGAGTTGCTGAAAATGCACAGGAGAAGGGGGGAGGGGCAAGGAGCTGATCTCCATAGGAACTTTCAGTAAACAAAAGCTGAAAAGGCAGAAGGGCTGACAGCGGGTGGGTGATAAGCTGCTGCCTGAAATAGGGCAGGTAGTGGTCCACAAAGATCATCTCAGCCAGTGAGCAACATCCAAAGTCAAATGACACTGCAAAACTGAAAAATAATCAGCAAACCATAACTACATGCTGACCGCAGAGGGCCAGCTGACAGATCACTGACCTTGCCCCAGAGAAAGAGCGTGAGGTAAAGAAACAGCTCCTAGTAATCAAGTACAGTGAAAACCCAAATCCAAAGCAGGACAACTGGTGGGCTACAGAGCTGATTGCAGAACCTGAGGACAACATACAAACTTAAACTCCCACACCCCGCTGAGGGAGGAGCTGACCAAGCAGCTGCCTCTGAAAGACAGAAGAAAAAGAAACAAACACTACCCAACCACCTGGCAAGACTACAACAGAGCTTCTGCTTAAACACCAACACCAGGACTGGATGCGGGAGGAGGAACACCAGAACTCAAACTAAGACTGAAATTCTGTTGTTCCCGAACCTGGAATTTGTTTGTTTGTTTGTTCTGTTTCTTGTTTGTTCATATCTCCACAGTGAGTTCTTTAGGATTTTTTTTTTTTTGGTCAGTTTTACTATTGTGAACTGGCAAATACTAAATTACACCCAGATCAGGGCAGAAAACACACACACACACTTAGCTACAAACCCAATACAGCCACAAAACAAAATTAAACCAAGGGAAAGAAAACAGGTGACTGAAACCACCAACTAGCCTATCAAGAACATAGTTGTACAGTACCAAGTGGAGTGATGGGAAGATGAAAAAGGGATGGAAAACATTCTCCCCCCAAAAATAATTTAATACAGGATTCAGAAGGAAATGAAGAAAATGAAAACCCAGTTCCAGACTCCAACAAAACAAAGATAAATGATTTCTTGAAAGAAGAAATCCTGCAAGTAATCACTGAGAATTTCATGGAGATGTTACTAGACATGGTTAAGTGTAACATACAAGAGGCACTCAAGAAATTTTAAGATGCCAAAAATAAAGAATACGAGAAGACACAGAAACAAATAAATGAACACATAGGATCCCTAAATAAACACTGAAGTAAAACAGAGAACAGTATAAATAGAGAGATTAATGAATTAAAGACAAAAATAGACAATATTAAAAAGGGAGTGACCCAGGATATGGAAAACCTCAGAAAAAAGAGTGAAATACAAAAAGAAAACATAATGGAAGGCTACTCCAGCAGACTAGAACAAGTGGAAGACAGAATCTCAGAATTGAAGATAAAATGGAAATTAAAAGAAAAATTGAAGAGCTATTAGTCAAACAACTCAAGACCTGTGAAAGGAATATGCAAAAACTCACCGACTCCATCAAAAGACCAAACCTGAGAATCATGGGCATTGAAGAAGGAGAAGAGGTGCAAGCAAAAGGGATTCATAATATATTCAACAAAATAGTAACAGAAAATTTCCCAAATCTAGAGAAAACTGTGCCCCTTCAGGTACAGGAAGTCTCCAGGACACCAAACAGACTTTATCAAAATAGAAAAACCCCACGACATATTATCATTAAAACAACAAGCACAGAGAATAGAGAAAGAAAATTGAAGACTGTACGAGAGAAAAAACAATGACATACAAAGGTAAACCCATCAAAATCAAAGCAGATTTCTCAATGGAAACCTTAAAAGCAAGAAGGGTATGGAGTGAGGTCTTCTGGGCACTGAATGAAAACAACTTCAACCCTAGGATACTCTACCCAGCAAAACTACCATTCAAAATAGATGGAGCAATAAAAGTCTTCCATGATAAGCAGAAACTAAAACAATATATGACCACAAAGCCACCACTACAGAAGATTCTTCAAGGAATTCTTCACACAGAAAATGAAAGCAAACAAAACCATGAGAGGACAGGCATTATCAAACCACAGAAGAAAAGACAAGGAATCAGAGAGTAACATTAATTCAGCTGTACACAATCAATCCTTAAACAACAAAAACAACTAAATGACAGGATTCACCACACACCTATCAATAGTAACACTGAATGTCAACAGACTTAACTTCCCCATCAAAAGACACCATCTGGCAAACTGGATTAAAAAGAAAGATCCAACAATCTGTTGTTTAAAGGAGACCCATCTCATCCACAGAAACAGACACTGGTAGAGTTGAGTACAGAATCCATCAGGTCCTGAACTTATCTTTTTTAAGGGACTCTGTTGCTCCTTTAATTTCATTATCTATCATAGATCTGTTTAGGTGGTTAATATCCTCTTGATTCAGTTTTGGATGGTCTTGAAATTTGTCCATTTCTTCAACATTTTCTAATTTATTGGAATTTTGGTTCTTAAAGTAGTCTGTGATGATTCCCTGGATTTCCTTGGTGTTTGTTATCTCCCTTTGTTCATTTCTGATTTCATTAAGTTGGGTCTTTTCTCTCCTCATTTTAGTCAGTTTTGCCTGGGGCTTGTCAATCTTGTTTATTCTTTCAAAGAACCAGTTTTTTGTTTCATTGATTCTTTGGTTTTGTTGTTGTTGCTGTCTAATTAATTTTGGCCCTTATTTTTATATTTCTCTCCTTCTGCTTCATTTGGATTTTGCTTGTTCTTGTTTTTCTTGGAGTTTGAGATGTAACATTAGGTCATTTATTTGAGATATTTCTGTCCTTTTAATGTATGCACTCATGGCTATAAACTTTCCTCTTAGGACTGCTTTTGCTGTTTCACATAGGTTCTGACAGGTTGTTTTAATTTTCATTAACTTCCAGGAACCTTTTTGATTTCCTGTCTTATTTCTTTTATGATCCACTGATCATTGAGCAATGTGTTATTCAGCTTCCAATTATTTGTGTATTTTCTGCCATGTCTAGTACCTTCTCCACAAACTTCTCAGAGATTTCTTCCAAGATTTTCTTGTTGACCTGTTTTTTTTGTGGGCATCACAGGGCTCCTTAGTTACATTTATCATTGTTTTGTTGGGGTAAGTAACTTGTCTTAATTTCCCACTGAATCCTGTATTGAATTATTTTTTTGAGGAGCATGGTTCCCATCCCTTCTTCTTTCCTTTGCTCCATTTGGTGTGGAACTCTATGTTCTTGATAGGTTGGTGGTTTTGATTGCCTGTTCTTTCTCTTGATTTAATTTTTGTGTTGTGACTGACTTGGTTATTAGCTAGGCTGGTGTGCTTTCTGTCTGTGGTTGTAGGTGTAATTTAGCAATAACAAATTTACAGGTTCAATGCCAGGCCAGTTGTTTACATATTATATAGAAAACCCCTTGGTGGTAATATCTATAAGCAGTGGAAGTAGGGGGATTAATGGTTATTAGGCTAGATATAGAAATTTGGGTAATTGGTAAAGGTGGCATTAAAAAGGGAGGGGGTAAAAAAAGGAGTGGGTGGGTGGGGGAAGAGGTATGGGTGCTTCTGGGTTTTGTGGCCCTTGTGTGTGTTTGGGTGTATTTCTGTTATTGTAGTGGAGGGTCCCTATGTCAGGGATTGCAGGGTCTGGCGTTTTGTATGGTTGGTACAGCAAGCTAGTCAGTGGGTGGAGAGTGTGTAAGAAGGAGGGGTAGTGTAGTGACAAGTTGGGGGAGGAAAGAAGAGGGTGGTGAAGACAGGAGGAGAGAGTGGATGAGAAGGGGCAGAAAGAGTAGTTGGGAGGGAGAACAATGGTTAGCATCGTTTTATAATTTTCATTTTAGAGATATTTCACTTTCTTCTTTAAATTTGTTCCTGGATACTTTATATTTTTGTAGTAATTACAAATGAAATTACTTTTTTATTTCTTTTTGACAAGTTTGTTAAGGATGTATGGAAATGCTACTGATTTTGTATCCTGAACTGTACTGAATTAATTTCACAGTTCTAACCAGTGTGTATGTGTTTGTAGCCTTTAGGCTTTTTAATATATAACATCACTTTGTCTACGAAGAAGTATAATTTGAATTTTGTTTTAAATTTGTATGCACTTTATTTCTTTGTCTTGCATAATTGTTCTGGCTAGAACTTCCAGTATTATATTGAATAAGAATGATGAAAGTAGACATCCTTGTCTTACCAGACTTTAGAGAAAACTCTTTTAATTTTCTCCATTCCATATGATGTTGTCTGTGGGATGGTCATATGTAGCTTTTCTTGTGCTGAAGTATATCTTTTTCTATCTAATTTCTTGAGGGTTTTTAAAAATCAAGAATGGATGTAGAATTTGACCAAATGCTTTTCTGTCTCTGTTGAGATGATCATATAGTTTTGTCCTTCATTCATGTATTATTCTTGTTGATGTGTATATGTTTAGTCATCTTTGCATACCCCGTATTAATTCCACTTGATCTTGAGTTATAGTCTTTTTTGATAAGCTGCTGGATTCAGTTTGTTAGCATTTTGTTGAGAAATTTTGCATCTCTATGCATCAGGGTCATTGACATACAGTTTTCTTTTTGGAGGTGTTTATTTCCTTGTCTGTTTTTTCTGTCAGGGTGATATTGGCTTCAAATAATGAGTTGAGTAGAATTTTTTGTCTTCAAAGTTTTAGAATGGTTTGAGGAGACTTGGTGTCGGTTCCTCTTTCCTTTTCTTCTTTTTTTTTAAAAAGAAATATTTATTTTTTTGAGACAGGGTCTTGCTGTGCAGCCTTGGCTGGCCTGAATGTGCGTTCCTATCCTTCTGCCTCTGCCTGTCAAGTGTTCAGTTCCTCTTTAAGCTTGGTTATATTTCCTTTGTTGAGAAACTTTTTATTATTGGTTCAATTTCATTACTCAGTGTTGGTCTGTTTTCTGTTTCTTTATAAGAGCACTTGATTGATTAGGTCAGGGCCACTCAGGATAGTCTCCTTTGATTAATTAAAATCACCTGCTTAGAGTTTTAAATCATAGCTACAGAATCTTTTTCACATAATGTAACCAAATCAATGGATTCTTGTCTGTGTGAAGATGGTCCTTGGATGACCGTGACTGATCCAGCTCTCTGATAAACGTGTGGTTCTCAGAATAACTATAGAATATGCAACACCATGGGAAAATTAGGAATTGCCTGGAGCACCCTAGGCTGTCCTCATTCCTTCTAGAATAGGGTATTTTGCAATGTGCTCATTGAGTCAACAGTTACCCAGGGCATATAAACTCTGAGCAGAGCTGGGGTCCCTTAGCAGTATGACATGGGGCATAAATAGATGAGACTGTCTGCCCTGGCAGCTCTCGTGAGACTTGAGGGACATCTTAAGTGATCCTTGAAGATCCTACACTTCTGTTCATCCTCACTGCCCACCTGTTAGCAAATAAATCTGCTTTGCCTGACTGATTGTGTGAAAGTTCTGTCTCACTGAACTAGATCTAAGAAACTTTGCATTATCCTGTCATGTTCACCAGAAAGGGGATTAAACACAGCCATTACCACTGAGGGCTCCCTTAGAATTATGTCTGCCTCTGACATATGTCACTTAGCCCTGGAATCACCATATTTCTGGGTTTAATGTATATTCCATTTTTAGGCCTCGTTTTGCTTGTTTGTACAATGGCAATACTAAACTGAATTATTCCTAAGGCCCTCCCAGTACTAACATTCTATGAGTTTACTAATCTGTGGTACTCACAGAATTAAAAAAAATTATCTTTTAGACACTTTAGGTTTATAGCAAAATTGAGTAGATAATCCAAAGTTTTCATCCGCCCTCTGCCCCTACAAATACATTACCTCCCTATCAACACCCACACCACAGTGGTGCATTTGTTACAACTGACAAATCTATATGGACACCTCATTGTTACCCAAAGCCTATAGTAAACATTAGGGTTAACTCTTGTGCCTTTTTTATATTTTGTTTATTTTTTTATTATTTCTAGCTTTGTAGCATTCTAATTAACATATAAAGAATTATACCTATTGAAGTCTGCACATTCTCACAACTTAATGAATGGTGGTTCCATTGTTTAGCATTGTGACTTTCCCACACAATAGCAAAGGAAAAAAAACAAGTCCCCAAACCAGCTGCCATGAAGAAGCAGACTTGTAAATAATTAAGCGAACTCTACCACTTTGATGGGTGGTGTTTACACAGAACACCAGTCAGTCATTGAGTTTAAAAGGCTTGATGTACTGAAATGCAGATTTACAGAGGCCATAAATTGCCTTTCCAAGATAAATGCTCATTCTAACAGGACACGTTCATGTATTTTCTTTGCTGCACAGTTTGTTCTAAAAATAAAAACTTGAACAAACCTTTTCATTGTTTTACAGAAATTGGAACAAATGCTAGAGTGAGTAATTTTTAATAAGGGAACAGCATAATTAGTAGGAACCCCAGTTGATAAAATATCTGTTTAATTTAAGCAATTGGTATGCCGCTTTTAAAAATAATCAGATTAAAGTTAAGTACAGTTCTTGGAATTACTTTTATGTGCAACTTAGGACTATATAATACAATAATATAATATTTAAGCATTTGTTCCGAAGTCCTGGGGAGATTGCTCAAATCTTGTAGCTACACACCAGGATGTCACCTCAACTCCTTCCTGATCCCTCCCTTTCCGCTTTTATCCATTCGAAGCAACGATAATGTAAAACAGATCAAGGGTAGAGTATGAATTGTAAAATGCTATGCAACTTGACCTATGAGAATTATCAATATTCAAAAAAGGTATTTGTTACTAGTCTTCAGTAGTTAGAGGTAGAAATAAGCTAGAATTTCTTAACACAACTTTGTTACAGGGTGATATATTGAAAGGAACACAATTTTGGTCTGAATATGCACACACACAAGCCACCCTATAATTTGTCCTGTAAACTCAGCGAAGTCTTCCTTTTTTTTCTTCTAGACTAAGGTTTCTCACCCTTTTCACTACCTACCTACACTGGATCCCTCTTTGTTATGGGGCTGTTCTGTGCTCTTTAGGATGTTTAGCACCTTCCCTGGTCTCTACCCACTAAATGCCAATCCCTAACCCAGCTTATAAATTGTAACAGTCAAAATGTCCTCAGACATTGCCAAATATCCCCTAGAGGGAAACTGTCCCATTGAAAACTACCATTGTAGCCACAGTTATCAGCCTTCCAGCATTGAAGGGCTCTGTGTGTTCTGAGGGAAGAACTGGCACATAAGAGTATTGGTTCATTGAGTTGGCCCATGGTGTAGTCCAGAATTATGTGTGACTCAGATATTTTGTGACTTTACCATAAACTTGACAGGTTACTGGGTTCAAGACATATGCTATCTTTTGACTTCTGTGTACATGTCTTTCCATGACATAAACCTTAATACATTTTATTTTAAATTCATAAGTCTTTTGTTCTCCTTCTTAGACCATCAGCCTTCTATGAGTAGAGTAGACTCTGTCTTAGTCCCTGATATATTTTTAGTATTAGACCCCATCCCCACTAACATCAGCTACATTAATAATAGGTATACAGTGTTTGCTATGTGCCATCCATAATTCTAGCTGCTTTATGAATATTAACTCATTTAATTCTCATGGTACTCCATGAGTTAAAAATTTCTAGGAGACACATTTTATAGATGAGGAGACAACATACAGAAAGGTCAAGAGATAACCAAAGTCACAATGCTAGTAATTGATATATGTTCACATCTAAACAGTTTGATGTCAGAGTCTGTCCTTTGAATTAATAAGTGAACACTGTAGATGAGACGTCAATGAATACTTGTAGAATGAATACATGATTGTGAAGAGAATGAAAGGAATGACTGGAGTTGTAAAATTAGAGACTCAAAATGGCTGACTTAGAAACTCAGTTATAAAGAAGATGGAGTAGCAATTAGCCCAGACAGCAGAGTTTTCAGTGTTACAGAAGTGAAAGGCAACAGTGTGAGGGCTTGCATAGGTGCCCATTAGGGGCTCTGTTATTGGCATTCAGGGAGCATGTATGCTAAGCTAATCCAAAGGCTGTTTATATCTTACCCTGTCATAGTCTGGTAATTTCCATCCACAGGAAATAAAAGTTTCCGAATTTCAAAAAGCCCAGGTCTTAATCTCACTCCTTAAGAAACATGCTGCCTAAAATCCTTCCTTATGGTACCTATAGAGTTTGTTGTTGTTTTGTTTTGCTTTTGCAGTTTTAGAAGTTCTTTTGCAGGTGAGCACGGGAATTTGCAACATGTGTGTGCAATATGCACAGCACTGGAAGACACCTTAGTCAAGATGAAGTCTGAGATCATGAAGAGTCAATTGGTCCATAGTATCCCAAAAGTCTTCCCTGGGGGAAACTGAGGTTTGACACAGGTTCTGATCAATTATCAGTAATAAAATACTAATAGACACTTTGCAAAAGAAGCCAGGCAATGACAGGTTGGCTCCATCCCCTGTTTTCTGTCGACATTTTAAAAAATTAAGAAGTAATACAAACGAGTCATAAAAATTAATTAAAAAAAATACAAACAAGTCCTAGCACTGTTCCTGTTTTCATTCCTGTGCTAAAAGAATTGCTACTACTTGTCTTGCTAAAATTCAAGGAATTAAGAGATTAAGTAGACTAATCTACTGAGTCAATGAATTAAGATGAGCTAGCAGGTATTTATTCCAAATGTGAATCTCAAGTGATTCCCAATGCATTTCAATTCGATTAAGCAATAGTTAAGTTACATCATGATGCTACTTAACCCTTTTACAGAAGTCACTTGACCTTGGGGAGAGCAGACTACAGCTCAGGAGAAAGCAGTTCGAGGGGCAACAGACACTACTAGTGGAACGTCTGGATCCACTTTAGACCCTCTTGTTTTCTCTGGCGAATACCTAGGGATTTGATTCTATTCCCCCAAAATCCCATGCATTTATAGGAGTTAAGACGTTTATCCCTCTCTCTCACCAAAACATCACCAAATGTCATTTGGGGGAAGGTCTCACGTGTTGGCATAACTTTCTAAACTGCCCATCTGGTATTCATAACCCTTGTACCGACCACAGAGACATGAGCTGAGACCAACAACAGTCCTGAAAAAACAGTCCTTCCTCTCAAGGTGCTTAAGTCTGATACTGGTGCTTCCAGCTAGTGGTGATTGAATACTTAGTCCTTGGGATGGAAGTTTTGATATACATTGTCCTGTTTGTTTAATCTTTGTAATAATTCTGTGAGGTTATTTATGAGGATAATAGTTATTATTTTTCCTTGAGTGAAACTGCCTCAAACTTAGAGAGCTTAGGCAACTTGCCCAAAGTCACAAAGCCTGAAAGACCAGGATTTGGAGCTAGATATCCTTGCTGCAGAGAGCTCTTTTATAGGTTCAGCAACTCATTCTCCACGCCCAGCGGAGATGAGATAATTCCAATTAGATATAAGAAAAGCAAAACTAAAGTTTGTATGGACTCTAAATTTCATTTTAAATATCAAAGTATAATGTCCTTGTGCTGTTTGACATATGTTTTAGGAATGCTGTTTGACGCTCTTTGACAAGTGCACGCACCTGTGTAATTTCTGCCATATCAAGATACAAACCACTATCATCACCCCAGAGAATTTTCTCTCTTGATGAATTCTTCCTACTCACCTCTACTTCCCCAATGAGATAGCTGTAATTCTGATTTCTATCACCATAGATGAGTTTTAACTGCTTACAGTCTTCCTATAAACAAACTCACCCAGTACGTGTTCTGATGTGTCAAGCTTCTTTTATACAACATAAATTTCTGGGTTCTGCCAATGATGTTTTGGGTATCATCCATTTAATCCTTTTCATTGCTGAGCTCATACTCCTCCTCTTCTGTTTCTTCACAAATAAGGAAGATCTTTGATCTATCTCCATGTGGAATTAAGGGTACTAAATTGGGACTGGACAGAAAAATGCCCACAGCTTTTCAATGTGCACCATGCTACAGGTATCTTTTCACTGGTCTGATCTGTTCCATTCCACACACATTCTTTTTTTTTTTTCACTTGATTTAAGTTTACTTCATTTACGTTTAAAGGTACATAACCATGTAAGGCCAGATCCATTCCACCTTCTTTGATTCACATGTGAGGAAACCGACACAGTGACTTTCTCAACAAAATTATTCTCCCTAAAATATGAACTAATGTGGCAAAATTCCATATTCATGAAACTCTGTTTATATAACCAAGGCCATATGTGCATGATAGACAGAATTTAAATATCTGACTAGCAAGGAAGATCTTTTGAAGAATGGAAGATTTTGATAAACTTTTACATTGGTTTTCTTTTTTTGTGTATGTGTGTACTTGGTTTTTCTTTTTTTTTATTTCCTTTTTTTTTATTTTTTTCCTTTTTCTTTTATTATTCATATGTGCATACAAGGCTTGGTTCATTTCTCCCCCCTGCCCCCACCCCCTCCCTTACCACCCACTCCACCCCCTCCCACTCCCCCCCCTCAATACCCAGCAGAAACTATTTTGCCCTTATCTCTAATTTTGTTGTAGAGAGAGTATAAGCAATAACAGGAAGGAACAAAGGTTTTTGCTGGTTGAGATAAGGATAGCTATACAGGGAGTTGACTCACATTGATTTCCTGTGCGTGGGTGTTACCTTCTAGGTTAATTCTTTTTGATCTCACCTTTTCTCTAGTTCCTGGTCCCCTTCTCCTATTGGCCTCAGTTGCTTTAAAGTATCTGCATTAGTTTCTCTGCGTTGAGGGCAACAAATGCTGTCTAGTTTTTTGGGTGTCTTACCTATCCTCACCCCTCCCTTGTGTGCTCTCGCTTTATCATGGGATCAAAGTCCAATCCCATTGTTGTGTTTGCCCTTGATCTAATGTCCACATATGAGGGAGAACATACGATTTTTGGTCTTTTGGGCCAGGCTAACCTCACTCAGAATGATGTTCTCCAATTCCATCCATTTACCAGCGAATGATAACATTTCGTTCTTCTTCATGGCTGCATAGAATTCCATTGTGTATAGATACCACATTTTCTTAATCCATTCGTCAGTGGTGGGGCATCTTGGCTGTTTCCATAACTTGGCTATTGTGAATAGTGCCACAATAAACATGGGTGTGCAGGTGCCTCTGGAGTAACCTGTGTCACAGTCTTTTGGGTATATCCCCAAGAGTGGTATTACTGGATCAAATGGTAGATCGATGTCTAGCTTTTTAAGTAGCCTCCAAATTTTTTTCCAGAGTGGTTGTACTAGTTTACATTCCCACCAACAGTGTAAGAGGGTTCCTTTTTCCCCACATCCTCGCCAACACCTGTTGTTGGTGGTGCTGCTAATGATGGCTATTCTAACAGGGGTGAGGTGGAATCTTAGCATGGTTTTAATTTGCATTTCTTTTATTGCTAGAGATGGTGAGCATTTTTTCATGTGTTTTTTGGCCATTTGAATTTCTTCTTTTGAGAAAGTTCTGTTTAGTTCACTTGCCCATTTCTTTATTGGTTCATTAGTTTTGGGAGAATTTAGTTTTTTTAAGTTCCCTATATATTCTGGTTATCAGTCCTTTGTCTGATGTATAGTTGGCAAATATTTTCTCCCACTCTGTGGGTATTCTCTTCAGTTTAGAGACCATTTCTTTTGATGAACAGAAGATTTTTAGTTTTATGAGGTCCCATTTATCTATGCTATCTCTTAGTTGCTGTGCTGCTGGGGTTTCATTGAGAAAGTTCTTACCTATACCTACTAACTCCAGAGTATTTCCTACTCTTTCTTGTATCAACTTAAGAGTTTGGGGTCTGATATTAAGATCCTTGATCCATTTTGAGTTAATCTTGGTATAGGGTGATATACATGGATCTAGTTTCAGTTTTTTGCAGACTGCTAACCAGTTTTCCCAACAGTTTTTGTTGAAGAGGCTGCTATTTCTCCATCGTATATTTTTAGCTCCTTTGTCAAAGACAAGTTGGTTATAGTTGTGTGGCTTCATATCTGGGTCCTCTATTCTGTTCCACTGGTCTTCATGTCTGTTTTTGTGCCAGTACCATGCTGTTTTTATCGTTATTGCTTTGTAATATAGTTTGAAGTCAGGTATCGTGTTACCTCCTGCATTGTTCTTTTGACTGAGTATTGCCTTGGCTATTCTTGGCCTCTTGTGTTTCCATATAAATTTAACAGTAGATTTTTCAATCTCTTTAATGAGTGTCATTGGAATTTTGACGGGAATTGCATTAAACATATAGATTACTTTTGGGAGTATCGACATTTTTACTATGTTGATTCTACCAATCCATGAGCATGGGAGATCTCTCCACTTTCTATAGTCTTCCTCAATCTCTTTCTTCAGAAGTGTATAGTTTTCCTTGTAGAGGTCTTTCACATCTTTTGTTAGGTTTACACCTAGGTATTTGATTTTTTTTGAGGCTATTGTAAATGGAATTGTTTTCATACATTCTTTTTCCGTTTGCTCATTGTTAGTGTATAGAAATGCTAATGATTTTTCTATGCTGATTTTATATCCTGCTACCTTGCTATAGCTATTGATGATGTCTAGAAGCTTCTGAGTAGAGTTTTTTGGGTCTTTAAGGTATAGGATCATGTCATCTGCAAATAGGGATATTTTGACAGTTTCTTTACCTATTTGTATTCCTTTTATTCCTTCTTCTTGCCTAATTGCTCTGGCTAGGAATTCCAGTACTATGTTGAATAGGAGTGGAGATAGTGGGCATCCTTGTCTGGTTCCTGATTTTAGAGGGAATGGTTTCAGTTTTTCTCCATTAAGTATAATGCTGGCTGTAGGTTTGTCATATATAGCTTTTATAATGTTGAGGAACTTTCCTTCTATTCCTAGTTTTCTTAGAACTTTTATCATGAAATGGTGTTGGATCTTATCAAAGGCTTTTTCTGCATCTATTGAGATGATCAAGTGGTTTTTGTCTTTGCTTCTGTTAATGTGGTTTATTACGTTTATTGATTTTCATATGTTGAACCACCCCTGCATCCCTGGTCCACACACATTCTTGATGAGCTCTGCCCTCAGAGCCCAATCAATGTCTACAGGAACTGATTGGACAAAAGACATGATTTGTGATAGTCTGGGTCAAGGAGATGTTAACCACCTCTAGGTTCTTTAACATTAATGTGTGTCCAGTAAGTAAATTCCTTTTTTTATGCTGGACAACCGAATCCATTAACTCTTCACTTTGGGAAAATGTACACGTAAAGCAAATACAATGACCAAAAAAGGCAAAAAACAGGAAGTGTGCTTAGTTCCAGTGATGCTGGGCTCTCTGTTTCTCTAGGACCCAGAATTACTGTGTCTTGCGCTTGACTGCTGTTCTTCTCCCAAGACATAAAAGGAGCAATGGTAAGTAAGATTCTACAAGAGTGCAAAGGTGCTGGAAGCCAGGGAAATGTGGACATTAGCAGTGACTCAGAGATGGGAAACTGCTTGATTTTGGGGATCACAGTAGTTAAGCTACCTTAATTAAGCTGAGGACATGTAGTAGAGTAGTGGGCAATCATGCTGTGCAGATAAATTGGGATCAAATTAGAAACTTCTTGAAAGCCACAGTGAGGAGTTTTTATTTAATTTCATAGGCACTGGGGAGCCATTTTGAGCAGTGCTATGAGCTGAATAGCCCTTAAGGACAAATAATTTGACAGGAATGATCATAAGGAAGGAAGAAAGCGAACACCATTGTTAAAACCCAAGCGGCAGCAGTACACAGACCTGAGAGGAAATGTGTGATTTCACTTCTTTTTGGAAGAATTTCACTGGTTCTTTTCCCTGTTGGGTGGGGTGTGTGTGTGTGTGTGTGTGTGTGTGTGTGTGTGTGTGTAATGGACCTAAAACTAGCTGCCTTGCAGGTTTTAAGCATAATTAACCTCACTGTGTTCAGACCTTTAAGTTTATTATATTCTAGACCTTAAGCCAAGGCACAAGTAAACCCAATTAGGCTAGTAATAGCTTTGGATTAAATTATATTAACTATTAAAAGAAAGTAATTTATGCATAGTCAGCATGTTTAATTCTTGTTGTAGGGAATTCCTTGAGATGCTAACTTGGTATTAAAACCTAAGAGAAAACAAATCTGCATAGTATAATCAAATTGCGTTTACATTGAGACTAGGGTACATTGCAGGTAGTAGAATTATTAGAAAAACAAACTCCTAGAGTCATTTCAAATTGGCAGATGGGAGTCAGGGGAAAAGACTTATGTTTGAGGCAACAGGTGTGTTTGGTGTTGAGCTGTAAATAAAACAAGAAATTAACATGATGTTCCTTGACAATGAATCCATCTTAAGTCAAAATTGCCTCTAATATGCCCAACCTACCAAATAGCCTAGATTAACAGCACAGCACACTGGAGAGGACCAGGGGCCTCCCCTCGTGATCACGTGGCTGACTGGGACCAGTGGCTCAGTATCACTGTCCAGCATCTTGAAAGAGAATCCTAGATTCCACATTTTCTATCTCGGGAAAAGATCAAAGTGCAAAATTTGAATTATGGCTTCTATTGAATGTGTATTGCTTCTGCACCATTGTAAAGTCAAAACCATTATAGGTCATGTTCACCAAAGTCTCTTCAAAAGATAGAGGAATTACATAAGAGAAACTAAAACTAGATAAAACAGTTCTTTGGTACCCATGGGTATTGGTTCCAAGATGCCATGGATACCAAAATCCATGCTCAAGTCCCTTATACAAAATGGCATAATATCTGCATAGAACCTGAGCACATCATTTTGTATACTTTAAATTATCTCCAGATAATTTAAATTGTTATGTATAGTATGTAATAAAACATAAATAGCATGTAAGTAGTTGTTGTACTGCATTGTTTAGGAAATAATGACAAGAAAAAGTATCTGTATGTGGTCTGTAGAAAGGAAATATTTTTTAATCTTTCATAGGTTGAATCCACCCATGTGGAGTGCACAGTTAGGAAGGGTTGGCTGTATTTCCTCTTGGGGAGACTCATGTTAGAAGAAGAGTGAGTAATATTTGAAGGAAAAAAATAATTTAGGATATTTTCCATGCATATTTATTTTTTTCTTAACAGTTGGCTTTGAACTCTTCTTTATAACAATGGAAATTTGAAATAAAATGTCAGATGTTATTATAGTTGTAATTATCACTATTATTACATGTATTTCAGCCTTTCATGTTCTTCAATTAAGGGTTACAATAAAATATAAAGCACATCATCTAAATATAAACAAAACTGTATTGATTGAAAAAATCCATGGTAATGTAGGATAACAAAAGCAATTAAATACCTTCTGTAGAAACATGTACGTCTCAAGAAAAATGGGTGAGATTTTTCTCAGCAGGGCAAAATAAAAATGAAGAGCAAAGACTAGTTATCCTTATATCAAACTAGCAAAAAAGCCACGTTTCTCTCATTATCTTTTATGTTTTTTCTTCAACAAAATCAGACAACAAGAGGGCAGAGCAGGTTCTGCTTGGAGGGGCTGGGGTTGGGGGAGGTGGCCCAAATAATGTATACACATGTAAGTACATGTAAAAATGATAAAGATGGTAACAAAACCTCAGCAGATGGTAAAAAATGTCCATCTTTGAGATAAGACGGTTATTCGAGATCTTTAGGAAATTTAATTAGTGCCTTTTATACTATTTTTCCTTTTTGTCAAGAGACACAGTGAAAAGTACTGCTTTCACAGTAGGTTGATGAGGGAGCACTCAGCAAGTTGCTTAACCTCTCTGAACCTTGGATCCTAACCTATAAACTGGGAATAATAATCACATCATGCAGATTCTACTTCCTGGGATTTTTGTGTTGTATAAATGGAATAGTAAAAAATAAACAGAATGTCTAGAATACAGTAAACATTCATTAAGTATTTATCATCATCTTCATCCAAGAATGTGTCAGGTGTTGGACTTTGTTGGATGTTAGCAAAGGATTGCAGAGAGACTTCATCCACATAAGAGGGTGCCCAGTTAGACTCAGTTAAATGCAGCCTCACAATACTTGCACAACATTTTGTACCTTGGGTTAGCTCCTTAGCTCTGAAGTTTTAAAAATACATAGGTTCTTTTCAACTAATCAACTAATGAGGAACTGGCATAAAGAATTGGTATTTAAAAGAAACATAAGCATATAAGAAAATAAATTATTCTCTTATAACTATACATGTAAGTTCTGGATGAAATCCAGGTTCATGTTGGTTGAGTTTACTTATGGGCAAATGAGGATTATGATAGTGTCTTTCTTTTAGGTCTGTTTGCAGTAACTCAAGGTTAATACTATGCTCTTAGAAGAGGGAGAACTGAATAAGAGACAGTGAGTACCATTAACTAGGGCTGATATGTGCACCATGTGTATAGCCCAACAGAGCATTTAAACAGTATGTAAAGGAGAGTGTCTTTTCAATTTGGAATTTGGTAAAAGAAAAAGTAAATATTTATTCTTTATCCTGATAGTTTATGCACCTCTGAAACTTTTGCACACTCATAAACAACCACCAGCCATCAACTATATATTATACTCTACCTATTCCTATATTTATTCAATAGCTACTGTTCTACACCTTCTTATTTAATACATGACAACTCATTCTAATAGCATATTATTTTATGGAGCAAACATGCCTTGATTCTTCTGTTGTATCATAAAAATTTCAAACCCCTCACTCCAAATGATTCAAACATGCAAAGTTGAAGGAACTAACGGTGACTACCTTAATCCTTACCACCAAGATTCTAACATTAAGGTTTTATTATGCTTGTTTATTCTTCTATATCCTTCCCTACATTTAAGTTCTGCAGCCTGTGTATTATAACCGAGGTTAATGTTTATTTATAGTTTTCTTCTTTTGAGGTGAAGTTTACATACTGAAATGCACAAATTTTAATTATATATTTAAAAATGCATTCGCCTAGATCAGTAGGCTGAATAATGGCTCCCAAAGATATTAGGTCATAATTCCGGAAATGTGTGAATGTTCTCCTCCCATGGGCCAGATCTTGCAGATACTATTGATTGAGTTAAAAATCCTGAGATGGGAAGACTATCCTGGGCTATCTGGGCATGCCCTAATGGGTGAGACTTCCTTTTAAGAGAGAGAGAGAGATGAATATGCTATGTTTCATCCTTGAAGATGGAGAAAGAGGTCATGGGCCTAGAAATACAAGCAACCACTCAAACATGAAAGCAAAGATCGGATCCCCTACAGCCTCTGGAGGAAGCATTGTTCTAGGACACCTTGGTTCCCTTTCATCCCAGTGAAACTGATTTTTAGACTTTTGTCCTTGAAAAGTGTTAGAAAATAAATTTCTCTTATTTTAAGTTGATGGTAATTTTTTTTTTTACAGGAGCCACAGGAAACCAATGCACCTATAAAAACCAGATTCCCATCCAGATCAATTTCCATTAGTGTAGAACATTCTCTCATACTCCTTCCCAATAGACACCTCTACCCGGAGGTAACCACTCTTATGATTTTTCTTTAAATCATAAATTGGCTTTATTTATTTCAGAGTTTCATATACTCTGTGGAAGATTTCCATTGATCAGAACAGTGTTTTAAGATGTAGTCATAATGTGATGTGAGTCAATAATTTCCTCCATTGTATGAATATATTATTCTTCTGTTAGTACATGCCTGTGCTTCTATAAAGCCACTATGAACGATTGTATTTGTCCAAGTCTCTGTGTGGGCCTGTGTTTTCACTTCTCTTGGGTAAATAACTAGAAGTAGAATTTCTGGGTAATAGGGCAATTTCATGTTCCATTCTCTTAGAAACTGCCAGAAAATTTCTGGAAAGGGTTGGGTTATTTTATATTCCCACAAACACTATGTAAGACCTTGAATTGCTCCACATTCTTGCCAATATTTGATGTTTTCAGTCTTTTATTCTAGCCATCTTTGTGGGCACATACTAGTAGCTTATTGTCAGTTTAATTTGCATCTACTCAATAGCTGTGATGTCAAGCGTTGTTAGCTTGCTTACTGGCAATCAGTATATCTTCTTTGGTTAAATGACTACTCAAGCTTTTTCCCATCTGAAAACTTGAGTTGCTTGGGTTTTAATATTGAGTTGCAGAAACTCTTCATATGTTTTAGATATGCAGTAGATACAAATTTTGGTCAGATATATGTTTCGTGAATATTTTCTGATACTCTGTTATTTACCTAGTCATTTTCTTAATGATGTCTTTATGAAAAGCCAGAGGATTTAGCTTTAAAGAAGCTTAATTTATCAATTTTTTATTTTTATGGGATTGCTTTCTGTGGCCTGTCTAAGAAAACCTTGCCTACCCCAAGTCACAAAGACATTTTCCTTTGAAGTCTACAGTTTTAGTTTTGAAGTTTGAGGCTATGAAGTTTAGATGTATGGGTTGAGGTTCATGCATTCTCCGTACACACGTCTAAGAATTCTATCACCATTTGTTGAAAAGATTTTTCTCATCATTGGATGTTGTAAAATAATCAAATGCTATAAATATCATATACTTATGAGTCTATGCCTGAGCCCTGGGCTCTATTCTTTTAATATATGCATAAACTAGTACCACATCATCTTTATTATTTATTGTAGCTTTATAGTAAGACTCAAAATCAGATAATTTCAATTTCAAGGATTTTTTTGGATATTCTTGATGCTTTTAATTTACTTGTACACCTTCCAAAATATTTGAAAAATTCTAAATAAATCAGGTTTTGTTTCTCAAATAATCCTGTTGGGATTTTTGTAAGGACAATTTCCAGGTCAATTTAAGGAAAATTGACACCTGTGCAACATTGAATCTGCCGCACTGTAACATGGGTACACACTTCTGCTTATTCAGATCACCTCTAATCCCTCTTGGTAGTGCTCAGCCATGCAGAGGTCTAGCCATCTTTTCATTGTCCAGGCTTGTGCATTGTTTGTGAGGTAGAAGTTTTATAGATTTTTGATGAAAGGATATCAGCTATGGGTGTTCGTAGATGCACTCATCAGACTGAAGGAGTTTTCTATTTTTCCTTTGTTGAGAGTTTTAGCTATAAAAGATGTTGGATTATACCAATTACTTTTCATGAAACTGTGGATTTGAATAAATAACAGAGTTTTAGATAAATTCAGAGTTTTAGCCCATGAAGAGCTGATGTTGACCTTACTCTTATTAAATTCTATAAAAAGGCTAACTAACACTGTATGATTCCAAATTTTGACAATAAAAACACCAAACAGTGCAGTGGGATTAAGCATCATCTAAGTATTTCAAATTTGAGATGTCATTTAATCTTGACAGAAATTTGTCAAATGTAATTATTTCCACTTCCGTATTTTTCTAATAAAAGTGTTAGATTTAGAAGATTATCAAATGTCCATAATCGCACAGCTAATATGTGTATTTTGCTTAACCACAGGTCTATTATTTCATTTCATTTAGGAAACAGATCATTTTTAAGATACTTTTCTAGATCCATCTGGATTAGCATCTATTAACTAATACATTTTTTTGGGTCAAACCTGGAGTTTATTCTTACAGATGGCTAAGCCTACCAATTATGTAGAATTCCACTTTTCATCCTTGGGGAAACTTATTACCTCTGTCTTGGGGTATGGGTATGATCCTTACGTCATCTTGATCTCTTGACTACAGGTTAAATGGGGAACACTGGACACCAATTTAGCTGCAATTTTTAAAACGCTTTTAGTTAAAAAGATCTCTTCTCTTAAACCCATAATCCCTGAAGGAAATGTTGGTTTTATTCAGACTAAAAAATATTTCTGGGCAGAAGTGCATCAGTGACTTGTAGAAGTTTATGGAGAAGAGAAGGTTAAGCCAGTGAAATATATGTAAAAGTGCATAGAATTTTAAAGGAAGCAAGGTAGAGTACCAGCAAAACACTTCATCTACAGGAAGGATGCTTTTTTAAAGGTGCTTAGTACCATCCCAAATATTACATTTCAAACAGAGTCACTGGTCCTATTTGCACCACTTGCTGTTTTCCTGAAATCAGCTGAGGGTTAAAAAGCCTTTTCTGCTGTAGAACTTTTCCCATGATTTCTGGATCAGAATCTTCCAATGCGATTGATGAAAGCTAAGGTTCCTGGACCTCATCCTAGATCTGGAAGTCAGGGTCTGGGCAAACTGATTACCATGCTGACATTTAAAATCCACTCCTCTAGAGTGGTTAGCTCCTCCCAGACAAGAAGCCCATGGCAACACTTAGGTACCACTTCTCTGCAGTAAGTTAATTAATTAAACTTCCTTTTTTCCCACTCCTCAGTGAACTTTATAAAAATCTATCATGTACAGACAAAGATCCAAGAGTCCAGGAGTGGAACTGTTTGTACCATTTGACCAACAGAATGCATAAGTTTGTCCTGTTTTCTGACACCAATGAAAACACCCATACCTTTCTTTTGCTACCACAGTGACAGCTTCTGCAGTAAAGCCCAACTTGCTGAGTTGCCCAGAGTGAAAGGACTTTGTTCACACGGTGTTAATGAAAACTCTGAGGTGAATAATTGGGAAGAACATAGGTAATTTCTGGTCTTAAAACAAACTTTGTAACCTGAAAGAGTTTGAGAATTGGGAGTAAGTTATTTAGCAATGACCAAGGGTAGGGATGTGATTCTTTTTTAGCAACCTGTCTGCTGTGACATACTTCCACAATGGTCACATCATATATTTTAATCACTCATTCACTTTGCTGGAAGAGGCTGTAAACTGCTTTAATTTAGTCATTTAATGACTAAATTATCATCACTTACATCTCTTCGTTTCTGTCCATATTTATGACCACCATCTTATTTAAACTACCAACACGTTTTACCTGGCTAGCTGGTTACTAACTAACTCTGTGTTCCCTGTCCTCCATCCCCTCTGGAACCATTTTTCAACTCTGGTCAGAATGACCTTTACAAAGACAGCCTTTTGAAGCCCCTCCATGACTTCCTGTAGGACAAACAGTCTTAATCTGACCAATAAATCATGGTTTGTTCTGGCAACTCCTAGTACTCTAGCTTTATTTTTCAATTTGCATGTACCCTCCTCTATCCTTACTCCCTTTCTTTATTCCTCCATCTACTTGTAGTCATTCTTAGGTCTTTTCCTTAAAAATCACTTTCTCCAGGAAGCCTGAGATGAGGTCAAACTTTCCTTTGTTGTGTGCTATCAAAGTGAGGAATTGTTCCTTTTCAATTCCTTGTAATACTTTGTAATAAATCTTTATTTTTGTCATATTTTATTAATTTCTGTCTTTTGTGCTACAACATAAATTGGCATTATTTCTTTTAAAACATAATATATTCCAGAAAACAACCAGTCGCTTTTCCAAACATGTTAGCTAAGTAAATAAATGAATTTTCTACCCAAGCAAATATTTTATTTGTCTTCCACAGATCACTTTCTTAAAAATATAGTTTGTGCCAAGTTGAATTCTGTTTTATCTGGAATCTTTAGATTAATTTCCACTGTAAAGATTATTTTTACATTATGCATCCTTCAAGAATCATTTCATCCCAAAGTGCTGATCTTGTCACTTATTTCCCTCCTTTCGTGATTACAAAAGTCACCGCGTGTCTAATTTCCAGAGCTCCATGCCATCCAGTTCTTTGTGATTTAAACATTTAGAAGACTTAATTGACTCCTAATGCCTTTAGGTTCACATTTGTTTTCCTCTGTCTTTTGAGCCACAGCTCTTGTGGGCCCATCACTTAACAGGAGTCTTCGTGGCAAGCTAATATTGAATTAATACTTATGGAAGCTCTCGTAATCACAGGCACGTTTCTGATGTGCAGTTAGGTTCCGCACGTGGCCAGAATATAAATCTAGAGAGGGGCTGCCTGGCAAAGAGATCTATGGCTATCAGTGACAAACCAAGCTGCTCTATCCTCCATTTATCTTGGGTCATACAGAACACAGAGGCAAAGGAAAGTTGTTGTATGGCCCGTGGTACATCTGTTAGCAAAGGCCACAAATAGTCTGGCCCAGGGGAGCTCTGCGGAGTAAAACACACTTGAAAACTGAGAAACCACTCTGCTGAGCAGGTATTTCTGCTCAGAGCCTGTATGTGGAAGCAGGATCAAACAAGAAGAAGGGTGTTGAGGGCCCAGGTCTCCTGCACATCTGCACATCCCCAGTTTGCAGAATAAAATTCACTGAAATACACTGTTTTCATCTGTTTAATGGCATTGGGATTTTGTGGATGGGGATTTCTTTTTCCTTTTAGGTTTTTTTCTTCTTTTCCTTGTCAAAGAAAAATTACACTGGATCACATTACACAGGCAAGGATAACTTTGTTTAAAATATTTCCATAGAGGTCAAAAGTGTTGCAATGGGAGAAAGACTGAAGGCAGGAGGGAGCAGGGGTAGAAAGACTGAAGGCAGGAGGAGCAGGGGTAGGCAGTGTGATTAGGGCATGTGTGTTTGCTAGTTGTGCTTAACTAAATTCTTCAGGGATGGAATGGGAGGGTCTCTGTCTTCCTTGATGATTAACAGTTCAAAGTGATGCTCCCAGATTCTCAAGAAAGACATTTCTGTGTTGTAATACTGGTAGGAAGCTGTGAGAAATCAAAGGGGCAAAGAAATAATTTACAATCCCAAGTGTTCTAAAGTAAATGCTTTAAGAAAAGAAAGCTGTGGGCCTATAGTCAGCAAGAACCTGACTGAAGTTTAGTCAAACTGGGTAGAACGTTGAAAGACCACCTGGGCTTCCTACTCCCTGGCCCCTCCTTCCTTTTTTCTTTTCTTTTTAATCTTACTAGTGTTTGTAATATCAGAATTGGACTTTGTTATAGCATAATTTTTAGTGGTAAAATCATTATTCTCATGCAGATATGAAAAGAATACATGATAAAATTTTGTTGATCTTATTTAAAAGAAGGAGCCAAGTGGATGTTGTAACTGGTCCAAAGGAAAGTAGACATTTATAGGTCAGGAACACTGGAATGAAGGCACAAGAGAAGGCAACACTAGTAGCCTTTTCCACACTGGGGAGGAAGGTCCATGGGCCTGTTGGGGACAGACATTACATGTCTATAGGATTCATTTTGCATTTCCACCAGTTATCATGAGTGCACAATGGAATTAGGGTATGGCATTTTCTACTGAAGCACATACTTTTCCCTCTGTGACTCTGCTACCATCACTTAATATTTCTTAGTTTCTTCTTAGCCTTCCTTTCAAATTCCTGTATTGAGTACCATTAAGGCCAGATGTACTGAGGAGGTAATAGACTTACAGGACATAGGTCTTCTGCTTTTGGGGTGCTCAGCCTAGTGCAGAATTTCTTACCAATAGCTCAGTTCCAACAGAAAGCATGATGCCTGGCATTGGTGAGACTTAACAAACAGTTCTGGGATTGTTACAGGAGATTTTAAGTCCCAGGTCCAAACTCCTGGGTTTCATATGTTAGGTCTGGCTCTTCACCCCACATACCAAATACAAAATATTAGTAATGGTGAAGAGCAGAGAAAGGAAATTTATTACATGGCATAGGAAACTCTGGGAGGAGGAAAGGTAGTATTTTAGCTGTCTTCCACCATCTTCTCCAAACAGACATTTGCTGTAGGCTTAAATAGGATATTTTTAGAGGTAGGGGAAGAAGTATGCATAATTATTAAATGGCCCCCATCACAGGTGTGTTCCCATGGTTACAGGTGGCTGGCAGCAGCCATATTGTAATATATGCATAAGGCCTTGTTTCATTAAGAGTCATTGCCACCTGGCACATTGTGTCTTGTAGAGGCTTTGCTTTTCCTTTCCTTGGAGTGAAAGCTTCCTCCATCTTTTATTGTAAAGATGTGATTAATTAGTCCTGCCTTCATGGATTCCAAGGTGGCTATGGGAGAGAATGGCTCAGAGCAAAGCAGATACAAAATGGAGGCTGGGATGCCAAGGTTTTCTTCTGCTTACAGTTAATTCCTGGCCTAAGTAAGAAGTCGGTGCACATTGGCAAAGGTTTTTAAGCTCCTATTACGTTCACACACATATAAATACATACAAGAAAGTTCTAGTTTGTTCTTACCCTTGGGATTATTAAGGCAGTCTTAGCAAAGGAAGTAGCACCTTGTCAAAAGCTGACGCTTTTACCTCTAGTAAGAAAGAATGGTACTTCCCAAACTTTGGCAGCTTCTCAGAGAGAGATCAAAATCCATAGGGAAGAGAAAATCTGAGCTGGGAGGAGTGGGGTGTGGATTAGGATTGAGAATTTCCAGGAAATAGCAAGATGAACATTTCCAGATGGAAGATTCAAAGTCTCTTACAAAGTAATTGTGGGAAGACAACAGTTGATGCATCATTCCAGAAATTCCTGTAAGGAATAACCATTTGTCTCAGAAGAGGACCCAATTTCTGTTTTTAGGTTTTAGGCAGAGTGTGAAGGTAGATGATTTTAGTTATCAATCTTGACCACACCTTGAATAACGACTATGCTCTCTCTGGCTGGCAAAGAATTTCATTCTCTGTGGAGGGCCCAGAAAGGAGGACATATGGACATATTAAGAAAGTGGGAAATAGGTCTCCTGTTAGTACTTAGGATGTCCAGTGAATTTTAACTCCAGCTATGTATGGAGTAGGGACTTGGGTTTTTGTGTCGAATAGTCCATTGTGCCTCTCTTTAAAACAGGGTTGCCAAATAATATTGCATGGCACATATTTAAACTGAAAATTTATTTGTTCATCTGAAATTCATGCTTAGCTCAGCATTCTGTGTTTTTTATGTTCTAAATTGCATAACCCTACTTTAGCCTTACAGGCTGTCTGCCAATGGGTTACTCAGGCTGGGGACCCCCTCTGCCTTGGTCACCTGGCCTCCAGATCCTACTCATGGAATATAATTTACTCTGAATAGTTTCCACTCAGACTCAGATTATGAAGGGACCCTCAACTCTCTATTCTTTCAGTTCTTCTTCTCTTTCCCTCTCATCTTCTCTCTCTCCATACCTGACTCAACTCTCTACTTCATTGCCCCTTGTTCCTCTCATACCCTCCCTACACTTTGTTCCCTTTATTACAAGCCTTCTTGATCAAATGATGAATGTGGGTGCACCTGGTAGAACTCAGTCTGTGCCACTCCAATAGCCATGCCTCTATGTGTGATGTTTGGCGACTTCCTGCTGATCCAGTGTCTGTGCTTCTCAGGTGTGCTGCTATATCTGTGCCATTTGCCACCATTCTTCATGCGATATTCTGGTTTGGAGACTATGGTAGACAGGCCAATTCGCTCCCTCCCCACCTTTGAATATGTCCCAGTCCTAATCCCTAGACAGTTACTACCTCAGATAAGACAAAGATGTGGTAAGGGGACTTGATATGGGAGATTATCCTGGGTTATCCAGGTGGGCCTGATAAAGGTCCTTACCAAATGAAGGCAAGAGGGGTTAGAATCAGAGAGAAGGTGCTGTGACAAAGAATGAAAAGGCTGGAGTCATACTTTCAAGATGGAGGAAGGGACCACAAACCAAGTACCATAAGCACCCATTAGAAACTGGCAAATGTAAGGAAGGGGATTTTCCTTCAGGGTCTCCAGAAGTAAACAGTCTGCTGACACATTGACCTTAGCCTAATGATAACGATTGTGGACTTCTGTCCACCAGAAATGTAAGAGGATGAATGTGTGACATTTTAAGTCAGCAAGTTTCTGATGATTTGTTGTATTAGCTACAGGAAACTAATACAGAGACCAAGGCATCCAGAATGGGAAAACTGCAGACTTGCTATAGGGAGAAAGGCATGAAAATTGTGATTTGACTTGTTCTTCCAAGAATTTCTTTTACCTCATGGTTTTGGTCTGTGATCCATTGGCTCTACTGGTTTGGGCTTGAGGTGAGACTGAATATCATGGTTGATATGTGGAGGAGGCTGCTCACCTAAGGGAACCTGTGCACACAGGAGGGTCTTGCACTTGGTTTAATGTGTCCAGGAGGTAAAGGGTGATTCCCTCATCACCCATCTTAAGGGTCAGAGCCATTAACTCTATAATATAAGATACATTAACAAGAGAAAGGCAGGGAAAACCTATTTAATCAAAGTTCGATATGTATGGGAGTTTCCAGAAGGGAAGACCCAAAGACAAAGGTTGAGCTGTGCTTGTTTATGCTTGGAGCCCATGAAGCATGGACAGTGGGTAAAAACATGATGGAATAGTTCTAATAGACAGGAGGAAATACATCAATGCTTGTCTGCTCACATTCTTTTGGCCTCTCTGAGCAGCACTCCTTTCTTCATTCAATGTATGGGGCAGGACCTCTTCTGCAATGGGAGTGCATTAGTCAGGCTTTTTGTCACTGTGACAAAAGACCAGACAAAACAATCTAAAAGGAGGAAGTATTTATTTTGGAAGTTTCGGTATGGTCTGCTGGCAACATTACTTTGGGCCAGAGCTGAACGTGAGCTCCAAGGAGTGGGAACATGTGGAAGAAGAGCCCATTCACCTGACGGTGGACAGGGAGCAGAGAAAGAGGAAGAGACCAAGGACCAGTTATAACCTGCAAAGTCCCCTGCCTCAGTTACCTGCTTCTTCTAGTTGGGTCCTAGCTCCTAAAGTCTTCACCTCTGAATAACACCACCAGCTGGGAATGAAGTGCTCAACGCGTCAGGTTGTGTGGTACATTTCATATTCAAATCACAACAGGGGATCTTATGGTCTACCATTAGACAAAGTAAGTCAGAGAAGATCCTATGTCCAGCTTTAAGACAGAAAGATGGAGGAAGATTACAGAATATTTTTAGAATTCTTGGTTTGGTTTAGGGAAAATGAGTCCTAATTTCTATGATCTATCTAAGGAAGAGAAATTCTAGTTTCTGTGATTTGTCTTGTCTTGCTGAAACAAAGGAGAGCAGGAGACGGCAGCTAGGAGAAGGTCAGAGAGAAACCCTGCTTCTGATACCTCACTTTAGGGTATCATTTTCTGAGTTCCCAGGATGCTCTGCTACTATCATCTTCAAAGTCTTAATAACTGAATGAGAAGCCCTAAAATTTTGCATGATGTCCTGCAAATATTGTAGTTGACCCAGTGATCAGGTGTAGCCTTACTGATATTGTGAAAGTGTTTTAAGATTACAGAGGCAAGGAGAGATGTGGTCCATTAGACAGGGATGGTCAGGTGACCCTGAGCCCAGGTTTGTAGAGTTAAAGTTCAGAAGGCAGAGAAAGGAATTCCATTATGCAGAGCACAGTGTGAATAAAGACTAGGGAACCCAAAAACAAACTGTTATGCTTGAAAAATTATAGGTCCTTTGCAAAACTTCTGTGTACCACAAGGAGTACTATAGAGTAAATACACCAAAGTTAAGTAGTTTGGAACCTGCTCCTCGAACAATGGGGGAACCAGTGACACCATTTGAGAAAAACAATTGACAGGCTTGAATTTTGGGGAGCTACTCAAATTTGGTTGAATTGGGATTTTGAAGGGTAGTATTTTAGCTCAAGCCTGGCAGATGAATGCATATGCAAATTCTACACAGGCCTGCCATTTTTATGCAAAATGAACACAAATGATCTTCAGCAATGCTCCCTGGAGAAAATGCTAATGTAGACAAGCAAGGGAAGAATCCTAAGATTTGTCGAGAGCTATGTTCAGAGTTTAAAGTATAGGAATTAGCCTCAAGAATGAGACAGGAAAATCCAGAAGCAGTGGATTTCAAGTCTCAAGTTCAGTGCCATATCTTGCAGATAGCACAGTCATCCTTAGTCTGTACATGGGTCTAGAAAGGGAACAGAATAAGCAGGTGTGAGGAGGTATTTTATTGAGCTATTAACTTGTATAGCTCCTCCTTTATTTTCCTCTCTCTGCTGATTTGTTTCAAGCAGGTAACCAGGTGTTAAAGGGTATTTTTCAAAAAAGGTAAAATCATGTTTTCCATGCAGATATAAAATGAACACCTGCCAAAGGTGTTTCTTAACTCATTAATGAGGGAATCAGTAGGGTTTTACAACTGGTTTTTGAAGGAGAATTCAAGGTACAATACTTTTATAGATTAGGGATGCTGACATAAATTTACAAATAGATGCATGCTGGATTTTTTTATAGTGAGGAAGAAAATCAATTTTCACTGCTGTGGACAGGCTTTTCATGTATAAAGACAGGTAATATTTGCATTACCATCAGTTTTCTACATGTTAACTTCTATCTCTACAGAGTTGTAAAATAGCCCAGTCAAAATAAAGGTGCATACCTTTACAGCATAAAATGATTCCATTCTATTGAAAGGGTTCTAGTCATCTCTCTCCCACATTTCAAAGTCTTAAGTTTTTTCTTTACAGAGACCCCTTTGTGCCTCTTTGCTGCACAGGCTCAAAGCCAATAGCCATCTGTCATGTTCTTTTTTTTCTATGGATGAAAAAAATTAATCCTTGGAAGAGGTTGTATTTATAGTACAAAAGTAGAGGAGGACAAGGAGGAATTCCATGAGGCAGTCAAGAAATCAGCACCCTTTACAACTTGGTGGCTGAGCCACTTGCAGGCTTTAAGACCGATGAGTGAATGGCTATCCCTAGGAATGAGTCTTCATACCTGGAAGTCTCAGAATGACAGTTAAGTGAGCCTCTTAGCTACAACCTGTAGGGACTGATGACCAGGATGGTCATGAAATTTGCTTGCTGGACCAGGACATTTTTTAAGATGCAAAGAGGTACAATGCCAGGTCATTAGCACGAACTGAGACACCTGGGCTAACTAGGACATAGGGCTCTAGCACTGTGAATGGTTCCAGGACAGTTGCATGACTCTGAGGTAGGAAGATCAATCCTAAGTTAATTTGGGGGCACAACGCCAGACAATCTTCAATCTCTGAAAAATCATTTTATTATGTTTCCCATAGGTGCTGGTTTTAGAAGGCCATTAGCAGACTTGATAGCTATAAAACAATGATTTCAAAGGAATATTTTTGGTTGTTAATGACAGTGTTTGAATATTTAAGAGAAATGCAATAAATTGATTCTGAGTGTTTGTTTTAGCACTGCAATGGTAACAGAAGACTTAGCTGTTTGAAGTGGGCATGGAGAATTTTAAATGGGTGAAGCACTTGAGTTGCATTGGTTGAGAGAGTATGCATTTGAAGGGGGTTCCCTGTTACACCCTCAGGAGCTGCTCTCTGTGAGGAGGGTTTGGGTGATGCGAAAAGCCATGATAAAGAACCTACCACAGGATGGGGTCAGTTCTTGTACCACAAAGAACCCCTTTGTTGGGACACTACTCTCCCTCTCATTCTCATGGGACGATAACCACTGTCTGTGAATTGACTTGTCCGTGGTAGTAGGCAGAGGTGGGAGGGTGCGATATCTTGTCAAATCCTTGGTGGCCTGTGTGTAAACTCTGGCCTGTTGGGTTTATTTTGAGCTTTGGTGGACTTGTTCTCATTGAGCCCATCTGTAATCTTTCAGCCCTTTAATCTTTCTCTACCTTGGCCCCTTTTTTCTCAGTCTTCTCCTGAGCATTCAAAGTCTTCATTCACTTTCCTTTCATTGCATGGAGTCTTGGAATATGTAATCGAAACATCTCTGCTGATTGAACTGGAGACTGGAGGCTGGTGAAGCTGGGATGCCCAGGAGAGCACTAAACAAAAGCAGCAAAAATCAGCTAGAGGTGGCAGCAGAAATACCCTAGTTCTGTGGGAAGTATTCTTTTTTTTTATTTTTCATTTTTCTTTTATTATTCATATGTGCATACAAGGCTTGGTTCATTTCTCCCCCCTGCCCCCACCCCCTCCCTTACCATCCACTCTGCCCCCTCCTTCTCCCCCCCTCAATACCCAGCAGAAACTATTTTGCCCTTATTTCTAATTTTGTTGTAGAGAGAGTATAAGCAATAATAGGAAGGAACAAGGGTTTTTGCTGGTTGAGATAAGGATAGCTATACAGGGCATTGACTCACATTGATTTCCTATGCGTGGGTGTTACCTTCTAGGTTAATTCTTTTTGATCTAACCTGTTCTCTAGTTCCTGGTGCCCTTTTCCTATTGGCCGCAGTTGCTTTTAAGGTATCTGCTTTAGTTTCTCTGCGTTGAGGGCAACAAATGATAGCTAGTTTTTTAGGTGTCTCACCTATCCTCACCCCTTACTTGTGTGCTCTCGCTTTTATCATGTGCTCATAGTCCAGTCCCCTTGTTGTGTTTGCCCTTGATCTAATGTCCACATATGAGGGACTATTCTTTTTCAGAGACCTGCAGCTAGATCTTTGGGGAAGTGGACCTGGGGCTCTTTGGCATGTGTTGAGGCCCAGGAATGCAGAAATGTTCTAAGCAACCTGAACTTCCAGAGCACTTCCACAAAAATCTAGTCTGTGTGCTGCAGTCCATGAATTGAATGATTTTTGTTTGATTTTTAGTTTGTCTGGGACACTTGGTATATTCCTGTTTCCCTGGCTTAATTATTAATAAAAACCCCTTTCACTTAAATACTCATGTTTGAATGATAAAAGTTTTATGTGGTCATCATAGTGGATGTTGAAGTTGTCATCCAGATACCCTCTTCCACAAAGGTGGTGCTCCTTTCCCCATGGTGGATGATGGTTCTTGGTTAATGTCTTGTTTGGAAGTTGCCTTTGGGTAACATGAACTGCTTTGCGTATGTTCGTGTGCCTCTCATTCCTAGGAGTAGCTGGTCCATGTGGACTTGGAGGAAGGTAGGCATAAAGGTCTGGTATCTTTAACTTAAGACAGGCCAGTTCTTGTAGGACATTCTCGCTCAGAGCAGATCATAGGTTCCACTGAAGCCTTTGCTGCAACCACATGGCCTTTCTCTCTTCTGGGCCTTTCTCCCTGCACTTTTCCTCTACAGTGTCCTCACTAACTGAAACTGACTCATTCGTTTGTTTATTTACTTTCTTATTGACTTTCTCCTCTAGAATGTAAGTTCTTTCTGGGGTGAAGTCTAACTGATAAACACTAACTGATATTGGTTGAAGGACTGAATTACAAAAAGGGAAAGACACCAAAAAATGTTGTACAGATTTATTTATATACTTCTCTTTTAATTCTCCAAAAATAGTTTTAGTTATTTACTTAATTTATAATTTTTGCTGCATTTCTTAGGGAATATTTTTGTCAGTTCCTCCTGAATTTCTCATCTCCCACTAGTTTCTGCTTCAACTGTATCGATTTTTCAAGAGTCTAATATAAAGTACTGTCTACAAATATGAATAAAATTAACGTTACTAATAATAGCATTTGTTGAGTGTCAACATTTGTTAGATACTTCATTAACTGCTTTATCAATGTGAACCTATTAATCCTCATAAGTTTTTGAGATAATTATTATTCTTCTTTTATTTATTTTATTATTCTTTCAATTTTACTTTTTAACAGTACTGGGGTTTGAACTCAGGGACTTGTACTTGCTAGGTAGGTACTCTACCTTTTGAGCCACACCTCTAACCCTTTTTGTTTGATTATTTTGGCGATAGGAATGAAATAGAAAGAAAATATAAACAGCATGAAGACAGGCTTAATGGCCTTTGCACCAGATCCTGGCCTTTACTTCTACTTTGTGAACAATACAGGCAGCTCTTATTTTGGTCCACTGAGAGGCTTAATAAAATGTGAGTTGGATGCTGATTCTGTTTCAGTCATCGGTCATGTTAGATACCCTGGGGAGCTTTTAAGATGATAGATTTCAGGGCTCCACTCTTGGTGATTCTCACTTGAGGTTCTTGGGGTGGGTCCCAGGATACCATATTTAAAAAGAAAACAAACCACAACCTCACAGGATTCTGTGGCTCAGCTAAATTTGGGAACTACCTACTTAACTCAAGCACATTTGTGATACTTGAATGACCCCTGGTCCTCCTTCACCAAGTGAGCCTTGTTGTGTCCTGCCAACCTCAGTGTCAGCAACCTTATCTCCCTCAGTGTGGCTTCTCCACATGGCCATCTTTTTTTCTGGCTAATTCAGGTTTTAATGTCGATCACACTCAGTTTGCTGAGATCTTAGTGCAATTATCTTAATAAATAAAACTGTAACTGTAGTCTTAGAAATCGAGAACGTTAGGGTTCAAGGTGACCCTTGTAGCACTTTTAGCTTGCAGAGAAGACTTAACTCCAAAATAACTTCAAAAGGTAATACCTATACATCCCTCCTCACACACACCTAGTTGGGTACTTGCTGACAAGTGGGTAGAAAAATCATCATTGTTTTTTGAGAACACAGAGCAATTCAGATTCTTCACATTGTGACTGCATTAGGCACAGGAAAGCATTCCTAGCACTGGAATTTGGATGTGAAGTTATGAGGAACAGTTTTCTGGCATTTCTCTAATCTGGAAGGAAAAGAGCAGACAGAGATTTAGGAACAATTCTTGGCCATATTTGTCCTCATCTTAAAAGACCATTACATCTTCCTTTTATCTGGGAAACACCCTTCTACTGAATTCTCCTCTGCTGGAGGAATTCTTGCTGACACCCTCAGAAAGGCCAGGCAAGCAACTTGTGAGCATAATTGGCAAGAACACTGCATCTCCTTCCACTTAACATAATTAAATCTGATTACATATAATTACTCCTTTCTACAGGAAAATTTCCTTGAAAGGTTGAATAATTGATGGCTGAGGGTGGCGATTCCAAATATTTCACAGATTGGCTGCATGTTGAAATAATAATTTGGTGAAGCACCTTTATCCAAACTGTCTTATCCAGATATACCTGCCTTTTCTCCTCTCAAAACTATTTAGCTTCTCGCCGAAGAATGATGATCAGAATTATCCCTAATGAATGAGTCCAAAAACAGAACCCCATTTTCATTATAAAATAATGTACATTCTTTCTCTGTTATTTTTATCAGTGTATCCTTTTGGCACCCAAATTTACCTGATTGTAATAAAGAAGTAAAAGGAAATGATTAAACTCACAGAGGAACTTTGGTATTGAAATGCTAGTTGGGTAAAAGTAAGCAAAAGGGGAAAATGGCAAAGCAACAATTAAGCTGTCAAGACAACCTTTTGCTGAATTTTCCTCCATCCTGTTTCCTGTCTGTGTCTTCCCTTTGATCTCTCACCCAAAGATTTCTTGCTTTCCTGACTATCCAATAGATGAAACAGATTGTAAGGCCTTAGACATACACATCCGATCTCAGCAGAAAAGTCATGATCTTTGAGATGACTATCATCCCTGCTTCTCCCCCTCTCTGGCTTTTTTCATTGACTGCCCTCAGCCCAGCCACATTGGCCTTTTACTATTCCTATAACATACAAATCAGGCTTCTCTCCAAAGGTCATTACCTTATTCTTCCTGGAATGCTCTATCCACATGGCTCATTCCTTCCTTGTTCACTGTCTTGACTAATTCTTCTGGACTTACCTTATTTCTACTTGAAGGACAGAGCAAGCAGACTCTCCATTGCTTATTGCTGTCCTCATGCTGATAGATTTACGAAAAAGCCAGGCTGATGGAAACAAGTTAATATTTAGATTAATTCATGATTATTCCCTGTCATCCCCATTTCAAAATTAATTTTTAATTAATTACAATGAGACAGAAAATAGGCAAAACAAATAATTGGATAGAACACTGGGACACTTTTAGGACAGCCCTGATCCTACCTATGCATTCTAAAATAATAGTATTAGGAATGACCTAGTACGTTTTGTTTGCAGCACAAAGCTCCTTATCTGACTCATTCTAGATGTTAATATGTGACGTTTACCAAAGATTACTAAGTAGGAAGTGACCACAACATCCATATCTCCCAATGTTCCCTTCCTACATACGCACCTAATTCCCAAATGCTTAAACAAGTTCTACAAATTATCAAGTGTTTTGCTTTTATTTGAATTCTTTTGGTTTTGTGAAACTCATCATTATTTATTCAATTTATTAATCAAATATTTATTGGGTACCTACTGGGTTCTTGGTTTAGTGTTTTGTGCTGAATACGCTAAGAAAAATAGGACACAGCCAACAAACTTCACCTAGGAGCATGGCCAACATCCCTGGTTATTAGGGAGTTGTAATTCAGTCTACACCATGTGCCAGATGGCTGCTACTGAATCTTTGCTCTCCATGGAGTTAAGTGAGCTATTGAAATTTTTAGGTGAAGTGTGACTGTATATCATTATATGATTCAATCTACTAGAGTAGCTCATGTACTTGTCCTGAGCCTTGCAGATTTTTAAATTCCTGCCTATCTTTCCATCATAAACTGAAATGCCTAAGATAATTAACTTATAAAGAAAAAAGATTTATTTTGGCTCACAGTTTTGGAGAGTTCAGTTCAAGATCAGGTCAGGTGGAACCATTGCTTTGGGCCTCTGGTATGCATGCCAGATGGCGGTAATAGGGAGCACATCGTAGAGCAAACCACTCACCTCATTATCCAGGAGCAAAGAAAGAAAAAAAGAGGAGACTGGGTCTTATAGTCCCCTTTCAGGGAGCACCTCCAGTGACCTATGGAGCTCCTACCAGTTCCATCTCCTAATTGCCATATCACCTTCCAAAAGTACCACCTGGGAAGAAAACTTTTTAACACAGAACCTTTAGAGAACACTTATCTAAATAGTAATATTAGATATCTTTGAATTTGATCCTAAATTGTCAGAGGTCAGACTCATGGACACCTCTAACTCTGAGATGTTTATATTGCACACCATGTTAACTCAGAGGATAAGGTCAGCTCTGTTTTATCCAAAAAACCTGATTCACACAAATATTTGTGACACAGAAAAGTTTTACTGAAGATTTGAGGGTCTTGTGGTAATGAGAGCTTTAATTTACAGCAGTGTAAACAAATTCATGTTATCTGAAGATTAGACTTCCATATTCTAAAGATGTTCTTTCACTGATCCATCCATAAGGAAACCATACAGTCCATTCACCCAATTACAGGACAACCTCATACCTTTTGGCCCACATCCATTTTTTATCTGCTGCATTTAAACTCTCGTCATCTCAGGTCAGATGGTTTAGCTTTCTGCACTGAGGGTGTATCTTTGAATCTCACTCTCTACATGAATTAGTTTACTGGGTTATTTTCTCCTACACTGTTTTCTTTGAAGAAGTAACTCAAAGACAGCTCTTGAATGAAGAAATAACATTTTTCATTTCCCTGTAGTTCTTTGAGCCCAAATTGGACTCCCTCAACTTTCTATTCAGTGGTCTTTCTCCATCCCTTAGAAATGTAGTAAAAATGACCCCTGTCTTCTAGATGTAGTTGTTCTCCTGTTCACAGGTAGTGGTCCTGTCCCAGGTCTTCTTGGTTATGTAGTTCTCTTGGTCTGGCTTTTCCATCTGTAAGAAAAACACTATGCACAATAGTTTTTATTGGGATTATTTTATTAGAATTATTTACTAGAATTGTTATTAGGATTCTTGTTGAGATTTGAAAGTCAACATGTAGTATGCTAGTTGGAGTGTCTTTCTAAAAAAGCATTGGGCATTTCTATTAGAACTAGCACCACTGATTTAAACAGATATTTTAATAATGTACTCTTGCTTACTTGTGCCATGGACATAAGCGGTATGCCATGTCTCTAAGTCAAACAGATACACAGCAAAGTAACGTGTAGTAAAATAACATGTGTGTATACATTTATATACAAATAGGTAAATTCCACAGTATGTCTCTGCTTGCACCTATGTATCTACATAGAATCTCAGTATTTGTGACAGCCACAAATGTGATACTGTATCAGCTGGGTTGTGTGAATCGCTTCAATACCGCAAAGTGGTGCTGTCATTTGAATATGTTTTTCCAAATGGTGAACAGCAAGCTTTTGGTAAAATTCCTAAAAGAAATGAGCAAATCCTTAACAAAATTAAGATTTTTAATTTGCATGACAATCACTTTCTAGGAATATGTACTATCAAGCCATACATAGCTCTGAGAAATGCATTATTGGACAATTGTGCTTTGAGGAGATCACAGAGTGTACTTCACAAACCTAGATATTGCAGGGTGATCACTCAGTGTGGCCCTCTCCACGCAATCAGGAGATGAGGTAAGGACTTGATATGTGAGGCTGCTGCCAACATAGCACAACACACACTTTATAGTAAAGTTTTAATAAGTAGAAGTATACCCTGATGATAACAAGTACAGTCCAGTAAACACATAAACAGTAACAAAGTTGCTGGTTGTCACAATCAATTATTATGTCCGGTAGATTACAGCCAGGCAGCACAGAGAATTTATTGAGGCCCGTATCACAAATGTGCAAGTAATGCCTTGTGCTGTGACATTAAGATGGCTATGATATCAGTAGGTGTCAGGAGTTTTTCAGTTCTGTTATAATCTTGTGGGACCACTGTTGCATGTTACCATAATTTATTTCATGACCATCATGTTATGTGACACATGCATGACTGTAGCAGTAAATAGTCCAAAAATTCATTACTTCTATGTGCTGAGCGCAGTCATTCAGAAGTCATGTGGTATGAGGAACCTTTCATCAAGTCAGGACTGTCCAGTATTTCAGAGAATGTCTAGCATCTTGAATCCACTAAATGCTACTAATTCCCCTAAGTATTATGATAATAAAAATATTTCCCAGATTTCTAATATGCTCTCTAGAAGACAGTATTGCCCCATTGAGAGCCACGGCTCTGAAGCAACCTGGGCAGACTGTTCTCTCTGGTCTGGGGACCAAGGTTCATTGTGGGCAGACGTGTGCTAGAGAATCGTTTCAAGTGCCTTTTCCCAAAGACTGAGTTTATCACAGAGCTACGTTCCTGCTCTCAGTGACTGCACAGCTTGAGATGAATGTGCGCTTAGATTTGGGTACATTAACTAAGTCACCATGTCTCTTTGAATGCCCCCTTTGACTTCAAAAGTATGATTTTATCCACATGGAATTTATTGAGGACAAAAAAAAGTTAAAGGAGAACAGGCAAAACCAATCTCCTTTTGCTACAAATGTCTTAGTCCCGTTATTGTAAAATGTGTGAACACAGTAAATTTACAGGAAGGTCTAAGTAATAGCAAACAAGGTGAGGAAATTGACTTCTAACGGGCAGGGTATTATCTCCCTAAGAGGAACAAAAAGTATTCTCATTTGGCTGTGCATTTTGGCTCCTTTGCTGTCACAGGAAACTGGAAGATTTGGGGGCAAATGTTAACCTGAAATACATGCACAGCTGCATGCAAATATCAAGGGTCCAATTCTGCTTTATTTAAGTAGAAGACCGTAATCACTCTTCCAATGTCTTAGCTCCTGGTAAGGAACAGTTACTTTCTTAGTGATTGAATTCTCTTTCCTCAGTCTTTTTGTTTTGTAATTAATAAAAAATAATTATTGGTTACTGGATCCTTGCTTTGGGACACATAGAAGACTAATGATTATCACTGACTGTAGCAAGCTGTAACTTCTCAGTGCTCAAGCCCTTCCACTGTGAAATGCAGGAGACAGTTTGAATTAGACCCTCTAATGGCCCTTCTAGATTCACACTTTTAGGTTTCCGGAGCTCTAATGATGACTAAATGACTTTGTGTTTAATAGCAAGGATATTCTTCTAATAAATGGACAAAGTGACTCGCTAGTTGGCCTATAGAAAATTAAGAGACTTTGCCAATTCCAGTGGCTCTTTGTAGTGTCTTGTTTACCTCGGTTTACAGTCACATCTCCAGCGTAGCACACAGTTGGGGTGGAATGTCAGGCACACTACTCATTAGCTTTGTGACCTGTGACTTCGGGAGTATTTAACACCTCACAGTCTGGATTTCTTCATGTGTCAAATGGAGATATATTTGCTTCTATGTTCTATAGTTCTCGTGAGTAGCAAATAAATGTGCACGTGTTCTGTGCTGAGGGTGGGTGCTTAGCGTTATTTAACTTAGTATTTGAATCCCTGGCTTTCAGCACATGGTGGGAATTTTGTCAATTTTCACTGAATGGAATGAGGTCCTTTCAATCCTGGACATTTCTCCAGATTCACCTTTTTCTATTCCAAGGGCTTGATGCAGAAAATGTTGTATTCACCACTTCAGAGATTTAGGTCTGATGAATTTCTGAAATTGCACTGAATGTTGCAGTACCTGGTCTCCCTAAAATACTGGGGAGAGTCTTTCTCAGCCTGTCATTTGAGGCTCTTAGCAGCTTTGCTGGCACATTCTGGGAGTTAGCCCCTTGTGACCGTTTTATTGCACAGTAATTTTACTTTGTTCATAACCTTGAGAGAGGTGCACTTGGGGGTCCTAAAGTCTTCCCACTCCCATCAAATATATGGATTTTTATCCCCAGGAAGATTTCACTTTTTCATTTTAAAAATGCTAAGTATTATAGGCTTCAGTTTTCCCTAAATTGATAAAATTCTCCTGTATCCTTCAAATGCTAAGGGCTTCCCTCTTTGCTCATTCCGCATCCAAGTTCATGAGCTCTTATGGGAACTTTGGACATGGATCAGTGGTCACAGGGCTAAGACCATAGTGCAGATATTGATGAATTGACCTTTGGCACAAAATTCTAAAGGGCATGCCTCCCTCAAAAAACCTCTCATGGTATGACTGGATAAGTGTTCCTCAAAGGTCCATATGTTGAAGCTTTTGTCCTCAGGGTGTCACTATTGGGAAGTGGTGGTAACTTTAAGAAGTGGGGCCTAGTGGGAGGTCCTTATGTGATTGGGGGGATATGTGCCCTTAAAGAATGTCATTGGATTCTTCTTCCTCCTTTTGGTCCCTGGCTCATGACGTAAGCAGTTTTGCTCCACCATGAGCTCTGTCATTGCCATCCAGTATGAACCACCAGAGACCCAAAGCAATGTGTCCAGCTAACCTTGGGCTGGATTCTCCAAAACTATGAGTCAAAATAAACATTTCTCTTTATAAGTTTATTATCTCAGGCATTTTGTTATAGTGATGAAAAACTAACTCATATACTCAGTATTTGAGATTAATAATACTGAAGCATAATATATTTTAAATCAGGATTAGTAAGAAAGATTGTGTGTGGAACAAAATACAATTTTAAAGAAAGACTGGGTCAGTAGTAGTAGCATGGTTGGCTATATTGGAATGTATGATGTAAGTAAAACTCAGTGATACCCATCCTGTCTTTAAAAAAATTGTGATTTTTTTCATCCTGGAGGTTTTGATATTAATTTTGGTCTAGAAGATATTATACTATAATATAGCTCACTTGGATTGCCAAATATTCTGGTGCCAGTGCATCCTCCCCTTATGTCAGTCCCTGCTCTGAGAGGAACATTGGTTCCTCTGCTGTTCATATCATATGTTCCAGATGGGTGAGGGCTACCTGAGCAACGAGGGGTGTTGACAGCAAAAGGCAGTGGGTCAGAGAGAGGACTCAGGGGTTTTATTTAACCTAAAACTGATCTCTAGCCTTTGAGCAAGATTTGAACTCTCCATGACTTAGGCTTGACTGATTATGAAATAGAAGCAGCCAGTGTTGGGCAGCTACAGAATTACCTCTTTCTGTGGACAATTCAAAGAAAAGTGGTAAGTAGAGAAGGAAGACAGGATGGGGAAACCTGTTGATCAGTGTTTGGTTGGGACATACAACTAAGACTGCTGGGATTCCATACATATTAATTTTTATCAAAAGTCAATGCATTGTCTGAGCCAGGTGTTGACAATATTTTTGAGAAAAAGGCCAGGTCATAAATAGTTGAGGCCTGCAGATTGTACAATCTGTGTCACAACTACTTAACTCTGCACTTACAGTGCATCGGCATCTATACCAAATGAAGGAGTGTGGCGTTGTCCCGGTAAGACTCACTCTACCTATTTCATGCTATTGTCATATCTGCAAAATTCTTATTGCTTCTCAACCACTACATAGCCCCCAGGAATCTGTAGAAACCATTCTTAGCTGTTCACTCATGGCAAAAGAGGTGGCAGCAGGATTTGGTCCATAGGTTATGGTAGTTGGTTTTCTCCTGCTCTGGACCAAAGTATAAATGCCTAGTTGCTATTATGTCTGATACAATCCATAAATGTCTTTCAGCAAAGTATTTTAAAGACCACCTAGAAGGTAATTTTAAGGTGTATTCAGATCCTAGGATCAAAGTCACAGTTTTTATATGGCTATTGAAATGGAGGAAGGTCACCTTCTTGAACTCTAAAATAAGTTAAGTTCTACTTAGGGATTCCAGGTTTGTATCCTTAACACCATGTATTTCTCTGTTAAGTTGCTTGCTGTTCATGTGTTTTCTTGTTTAGATAACGGTCAATTGAGGGTAGATATGAGTTTTGTGTCCTTGGTTCCCAGGATAAGTTTGGCACAAAGTAAGATCTTAGTAAAAGTTTGACAACTACATAAATATCTATCTCCATTCCAGAGAAAATAGCAGAATATTTCCACATTTCACGTTTACCAGCAATGACTATGTTTGTAAAGAGAAGCAAAAATTTGCAGATATTTTAAAAGATTTACATCCTGTATGAAAGATAACATTATTGTATTCTTCAGAGGAAAGAGACTCTCTAACATCAGTAGACAGTAAAAAAAAGCAAAAGCCTATTTATTTGCTTGATGTAAGTTATTAACTACCTAACACAAAATCAAAAACAGAAAATTACTTAAGTGGTTATAGCTTAGTTTCCAATGAATATAAAAAAAACCAGTTCTTTACTTCAAGATGAACCAGGAGTCCTGAAGTATTTGGTATGCCAACGGTCTGGTTTTAGATAGGAATCAGTCACCCTCTGTTAACATAAAGGAAATGTCCTGGGTCTGGTGATTCAATTTTAAAATCAATGCTGTTCAATTATTTAGTAATAAATCCTCTTAGAACAGCATTACATAAGCACTGTGCTGTTTTTTAGTAGGAGTTAGGGAGATGTGATAGTGATTTATTGATCAGGTGAGACTGGGGGTGACTGGAAATGCTAGAGTATGCCCAACACTGAATACCGTTTACAAATTATTCTAGTATTTTATCTATACATGAAGAGCTCAATTGCAAAGCACTGACATCTTTTCAATTCAAAAGCCATTTCTATGGAATTTCATTCTCTTTCAGATAAAGTTCTGAAGTCAGAACCTAAGCCAAAAATCATGGCAAGGGAAACTGCCCTTGGAAATCTCTCAGGGAAGCATTGTGTTGGAAACAGATGCAGCACAGGGCAATGGTTTCCATCTGGCCACGATGCTTATACCAAGAGAGGCAACTGAGAAGGGGGCATAATAAACAAATAGCAAATTTGTGTTTCCTACATCCTGCTCACTCTGATATGATTAGCTTAATGGTTGGGGAACACTATAGGTTTGGGGGTGGAGGGGAATTACTTGTTGAAGGTACAGTGGAAGCTCTGCTATCTGACCCCCACTCAGCCATCTTGCTAAACTAATGGACTCTCCTTATTTCCTGTGTGAACTTCTACCAACATGCTAAATACACTCACCTGGTAAGCAGACCTCTAGCTCTGCATACTTCTGTTAACCTGTATGCTTACCAAGTGCTAGTTTTGTTGTGCTCAAGTATGTTAATGGTTATTTTCCTTGCTATTATAATTATAAAATTTAATTAAGTATTATATAAACAAATTATGAGTGTGAAAGGAGAATTGTCTCTATGAAGACTACATCTAATGCTTTTGGAAAAAAAATTATAAAGACAATGTGCCCCCAAATGCTGTCAAATTAAGTGTGAGGAAAGTGAATTTAATCTAGGAGTGTGAACTCAAATTACATTAACAGTTTTTAAGGGCTTACAGCATTTCTCAGGAACTGGAGCTGGACACTGGACTTAGGTGCTACATTTTGTATAAGCAGATCCACCTCAAAGTTTGCATTCTGTCTCAAAAAATGCGGAACAGTGGATGATATGCAAATAGATTTTGGAAAGCTTTACTGATTGGGGCAGAAACTGTGAGTTGTACAGTAGTATTTATTCTTTACCTCTTTCTTAAATGATAGAAACCCTGAGCTTTAGCTGAGCCCTAGAATTCAAGCTACAGACTTGAGTTTGTGAGGTGCTCTGGTAGCTCAGTATGGCCATGACCCTAAGCACTGACCACTGGTATATGAGCAAAAGCAATGCAGCCCATTCTGCCACGCTCATAAAAGCAGTGGGTGAGGACTTGCCTTGAATTCTGCTTCTCATAGGCTCCCACACAGTGGGAGCAGGAGCTTCCAGACATAGGGGTGCCAGAAGCCCTGTGCTGAAGTAGAACTGCCCCAACAGTCTGGACCTTTTTTCCTTTTCTACCCACTTTGTCTCATGAGTGAGAAATCAACTTCTGTCTGCACCTATCCGCCATGTCTGTGTACTCTCTTCCTTATGGGAGTATGGACTGTGCCTACCTGAACCACTGTTTATATCTGACACACCCATAGTATTTACATTTATTTAAACTTGTATGTGTTACATATATTCTATGTATATATTTATTTGTGTTTGTCCAATTATACACTAAATGTGTTTTCTGATTTTTCACTTCAACTGACTTTTTCAATTAATCAAGCAAACTACCAGTTCTTCTACTATATCTTTATTCCTTCCTTTTTAAACAGGACATGAAAGTTGGATTTAAAAACTGAAGTGTCCATCACCCATGTCTTCATTCCTTCTTTTAAGAACTGTTATTTGAGCACCAAAAGTATAGGACTAATGGAGACTTAACCTGGAAAAGGTACACACTTACCCTGACCTCAGGGAGCTTCCCTTGAACAAGGTATCAGGTTAACCATAAAGAGATGAACAGATAAATCTGTGTGTCACTGTCAAAAGAGTCCATAAAGAAATGGATACATAATTGATGTCTTAGTCACATTATAGAATGCTTTAAGTCATTAAAAAGGATGGTGTAGTCTGATTTTTGTTATCATGAAAAAATATTAAAGAAAAATACATTGCAATACAGTGTGAGTTGTGAAGGCACAGCAGTATAAAAAGTACATGTCTTTGGATATATATATGACTGTAATTGTACAGAAAACAACTGAAAGCCTGTGAGCCAAAAGAATCATCTTTGGTGTGGTAGTCAATGTGCTTGGGGATGGCTAGTGTATGTTTGGGCAGTGGGGAGTAAGTGTGAGGGTGGCTTTTACTTTTTTTCAGTTTACTCTTCATTATTGCCTCCTACACACCGAGAATATGTCCCCATAATACTTCTGCATTTAAAAAAGAAGAAGCGATGCTGGGTATTGAGGGGGGTGGAGAGGGAGGGGGCGGAGTGGGTGGTAAGGGAGGGGGTTGGGGCAGGGGGAAGAAATGACCCAAGCCTTGTATGCACATATAAATAATAAAAGAAAAAAAAAGAAGAAGCAAGCAAGAAATAATCAGGTTTCTTAAGCTGATGAATGAACAGGGCAATGGAGAAAGGTACTTGCCAGGCTTGATCCTAGGACTGCAGTTGTTCTAGCTTTTCTAGAGAGCAATATCTTAAGCACTTAAAAAGTTCAACTTTCTGACACAGTCACTTCCTATCTAGGAATTTAGCCCAGAGAAACAATCCATCATGTGCACAAGAAATTTAAACAGAGGATGTTCATTTTGGATTTGCTTATGACATTTTTGGAAAATGATATCCAACAGTTGGAAATGACTAAATAAATTATGGTAATTCCATATTATGAAATGCTACACAACCATTTGAAATCTTGTTTTAATGACTATGTAAAAGTATAAATGCCCACAATATGAAAATCTGTAAAAGAAAAAGGTAGAAAATGAAAATCACCCTGGCAATATGACCCAATGTTCTGATAAAACTTATGTCTCCTTCCTTCCTTCCTTGCTTCCTTGCTTGCTTGCTTCCTTCTTTCTTTCCTTCCTTTCTTCTTTCTTCCCTTCTATCAGTTTGTCTATCTATCTGTCTGTCTATCTATCTATCTACCTACCTATCATCTAACAAAAGCATAGAAGTAAACCAAAGAATCTTAAATTAATTTTGCAGGTGTATAATTGCACTTGTTTTAAAATAATTTATGACATGTTCCAGGTCTTTGCTGCAATATAGATAAATTAGTTTTATGAACACACACATGCATATTAATAAAGTAATCATTGCAAATGCAAAAAGAATCCCATGTGTGACAATCATTACCATCATCTCCTGATGTACCAGCTCATAAGGGTGTTATTAGAAAAAGGTATTTATGGGGGAATTACCACATTTTTGTTCACCATGAACCAATTGAAACTGCTGTGGCTATAGGTAAAAATATTTTAATATTTTAATATTGGGAAGTTAATCTCCATATGAAGCACATCCATAATATATTACTTAACCTGAATAATATTACTAAATGTTTCCAGACTCTAGTATTTTTTTAGTTTTTTTTAACTGCACAAGGGCCCTGGCCATTCTTTTTGGGAGACTTTACAAATGAAGGCAATAATGCATTTTATATTTTTGAGGTAGGGACTTATGTAATCACACAGGCCCATGCCTAGAAGAGCCAAAGCTTGCTATAATATGTACTGTTGTTGTCATGAAATTCTTTGACATTTTTAAACAATAGGTCCCTCATTTTCATTTACAGTTGGCTCCACAAATTCTGTAGATGGTCCTGGAAGGGGATGTTCTTGAAGCCAATGGCGTATGATTTCAAGTATGTATATAAAGATGGTATTTTTGGAAACGATAAGGGAACAGTCAAATAAAATTGCCCTCATTTTCTAAGCCATAAACCTAGGCACATTAACACCAGCCTCTGTGTCACTGGCAGCATCTCAGGGAATGCAGTAGGTGGCCATGTGTAGGAGGTAATGGAAGGCATCACTTGGTTCTTCTAAACAACTAAAAAGGAGGGAGATTAAAGTTATATAACTCCCTAGAGGTTGCTTGGGCACGCAGAGTTCTTATTATTGTACTCCTAAGCACTCCATATGTCCATCAAGAAGCAAAGCATTGTACTTGCTTGCTTTTGGAATGGAACTTGCAGGAAATAAAGCTGCTCTTTTGTGCCCCCACCCCAATACAGCAAAAACGATGCTTGTTGTGTGGAATTCCTGTCTTATTAAAACTGTGCTCTCAGCAGAAGGTGGCTAACTTCTTGTCTGTTTCCCATAAAAATGATACCTTTACTTAATGGAGAGATGCAGAAGGAGGTACTTCATTTGTCAATTACACCCCCCAGACACCTAGGTAACATGCTCTTGCATTTGACCATCAAACATTTGAGGGGCCATAGAATAATCTCTTGCTCTCCAAACGATAAAATTTCCCAAAGGAATATTCTTGGAATGTGCAGACTGATCCCAACGAGTCCTTTATTTTATGGCATTATCTCCATATTGTTTACAGTACTCACTCAACTCAAGTGATTTTTTTGTGGTCTAATATATCCCTAGTGTGGAATTTATCTTTGAAAATTTTTAGTGCTTTGGCATAGTGTTTACACACCTAAAAATATACCCCAGGTACATAATTACTGATAATTATTTAAGTACAAGAACGTCACTTCAAGATTGCATAAAATCCTTTAAAAATGATGCCTCCAAATAAGGAAATGCTTAGATTATGACAATTTCATGTAATGAAAAACTACACAGCCACTAGAAATCTTATTTACAGAAAATGATAGTAACATGCAGTAAGGTTATATCTCAAAGTGCCTGCTTGTTGCCTGTGTATTTAGTTTCTCAAGACCACATTGAATTAAAAACACTAGTCAAAGAATCCATGGTGCCAACAATTAGCTAAATATTTGGATCCATGCTTTGAGATGCATTTTTTCCTCTCTCAAAGGTTGGAGGGAAGAGAGATGGGTTAAAACTCAATGTCTGGCATTGGATGGCTGGGAGAGACGACATGCCCACAAAGTGGGAGGGAGAAGGAAAGAAACTTCCATTGTGAGACACGGGATGCAAACTGAACAACTTTCAGGATTACCAGCTTTAGTAATCACGTGAAGAGCCTCTATTCAACAACTTTGTTACTCAACCTCCTCAGGAGAAAGGACCAAGAAAATGGACTTATTAAGAGGAAATGGAGGTTGGAGGTGGGAAACCTTGCTATTCTGGCCAAGGTAGCACATGGCAGAATAAGTAGAACGTTTCTACAAGTGGAGGAGCAGAAGGAGAATTACATAGGAATAACTTGTCTATGCACTTTTTCTTTTTCATCTTTTTAGGATTTGTGACAGTTATCAGACTCATTTACTCATTCAATAACTATTTTACAAGCATCTTTTGCCAGGCACCTTGCTAAGTTCTGTCTATACAATGTGGAACATGACAGATTTCTGTTTTCAGGAGATAGTATTTTGTCATGAAGGAATTCTCAGGTCAGTGCAAACAGAATACAATAGGAAAGAATGACAGTATTATATTGGATAGAAGAATAATACCACAAGTACGAATGTTTTCATGAAGAATTTTGAATTTTGCTGGTCTAGCACATAAGTAAGTCTTCTATAAGTGTTTAAAAAGAAGAATGACAAATGGTTCTGATTTGATTTCTTTCAAAAATTGGTTGGGAAACTTGGGAAGGACCTTTAATTTCTCTCATGGAGTGACAAGTTCTCAATAAGGATGTGTTGATAGCCGGTATGCTGCAGTTAGTTTTGAAAGGTGTAGCCAATAATTAATAACTGATAGAGTCCCAAAGTTTTCTTTCATTGCTTACTTAAAAAAATAAAGCCATAATCATATTTCAAGTAACATAATAGCATGAATTATGATACTTAGGAGAGAAAGGACTGGACTTACAGCCCATCATGGAGAAATGTCAGGAAACTTATATTCAATTTTTATCTGTCTTCGCTCATTGTGGATTTCTGATATGGTGGTTTGTCTGAATTTTTTAGTTGGGTATCCATGGTAGTTAGTACATTTGATTATTATTTGCTTTGTGACTAGAACCATTACTTTTGCCTTTCTTTATAAACAATTATGAACATAACAGCTCGTATCAAGGGCCATTCACTTCCATTTTTACTTGCAGAAATACAAATTTTAAAATCAGGAATATCATGCAAAGCTGTATGTTGTTGCTTGTATGGCCCAAATTGAAATGGTCCACATGTAAGATAGCTAGGAAGAGCAGGGACTGTGGCAAAATTGAAAATGTGCATATGAAGGCATTCATTATAGACAGAAAGGCAAGTGTGTGCAAAATGAAACGTAACTTCAGGTTACACTTGACTCACCGGTTTTCGTTGTTTAACTATCATCATTATCAGACTTGTTCCTGGTTCTTCTCTTCTGATGATATGATTCTCATAATTTGATTTCTTTCAAAGCTTTACTCTTTACATATGTGTACATATGTGTGTATATGTATGTATGTAATTGGTTATCCATATTAGTAAAGAAACATGTGACCCCTATCGTGACAGGACTTAGAGGATACAGCTGGAACTTTCCAGGAGGGAAGTGAGCCTAGGATCACAGAAGTTTTTATGACTCTTCTGAACTTAGAAGTAGCAGAAATCATTGAAATGTGACTTGGTATCTTTTTTGGTACTTTGTTTAACTTTGTATCCTGGTATTTTCAGGATGTGAGCCTGATATCTTCACTAGTTAAAACTCTTATGACTATCAAGGATAGATGTTCCCACTCAAACTGAGAAGAGAACATCCAGTTACTGGTTTATATAATGATTACATCCCAAATTAGAGCTGGTTTTAGTATGGTCTGATCCAAGCAATCTCTCTGCTCCCTTCTCTGTTGACCACATACTCAGGTTCTAAATCACAGAAAGATGGATGCCCTGAAAGGCTTAGCCCACACTATTCCACCTTTAAGTCCAGGGGAGAATAATGTGGGCTTCTATTTCAGCATTTTTTTCTATAATTCAGCCTTTCCTTGAATCCTTCACCCAGGCTCTGCTTCTATGAAGTTCAACCTAAACAGCAAGAAGATAAAGGATGATGGTTTCTACTTTTTGGTTGCCTACAAAAATTGGTGAGTAGGAGAGCTCAGAAAGGAATCTTTTTGACAATCCTATAGAGTGGCCTTTTACTTTTTTAATGTAGACTTAAGTCAAATTTATATGTTATTTATGAGACACCCAAATAGGGACTTGGATGACCCCAGTATCCAGTGTTCCAAGAAGAGTGGGTTTTAAGGACTATAGCTACTCTTAGGTTTCCTTTGAATGGATAAGAGGTACTTTGGGTTGGTTCTTAACATTTAGTCATGTCATTTAAAGTGAGTCTACTGAAAAAGACTGGAGTGACTAGAAATTTTATGACTGAAAATAACTTTGTCTAAATTCCATGTATTTGAGGAGTGACCTCTTTGAACCTTTCTGGCTCTCTCATTTCAAAGTCCCAAAGACCAGGAGTGAAAACGGAAGGGCCATAATTTAAAACCACAGCATAAGCACTGTTGATTGTAGAGAACAATAAATTGCCATCAGAAATCGATACATTATTTTCCAAAGCTTGTCTTGGGAGAATCATTCCATCTTCACATACACAGGGAGCATTTGCTGGATTTATAGGTGTTTGCTGGGTGTTTATCTGGCACCATATCTCTAGTGGAATCCACAGACAAGGGGAACTTGGAGATGGCTTCCTTCCCAGTACAAATTGCACATAAAGCTTGGGGAAAATGCTTTGAGGGCTACAAGGAACAATTTTTCCCTCTGCAGCTAATTAGTCAACCAAAGAAAAGATTCCTGGCATAGTTGATTCAACTGTTCACTTGTTCCTGTTCATTTTGCAAACAGAGGCCACATTTAGATAAATTTCTCCTATTAATTCAGATAATATAAAAACTTAAACAGGAGTAATATATAATGCTTACTTTTGTATATTCAAGAGGAAAATTTTACCATATTAGAAAACTGTAAACATTATAAACATGTTGGTATGAGCCACAAAATGCAGCAAACCCTAAATTATAATTTAGACATTGAAGAAAAATAGAATCTGGCAGTTTGAAATTCAGACAGAAGTAAGTTGAAGAAGTACATTAAACGTTGAATTTTTTTTCCTGTGTGGTATTGGAAACTTGAAATACATAGTAAATGCTTGCTTCATCATAACTCATTCATTTGGAGTACACGATGCTCTGATGTTCACTAGACTAACATGTGTTGCCTTCCCTTTGAAGAGAGTTAGCTATGCTTCATAAAGGAATTTTGCCAGGGAGCATCCTATGTGCTCATTAAGGTACTTGAGAGCACTGAAATCATATTTCATTGAAATTGTTTTGTAATTTACCTGGACTTCAATCCGCTCAAAATTGTTATGTTTGTCTGGACTTCACTCTATGCTACATGAACACCTTGTGTGAATTTTAAATATAACATCCACATTCTAATAAAATATTTTTATAAAATTAAGTTTTTTCCTTCTGTAAAGATCTTTCTTTCAAGTTTTATGTTGTAAACAATAATGAAATGTCACCATCGTATAAGAAAGCATTTACCTTTCGGGGTAAACATCTTTCTACTTATTATTTATGCCCTGAAATAGAATTGTTTTGTTAATTAAAATCATAAACAGTCTTAGCTCTAAGTATAAATTAAACAGAGCCAATGTAGTGCTAGCTGGTCATTTTTTGCCATTGTTCTGGAGAAGTTTACATGCTTTTAAATTCTATACAAGACAAACCATGACTGTCTCTGGGTCTTGTGTCAGGTCTTTCACTTTCTTTCCTTCCTTCCTTCCTTCCTTCTTTCTCTCTCTCTCCTTCCTTCCTTCCTTCCTTCCTTCCTTCCTTCCTTCCTTCTTTCTTTCTTCTTTCTTTCTTTCTTTCTTTTTCTTTCTTTCTTTCTTTCTTTCTTTCTTCTTTCTTTCTTTCTTTTTCTTTCTTTCTTTCTTTCTTTCTTTCTTTCTTTCTTTCTTTCTTTCTTTCTTTCTTTCTTTCTTTCTTTCTTTCTTTCTTTCTTTCTTTCTTTCTTTCTTTCTTTCTTTCTTTCTTTCTTTCTTTCTTTCTTTCTTTCTTTCTTTCTTTCTTTCTTTCTTTCTTTCTTTCTTTCTTTCTTTCTTTCTTTCTTTCTTCTTTTTTTCTTGTTCTCCCCCTACCCCCAAATCCCTTCTCTTCCCTTCCTTTCCCTTTTCTTTCTGTGGCGGCTCTATTGCAGGGCTTTTCAATCGGTCAGCCCCTGAATTACATCCCCAGCCCAAGCAAGGTGATTTCTGAGACACACATTAGTAAAAACCCAAACACTAAAAGGGTAACTTTCCTACCTGATACCATTTCTCCATTTGAATGTAAAAAAAAAAAAAAAGAGGTAGATTTGTACCCAGAGCACAAAATCCTAGTCCAGCACAGCCTCAGGGAAACTGTGCCTTTTCTTAATGAGAGATCATGATGTCTTTGCACAAGCCTGGCATCCAAGAAGACTCTCATGGTGTGATCCATCTCCCTGAATTCCTGGTCCCAGAACCAGAAGCAAGAGGGGAGGATGAAGAGAAAACTGGGCTGTATATTAAGAATATTTCTATTTAAAAAATTATGGATGTGAAGAAAACTGATTTTTATCAGCCTCACAGTTATGAGGTCAATGGAAACCCCAGTTATGTTCCCAGAGCTAGAAGTTTCTGTTGGGCGCTATATAAGCGTGGGCTGCTATCGCTGAAGACGTGCTCCCTACAGATCCTTCACTTATCTGGTTTATCTTGTTTACCTTAGAATTGCCTTTCAGCTTAAAACTATTGATCTATAAGATAAAGAGAGACATGCGGTCATTTATTTACCAATACTTATTGTTCTATATTAGACATTGTGGACATGGAAATTAAGGTGATAAACAAAAACTTTTGTTCTCAGAAACCTGATATTCCTGGGAGGAAACACAGAAAAAAACAAGCTTTCGTACAAAAATTGAGAGTTTTAAGGATGGTTACAAGCAGAGAAGGGTGAGGTGGTGTAAAAATGGGGTCGCCAAGGCACCAGGTCTGACGGTTTGGAAGTAGCTTTCTGTGTTTTAATATTTAACCTTTTGAGATATATTGTTAAAAGGCAGATGTATTCTTGCAAGATGGCCCTGGGGCTAATCTTTGTTTCAGCTTGTTACTCATATCAGTGTCTTGTGTATTTGTGGATAGATGTTAGGTGTTGATGATAATGTGACTTTGGAAGGCTCATGTGTCTAAAGGTTACATTTGTACAGTTTTGCTGTTCTCCTTGAAAAAGGAATGCATTTCTACAACTTTGCATTAGAATGGGAAGAATAAACCTGTTCGCTTGCTCTGGATGCTTGACTTTGTAGTCAGGCGATGTGGCATGGAGTCTATCTGCAAGAGACAGGGCACCTGCAGCACACACATTGCTATTGGAGACATGTCCCATCTCTGTAAATCACCAAAATTCCTGTTGATTTCCAAGGGTGATTTATGAAATAGGGTGCATAACCACCTGATGGGTCCAGACCCAAGAGGACTGAATATTGGCAGTCTTTCTTCTTAAATATGCACTTTTAGCTTGCAAGTCTTTCAAACAATATAGTTGTCAATAATTTACTAAATAATCTTCAATGTCTTAAAACTTCTATTGGACTTTGGGTTTGCAATCTGGTAATACTTTATGTGCTGGAGGCTACTACAAATCAAAAATATGTACTATTATATTCAAAGACTTGTACAAAAAGAACTTTCCTAGAGAAAAGGGGAAAAAGTCAGGAAGTGTTTGCGAAATAAAATGCCTTAATAAAACACTGTTGTGAGAAAAGACTTGATGTCCTACTTGAAATGCAAAATAGAGGAACCACGATCCCATTAACCTAGTTTTTAATGAGATCTTCAAAGGACTAGTGTGACCACTATCAGACAGAATTGAAGGTGAGGAAAAGTGGGCTCTGTTTATTGCGGGTAACTGGCCTTGGACTCAGTATGTGCTTAAAGAACTTGTGTTAAACCAATGCCTCCCTGATATAGCCACACGGTACAGTCTTGAAAAGTTTTATTTTCCAAGTCATCAGGAATACACAAACGTCTTGTTTTACCTGGACTTCAGAGATTATTAGAGAAGAACATAGGAATGCGTGGGATATTGGGGCTTTTCTTGGTATTTGCTTTTTTTATTTTAACTTTGCTAATGGTTCTTAACTCTATCAAACCAACGCCAATCTTTATAACAAACATTTCATGAAATATCTTTTCCTGTCATCATGTGGGATTCACTGTTGATATAGACTATTTAATCACACAATTTTAAAATGTAATGTTTTAATCATACTTTAAAGGAGAATTAAGAGAAAACTTAATTACAGAAAGAAAGAAAACTTACTGTGATTTGTAACAAAATAATGTGTATTTTAATACAATAACATTTGGACCTGACCATCCTAGAAGAAAAACCATAAAAGTTAAATATTTGTATTTAATACAATAGAATTGCCTATTTATACACATTTATACAACTCCCAGGGAAGTTGTGTTGGCTGTCATACTTAGAAAATACTGGAATTTTCCAAAATGATGAATGAAAATTCTAAGCCAGAATCAGAGAATCTCTAAATTTACTCACAGATTGAGTTCCTGGAAATTTGAGTTTTAAAAACTGTGCAAAAGATACTTTGCGTTTCTGTATGCAGTGCAGTTAGGGTCTAAGCTCAAAAGATTATGAATGAATTTATCACTTACACAGATGTTTATGGGGACATTTCAAAGTCATTAAGGATACAAGAGCATCTTTTGCTGTTTGAAACAGACAGTTTCAAATTATAGTCACGCACCATCTTGTCCTCCAATCTCTGTGGCAACCACAAGAAATGTCCTTTCATATTCAAAATTCTTCTCTATGAGGCTGTATAATGTCTGTGGGACTTAATGAATCACAGCACAAAAGCAAGACCATGACTATGAGTCTCTCATTTGGCTCATTCTGTGATGTCTTTCTACCACGGTTTCCCAAACTCCTGTACTGAACCAGGGAGGCCACACAACAATCTCACCATTACACTCTGACTGTTGGTTGATGTCATAGTTTTCCTGTTCCTCATCCATCTAAAATGGAAATGAAAAGAAATAAAATGAACCTTGAATGTTTATAAGAAGTTTTGTTTTACCTAACTACAGAACTGGAAAGAAAAACTCACAGGGAGGGAGCAATAAATCACACGAAAGAAAAGTGATAAAGAACAAGAGCTCTTCAATCTTTAAATATGAGCACATTGAAATAGTAACAGAATTAAGCAGAAAAAATAAGAGGCTCAAATGATTTTTGGACAATTTTTGATTGTTTTTAATGCATTGAGAAATAAATAGGTGAAAATGTGGTTTTGCTGACAACTCTAACATTTCAAATTTTTAGCAAAGCTTTGAAAAAAAAGGCAGGTTAAATTATTTCCATCCTTGGGTGATACAAATATCTTTTTGTTCAGTATTAGGCCATAGAGTTCATCTATTAAATTTCACTTGGCCAAAGTATTAAGCCAATGTGTGAGGAGCTAAATTAGAATTAGCAGAGAGATTCAGGTAAGTTTAACAAGTACTTAGTGGAGATCCAGCACACTGAACACTGGGTAGGTAGCACTGAGCAAGGGTTAATTGAGCACAAATGAAAAGCTGCACATATTGTCTTGTAGTTTGGTCGGAAACTCTGCAGGTGGGTATTTTATTCCCCTTTTAAAGATGAGGGTACTGAGCTGAGGAAAGCTCCCAGGTCCATCTAATCCTAGACTCCAGGATTGAACACTTATCCATTTCTCCCATGCAGAGGAGGAAGGTGCTTTGTCCATGCACTAGGTCCTATGCTAGAGAATGTGCAGCTGTATTTTCTTTATTCTATGGGGGAAATGTCTAGGTAGTAGGTAATTATTATTTCAAAGCTGGGATATAGTAAAGTGCCTTGGTTAAGGTTACACCAACAATAAGTGGTGTAAGCAAGTTTTAAATTTAGTTTGGAAAAGTTTCAAAGGGCTTGGTGTTTCAATGGTCACCTAGTCTTTGAAGTATCATCTCATTTGTTCATTTCTCCACTCCTCACAATCCCTCGTCCATGCTTCTTACACCTCATGATCTCTGATGTATTACAAAGATCCAAGGTCTTTCTTTAATGTAAGAAAACTATGTATTAGCAGCATTATCTAATCCCCCAAAGTAATCTGGAAAAATTCATGAACAGAGAAGCAGATGGGGAAACATAACAAGGGACACCCCTTCTCATGAGGTTTCATTGTTGTTATATTTAGGTCTGAGAAACTGGGTGGTGGGTACATGGGTTAGCTTTGCTAACTCAGGATTTTCTCACACTTACTTGACCAAAGCATCCTATTCCTAAATGATGTCCACTGTGATCCTCAAGATCTAATGCTTCCAGTCATGCATTTGGGAACAAACAAAAAATTATTTGATTGTATTTTTTGAAAAACAAGGTATATTTTTCTCACAGTTTTCCTGCTTTTTGTAAAAGGGAGTCTAAGTTTCCTGTCTTTCTTTCAAAAGCCTTCCATTTTCTTGCTTTCTGAGAACTGGTCTCAGATTCCCTTTACCAAAGTCTCTCAAAAATCCCCCAAAGAGCTTCAGTGATAGTGGTTGTGCTAGTTTTCATCATTGTGGCAAATAGCTGAGAGAAACCCATTAAAGAAAGGAAAGATTTATTTTGGCTCACATTTTTAGAGGTTACAGTCCATGGCTTCATTGCTGCTAGGCTCAAGAACACCATGGCTGTGAGGCGGTGTAGAGCAAAGCACCTCATCTCATAGCAGACAGGAGGCAGAGAGGACAGATGGAGAGAAAGAGGCAGGGACAAGATACATCCTTCAAAGGGTCATTCCAAGTAATCTACTTCCTTCAAGCAGCCACTACCTCTTAACAACACCATCACCCCCAACAATGCCATTAAATTATGAATCTATCAATGGATTTATTCAGTCAGGAAATAAGAGCCCTCATGAACTAATCACTTCCTAAAACCCCATACCTGAATACTGCTTATTTGGAGGACCAACCCTGCAGTACATGTACTTTTTATGGAAGACACTTCATATCAAAACCATAACAAGAGTTGATGGTGACATGTAAGTGGTGAGCAGTTATTATAAAAAAAAATTCTGCCAAGCATTGCCTCCAATTTTGTTGAGAGCAGAGGACATGGTGTCCACGACCTTCGGTGCATTCCTTACAAACAGATCCAACATTGCCCCCTTTTTCCTACACTAACTGCCCAAGCTTGAGGGATTTATTTGCTCTGATGTAGAATCCTGTTTGCTTAAGTCTTAAAGTACTTCTGACCTATACATTCTGAGTTCTGACTATTTGCTGTCACTTCAGTCTCATGGCTACTGCTTCTTACCTATGAGAAATTACTTCAGGTGTCTGCTTTGACTAAAAGTGAAAATTACATAGAATTACCTACTTAGAAAATTTATTGTATTATAAGAAATTTTAATAGAAAAAAATTTTAATGATATTTTCTATTCTATTATTTGGGAATAAAGTAATTTCATTTCTTCCTTGTTATTGTTCTAATATGTATCTATACCATAGGAATTTAACATATAGAAGTGATGGAGTGATGACACAGAGAGAATCAGGAGCCCTGAGAAAGGTGTGTTCAGAGTCTGGCTTACTCCTTTGGTTTCTGTTGGGCTGGTAAGACAGGCAGAGTAAGCCATCTATAACTAGTTAGTGTGGGCAGTGTTGATGGGCTCTGGGTTATAGGGGTGGTGCCTAGTTGTCTGATACCTGACCCCGAGTGATGTAGAGCAGGGGAATATTGCCAAGGTGTGTAAGAGTGAGAGAAGGAGGAGGTTGGGGCTGTAGACTCAGGGTTGGTTGGTTTGCATGGAAGGCATATTTATGGGCAAGTTGTCATTATCTTGAGACAGCAAATCCTGGGAAGGGTGGTCTTCCAGGGTCTGTCAGTTTCTTAAATGCCAGAGCACCATGAATATAGAAAATAAGAAAATATAGAGAATTTGTCCTGTGATGATTGGGCTCCAAATAGTCGAATATGGAATGTACAAAGGCACAATTAGGACAGTTATTCCACCCGCAGGAATGTTGGGCTACTTGGTAGTGTCTCTGAGTGCTTTTATTTTTAAAACATCTTTTGTGTTTTCCTTTATTACAGTCAGATAGAAAAGTTAAGATTTTCAGCCTGGACCTTGATGGGCCTGAGTTTGATTCCTAGCCCTGATGTACTAACTCAAGACCTACACTGGGACTGAGCTCAGTGCCCATTTCTCCTCCTACAGGGAAGGGTGGTTTTTACCACACAGCTTTGTGTGGTAGCCCTTATTATGAAAGGAATTATTACAAAGTGTCTTCTAGTAGGATGGCACTTGAAGCTGCTCAGGCCCTTTTAGCTGTTAATAATAACTTTGTATTCAGTTGGAACTCAGAGAAACCATAATTCCCACCACCTGGAGGCTGTTCTGCTGTTTCAGGTTTTGATACAAAGATTTGAAGTAAATTTAAGTTTCCTATAACTCAGAACCCTTAAATTTATAGAGAAGGAAATCTGTTTCATCTTTGTAGTCCCATATATGCCAGATTAAAACACTTTTCTAAAAGGTGGCTAGCCAAACAATTTGAAAACCTACAGACTTATCTGAATTAAGTACACTGTTGTCTATGTCCGTCCGTCAAGCAGTTTGTGTGTTTTGTCCACGATAGTGAATGGAGTGTCAAGCAGTCTGCTCAGTGCAAGTATTGCAGAAAACCAACATGAACTGATGCAGCTAACAAACTGGGAGTGGCATCTATTTTCTAGACTCTGGTGGGCTTGATTGAATTCTCCATTTTGACTTTGGTTAAAATGGAAACAAGATTTTCCCCAAGCGCTCAGCCAAAGTGGCGTCTTTTTCTTCCCCTCAGAATTCCTGTTGTACTTGATTGTATTGTCTTAAAATGACCCTTGACACGTCTACCATAGGCCATCATTGAGAGAACTTATTTCCTTTACTTCCTAGATAAAAACCTCCTCAGTCAAGGCCCTGCTTTATGTCTTCTACATCAGTGACAGCAGCTCCTGCCCATAGTAGGCACTGGATAGATTGCTGACATTTGCAACAATCTAATTGTTGTGTTAGTGAGAGCCACAGCGATGAACTTCAAATTCAGGTTCATTTCCAAACTGTGCTAATTTTCTGTAGAACTTTCGAATTTACTGGTACATGGAAGCCATGGAAAATGATGAAAGAGACAGATTTTGGAGGCATAATGCCTGAGCTATGCCATGTAGCCATGTCACCTGGGCTGATCTCTTAGCTCTTCATGTGTCTATTCCCTCCCATGTGAAATACACAGAGGAGCCATAGATACTTCTTCCATGTAGTTGCTGTGGGGATTAAATGAGCTACATGCAGTGTTTGGAATTGGGCTTAAGAAGTGTTAAAACTACAGATATCATGTAAGGAAGATTAACAGAAGAAAATAAGAGCTTAAAGCATAAGTGCCAGCTCTGTCTGTAAGTAACAGTGAGAAGAGAGGGATTTAGTATGACTAAAACATACAGTAGACATTCTTAGCGAACAGGTAGTGGTTTGTTTTGCAAAGAGTAATGAGGATGGAAATGAAAGGTCTGAGCTGTAGGTTCATGAGAAACGAGATGACTGCTGAATCCAAGTGATTCTCAGCATCAACGCGCTTGACCTTAATCACGTGAGTCCCCTTGCAGAGGGCTTTACGCTCACATCACCTTCTTCTTACAATGGCATTGTGGGAGCCATTACAATTTCAGATTCATGGTTTATCATTTTATATATCTAATTAAGACCATTCCCACCTTCCTTGGGCATGGAACTTTGGTGATCAATTTCTTCTTTAGGTAACTAAATGGAGGTCACTGTTCTCTCTTCCTGAGATCTGACTCCAAATCCCAGTTCCTGTTAGATTCCTACCCTGGTCACTTCCAGACAAACCTTATAATGAAGGATTTTACCCAAAGCAACTTTGAAACAAATAGGTAAATGGTTGGTGATCATAGCATGTGTATAAACGCCATCAGCATCTAGGTATAAACCCAGCCATTCCTGACTTCCTCCTTCCACACAACAATTAGTGTGATCTGATGATTCAGAGGTATGTTTTGAATTTATTCTTAGGAACTGAGGCAGAAAGATGGGGCCACTAGGTAACATTGCAAATGGCTGCCTAATTTTGTGAATTGAAAGCAGCATAATGAAAACTATTTAGCACATATTTGAAAAGATTTGTAGAAAGCATCTAAGGTGTGCTGAGATAATTGTTTGATTGTGATGGTAATGCAGGAGATTAAGCCTTGTGTAAGGTGTTCATATTTCAAACCTCTGGCATACGTTTTCACAGTCTAGTCAACATTAATTTGTGAGTATTCAGAAATAGGTATAGTTATGGAGAGTGCAAGGATGTATGTCGTGAAAATAGATACCCAAATTGAATGAAGGCTCAATTTAAGTGAGAAATGCCGTGCCCTTCATTGTCAGATAAAAGCCTGGCATTTTCACTCATTTTGTTAAGCAAAAATACAGCACGACAGAAGAATATCAGCTTTAATTATTTCATTTTGTCCTAAGGATGGATTCAAATGATGCAAATCTAAGAAAATGTGTTCATTTGGGTGACATTAAAATCCTTTGGCTTACACATGCTAAGAAAATGACAGATGCAGCAGGCAATTACCCAGTCCCACCTCATATCTACATGTGTTGTCCTGTTCTCCCTGTGCTGGATCCCCAATTTTACACACCTTCCCTCTGCTCCTGCTTAGGCTCAGCTTCCTCCTTTCACATGACAGCTGTGGTTAACAGTTTTTCTTTTCAAATTGAGGAAGTTAGCAAACAAAATAGATTTGAGAAATTCCAAATCACCTATTACCAAAACTCTTGAAACAGAAACCTCTGAAGAGATACTCAGGGAAAGCCTACAGCTATTGAAATCTGAGAAGACATAATTTTTACTCATTTCCTTATTTTCATGGAATTGTATGTACTTATTCTTTTAAATAGATAAAATTGTATGCGTTTTTCACGTTGCTCATGTTCTGTGGTGTGTGTACGTTGTGAATAACTCACTGCTAGCGCGAACACTACTTCACATAGTTGTTTCTGTGGGGGGAACACTTACCATAATTCTGACTATTTAAAGAATACAATACATGTACTGGGGGGCTGGAGATGTGGCTTACCCAGTACAGCGCCTGCCTAACAATACACAATATTGATATTAACATGTCACTTTGCTGAACAGTAGATCTTGTGACCTTACTCTTCTCATCTAACCGAAATCCTGTATCCTCTGACTAACAGCTCCCCTCTTTTCCCTTACAGCCACCAGAGACCCTGGTAACTACCATCCTACTCTGCAGTTCCATGAGATCAAGTGTTCTAGATCCCCTATGAGCGAGATCAGCAGTACTTGAGAAGATGGAATGGTAACTGAACCATAGACCATGCTTTATTTGAGAGTAAAGAGGGTAAATGCAAAGTGAGGATACCAAGGAGTTACACCTGGAGGAATGTACGTCTGATAATAAACTTTGCCGATCACATTTATGAAGATGGAAAATGAGATCCACTGAAACTATTCCAGGAATGGGGGGAGTGGGGATAAAGGGGAATGATGGAGGGGGTGAATTTAACTATGATATATTATCTGAAATTTCTAAATGTCACAATGAACCCCCAGTACAGCAATAATAAAAACAAATTATCAAAAACCCACTGTAACAGACTAATGGGAAGAAATTTGTTATGCAATATAAAAATGACATAGTGAAATGACAACTACTAAAACAAATAATAAATTCTGAAGAACTCGAAGGCAAATTTGCCTTGATAACTGTTATTCAGTGTACTGAGCTGTTACCACTATCATTGTTATGAGAAGCCCTCATTTCCAGTCTGGAATTGATGTGCTTTCAACAACAACCCCATCCTTTATTTCTCCCCTCAGAATCTGCACAGGTCGTGTACATACCAAGGAGGAGGTACTTACAAAATTCCTATGCAATGAGCCTGTTTCACCTGATGGTATATTTAGAAAACATCAAATGGTTTTTCTTATGATCAACCCACCGTACACACATGCATTCGTGTGCTTTTAATTTTCCTCTCTTGAGCATCATTAATTCGTTTGACACAAATCTACTGAATGCAAGCACTGGAGACACACAGACGTGCTTCAACAAATACTTTCAAACAATTAATATTAAGCAGAATTTATTTTTGGTAGTGTCATGTTGGGATTAAGAGAAATTACTACTTTGAAAGCTTGGATATGGCTCAGCAAATTGTCCCTGAGAAATTTTGTACTTTTTTTTTTTTAATGTGGTCCTACTCTATTGTAACCAAGAGTTCATAATTTATTTTTCATCTTTTCTAATATGATGGTTGAAACAATTCTTTCTCTAATTACTAATGAGGTTGGGTTTTTTCAAGTTTTAAACTATATTTGTTATTTTGCAAGCTGCTCATTTATTCTCTCCTTTCCCATCGTGACTAGATTTTGAGGTCCATAGATGTCATCATTTTAATTTGACTCCTTCACTTAGCACAATTAGGCAGGCTCTGTGGGGAGAGGAACAGGGATGATTGGGGCTTCCTGCTATCATTGGTGGGGATACTCCTTAAAGTTCTTTAGAACAAAGAAACATTGACATCCAGTAATGTGGCATTTTGCAAGACCCATGTCTTTTATTTAATAATGATTATGGTACAGTCAACAGTGAGTTTTAATCCTACAACATTGAGCTGTGCACTCTGCAGAGCAGAGGTCAGAGTCACCAAAGTCTTTAGTTCAACCCAGTGAATGAAGGAAGGAGATATTCATGGTCACAGTTCACTGACAGGAAAGGAGTGCCATCACACCATTGCCATTGTCTCTGCAGTTGCATAGCTGAATTTCACAGGTGGCATTATATCTTACACTTTTTTCAGGTGTTCATAGATTGGTGACTTCTTTTCTCTAAGGAATTAAAGGGATTTTCCCAGAATCTTTAGGTGTCTCTCTCTCTCTTTTTCTTAGGCTAAAATCCACGATCACAAATGTGGCTCTCAGTGATGGGCTTCCAAGTTATCCCTCTGGTCTCACCTCCTGCTACTCACTGCCTAGTTACAGTAAACTTGCTCTAGTTTCTCAAAACCTTGCCCTCCACACCTCAAGACTTGCACACTGGCCCTTCTCTTAATTTGGATGCTCTCTTTCCACTTTATCTCCCTTGACCCAGGTCCCTTCAGAGCACTTCTGAGCTGTAGAGTGGGCCAGCCTCCTTTGCTATGTATGATCATGCGTCTTGTTCTTTTGCTGGGTGTCATTTGGCATGGTTGTAAATAAATACTGATGGGTTGCTATGAGTTCATCTCTTCCACCAGCACTCAAGTCCTGTGAGGACAGGGACACATTGCTCCTGTCTTCAGCACCTAAAGTTACACCTGGCATGCAAATCCACTCAATAGATGTTTCTAGATTGAAAGAAGAAAGGGGGGAGAAAAGGAGGAAAAAGATGAGCAGAGTGAGAAGTACAGAAGAAGAAAGGAAGAAAGATGAGAGAATGGAAGGTAGAATCATTCTGGCTCAATTTTTTAGTTGGTAAGTGAAGGAAGGAATTGACAAATGGATAATTCTTGGGGTTTTTTAAAATCTAATATTTTTTAGAACTAAAAATCATGTCTGTCTAGACTTGCAAAAGTGGCTTTCATAAATGAGAAGGATTTAATATAAAGAGAGTAAGTAGGAATATGTTTGTAGCTTAACATTCAACTTCACAAAATCTTCATGTGACATGCTAACTTTTGGGCAGGAAAACCAGGAACCTACTGTTGATGCAATCTCTCCTGATGAAATAACAAAAGTGATAGGCTTGGCCAGACACAAGAGTCACCAGTAGGAGAAGGATGGTAGTGACCTGGAGAGAGAAGAGGGGAAAAAAAATAGATAAACATTTGCATTTATGCTGGAAATACAGGTGGATAAAGCATTAAGGGAAATAAATGTCTTTGCTCTGGGGATTGTTGGAGAGACTAGGGAGAAGTAAAAACTTCAATGTAAGCAGATAAAGTTCTTCCTTTATGGATAAGGAATATTGTTGGCTAAAGGAACCCAGAATTTTAAAATAGATCTTTTTCAACTTGAAAATAACTCATCTTGCAAAAAAGGAAACTATTTTTCTTATATAACTAATTTCACAGCTTCTCTTCCATTTTTGCTGCTGTCTTTCTTAAAAGAAAAATAAAAAGGTAATTTTGAACGGGTGAAAAAATAATTTAACCCTTAGATTTCAGAGCTAATGCTAGGTTTTATATTAAGTATGATAAATAAATTGACATGGAAGAAAATTTGGTCACAGTATCATTCATGTATAGATTCACAAGGGATCTGCTGCACAACCCTGGAAGTTAATTCAGAATTGTATACTTGGTTGGTGCACAGCAAATATTAAAGTTGCATAAAATGATTTCCACTATTTACAACTTTGGGGAAGGAAAGAACTACACTCAGGGATATTTGTTTTATTTGTGTTGAATCACTAACTAAAAGTTAGTGTTTGAAAAAATGCCAGTTCTTAAAGACATTTAAGTTCTTCCTGTTAAGGTATATACTGGATATATGCAATGCAAAGGGAACATTTTGGGAGAAGAGGTTAAGATAGGATTAGTAGAAAAAAAATCAAACACAGCGTATTTAAATACCCTATTCTAAATGAGTAATATATTCAGCCCCGTAAGAAGGCTTGGGAGATGTAAAGGAATAAGCAGACCTGTGGATGAAAAGGAATTTAAAATTGGGGAGGTGTTTGGAGACTTCAGGGATGAAAAGGCACAATTCACAGTCATAACAACATGAGGCAAATAGCTTTTGCTAAATGTGTGGGCTCTTAGACGGATCCATTCAATATTTCCTATTCCTTTAAAAGGATGTAAGAAAGTCATTTACTCTGTATTGAGCAAGAGACACCCTGCTCCAAAATGAGGCTCTCAGCCCTTGGATTGTACAAAGGGAGGGAGGGTTCTCTGTCAGTGGAATGCTTTAAACTTTGTCTTCTTACCTGTCTCTAAATTCCAGCTGCCTCCAGGGATACCTCTGAGTTTTCTGCTAGGGGCTATTCATGCTGCAAGACGTTAACCAAAGCACAGAGAGACATGGATTAAGGGAGTTTTGTGATGATACTGGTGATTTTGACTGTGGAATTCAGAGCATATTAAATACACTGGGGCTTCATCAACAGATGTGGAGCCCAGTTTCGAGTTGGGTGTGGCTCAAGTGGTTGCACACACTAAGTTCAAATTCCAGTAGTGTCGCCTACAGTCCCAACACACACAAATAAGAAATTGATTTAACTCCAGCAAGAACTTTTGTTGGACACTAACAGACAAGTTTCTGAAACTGAATTTTGTTCCTTACTAGAGGAACGTTACATATGGACTGAGTTCAAGATTAAAAATTGCCCTGTACATAAGGACCTTATCAGGGGTTGTCACATAAAAAGCATTCAAGGAAAGGTAACCACCTTTCCTTGCAAAAGTAACAGCAATAAAATACTGACTGTTTTATTGTCAATGATAGAATAATGTGGCAATCTACGAAAAGCCACGCTGTATGGCTGTATGGTAAACAATGAACGAGTAGGAAGGCAGAGGTTGAGATTCTTTGTGACCTAGGGCAAGATTTTAAACCTTTGGGCCCTGGCATTCCTACTTAGTTTCTTGTTCAGCTATAAAAAAATTACCACAAACTTAGCATCTTAAAACAACATAACTTCACTGTTTTACAGTTCTGTAGTCCAGAATTCTGTCACCACGGGTGTCACTAGGCTGCAATCAGGCTTCCGCAGGCTGAGTTTCTCCTGCAGGTTCCAGGGCAGAATTCATAGCACTGCCTTTTCCAGCTCCCAAAGACTGCCCACCTTCCTTGGTCTTGGCTCCTTCTCTGTCTTCACAGTTCTTTCCTATTCCCTGTACCCCTTTTCCACTTTTAAGAACCCCTGTGGTTACATTAAACCACCTGGATGACCTAGGGTCATCTCTCCATCTCAAGGTCAGCTGGCTAGCAACCTTAGTCCACCTGCAACTTCACTTTCCCTAGCTGCGTAAGGGGCAAGTCAAATCTCTGTTACCTGAAATGCTTGGGACCATAAGGATTTCTGATTTAGACTTTTTAAAATTTTAGAGTATTTCCATACACATAATGAGGCATTTTGGAGATGAGACCTAACTCTAAGTCAGAAACTCACTTATATTTCATATACTCATAGCCTGAAGAATAATTTTATGCAATATTTTTAGTGCACCCAGATTTTGACTGTGACCTGTCACATGAGGTCTGGTTTGGAAATTTCCACTGTGGAGTCATGTCAGCTATCAAGTTTCAAATTTTGGAGCCTTTTGGATTTTTCAGTTGAAGGATACTCCACCTGTAATAAATTCACATGTTCTAAGCTTTAGGACATGGGTATTTTGGAAGGGGTAGGGGTTATTTTGCCTACCACAGTTTCTATCCATTAAGTAGAAATGGTAAGTATTAAGCTAAGAGTTGCTTAAGATGAAGGCATGTACATCTCCATTCCCTTGCAAGACAAGGGCGTTTTCTTTGACTGTATCTCAGTTTGTTGGGTTCTGTATCTTTGTTACATAAATTATGCCTATAACACATGTTGACAGTTTAAAACTTTTTTTAATTAAGAGGAAAGTATTTAAAATATTTCAAAGTGATATATGTAGAAATTTTTTGGATATTTTCATAATCATTCCATTTTTGTAAGACTTTTTCATTTAAACCTCGCTCAAAGGTTTTAAAGTTCTTTCACCCATCTTTTCAAATATCTTCTTAATTTTATAGAAAAATTATTTTCTATAAATATTATTCACCAGTGTACGTAAAGTGCAACAAAAATACGTACTTTCAATAGCAAATACAGGTGGTGTGAGCAGTTACAAGTGATCTTGACTTGCATGGAATCTACCCAGTGGAAGTGCAGGTGTGCAAACAAGCGAGATGTCCAGGGACTACTAGGCGTAAATAATGATGTTTACTGCAGGATGGAGATTGTCAAATGTTTAAGCAGAGGTTGGTTAAAAGAACTACTACTGCAATAAGAGCTAACATTGTTAGTGTTATTATTGCATAGCAGGATCCATATGATATATTGAAATGCATTATATCATTTAATTATTATTACAGCCCTTCAAGGAAAGTAGAACCTGAAAGAGAAGCGATTTCCCAAAAGCCAAGCAGTTAACAGGAAGCAGAGTTAGATCTGAGCCACAATCTGACTTCAGTGGCCAGCTCCCCAGTGTTATCCCTACCCCATGTTCACTTAATCATACAAACCTCTTCGGGCTGTAAGAAGAATTACAGGAGGTGATTTGTGTGAAAATGGCTGTCAGACTCCTTGTCTTGGTCGTAGCTGGTGTTTAATCATACATGGTCATTCCAAATCTGAGTGTCAAACTTCATAATTATTTTTAAAAAGTTGATTTTTTGTATAGTACAGACTATAAATAAATTCCTTTGTAAAGAAGTGTTAAAATAAAAATATATAATTGATGTACTATATATAATGACAGCTATTATTTATTGAACACTCAGCATGTGCCAGTCCTTGTGATAGTTCTTAGCATCTGTTTCTCAGTGTTCACAACACCTTACAATGTAGATGCTTTTATTAACCCATTTTCCCATTTAAAAAAACTAAGCAGAGAAAAGTTAAATATTTACTGTAAGTCACAGAACTTGAGTAAGATTGAACTCAAGTTCAGTTCTTACAAACCTTTCTCTGAGCAGAGGGCAAGGTGGACTAATATTACCCAGAAAAAAGGACAAAATTTAACAAATTTAAAATATCAAATTGCTTCAACTTTCACACATAACCTTTTATTTCCATTTTGTTCCTGCTTCCCCTTAACTGCTATGGAACCTATAAACCCAGAAATGATCTCAGAACCATTTATGGTTTGATACATCTCTTATGATGTATCAAAAGCCTGCTGAAAAGAAAGAAGGAAGGATGGGCTTTGGTAGGTCCATCATTCATGTTAGAAATTTTAGATAATTATTTGAATGCAACACCAATTATGACAGCTATGCTGAATGAAAATCTATTTGAGCAGAATACTGAGTTCTGTCTTCACCAGTTACCTACCTTTCTCCCACTTTTGAAGAAGATAAAGATGTAAAAGAACATACTCTGGAGGCCAAGGCTGAGCAGCAATGACCTCGGCCACAGGAGGCAAAGTTTCTCTCCTCCTTCTCCTCTTCTTTCTTTATGTTTTGAAGTATTGGGATTTTGAACTTAAGGCCTGGCAGTTGCTAGGCAGCCGCTCTACCATCTAAGCCCCCATCCCTTTGTGGGGCATTTATTTTTCAGATAGGGTTTCACTTTTTGTTCAGGGGACAAATTAGCCTTCATGGGTTGGATTAGAGACCTAGACTATGGACAAGAACAAGATGCGCGCTAACCTTGTTTTTAAAAAATACCTTTAGGGCAGGGTACAATGGCTTACATCTGTAATCTCAGGTACATGGGGGGCAGGGATTGGGAAGAGCACAGTCCAAGGCCTTACAAAAGGTGGTAAGATTCCATCTAAATAAAAACACTGGCCTGGTGGTGGAGGTCTATAATCCCAGCGATTCAGGAGGCAGAGGTAGGAAGAATGCTGCTCTAGGACTTGCTTCTCTGAAGATAGAGATTACAAAAAGGTGAATCAGAGGCAAGTGACAGGAGGAGGAGCGTTTAGCCTCCAAGGCTTTTGGAAACCTCCTGCAGAAGAACCAACCCCCATTGCAGGAACTGGCTCTTTCCTGTCTCATTTACTTGTACCTATCTCTCTTGTCACTAGAAGTGGGATCCAGAATACAGGGCCATTGTCTAGCTTTGGTTCTTTAACTCCTTGGTCCCAGAAAAGCATCTGGGTTTCCTTAGGTACTCATAATATTTAAAGTACTAAGAAAAAATGATGTAAAAATTCATGAATGAAAATTCACAGGGAAAAAGAATTGACAAAGGGGGGAAAATGGAAGCAAGGCATGGCTACACAGGCTCAGAAAGACACAGGCCACATGTGTTCTCTCATATGTGGTAGATAGATCCAAAAGATAAACATATACACAAAACCATGCACGATCATATAAAAATTTATACATAGAACATGTTTGTAATAGTGGGACCACTCTATGGAACTCCATGGGGGAGGGGAGGAAAAGAGAATGACAGAGCATCAACAATATTGTGAAATATAACATCTGTGAAGGGAGAGGATATAAGGATGTGTTTTGAAAGCTGTTGAAAAGGGGGATGGGAGGTAAAGGGGTGAGGGAGAGAAATGGAAGGGGTTGAATGACCAAAGTAAAGTAGACTCACAGCAGGGACACATTGAGAAACCCCTTTGAACATTGACTTAAATATTAATAACGAAAGACAAGACTGTAAAATAGGTATAGTGTGTATGGGGGGAACTTGTGGGAGGGGGAAGGTGAACGAAAGAGATGAGGTGAGGGAATATGGTTGTATATACTTCTACAAAATGGAACAAAGAAACATCTTCCAAGTGCTTTAAGTGCTTTAAGGCAGAGAGACAGAGGGTGATCTAACCCATGTACAATGTAAGCCTATTTAAAATCGTCACAATGAATACCCCCATACAACAAATATACTCCCATAAAAAATTAAAGAAAATAAAGCAAAGAGTAAAATGTCAGCTTGAAGTGAAAGGTCTTCAATTTGTTTTCCCAAAAATGTTACTTATTAAAGCATTTTGTGAGAAAGTAAAAAAAATGATAAAAACTGAAATGACTCTTGTGGGTGGACAGGAACTTTCCAAATTTAGGTCCGCTTATGATTTTCAAGTGCAAGATCCTGCCAGCTTGAGAAAGAGGACATTTCTCTTCTCCTTCTAGCACACCATTGGGTGGATCCAAGTTCAACCAGACTACCTATTTTTTTCCATAGTGTAGCTGAAAAATCTCTAGACTAGGAGTTGTCCGTGATAATTTTCTGACTGTGAGAGTTGGGCAAATCACTTGAGCCTATCTGTGTAATGAGTTTAGTAATACTGTTGCTTCCTATAGTGGAATCTGGAAGCTGAGTTTTCTTTTTGAGAATATCAGTGGGAAATGCATCTGTTTCTGTCTTCGCTGGTCTCTGTGTCCGTATCTCTTCTGGCTCTACCTTGATGAAGGGAATCATAAGGTAAGCAAGGGATTTTTGAAGAGAGGACACAATCCTAAAGACCTAAAAATTCATTTTTATTCTGGTGGTGTAATATGAAACTTCTTTCTCTACCAACAAGGTAGAGAAGAAAACAGAATTTTTTAAACACATGAATGAAATATGAGGTAAAGTTTCCAGGTAAAATGAAATCTGATTATGCCATAAAACTATCGGGTGGGAAAAGTGTTTCGAAAACATATCTTGTCACTTGTATTTATGGTAAATATACTCACAAGTTCCTCCTCCCATCAACTGCTTTCTTTGAATCCTATGGGAAAGGAGAATGCAGTTCAGCTTCTATTAAAAAAAATGACTCTAACACGTTGCAGGTAATCCAATGTTTGCCTGCATCTCAGTTGGGTTAGTTTGCAGGCTTGTTGAGAAAATCAAATCAAATCATGTCCCCCCAACACTTTTTAAACTATAAAATGAAAAGTACAAGATAGGAGTTAGATAATGCTATCTGTGTGCTAAGCTGGGAGGGAGCTGAGACAAAAAAGACAAGCATGAACATTTATCAACCAAGACCTTGGGAAGAAACCATGGCCCCTTCTTCACATGGTCTCATTGACTCTTTACAACTATCCTTAGAATCCCTTACCGCTAGAATAATTATGACTTAGGCCCCTAATTCACGAGAAGTTCACAAAAGTCAATAAAGAATACTGGCATAAATGAAGTTCAACAAATTTATTTCCCTCACAATTATTATGTAGATGTTTAACATTGCAAAATATTCATTTATTACAAAAATAGATATCCTTAACTTGGCCACTGGAGACTCCCCAAAACTGGATTGATTCAATCTTCCAGATGGTGTAAATTAAATAGTAGAATCCATCCCTGACTCATTTCTGTCTAATCATCTCAATTTGAAATTATTTTCAAGAGTTTGGACATATAAGATTGATTTTTTTCCAGTCCCAAGTTTGTCTAAGTGAGTCATTGGAAAAAGAAACAAGTAGAACCACATAACAAATTAAGACACTCCCGAGGCAACCAGAACATGTATTTGTATTTCTAACTCCCATCTGCTGAGCTCAGGTTTCTGAGGGGCAATGGAGGGGTGGAATGCCGGTATACTCTTTTATTTCTTTCTGTTTCCCTCCCCGAAGATCATGACCTTTCTAATGAAGGCATGACACAGATTAGCACCCACTGCCCAAATGCAGTCAGAACTTGTCTGCCATGCTTGTGGCTAGGTCTCCAATGCACAGATCTCATTTGGAGAGCATGGTCCCTAATGCCTTTTTCTTTTCTTTTCCTTCACCTGTCCTATGAAGGCAGTCCCCCTTGGTATTTTGTATTAATGACTAGGGCTCAGAAATATCCTGAGGAAGGCTTAGGAAAAGAAGCCTGATTGTTTGTGTAGGTAATAAAGAGACTAACAAGAGTCCTGTTTCTGAAGCACAGGTGCAGCTGGTGTGCCTGGCCTCGCCTTGGACTTATTGAGCACCTGCACTAGCAAAGCAATCACCATTTCTCTCAAGTCTGAGCTTGATGTATTGGGAGGTGCTGCTTCTTTCTCTACAGAATGAGATTGTTGGACTTTGTCCTTTGGAGGGCTCCTCCACCTCTGACACCTGGGAGAATTATGTTCTTGGTAATTCCAAAAATGCTTTCCCTTCTGTGTCTGGGAAAGATGTGTTCATCTGGTGACCTGGGTAAATGGCTGAAACAGAGCTGTCTTTTAAGATGTAAGTTAACGGCTGTTATTTCCAAGCCTGTATGGTTCCATTGACTTCCCAATTTACTTGGCATAGAAGATGACTTCCCACCTGTCCTCACGCCTGGACATGGTTCTTGATCACCACGTCCCAACTTTGGTGTGCTTCTCTGATCTCCATGGGTTGAGTCATAGCAGGGCAAGATTCTTGTCCTTGCTGTTCTGTGTATGTGGAATGTTTCTTTCTAACTCTTCTGCCGGGCCAGGTCTTCTTCTACCACTCAGTTCTCACCTCCAAATCACCATCTCAAAGAGGTTTCTCTAATTACTGCGATGCCCAAGCCTCCCCTCCCAACAGCCTTTTTCAATTTTTTTCATTGTAATTAATGAGATCTAGAATATGTCTATTGTTTGTCTGTTTTCCTTGTATTTTTTGTATCACTCATTGTAAGTAGAAGAGAGTTGAGTAGGTATCCAATACACATATGTGAAATGAATGCATACACAACAACATAGCAGCTTATAGGTACCAGAAACTTACTCTATGCTAAGTACTGTTCTGAGTGCTTTTCCAACAGGAATTGAACTCTTACAGCAAACTTACAAGATGGATAGTTTATTATTCCCTTTAACAGTCCAGTAAATTGAGAATGAGAGGATGAAGGACTTGCCAAATGTTTGAGTGATATGACTGAGTGAATGACTCTATAGCTTTTGTTTCTAGGTGGAGCTTAAACAACCATCCCAAAACACCTTTGGAGAATGGGATCTGGAATTATGGAACTTTTATTGTGTTGTGACTGTCCCCACTAATGTGAAAAAGCTCAGAACAGGGGTAATGCAAGAGCCCAGTCCCGTGTCACTCAGCAGGCACCTGAAATAATTAGGACAGACAGAATTCTTCTCTTCATTTTGAAAATCATAACTCTGTAGAATTAAAAAAATACCCTCAATATGTTAAGATTAATAAGGTAAATATTTTACAAGCTGATTTTCTTTCTTGAACATTAGTATGAGTGATTGAGAGCAACGTGAACCCTACTGGCTTTATTGAAATATTAAAACATATAAATAATTCATATGGAGACAGATTCACAGAAGATATGAAGTTTTCAGAACATTACACATATAAATTATATACGCTATTTGATACAAGATGTTTAAAATTGTGTTAGAAAATATCCATCTCACCCTTCCATGTTCAGCAGCCCCTGAGTTAGAATTTGAGAAAAGAGGTTAAAATGAATATAAGGAAGGAAAATTAGGATTCCAAAAGGCCTGTTTTAGCAACGACCAAAACCAACTATTGTCCTCAAATCAGCCAGACATGTTATTCAGGAAAACAGATGAATTTTTATAAGAGGCCATAATAAAGGGCTATTGCTATCATAAAAAAAATTCAAGCTAGACTTGGTCTTATTTTCTTCCCCAATTCCATGCATTTGCCTTCTGACAGTTGTAATGCTGGCTGTGCCTTATTCAATGCTTGCTTTGCCTATAGATGTGAAATCTGAAGAGTTCAAGCTCACCACCCAGCTTCCTGTTGTGTCCCGTGGGCACAGCTGGATTAACCTGGGCTCATTTCTCAACCTCTCTGTGTCTCAGAATTCTCATCTGTAAATTAGAGACACTAAAAGTCATTAACGCAAAGGACCATAATGAACAATATGTAAGTGAATGCACAGAGCACCCCTAGAGCAGTCCAGACCCCAGTGTAAAATTCAAAGGGCTAGCCATTATTTTTCACTAAAGAATGTAAGTAATTTGAGAGAGGGTGCTTTATAAGTTTTGTTTGCTGACAATTCTCTGGTTCCTATAACAGTGCCTGGACATAATTGGCATCTGGTTAATAATTCTTGAATAGATTAATTACTACATGAATATTTCAGATCTTTAATTAGATTCTGAGGTTCAGTTGCAGTATGGTATAGAGAACTTGCATGCTCCCGTGTGTGTGTGTGTGTGTGTGTGTGTGTGTGTGTGTGTGTGTGTGTGTACACCATTATTTTCATGATTCTCAGTATAAATTACATTGGCCAGCTATTGTGAGGCCCACCAAACAGCACCAGGCATTCTCCCAGCACTGGACATCTGGGAAGGTGGGTCATTTGGTTTCAGCTTTCAGCTGCCTTTGAACTCTGCCTCTGGCCAGTTCCCCAGATGTTCCTTTATGCTCTGGATCAAAGCCATCATCTGCTTTTATTTTGCAAGGGGGCAGCACAACTTATCATGGAAAGACTGCAGCAGGGAAGTAAATAGCCCCTCGCCTTAAACGCCAATTTATTGTTCCCACTCTGTCACACTTGATTAAAATACAGAGTTTGCCTCCAAGGCTGAAATTAGCTTTTCATCTTGACTGACTGCCTTCCAGGTCTGAAAAATAACAGCTCGTTTGTTTCAATATTTACCACATCCATTCAGAAGAGGTTTACATTATTGCCAATTAGGACTTAATTGTTATCCATAACTCAAACATTTGCTGGCTGTTTGCAGAGGAAAAGCCATCATTCTCTTTTTACTTCCTGACTTCTACCACCCTTAGACCCCTGCACCATGAGCAGAGGAGTTTCTTTTACCTTAGATGAGGCTGGTTGCAGAGGTAAGTTCCGTCTCTTAGTTTCACGATGTGGCTGGAGGTGAGAATTAATTGCCCAGTTTAATAGAAGGTGGGTCAGCCTGTGCTGGACATCTCTGTTTTTCTCTCCCTGGTCTGCATTTCCCAATATTCTGCTAGCAGAAATCTGATTTGTCTTTGGAAACACTCTCTGTTGTGTGGTTTACTCGCCTCCTAATTGGACTTCTAGCTTTTACCATTGACCCCCTCTAGCATGTTCTCAACACAGCAGTTACAAGCCATCTTCTGCTTCTAAGCCCTCAGCACCTGCCTGTTTCACCCAGGGTAGGGCCAGAATGAATGCAATTGCTTGGGAAGACTACACATCTCTGACCCCATTGATAATTCTGACATGACATACTATTTCCTCATCTGCCCCGATCCTGGCAAGCTGGCCTCACTGCTATCTCTCAGTCAACCAGGCACACTCCCACCTGAGGGCTTTGCAGTTCTTCCTCTCCTTGGGACCATCTTATTCCAGGAATCCCAGTGAGCTTGCTCCCTCACTGCTTCCTTCCCATCTCATATCAAAGAGACCTTCCTGTTAAGCTGATATAAAATTGCCTCCATACATTTTTTAACTTTGGTCTAAAGATTTCTCCATACATACAGCTGTAACCTAATTTGGTGTATAAATGGACTGTAACATACTCTTGTAATAGACAGTTGAATCTCAGCCAATCACAAGTGGCCAGCTATTCAAATGAGATTCAAATAAGACAGACATGGCTGTAACCAATCAGCCGGACTCAGTTCTTCACTTCCATTTTCTGAATATCACTTCCTTTTCTCTGGCTATTAGTATAACCTGCTCATGTAGTGAGGTATTGCTGAACCTTTTTTTTTTTGGTCTACACTCTTGTCTGTTTCTAGAATCACAAATAAAGCCAATGAAGATATGCAAATGAGATTCGTGTTATTTTCTCTCTTAACAACTTGGAGCCAGTCTGTATGAGAAAGCAACCTCCTGATATCTTGTTACTTTAATTTGTCTTCTGTTTCACTTAGTAATGGACCTATTGCATACTTAGTTGCTTATTGTCTATCTCTGTGCAGATGTAAATTCCAGAAAAGCAGGGATGCACTTGGTTTATTAATTTTTGTAGGCTAGTGTCATCATTTCTTTTCTCCCATACTTTCTGTTAATCTCATCTCTGCCTTACTCAGTGCCTGAATACTGTCTTCTGGCTTCCCAGTTTCTCCAGCCACCTTCCTTATCTTGTGATGCTTCAGGTGGTGAAACAACTCCTCTTCTGTTCTGTTTATTACACAAAGTTCTATTTCTGTCAGAGTTGGTAGCACTGAATGAATTCACTGTAAGGCCGTGGGTACTTTCATGTTAAAAAGGTTGTGCTATATTTAAATGTGTATCCATTGGACTTTAGTCAACATGTCAAAGTTTTATGTGTATGACACTCTAGGAAATCAGATTTCATATAGAAATTGTTTCTTTGTAAAAATTAGATAATCTGACCTATTGCCCACTGACACCACTGCCTAGAGCTGAGATTCCTCTGCCCTTTGGACAAGGTGTAAGTTCTCACCTGGCTTCTGCATTGCCAGCAGGACCTCTTTAACCATTTACATGATTCAGTGGCCATTTGCGTCTTTGGTACTTGACCTGTGTCCCCGTCTTGGCTTGTTGGTGAGCTGGGAACTCTCATCTTCTGGCATGTGCACACATTCAGTACCAGCACATATGGGAAACTTCCAGTATGCATGCTTTCCTCATCTCAACATGTGCATAGTGAGTCCAAAGTTCTCCTGTTTTGATAATCTGGAAACAAGTTGCTTTGAAGCACCCTAAAAATACTGATGCCTGGTCCAACTCTGGACCAATTAGATAGAAAAAGCTGGTATCTGGGCTCTGTGTTGGGAATTCTTTTAAGTTCTCAGGCAACTCTCACTGTGCATCCTGGTTGGAGGGTCACTGTGAAAGTGTTCTTTGTTTATTCTTACTGTCACAGGGGAGTGTCATTCAGTTAGGGTGGCCAGGGATAGACTTGGGTAAGGATAAAGCCAATGACTCTGGACACCATAGAGGAACCCTTTACATCATCCCAGCTAGGGTGATCCTGGGAACTTCACAACCTGCATGAAATAGCAGCTCCAAGTGGCTGATGTTTTCCTTGGGTTCTTTTTGCCCTTACTGGAAAAATATAAGGATATAAAACAGAAGGGGTAGAGACAGCAAATGAATACCATAGCCAATTCCTGATGAGAAGAGCCTCTGCTCTTTCTAACGGGGAACTAAGAAACAGAGCTTTTGCATATCATTATTTTCACATTTGATTTTGTACTGGTTTTTAAAACCTTCATTCAGAGCCATTTGTCTCTCACTCAGAGCAAGTTTTCTCTCAGTCTGGAGAACCAACCCTGAGGAGTTTATTGACCATTACCCACTGAACTTTACCTGCAATTGAACATTGCAATTCTCTTTTCTCTCTGGGTTAAAATTTACAGCACCCTCAGAAAATGATCCCTGACTGCCAGGTATGTTCCAGAAACTGCAGCTAATGACAAATCCCTCTTGCTCAAGGATAAGGACAGAGATCACCAATCTTCGGGACCTGAGAGGTGGTGGGGGCAAGCAAAAGTCATGCCCACTTGGCCTTCTGTCTTAAGGAGGCAGTTTATTGTAGGTGAATTTCAGAAAACTGTCCTTCCAAAATGGTTGTCTTTGCTGTGAAGTGCTTCAACCTGCTCTGGGGCATGGACGAGAATTCCTTCAAATATCTTTATGTTAACAGATTTTTGCAGTGGACCACAATTCACAGGAAAACCTGCTTACAGACCAAGCCTGGAGAGCAATCAATGATACAGGGAAGAGAGAACTCACCTTGATTTAATTAGGTCCTGCTTCTAACTAATAGATAAGACAACCATGATGTGGCATGGTGGCTTCATTTCCGACTGTTTTATGTTGGAGCACCATTCTTCTCTCCAAAACTTTGTCAAGATCATTTTACCAAGAGCACTTGCTGGAAAGCCTTTTTGGAGAAAAAGGCAAATAATATATTCTGTCAGGCAGTAAAGCAGCCACTTAGAGACACAGCACTTTGATTACACTCTTAGAAAGAAAGAGAGAATTAGATTTTAACTACTATTCCATATCCCTCACCTAAGGGGAAGAATTATAAAAGGGCTCTGCATCATCCTTGTTATTACTACATATTTAGACAAGGGCAAAATTAAAACTAGGGCTATTCATCAAAAATGGGTCATTATTTTCATTAGGACATGCAATATGTAGTTTGTTAGCACAAATTGGAGTGTGGTGGGCATGCTTATTGGGTTTGACCTGAGGGTTTTTCCTAATGGTTTTAGCAACAAATGAGTATACCTAGATTCCTTCTTTCTTCAAGTTTCCTCACATAAAGCCACTAAGTTTTAGAAGAAAGGTTTCAAACAGAGTCTGCCTCTATTCCTGAGTCTTTCCTCCTCCCTCCTCCAAATATTTGCTACTGCTGGTCAGGGGAAATAGCTTTTAAATAATTTGCTGAATTTATTTATGGTGTATTAGTATAAAACTTCAAAGTGATAAGCTAAAATTGCATTTTAATCTAAATAAAAATATTACTGTTCATGGAAATGTGCTGATGAGCAGAGGGAATACAAGATTAAGACATGTCACCCTCCAAAAGATTCTACTCTAAGAAAGGAGACAAATGTAACAAACTTTTTTCTTTGTTGTTTTGTTAACCTAGTATATCTTCTGAAAATGGTAGCTGTGCTCCCATCAACAAGGCCAGCTCTCCATGACCTGCTACTTTGTAAGAGTGAATTATTTAGGTATAAACACCTTATTCTTTTTTTTTTAATTTTTAATTTTTATTTTTTTATTATTCATATGTGCATACAATGCTTGGGTCATTTCTCCCCCCTGCCCCCACCCCCTCGCTATCTGGCAGAAACTATTGCCCTTGTCTCTAATTTTGTTTAAGAGAGAGTATAAGCAATAATAGGAAGGAACAAGGGTTTTTGCTGGTTGAGATAAGGATAGCTATACAGGGAATTGACTCACATTGATTTCCTGTGCGTGGGTGTTACCTTCTAGGTTCATTCTTTTTGATCTAACCTTTTCTCTAGTTCCTGGTCCCCTTCTCCTATTGGCCTCAGTTGCTTTTAAGGTGTCTGCTTTAGTTCTTCTGCGTTGAGGGCAACAAATGCTAGCTATTTTTTAGGTGTCTTACCTATCAACATAACTCCACTGTGTACACTCGCTTTTATCTTGTGATCAAAGTTCAATCCCTTTGTTGTGTTTGCCCTTGATCTAATGTCCACATATGAGGGAGAACATACGATTTTTGGTCTTTTGGGCCAACCTCACTCAGAATGATGTTCTCCAAGTCCATCTATTTACCAGCAAATGATAACATTTCATTCTTCTTCATGGCTGCATAAAATTCCATTGTGTATAGATACCACATTTTCTTGATCCATTCTTCAGTAGTGGGGCATCTTGGCTATTTCCATAACTTGGCTATTGTGGATAGTGCTGCAATAAACATGGGTGTGCAGGTGCCTCTGGGAGTAACCTGTGTCACAGTCTTTTGGGTATATCCCCAGGAGTGGTATTGCTGGATCAAATGATAGATCAATATTTAGCCTTTTAAGTAGCCTCCAAATTTTTTTTCCAGAGTGGTTGTACTAGTTTACATTCCCACCAACAGTGTAAGAGGGTTCCTTTTTCCCCGCATCCTCGCCAACACCTGTTGTTGGTGGTGTTGCTGATGATGGCTATTCTAACAGGGGTGAGGTGGAATCTTAGTGTGGTTTTAATTTGCATTTCCTGTATTGCTAGAGATGGTGAGCATTTTTTATGTGTTTTTGGCCATTTGAATTTCTTCTTTTGAGAAAGTTCTGTTTAGTTCACTTGCCCATTTCTTTATTGGTTCATTAATTTTGGGAGAATTTAGTTTTTTAAGTTCCCTATATATTCTGGTTATCAGTCCTTTGTCTGATGTGAACACTTTATTCTGGTTGGTTGAGTGAGCCATTCTCCTATGGGGTTTGGGACAAAAAGAACTTTGTTTAAAGTTGTAACCTTATGCAGGTGTTCATTGGATAACTCGTTACTGAATGCTTCTAGGCACTAACAGTGCAGAAGCGAAGAACTTCTCCATTTTCAGGGAGCCAATGGGGTGCTGGTGGGCCAAGATGATGGAAAATATTTTTTAAATAGCCCTACTTTGTATCATGGGCCAATTTTCATGGTGTAAATATTCCTGCCATGACCATTTTCAAGCTTCAACTGTATCTACTGGTTCACAAAATTCCTGCATATTTGATAATCAGCTTTCCTGAGAGGGAGAAGACAGAAGTTGCAAGGGAAACTAATACATGAATAAGATACTTTTAGATTTTAATAAATGCTATAAAGTGAACAAGTGACGGAATAGGGTATGAGTAATTAAGAGAGCTGATTATTAGATATTAAAGTGCTCTGAGAGCCACACATTGCCCATGTACGTATCCTGGAAGGATAGCCAGAGTAGCCCTCTCTTAGGAGCTTAACTTGAACTGAGTTGTAAGGATGGAGAAAGGACATGCCATGCAGTAAGCATAGCAAATGCAGAGGACCTATGAAAGGAAGAGTTCAATGTGCTTAAAAAACAGAGAGGTCAATGTGTGTGGAGAAGGAGAGTAAGTGAAATGAATGCGAAGGGTCAGGAGTTGCTGCGCTTTGTATGGGGAGGGAAGGAGAGAGTAGGGGAAAGATGAGGTAGACACTTAACAAAAATCTGGATAAAGAGTAGAGAAAGTGCTGTCCCAGCATTTGAGTCCCTCATTCTGGGTATCTCTGAGGTCCAGTTTATTTTCAGCCTTAGATCTATAAATGCCTGGTATTTTTTATAATAAATTCTTGCTCTGGATAGAATTTGGTGACTTGTTACTAAAAGAATTATAATCTCACTTGTGTGTTTTGGTGTACACATGAAAGCACACATACAGCCCCAACTTTCCCCCTAAATTTCCAAAGTTTGTAATAATCTTGTTGGCAGTGATGCATTTATAATCAAACCCAGAAAATATTTTTGTAGGACCCAGAAGGGATATTTTACATATCTCTGTTTGCCACAGCGCTTAGCTTCGTTCAGCTCATGGCAAGCCATTCAGAAAATACTTCATAAAATAATGGGTGAAATATGCCCTAAGAATTGTGCTTAGAGAAGTGGACGTCAAGTCTGAGACCATGTCAGAGAAATAGCCTTGTTAAACACGAAGGTGAAAGAACCTCTTCCCTGGGATTCTACACCTTTAACGAGCAGCCCAGGGATCCCAATGCAAGGAGACCAAAGGCTGTGCTTCCAAAGCTTGGGTTTAACAGAAGAACTGAGTGAAAAGCATAGAGATAGAGGACGGGAATTAGTCAGCATAGAATTCACAAATCAGCGTGGTTTGGAAGGAATTAAGCTTGGGGCTCCAGTTTTATAACTTAATTTGTGGAGTTAAAAAGTTCCTTCCCCTTCAGTGGGCATCCGTTCTCATATGCAGGAAGGAAAAAAACTTGATGACATTGGTTGCTCCTTCCAACTCTGACCTTCAGTGACTTACTTGGTGACCTTAGCAAATGCATCTGCCTGCCCTGTGCTGTCATTTCTGCCTCGACAATGCAGCAATGACACATAGATCCCTTGCTTCCCTTAGGTGATGGTTGGAAGAATACTGAAGAGAAAGCCTCTCCTCAGGACTTCATAAATCTATATGGAACAGGACTAGAAAACCTCTTGCAATCGCTTTAAGTGGGGTGGGGAGAGGGTTGGCGGGGAGACGATGGGGGCAATGTAAATAATGTACAACATAAGTCTAATTGGAACTGTCAGTATGAATCCCCTCCATATCATGAATATATCCTAATAAAAATTTATAATAAAAATAAATGGTCCTTTTGGGAAAGAAATACAGTGAATAAAATTGAAATACACCATATCTGTGTAAGAAGAAAACACACTGAAAACTGTTGAACAACACAGGATGGGAGAAAGGGTAAGGAAGTGCAGTGAAGGAGGGTTAGATTGATGTAAGCACAATGCATGGACATGAATAATATCAAGGCAAAAATCCCACTGCACAATGAACAGACAACTCAGCAATGAAGGACAAGAATGTAAAACAGGCCACACTAAGGGGAGAGCAATATTAGGAGGAAAAAGGTAAAATTTTTTTTAAATAGTCTTTTTGTCCTAGAACTTGGCCAGGTTTCCCTTCTCTTATAGCCTCTGAATCCTCATCTGTAGAATGAGGGTGTCAGATTCGATTCCTATTTCTTAATGAGTAGGGCATTATCCGGAGCTAATTTTAGATTGTAAGGGAACACATTAATAAACTTGAAATGTGTACAAGAATGTTGGAACTCTTTAAATGTGTTTTAAATCTTTTTGAATAATCTAATAATCTCACTGTGGTTATTATGGCTATAATGCCTTTACTATTTATAATTATCCCTTATTTAACAAAATGAAGTTCAAACGTGAGTTTTGGGATTATATGGCTTTATCTTCAAATATCTAAGTTTCCAGTGGATAACCACCACTATTTTCCTATTTCAAATGAGAAACATATGCACGAGAACTCACTTGAACCTTGAAAAAGAAAGTGTGGTTGGGATGGAAAATTATGCATGGGTAAACTGCAGAACATTTTGGCTGAAGAAAGGACTCGAGACAATGAAAGAAGAAAAAATTTCAGTTGTCTCTTGCTAATTCAGAAGTTGGTCCAATGGCAAGAACGGTAAGGCTATCACATTTTCTGACTTCAGTTGCCCAGGTAAAAATTTAAACTACTAAGGACAGAATCATGTGTCTACACTAGAGATGTGATTCTTGATAAGTGAGTTTTTGGTGAGGGTAATATAGCACAATTTCTATAGGCATGCAAATAATCTCTAAGAAGAAAATGTTCCACACACACACACACACACACACACACACACACACACACACACACCATCTTTACACTGCTTTAAACTTCAGCTTAGGCTAATATAGTAATTATTCAAGCCAGTCTTTACTTTTCCTGAGTAAATCAACCCGCAGATAAGCTTTTCATATGTAGGAAATAAAGCTACAGCATATCCAATTAAATTTAATTTTAGATAAACAATGAGTAAGTTTTGAAATACAAATATGAATATGTAATAGTTAATCCATGAATGGGCATGCCTATAAGAAAAATATTATTATTTATCTAAAATTCAAATTTAACTGTGGGTATTGCATTTTACCTGATCACTCTAACCACAGTTTATGCAACAAAGATAAAATTAGGTATATCTAACAGGCAAGATATATCTTTTTCCAATTGTTGCTGGGGATACCAAATGGAAAAAAAAAACCCAGAAATGTATTTTTTATTCCAAAGACAGCTATATAGAATAAATCAATCCCTAAAATTAGTCCATATACATTGCAAAATTTGCACAACTTCATAGCAGAATGGCAAAATAAATAAATAGAAAGACTATGTGATAAATTTCTTACAAAGCTACATGAATTAAATTGTAAACAATGGTCATTTGTTTTGAGATAGTTTTTCCTCTGTATTTCTTGTAAAACATTTTTCTGTCATAAAGTGATGATTATAGTCTATGGTACGATTTTATTACCATGTTGAATGCTTTCATGTTTTTATTGAGTAAAACAGAAAGTTGATAATCCCAAACCTGTGTTTCATATTGCTCTAAAAAGTCCAAAAGCCCAGGAACCATTGAATGAAATCAACAAAATCTTATGAAAATGGTAACACTGGTTTTATTTAAAAAGGCCCAAGTGAAGAACATTGCGTATTAACTATTCATGAGTGACTTTGGGAAACTGAATTTGACATATGTTGAGAAATGGAAGAAAAAATTGAAGTCATGTGAAAAAGCAAGGGTAATTGTGTTTCTTTCTATTTATAATCTTTTTATTCATCTCACTAAAAATACTACTCCCTGGAGTTTTTACACATTTGTGTTCTTGACTCACACAAAAGCCTTTCCTTTGCAGTGACACGAGGAAGTGGAGTAGAGTGCTTCACCCCATGAAGTGATCTTTCCTATGTGCTGTTTTTATTGTTTTGTTTTTAATAAAAAAATATATTTTCAAGGAGTTCTTTCAAAGGTCACTCTCTACATTAGTTTTCTATTGCCACTTAACAAATCTTTTCAAAACTTAGCAGTTTAAATCAGCACACATTTGTTATCTCTGCTTCTGTGGTTCAGACAGGGTTGGCTGTGCTCTGTGATTCAAAATTTCTCACAAAACTTGAAACGAGATGTTGGCTGGGGCTGGGGTCTCATCTGAAGACGTACCAGGAGAAGGTCCACTGCCAAGTTAACTCAGTGGCTGCAGGCAGGACTCATACCTTACTGCCTGTTGGGCTGAATGTCATGTTCTAGAATTTTGGCTGTTGGCTGGAGGCTACATTCTTCCTTTCTACATGGATCTATCCAACATGCTAGCTTGCATCTGTAGAGCCAGCAAAAATCTAGCCTGTTACAAGATCAAAGTCACTATTATTTTTAACTCAGTCACAGAAGAGATGGCCTATCAGCTTTACAGTATTTTGTTAGAATCAAGGCATGAGTTCAACACACTCAAGGGAAGGCAATTACATAGGGGTGTGATAAACCATTTCTCTGCAACTCATAGGTGGCTGCGTCAATGATGGTCATGTCAAAGTCAACCTCATTTACCATTTCTGCTGAGAATAATGTAATGAATTCACAGCATCAATTCAACAGTAAGGATCTTAAGACTGAAATGGAATTGAGAGGTTCTCCAAAAATTCACCGAAGTGGATAATGGTGGAAGAGTTCTAAAGTATTGGTCATACCTTCTACTGTTGCATTCTTTCTACCATCGCACATATAACAGAGACTTGCTATATAGTAATAGGTTCTTTAGACTTTTGTCTAACTCCATCCTTTGTAAAAAATAAATGTGCACTGCAGAACACTGCCTTGCTTTTTTCTACTTAGTGACAGGCAAAGTAAAGGGCCATTTAAGAAGTGACAGTAAACGAGTCCCACACCAATTTGCTATAAGTTATTTGGACAGTATGTCAACACTTGGGATCATAGGGCTTTTAATGTGGTTGCCTTAATTGTATGTATGTGGCTTGTGCTAGGTGGGAGAAGTTTAGAATTTTAATGTAAGTGGTTAATCATGGTCTTCCAAAGAGAACACTGTCACTCAGGGATAATTAATTAAGCTTTTACATGAATGAAAGTTTAGTAAAGCAAGCTGAACACCACTATGAGATGTAATTTGTGAATTCTGGACTCTGATAATTACACAATTACAATGCAAATCTCCCTGTCATAAAAGTATTTTCGTTTTTGCTCTATTCTTTAAACTTTTTCTGGAGATTAATTTGAGAATGAGGACACTGCAAGTGTTGAAAATAGAGAAACCATTCTTAAATAACCAGATATTTTATTTAACATTTCTTTTGTGGCAGAATGTATGAAGTTTACTTTCCTCTTTATGAGATTAATTTAATTTAACACCATAATAAACATTTATAAAAACATTAATATTTAATTATTGTTATATTACTATTACAGTGCCATTTTCTTTCAAAATATAGGGACTTTAATTTCTCACAGAATTACCATTTTGAGAACAAAAGGAAAAAATTCTGAACATATGCTCTGGTTTTGAAAGCATATCTCAGTTGTATTTGAGGTTTTGAGGTAAAATTAGAAAAAAATTAACTTAAAAAGAAAATAAATAAAAGAACCTTATTTTTACTTAGAGCTTGGGAATAATTAATGTACTTATGTAATGGAGGAAAAGTTTGTGTAGTGGTTCTGTTAGGTAATATCAGTCATTGAATTCAAACGAGTTGCTGTAGTGATTTGAAAGTGATTTTACCTGAACTGCCTGATAAAGTCCTCCAATTTCTGTACTGTAGCTTTAATAAATTTTGAGAAAAAGTTTAAACTGTTTAGATAAATTTTCTTTGCACAGTGGTTCATACACTGGCTATATAAAGTATGCCACAACTGATCAGAATTTTTGGGAAAGTAGTCCCTGTCAAAAGACATTTCTACTTAGTTTAAGCCTTACTAGAAATGCTTGTTTGTTTCAAATTCTGTTGTGGAAATAGCACTCCAGTTCATTCATTTATTCAAAACAATTTTCAAAAGGCCACACTCAGCATCTGGTATATTCCATGAACAGACAATTCTCCTTGTTCTCAAGCAGCTGACACTCAAGAAAGGAAGTCACACACTGCACTTGAAAGTTAGTAAATTACATGTTTGTTTTTTAGAACATAAAATGTAGTAGGGCAAAAAAAAACAAATCAGGTATGGTTGAGAGAAATCAGCCATGCTGAGGAGGGTGAAGGGCTGATGGCTGCATTAAATGTTCTTGGGATAAATCTTCTATGGAGGTGAAGCAACTAGCTTTACAGTTGGATTTCTAGGAAAGACTATTCCACCAAAGGGAGAGATGAGACCAAGACTTCCAAGTGAAAGTGAGAAGGGCTTATTTTATTTTCTTACATATAATGAATAAGATGAAATTATAATTTAGTGACCAAAGGCTCTAGAGAGCTTGCAGCATTTGCTCAGGCAGTGCATTTGAAAGATCTAGGAGTTGGGACTGATGTTACACTGACTCCAGCACAAGTTCTGGTGCCCCATTTTAAAAAATACATAACCTGATTTTTTTCCTATTGTTATATGCTTTTTTCTCTAAATACAAATTTTTTAGTAAATTTATTATTCTAAATTATCAAATTCTGGTACCATTTTTAACTGACACTTATAATTAGATGGATTCTTTAAAATTAAGATTTTATTGTATTGCATTATAATGTTTTAGAATGTGCTTTTTAAGACAAGCTACCCTAAAAGAAATTCTGTAGAATTATTGGTAAGATCAAGAAAGTAGAATTAGCTGCAAATGTCCACATTTGCCATTACCATTTTCTAAACTCTGAATAAACCTATCAGTGCATTGAACAGAATTCTGTTTTTAGAGGAAATTTATATTTGATCACTTAAAATGTAATCATTATAAGTGCCTGCTATGGACTTACTACAAATGAAGCATTAGAAAAAATCCTTACTCTCAAGGTGACTAGACAGGCATTTGTGAAAAAAATATATATCAAAAGATACTGCTAAATTTGTGAGGTGTGAACAATGACCACTTTCATAAAAGAAGGTGATGGAAAGTCCATCTCATCAGGGAAGCTTCCTAAGCTGCATACTTAGTTAATAGTGTGATTGTGAGTTCAAGGGTTGAGGTTGTATTTGTCTCCATTCTCATTCATTCATCATCACTTCATTGACTTTAATATAGATAACTGGGCCAGGGACTGTGATAGCCAACCTCCAAGATGGCCCCCAAGGATTGATTCCACTTCCTGGTGTTCACATCCTTATGCATTCCCTTCCCACATTGTACCAGGGTTGGTGTGATAACTAATAGAATCCAATGAGAAGGACAGAGCATCATTTGAGAGTTTAGATTATTAAAGAGACTGTGGCTTCTTTCTCCTCCTCCACCTTCTGTCTCTTTCTGATTTTTCAAGTTCACATCCTTGTATGTGAACCATCTTAGAAGTGGGTCCCTCAGCCCCAGCCAATAACTGGGCTGCAGTCTCATGGAAGATGTCTAGCCAGAGCCACCCAGCTAGGTTGCACCTAGATACTCACTCTCACAAAGTGCATGGCTTTTGTTTCCCTTCATTATATTTGGGATAATTCTTTAACACAGTAATACTGGACCAAGCAATACACAGCTTTTGATCTTCACAGATGTATCTGGCTATAAAATAAAACTAATTGGAAACATTGAATTCTGTTCCTCCTAAATTCCTTACAGCACAAGAAGAATTTAAGTGCCCATGGAGAGACACTTTTGGCTGCTAAAGTTTGTAGTGAAGCAAATGTGGTTGTAATCCACTTGAGTTATGATGACAATTCCTACCTGTAGGAAACTGTTTTAACATAATGCAGATAAATTAAAGGAAACTGAAAACCATCCTAAGGTTCCTATATACATTTCTGAATTAATAATATAATAAAATAACAATACCTCAATAATAAGTTCATTAATTTAGAACTAACTAAGCACTGTATGAAATGCTGTACAAATAATACAATAATACACTTCTGTGAAGTGTTATTGCTTTCATTATTTATGAGTGAAATACAAGATGTCATGTAGTATCCCACTGAAAGGTGACTACTTTGTTTAAACTAAATGGATTCTTTCTTTCTCTCTCTCTCTCTCTGTCTTTTGGTGGGACAGGGGTTTGAACTCAGGGCTTTGCACTTGCAAAGAAGGTGCTGTACTGCCTGGGCCACACCTGCAGCCCAAGAGACTGCATTTCTAATGAGCTTCTAAATGGTGTTGGTGTTGCAGGTCCAAGAGCCAGATTTTTATTTTTAAAATTTCAGGAATATCCATTTATTATTTATTGTGTAAATTTAAGGTGTACAACTTAAGGTTTTTACATACACACACATAGCATTACTTCAAGTCAACAATTACAGCCCCTCATCTCACAGTTACTTTTTTTTTGTGGTGAGGGTACCTCAACTCTTTGCTCTTAGAAAATATCTAGTATATATATGGTAAAAACTAGAGGCTCTGTATGTACTTAGATCTCTAGATTTTATTCATACAGCACAACTTTGAGCCCTGTTGATCTCTACTATTCTATTTTTTAAAGATTTCACATAAAGGAGAGATCAGACAATATTTTCTTTCCTGTGCGTGGCTTATTTTAACTAACATGATGTCCTCTGGGTTCAACCACATTGTAGTAAAGACAGGTTCTCTTTTCTCTCTCTCTCTCTCTCTTTCTTCTCCTATCTCTCTCTCACCAGATTTTTAAGGTGAGATTTCAGAATGGCTAGTGACCACTTAAGGGGGACCAACCTTATTCTAGTACAATTCTTTTAAAAATTTCCCTTAAAAGATAAATCTTGCTGTCTCCATTTTGCAAAGTAATAAAATAAGGATAAATATTTTAAAATAAAGTTTAAATAATTTTCCCAAGGGTTCAGAGTTATTTAATAAGTAGCTGAGGTAGAATTTGAATCCCAGTCTTTGTAAATGCAGATCTCACATTCTTCCTACTATGCCAAATATTGCAAAAAGCAATTGGTTTTCAAGAAAGAGTATTGTTGATAAAAACATACATAATGTAATAATGACAATAATAAAAACAGCCATAGCAACTTGGTGACGACTGCCTTACGCTTAAACATGCTTCTATGTGATAATGTGCCTCAAAGACTTAATTTGGTCAAATATTTTGACAATTCTCCTCCCCTGTTCTCATTTCTAGGTATTGTGGCATTTAAAGTGGGGTATGGGGCAGTCATCAAGAATTTTTCTCAAAATGACAAAAAAAATTTAAAAACACCCAAACAGATTATTTGCATGGGGAGTGCCAGCTGGGGAGAAAGGAACATATGCTTGCATTCAGGAAAAGTTTCCCAGGACGTAAAAAGAAACCATCTGCTTTTTCTTTTTGTTCTTGTTTAAGAACAGCTTGTGTTTGCAACTCACAATTTAAAACATGGTAATAACCTACAGGACTTTGTGAAGCATGAATCGTACTGCTTTTTTCTCATTTTCTCCTACGTATAATTTTTTTTCACTCTGTGTTTGCAGAAAGCAGAATGCAAAGAAGTTACTTGGAAGTTGCAACTTGATAATAAAATTCTTCTGATCACTGCCTGAGTCTGCTTTTATTTTGTGTTCTGGGCATTCAGTATCCTGCAATGAAACCCAGCCAATATGCATCAAGTGTGATGCTCATCTTAGCTATAAGAAACCCCTAGGCTGAGACTGTGGCTCTGTGCACCTCCCGCCTGTGCAACACGGAGCAGCATCCCTGCAACCCGGCTTTATCTACAGCAGCACCTGGTAGGGACTTGAAAATTGTTTTGGGAAAAAAATGTGGTTTTATATGTTTACTCTTCTCATTAGCATTCATCTCTGTGGCTTTGATGTGTGCTTTCTTTTCCTGCTGAAGTTTTCTTAATGATTCAGACTTCTCTACTCTAAGTGCAAATCAGTGCAGGAGGTTACTATTTGTAAAAGACAAAGATGGAGGGAAACAGATTGTCTTATGGAAAAGCCTGGAAGAAGATGTTAGTGGATAAGAACCAGATAATACTGCAAAGGGTTCACATTAATTTGCCTGGGTGAGAGCCTGGATCCTCCACTTATGAGCTCTGAGCCTCAGTTCTCAATTTGTAGTATGACGTTAATAATGGGACCCATCTGGGGTTGTTATGGAAGTTCAGTGAGTTAATTAGAAAGTGCTCAGGACTGTATTGTTTGTATTGTGGAAGAATATTTTTAAGGACTCCTAAATCTACCTACTAAATACCAATGGCATGTTCCTCACCTGTTATGATGGCCAGAAATGTCTCCAGATAATGTCCACTATTTCCTGGGAGTCAAAATTGCCTCCATGATCTAGTCCATCTGTAAAATCTAGAATATCTGTGATCCTAAGTCCTGACCAGGAGAAACCAGAAATATAAAGGCATCTTTAGATATCTCAGTGGAAAATGATTGTGTGTCTCACTGGTACATATGCTTCCAGGAACAAATTCAACTTTAATCTTTGAATGTATGCCCAGCAATGCAGATGAGCTAAGTTTATTTGAAAGAACTCATTACAAACTCATTAGGCACTCAATTTTCTGTCTCTTTGTAGGAATCTCCTTTAAATTAAGATACTATCTTCTTAATAAGTGGTGGACACAGTGGCTCAAGTATGGACACCACACTAGTAGATTATCTTTAGAACTGGGAGGTTCTGGAAAAAAATTCAAGGGTTACAACTATTTTTTGAATGATTTCAAAATATTTAATATTTTAATATTGCATCTTTGAAGTGGCTGTAGAGCCCTTATCAGTTTGTGGTTATTAGTATAGTTTTTATTAGCTTTCTAAAGGTTATTCTAAAGTTAATTGTCAGAGTTCCATTTCTCAAATATTTTAAATCATTTCTATTTATTTATAGCCTGCCAAGTATCTAATTGACTTTTCTGTTAAATTCAACAGATATTGATGCAAGATTTCATCTTCTTTTTTTTTTAAATCAAATGAATCATTATATGCAATGTAAACAGTACACACAATTATAGTCAAGATAGTGTGGTATCATCATACTTTAATTTCTCAGTTGAGAAGCACAGCAATGGTAGATGGAATATAAAACAGGAAATGTCAAAAAAGACATGGCTAAGCTTGGAAACAAACAGTGAAGGCGTCTCCTCACACCAGCTCCTGGTCAGGACATAGGCAGGTTCCTGCATGGGAGGTAAGAAACCAGAACCATGCCCACTGCATGGAAGATGATGCCAGCCTGGGAATATGCTTCAAAGGAAATAAAAGACATCCAGAGATTGCTGCCAGGGCATGGGACTCAGAAATCTGAAGACTTAGGGAAGTAGAGACTGAAGACTGGGCCTTGAAACCAAGAATTGAACAAAATTTTCCCTGACTCATGGCTGGATATGTCATACCCTGTTTGAATTCACAGGCCTGAAGTCTCAAATTGGTATTGAAAGACTGATGCTACAGAGGAGGGGCAAAACAAAAGTTGTGTGTGGTGTGTGTGTGTGTGTGTGTGTGTGTGTGTGTGTGTGTAACCACAGAGGGAAAGTGAGGAATATAAAAACAAGCCACCCCACTCAAAGTTTTAGTATGTATCTCCAGCAAGCACAGAGATGTTCAGTCAGAAGGTTTTAAAACTACAACAGAAGTTATCTGCTGCCAAGCATAGTGCAAAATAAATACTTAGAACAATTAGACTCCTGTGGAAAAACCTAACATAAGGCAATGACTCCTCTTTGAATGTGTAACATGAGTCATGGGCTCTTCATGTTGTTTTGCTGTCATGGAGTTTTGGGGTTTTTTTTAATAGTATGGTTAGGAAACTCAACAGAGGTAAGTAGAGAGACTATACCCACAAAGAAAATTAAGAAACTATAAAATAAAAAAGTAGCAATGAAATAAGAAAGGTGGAAATCCAGTAGAAATCTCAGAAATGAGAAGACATTCAGTAAATCATCTGAATTTAGAAGGGCATCATTAAACAAAAGGAATTAGTATTGCCAATATAATACTGAGAACTGACTGCCATATAGAATAAAGAGGTTTAGAACTATGAACAAACAGTGAGGTATGACAAAGACTGAGGGATCCTAACATATGGACATTAAAAAATAATTTTAAAATGTAAAATCATGATTGTCAGACAGATATATAATGAATGCATGCTACAGATTTAATTTAATTCATTATTTATGAGGAAATCTGTATAATGTTTCAACTGGTTTGGAGAAATCAAATTTGTATTTGAGAGGGACAAATTTATATTGAGTAAAAGAACACTGAAATTAATTGGCAAATGATTCACACATAAAAGACTTTTTCCATGAGTGGAAAGAGAATTGATCTTCCCTGGGTCATAATTTTCATGTCTATGGATAGGGGTTCTTTTGCATTGCTGTCAATATTTAAAACTTACCAAGTTGTAGTCAGGTGAAGGGTGAGGGAGAGCTAGACTTAGAAAGCCCAGAAGTGCATGCTCAGTGCTGGTGACAGGACCATGAGATTGACCAGAGATAATCCACTTTTGTGTATAATCTGTACACAGCCACACCTGTCCTTCCTACACATTCATGGCTGCTTTCCAGGGCATGAAGAACTTATATTGTTGCAACAGAGGCCATATGACCCACAAAGCCTGAAACATTCTCCAGCTATTCTCTGTAGAACAAGTTGCTACATTCTCATTTAAATGTCCCATCAAGGCACATTTCCTCCACCTGAAAAATAAAGTTTCAGAAAAAAATGTTAAAGAAGAAATATTTAAAGAAAAAAATGGACATTTTTTGTCTAGGATTAAAGCAAGACATGAGTTCTTAAACTGTTTCACTCCGAGCACAAGCAGATACATAAAACCATATTTACTCCAGATACACACAGAAAAACCATAGAACATTAACAGAAACAGGAAAAGACCTTGAGAGAAAGAAAAAAAATTAAGGAAAAGTGAAGGCAAAAAAGTGTTAAATCACAGAGAATAAATTCTAAATTAAAAGCACAATGAAAAACGTTTTACACGTGTTATCTGATCTAACCATAGTTATTCCAGAAGCAGGTTAAATTTGACTACCAACCCCTGCCAATGAAGAATTTGAGGTCAAATACACTCAGCTAGTAGGTGGTAGAGCTAACTGAAATTTGAACTCAGGTCTAGAAGCGGATATTTAAGTACTTTATGTACCTCTTTATTATAATAAAAGAACTGAGTTTTTAAAGGGGTAACACATGATCCTCAGTTGCAATATACAGAGGAGAAGTTAGCTAGCATATGTGGTTCCATGGAGATGTGACAGCAGAGATCCAGTACTTGCAAAGACTTTGGCAGGGAGGGGCCTAGGCAGATCCCAGGATTGGACAAATGTCAGAACATCTTGAGGATGGAAAGGGTGAGGAACTACGGAGATGGAGCTGAAGATTAGGTCAGGCTTTTCAGGCTTTGAGAAAGGTTTCATGCTATTCTACGAGCAACGAGAAGATGTGGAAGTCATAAAAAACCACAAGAGAACATGTAGCAATCTGATTTGCATTTTGAAAAGAACCTTTTGGCTGCAGTGTGAAGAATGGGTTGGAGTTGGGCCAGAATGAATGTAGGGAGACAATTAGAAAGCTGCTGATATGTAACAGCCAAGATTATTATACGCCCAAGTAATGACAAGAATCAAATAATGATAAGAACTTGTAGTATTCAGACTAGAAGTACTGGGGTACAGGACATGGGAGACATTTTTTCCATATGGAATCTTGGTCCTTTTTCCTGGATTGTTTTTTCATTTACATTCCTTGGTGTTTGGCCTCACTAGCTGCTAGTACAAATGTCTTTTGTTCTGGATGCCTGAATTCCCAGGGTGCTTGAACGTGATGCTGTGGTTGGTTCTCTTTTTGTTACTTCATACATGTCTGCTTTGTGTCTTTTATCTCTATCATAGCACTTTTCACTTTGAATTATATTATTCAGACCACTCCATCCTCACCTTTCCCAGGAAAGGGAATCAACTGCTTAAGACTGAAGACTTTGTCAAATTTACCTTTGTCTAAAAGTGCTGACCAAAAATAGCCACTCAACACAAGTTGTCGAATAAATGAATGAGATTCAATTATGTGGAACAGATAATTTCCTTTTGCCAATTTTAGCAGTTCTCTTCATTTTATATGTTTTTAGACTCTTGCTAGTTCCCAAGTGTCTTAGGAATTAAAAGCCTTCTGTAATAACCCAATCATTCATTTCAACCAATAATAACCTTAATACGGAATATATACACCATTGTGAATGTTTGGAGTAACACAGATTCTCTTGAATTATGTTATCATTATTACCTCAGCACCTCCAAGATAAATTAAATTGACTCTAACCCACAGTGTCTCTTGAAACATGATTTCTTCATTTTAACTTTTCTCCATGACTTGCTATCCAGGTGACTTCAACCTCTCTCTGAGCTTCAATTTCCTCATCTGTAAAATAGTGATGATATTTATCCACCTTGATCAGATTGATGAGATAACATGAAGTAGGTACTATTTTGGTATTTCCTAATTTTTATTGTTGTTGTCCTACCATGCTAACCTAACTGGTTAGGTCTCTTTTCAAATTTTCTTACTAATATTACTGAATCTCTTCTAATATTCACTCAAAGTTTGCTTTTTCTACATCTAGATAAAATGAAATCAGAAGACTTCCATCCCATAGCTCTTGAATATTTTGACTTCAAAGTGCCCCTACCCCAACTATTTTCTTAAGGGGCAACAATTCAAATTTCTCTCATTTTCCCATTCTACTCATTGGCTACCTCTGTTCTGCACTGCATGAAAATCTGCAGATGGTGTGGAACTCCTCCCTTCTCCATCTTGTTATCCATGGAAACTGGGCAGTACCAGCTTGGTGATGAGCCGGAAACAATAAACCTTTTATTCTAGGCATTGCTTTGTAGGGTTGGCATTTCTGAAATTAGGATACAGCAGATGTATTCATTATTCCCTCTTCATCTCTCCCCTCTTCCCCACTGGCTCTGGACTTTCTTTAATCGTTCACTTTGCATGAGTCTCTACTCTCCCAGTGTAATTTTAATAGGCTATTATTTTGAGTCCTAGGTGAGAATTTCTTGCATTCAAGTTCCCAGTAGCAATTTTGTGTGCCTTTGTTCCTTTCAATTGTCAGATGAAACACCTTTTAAGGTAAACATTTTAATAAAGAAATGCCTTTAGCCCAGGTGGCAATAGTAAGTGGAAATTAATGCATTAGCAGCCCTTGCCTTTGTTCGCAGGTCTCATGTGGAACATTATCTGGCTTTGTTTTCACAGTGTCATATTAAAGAGTTGGAAGAGCCCTTGCCCCCAAGTTAGAATCTGAGTGTCTTTTTATTCTGAATTCTTCTGGGATTTGTTTCCTGCCAACATTATCTCATAGATGTAGATGAGACAGAGGAAAAGGAACACTTTGTACATCTGATAAACACAAACATGGGATCAAGAAGACACTGCCAAATTTGCTAATTGAACTTGAAGTGTTTCTCAAATTATAATATGTACTCAAATCATTTAGTGACCTTGTTAAATATAGTTTCTGATCCAGTGGACCTGGGCCTCAGTTCTCCATATCCAGCTTATTTATAAGGAGCTCTCTGACATGTCAGTGCTGATGGACTTCAGCTCCACTGTAGCTATAAAGACTTCACCCCAGCCCCTTCAGTCCTCTTTGATTTCAACCACTCTTCTGGCCACTAAGGTCATGCTGATATGCAAACCAGATGTGGGAACTCTATTCATTTCCTCCTGTGGATGCTCCATCAAATTGCCAACATTTCTGGCTTATTCCAACAGAAATTTGCTACCTAACAATTTTAGGACCCCGAAGTATGAAACTAAAGTGTCATTAGGGCTGTTCCCCTCATGAGGCTCTAAGGGAGATTACACTTCTTGTCTCTTTTAACTTCTAGTGGCTGCCAGCATCATTCCAATCTCTGTCTGCTTTACATGTCCTTTTCCTTCACTCCACATCCTTATCTGTTATCTCTTATAAGGACAGTTGTCATTAGGTTTTGGGCTAATCCAGATATTCTAGAATAATGTCATCTCTAGATGTTAACTTCAGAAAAGACCCTTTGTCTAGTCAAGGTCACATTGACATGTTCTGAGTTCGGATGTAGACATATCTTTTGATAGGACAGGAACCATTTGGCTACATGACCTCCACAATGTTCCATTCAAACCAGAGATCTTGCAAATTCTAAATAGTAAAATCATTAGTTTTAATAGTGCTGCTAATGCAGAATGATGATGTCATTGTTCCCTTAGATATCAATGTCCAATGAAAATCTGTAGAGGATAATGTATTTATTGTGAATGTCTAAAGGGGAGACTGGAGATAACTAGACTGTATTAAGACAAGTATTAAATTCAAGGAACACAGTAAAGTAGGAAGCTAGAAATGAGAATAAAAGTCAAGGCAATGGAAGCCAAGATAACCCCAGAGAAACTGAGTTTGTGGCTCCTATCACACAAGCCAGCCTGAGTTTCCACTGACACTTTTCTAATCTTGTAGGACAGGTGGTTCAATGTGGGTGTCTTTCCAACATGGGGAGTTTGATGTAGTAGATCTGGGAGAGGGTCTGAGCTTCTGCATGTCTAATTAGTTCTCCTAGGTGATGTCAGCATTGCTCATCTTTGGACCACACTGGGAGCAATAAGGACTTCAGCTAGGTGTGCATTGGTAGAGAGGAAAACCATCTTGTTTGTAAGGAACTGCAGAGTTTGATGCAGCAGTTTGTCAGGTTTATATCAAATTTCAAGGCCAGTGCTTTCAGTCTTCTGACTTTACAAACGCAGAGAAATTAAAGCAGATACCTTAAAAGCAACTGAGGCCAATAGGAAAAGGAGACCAGGAACTACAGAAAAGGTTAGATCAAAAAGAATTAACCTAGAAGGTAACACACGCACAGGAAATTAATGTGAGTCAACTCCCTGTTTGGCTATCCTTATCTCAACCAGCAAAAACCCTTGATCCTTCCTATTATTGCTTATACTCTCTCTTCAACAAAATTAGAGATAACGGCAAAATAGTTTCTGCTGGGTATTGAAGGGGTGGGAGGGAGAGGTAGGGGGCGGAGAGGGTGGTAAGGGAGGGGGTGGGGGCAGGGGGGAGAAATGACCCAAGCCTTTTATGCACATACGAATAATAAAACAATAAAAAAAAACAATCGGTATCTTTGCATAAAATCTTCAAATTTATCAGTTTTGAAAATTATAAAATAAAAAAAACCCAACAGCTGTTGAATTATAGTTTAACCTCTGATGGGTGGGAAAATCTGACCCACTTATAAATTGAGCAGAACTGTTACTCCCTTTGATTAAAAGAGTAATTATGAAAAACATCAACAGTGATAAACTGAAGGAAAAAAGACCAGCAATTTAATGTTAAGTGTTAAACTGCTTGTATTTTGTTTTATGCAGCATCCCAAATGGTTAGCTATTCAGAACACACCATGTCAAGAAGGAAATGAGACATTCTAAGGGCTATTAACTACTCCACCAGAGATCCTGGAAGATCACTGCAGAGTTATTCAGTGTCGATGTTTATATAATTCTGGTGCAGAAGGGCAAATTTACCATGCTCAATGGTCCTCAAACTCACACTGGCGTGCATGAGTGTGGCTTAATGACCCATTTGCAGTAGACTATGGTGTTACCTTATAAAATAAATGGTGACAGGAGAGAGGACAGCATGGAGTAGTTGGTTTTTCAATACATTATGCATCTAAGGAATTTCTTTGTTAGTAGAATTTGGAATTACCATGATTTTGTCAGCTTATTTGTTGGATAACATAAAGTTAAACTAGTTATGGCAATTAACAATCTTCCATCAATCTGTGGTCATAACCTGTTGTGAGTTTAGATTAATGCATCCTACCCTGGGTGAATCCTTTGAACAATGGTAGATAATTCTTAAGTGGGTAAAGTGATAGAGCTTAAGCATCCTGAAAGAGCCCTGTTATCCCTTTGCACATATGATTGTGAGATCACAAAAACTATAAACACATATGTAATTGAGAGGTCCTGAGAGACATACCCTGAGCAGCTGCTGGAGATGCAGGGAATAAAGCAACTCTGTTTGCACAGTTTACTGTGCTAAAGTTAGAGAACTGCACCGCAATATTTCACTGTCATGGAGTAGACAATATGATATAATAGGCAGAAGAACCAACACTATAACACAATCAGATAATAAAGCATTGTTTCATAATGCTTAGAGCCATTTATAATGTTCCTGAAAAACCCTGCAAAACCATCTGACCCATAGCAAAGAGAATGCTTGTTCCCTGTGGAGTTCAGACGTGATCTAGCTTCAGGATATACAGTTCACTTGAGGCCTTTGAAAACTATATAGATGTTGAAGTGGAAAGTTGGAATGTATAAAAGGGATTGTGATTTTCTTTAAGGTTTACATTGGTTGATTCCAAGAAACCTTATTCTCTAAGCAAGAAAGAAATTAAAAAGAAAGATAAAGAGAAAAAGAGAAACTTATTAGCAAACCCAGTATGCCACTTGAAAAGATTAATATTAATAAAATACAAGTAGACAGGTGAGCCAAAGCATATGGCTCTGTTTACCTGAGCAGCTTACTTAAAGATGTCAATATTGAAGCTCTACTAATTCCACTTGATCAGTGGTGGCCTCCAGGAACTCTGGATTAAGAGGGAATGTGAGAGTGATTGTGAATCCTCTAGGATAGAACGCCATGGCTGATTACCAATGTCTGCCTTGAGCATGGAAAGGAAGTGGATGTAAGCTTTTTGTCATATCTTGCCATAATTTAAAGGAATTCTATTACTTGAAACTTTATTGAAAAAATTGCAAAGATTGATTTAGAATATACAAATCCACTCTATTAAAGGAGAACTCAGTATAATTTATTGGAAAAATGACAAATTACAATAAATATAAAATGCAGACCAAATGAAAAATAACAAAACCGATTGTTTTTTTTGGGTGGTGGTGGTGGTACTGCAGTGTGAACTCAAGGCTTCACACTCACAAGACAATCACTCTTTTACCTCCAGGTCTTTTTGCTGTGGTTATTTTGGAGATAGCGCCTAGGCCAGGCTGGACTGTGATCCTGTTTTACGCTTCCTGCTGTAGCTGGAATGACAGGTACTCATCTCCATGCCCAGGCTTTTCCATTCAGATGGAGTCTCACAAACTTTTTGCTCAGATTGGCAGTGATCTTCCCAATCTCAGCCTCCCCCATAGTTTGTGATGACAGGTGTGGGCCACTGTACAGCTGTTGGTCAAGATGGGGGGTCTCATGAACTCACTGCAGAGACTGGCCTTGACTGTAAACCTCTCAATTTTATCCTCCCAAGTAGGTAGGAGCCACCAGCACCTAGCTATTCTTAATATTAACAATGAATAAATCTCAGACTCTAATAAATCCTAAGTATAAAAATTTCATCATAGCAGTTTGTGAGTCACTGCCATAGCAATAGCACTGAGATGATGCTGAATGGTGTGGGTGGGCAAATACTGAGGTTGAGTGGGACCAGCCTAGCCAAGTGACTGCTCTTCCATATCAGTGACAATGATGTACATATGGGCCTCAGAAAATTCAACTTACTTATGAAACTTAGCCCACTCTTTGTGCTAGGCAGGATGACCCAAAGATATTAAACAGCTAGCTTTTGGGAATTTGTGCAATGTTATGTCACATAGCAAAGAGTACTTGCGCATTTTAAGATTCCGAGTCTCAAAAGTGGGAGATTGTCTTTGATTATCTAAGTGGGTCCAATCTAATCACGTGAGCCCTTAAAAGCAGTTGGAGGCAGAAAGCTGCAGCAGAAGTTGGGAGAATGAGAGGAAGTTGACCAGCAACTGATGGACAGGGCCACATGCAAGGCCTGCAAGGAAATATGGCATCCTCAAGGAGCAAATACCAGTCTAACTAATAGCCACCAAGGGATTGGGAACACAGTTCTATAAGGGCAAAGAACTGAGTTCATCCAACTGTCTGGATAAGCCTGAAAATGGAATCTCCCTCAAAGGCTGGCACAGTCTGGTCAAATCCTGATTTTGGTCTTGTGAAACCTAAGCTCAGGACTCATTCTGCCTTAAGACTTCTGACCTGTATAACTATGAGCAGTCAAAAGGTAGTGAGTCAAGTTGCTTTATTAGTAGCAATTTGTTAATGTACTTTGAAATTGAATATCTTATGGCTTTGAAAGCCAAGGTTTTATAATCGTGCACATGATGCATGGTAGATAAACCCTACTTCTTAGTGATGTAATGCAATACATTACATCACTCACGTCATGGCCAAGTGAAGGACAGTGGTCTCTCCCAGATGGCTCTCCTCAAAAGGTAAATACAAAGGGTAAGGCCACCCTGTCCAGCACTTGGGACTTCTAGTTGCTGCAAGGGAGAAGAGAGCGTATCTAGTCATGCAGGGACATTTAAGGGCAGGCCTGTAATGGTGGACAGCACTTCCTCTAGTATCTTATTGGCTGGGATCTAATAACATGAGTCCAACCCAACTCCATAGGACCCCAGATAACTTAGCTTTTCTGTATGCACAGGAACAAGAAATGTGATCGGAGAGCACTGAACCAACCCCTGACACAAATATATTCTTTTAGAGTATTCCATTACGAGGGAAGTAGAGCTTGATTTGAATAAGGGAATTGCTTTCCTCTAGTTTTTGGGAGTATTTTTCTATCACTCTGATAGTTTCCTCTTTGCTAATTCTTGAAAATGTCACAGAATATTCCTTGCCCTCTGCTATCCCAGCCATGTTTTGATTACTGCCGTTATCTCAGAGCTCTGTTCTGATAGAAGAGCACTCTTGGTTTCTTTGTCTACAATCGTTCCATATTTATTTTTAAATGCCAACCTTCCTGGGACTGGTGTTTTTCTTTTTTTTTCTGCCTCTCTGAACTGACCTTATGCTGTGCTGATGACTGATGATGGGTGACAAGTAACGAGGGGTTATACCTTTGACCCTTCACTTCCCGCTCTTCCTGCTTTTAATGTGAAGAGAACATTCTCTAGACTGGTGGGATATGAAACAACATCCAGTACTGCAAAAAAATCATCACTTGTGTGTTAGTTTCTCAGCCACTATTCTCTTGTCTTCTACTTTCCTGCTTCTGATGCAATTGCCTGGACTGTTTGTATTTAAATCTTTGTGCTTTTTAAGGGTAGTCTGCAGGAACACCAGAGGACCAGATTGTCTGATCTTGCCATTCTCTGAGACTTCAGTATGTTAATAGATTTAGCAGGTTCATTATCTGGTGTAGGGTTTCTTAACCTCACTACTAATGCCATTTGGGGCTAAATAAGTATTTGTTGTATACGTGGGAGGGAGGGTGAGGATACTGTAGGATATTTTGAAGTATCCCTGGAGTCCGCCTACTATGTCAACATCAGTCCTGAGTCATGGCCACAGACCATTTGGCAAATGTTTCATGGAGGGTACAAAATCATCACTGGGCTAGTGTAAATCTACCAAGCCCACTGGGCTTATTTAGTTCATTTGTCTGTAGATCACGGCTTTAAGTGTATCACCATTACCTCTTCAGGTCAGCCTGCTCAAAGCAGAGGACTTTTCTGGAAAGGATGAATTTCATGATGGCAAATATTTGTACTGTCTAAGAGTAAGTCCTAGCAGATTGGTACCCAACTTAGTCTTTTTTCCAACTTTAAAAAGCCTAATTAAACAAGCCAATTCAGCTGGAGGATTTATAGCTATTACTGATCACTTCCAACTCTGCTAGACTCACAGACAAGAAACTGAGCAAACAAATCCTTATCCTGCTCACAGGCTTGAGTTCTGAGAGGTCCTTCTGTGCCTGTCTCTGACAACGTGGTCCTCATACTCCTTAGCGTATAAGAGGATCTCAGATGGCACAGGAGAACCCTTAAATTTCATTAGTTATGTGTTTGCTTTAGTGATATATGGGGCAGGAACACAGCTAGTACTCCAAACTCATAATGCAAGTCCTCTTTAAAATGAATGTATACAAAAGTTGACTTTACTTAATGAAAATATTAGTTTTCAATTGTTATTATAATAAATCATCACAAATTTAGTAGCTTAAAATAATACAAATTTATTTATCTTGCAATTGCAGAGGTCAGAAGTCAAAAGTAGGCTTTACGAGCTAAAAAATCAAGGTATTGGCAGAGTTACATTCCTTCTGGAGGCCCTGGGGCATCAATTTTCTACCTTTTCCAGCCTCGAAATGATACACACATTCCTTGGCTCATGGCCACTTCTTCCATCTTCAAAATGGATTGCTCCACCTTTTACTCCAATAGTCATACTGCCTTTCTCTGCTTTTCTCTAAGAATCTTGGAGTTCCCAAATCTCTGGCTTGAGTGTGGCCTCAGAGAGGAGCTATGTTGGCCAGGCATCTTCCTCTCTAAATCATGGCCCTTTTCCTTTTCCATTTCTAAATATCCCCCAATGCATTTTACAGTGTCCTTAAATCCTTGATTTACACATTTTTTTTCAAATTTGTGCAATGTTAGACATTGTTTAAGAAGTCTCTTATTCCTGCTCTTCAGGGTGTTGAGTAATTCAATCCTGAAATGTTTGGGGCATGAATGGAGCCTTCAATCTCCAATTAATTAATCAGAATTTTAAGTATTTGCATTTTTCTCTCTCTCTCAACTCTGTACTCCTTTTTAAAAATATATATAGCTTTTTAGGCTTCACTCTGATAATGGCTTTTGGAAAAAAGCATGTTTTATAACTAGTTAATTTATGTTCTGATTTCATGGAGTTTAAAATAGGCAAAGGGCTCTGACTCTTTTATGAAACCAGATGGTAAAAGGATGGGAGGGCACTCTCAGCAAAGTGTAATGGTCAGTTAATTCCTTTTTCTGTATTATGATGCACTGGAGAGAAACCTTTTCATTTGGTGACCTTTTGCAGCTGTCAGGTCTCAATAATTTTTACCAATTTTGATATTTTCCAAAATCGCTGAGGACACTACAACACAAAGGGCTGTGAATATACACATAAAACTGGAGTCTTGGGAAGTGATTTAGGAGCATGGAAGGCAGGTTGAATCTTATGCCACTTAGAGGGATTATAGTGATGGGAGATAAAGTCAAGTTTGGAAATAAACAGTACTTTGTTTCTTTGCTTGGATTCATATGTAATCATTCTGACCAATTATTCTGCAAATTACAAAACCTTTAAAAGAAGAGCATGCAATATTTTTTTCTGTTTGTCAAAGGGGAACATGGTTTTAAAAAATAATTGGCAATCTCTGTTCTTGCTAGTGATCTTTGATTCCAATACCAGGCATGTATCAAGTCCTTGAATTTCAGGGGAAAGCAAGAAAAATTGTAGAACCATCCCCAAATCCTCTTCATGCTCTGCTGGCTTCTTTTTACCCCTTGTGAAGGATTTCATGTGGTGAAACATATTGAATTTTCCTTGATATAAAAATAAATGCAGAAATTAGTATGAGGAAGGCAACAAAAACATTGCATTTTTATGGTGCTCTAAATATTTTACAATTTTTTTATATCCTTGTAGAATGGCTCCATAGATCATTTTATAAAAATGACTTTCCTGGCAAATTTCAAGTCAAGTTGGGAAAGTGTCTTATTTTCTAAGTGATCATTTGTGTCTATACTACTCTTCTGTGTTAAACAGCCCTAGTAAAAAATGATACTACTCTTTTATACTAATAAATGTTATCTTTATTTGAGTAAGACATTAAAAAGAAATGAAACTGAAGGAGGCCTGCTGGCTGAAATATCATTTTTCTTCAAATAGTGACTTTTTGTTTTCAAGTGTAAGACATTATATCTTATACCTAAATCAGTTGTCAAGTGCCCTTGACACTTGAATTCCCTCAACATTAAAACCAAAAGACTAAACAAAATCAACCCTTCCCACCTCTTATTGTGAATTACTTTATAAAATAGGAAGGGGAGCTATGTTCTTTACTGGAAAGTGTATTCCCCATAGAGACTGGTAAACTCAGTTGTCCAACATTCAAATTGTCTTGGAGGAATTTCATACTTATCAACAACCCCTGTTGTAGATCGCCTGTAATAGTCTTGGAGTGGGTGTCATTTTATGGAGTAGGGGCAATGGGTAATTAAGTTCATTTATCCAGGGGCATTGAGCTTAAACCAATGGAAAAGAACTCAGAAGATATACTGGGTATCCCCAGTTGTCCTTTGCCTTTTACTCTGGTTCACTTTGTCTTTCACTTGTTCTTCTCTTTTTCCTTTCTCCATCATCACCCTGTGGAAGGACAGATCTTTGCTAGTCAATATATCAACAGGTTTGTGAAGACAGTTCTCAGGTCTGATGGTTTTGGGGATTGCTCTGTAGGAAAGCACAGACACACAAGTGATCTCTCAACCACAAACTACTGCTCCAGATGGAAACTATAGCCTGAGTCTACACCACATGAATGTGCCCCAAGTATCTTACCCAACAAAGCCTGTCTCTACTTTAATGGACAGTCACCTGGTCTTCAGGGACTCCTTGATGTTCAGCAGCAGAATGAATCTTGTGGCCTCTATTTGAGTCACTTAAATCCATTTTTGATACTCATTATACTTCCTTCATGTGTCCTGATCTTAGTTTGCAGATCTGCAATCTGTTATCCTTTCATTTCTGCATGATATTAGGAGTATGACTATAAAACAATAATGACATCTTTTCTCAAGTACAATTTAGTTCAATCTGATTTTCGTACTCATTTAAAAATTAATTTATCAACATCATACTTCATTCTTAGCTTTGATATATCATTTACAGTGTAGGCTTAGATATATCTTTCCCAAACTAGCTACTATTTCTGCTCCAAATGCATTTTAAAAATATTTACCTCCCATAACTAATTTGTTACTTATAGAAAATAAAGTGAATCAGCATGTACTAGTCTGCTGTGGATAAGTTAAAGCATACTTTAGGGCTCATTTACATCTGTATGACTTCAAACGTTGTTGTAATTTTTGTCATTTATATTTGTGATGATTTATGTTCTATTTCTCTTCTTCTACCAAAATGTGGTTCCCTCAGGAAAAGATCATAATATTTATCTGTGCACCTTTACTATTTAGGCATTCCATTAAGTGAATATCTAAAATAATATCTAAAATAAACATAAGCGCTTTCTCACATAGGATCCCCAAAGGTAGTGTTTATGCTGAGCTTTCTGTGTGCCAGATGCATTTTGCAGTGCTTTACTTGAAAACAAGCTAATTCATTTATCATCCAACAAACTTATGAGGCAGGATCTATGTCACTCCCACATACTGATGGATGCTATAGCTCAGAGGTGGCAGAGGATAGGAGGGATCTGGACCTTATCTGGTGAACTTCATTATTCCCAAACAAAGCTGGAATTGGCTTTTTATCCTTTGGTAGTGAGCTCAAGATGTGACTCAGTGGCATCACATACTCAGGGGGAAATTCACCCAGGGTATTTGCATAAAGTTTCAGGTACTTGCCATGGTGCCCCTTTTCCAAGTCTCAGGAGCATTTTGGGCTTTTCTCTTTGATAAAGTAAAGGGAACACACAGAATATATGTATCCGCTGTTTGTGTTTCTTATATACACACACTCAAGCAACAACCACTTTGACTATCCAGTCCATAATATCATTAAGATGTACATGAGTGGTTTGCCCTTGCAAAAGTTTCTATGTGGCACACAGAGAATGAATTGAGTTGCTTTTCTCAACGTGTTTTCCATGGGCCTACAGAGTGGTGAGATACCCATCCCTATCATCTTCTCCTTCAACATCCTTCTAGCTATGGACATTGGAACTTAAATAGAAACACAACATGAAGCCAAAGAAGGTGCCCAAGGCAGAAAGACTTAACTAAGTGTGGTAGTTTGGATAAGTGTTCCCCAATGGTCCAAGGCTTGGCCCTCATTGTGGCACTATTGGAAGGTGGTAGAATCTTTAGGATGTGGGGCCTAGTAGGAGGTCTGTAAGTCATTCAGTGTATGCCTTTGGAAGGAATAGAGGAACCCTAACCCCTTCTTCTTATTATTTTTTGCTTCCTTGTGACAACAGAGCAGTTTGTTCCATCATAGACTCCTGCCATATGTACTGTATGCAACAAAATCAACTCCAACCTCCCAAACAGTGAGTCAAAGTAAACCTTTACTCTTCTTAAGTTAATCAGCTCAAGTATTTTGCTATAGTGATAGACAGCTGACTAACTCATAAGGGTGTGCAGTATGCTTGCACTCAGTCATCTGTTTAAATCCACAACAAAATATTTAGTACTTGCTATATACCTGGTAGTCTTCTAGTGCTTATGAAATAGCAATGAAAAAAACAAAGTCCCATCTTTCATATGTCTCAGATTGCAGTGGGGAGACCCACAAAATAACCACAGAGCATAGACTCTGACATATTTGAAGAACAAGCTATCTTTCTGGCTCTTAATAGAAAGACATCTACAACTATGATTGGTGATGATGACAATGATCAGGCAGTCAGTGCTATCATATTCCTAACCATGTCTATTGGAGAAATGCAAACTATCTAAGAGACTTCTGAAGTTTAATATAGCGACTAAAAATACAAAAGCATCTCCAATTGCCTAGGTTGCCTTCACTGGGACCTTTCTAGGACATCCCATTCACACCTGAAATACCAAATTGATTCACATTAGTAATTTCCTCCTGTGTCTAGCAACAGATTTGGCTCATGGTAGCATAAATAAAGGAGTTTTGGATAAAGATTAATGTAAATTTTGGTTTACATCCTCTAGGCTAACAGTATTTTACAAAGGAGTACTACCTAGGGGTGCTTAATAGGTTTTTGTTGATTAAAGAAATTTTTTTCAAACCCCAGTAACCACAAAAAAAAAAATCATCCTCTCTGAAAAATTGTTTTGTTTTTAGCACTGGGATTAAACCCAGGGTCTTGCACATGCTAGGAGTAAGCTCTGTACCACTTGAGCCCATCCTTAGCCCTTTTACATTTTTTTTTTTTTTGAGATATGGTCTCAGTAAACTGACCAGGCTGGCCTCTAACTCGCCATCCTCCTGCCTTGGCCTTCCATGAAGGTTGGGATTACAGGTGTGAAGTATCTGTTGAATCTTGTCACCTGAAAAGCATAGAAGAAGATGATGATGCCAGCCAGAGAAGTGTGCTAGTCTCCTATGTCTCAATGTGGAATACAAGCAAAAGATAACAGGAAAACCCTTAATAAGGACCCACCACCATTTGTGATTGTCTCAAAATATGTCAAAATGTTTCCCTTACCACAACTTTTTCTGCATTTTTCTTATAAAATAAAACATTAAAAATCATTAAATGTTTTAAACAGCAGTGTGCAGTAGAAAAATAGCCTGGGTCCTTAGGCACAAACGATTTTCAGTTTTATACAGAGAAGTCTTTCCAATCGTGACACCCGGAAAATGAACGATTCTGAAAAGCAAATAGAACTGTGCTGTAGGGCTGCTGGAATTCGCCTTGGAACTTGTACCTGACCCAAACACTTTTATCAGGCCCAGAACAGTACACAAGTCAATAATAAAGCTGTGATTCAGTGGCCAATCCTAATCTAAATGACAGTGGCCTTAAAAACAAACAGCCCAATCAAAGTGACATTCATGCTACTTTGAAACAATAAATATTAGCTCTGTCACTGCTTAACTGCGTCTAAGTGCCATGTACTCTGACTGTCACCTCAGAAAACCTCTGAAGGAAGGAGAGAGAAACCAGGCTGCAGCCGGAGCGCCCAGTTGCTGGGAGCTTCAGGTTGCTCCTGCAGTTCCGCAGTGCCAGCGTGGATGGAGGAAATCATGGAGGAAATCCTGATTATTCCAACCTGATAGAGGATTTTTCATTTCCCCACCATTGCTTTGCTTATCTTGATCTATAAATTTAGGGGTGATGCATACCCTAAAAAGGAATACCTTGCTGAATTTTACACCTTTATCACAACCTCTTTTAATCTCTACTTCCCATGTGAGGGGAAAAATACTCTATTTTTCCTTGTTTTCTTAACTTCATTAAAGTCAATTACAAATACATGAGCAGAGTTAAACTTTAATCAGAGTTAGTGAAGTGACTTAGTTTACTTATGCGAATAAAATTAACATATAGAATTAAAAGGAAACAAAATTCATACGTGTATATTATATATAATTATGTGTAAATACCCTCACACACATCCTCACACACTCTCATACCCTCACACTCATACACTCACAAACTCACACTCACACACTCTCACACTCACACACCCACACTCAAACATATACACATTCACTTTATTTTTGCTGGACGTGGGTAACTATTATTCAACAAGTAAGACTTTAACAGTCTTAGACTGTAGCTTGTTTAGGATTTCCTGTTAATTTTTAACGGTTGTAAAGGAAGTACATAACCCATGTATTCCCTCATTTCTAAAATATGATGACAAAATATCTACTATAATTTAGAGATGTTAATTTCAATCTTGAAAACTGTAGTCTTTGTTACCCTAAGATTTTTTTCACTCATTATTCACTCATTTTTGTTTTTTTAAAATTTTTTTCTTTTATTCATATGTGCATGCAATGTTTGTGTCATTTCTACCCCCTTCCCCCTGCCCCCTCCCTTACCCCCACCCCCTCCCTCTGCCCCCCACCATCTCGATACCCAGCAGAAACTATTTTGCCCTTATCTCTAATTTTGTTGAAGAGAGACTATAAGCAATAATAGGAAGGAACAAGGGTTTTTGCTAGTTGAGATAAGGATAGCTATACAGGGAGTTGACTCACATTGATTTCTTGTGCGTGGGTGTTACCTTCTAGGTTAATTCTTTTTGATCTCACCTTTTCTCTAGTTCCTGGTCCCCTTCTCCTATTGGCCTCAGTTGCTTTAAAGTATCTGCATTAGTTTCTCTGTGTTGAGGGCAACAAATGCTGTCTATTTTTTTTGGGTGTCTTACCTATCCTCACCCCTCCCTTGTGTGCTCTCGCTTTATCATGGGATCAAAGTCCACATGTTTGCCCTTGATCTAATGTCCACATATGAGGGAGAACATATGATTTTTGGTCTTTGGGGCCAGGCTAACCTCACTCAAGAATGATGTTCTCCAATTCCATCCATTTACCAGCAAATGATAACATTTCGTTCTTCATGGCTGCATAGAATTCCATTGTGTATAGATACCACATTTTCTTGAGCCACTCGTCAGTAGTGGGGCATCTTGGCTGTTTCCATAACTTGGCTATTGTGAATAGTGCCACAATAAACATGGGTGTGCAGGTGCCTCTGGAGTAACCTGTGTCACAGTCTTTTGGGTATATCCCCAAGAGTGGTATTGCTGGATCAAATGGTAGATCAATGTCTAGCTTTTTAAGTAGCCTCCAAATTTTTTTCCAGAGTGGTTGTACTAGTTTACATTCCCAGCAGCAGTGTAAGAGGGTTCCTTTTCCCCGCATCCTCACCAACACCTGTTGTTGGTGGTGTTGCTAATGATGGCTATTCTAACAGGGGTGAGGTGGAATCTTAGTGTGGTTTTAATTTCCATTTCCTTTATTGCTAGAGATGGTGAGCATTTTTTCATGTGTTTTTTGGCCATTTGAATTTCTTCTTTTGAGAAAGTTCTGTTTAGTTCACTTGCCCATTTCTTTATTGGTTCATTAATTTTGGGAGAATTTAGTTTTTTGAGTTTTTATGTATTCTGGTTATCAGTCCTTTGTCTGATGTGTAGCTGGCAAATATTTTCTCCCACTCTGTGGGTGGTCACTTCAGTTTAGAGACCATTTCTTTTGTTGAGCAGAAGCTTTTTAGTTTTATATTCATTCATTTTTCTCATCATTTACTCCAGATAATATTTTATTTTTATTTATTAACTTTTTAGTAGAATTGGGGCTCAAACTCAGGGCCTCATACTTGCTAGGCATGTGCTCTGCTGCTTGAGGCCCAACCCTAACCCTTTCTTTGCTTTAGCTATTTTTCAGATACTATCTTGCATTTTTACCTAGGACTGGCCTAGGACTGTGATCTTCCTACTTGTGCCTCCTGTGTAGCTGCGATTACAGATGTGAATCAACATGCCCAGTTGTTAGTTGAGATGAGGTCTCACTGACTTTTTGCCCCGGTTAGTCTCAAGCTGTGATCCTCCCAATCTCTGCCTCCCTGGTGAGCCACCATGCCCAGCTCTACTTTAGATAATATTTTTAACTACTAGGGATGGAGAAAAGTCTGAATATATTGTCTGCTTTGCTGTTAGGATTTAGGGGAGAAGCAAACATGTAAGTACCTGGTTATATAATTAGGCAAGAGAAAATAAATTCCTAAAATAATATAAGCAATAACATACAGCATTGAACAAAAGCAACTAATTTTGATTGTCTTTGAGTAGTGGAAAATGATAGTCAAAGCAATTTGAAGTTCTTTTCCAGTGTGGAAAGAGCCCCCATTGTCCTGGCAACTGCCTCTGCAGTGCTTGTCACCTGCAGAAAGGATTTCAATTTCTCTGACTCCATTGCTTTGTTTAAAACAAAAAACCAAAATAAAAACAAAACTTAACCTGAGACATGTATCCACTAGATTTTGTTGCTGGAATCTTCTAACTTCTTTTAAACCCACAGTCCTAAGTGAAAAGCACAGCCACATGCATTTCACAGTAAACAAACACAGGTAATCACCAGAAGGTCCAGTGGCTGCATGGAGAAATGTGAAAGCCACTGGGGTGGTGGTGTTGACCTGGTGCCCCACCATGACCTTGTCTAACACCGTTTCTCCTATGTAGACATTGACTCAAGGCATTTGTTACAGGATGGATTTTATTGTCAGAAAACCTGTTATAAATCTATTTTGATAACTTACTTTATTTTATAGGGCAAGAAGAAAAATTGTACTTTGTCTTAAGATTAAATTCCCATGCATTTTAAGACTGAAAAAAATTAATATTCAGTAACGTATAGGTGTTGGTGTTTAAAAGTAAGACACGGTAATATGGGTGCTTGCCCCTTGCCCAAGTTTCATTACACTTTGTTATTTCCATCTGAATTTTTGTCAAGCAGCATAATCAGTCCTTATTTAAATGAACTGCTTGAACAAGATTTGATTTTAGACTGTTCTTAGAAAAAATAACCTTCACTGCGTCTGGAATCAGAAATGCATAGTAATGCAGGTTTGTACCCCAGATGGATGAGTATAGAGTAGCAGTGTGTGAGCCAATATCTAATCTTAATGTAAACCACAAAATCGAAGCTGATGACTTAAGTAATTCCTTTCTGACCCCAGGTCTCCTCTGACAGCCCACTCTTGGATGCCAAGCCACCATTTACAAAGACACCATTGGAAAAAGGATAGGTGCCTGTGTTTCAAACCAAGAATATCATTGCATATAAGGCTTTTCCAATAATGAGGCTTACTGCCAGTCCAAAGGACTTTATAATTATTAAATGATGTGGTTAATTTGGAAAGTAAACTAGATGGCAATGCTCAGAACAGGAGATTGTGGTAGGTGAAAATGGTGGCTACAAGATAGAAATGCTTATGTACAGACACAGTTGCTCATGTCTGTAATCCCAGCTATTTGTGAAGTAGAGATCAGGAGGATTGTGGCTTGAGGCAAGCCTGGGCAAATGTTCATGAAACCCAATAAAAGCTGCAGCTGGTGGTATGCACCTATCATTCCAGCTGAACAGGAAGTATAAATGGGAGGATCACGATCCAGGCTGGCCTGGGCATAAATGTGAGACCCTTTGCAAAAATAACCAAAGCAAAAAGTGCTGGAGGCTCAGGTGGTAGAGTGCCTGCCTAGTAATTATGAGACCCTGAATTCAAAACCCTGTGCTGACAAAACAAACAAACAAAGTGGCAATGTTTAGAAGGTCCAAGTTTCTCGGTCAAGTGGACAGATGCTGTTCAGGTGCTGTGTTCCTCATGACTACTGTCAGGTTACATGGTACAAAGGGTTATTTGCTATAGTTTTAAACTCTGAGTAATTGGCATGAGGCTCTGCCCTCCCTTAAGTCATCCAATGTCAAATTAAAGTCCAAGTATCAGATAACTTCAAAATACAGTTTTGTGATAATACAAGCACACATTATTTATAAGTAGCTTATAGAAAGAATAAAAAAACAAACTTTAAGGTCAGGAAGGGCAGTTAAGATGAAGAAAGAGTCAGAGTTTAGAGCTCACCATGGTCAGTTTTCTTTTGTGCAAATACTAAGTTGGTGAAAAGGTTTGGCTTTAGCTCAATGGTGTTAACTGTTAGCAACTGGGGATGTGGTGTTAATTAAACACACCCTTCTTACAGTCCTGGTGCTATTTTATCTCAAACAAACCAGTGCTGTAGTATTATCGTCCTCCTTAAAAGATGAGAAGTGGGGCTTTAGTGGTGTTAAGTAGCCGGAGTCATTCAAGTAGTAATGGGTAAAGACAAAAGTCAAACCTGGATCTTTCAACCCTGCTCATTTTGTTCAATTGGTAAGAGGCAATAGTTCAATTGCTATGATAGTGGTAGTTCTTTGGATAACTGTGAATAAGGTTCCTCAAGATAGATAAAAGTGTCTATCTCTTTTTAAATTCTCTTTAATTTTATTCATTGCCCTACTTAAGCAATATTGGGGAGAGGGTAGGAAATAGTTTCATATCAGAATATTCTTAGGGAAGAAATCCTACTATTGGAGACTTTAATAAACAAAATGCAGATTTTTTCCTGAAAATGGAATGCACCAGTGGAGTGAGAGTGAAGTCTGAGGCACAAATGTTATTGACATAGAAAGAAATTGCGGTGATTGTTTAGCAACTAAAAGAGCAGAACACCTTTAACTTGCCTCGAGAATATTCAATACCATCGTGGTTCCTGACTGCTGGTGTCCATTTCTGCTCTCTGCTCCCCTCTTTTTCACAGATAGCTGGGAGCACAATTTTTTTTGGAGAATTATTGGTGAAATTTTGTTGTAATAAAGATATTTTGATTTTCCTTACTCAAGTCGGGAATCCCATGACCAAAATTTGGACTCTTTAACTCTACTTATGCATATTGAGTCTTGAATGGACCCTAATAAGGATAGAGAAAAGAAATGATGGGGGTAATTCCTTCCAGAGCCCATGCCCAGCTGTAATGGCTGGTTAACACCTGTTGCCTAGAACGCTAGTCCACTAGTTGCTCCATTTTTACCTATTTCAAGCCAGGTTCTTTAGCTCATCAATGACTTTAATCATGTCCTATAATTACAATTCTATGATTAAATGACAACTGTATACAGCAGACAGTAAATGGAGCTCAAATGGCACCACTTCCAAGGAACATCCTTAACTAACCCCTCTGATCTACTCTCCCCAACACAGGCATTGTCACTTTGTGACTATTAGCTAATCTTTGTTAGCATTTCTAACCACCTGGCATTATTGTTTTGGTTTTGAATGTTTGTAGTATGTCTGAGCAGTTCGATCTCATAGAGTTTCCTGACAGGCATAGCAGAGCAGCAGATAGACCATTCTCCTTGCCTGGGAGAAGCAATAAGACAGACCGAGAGCAGGAAGAGCCTCATAGAGAGGAGTGCAGTGCAACTAGGCTCCATGGTCAAGTGGGCAAAGGCTGGGAGGGGGGGGCGGTTTAAAGGTGTCTGTAGGCAGCAAGGCAAAAAAAAAAAAGAGAGAGAGAGAAAGAAAAAGTCTAGATTGTTGCATTGCCCTCCAACTATTGCTTCAACACTAACTGAAGAAGTTTCCTTGCACACTTGTTTGTAGACTCAGATTTAGACTGATGGACAAGATCATGTGTTCCTCAAACAATGCAGAAATAAAAGTGGAGCCCTTTCCCCTAAGGTAGGCAATGGCAGCCATTCCCAAGGCAGTCCACGACACAGTGTTGATATAGGCATATACTTGGATACAGATGGACAGTCATAACCCTGGATGGAACTATGAAGAGCCACCTTTGAAAAATCAAACTAGCTAGCAACATAGGTACTATTCAGTATCAGTTTTATACATTAGGAAACAGTTTTCTTGAATTTGAGAAAATGAAACATGACAATCAGGTATCAATGTCAATTAGGAATAACATGTGTACTTTCTTTTTACATAAATGAATGGATTTTGGAATTTCAGAGCCAAATTGTATGCTACAATTAGGTCCACAAGGGTAAGTATTATTTTTATATGAGTGAGCTCTTTGTGAGGTGACTGAACTTCCATTGGCAAACTCATGAAAAATTAAGGATGCTTAGTGCTTGATTCTGGAAGTTAAAATTATTTATTAAAAGTTTATTAAAATTGTTTGTTAAAAGTTTATTCTCTGACCCATTTATAGTTAGAGGACTCTAAGCCAAAGCGAGTATTTAAAACCTCAAATAGATTTTTCTTTAATACTTTTGTTGTCAATTTTTCAGCTCAAAATCTTTCAGGTGAAATAATATAAACCTCAGGTGCATCTTGGGAAATACAAAAGTGCCTTTCTTTCAGTGGTAAAGTGCCAGATATTCAAAAGCTTCTCTAACACTTCCAGAGAGTCTATGACCGCCAGATGAAATTTTTGAAAGTATTAGAGGTAACAATGCAATTAGTTCAGTGTTTATTTGGTTAGGAATTTTGGGTTATTATTCAGTTTATTTTGGTCAGGAACAAATGCGATTGACTTCAGCTTCCAGGGTTCAGATTTTTTTTAGAAAAATCAAGAGATATATATAGCTATATATAGAGATATATAGCTACACTTAATTGGTTTGGGTGTATTACATAAAACCAAGACAGCAAGTGTGTAAGTGTACACATATATATAAGTAAATAAATGTTCCATTTTTAATGAGCTATATAATTTTATAACTGTCTAACAGTCATATAACATTCTAAAATCTATCTCTATTTTAATAACATAAAATTATGTTAGTTTATAGTATTACAGTTGTCAAAGTTCTAAAAGGACCCAGATTATATAGCCTATAAGATATGAAAATCAAGGTAAGATTGAAGAAGTATGAAATGTGTATTTTTTGTTTTTTATTGGGAGAAAATAGATTTAATGGATTTCCTCTTTCCCCTTCATAACCTAAAGGATAATAAGCATCAGCACAAGTTAGCCCAAGGGCCAATGGGGAAGTGACAGGAAAGAGAGAGTGATGGTTCATCACAGATTATGCAGAGACCTGGGGAAGATGACCTCGCAATGCAACAGAGAACACATCACTGACCTAATCTGGTGTACTGCTGAAAGAAGGAAAACTGTAATGACTAGACAGACCCAGACCTCCTTTGGAGTGGAGATGCAGGGCTACTTACGGAAGAAGGCATGTTTCAGACAACTGAGGGAGTTGGTAACTTGGCAGAACAAACTGAATGGATTCCATAGTATAGAATACTAGAATGGATTCTAGTATAGCTTCTAGAGGCCTAACTCTTTTGAAAGAGTGGTTGAGTTTAAAGCTCTTATGAAGAGTTATTATTTTAGTTTCCTCCTGAAGTTACATAGAAAATAAGATTCATAGTCCAGTCAATCTAGAAGACTTTCGGAGTGAAGTAGAAGGAGTTTATCATGGTGGTTAAGTCAGCAAAATGGGAACTACACGGAAATGTCAAAACTGATCACACAATGAGGAATCTGACTATGCTTTTTGAAGTCTGACTGATAAAAGATTTTAAGCTTTGTCCTCTGCTTCCTGTTGATCCAAGCTCGTAAGAAATTGTGGGTGCACTCTTTTGACACTGTCAGGACATTCAAACCTTGGCAACCCTGCTTGGCAAGCATACTCTCACTGTGGCCTCATCTTAGCCATAAGTTAAATCCAGGCCTGTCACCATCTCATGCTCTTTCAAACCTTGTGATATACTTGAGATGCTTTATCTAATCTCCCAGAAGCTCAACTATGTAAGTAATTAGCCTTTCCAACTTTCTTGCTGACATGCAGTCTTATCAGCTTTGATGTCTGAACCAATCTTTGATGGGAGTCAGTCCTGATTTTACAGGTTATTGTTGGAAAGGTTCTAATAAAATGAGTTGGCCTATCACCTGCATAGTCATTGTTGTATAGAACAATGTATCCGTGCAGAGTGTGTCTTTCAATAAATCTATTAATAAAGATCATGTTTGCATTTGTTAATATTGTAGGCTATACCAGAATATGGGCCATGAACTGATTCTTTTTTTTGTTTTCTTTCATCGCTTACATGCAAAGTGTTCAGTGTAGGTGGTGGGAGGATGAAGGTAACCTGCCCTAAAGGTGAAACCATGCCATCCTTTATGGGAAATGGAAATTAGATGGAAGGTCAGAATTTCTTTATGTGGAAGAAGAGGGAATTAGGATTCTTCAAAGTTTTAAAGGCATAATTTAAAAATTATATTTACTTTTTTTTGGCAGTACTTGGGTTTGAACTCAGGGCCTCACATTGGCTAAGTAGGTGCTCTACCACTTGAACCATTCTGTAATGGTTCAACATTGCTAGTTGAACCACAACTATGCTAGTTGTGGGCTCTGTAATTGAAGGAAGGTAAAGGCTGAGAAAGTAATGAAATTTATGATGTGGTTATTTGAATTAGCTTGAGACAGAAAGTTCTGGAAATCTAGGAGAGATAGAAGACAAGAGGAAATTGATTCAAGAGGATCCTTTGTTCTCCCTCATATGTGGACATTAGATCAAGGGCAAACACAACAATGGGATTGGACTTTGAGCACATGATAAAAGCGAGAGCACACAAGGGAGGGGTGAGGATAGGTAAGACACCTAAAAAATTAGCTAGCATTTGTTGCCCTTAACGCAGAGAAACTAAAGTAGATACCTTAAAAGCAACTGAGGCCAATAGAAAAAGGGCACCAGGAACTAGAGAAAAGGTGAGATCAAAAAGAATTAACCTAGAAGGTAACACCCATGCACAGGAAATTAATGTGAGTCAACTCACTGTATAGCTATCCTTATCTCAACCAGCAAAAACCCTTGTTCCTTCCTATTATTGCTTATACTCTCTCCACAACAAAATTAGAAATAAGGGCAAAATAGTTTCTGCTGGGTATTGAGGGGGTGGGGGGGAGAGGGAGGGGGTGGAGTGGGTGGCAAGGGAGAGGGTAGGGGCAGGGGGGAGAAATGACCCAAGCCTTGTATGCACATATGAATAATAAAAGAAAAAAAAAGAGGATCCTAAGTTGCAAAGGTGGAGCTAATTTGGAGGTGCCTACCAAGCAGGTGTTGAGTTTGGAGGTGCCTACCAGCAGGTGTTGAGCAAGTGACCCAAGAGAGATGCCTTGAAGGAGGCTGCTGCAGTTTTCAAGACCTGTTTCTTCCTGTCCAGCATCCTATTCTTCATCTAAAGGGAAGTGATTACTCATGCCAAGTAGCCAACTGGTTGACCAGAAGCAATGCTCATTCATGGAAGATGTCTCACTACAGGACTTCTACAAAAATATCTAGGTGATCCAAGAGGACCACTGAATGCACAAAATGGTGCTGAGGGTGAAATCCCAAATCTTCACTAAAGAAATGAAAGAAAATGTTGGTCTACTCTGAGCTAGGACAAGGCAGAGTGGACACTGCTGTTACAGCTGCACGAATAATTAAACCACGTTTGTAAGACACTGATGTTCTTAGTAGAGAAAGAGTTAGCAAAAAATGACAGTTTTTCAGAAAAAAGTTTTATTATAGCCTTAAGGAATATTGTGAAAAGTATAATTGAAGAATAAGATGACCAGGTTTTTTAGAGGTGACACTGTCTTTAGCAGGGCAGAAGGCTGGAATGTGCTGAAGAGAGGACTTTTAATAATCACAGCTTGAGGTAAACATGCAGATGGAGAAGCAGAGAGACATGTTGGTTAAAGAGGGTAGGAGTCAAGAAAGCAAGATGAGGAATGTAGATTCAATATGCCTGCCCAAAGGCATATCTAAGAGTTTACTATGAGTATTTGTGTGTCTTTGTAGAATCTGAGCCATTCTTCTAAGGACTGGGATCCTTTAGTGTATTCCATGAGCAGAAGGGATATTCTTGAGCTAAGCTCTCTTGATGAAGTGTGTAGCACACAGTTCTCTGAGTTACTTGTTAGGTATCCCATACATTTATTTCATATCTGAACTATTATACAAAAGTCTGCTTTTTAATTTATAAAAATAGATTCACCTCAACTTGAAAAAGTGTTATGGGGTACAAGTTATGGAAAGTACAGGAGGTCTGTTAGAAATGTGCGTGTATTGATGTCCAGAAAGATGCCCAGGCATGCATTCTAAATATTTACCAACGGTAGGGTAGGAAATTCTGAAGCCAGGTCAGTTAACATAATTCTATGCCATTCCAAATGGGTAAACATTTAGTGCAAGTCAAAGTAAACACAAAACTTCCATCTGGGCTCTTTTCAACCCAGGGTACATAAGAATTAAAAAAGAAAATGATAAATTACCCTGCCAAGGATAAGGTCACAAAAATCAGAAATTGTATAAGAAATATGATCTGCCATTAAGGAAAGTCAGAAGAACTTACTAAGGAAAATTTTCATCCTCATACAATTAGGAAGAACCTAAAAAAATGTTCAAAATGACATTATTCCATATTTGAAGTTCAAATACTGGTAAGCTAACATATGGGCCAAGAACTCAGGATAAGTATTACTATTGGGGTATGGAGAGGGAAGAGCAACTGGTAAGGCACAACAGGATTTTCCAAGATGCTAGTGAGCTTCTAGTTCTCCACATAGGAGGTGCTGACTATCCAAGTGCTTTTTAAAAAATTGAAAATGTATTCAGGTACATGATAATGACTTGTGCTAGTTTCTTTATGGTGCTTATACATCAATAAAATAGTTTATTTTTTAAAAAGAATCCATGCAAAAGGCATATTCAGATATACACAAATTAAGAAAATTTACTTCTCCAAGATTTACTTTGAAAGAACTCGTCAAGAATGTGCTTCAGGAGGAAGGAATTTGGATCCAGAAGAAAGGCATTAGATGCAAAAAGCAGCAGTGAACCTGAAAGGATGTCCAACATCATTGGTCATTAGGGAAACACACATCAACACCAGAGTCAAAATCAAAGCCACTGCACACCCACAAGGATGCCTATTATAAAAAGATGGCAGTAAATGTTAGTGAGGATGTGGAGAAATGGTGGGAATGTAAAATGGTGGAGTCAATTTGAAAACAGTTTGCCAGTTCCTCAAAAAGTTGAACACAAGTTGAGGCTTGGCTCAAATGGTAGAGTGCTGGCCTAGCAAGTGCAAAGTCCTGAGTCAAACCTCAATACCTCAAAAACAAAGTGAGGCACAAATTTGCCATGTGAGCCAGCAATTCCAGTCATAAGTACGTACCCCTAAGAACAAATATATATGACATATATATATATATAATATCTTACACACAAAAACTTGTATAAGAATGTTCATCACAGCACATTAATAATAGCAAAAAAATAAAACCAATCCAAATGTCCATAATCTGTTGAATGGATTAACAAAATCTAGTACATCTGTACAGTGACATATTTGGCAATAAGAAGGAAGGAACTATGGATTCATGATGGAAAATGAATGAACCTAGCAACATTAAATAAATGAAGGAAGCCACAAAAAGGCTTCCTGTTGAAAGATTCCACTTACATGAAATGTCCAGAATAGGCAAAACCATACAGATAAAAGTAACCTGGGTGCTGCCAAGGTCTGGGAGAAAAGAAAATGGGGAGTCAGTGCTAGTAGATACTTAGTTCCTTTTTACAGTAATGAATATTTTCTGCAATTAAATTGTGATGGTTGCACACTCTGTGAATATACTAAAACCACAAAATTGTATATTTAAAGGATTTTATGGGATGTGAATCACATTTCAATAAAAAATAAGGATTCTGATGAGAATACCCCAAACTGAACACTGTTGAACAAACAAGTTGGTAAAATGTAAGTATGAATAGCCAAGAAAACACTGGCTAATGGCTGGAGGCTAAAAGGCAGAAAGCATTAGCCACTACTCAGAAACCATTGACTGGGAGGACTAGATGGTTGGGAGCCTACCGATTATGAGTTGTAACTAGTTGATGAAGCTTTTTATGAAGAAGAATGTACAGTTGTATTAATCTTCATATGTTTGCTAAAGTTAGAAATCTTATGGTAGAAGTTACTGAAGGTCCCTCCTTATTTCTTCCTGTTATGCTAGCTTCCTAGGTTGAAGCATGTATGTTTTTCAAGCATATGTTAGAACTAGATGTTCATTGGGAATTTATTTCTGCTGCATTTTTGTTTCATTGCTCTTGGTCAATTCAGAGTTTCTTCTCTGAGGTGGCCACAGGAGATACGTGGAGGCAGCTGAAGAGATCTCCGGGTTGAGTTTTTGCTCTGCAATGCATATGTTCAGAAGGAAGGAAAGACAACTGGACCTTAATGCTGGACTTCTTTTTCCATGAAATGTAGAGAGAATGAGGTGACTAAGACACATGACTCTCTACTTGAATAACATCCTCTTTTCTTTACCCTCAAATAAACCATATAAGTTTGGGGGCTTTGCATAACATTATTTCCTAATCGTTCTGATGATGCTCCCCACTTTGCAAGAACGCATCCTGGCTTTATATGTATAAATTTCGACACTGCTTACTGGCTAATGTTTTAAGGCATTATGTACACGTGGGGCGTGTTTTATAAATTTAAAACATGGTGACATTTGAATAATATAACAATTAGGAAAAGTTTTGGCTGGCTTCTTGTTAGATCGTTTTATACTGTTTTTCTTTTTACCTTTTTTTAGCACAGCCCAAACAGTTGTACTAGGAGTTGGATAAAAGCTGAGTCTTCCATCAACTTCCTGTGCTGTGTGTTTGTATCCTCAGCATTAACTACTTTATAATCTCTTTGTATGAGCATTTCTAAGTCACTTGCCCATTTGATGAGTAGTTAGTTTAATTAAAACTATAAAATGTTGTCCATAAACTCACTCAACTGGGCATCCGTGAGTTTCAGTCAATTGCGTATGTGTCTCTCCATCCTGGCACCTCCTCTGTATAATGGGACCTGCAGTCTTTCTCCCCATACTTGGTCAATTGTAGGAGATACATGATCCATCTGATTAATGCACCCATTGAGGGTGTTGGTGTGTCTTTGCATTATTGGATGTTACTAATTTATTTCTTGCAAATTTTTTATATGTGAACATTTAAATACATTTTGCCCTGGACTCAATAATGTATACACATATCGAGCTCCAGCAGTGCTCCCTGGACAGGGAGAATCCAGCTGCTCTCACCTCCCTGATGGCTTCATGTGTGTGAGGTGCTAAAATAATTAAGATAATGAATTTAAGCATCTGTGGTCTCCAATAAGCACCTTTTCATCCTAAGTGCAAGATTTGCAACAGCCATTAAACAGGCACAGTAAAATCACATTTTATGAGTTTTAGTATTATTTCTGGGAATTCTTACATATTTTTATAGAAGATAGTAAATATATGACTTAATGGGTCATATATTCTCTGTTCCAATTACTCAATATAGTATTAATGCCATTTTAGACAATATTTAAAGAAATGAACTTTCCTGTCCCAATAAAACTTTATTTGCAAAATAGGCAATGAGTTAAATTTAGCACGCAGCCTACAGTGTTTGGACTTCTGCTCTATGACAATACGTGCAGTGAGACCGTCAAGCTCTGTGCATGGTGAGAAAGTGAGATGCACAGTCAGAAGTTAGTTTGACCCATAGGTCAAATTCTAAATCCTCATCTTTCCCTAGTATCATTTTACTTTATGATTTTCTCACATTTCATCCTATTTTTCATGACGTAGTGATGGGCTTATGGAGAGAGATTGACCTGGATCAATGCTGATTCTGTTTTATTCACTTAACACTTATTAAATACATACCATATTCCAGACATCAGATGTGGACACTTGGAGAACCTACTTAATCTGTACGTTGCCTCAGTTTCCTCACATGAGGATAAATTCAGTGAGGACAGAATCTGCTGTTATCACAGATATGAGGACAGTGTTCACAGCAGGCTCAAATACAAACCACATGCAAGTATTATATTTTATATACTATTGTAAAGATTAAGTAAAATAACATATATATGTGTTTATTTAACATAGCAAATAAACCACTCAAAAGTGTCACCTTCCTATCTTCCCAGAGAGATTTATTTCAAGAAATTTGACTGACATTCTTTTTCCATTTCCCCTAAGAGAGTAAATAAATAAATAGCCTTTTTACTCATACCGATATAGTTAATCGGTTTGGAAAAAAATGGTATCCACTCAAACAGATTTGAACAAAACTAGTTACCATCCAAGGGGTCACCTTTCCAAACCCGAAGCTGAAAATCTGTAATCTGCCTACAAAAGATCTCTGTGGTGCAGGAGAGGAGAAGCTGTACGTTTTTCTGCTGCCTCTGGAGGAAGATATATCAGCTGCAGGTATCAATTCAGTCATGGAGAATAATTTAATCATACTTGTAAATGACATTCGAACAAAAGGTCATCAGATCTATCAGGCCCTCATCAACATAGGAAAATTAGACCTGCTTTATTGACACTGGAAAGTGATGTAGTGCCTGACTCTGCCTGGGCTGGAAACTGGGAACTCAAGAAACTGTGGCTGAGCCAAACAGCTGAACAGCTGGAGCCCAGGTAAGGAAAACAGTGACTGTGTGGTCCATCCAGTTGCAAAATCCCACACTGCTGCAAGGGTTGGGGGCAGTTCTGTCTCCTTTAAAAAAATATAGAGCTAAATCAACATGTCACAAAGTGATAACATAAGCAGAGTCATTTCAGGAAACCAGAGATCTGGATCTTAGGCATAGAGAAAAAGTTAAAGAATTGTCAACATCTGTTATTTATTCAGGCAAAAGACACTTGCAGGGATGATGCATTCACTCTTAGGAGGGTAAATGAAAGTCTGCATTTATTGAAGGGGATGGGTACTGCAGGTGGGCACAGGGTTTGGATCTGGTCTCTATCACTTACAGCAGCATTATTGACATGTTCCTTTTTTTTCTAAATTTCAGTTTCCTCATCCATAAATAAATTTTGACCTATACAATATCCTCCAATTTATGCATTGCTGAGAAGGTTAAAGGAAAAAGTGTAGTGAAGAACAAAATATGTCATTCATTGTTTTCAAGGAGTAAGAAATCAGTATGTGTGAATTACCATTCATACTATTTGTTATTCAGATTACTAAGTAGTAGAAGCCAGCTTCTATAATTATTCCTAGTCTTTAATTGTATGATTCAACCAAAGAAATTGTCTTCAATATTAATTAGTTCTTATTTGTGATGCTAGAGCTACAACCCAGAGCATGGTGCCTACCACTGAGCTACGTCCCCCCACAAACTGGAACTTTGAGTTTTAAAGATAAATCACTGTGGATATTTTTTTTACGTTTATGCTATCATCAAATCTGCAGTCTTTACACACATTGAGATTATAGTTATGACTGTACAGAATGAAATAATTTACCTATTTGAATGACAAAAACAAAAGGGAAGTAGGTGTATTAGTTTTCCATTGCTGCATAACAAATTCTTAAAATAACACAAATGTAGGATCTTGTCATTTCCTTAGGTGGGGAGTTTGACATGGCTTTGCTGTTCTTCTGTCCAGGGGATCTTAGGGCTATCACCAGGGAGTTTGCCAAGGCTGTGATTTAAGCTAAGGTTTGGAATCCTTTTCCAAGCTCATAAAAAGAAGAGTGTATTCCACTATTTCATATTTTTTTGACTTTAACCATCCCTAAAAATTTCCATTTACTTAGGTGAGTCTACCCATGCTCAAGAAGAAGGTCTTACTCTGGGCATACGCCCCAAGCCACACACATCTGTGGGCACCTTGGAGGCTCACCTAGAAGTCTACCTAATCCAGATGGAGAATGAAAACTCCTTCAAATGACTGATACTTTGCAAAGTTACTAATGTGACAGTGGACTGATGGGTTTTCCCTGGTATAAAGTCATGGTCTTTAAACTTAGGTTTTTTTTTCTTCCTAAGGATGTGACTGCTCCTATACTACACCTACCTATATAAGGAGTAATGATGCATTCAAAACGCATGTGGGGATGTGTGTGTGAAAGAAATGGCCATAGTCATGACATAAGAAAATATCCCAGATAAGATCTGTTTTTCCTCATTACTTATGAACTGCTTTCAGCAATCTCATTGTTAACACGTGCAAAAAGAGCATCATTTGATCTCATCCAGAAATATAATTGGTCTAACTGAGTAGGAATTTCTCCAGTTGTGTGGTCTGATTCATTATGCCACAGAGTTCAAAACCCTATTCCTCCTCTCACTTTTCCTGTAGTTTGAAAGAAATCTATGCGTAACTGTATTCTGATTGTCTGAGCAGTAGCTTCAACTCAACCCCAGTCTGAATTATCGCCAAGCCTCCAGCCTGACATGTTGATCTATCTAGACTACTTGTAGAGGCTGCTTAATAGGAGACCCGATGATAACAGAACATAAGTCATGTCACTACTCCATACCCAGAAACTATGGAGTCTCAGCCAGTGTTTATCCAGAGCTTGTCAGATTTATCTTTTAGATTCTGGGGGAAAATGCATGAATGATATGAACACAGTGGAAAACTCTAAATGTCTGTGGTGTGCCATGGAAAGCTTCAGCCAATTACCCAGGATTCATTTGCAGTGGTTCAATTTTGTTCATTATTTCTTTGGAAGAGTTTCAACATTTTCAGGCATTTCTGGATATTTTCTCCTGAAATCTCTTTTCCAAACTTTTAGAGCATTAACTTGAGAGGTTGATGCTATTGCTAGCACAAAACACAGGATGCTCACTTGTGTACACACACACACACACACACACACACACACACACACACCACACAAACAAATCCTATATATTTTGAATGCATAGTAACCAAAGATGATAACATAAATGTTGCTAAAGTCATACAAAAATCTTTTTTCTTCAGCACACTTATCATAGATGTAAATGTATTTATTTGGTTCTTTGATTATTTTCCCTCTTGTCCACTATGCTCCATTAGGGCAGCACATTACTTGGTTTCCATTGTCATTTTATTTCCATTGTTTAAGACACTGACTACCACAGAATAACAGGTTAGAATTTATTTGTTGAATGATTAAATAGATGGAGGTATATGAATTCTCAAATGGATTATATATTCAAGATTCTCCTTATCATCTCATTACTTAACTTACAACATCATAAGAGTTACAATGTTATAAGTTATAATATTACAAGAGTTTGAGGTTAATTTCCTTAACCTCAAAACCAGTACATGATTATTGTATTGGAAATTGGTAAAAATCACAAGTCAACCTTTACTAATTATGCTGTGATTTTGAAGTAATTACTGCTAAAATTTGATATATACACATACTATTCCACCATTTCTGATCACACAACATTGGATGTGTATGCTATTTACCAACTTGCTCTTTCACTTGGTGTACTGAGAACATTTCCCTATGCCATGAACTATTGTCCTTTGATTCAATGGCTAATGATTATTTTGAATTCCATTGTAGGGGTAAAATAATAACTTATTTAACTGATTCTGTATTTTCATGCATATGAATCTTTCCCAAATTTTGGGACTCCTGAGATACTGTACCACATTTCCAGTGAGACGTATTTTTAGCTTATGACTCCTTTTGCAGTCTTGCACTGTATCTTCTTATGTACCCTCAGTTTTAGAATTTAAGAAAATGATATATTTATGAATTTAGTGCTCCCTTACCAGCTTATTAGTGTGATTAAACATTGGGTTGGGTAGGTCCATGTGTCAACTTGGTAAGGCTACAAGGCCCTAGTTATTCAAACAATCATCTAAATTTGTCAAGAAGGTATTTGCAGATCTGACAAAAGTCCATAATAAATTCCTTTTAAGTAGGACATTTTATCCTAAATAATATAGGTGGACCTGATTCAATCAAGTGAAAGAGCTTAGGAGCAGGGCTGAGGCTCCCTGAAGGACAAAATTCTGCCTGTCATGTAGCTCAACTTCAACCCACACCTAGGAATCTTAGCTCACTATTGCACTAGTCTCTGCACCTGCCCAGCCAGACTCCATAGTCGCCAGAGCAAACTCCCTGCAATTAAATCTCCCAATATGTATCTTTAACTGCTTCTACTTCTATGGTTGAACTACTAAAAAAATTTTTCATGTTTTCATTGTGTGAGTTGCCCACTTATTTCATTGATTACATTCCTACTGGGGTATACTTCTGTTTACTGCCACTGGCATGAATTCCTTCTTAGGTAACTTCTATTCTCATTTTTCCACATCCGCATCACCAGTTCCAAATACCTGGACTGGAGAGCCAGATGGTTTAGTCTTAGTCAGGTGTATATCCCTAGTCCCCTCCATAATAGCTAATGGGATCGTGCTGCTAAGACTGGCTGTGCAGAGCACGTCCATGTGAGGCCAGTTCAGGGAGGGGTGAGGTTGGGAATACTCTCCAGGAGAAGTCTCTTTGGTTTATGGGCTCTACAATATACTAAAGTTGAAATCTTGCGTTCAAGAATAGAACAACTATTCTTGTGAAATCTAGTCGTACTTTTCCATAACGTAAGAAGCTATTGTCATTAATAGCTTCCCACTTTCAAATGCATTCTGGAAGTAGACATCTGTCATTTCCTATTTGATGACACCATCTCACTCCCTTCAACAGTGCTCTGGATTTTCCTTGAGAGGGAGTTTTCTATATCTAGCCTTTTGGCTCAGTGAGATAGTGACACCTCCTTGCCCACAGTGGTTCAGAGTTGGATACATAAAGTGAGCAGTGGAGATGTTTGAGGAGACACTGCTTCTCTGCTCTGCAGAATCTAATAGGTGAGTCATTCTAAGTCTCTCCTGTGTGTGGAATGGGATGTGAGCTTTGACCCTACTCTGTTATTTAGTAACTATCAGGAGATGTTCTGTAATTTCCAAATAAGCCTCTGCTTGAGGATATAGTCTATGTTAAGACAGCAGAACAGAGGGATAGGGATGAGGAGAAGAATAATTTGCACTGTAATTTGAGTTGCTAGATCAAACTCACCTGAAGAGATCTATCTTGGACTTTTCTGTTACATGAAATAAAATCTTCCTTTTATAATGTAGTCGATTGTAGCTGGACTTTCCTCACATTATAATTAAATATTCCCTGTGGATACAATTCTTAATATTGATTTATGTGCCATTTCAATCTTAGCTGAATATCCTGTAGTTTTTAAAAAATATTACTCATTACACACTCCAAGTGAATACTTTATCATTTTTTTCTAATCTGAAAACTACACAATTCAAAACAAAGTGTTGGGTCTTTAAATGCAAGAGTCATGACACACTAGGAAGAAATAAATTCACCAGCAAAATTACCTGGAGGAAAATAAATATTTAAGAAGATTGTAAGAGAAAAAGAATAACTCTAAGAAAGTCAAAGCTTTTGTCACTTGGCCCGAGGACCTTTTATCTAGAAAGAATATGTAGGAGGTACTACATACATCATAACTGCTACACGGTAGTCAGGAGAGGTGAGAGAAATTTGAAAGTAAAGCTTTTTCTGGTAAGAAAACACAGAGATGTTGAAAAAAAATACTAGGAACTTGCATAAAGGAAGGTGAGAAGGCTTCTGTTTCACACAATAATTAAGGCTGTGGAGAACTGAGAATGAAGGGAAAGAAAGTCTACCTCATGCTCCAACCATGACCTGGAATCTTTCATCAATGTTTCTGCTGGAGAATGCAAAGAAAATATCTTAAATATGAGAACTGGCGAGAAGTGTGGAAGGTTGCATTTATGGTTGGATAACAATTCCTTGCATTTAAGAGACATTCCACATCCTTCACCCTTGTTGACATAGTATAAAATCTAGGGGGATGGATAGGAATTAAATAAATAGAAAAGGAAAAAGAAGTTAAGACAAAAACAAAAATACCTGATAATTTAGGATCCTGTCAGCCTGAAAAACTGCTGTTTCCATCCTATATGGATAGCTAGCATGTTAGGTCTTGCCACATCCCCATCACCAGTAATATGAGCAGTACTCCGAACAATATTGGTAATAACAGTACCTAACATGTTCTGAAAGCACCATAAAAAGTGTTACTAATTAAATTGTGTCTCCTCCTAAATTCATTTGTTGGAGTCTTAACCCTCAGCACCTCAGAATGCCATCTTATTTGGATATAGGGGTGTTTATATAGGCAAAAAACTAAGTAAGATCACATCATGGAGGGTGGGCCTTAATGCAATGTGACAGGTGTCATGAAAGGAGAAATTTGGAGACAGACATGTGCACAGAGAGCATGTCACATGGAGATGAAGGCAGAGATCTGGATGATGCTAATGAAGGCCAGAAAGCCACTTGAATCTAGGTGAGTGACACAGAACAGATTTCCTCTGGAAGTTCTCAGAAGGAACCAATCCTGCTGATGTCTTTCCTGGAACTTCAGCTTTGAGAACTGAGACAATACATTTCTGTTGCTTACAAGCTGAGTTTGTTGAACTTTGCTTAGATTATCCTAGAAAATGAATGACTGAGTAAGATATTAACACATAATTTTTATCAAATATTCCAAGATGCTTTTGGTGAGGTAGTTACTCTTATCTCATTTTGCAGGTGAGACAGAAAGAGACTGAAAAAGATGAAGGCTCAGGAGAAGGTGTGTGCATCTCCTAGATGGAGGTGGGGTAGATGCAGGGGTCAGGGGTGGGGATGTTCCTTATGTGTTAGCTTTGTGTCTGACAAAGCACAGGGTCAGCCTCATCCCAAGTAATAACATTGGGAAAAAGTTGTAGCTCTGTGATGCTCAATTTCATGATAGCACAGTTAACAAAACATTTTAATATTGGATTGCTAGGTTCCTACATAACCATGGTAAGTTTATTTTTAATATTCATATCAAATTCTATCAATTTACTTACTGTAATTTATTTGGTCATTCTGCCATTGCTAGACATTTATGTTCATTTTAATATTTTATGATGATCAACCAACCCCATGGATGGTGTCCAAATTATTGTTCTAATATTTTTGGCTGGAAATGTCTATTTCTTTATCATACAATAATGGTTTTGAATATTTCTACAATTATAAAACATACTGTTGAATTAGCTTATAAAAGACTAAAAGTGAACTCTTGATAGTCATGCAAAGGTGTAAATATTTCACAATACTCACCTGGCTCTGGGTTATAATTCACAGTTATTTTTAAACCTGATTAGCCAGGTTATAATTGCCTTGAATTTGATCATTTCTAATTAGTCTAGTTTAACAAGTATCTGAATTTTCCTCTTTCTCATTCTCTAGTTAGAAATGTAGATGATTTTAGCCTGTCAAAGACAAACCTCGTTTTAAATTCCAAAGTTAGTTATATAGAAAAATGCAACAGTGCTTAAATGAGATAATCCATCAGCTGATAAAATTGATGAAACTGAAGTCAAATTGAACCAGTATGCCAATTTAGTTAAAATACTTGTCCTAAGTAACATAAATGGATACAAGTGAAATGTATGTATCACAAATCAGATGACAATATTTAGTGTCCAATTGGAATTTCATAACACTAAGAAAAATAAGTTATATATAATATGTTTCAGAATTGCAATATAAAAATAAACACACATATCTCTTTTAAATTAGTCTAAACTGTTAAATTAAATATCTAAAATGTGAAATATCTAATTAGTGGGGAAAAGAAGTCCAGAGAGAACATTTTTTCTTGACTTCTAAGAAGCAGTTTGCACTTGGGAAGTTAAAAAGTTCATTGACTTGACCACATCCGAACTTCTCATCCATTACATTCGGCTTAAGAAGAAGAATAAATTGCATTTATTACTACTATGTTGTGAATCATCTGAGTGCACATGCCAAGAAGAAAGACCTTTCTTATCCTCTTACTAAGTGGCTACTTAGAGCTGGGGGTGGATGGGGTAAACCAAGGTAGGGGAAAGAGAAGGAGGTGTGAGTGTGTGAGAGGGAGAGAGAAACAGACAGACAGAGGTATGAAGGAGCAGGGGGGAAGGGTGCAAAGGAGAAAAAGGAGGAAGAGAACAGAAAAAGTAAAAAAAGAAAAGGCAAGAGAAGGAAGGGGACAAAAAGGGAAGTAAAGAATGAAGGAAGGAAGGGCAGGGAGAGAGAATGCAAAGCAGATACAGAGAAAGGAAAGGAGGGTTGAATTTGTGAAGGGGAGTGTTAGCAGAAAAGGCAAGAGGAAAGAAATAAATTTTTGGCTCAGAGATATGTGAAGATTGTTGGCACAAAAAAATCCAAGAAACTCCCTTGATATAAATATGCAAATATATTTAAAAGCCCAGTATTTTAACTGAATTGATAGTGCCTTATGGATTGAAATTAACTAAAACAATTGCATTCAAAGCAGATAACAATTTTGGTTAATTTTTTTGTAAACAAAACAAGGAATCTTTAAACAGTATCTTCACTCAACCAGGTTCAAAGCCAGGCCTTCCTCTGATTAGTCAATGCAATGCATCCATCCACTATGTACAGTGTTCATCGGCGACTGCTGAGAGAAAATGAAGGATTGCACCAAATGGACTTTGTGATATAGAGGCAGAGACCAAGACAGCCCTGGATCCTTTTAAAAGCATTTTGATGTTCATAACATTATTTAGTCTTGGATAGTTACTGTGCACACTTTAAGAAAGATTATCCTTAAAGATGCAACCCCCATGCTTGCTTTCCCTGCTGTGATAATGGAAAAACTGAAATGATTTGGTAAAATTTTCTAAGATGCATTCCCTTCCCTTCGGCGTGGCAACATGTGATTAGGCAGAAACAGAACAGGGAGATCTTCCTTCTGTCTGAGCAGCAGAGGCTGGAAGGGGAGGGCAGGGCAGCCTTAGCTCCTGGCTGCGATCAGCTTCAGCCCACACCAATAAAGCTTGTCTGGGCTGGTGTATTTATAGACTGCAGAAAGGGAGAGAGTGGATATAAATATTTGAATACCTTTTATTTAGTGGTGATGTCTATTCTAATGTTGGTTTTTGTCTTTTCCAGTAATTGGTGTGGATGCCCAGAAGAACTAAATTAATTGCATGAGCAAACTTATTATATTGCTTACGTTAGTTCTAGACCAAGTTGGGAAAATGTAATTGGGCTAGTGTATAAAGAAGCTATTTTCGTTCATTTCTTTCTTTCTTCTGTATATCCACCAACTTTTTTTTTTATCAAAGTGTTTTTGTATATGCTACTCCAGGGTCTTGGGCTGGGGGAGATCTGTTATCTGCTGATACACTAATTCTGTGAATTATCAACAACAGCCAAAGGTTATCTAGCACAGCAAGTGCTCATTCTGGCTTGTGAACTGGGGGCGTTGAAAACCCGGGAGGCTTCTGTCTGGGCTTACTCACAAACCTGTGATCAGTTGCAGGTCGGGTTGGTGGCTCACATGATCCTGGCTGGGCTCTCCTGAGTTGGGGTTTCATTGCCTGTTGGCTGGTCTGTGATGGTCTCACTGTGGACATCTTGACTTTCTTCTGTGTGTGGTCCTTCCTCCTCTCTTGCAAGCGCTTTTAATTCCAGTAAAGCCAGAGTTCTAAGGATGGGATTGCAAAGTCTTGACCCTAGGCTCAGACTGACCACCTATGGATTCTTCTGCATTACCCAAATCAAATGAAAAGTCAGCCTGGGCTTAAGGGATGAGCGACTAGACTCTTCTTGGAGGAGGTACAAAATAACTTTGTAAGGGCAAAGAGGAATAATTGGGCCATTTTTGCAATCGATTTTCTATAAAAGATAACTGAAAGGTAATACTGGAGGTCAAGAAAATACATAAACAAATAATATTAATCAATAGTGTTGATTAATTTCAGATATTGATTAATGCTCTGAAGAAAACAATGGTGCCATAGAATTATTGCATTCTGGAAGAGGTATGTAAAGACAACATTTAAATGAAGAAGATCCAACCATAGAAAATCTCTGGTAATAGCTTTCCAGACAGACAAAATGGGATGTGCAAGGATCCTGTGGCAGAAATGAACTTAATGATGAGTTTAAGGAAGAGAGATATAAACAGAACATTAGTCTCCACTCGTGTAATTTCTAGATTCTGACTGTAGTACAGATAGACTGTAGTAAGAGACATGGGACCGGGGGTAAGGAGGGAGAGATGACTTGGGGTTAGTTAATTTTCAACTTATCTTGTTCCAAATCAACCATGTTCACCAAGAATAAAATGAACATTTTCTCAGAGTAGAAAGAATTTTCATATTGAACATTTCCCTCAATTTTGACTGACACAGCAGAAATTAAAATTAGTTCAAAGAAGATTCTGAAGAGCTATAGATGTGATTCTAATATAGTGTCAATGACTCTAAATGATATATTGATAGACTTCAAATATATACTTATGTTAACTGTGCGTTTATTTCCTAAGTTCCGTTGAAGAACTTATGGTTTTCCATTTGCATTTAGGGAGATGGAGCTTGCTTTTAACACACATGTGGGAGAAAGCCACCAGTGGTGACTAACTCAATCTCCTTGGAGGTCAGGGTGGGGATGAGAATCCCAGCCTTCTAATCCTGCCTTGGGCTTTGCTGTGACCATTCCTGTGTCTCACTGTGAAACCACTTAAGAGCTGCCAGCCACCAGTCATCTCACTGACATACAACAGACACTTGAAATTCTGGTGATTGCAATGATTTTAGCAGCTGGATGTCAGAAAACAGTGGTGAGGAAGGACAAATATTTGACAATATCACACATTCACCAATACTTAAACAATTGCTAGTGCTCAGTCTAGAGGAATACAGTGGTTCTGGTCCCATTGCCTTGAGCAGTTACCACTGAGTGACCCATTGCTCTTGCCAGTCAGGGTGAGCACAAATGCAGTAGAAAAAGCGAATGGCACTTCAGTAGTATATGAACATGGACTTGACTTGGGCTTCTGTGATCATCCACAGGCCATAGGTTGAGACCTGCACCTTTTAGTTCTCTTCTGACTTGGCTCCCCTCGAAGCATTTATCTGTTCTTTGTTCCATTCTTTCAGATACAGATTCTCTGCCGTATCGGAATCAGTCAACTAGGTAAGTGATGTTAATCCGACATCCTTCATCCTGGGTAGCATGGACCCATTGTTAGAAAATGCTTGGTGTTCATGATTGAAATTGCTCTGATCCATGCCCTTGAGAGTTGGCCACTGAGCCAGCCTCCTTCTGCTGAGCTCACTGTGGATGTTGTTATTATTGTTGTTATTTTCTCAACACTCAGTGATACTACCAATCCTGTGAAGTTATCTCACCTTCTTCTCATCTTATTTAGTCATAAATAAGTGACTAATTTCTGCCTGTGGGACATTTTTAAAAGGTGATTACTTGTGGCTTTCTCAAAAGAAACATCTTTTCCTTCTTTTTCTTTGTCGATGAGATGCGACAAAGTCCTTGTTGGGATCAGAGCAGTGGTTCTCAACTCTGATAGCCCCTGGAAAATTGGATTTAACAAGTGCCAAGGAAGGCCCATTCCAGGCAGGGTAAATCAGACTTGTTGGATACCTGGGACTCTGTTGCCTTCCAGTCTTTCTAACCTCCCCAGGTTTTTCTAACTTTATAAGGTTGAGCTACTTTTGGTGTCACCATGAGGCTGTCACTAGAGGCTCAGAGCTGGTTCTCTTTTAGGGTGTTGTAAAGCTTTTGCCTAACCATTTAGGTATTTTATTAAATTTTTGTATCAATGTCTAAAGAGGGGGAGTGTTATTATTTGATAACCACATATATGCTTCAAAGATAGAAACTTAACACTAATGGATGACTAATAATCCAAAGGTAAATCTGATCTTGCTTCCTCTTCATTAAAAACATAACAAATTGAGTGTTATTGTAGAAGAAAAATACTGTGTACCATCATTTTTTGTTACTTCAAGAAACTGTTAGTTGGATGTTGCCATCCAGGTAAATGGATCTTTTCACTTTTCTTGGTCGGTGTGGGAATTGCTATCCTATGTTTAGAAATCCTCCAGTGGACCAGGAAACCTGACCTGAGTTCTCTTTAATCACCGGGCCTTCACCTGATATGGAGTCTCTGCACGGCCCACTGAACACCCCTGAAAGAGGCAGGTGCATTAGGAACTCCTAACCTGGAGACAGTCATGGTCCCCAGTGTCCCATGTGCAGGGTGCTGGTGGCAATGGAGTCCAGTCACATGTAGGTGGATGTCACTTCTGGGTTTCTATTTCTGAATACAGCTCCTGCTCAGGCTCTCCTTCTGGGGTCCAGTTCACTTTCCCAACTGGGCACTGCCAACTCCCCATGGACTCCTGAGATAAGAAATATCTTTTCTATCCATTCTTTTTCTGTTTTAATAAATGATGCAGTTTGCTATGCTTTGCATAAAGATAATAATAAAGAAGACTATCTTTAACTTAAGATTATCTATCTCTTCGTCATCCACCAATGTCACATCTCTGTGAAAGCAACAGGGAGTCAGGGTTGAGTTCTGCCCTCTCTTAAAAGACTTGGACATATGGGTCTCATTTCTCTATGTGACATCAACTGGCTGGACCTGAGAACAACTGCCCCTTTAGAAGGAGGTCCAAATGACTGCCTTCTCCTGTGTGGGATTCTTCTATTCCATCGCTCGCTTGGCTTCTGTGAGTGACTGAGTTTGTTGCTTTGGATATTTTTGTTCCAGAAAACATATTTTGAAACTTGTAAGAAAATATACAGTTTACAAAAGTAATTGAAATTACAAGTCTAGAGTAAAGAGAAAAAATATAAAATTGTGTAATAATGACAATATATATATATTTTAAAAAGCATTTATAAATTTCTTGCAAATTTGCTTGCCAAGGGCACTGGAAATCTCTGAGGATTAAATAATTTAGGGAAACATGACCAGTCATTACAAGTCCCACATCTAAAAGAGAAAGCTAAAAGTGTTTCATAGAGGAGCTGTAACTATTCTTGATACTAAGAGCAGATAAACATTTCTCAAATGGATTTATAAAAAGAGAAAAGAAAATGTGGAACATACCAGGAACTGTCCTCAACAATACCTTCACAATAAGCATGAGGACTGTTTCTAGAGCCTGTTCATTTAATCTCATAAGATACACCATATTCACTAAAGTGCCTTGGGGAGAGGATAGGTGATAAAATTTGGTAACTGAAATTTCAACCAATATGTTTTTTTAATTGTTTTATTTTATTCATATGTGCATACAATGTTTGGGTCATTTCTCCCCCCTTCCCCCACCTGCTCCCTTATCCCCCCCACCCATCCCTCTCCCCCCTAACCCCCTTGCTACCCGGCAGAAACTATTTTGCCCTTATCACTAGTTTTGTTGTAGAGAGAGTATAAGCAATAATAGGAAGGAACAAGGGTTTTTGCTGGTTGAGATAAGGATACCTATACAGGGAGTTGACTCGCATTGATTTCCTGTGCGTGCGTGTTACCTTCTAGGTTAATTCTTCTTGATCTAACCTTTTCTCTAGTTCCTGTTCCCCTTCTCCTATTGGCCTCAGTTGCTTTTAAGGTATCTGCTTTAGTTTCTCTGCATTGAGGGCAACAAATGCTATCTAGTTTTTTAGGTGTCTTACCTATCCTCACCCCTCCCTTGTGTGCTCTCGCTTTATCATGTGCTCAAAGTCCAATTCCCTTGTTGTGTTTGCCCTTGATCTAATGTCCACACATGAGGGAGAACATATGATTTTTGGTCTTTTGAGCCAGGCTAACCTCACTCAGAATGATGTTCTCCAATTCCATCCATTTACCAGTAAATGATAACATTTCGTTCTTCTTCATGGCTGCGTAAAATTCCATTGTGTATAGATACCACATTTTCTTAATCCATTCGTCAGTGGTGGGGCATCTTGGCTGTTTCCATAACTTGGCTATTGTGAATAGTGCCACAATAAACATGGGTGTGCAGGTGCCTCTGGAGTAACCTGTGTCACAGTCTTTTGGGTATATCCACAAGAGTGGGATTGCTGGATCAAATGGTAGATCAATGTCTAGCTTTTTAAGTAGCCTCCAAATTTTTTTCCAGAGTGGTTGTACTAGTTTACATTCCCAGCAGCAGTGTAAGAGGGTTCCTTTTTCCCTGCATCCTTGCCAACACCTATTGTTGGTGGTGTTGCTGACGATGGCTATTCTAACAGGGGTGAGGTGGAATCTTAGTGTGGTTTTAATTTGCATTTCCTGTATTGCTAGAGATGGTGAGCATTTTTTTATGTGTTTTTGGCCATTTGAATTTCTTCTTTTGAGAAAGTTCTGTTTAGTTCACTTGCCCATTTCTTTATTGGTTCATTAGTTTTGGGAGGATTTAGTTTTTTGAGTTCCCTATATATTCTGGTTATCAGTCCTTTGTCTGATGTGTAGCTGGCAAATATTTTCTCCCACTCTGTGGGTGTTCTCTTCAGTTTAGAGACCATTTCTTTTGATGAACAGAAGCTTTTTAGTTTTATGAAGTACCATTTATCTATGCTATCTCTTAGTTGCTGTGCTGCTGGGGTTCCATTGAGAAAGTTCTTACCTATACCTATTAATTCCAGAGTATTTCCTACTCTTTCCTGTATCAACTTTAGAGTTTGTGGTCTGATATTAAGATCCTTGATCCATTTTGAGTTAATCTTGGTATAGGGTGATATACATGGATCTAGTTTCAGTTTTTTGCAGACTGCTAACCAGTTTTCCCAGCAGTTTTTGTTGAAGAGGCTGCTATTTCTCCATCGTATATTTTTAGCTCCTTTGTCAAAGACAAGTTGGTTATAGTTGTGTGGCTTCATATCTGGGCCCTCTGTTCTGTTCCACTGGTCTTCATGTCTGTTTTTGTGCCAGTACCATGCTGTTTTTATTGTTATTGCTTTGTAATATAGTTTGAAGTCAGGTATTGTGATACCTCCTGCATTGATCTTTTGACTGAGTATTGCCTTGGCTATTCGTGGCCTCTTGTGTTTCCATATGATTTAACGGTAGATTTTTCAATCTCTTTAATGAATGTATCACGGGTATTCTAAAATACCTGTGATGATGGAAATCTGCCTGTGCTACCTGTTATCCACTCACCTTTCTTCTGTGGATAATGTACCATATTCCTCTAGAGGAGTGTCCCTTGACTCCCGTTGTTTGCTTTTTGTCTTGTTTTTCAGTGCTGGGATGCATATCTAGGCATTGCACTGTACCACTGACTAAGCCACATTCCCAGCCCCACCCCTTCACTCTTGGCCAACGGACTTTGGGTAAATTGACTCAAGTCTAGCCAATCAGAGTATCACATTCCCCTGGCATTATTTTAATGGGAGTTATTTTTCACAAACCTATGAAAAAGTGAGGGTTGTATATAAAAATTGCAACTGTTATTTTTGGGCTGTGATTACAAAGCAGGCTGGTTATCTGGGTTTAAGGGAATCTCTATTCAGTTATTCCCTTGAGTGGCTGGGATGTGTGAAGTTTGCATCCTACATTCCCACTGAACAATGATGCCTTTCAGCATTTGATAATGTTCCTACTAGGAACATGGGTGCTGGTTCAAATGCAGGAGACAGTGCTTTGGGTAAAGTTCAAAGGGATATAAAGAAGCAATGCACTCCTGCTAGCTCTCCCTGAGTGTGAGACCATGTCATATGTGGAGGAGGCCTTTGACTCACTCATTTCATTTTTCCCTGTGCTTTGACAATGTATTTGACTTACAATTAATAAAGTTTATGGGTCCTTTTCATGCTTCTCTAATTGAAAAGGAGTGCAATTAGATCTAATTGAGGTTGATCCCACAAATGTCACCCCAGATACTGCAGACATTATACACATGTCTTATTGTCCTCTTGAAAAACCCATATGTATGAAGTCATTTAATAAAAAAAGCTATGCACAGGAAGCTTTCAAAACAAAGTTGATGAACTAAAATGTGAGAGATTTCTTCCTTCTATGTGTTAAGTTTCCTGTTATGTTTGAATCTCTAGGACATGGCTTAATAAATGATTTTTTTAAATGGGGTTAGGAAAGGAGGGCAGGAAGAAAGAGAAAAAGAGTCTTATAATTTTTATCTTTCTCAGCATTTTCCCACAAGGTAATGAGACTGGGCTCTGGAAGATGTTTTATGCCTGGAGTATACAAGGTGTGTGTAAGGATTGATCTGTAGGTGGCCTCAGCTCCTACCAGTTATGTTGTTTATTAGAGAAATAATAAAAAAGCAGCATTACAATGATGCTTTTAAAATTACCTGTTCTTTGTAAAATGTGTTTCCTAAATTAGCTCAGAAGGAGTTTGCAAGAGCCTTAAGAATGTATTAATGGAAGGAAATTAGGCAGCAAAACAAGGACAATAATGGGCTTTTAAAACAGTCATCTTGTGTTTAATTGCAGACAACATTATCCATAGGAAACATTAAAATCTTGAACTGGCAAAAGCTTTGAGGTCTTATGGGGTGCTGAGGTATTTGTCAGCTACATAACTTCAGGGCGAGATAATGGTTTATTTTGTTATTTGCCAGGGAGGAACTTCACATGTATGTTGAGTTGTCTATGTCGATCAGGTCAAGTGGAAGAGAGTCTGACTTTTGCTTCACTTTTTGTTACACAGACAAAGAATGGAACTTTCCACCAGGCCATCTGAGAGGATTTGATTCCATTTTTTATTAACATTTGTGCCTGTTCTTATTTGAAAATACTTAGGTTCCACCCACTGGCATACACTGCCAGCTGGTTTGATTGTGAGAGTGACATGAAGGAATATGATTGGCAGAGTAGCAATCACTCAGCTCCACATTGGACCAATGACTTGGCTTTGTTAATAGTGACAGGTTATAGTATTTATCTTATATCTTTAGAGCAGATCAAAGACACAGCCAGTTTGAGTGTTTGGATAACAGTGAAATTATGTGTGAAATGAAGTTCTCAAATTAGGTATTTTTACACTGAAAACCTTAAAATTCTCTTTATAAAATGTATCTAAAGGGTACAATTTCAAGGATGATCCTAGGCATGAAAAGATATGTGTTAGCGAGAATCAGGAAAAAGTTAAATCCTGTTTTGCATATTTCTTTTTTTCCCCAATTTTTCCGCATAAGTAAGAATTATTTTATAATAGAAAAATATTTAAACCCACTATGCTTCTCCCTCAGTAGGTATGCTGGTGGAGGTAGAGATACTGTAAGACAATACTCTTTTCCCACGCTCAGATTCAAGTACCACTTGGGCCAATGATTCTAGCACAGCTCTCATAACAAGGACACTGGGGGGGAACATTGACCGAGCACCTACTGTGTGCTGTGTGCTCTGTATTTGTTATTTGTAACTATTAGAATGATGTGATAGGGTGTATTTTATTTCTTTCATAAAACTCTGAGACTTGGGCAGTAGGTAATTGGTCATTAGCAACCCACACTATTTTGTTCAGAATACTCTTTTCTGTCCTGGAGAAAGTGATTCTTTTCTGTCAAAATTGAAGTCTCATGATATACCAATAAACCATGGTTCATGCATTCAGTAATTGAGATTTTTATTCTCTGTACCATATTAAAATCTTCTGCTACATCTACTTTACAATAAATGACATATATTAGAAAATTTATATATTATCAAAAATACAATTGGATACTGAATTCTATCAGATAAGCTTTTGGTATTTATTGATATAATCACATCACTGTATTACTTTCTTTTCTGCTTACTTATATGCTGAATGGAAATGATATTGTCTAATATTGGGTGGTTTTCAAATCTGAATTAACATCTATTTATTCAATGTATTGTTTTAAAAATGTAATATGGATTCTCTTTGCTGATATTTTGTGATTTTTTAAATCAATATTCATGGAGTTGGTTTATGGGTTCTGTTTTCAGTGCCATCCTTGTCAACCTTAGGTATGTGTGCTACTGTGGTTTTGTGACAAGAATTTGGAAGACTTAATTCTAACTTTCCACTTTAGGACAATTTAAAAAGCTCATAAATTATCTGTTTCTTGAAAGACTAAATGAATTCATGCATGAAATTGTCTGGAACTTTATTGAGAAATAGATCTTTGACAACTTTCTCAATTTCTTCCTTGGTTTTGAGTCTATTTAAGTATTCTATCTTTTGTTGAGTCAATTTGCAGTAGAGCACTTTTATATTTATAGAAAATGGTCTATTCTATTCTTAAATTTATTCGCATAGATTTGACCAAATATTCTTTCTAGAATTTAAACAGTTCCATTTTCACATTTATAAGTTTGTATACTAATGTAGTTTATCTATTTTATTCAAAGAACCAATTATTTTATGTTTGTATAAATTCTATTTAAAAATTTTCCAATATGTTAATGTGCTCATATGTATTGACTATTCTTCTTTTTAAATTATTTTATGTGCTTATCAATTTCACCCTTTCTCTTCTCCAATAGTTATCTTATGCTTTTATATTTGTTAATTCTATTCTTGTGCTACCCTTTGCTCTTTCCTTGAGTTTTTTTCTTGTATTTTTATGTTGAATGTACAATTTATGCCCTTTTATTCTTTCTGATTTTGGTGAGAGAAATATGACTCTGGTTTTTCTTAGAACAAATTCTTTGGCATTTCACCACCCTTTTTACTCAGTTCTCAGTGTCAGGGTGCTGTGATGATCTAGCAATTTTATTTCTCATTTTCTCTGTAGTTTGAGAGTTATTCAGTATAAAGTGTTTTTTTTTTAATTCCAATGGTTGAGAGATTTGATTTCTTCCTTTGTTATATATTTCTAGGTGCTCCATTGTTGTCAGGAACTATGGACAATTACATGTGTAACATTTCTATTTCTCAGAATTTTGAATTTGTTTTGAGCCCAGCTTGTGATTAATATTTGTAACTAACCCATGTACATGTAAGAAAAAAACTAGATTTCATATCTATCTATAGAAACATTTCTATTCTACATATATGGAATGTATTATTCAAATTTGTGTATATTTAATCAGGTGACAGTGGCTCACACCTGTAATCACAGTCATTTATGGGGCTGAGAGCAAGAAGATCAGTGTTCAAGGCCAGACCAGGCAAATAATTCAACCAATAGCTGGGGACAGTGGTTGTGCATTTGTCGTCACAAGCTATAGGGGAGGCTAAGATCAGGAGATCCTGGATTCAGCTTAACCCTGGCAAACACTTTCTTGAAATCTCATCTCAACAGAAAACAGCTGGACGTGTTGGTGCATACCTGTCATCCAAACTATGGTAGGAAGATTAAGATAGGCAGTTGGTGAGCCAGGCTTGCTTGGGCAAAAAGCAAGACTTCATCTCCAAAACAACCATAGCAGAAAGAACTGGCGGTGTGGCTCACTCTGTGGAATGCCTGCCTCACAAGTATGAAGCCCCAAGTTCAAACCCCAGTACCACCAAAAAATTGTCTATATTCAACTTTTGTATCCTCATGATTTGTGAAGAAGGAATGATATGATATTTTTCCAACAACTGCAATGTACGTATAGCTTTCATGGTCTTGTTACATCTGGAGGTTTGTTATATATCCCACAGTGGGAATCTTATGTTTGATGATCGTGTGATGGTGTAAACGGTCCATGGGCACAGAATTAATAAAATTGGGTAACACTGGAAAGAAGTTCTTTCCTTTTGTTTGTCTTCACGTCTTCACTATGATAGAAGGATATCTCAAGTTGGTGATGCCAGAGTACTTCTAATACTTTGTTAACCCACTAATCCCATTTAGAGAAGGAACATCAGGCAGAATGTAGAGTTGTTCTAAGAGGCTTCTCTTTGCCCTAGCTTGTACACTGCCTATCCTTCTTCTCTCTCCTTTTTGTCACCAAACACTGCCTACTATGATCTGAATATTAAGGCTAACTTGTCTTCCAGTTTTCTACTGGATACCACCATCAAGGTCATGACAAGAAAGTGGAAAATCTTCAGTTAGGGGGTCTTTATTTCCTGGTTCCTTCTCTGCTGGGTAACTCTGAATGCAGCTGTGCATTCTGGGCTTTTAGTATTCCAGGCCCAGGTTAGCAATGTCCCCCATCTGCTGCTCTGTCTAGGGCACTGCACTATGCTGTCAGTTTCTTCATACTGGTTCCTATGAGTTTGAACCTTTCAAAATATTTCTGACAGTGGATGAATAGATAAAGAAATATGGCACATAAACACAATGGAGTATTATTCAGTCTTGATGAAGAAAGAAGGCATATGTCATTTGCAGGAAAATACATGGAACCAGAGATTATCATCCTAAGCAAAATAAGCCAGACTCAGAGAGACAAATAATTCCAGTATTCATTCACACATGGAGTTTAGACCTAAGAACAAACAAACAAATGGATATGAAAGGACCTTTGGGGTTTGGGACAATGGAAAATGGGAGGGATGCAAGAAAGGGTGACGTGTGGATACATATGTTCAAGGTACATTGTACACATATATGAAAATGCCATAATGAAACCTAGTATCAATTCAAAAATTCCTTCTATCTATTTCTTCTCAAGACCCTCAACAACTCCAGCCTCTGCGGACATTTACTGATTCTTTTTTAGGCAACAGTTACTTTTCATTTTTAGCAATAAGGATTGATTTTGTCTTTTTTGATAGTAATATGTAGCTGTTATTTAAAATGCACTTATTAAGGCCATGCTTTGTGACTCACATCTGTAATTCCAGCTACTCAGGAGTTGGAGACAGGAAGATCTTGGTCCCAGGTCTACCTGGGCAAATGTTAGGAGTCCCCCATCTTAAAAATAAGCTGGGTGTGATGGTTCACCACTGTAATTCCAGCTACTCAGGAGATAGAGGTAGGAGTTGTGATCTGAGGCTAGCCTGGGCAAAAGAGTGAGATCCTAGCTGAAAACAAAGTAAGGAAAAGGTGGGAAGCATGGCTCAAGAGGTAGAGTAGTTCTCTAAGCAAGCATATGGCCCTGATCAGGATCAAACTCAACAACAAAAAAGGCATTTTTAAAATTTTTGTATTCTGCCCCTGTGCACAAAGCTCTCCATATTGTGTCCTTTTAATAATGCTTGCTATAAAATATCGTTGTGTGAAATGTGTTAAAATTCCTTAGCTGACTCTGATTTCTCATTTGAAAAATTCGGATGCAATCCTAGCGAATGGCCTGTCAGGTGCAGCCCAGGGAATCCTGACTGGCATCCTGTTGACAAGTTAATCAGAACTAACTATTCCCCACTCACACTCTGACACATCAAGTTCTCATCTACAAGATCATGCATCATTTTAGAATTTCATATTCAGCTTTCTCAAACCTCTTTTCTTTAGTGCTTTTCCTTTCTGTCAACATCACAAGAGATTACACGTGTATAATGTAACTGTTGAAATCATAATACTCCATTTTTGAGTTTAAGAACATTCCACGTTGTTCAAAATCGCATATACATAAGACAAGGAAATGTCATTATTTTTATTTCACACAAAATCTTGAGAGCAACCAGAAAGCATAGTTTTCATTTATCTTTGGTTAAAGCTACTTTGAAATAAAAATAGTTTTGTTAAATTGAAAAAAAAGTAGCACAAACATATATCCCTAAATGAGAACTCTTGAGTGTACAAGTTTATTAAATAAAATTCTTAGAAAATCATGAAACATATCAGGTATCTTTTCAGGCTTGTTTACAAAAATTCTGTAAGTGAATTTCTAAGATCAAACTCAGTGTTCAGTCAGTGGGCTGGTGGATACATTATTTATCAGGTAATTCCCAAGAACAATCATAAAAGGCTGATCTGATAGTCATCCCACCCACTGTGTGGTTCCTACAGGTTTCCAAGTAAGTCACAGGCACTTGCCTGAAGATTAACCGTGATTTATTATAGGATGAAACTCCACCTTACACAAGCCCAGAAGAGGATGTAAGTGGCCGCGCTGTCCTGTAATCTTTGCCTTTGACTTTGTGTTCTGCTGTTATGGTATCCGTTTGGTTTTGCAAACTTAACACTTTTGATATTTCTTTCTCTTTCTTTTCTTAACAACAAAATGAGTAGTCTGAGTGGACTCTTTAAACCACGAGTTTCTTTGTGTATGCAAGGCGGTTGGGCAGCATGTATACCTATATGTAAAATAATCTTATCCAAACCTAAGAAACACAAATACAGAGAAGCTTTGATTGGCTCTCTAGATGAAGGATATGCCAAGAGATAATTGTATTTTGTTGTTCCTTTTGCTAACAGGGAAGAAAGAAAATCATACTAAATCCCCAAGCACCAAATTATTAGAATAAGTACAATTCAAGCCTTTGTTCTCCTATTTCTGAGTGCTTCTGTGAGTCACCTGATGGTCAGTCCTTTATGACAAATAGTCTGTTACAGATACCAGTTCAAAGAGAAAAGCAGAACAAGACAGATTTGCCATACTTTGGAGATGAATGTCCCCCAAAGACTCGTGTTAAAGGCTTGGTCCCCAGATGATGGTGCTAGTTATAGGTGATGGAAACTTGAGATGTAGGGCTAGTTGGAGCCAATGGGTCACTGGGGTCCTGCTTCCTTGGCCACCAAGAGTTGAGCAACTCTATATGTGCTACCCCTTTCCACCATGATGCTCTGCTTCACAATGGAGTCAAGTGGCCAAGCACCAAAACATCTGAAACCATAATTCAAAATAAGACTTCTGTCCTTTAAGTTGTTTGTTTAAAGACTTTGTCACAGCAATGAAAAGCTGACTACCATGCAAATATAGGTATTGTTATTTGTGAAGCCAAAAATGTAAAGTGACTTAGAAAGTTGATGAAAGTCTTGCAGAACTAGTATTATTTGATCAGACTGTGGAATAACTGTTGACTTTTTTGGCCAGGTCTGCTTCTTTCTGGAAGGGCCATGCATCACCAGCATTGTACGGAACGTGTTTCCAGTGTTGATGGGAGTGCATAGGCAGCGGAAGCCTCCCGGGGCAGCGAGGGCTCTGTGTACACTGCCATCAGGATGGATGTGATGCTCCTGCCTGCATATCCTCCGAACTTGTTTGCGAACCATTTGTAGAAGACGCTGCAGGCATCCTCCTCATCTCTCCTTCAGGTTCAGTTGCCATTTCCAACTCATCTCCCACTGAGAGTACTCCAACTGCAGGGTGCCTCCCTAATCTTTGTAAATTAAACTCTAGGCTGACCTGAGAGTCCCATGGATGACTGGAAAAAGTCATTAGCTATGCAGGGTAAGGGAGATCTACTGCCCCAAGAGCGACCCTTAACCAGAGGGAAATAGGGGTGAGAGGGCAAGTGCTTTGGCCTCTGCTTTGTTGATTAGATAACGTGGGAAGCACCACTTATACTTTTCAGAACTCCTCAAGGAATTCACCTGCTTTTCCCATGACAACATTACAGCAAATTCAGCATGATGCTGGGCTTTTATTTCTGGTTTATTTTCCCTGCATACTCTTGTCTCCTAGTTTCACCTTCCAAGTAAGCCATTTGCTTTCAAGCTCAAGTTCAGATTCTGATTTAGGAACCAAACTTAGATTCCACTTCAAGATATACACACCATCATTAGCCACTGGCATGAGAATTATATGGGAAGGAAAAGTGATGGATTACTGATAGAGGAGGAGGCTTTGAGTAGGAGCCATTAGCAAATAAGAAGGATTTCAAAGACATGTTATAGGACTTATATTTAATGATTGATAATGATTTTCTTTATAAAAATGTTGTTCTATATAACAATAGTTTTGTTATAGTTATTATTGTTAACCTAAATTAAAAGTTTTTGTGTTCTAGGTGCTGTGCTAAATACTTAAGATGTAAGGTGTAGATTGTTTATAGAATAACCACAGAAATTGGAACCTTCTTATCCACACTTTGGGTGTGCCCCTCCCACACTGATTCTGGAATTGTTGGTGTGATTTACTTTGCCAAGTGAGATGATATCACTTTCACATGTGGGTTCACTGTCTCCTGCTTCACTTAGGCTCCAAGATCACTGTGAGAAAGAACCTGAAATAGCCTGCTGGAGAATCTGTGTGAGGGAGAACCCAGACAGCAGAGAGAATCAGCGGCCCAATGGCAGATATGGCAGGGGACTTGTGAGATGAACTGATCCTAGATATACGGGAAATAATTAATGCTAACTGTTTGAAGTATGCAAAGCTTTAGGTAGTTCATTATTCATCAAGAGCTGACCAGTCCAGATGCACTACTTCATGTAGTCCTTGCAGTGTGTCGGTAAGGCTATTACCACCTCATTTTGCACATGGAGAATTGGGGTTTAGGGAGTTTGTTCCCCCAAAGTCACAAAGCTGGTAAAATAGCTTCAGCAATTTGAAAATGAGGTTTGCTTGATCCCAAAGGAAATGGTCTCCCTTTGGTCGTCATGTGGACCAAACATTTTTTAAAGAAGTCATGAATTAATTAATTCCAAAAACCTTTAGGGACCCACTTTATGTCAGGGACTGTGTAAAGTACTGGTGATGCACAAATGAATAAGGCACAGTCTCTACTTTCCAAGTAATCTCACACTTGATTAAGGGAAGCAGACTTGTGACAGATAAAGGCAATGTGACAAGGTAGCATGGACATTGATGGCACTCTGTTAAGACTGAGAACATGGGAGCAAATAGAATCTATTAACCTAGTGGAGTTTTGATGTTTGGCTTCACATAATTTTAAAATGGCTCTTTTTTTCTCAAGCTCTATTTCTGCTAAACATCTCAATTTTATATCTGGAGCTTAAACATGAAAAAGATCTAAACTTTTCACTAAATCTTATTTCAGATGTGTCTAGAAGTAATGACCCTCCTTGTACTCAACTACACATTCATGTTTTATATGCTGCTTGCATTTTAAATTCTAAGATCACCAAGTGTATGCAGTTCCAGCTTAAAAAACCATTGAGATTATAAACATGATCATTGTCAGAACTATTTCCTCTACCTTGATCAGCTCAGTTCACACAGCCATGGAGGTGTTTGTAACAGAGACTTGCAGTGTTTGGAGAACTCAGGGGTGTCTAGTTTATCATGGACTATTATTTAGCAGTTAAAAAACAGGGACAATATCTAAGATTACAACAGCGTGTATTGCTGAGTGGAAATACTAGGGAAGAATCATACACAGAGCAGGTACTATTTATATTAAAACACCAACCAAATATTACTTCTCACACTTGCTCAGAGACACATGGACACACACAAATGCTACACACACACACACACACACACACACACACACGGATTATTTACTCACTCTGCAGGGTGGGGCAGTGCTTACCACAATTAGATGTGTGTTTAATTACTCCATTAAGCTGTAAAATTCTTGAGTTCCTACCCGCTAGATGAAATCCTATACTAATGAAGTTCTGGAAGGGACTGCTTAGACATTGAGAGGAGAGGTGTACAAAGTCAGGTGAGAGAGGTTGGCAAAGATAAGATTTCCTTTTGACTTGTTTCTAAAAAATGTATGTGCAGTCTATTACTTTTTACCCAGGAAAGGAGAAGTTAGGAAATTGTCTTCTACCTTGAAAGCCTGCCTTTATCCATAGCTGGTAAGATTGTTAGTCTTCTTAACAAAACAGTCTTTGAGGCTTGAGGATTGGTTTGGAATTTAACCACCAGGGCATGACAGGGAATCTATGTGAAAACAGTCTGGAGTTCTAATAAGCCAACTTCAGAAATAAAACTTAATCTAAGGCTGGATGCTAGTTGTCCTTAAAGAATTGGGCAAGTAGCCTAATCTCTTTAAATAGCAGCTCATTCCCCTGTCTGTTCCTATACCTATGAACCTATTTTCAGCTCTGTCTAGTGCTGTATCTGTATGTCATGTCCTTCTATTTTGAGTATTTCTTCTTTGAAACAGTGTTGCATTGTTTTGGAAGAAGTCAGGGGGAATCTGCTCTAGTGCCATCACCTGGTGCTGGATGTCTCGGATGCCCACCCATTATGTGAGCTCCGGCTCTGTGAGTGGGCGGGGATGGAGAAACACATACAATCTCTACCCACAGGGAGCTGCACTCTAGGCTGGCAACACAAAAGCCACATGCACACACAGAGCAGCAGGGACAAGCTCCATCAGGGAGTGAGGGTCCAACCACTCAGCTGAGTGATCAGTGGACAGTTCCAGGGAAATGACACTAAGTTAAGTCCTGAAAGAAGAGCAACAGTGTCCAGGGGATGACATGTGGACAGTTACTTCAGGCAAGAGGGACAGCCTGTGTGGGAAGTCTGAGGGACAATGAAAGAACTGGTCTGATCTTGGGACAGAAAGGAAACCAGTATGACTAGACCAGGCAGTGAAAAGTTCTTCTGTGAAAAGTCAGCTAATGAGTGTAATTATGGGCTATGAGGTCTCTATTGCAGCTACTCACCTCTGTAACTATCACATATAAGCAGCCATGGGAAACATTTAAATGAATGCTGGTGACTGCATTTCATTAAAACTTTCTTTGCAAGAAGAAGCAATGGGCTGGATTTGCCCATAGTCTACCAAATCCCTAGATTAGCATGGAAGGAACAAAAGGCTGTGTGGGTCCACACTGGGTGAGTCACCAGGGTGTTCAGGGTCTTAGACTTGGAACGTGTGTGGTAGAACTGTCAGGGTAGGTTCCTGGTCAGGTCAATGGAGATGGAGTGTTCCCTGACACCAGCTTTACAGCCTTTGTTTTCACATTATCTACCTGCTTGAAGACTGCAAAGGATTAAATAAGACAACATATGGGCTTGTTACATAACTGGCACAGTCAATTGTCTCTGTTCCCTTCTATCTCACGTGGAGCGTCTGTTAGGTCATGAAATATAACATGGCCTTATGCTGCAGAGTGTGTTTAGGGACTGTCAGAGGGTTTCCACCCCTAAGCCTTTTGAGAACGTCTCTAAAACTCACATGTGGACCTGCTGATCTCTTGTTGATGAGAGGAGGACTCCAGCTACACATTGAATCTTTCATTAGCTCCAGAGAAATGATGTGTTTTTTAATTGCATAGCACAGGTTTAATTTAATATCTTTACCTATGTTAATATAGTGATTTTAAAAAGCTGAACTTGGTTTTTAATTAGCTGAGAGCAAAGGTCACTTTATAATCTATGTCAAACATTATTGTTTGTCATTGGCAAGACTGAGGAAAAACATCCTACCAGCTAATATCGTTATAATGGTTACTTCTGTTTCAACATTTGGGGCCATCTGTGGAACAGGTAAATGAAATTGGAGGGGATTTTAAAATACAGCATAGAGAAAAATTGTTTTTTTTCCATAGGTATTTACAATTTCTGATTATATATCTCAGGGTGTGTGTGTGTGTGTGCATGTGAAAGGCTTTCACCATGCTTACTAATGACTTACTTAAATAACTGCAGCAAGTTGAGTGGGCATTACAGCTCATGCCTATAATCCTAGCTACCAGAGAGGCTGAGATCAAGAGGACTGAAGTAAAGGCTAGCTTGGGAAGTGGGGGAGTTCTGAATCCCAAATCAACCAATGGCTGGGTGTGGTGGCACATACCCATCATCCCAACTATGGCAAAAAGTATGAAATAGGAGGAGCTCAGTCCAGGCAGGCTTAGCAAAAAGCAAGACCGTATCTCTAAAATAACCAGAGCAAAAAAGGATGGAGGCATGGTTCAAGTGGTACAGAATCTTCCTAGTAAGTGCAGTCTTGAGTTTAAACCACAATACCACAAAAACAAAGCAAAAAGAAACAAAAAAAACCGAACACCTGCAAGCAGACTTGCAGGTGTCTAAAACCAGAAAACAAATATAATTATTTAAGAAGGGGTCCATCTAGCCTCCAACACACGATCTGCCTCCCTCAGCCTCCTTGGGCTGGAATAACAGGTGTGGCCACCACGCCCAGCCAGGAATTTTATTTCTAATCTCGTTCTCTAGGTGTCATAACCCAGGACCATGCACATATAGGGAGCAAGAGGAGAGACCTGCTAACAGAGAACAATGTTGCCAACAGTGTGCAATACCCAGACCCCCACAACCACTTCAGTTCTCCGCAGCTCATGCCCTGCCACATGCTAATAGTTTCTTCTCCTTATGAGCTGTCTTCAGGATGAAACCTGGGATTACATGTGCAAGGAGAAGAGTGATATTTAGAAAAGGATTCGAGTGCTTCATGATTGAAATCCAACTAACGTACACGTACTGTTTGATTGGATGATCAGACAAGACTTGAGCTTATGCACACAGCCTTCTTCAACCGTTTCAGCACTGATGTCTGCTCCAAGTGGTTTTTTTCAAAGCCAGTAAATTAATTTGGGTGTTTTTTTTAGAAATAAAGATTTCAGGACCCTGTGCTCTGAGATTCCAGTTCTCTAAAATAGGGTCTCAGAATCTGAATCAACCTTGGGTGATTTTCATAAAGATGACTTATATGCTGTGCTCTGAGAAACCCTCTAAACAGTGAGCTGATTCTCAAAAATGGAAGCTTTATTATAGCCAACTTACAGTTATTTGTCTTTTTTTCTTTTCTCCTAATGATCAAAACATTTAAATATGTACCCATGTATGGCAACCTGTGGATTTTCAAGAGATAGACTCAAGTAATTTTTCTCGCCAATTCACAGGTTCTTTTTTAGCATTAATTGGCCAAGGAGAGAGAGTCCACATGGCCATCTTGGTCTAATTGCCACCCACTGCTGACTCCTTCTACCTCAGAACAGGTGTAGAAACCATAAAACATCCCTCTGGGTTACTTTTGGCATTTTGCAATTGATTGTTTTAGAGGCCAAACTGTTATGTGAAAAATTTAACTTGTCATTCTGTCAGAAAGCTCTTAGGAAGATATTTGACATTTTAAAAATAATTTAAGTAAATAATCTAGGAGATGGCACACATGTTTTGTTGGCTCTTTTGAATGTGCATGTTCTGAAAGGAAATAATTTTCAATGGAGATTAAGCAAATATCTCCACATATCATCCCAGGAAGCTTGGATCCAAACAGGGATTTTATGAGTACTGGAGATTATGTCTATGCTGAACTAATTTGAGAGTCTGCATTTTGTTGTGAAGTAGAAGAGATCATTAGATTTTTTTTTATTGAAAATGCTCATGTCTGGAACTGTACACGTGCTATTGACCACACGAAAAAAAAATCACACTGAATAAAAAATTCTGGGTGGAAATGAAAATGGTAACCAATACCAAAAGCTACCCTGGTTTTGGTCCTGTGGCTACCATTGCTATGACCAATCTCCTATCTCATTTAATCTTTGGCAGGCCTCCTTATAATTATGTGTGGGGATGGAAACCAAGTCTTAGAATATTAAATTGAATTCTTTACAATGAAAGGGTGGAGTTTACCTCCCCATCTCACCTTGTTAGTCGTGATACTACATTGATTCAGCCTTTTCATTTGTTGGCTTCCTTCCTTACTGCTTACAGTCAAGGAAGTGTATGGAATTCAAACCTTACTGAAGAGCAATTTTCATCTGAAAAAAAAAATCTGAGCACAGTAAACCATTTTGATTGCATACAGAGGGAATGATGTGAAGTGTAAATGCTTCATGAATTTCCATGAATGTAAGAAGTATTCAAAACAATAGCAAAATAATTGTGTCAGATTAATAAGGGAACATCTAGTATCAGTTTCTGCTCTGAGTCTGTTTATCCACTTGACATTCAACCACAGCCACACAAAAACTGGCTTAATTGGAGGTGGCTGGTGGTGCAGGCAGTAGGGATTTTCAAAGGTCATCAACTTGATCCCAAGCTGGTCATCGATATGAGTTACTTTGACAGTTGGAGTCAACTTACCCTGCCTCTTCTTCTCCCTTGGGGCATTTGTTTAATATATGTTTGCAAGTATTTATGGACAAACTTACAGGCAAGTATGAGCAGGGACAAAGGTCACACTCAGACAGGTATCTGAAAACTTAATTCTGACTGCTACTTAAATTTTTCTTAAGAACAAAGAACACAAAGCTGATCTTTGGAGTCAAAGAGATTAAATTAAAAAGAGGTTCTGCTTCTAATTTCCCAGAGGTGCTGAATCGACATGTTCCATACCTAGATTCTTACCTTTTCTGTAGTTGTTGTTTACATGCTGCTTTTCATTCTGAGCATTATTCCATATGTTGGAAAGTTCTCAGCCATTCAGAATGCATGATTGATTTCTCCTTTTGCCTAGTGCAAAGTTTCTTTGCAAGAAAGTAATTATTTTCCAGAAGTATTACAGTGAGTAATTAGAACTGTAGTCAAATTGCCAGGTGTGTAAGCTTCATCTACTGTTTATTGGCTTGGACACAATTTAGAAAAGAGAACATTTGAATCTTCTCTTTCTTAGAACCCCTGATAATGGTCCAGCGACCTGGTGGAAGAAGCAAAGAAAAAATATTCATTGATAACTTACAAAGTACCAGGAGCCATCCCAATAAGCTAAGGATATTGAAAATAACAATGATGACTCAGCATCAGCAATAACTGTGTCGAATATTTTTGAGCACTCATACATGCCAATCATTTCTCTGCCCATCTCTCATCCTCCCAACACCTTACCACTCACATATTCTTTTTTAAAAAAAATGCATATTCTTTTAAAAAATATCCACTTTACAAATGAAGAAAAGAAACTGGGGTTCAGGGAAGTTAATTTACTTGACCAAGTCAAGGACAGGGGCAGAGCTCTGGTTTAAACCCAGTGCAACCTACCACTGAGGCTATATACCATATAGTCCACAAGCATGGCGCAGACAGAGATACAGCAAAATGCCATAATTAAAAGGAATTTAACAGAAACAATAACAGACTTTGTTAGTTATCAGCTAAAAATGCCCACCTTGAAAATTCAGAAGCAGTTTCTTAACATTGTGTTTTAGTCAAGAAAAAAAAATGACCTTCTGGAAATGTCAGGGGCAGGTTGGGCAAAATTGTCTCAGTCTCTCAAGACTTTTCAGGATATCGGTTGGGGAAAGTACCATCCATCTCCCTTCTCTTTGTAATATCACCCTAAATTCTGTAGAAGAGCCTCCCTTTCTCTAGTTTTTGCTTTTCTGTTTTCTTATTAAAAGGTAATGATTGCACATGTTTACGGGCCACTATATGATACAACCAGCCATGAAAGAGGATAAAATCCTGTCATGTGAAACAATAGCGATGAACTGGAGGACATTATAAGTGATAATAAACCAGGCCCAGAAAGACAGATACTTACGGGCACTCTTTCATGTGTGGAATCCTTCTGCAGTTTCCATCTGAAGAGTTTGATGGAGACCTGGGACTAGTCACCGTAATTAAACCTCCCTAACTAATGTGATAAGTCCAGGATGAACACATGGTCCAGGTCATTTAACTCTCATGAATGCCGGATCTTATATTGCATCAACTGGAAAACACTGTCTGTTTGTGGCCCTAGACCAGCTAGATACTTCCATGTGGAGCCTAAAATTAAAGCTAGCAAAATAAAAGGCAGAGCTGAGAGACAAAAATAGATTTGTGATGATAGCATTTCTGTCTCTTGGACCAGTCCAGAATTATAGCAGTCTCACCTGTGGTCTCTAAAATTATCTAAGGAATAGACACATGTTTTTGGCATATGCCAGATTGGGTTGGGTTTTTCTGTTACTTACAATTGGAGGAGTTTGGTTTATTACTGCACTTACCTTATTTGAAGTGTTTGGAGCAGTGGGGGCATAAAATGAGCTGTGAAGTTCTAATTTGTATTTGAGTTCCTGCTCCATCAGTTATTAACCATGTGACCTTTGGTCAGTACCTTCATCACTCAGCATATCTGTTTCCATATCTATAAAATGTAGAATTAAAACTAATTTCCATGATGCTGAAGGTGGTATAAAGACCAAATGATGTCAGAAAAGTACTTTGAGAGCAGCAAAGAACTGAACAGATGGAAGGATCCCATCTCTGAGTCAATAAGGATTGTATGATATCACTGCATCTCTCAATCAAAATGTTTTCTTAATTGAGATAGAAGAATGTTGCCAGTCACCTCAGGTGGTGGATTTGGCCCCACACTTGCAGGAAAATAGAAGAATAATGATGACATTTATCTCATTATGAGATAAATCAGCATTTCCTTTTTCTATGATTCAATTGCAGAAAGCATAACATTTGTTTGCAAATGCAATTAGGATGCTTAAAAGCCAAGCCTCAAAATTGGGCTGTACAAAAGTGAATGCCAATCTTCGTGTAGAGAAAGGTAGAATAAGAAAAGTTTTCTTAGTCATTGATGAGTAATTAATTACATCCCAGTACATTTTGAGAAACGACACCTGTGTGGTTTTGAGTCAGCACAAATGACACACAAAATGCATGGAAACTGATGGAAATCAAATCAACTTAAATATTTTTCAAAAGCAAAACGTTCCATGAACACTCATTAAATTGTTCTCCTCTGAAGGCAGAATGCAGGGCATTTCTCCATTGACAGCTACTCAGCTTGCTAAGTACAGACACATTGTAGATGATACTCACAGGTTCTAAACATTTAACACTCACTCAAATACACAGAGATATTAAGGAGGGAAAGTCCTTTAAAATGAGGACCTAGAGTAGATGTATGTGCGTTGTTAACTGGTAAAGTTCAAAGTAGACTTATAGCTCAGCTCAGGTCTATATGGACCTCCAAGCAGATTTGCTACCGAAATGCATTTATTACATTAATTGTGAAGACAGATAGACTCCTTCTGTCCACTCCCATCAGAATTCTGTATTGAGCTTTCCTCTGCCCCCTCATCCTGCAAAACACATCCTTATTATTTTAAGTCCCTTGGGAATAAAGTTATGGCTTAAGGAAATTATATTAGGAAAAAATGAAGAATAAAAAACAAAAAAGTCTGCTCACCGAGCACCATCATACACTTCACCCACTGAGCAGATGATTGTGGACTTCTGCTGTGTCTTACCTGGATAGCTGAATAGCCCTTTCCTGGTCTTCCTACTTCCACACTAGGAATGTACTTTTAATGCACTGAAAATGGTCTTTTAAAACCAAATCAGGGAACACACGTTCTGGGTTTTAAACCTTATGATGAATTCCCATTTCATTCATCTGGTGTCCATGTCTGGATGGTCTATGAGACTTCATCTGCACCCCAACCCTACCAAGCTTTCTGAGGTCAATGTCTACCTCACTCTCTTTAATGTCTCCTGTTACATGAAGTCACCTGATGTCACTGTGGAGCCTGCCTCAGGAGTTTTGTATTTAATCTTCCTGTCTGGAAGGCTGCATCCAAATAGTTCAGTGTCGCCTGACCCCTCAATTCAGTTAGATCTCAATCCAAATATCATCACATTAGAGAAGGCAGTGTGCCATATTTTTTAAAATAACAAAGTAGGGGTCATAGTGAAAAGTTTTAAGTAAAAGCATTTTATTCTGAACACTTTCTTTCCTGTTATGCTTCTAAGTGACTACATATATTTCCATCATAGAAATATACACATTTTAAGTGATTTAAGGAAAGAAGGTATAAATGGGCTTTATTTGTAACACGTTTATTTTTATTAAAGTAAACATAGATTTACAGAAGAAGAAGAACAGCTGTGACCTCTCATTGTGAGAAGATCTTTATAGGCTTTTCTGTAAACAGCTTTGTTTTTTAGCACAAATACATGCATTCTTAAAGACAAATGTGATCTATTTTACAACTTGTTTCTCCTGAAGAGTATTGTCTTTCTTTTCATATGTCTCTCTTTTCATATACAAAAAACATCCTCTGTAACACCATTTTTATGATTGCACCATGTACTCTTGTGTAACACCATTTTTATGATTGCACTGTGTGCTCTTGTGTAGCTTTACTGCAATTTACTTTAAAATACACCTGTAATTGAAGACTTTGGCATTGGAGCATAGCTATTAAAAATGGAGACTTTGGGATCAGAGAAAACTGGTCTTCAGGTCCTTAATTCTGGTACTTTGTATATGTTCTTCCCCCTTAGAGTCATCTTTGCTAAAATATTAAACTCTGGGCTAATTATTTTCACTCAATAGTTTGGCATGGTGAGTAATGTGAAGTGCAGTCCTCTTGTGATTATTGTTATTGCTTAATGTTATTATTATTCTCAGTATTTTGGTTCAAGAGGCAGGGGGACAAGAGAGAACATGAGAACACAACATGTGGGATCGTTAAGTCTTCCTCATTGGTGGTGATAATGGTTAACATGGTTGTGTCTACTGTTGTAAGGCACCAGTTTCAACCAGCTCTAGTCTTTCAAGATTTTAGGTTCTTTTTTTTTTTTTTAATACTTGTAAATTCTTTAAAAATTTTTTTTTATTCATATGTGCATACAAGGCTTGGTTCATTTCTCCCCCCTGCCCCTACCCCCTCCCTTACTACCCACTCCGCCCCCCCCGCCTCAATACCCAGCAGAAACTATTTTGCCCTTATTTCTAATTTTGTTGTAGAGAGAGTATAAGCAACAACAGGAAGGGACAAGGGTTTTTGCTGGTTGAGATAAGGATAGCTATACAGGGCATTAACTCACATTGATTTCCTGTGCGTGGGTGTTACCTTCTAGGTTAATTCTTTTTGATCTAACCTTTGCTCTAGAACCTGTTCCCCTTTTCCTATTGGCCTCAGTTGCTTTTAAGGTATCTGCTTTAGTTTCTCTGCGTTAAGGGCAACAAATGCTAGGTAAGACACCTAAAAACTAGCTAAGATTTTAGGTTCTTGTAACTTCACTTCTTCTCTTTGTGCCGGCAGTCCTGGGAGGCTTGGCTGCCGCTCTTGTTTCTTAAGGGTATAGCTTCTTTCTCCATTATTCTCTTGAAGATTTTCAATTTTTCAATAACTTTTAATTCCTTATATTAAATTCTGTCTGTTGAAACACCTTGCATGGTTCCTGTCTTTCTCACTGAACCCTAGCAGATGTACCTTCCCCATGAAAGAACCGTTCTCTGACCACTTAGGAAAAGTGATCTCAAAAATCACAACCCAATGTAGCAAATGATGCCTAAAAATAAACTTTTTTAAAGCAGTATTTCCTGGAATTATGCCCCTTACTTTTATTTTGTCAAATCTATGTCCATATTAACATCCTCCTATTATTCACTTAATATTTTTAAAGTCAACTCATTTCAGTTTAATGCATTTATTTGACAAGGAAACTTTGTATCTCTAAGGAAATTTCATACCTGCTCATTATAATACATTGAAATAATGATGTGTCACTAAAATAAACACTTCAGAATCATTTGTGTGATCATCATCTTGAGTGTAAGTGTTCTCTGCTTTTCTCCAGTGACTTCTTGGCTTAAAGGGAAGGACAGGTAGGAATCTGCCCCATGGAGTTGTTCAGAGTCCCTGGTTCCTCCAACTAGAATTGCCACTATCTTCAACATGTGGCCTCCTGGATCCGCAGAGGGAGGCATGAAAAGAACTCATGCAAAGGTAAGATTGTGTATGATTCAATTCTAGAAGCCATGCTTCCCATTTTGGCCATAATCTCTTGACCATAACTCAGTCACATTACAATATCCTATTATAAGCCTGAAGCCTGGGAAATACAGCTTTGCTCTATGCTCAATTTCTGCTAAGTTCTCAAAAGATAAACACAGATGTTGCAGAGTTTTAGAATTTTGGATTCATCAGGTGTATTCATTCAATAGTCAAAACTACTTATTATTTAATTAAGGTCATGAACACTTTTTCCAGCATGTACCATGGCTCAGACACAGGGCTAGGTTCCTTGGATATATTATCATGAGTTGAATAGGCCCTCATCCTAACCTAGAAGGATGAGAAAAAATGTTCAATGCTTCTGCTTTTACTCATGGCCCACTTATTATGTGAAGTAAACAACTGAGGAATTGATTTATAGAAAACTTTCCTATTTGAGACCAGTGACATCCTTGTTAGCAAGATGGAGGGCATGATGTAATTCTTTTTAAAAATTATCAATCATTTATAGATGTTAATAATGCATGAAATAAAGAAAATAATACCCTCATGAAAACTTAGAAAGTGAAAAAACAATAGGAATTTGAAGTATTAAGTGTTAAAATAAGATTAATTACTAACACAGCCTCCCTTGGCTAGAACCTCTTTTTCTATTTTAACTGGCTGACTGCTCTTTATGCTTGGAAATTCAATACAATGGAATTGAGAGAAAGGTCCATCAAGTAGAATTCCTCAACATTTCTGTCTCCATCCCTCCTCGCAGACACACTCTGCTGGTTTGGGGGCTTGGTGTTTCACACCTGCCTTCTTCGTAACATTTACCCCAGTCTTGTGTCCAAATCATAATTTCCTTTTCTTTTTCCTCAAGCACAATTTAAGTGCCTTGAAGTACAGGCCTTTTAATTTTTGTAAATATTTTGACTTTTGGATAAGTTTCAATTAATGCTTATTCAATGAATACATGATGGGAGACCTAGTAAAATTGTCATTAATATTAGGTTTTACTACATTTACCATGCATGTAGAGTTATTTTTAAATTGTAAAGGTAGTCCTTGAAAGTTAAGACAGATTTAGTTAGTTCAAAAGGATTTGCAGAAAAGTTTCAGAAAAAAATGTGGAATGAGCCTAGGGCCCTTGAGCTATGAGAGCAGGAAGGAGTGGGAAGTGGCTAAGGAGGGGAAAAGTCTAGCTGGAAGATGCTTCCTGTGGAGTTGTTCGGAACGTTAATTGTGATGGCTGAGACTCTTGGAACACTTACAAAGTGGAAGTTTTACATAGCTGTAACAGGTCTATGGCAGTAGGACTCTCCTGCTTGATGTATCATCAGAGAGGAGCTCAGATATTATAAGGAGTATGAGCTGTTTATGGGGACTTCCACAGGGAGGAGTCCAGAACCACTTCTACCTCTTGGACCCCTTCTCCCACACAGACATTATAAAAAAGGTCAAGGTGATTGCAGGAGTTTTGTGAGAGGAATGACGATGAGGACTCCCCCTCTTCCCCAAGCCCAGTTAGGAATGTTTTTATGGAGAGCCACGAGTCTCTGGAATGAGTTCCCTACAGTTGGAGATGGAGCACTGGGTCTGAACTATACTTCCATCACAATCTTTTATCTCTTTCCCTAAATAAATCTTGATTATTTCTAAAGGAGGGACTGTCTTTTCTCTTAATAAGGAGCAGAGAAAGATGACTCCCATTCATCTTTTCCATTTTAAAAAGACAAGAGGAAGAAATAAAATTGAATTTTGATGACAACTACATCATATCTGATCAACATACTGGTTGTTCATATATTGGGATACATTTATTCCTCACAAAAATCAGATACATTTTTGTTATTTTTGTCTGTTTAAAAGATGAAGGAACTAAACATGAGAAATGTTGAATTCCTTTCTCAAATCAGTGAAGTTAATGGAGCTGTTATCTCAACCAAGACTTAATGTGACACCAACACCCTACCTTACTTGCTGTCCTAGGCTGTTTCCATACAGTGGTACTCAACATATGGCAGCTATAAAACTGGTACAGCTGGAGTGTGGACAGCCTTGAATGCCAAAAAAAGAGTAAACACAGTGATTTATCAAGTGGCTGAGGAGCACGGTGACAGCCAGCCAGCAATCATTTACTTATTCAAAGCATTTTTTGAGTTGCCATGATGTACAAAATACCAGCTATAAGAACACAGAGAATGGACAGTGTCTCTGCAGGCAAGCAGCTTGCATCTGGGGAGCTTCACTAGATATTGCTATTCAACTGGATGCCGATTGCAGAATTTAATATGCTGTAAACCAAGTATATTAACTTTATTTTAGGAAGTGTGAATGAAACTGTGAACCCAAAGATGAGGGCCGATGCCAGTGGCTGACAGACTCTCATAAATGAACTGACAAGCCAGAAAGGACAGAGCCATTTTGTCTGTATTTTAAATATTCCTTTCCTGTCAAATTCCTGCTGCTGTGCTTCTGATATCATGCACAACTAAGAAAACAGAAAGAAATGAACACAAAAATATTACTTTTGCATCTTAGATTCCATAAGGCATCAGAAAGTACTCTCATTTCCCCACCAGCAATGCTGCTTGCACAGCTGGGGCTACAGGAAGTATTCATCAACAATTTGTCAGGGCATGGCTGGGTGTTTAATAACACAGCTAAAAAATCTGCTTTTGGAATAAAGGGAGACTCTAATTGCAAAATATATTTTATGAATCATTTTCAAACACTACCAAAACACAGAGACTCTCTGGTAGGTTATAGTCCTAGTTTTATTTTATTTTTAATAGACTCCTAGAGTTATAAAATCCTGCCAAATTTGTGGGTTTTCATGTTGCAAACTTTCAGAGTGCCCATCACTGGGGCATTGTTAGCAAAAAGAACAAATTTATGAGAGTGCAGGGCAAGTCACAGGGAGGTCACACATATTAATTCAAATTCTTCTGCAAAACAAGTACATTTTCTACGTACCTTCCAAGACTGGGGGCAATTGGGAGAACTTATTTGTATTGTTCGAAGGTGGCACATTCAGTATGGAAAATGAGTTGCAAATGACTTTTCTGCACACCGTAGAAGATATGTTGTTCACCTAGCAAGGAAAGTTCTTAAAGAAAGAAAATAGGATGCACACATTATTCTGCACACAGTTTAAGATTTTTTTAATTTTATTGGAGTCAATTGTTTTGAGTGCAAATTCTATTTTATGATGATAGAAAAGAGGACAGTATACCACAATAGAGCTGAAAATACTGAACCACTCTAATTCCTCTTGGCCTAGAGTTCAATTTTTGGTATCCACAGTGGAATCAAAGAAAGGCCAAGTAATAAATGGCAGCAAGGGTGACTGCTGGCTCCTTTTCTTTATTCTTTTGTGCATCGACTCCAGTGGATAACCCTTGGGTTATTTCATTCTCATCCTGTGCTTGGAGATGGACTTGCTCTGGCCAATAGCCCTGGGAAAGAGCTAGCATGGAAGTTCTGAGCACTGCAAGCTTCCACTTGCTCTCTTTTGACTCTGCCACAAGAGGCATTTGCTCTGGCCAGACTGACCACTCATTTAAGAAGGACGAGACATGCAGAGAAGGGGCACTTAGTCCTGAAATACCTTGTTCTGATGGGCAGGAGTAGAGCTTCCTAGCCAAGCCCAGATCACAGTAGCTATGACCCAGTGAAGTTATGTCTGATTCATGACAAGACATGATTTTTATTCTAAACCAGTGAATGAATTTGGTTGTGTGTTTGTCACATGATTATGTCAATAACTCATATAGATTTAATTCATAATAATCTTCAGTCATGTTTCCACATGGGGGCAAGAGAGAAATATATTTACGTTCTGCAGAGCTTGAAGAAAAAATTAGGCAGGATTTTCTTTTGTTGAGATGATATGACATCATGAAAAACTTCCTAAAGTAGTAATGACAGACATGATTCTCTGACAACTGTGTTTCCGTCTCCCCAATTCTAAAGTGATTTGGGCTTTTTCTTGTAGAAATGGTTGGAATGAATCTCAAATCCTTCTCTGGGAGCTATTTTCTATCTATGGGAGTCAAGGCCAGGCCAAAATGAGTGCTGTTATTATCTAAAAGATTCCAGCAAGATAGAGCATCAGCTTCTGGTTTCCTCCTGAGGTCTCTGCATTGGACTTTGAGGGCATCAAAGGCAGCACTGAGTCCCTTTAGCTTAATGGGCCCCTGGTGGTGTCCTGGGCTCTCCCTGGAGCTCAGCTCCTCCCTCTTTCTCCATTAAGTTTTGTTTTTCTTTAGAATGGTTCTTTCTTCACATTGAGGAACCATCTCATACTCATTAGGATGGTTATTATAAAAGTAAATGTTGGTGAAGATATAGAGAAATTTAATTCCCCTGTTAGTAGGATTGTAAAATTTGCAGCCAGCATGAAAAACAGTATGGTGGCTCTCAAAAAAATTTAAATTAGAACTATCATGTGAATCAACAGTCCCACTTCTAGATATCTATTTGACAGAATTGGAGACAGGGTCTTGAAGAGATATTTTCATATTCTTGTTCTTAGTATCCATACTTACAAAAGTCAAGGAATAAATGCCACCCAAATGTTCACTGACAGATGGATAAACCAAATGTGACATATACATACAATAGAGTATTACTCGATCTCTACACAGAGGTGAGTTCTAACAAATCTCATAGCATTGAGGATGTTATGCTGACTGAAATAAGTCAGACACAAAAGGACAAATACAGCATGATCCCACCTATGTGACGTAAATAGGGTGGCCAAATTCATTGAAACACAAAAGCAAAATGATGGCTGCCAGTGGCTAAGAGGACTGAATGGGGAGATATTTAATGGTGTAATGTTTCAGTTTTGCAAGGACAAAAAAGTTCAGGAAATCAACGGTGGTGATAGTTATGCAACAATGTGTACTTATTACTCAACTCTACACCTGGAAATGGTTGAGTTTGGCCAAATATGGTGGCTCATACCTGTAATCCTAGCAATTTAGTAGACAGAGATCTCAACAAACAAACTAGGACTGGTAGCACCCGTATATAACCTCATCTATGTAGGAGGTATAGGTCAGAGGATCAAGGTCAGAGGCCAGCCTGACATAAAAAGAAAGACCCTACCTGAAAAATAAGTCAAAAGCAAAAAAAGGGACTGGGGGCATGGTTCAAGTAGTAGAGAACCTGCTTAGAAGGGGCAAGATCTGGAGTTCAAACCCCAGCATTCACTCCCCCACCCCCTAAAAAAGAATTGCTTAACATGGTAAATTTCATGTGTATTTTACTAGATTAGAATAAATGATCCTTTGCAATAAACTGTAGGAGAATGAAATCCAAGAATGTCTGATGGTACTGCTTGGCAACTTTTTCCTAATTGTTTTGAAAACTATTGACAGAAGTGCCAGGGCCTTTGTCCCAGCCACACTCCAAATTAATCGTCTATGCGTTGGCAGGTGCCTGGTGCCGGTGCAGCCATAATTGCGTTCTGATGACTTGAAGGTTCCTCGGCTGGCTGTTTCATTTTTGGCAGCTGAATAAAGAATGACATAACGTGAATGAATATTTTATAGAGAAGTCGTGGCAACTGTGGAACATGAATAGCTGCTTGACTTTTACTGTAGAGAACACTGTAATGTCAGGCTCTGTAACCTTGTTTCAGCTGACAACTTCCCAGCTGATGAGGTGAAAGGCTCTGATTGTCTAGCCAAGAAGTAAGAGTTTTCATTACAATCTGAAGGCATTTGATCCAGTAAGATGAGTTAGGAATTAAAAGATCAGAAAAAAAATGATAATTAAGAAAAGATGGCATTAATACCTTAAAAAACAGAGTGTGTCTGATGTCATTGCTTTACATCAGCTGGTTCCTGCTGGAGAAAATCTCTCTCCTTCAGTAGAGAGAAGGAAAATTCATAGTTTGGAGCTAATACAAATATTGTTGGTAGGATATGTGTTTGGGGTTAGTTTTAAAAAGTAGTTTTGAATTGTTCTCGATTCAGCACCAAGGGAAGCTCATAGGAGTCCCGGGAGTGTCTTCAGATGCTTTATGGATGAGGACTTTGCATCCTCCCAGTTACGACGTGAGTTAGCATTTTGAGCAATGGATGTTACTCCACAGTGTAAGTACCACAGTTCAATTCTACTAGCCCGATTTTCTTCACCAGTTGAATGGCTTTGGGCAAGTATCTGACAGGATCGGTTAGGTCCTTCTCCTTCCATAGACCAGCGGTCCCACCTTACCTGGGAATGAGTCAGAAGGGCAGAATCTCAGTCCACCCCAGGCCTACTGAACTAGACACTAAAGCGATGAATGCATATTAAATTTTGTGAAGCACCATGCTAGACCAACTGCCCTGGGATTTCAATCTTTTGCCCATCTCTTTCCTGAGTTCTTGTGTAACCATGAGCTATTGCTTACCTGATGCCCTTTTACTCAGTCAACTCTTTTTCTAAGTACATGAGTTAAGCACTAAAGAGAAATATCAGTTGTCAAACAGGGAATGGGATAGCACAAAAAATTTACAATGAAGTAAAAAGAGTTGCATTAAATTACTGGAGGCTGTTTGACATGGTTGTGAAGATTAAATGTGGTAATAAAGGTAAAGTCTTAGAACTATGTTTGAGAGATAATGAAGTGCAATGTAAGTTCTAGGCAATGTATTATTATTAATGTTAAATAATTATTCATAAACCTTCTCTTTTTGATCAAAAGGGAGATTAGGTGACATTAGCAAAGACATAAAATTAGCTCTGCTGTGAAATCAGAGAGGAATTAAGAAAGGAACCAAGTATGTCATTATGTGATTTCACTTTAGGTAATACTGGGACCATCCCCACATAAGGTGGTAATTTCTACAAAGCACTTTTAAAAACATCTGTGGAAAATATACCTGTCTTTAAAATAAGGTAATACTTAAGGCCTTATCTGTCTCAAAAATTTCACTGCTTAAATAGCCCACATTTAATAGAACCAATTTTCCATTGTCAAATATTTAGTGTTCATTGCTTGATTGAACAATAGTATTATAGTCGTATCTGGAAAGTCCCTTAACAACTCATGTGTTCACAGCTTGGTCCTCAGCTAGTGGTGGTATTGGGAGATGGTGGAAACTTAGGGAAGGGGGTCTAGTTGAAGGAAGTGTGACATTGTCGGGGGTATGACCCTGACAATGTATCTTGTCTTCCCTGCCCCACGCTGTGATGAGGAGAGCAGCTTTGCTCCACCATCTGCTCTCCACCTTATTTTCTGCCTCATCTCAAGCCCACATGGACTGGAACTGTGAGCAAGAATAAAGCTTTCCTCTTTTTTTTTGCCAAATTCTTATTTCATCATTTTTACATTTACTTACATGTGTATACATTATTTGTGCCACCCTTCCCCCTACCCCTGCCATTTCCAGGCAGAACCTGTTCTGCCCTTTTGTTCTCCAACTTTGCTGATGAGAATACATAAGAGATAATAAGAGAAACATAGTGTTTTTGCTAGTTTGAGATAAAGATAGCTATACAGAGAGATTCTTAGTGTTGCTTCCATGCACTTGTGTATTACAACCCACATTGGTTCATCTCTACCTGACCTCTTCACTACTTCCTGGTCCCCTTCCCACAGTGGCCTCTGCCAGTTTAAGATTACTTTATTCACTCCTTTACAGTGGGTACATCAACCACATTAAAGTTTTAGGTTTCCTTCATTTCCCTATTCCTCCTGTGTGCAATCTCCTCTTAGCGTGTGACACATGTCCAATAATATTACTACAATTGTTTTAGGTCTAAAGGCCACATATGAGGGAGAACATATGATTTTTGGCCTTCTGAGCCTGGCTAACTTCGCTTAAGATGATGTTCTTCAATTCTACCCATTTACTTGCAAATGACAAAATTTCATTCTTCTTTGTGGCTGAATAAAATACCATTGTGTATAAATACCACATAAAAACTTTCCTCTTTTAAGTTGATTTTCTCAAGAATTTTGTCACATTGATAGCAAGCTGACTAACACAAGTAGTATACTGAGACCACACAACCACTCATTATCCTACTACAAAATAATTCTGAACTCATGGAAAATTAATTGAACAAAATGTTATTAATCAGACAGCCTATGTAGTGTATTCCACAAAATGTAAGAGTAATAAAAATACAGTGTAAGAGCATACCAGAATGTCAGCAATGATATCTCAGAATAACAGGATTAGGAATTATTTCATTTTCTTCTTTGTGCATTTTCTTCCTAAGTATTGAAAATGGACTAAACATGAATTTTGCATAAGAGAATATTATCTATTACTTAGCAAAATATAATAGACATATCATTAAGGTGGGAAGTCTATGTTTGAATTATAAACTTAGTAGGAAGAGACAAAAAGAAATATTTTGGGGCTGTCACTAGATTTCTGTGAATCTCCTTTTCATCACCTTCCCAAACCATTGCTGCTAACAATACTAGTGTCTCTGCTGAGAAATGCTGAGTGTGAATGCAGATGTTTGTCAATGGTATTTTAGCTGTGAAAGCATGCCCCAGTACTCATAACCTGAAAGATTTCTTGATGCCTCCATAGCTGCTGCCCTCTGGGCAGGACATCCACTCTCTCCTCCACTTGTGGAAGTGACTTCCTAGCGCATGTCTCTTGCTCCCCATCACTCATCCTAAATGCAATGTAAGTTATACCACAACACTCGTTCACTCTACATCCCCAGTGGCTTCCGACCCCATGCACAGGGCAGTGCAGGATCCTTAAGACCCTTTAGAACTTGCCCTCCAGCATTGATTTGGATCCAGCTTCTTGCCATTCTCTCTTCTGCCCACTGTGCCCAGCCCCCTCAGCCTTCTTACTTTCACTGGAATGAAGCAGACATGTACCTGCCTGCAGACATTTGCACCTGCTTCTTTTCTGCCTGGAACACTCTGGCTCCAGACACCCAGTTTTCTTGCTACTCAAATTTCACTGAAGTCTCTGTTCCAAATGGCCTGTATAAAACTGTAGTTCTTCCTCTTCTGCCAGTCTCCAGGTTATTTTTCTTTATAGCATTAGTGTCTGATATTTATTTCATTCTCCCCATCTCTCCTTCCCTCCTTTCCTCCCTCCTTGTTTTTAAGTTAATTTTTTATCTCTTCCAACTAAAATACAATATCCATAAGAAGGTGCCTTCCTCGCAAGTAAATGCCCAGCAACTAGAACAGCCCTGACATTTAGTAGGTGCTTGATGAATAACCGTGTGGTGAATGAACAAATGAATTATTAAAAATTATGTTTCTACAATTGTTTTACTTAGCTATTGCCATATAACACACCACTCTCAAATTCAGTGGATTAAATCCAAGACAACTTTTCTTTCTTCAGACCTGTGCCATTGGCAGGGTGTAGGAGGAAAAATGTGTCTCTAATTCTTGCTGCCAACTCGTTCTACTCCAAGGCTGTGTAGAGTCATAGGTTGTGGCTCATGTGTGTGGTGATCACATGCTGGCTGTGGCTAAGACCACTAAGGCTGCTGACCATCACACCTGTAACTGCATCTTCCGGGTGGCTGGTTGACTTTCTCATGGTACAGTGGCAGCATTCCAAGGTCCTGAATCCTAAGAGGACAGGCAGATATTGTCCTTTAGGCCAAGCATCAAAAGTCTCTCCATAGTCACAGCCCCACACAGATTCATGGAGTGGAAATACAGACTCCACTTCTCTTGTACCAAGAACACACAGATGGGATATTAAAAGGGGAAGACAGTCTGTCACAGATGTTAATAAATAATTTAATCCCAGACTAACTGGGTAGCTTCTATCAGGCTTGTAGTCAAAGAGCAATTAGTCCCAAGAGTCAGAGTTCAGCTCAATATGAGAGCAACAAAAACTTAGTTGTTTGAGGATGAAATAGATGCCTGGGTAGGAAGTAAAAGGTTATATTTTACCAATTCTTTTTAAACATATAAATTATTTTATGAAAAAAATGCTAAGAGGGAATCCAATATGGGAAGTGCCCATTCTATTCCTATAATATTCCTCCCATTTTTGATTCCCAGCACCTAAAAACATCAATGTTTACTGCTGCTTCCCCAGTTTTCATAGCTAACCAAACTGATGAATTTCTGCCATTTGGAGTACTAATATTCTCATCACACAGAACAATGGTTGAAAACCTAATTAGTCTGTGAGGGAGACACATATCCTGGTTCAATTAAATTATGCAGCTCTGCAAAAAACAATTACTTATTTTTAATATGTGCTGTAATATGTCTGCAATGGTATTAATTGACGTTTAAAGTTAAAGCCAGAGACAAAGGTAGAATAGTCCATGTGTTGTGTCATGATCGATGATGAAGTTCCTGAGAGTGTGTGTATAAACTGAAGATCTCATCAATGTCTCTAATGCTGCATGAATAATTGATAAGCACAAATAAGTGCAAGGAAGGAAGATTTATTGTTGTGCTTCTCAGTCTCTATAAAGTTAAAACTTTATACAGAACCTTATTTTTCAATACCTTGAGAAAGATCATAGTGACAGAAATAGAACTCTAGGTTCAGCAATGCATTTAAAATTTGTATATTTAACAATCACAAAGACATTCATGAGTAGAAGATTGGTGAACAGTTCAGGGGTGAGTTAGACAGAACCAGTTTGGCTTTGTACCAGCTGCATGAGCTGGAGTAAGTTATTAGCATCTTTGAGCAAGCTCTATGTTACTTGTCTTTGAGATATAGGTAGGATAATTTTGGTCTCCTAAGCTTTTTAGGAAGCTTAAATAATGTGATGTATTTAAAGCTCTTAGACTCTAATTGTTACTCAATTAGTGTTAGCTATTATTAATTTCTTATGACTTTAAATACTGATGATGCACAAATATTAAATACCCCTTTTGAGTACTTTGCAGAGCCAGGATTTCTCAGCCTACACTTTGGGTGACATTGATTTGTATCCATATGCCTCCAACCACTTCATTCCTCTCAGTTTTATTAAGGAAGTTTGAAATGCCTGATCTTTTAATCTCTGCTCTAAGCAATCTATTCATTTTCTAGAAACAGAAGAGCTATACATTAATAAAGCAAATGCAGCACAAAGTAACATATACAATTTCAGAGCATAAGTAGTAGCTAATTGTCTTAAAATCAAATGCAGGTGCTTAGCCCAATTAAATAAAACTAAAGGATTTGCAATTCTAAAATCATAAATAAATGAACCATTTTCCATCCTATTGCTTAATTTCACAAAATCATGACTGGTCATTTAGCCAGTCATTTGTTTACAAAGAAACCAATATCCTCAACAATAATTTCCTCCTGGTGGCTTGTGAGACTATTCTAAATAGTTCACATTGAGTTCCTTGATGAGTTCATAAACTGTACCTAACAAACTCAATTTTAACCATTTGCTGACATTTTGATAAATTAATATTGTGAGGTTATTCACCATCCCCACAGGTTGGATAATAATATTAACCTATTTGAAACCCTACTAAAGTACATCTTTAGTGATTTATTTTTTATTAAACTATGGAAATAAAAAAACTTAAAACTATTTTTTAAGGGCATGCCTTAGTATGAACAGGAGAAGAATCATTAAGCCCTATATTCTGAATCGATGTTTCTTGGCTTCAGCCCTGCTGAAATTTTGGGCTGGGTGGTTGTCAGCTGTGGAGAGCCATTCTGTGCACCCCAGACTCTACTCACTGGATGCCAGCATCCTCTTTCCTATTTGTGACAACCAAGCGTGTCACTATACATTGCCAAATGTCCCACATAGTGGACAGGGTAGGGAAAAATCAACATCCCCAGTTACTACTAAGCCACCCATTTCAATAATTCTTGAAAGAAAATAAAAGAAAGAACTCTGCTGACTCCTGCAATCCGATGCATTCCTGAAGAAAAGAACTTTGTACTCATGACTGGACCTTATTCTTGAATTCATCCTTTTTCTGTCTCCTCATTCCTGTCTTTGCTTGATTTTTTTTAATTTAAAATTTCCTCTGGATTAAAAAGTTAAAAGTAATAGCACAGCTTATTCAGTAAGGTATGTCCCTTGCTAGGAAATAGGTGAATAAAATTTATTGATTTGCAATAAAAGTCATACATTTACAAAGTGCCTGGCATTTGAGAAAATGGATATAAAAATCTAAATCCCAGCTGCAATACAATGAACAAGTAATAAGGTTTGAGTTGTGTGATAAAGAAATGAAATATGTTGCTGGAATTTGTATTGACCGTGCAGTCTGCACAGCTTTGGCTGAATAGAAAAGGCAGTAAGAATGGTAAAACTCTACCCGTCCAGTGGTAAAAATAGTTCTAGGGAACAATGGTTCACATTTCTTTCTATCTAAGCCTCTTTCCTCTTGGGAGCTACATACCAAGTCTCACAGCTTACTATGGTCTGTGCCTCAGCATTGCCATACTTCAAGGAATGTGTGATAGAGCACTGGTACTTTCTGCTCAGAGTTGGAAATCCAGAAAAACAATAAATGTTTATGGAAGGTGGTAAAATTTTAAGGCTTCATTCACAACAAATGTTAAACACATGGAGTATTGCTGAAAGCACGGCCATTGTTGGAGCTCTGAGCTTGTCAGAATCCTCCTTCAGAATAGATTGTAGTTTTGCCTCTTTCTTGAGGGAACCAACTTAAGGTGAAATGAGAATTTCCTCTCTCTTTGACAACAGACAGCTCCATTGTCTGGTAGTTGTTGCTGCTGAAAAGAGCCTCCGGAGTCTAAATGTTTTAAAGCACTTCCTAATTTGTTCTTGCTTTAGAAATTCTACTCTGGGTCCCCAAAGTTTCCCTTCTTTTCCAACAACTTCCATGGTGCTGTCTGGAGTCTTGAACTCTCTTAGGAGCTCCAGTCTTTGATAGTGAACACATTGGCTTCAGCTCCCCAAGAACACTTACTAGACATCTTCCTCAAGCTGAACATGTCCAAGACTGAAACAAACCTGTTTTCTTTTTAGCATGCCTATTTTTCAGTCAATGTTGGCTTAGTTGTTTAAGAAATTTGGAATCCCCCTTGATTCTGCTCTGTTCTTCCACCTCTCCCTATACAAACTGTTAGTGGTTCTTATTGAAACAAGCCTCATGTCCTCAGTCATGACTGTGGGCCCATCTGCTCCAGCCACATCTTGGACAGCCCATCACACATATAGCACATGGCAATCAGAGTCAGAAACAAACAAAAGAAGTCAAAGTCAAATCACACCATTTCATTACTTAAAAAGAATACCATTTTTCTAAAAAGCAAAACCTCAATTGTGGCCATGGTCTAAGAGGGTCTTAATGATGCAGACCCTCTTGCTTGGTCTCCGAAATTCATATCCTGAAATTCTTCTGTCACATAGGCCTCCTCATCTCATAGTTCTTTCAGCTTTTCTTGATATTTATGGATTTGTCATCATCTAGACTTTGGTTATGGCCCTCGTTTCTGCCTAGAAAATTCTTCCTGGAGATGAAGGCATTATGAATCCTGTCTCACACTCATGTTCGGTCTTCAATGGGTTCTTCAGAAGAACCATCCCTTGTAGCCTTTGTAAGATAGTACCATGATCCTCTAGTCATTGTTGTATTATATACACTACTTGATAATTTTATTTAGAAAACTATTTAAACATGGCTGAACTTAGATGTCAACCAAAGTCATCAAGACTTAGTTTTCCATCCAGCTATTGGCTTGCCCACTCTAAACTGGTTTCTTCTTAAGGATTTCTTAAGTTGTTCCCTAGAGTGCTGCTCTCACCTCTCATGGTGGGTCTAGACTTCCACCATTCTAGATTCAAGCAAAGCAGAAAATACTCTTATGAACAGCACCTTTAAAGGTCTCGATATGTTCTCAAGCTGGCCAGCTTAGGTTGCACTCTGCACTTAAAAATCTCCATGGCTGGAGGAAAGTGGTACTTAGATCTATCTTTTCATCTAGGCCTCCTCACTCTACACTCAGCCCAGGAGCTGGACATTCTGCTTCAGCAAAACTGATGGACTGAGAGTGGAAGAGAGGAGCTTGTAATTGGAGAACCACAAGATCTGCTAAAGAAATGGGTATTCAGTGCCCACAGTGACGAAAGGACTCTGCACACTGGAAATCTCACATCTCTCTTAGTCAAGTCTTGAGTAAACTCTTTAAAAATCCAAAGCACTAAAAAGATCTTGCAATTTAAAATTAAAATCAAATTTATGTGAATAAGGAAATAGGATGTCTGGCTATCAACTTTATCTCAGGCGAGCTTCTGCTTGCCTGTTGTTGGAAAGGCCTTTGGAAGCCTGCATTAGAAGAGCAGGAAATTTTGTGAGGCATCTGACATGGAAAGTAACTTTCTTAAGGTCACATGGTTGGCTAACAGAAAATCCAGAATAGGTCAGTCATCTTGCCTTGACCCCCTGCTCCTAACTCATGCCCCTAAGAGTTTTTGGACTGAAGTATGGTTATGATTAATGCCACCATCTCCACTGCCATCTCCTCAGAGAGTTCATTTTAGCCAAACAATGTCAAGGTTGAGCAGCCCAGGCAGTACCTGATTCTCCCAGCACAGCCGCAGGTGCTTCTGGTTCACCTGTGCAGCCAGCCAGTCTTTGCTTCTTCCTGGAGAGTAGTTCAATGTCAGTGGAAAAATAAACTCTGAAAGGCAGAGCCTGTTGAGTTTCCCAGTGAAGGAAGATGACTCTGCTCTACCTTCAAGGGATGCACAGTTGGAGCTAGAGTAGCTTCCAAAGGAAGCTGAGAAAGTATATGTATGGTTTATGCCATCTATGAGAGGAGGGGTACCTGAGCATGAATAGGAGGGTAACAGAAAGAACATTCCATCCACCTTGAATTTAGTGTATTTCTTTAGTCCAGTTCAGAGCCAAGTGAGGACTCAGTCCAGGAGTTCCCCTGGTTAGAGCTACAGCTGAGGGATGATTCAGGCTCTGATTTTTAAGTAGGGTTTCTCAGCTTCAACACCATTGATGCTTGGAACCAATGATTCTTTGTTTGGGGTGGACTGTCCTGTGCATTGTAGGGTGTTCAGAGCAGTTGGGTCATTATTCATGAGATGCCACTAGCACTCTCCACCCAAGTCACAACACAACTGAAATTGCCAAGTGTTCCCTTGGATCTCAAAGCTAGATCTCTCCCAGGTGATAACCACTGTTTGAATCAATTGAGAATATTCATGGCAAATCATAACCCACCAAATCCTCAACATTTGCCTACCCTCATCTAAAACCTTGTGTTTGGAGCTGGAAGGAACTGCCTTTCTTTTCCTGGGTATGCAAGAACATGGCAAGACTAGGAGGACACTGGCTTCAGTGGGGGGTTTAAATCTTAAAAGGAAGCAGTTCAATTTAGCATGCCAAAAAAGTAAAAATGTTTGAATAGTGCTAGCCTCCATTAATTGCACCATTACAGTGTAATTGACTTTCTATTAATTTCCAAGGGAGATAATAACTAGGAGGTAAACTTAGTTTGTTGTTGAAAAATCTCAAAGGACATACTTCACCGCTATAGTCAATCCAAATGACTGGATCATTCTTAGTGTAAAGACCAAAGTAGGAATTTTCTTGCTACTCTTTAATGCCCATGTTTCCAGTTGTTTTCTATTCAGAAAATGACTGTAATATTTGCAGAAAGAACTTAACTGTCCCTTGATTGGGAAGTGGAGAGAAAGGTGGCTAGTCTGTCCATGGAAAACTGCTACAGATGAAATGAATGAACCAGATCTACATATATAATCCAGGCAACACTGAAAAGCATAATGTGCAACAGAAGGCAAACTGCAAGTGAATACTCAGAGGAATGCCGTTATGTAAATTCTGCAAACACACAATGCAATACGCATATTGTGTATGGTGGAGACTCACATATGCAGTGAGTATAAAAAACAATGCATGGGAATTTGCAGAAAAAAGTAAGATTATCTTGTTTCAGGAAAGAGAGGGAGGGAAGTTACACAACAATGGACTTATTCCTGAGAATATGAGAGAAAGGGAGAGAGAGAGGGAGAGAGAGAATGAAAGAAGAAAGGGAGAATGATGGATGGCATTGAAACAAATGTATATTATCTATTTTCCATTTATTTTTTAAATTAAGAGTGCAGCCTAGCTAGTATTGTGGTTAACTACTTTACTATTTTTACTTCTATAAATTCAAGAAAACTCAGGGATAGCTTGATAATGACTTTGGCTATTTGGTAAAACTGATTCAAAAGGCAGCTAGTCAGCTTGCTGGACTTTGAGAACTGAGTTCAGAGTATCCAAAGGTAACAATGTAAGAAATAGATTGTCTGGTTAGAGAAGAGACAAGAACAGGCAATGAGGATCCTTATGGGTGAAATGAAAAGAAAACACTATGTGTTATACGCTGGATCTGAATGTCCCCCAAAACCCATGTGTTGAAGTTCTTGGTCCTCAGTGTGGTGCTAAAAGGTGAGACGTAGGCAGGAAGTATTAGTTCACTGGGGGTGTGCTCTTAAGGGGGCTGTGGCATGTGGGACCCAGGTCTCTTCCCTCCTCTTTCTTTACTTCCTGGCCACCATAAGGTGAGAAGTTTCCTCTGCTGTGTACTCATGCAATGATGTTCTGTCTCACCATGGGCCTGAATACACCAGGCCAACTGACCAGGACTGAAACTAAGATGTGACCCCAAATAAAGCTTTTTAAAGTTGATTACTCCAAGTATTTTATTTTCCTAATGCAAAGTTGACTAAGACATATTCCACCTCAATTCATTTATTAAAAATATTAAAGTGTATTAAAAATGAAGGCATGAGATGAGTGTTGAGTGTGCTTACAGATGGCACTCACATTTTTTATAATCCTCCAAAATTCTATGAGTAGCATGTATTCTTTGCCTTATGTTACAAAATGGAGAAAGTGTGCCTAACAAAAATTAACAAATTTTCCCAAGCATCTGAAGATTTTGCCCAACTGTAAACTGACAAGTCATCCAGCCAGAATTTCATGGATGCTCTCAGATGATCCAAGGCTCCGGTGTCAGAGGGGAAGGTCAGAGAGGAAGGTCAGTTCATGAGGCTACAGCAGGAACCACTTTTGTGTCTTGTTGCTTAGCTAGGACGTCCAGAAGAGTGCTATGGAGTAGTGAGTGGTCTATTGGTTTGTTTTTCACTTTTGTGAGTGTGCTCAAATATGTCAACACTCAGTCTGATGTTATTTGTCTTAAGCCTCTACTTATTCCTATTTTTAAAGTGATAAGGATGTTAAATTTTACCAAATGCCTTTTTAAAAACATCTGAAGTTTTAACTATGTTTTCTCCTTCACTCCTTTTATTTCTTCCTAAAGAGGTGTTATGGTGGTGAAGATGGCACCTAGGTTGCCCTCAGTGGCAGCAATCTCTTTTTTCTTCAAGTTCCTTCTATAATCTTTCTGGCAGAAACTCTACACAATTCCTTTCCCAGTGAGACCTTGTGGTTTCAGCTGTAAATGTGGTTTGTCCTCATCTTAATGTTTCTTTTAAAGCATTTAAATCAATTAGTCAATCAATGAATGATAGCTTTACATGTTTGTAATGTGGAGACTTTTCAACATTCTTGAGATAAATCTTAATTCACAGTGTACTAAAATAGTTCTTATATAGGGATAGGCAGAATTTGTTATTTTATTTTTATGTCAATATTAGCATGAGATTGATATCTGGTGTCTCCTCATAAAAAGCTTTGTTAAGTTTGACATCAAAGTTATGCTTCATGAAATTAACTAGAAATATTTTATACTTTTGCTCTGCTCTAGCACAGATTGGACAGCATTGGTAATTGGAGAAAATTGATCACAAACCCCTTCAGAGACATGTGCATTTAACAACTGTTCTGCTACTCATTGCTGCCCTTTGCTTTTTACTATGCATTTTTCCTTGTATAAATTTTGGATTTTTTAGTTTTCTGAGCATATCATCTATTTAACTAATAATTCCTAATTCATTAGTATTGAGTAAGAGTCAGCAAACACCTTTTAATCTTAGTCCAGGTATTTTTGGCCTTGTAAGCTATTAGAGCCCTGTCATAATTATTCAACTTGGTGGTCATATAGAAAAAGCAATGGTAGGCAAGGTGAAACAGATGGACATGGTCGTGTTCCAATAAAACTTTATTTATAAAAATAGGCAGTGGGCAGGGAATTCTTTGGACCATAGTTTGCAAGCATTTGACATAGTATTATTTACCTTAGATTTCACATTTTAAAAATTCTGAATGTTTTCCTGTTTTTTATTTTTGCTTTTTAGCTATGGAATAAATTTTATTTAAAAAATTTTATACTTAGTAATTAAATTATTTAGATGCTCTTCTATGCTTAAATGGTTTATTGTCAATCTTTAGTCCTTCCACACATTCATTATTGTTTGTTGACTGCAGTAAATATTTGAGTGATTCATTTTTGGGTAAGGAAAGCAATATAAATGCTATAGCCTTTTGATTTTTGCTTACCTGAAAATGTTTGTTTTCACAAAAGTGTTCTGTTTTCTTTTTCTAGGCAATTGTGTGTGGCATTATTTGTTCTCCACATTGCATACAAATACATTGTCTTCTGCTGAAGGTGACTGGCAATAATCCTAAAACACATGAGGCATGCTCTCTGATGTGATGGCTACCAATCTCTTTGAAGGCCAGGACCAGGTCTACTTGCTGCTCAGCATTTTCTCCAAAGCAAGTACCATCCTGCTTAATGCATAGTAAATGCATTAAAACATATTTGTTGAGCTTTTGTCAAATAAATAAGGCCAGAAAAAATATATATGTATTAATAGGTCAACCTGACTTCCATCCAAGGTAAATGGGCAGCAAATCCATTCTGAATGCCCTTAACTGTCTCTGGGCCTGGCTTCTCAGCTTTTCTGAACATTCTTGCTTGGACCTCCTATTCTCAAAATCTTCAGTTGTCTATTCTTCATGATCACATATTAAGTCCAGGCCACTGTGGTCTTCGGTTTGGCCTCCTATGTGTTCTGGATAAAACTGTGTATTCTGTTGGTCTATGTATGCTGTGTAACAACCAACCACACAATCTCAGCAGCATATATCAAAAAGCATCTGTTCAGTTTTTTTGAACTTGTGGGTTGGCTGAGCTGCCAGGGCCACCAAGATGTTCTGGGTGTTTTCTGCCCCAGGTGAAGGCAGACCCCTCCTTTAGGTCTTACTCCAACTTTGGCACTGTAGCACCACTATGTTGTTCTTTTGGCCAAAGTTAAACCACATGGTCACAGTCTTTGGGGACAGAGCAGACTACTCTGTCCATGAGGAAGGCAGACAGGGAAGGAAGCTGTGATGTCATAGGGCAGGTATGGGCACAGAGATAGGTGAAGAATCAATTTGAGCTCCACATTGCATCCATTACAGCCAGACTTTCTCCCAGTGGTGACCATGGTCAAGTTCAACTTTGATGCTGATGCTCTTTGCTAATTTCTTCACTCATAATTTTAGAAGCAAGGCACAGAACATGGTTTGGTTTTTAGCTGCAATCCTTCTCCTCCAAGTGTGTAGGTACTAGTTTGGTTTAGACATGGTCCTTCACGTTTTCATCTAAAGACGTTCCATGAAGTGAGTGGAGAAGTGTACTAGGTGTACTGGGGTTTTCCTGCTATGGCACCTTCCTTTCAATGTAGTTCTTTTTTCCTGGGAAAAACTCAAAATTTCCTACCTGTTGATGACCTCATCCTAAAGTACCCAACTTGAAAGGTGGCTTCCCCACACCTTTTTCAAAATTTGTTTTTGATTAACATGGATCAGCTGTACATATTAATGAGGCTCAATGTGATATTTTAATGCATGCAAACAGTGTGCATTGATCAAATCCAGCCTGCCCTTATGCATCCTCTCCTACCTTTGGCCCCTTCCATGGAGAGATGGGAGGGAGATCTACATACTTCATATTGAAGTCCAGTTCTTACTCAGAAATCTTTAAATTGCCATCTAATAATCTCTTTCTTAAATATCAATTTTTCTAGCCCAATCATGAGTTGGTCACATTTGTTTCTTAGTCTCTCTGTCCTCATACCTTATCTTCAAAGTCTCTGTCCTCCACCAGGTGAGCAGGGCACTTTTGGACTCTTTCTCTTCCTGTATACCTTTCCTAAGGACCTTATTTGCCTTTGAACTCCTTTGATCACACAAAATTTTCTAACTGGGCTTTTTGAGCTTTTTCAAGCTCTTCTCAGTTTATCTGTAGGATTCCTATGGACATTAAAATAAGACTTCTAAAGTCACACATCAGAAGGAAAAAAACGCTGTTTTGACAAGGAATAATAAATCACTAACTCTACCATTCAATAGGTTCAATTTCAGGACAAATTTTAGAGGCAGAATGAAGAGAAAGGGAAAGTCATCAAGAAGAAGAAGAGAATAAAATAAAGACTAATAGTCTATCTTTGCTCCTGTTGCCTTTGTCTCTGTCTGCAGTTTGACCTCACAAAAGCCTGGGGAGGAAAGAATTGAAGAAAAGTGTGAAAATTGATCATGTGCAAAGAAAAAAAGAAAGTTCTTAGAGGCTTTATGTGAGGGGTGGAACGTAATCCACAACAGATTTCTCCTGCTATAGTTGTTCTGTACTCCTAAAGAGCAGCTGTGGGAAGCAGGTGCTGGTTAGCCTGCCTTAAATGCTGACCCGGACCTGAGAGTTGCAGTAATCATGGTCAAAGTGTAACCTGAGGTCCACTTTGAAAGGGAACTTCCCCTCCTCAGTAACAGAGCAGCTACTGAGAAATAAAATGCCACTTTTGCAGGGAGAGAGAGAGTGGAAACTGCTCCAGTCCATGTTTGTAAAACACCAGGAGAAGGGAGAAACAAAGAAGGAGGGAGAGCAGCAGAGGTCAGTAGCATCCACTGCGTGGAGTGGAGGCTGTTAATCACGGATAGGCGAACACGACTGCTCTGTATTCTGTGAATGGCTTTGCAAGCTTGCATGATTGAGAAAACATAGACAGGCATATAACGTCAGAGCACTTCCACCTTTAAAGTACACACTACTTGAAAGATATTCCTTGTGAATTTCATTTTAAATTAAAATGATTCCTAACTGCAAATGTTCTCTACCTGCCCTGGGCAGCTTTCCAGGGCCAGTGTGCTCAGGATACCTGTCTTCATATGCTGATCCACCTCAATCTTTATACTTTTCCCAAGGAGTCTGGCCACTTTGGATCTGTCACCTTCTCATCTTTCTTCCACTGAAGTGTAGAGATTCCCTCCATGTCGATATTTGAGGTGTCTGAGGTGCTGTGATCTCTCCAGACCCCATGCCTCTTCCCAGCTCTCCAGCTTCCATGTTTGTAGTTGTCCTGAGGATGTGGACGAAGTCATACTTCATCCTCTCACCTGTAATCATGTAGCTCTTCACAGAACACTTGCACATAACATATACTTTCATACAATTATTATATACAATCCTCCTTACTCTTTGGTTTTTTTTCTATTCTTTTCTAATTGTTTTTACATTTATTTACATGTGTATACATTGTTTGGGCCACCTCCCCCACTCCACTCCTTCAATCCCCCACTTCCAGGCAGAACCTATTCTGCCCTCTTCTCCGATTTTGTTGAAGAGAAAACATAAGAGATAATAAGAAATACATAGCATTTTTTGCTAGTTTGGGATGAAGACAGCTATACAGAGAGATTCCTAGTGTTACTTCCATGCACTTGTGTATTGTACATAGGTTTGTTTCTACCAGACCTCTTCTCTACTTAGTGGCATCTACTAATTATGATTCCTTTATTTGCTCCTCAACAGGGAGCACATCTACCACATTCAAGTTTTAGGTTTCCTTTCCTTTCCCTATTTCTCCTGTATGTGTTCTCCTCTTAGTGTGTGACCCATGTCCAATAATATTACTGCATTTGTTTTGAGTCTATAATCCACATATGGGGAGAACATGTGACTTTTGGCCTGGTTAACTTCGCTTAAGATGATGTTCTCCAGTGCCATCCATTTACTTGCAAATGATAAAATTTCATTCTTCTTTGTGGCTGAGTAAAATTCCATTGTGTATAAATATCACATTTTCTTGATCCATTCTTCAGTTGTGAGGCCTCTTGGCTATTTCCATAGCTTGGCTATTGTGAATAGTGCTGCAATAGATACGGGTGTGCAGGTGCCTTTGTAATAATTTGTGTCGGCAATATCCATAGGAGTGGATCATATGGCAGGTCTGTGTTTAGTTTTCTTTTTCTCTTTTATTATTCATATGTGCATACAAGGCTTGGGTCATTTCTCCCAACTGCCCCCACCCCTCCCTTACCACCCACTCCGAACCCTCCCTCTCCCCCCTACCCCCTCAATACCCAGCAGAAACTATTTTGCCCTTATCTCTAATTTTGTTGAAGAGAGAGTATAAGCAATAATAGGAAGGAACAAGGGGTTTTGCTGGTTGAGATAAGGATAGCTATACAGGGCATTGACTCACATTGATTTCCTGTGCGTGGGTGTTACCTTCTAGGTTAATTCTTTTTGATCTAACCTTTTCTCTAGCTCCTGGTCCCCTTTTCCTATTGGCCTCAGTTGCTTTAAGGTATCTGCTTTAGTTTCTCTGCGTTAAGGGCAACAAATGCTAGCTAATTTTTTAGGTGTTTTACCCATCCTCACCCCTTCCTTGTGTGCTCTCGCTTTTATCATGTGCTCATAGTCTAATCCCATTGTTGTGTTTGCCCTTGATCTAATGTCCACATATGAGGGAGAACATACGATTTTTAGTCTTTTGGGGCAGGCTAACCTCACTCAGAATGATGTTCTCCAATTCCATCCATTTACCAGCAAATGATAACATTTCGTTCTTCTTCATGGCTGCATAAAATTCCATTGTGTATAGATACCACATTTTCTTAATCCATTCGTCACTGATGGGGCATCTTGACTGTTTCCATAACTTGGCTATTGTGAATAGTGCTGCAATAAACATGGGTGTTCAGGTGCCTCTGGAGTAACCTGTGTCACAGTCTTTTGGGTATATCCCCAAGAGTGGTATTGCTGGATCAAATGGTAGATCGATGTCTAGATTTTTAAGTAGCCTCCAAATTTTTTTCCAGAGTGGTTGTACTAGTCTACATTCCCACCAACAGTGTAAGAGGGTTCCTTTTTCCCTGCATCCTCGCCAACACCTGTTGTTGGTGGTGTTGGTGATGATGGTTATTCTAACAGGGGTGAGGTGGAATCTTAGTGTGGTTTTAATTTGCATTTCCTTTATTGCTAGAGATGGTGAGCATTTTTTCATGTGTTTTTTGGCCATTTGAATTTCTTCTTTTGAGAAAGTTCTGTTTAGTTCACGTGCCCATTTCTTTATTGGTTCATTAGTTTTGGGAGAATTTAGTTTTTTAAGTTCCCTGTATATTCTGCTTATCAGTCTTTTGTCTGATGTATAGTTGGCAAATATTTTCTCCCACTCTGTGGGTGTTCTCTTCAGTTTAGAGACCATTTCTTTTGATGAACAGAAGCTTTTTAGCTTTATGAGGTCTCATTTATCTATGCTATCTCTTAGTTGCTGTGCTGCTGGGGTTTCATTGAGAAAGTTCTTACCTATACCTACTAACTCCAGAGTATTTCCTACTCTTTCCTGTATCAACTTAAGAGTTTGGGGTCTGATATTAAGATCCTTGATCCATTTTGAGTTAATCTTGGTATGGGGTGATATACATGGATCTAGTTTCAGTTTTTTGCAGACTGCTAACCAGTTTTCCCAGCAGATTTTGTTGAAGAGGCTGCTATTTCTCCATCGTATATTTTTAGCTCCTAAGTCAAAGACAAGTTGGTTATAGTTGTGTGGCTTCATATCTGGGTCCTCTATTCTGTTCCACTGGTCTTCATGCCTGTTTTTGTGCCAGTACCATGCTGTTTTTATTGTTATTGCTTTGTAATATAGTTTGAAGTCAGGTATTGTGATACCTCCAGCATTGTTCTTTTGACTGAGTATTGCCTTGGCTATTCGTGGCCTCTTGTGTTTCCATATAAATTTAACAGTAGATTTTTCAATCTCTTTAATGAATGTCATTGGAATTTTGATGGGAATTGCATTAAACATGTAGATTACTTTGGGAAGTATCGACATTTTTACTATGTTGATTCTACCAATCCATGAGCATGGGAGATCTCTCCACTTTCTATAGTCTTCCTCAATCTCTTTCTTCAGAAGTGTATAGTTTTCCTTGTAGAGGTCTTTCACATCTTTTGTTAGGTTTACACCTGGGTATTTGATTTTGTTTGAGGCTATTGTAAATGGAATTGTTTTCATACATTCTTTTTCCGTTTGCTCATTGTTAGTGTATAGAAATGCTAATGATTTTTCTATGTTGATTTTATATCCTGCTACCTTGCTGTAGCTATTGATGTCTAGAAGCTTCTGAGAGGAGTTTTTTGGGTCTTTAAGGTATAGGATCATGTCGTCTGCAAATAGGGATATTTTGACAGTTTCTTTACCTATTTGTATTCCTTTTATTCCTTCTTCTTGCCTAATTGCTCTGGCTAGGAATTCCAGTACTATGTTGAATAGGAGTGGAAATAGTGGGCATCCTTGTCTGGTTCCTGATTTTAGAGGGAATGGTTTCAGTTTTTCTCCATTAACTATAATGCTGGCTGTAGGTTTGTCATATATAGCTTTTATAATGTTGAGGAACTTTCCTTCTATTCCTAGTTTTCTTAGAGCTTTTATCATGAAATGGTGTTGGATCTTATCAAAGGCTTTTTCTGCATCTGTTGAGATGATCAAGTGGTTTTTGTCTTTGCTTCTGTTAATGTGGTTTATTACGTTTATTGATTTTCGTATGTTGAACCATCCCTGCATCCCTGGGATGAAGCCTACTTGGTTGTGGTGAATAATCTTTTTGATGTGTTGTTGAATTCGGTTTGCCATTATTTTGTTGAGGATTTTTGTGTCAATGTTCATTAAGGAGATTGGCCTATAGTTCTTCTTTTTGGAGGTGTCTTTGCCTGGTTTTGGGATAAGTGTAATACTGGCTTCATAAAATGTGTTTGGCAGTTTTCCTTCCCTTTCTATTTCATGGAACAGTTTAAGGAGGGTTGGTATCAGTTCTTCTTAAAAGGTCTGATGGAATTCAGCAGAGAATCCGTCAGGTCCTGGGCTTTTCTTTTTGTGAGACTCTTGATTGCTGCTTCAATTTCATTTTGTGTTATAGGTCTGTTCAGGTTATTAATTTCCTCTTAATTCAGTTTTGGATGATCATATGTATCTAGAAATCTGTTCATTTCTTTTAGATTTTCAAATTTATTTGAATCTAGGTTCTCAAAGTAGTCTCTGATGATTTCCTGGACTTCCATGGTGTTTGTTGTTATCTCCCCTTTTACATTCCTCATTCTACTAATTTGGGTTTTTTCTCTCCTCATTTTAGTCAGGTTTGCCAGGGGTCTATCAATCTTGTTTATTTTTTCAAAGAACTAACTTTTTGTTTCATTAATTCTTTGTATGGTTTTTTTGGTTTCTATTTCATTGATGTCAGCTCTTATTTTTATTATTTCTCTCCTATTTGTTTTGGGATTTGCTTGTTCTTGTTTTTCTAGGAGTTTGAGATGTATCATTAGGTCATTGATTTGGGATCTTTCAATCTTTTTAATATATACACTCATGGCTATAAACTTTCCTCTCAGGACTGCCTTAGCTGTGTCCCATAGGTTCTGGTAGGTTGTGTTTTCATTTTCATTGACTTCCAGGAACTTTTTAATTTCCTCTTTTATTTCATCAATGATCCATTGTTCATTAAGTAATGAGTTATTTAGTTTCCAGCTGTTTGCATGTTTTTTGTCTTTACTTTTGTTGTTGAGTTCTAATTTTATTGCATTGTGACCAGATAGTATGCACGGTATTATTTCTATTTTCTTATATTTGCTGAGGCTTGCTTTGTGCCCTAGGATATGATCTATTTTGGAGAAGGTTCCATGGGCTGCTGAGAAGAATGTATATTGTGTAGGGGTTGGATGAAATGTTCTGTAGACATCTACTAGGTCCATTTGATCTATTGCATATTTTAGATCTTGGATTTCTTTATTGATTTTTTGTTTGAATGACCTATCTATTGATGATAATGGGGTGTTAAAGTCTCCCACAATCACTGTGTTGGCGTTAATATATGCTTTTAGGTCTTTCAGGGTATGTTTGATGAAATTGGGTACGTTGACATTGGGTGCATACAGGTTGATGATTATTATTTCCTTTTGGTCTATTTCCCCTTTTATTAGTATGGAATGTCCTTCTTTATCTTGTTTGATCAATGTAGGTTTGAAGTCTACTTTGTTAGAGATACGTATTGCTACTCCTGCCTGTTTTCGGGGGCCATTGGCTTGGTAAATCTTCTTCCAGCCTTTCATCCTAAGCATATGCTTATTTCTCTCAGTGAGATGGGTTTCCTGTAAGCAACAAATTGTTGGATCTTCTTTTTTAATCCATTTTGTCAAACGGTGTCTTTTGATGGGGGAATTAAGTCCGTTAACATTAAGCATTAGTACTGATAGGTATGTGGTGATTCCTGTCACTTAGTTGTCTTAGTTGTTTGAAGGTTTGATTGTGTGTACCTAAATTGAGGTTACTCTCTACTGTCTTGCTTTTTCTTTTCCTGTGGTTTGGTGCTGCCTGTCTTTTCACAGTTAAGTTGGGTTTCACTTTCTGTGTGCAGGATCCCTTGCAGAATCTTTTGTAGTGGTAGCTTTGTGGTCACATATGGTTTTACTTTCTGCTTATCATGGAAGACTTTTATTGCTCCATCTATTTTGAATGATAGTTTTGCTGGGTAGAGTATCCTGGGGTTGAAGTTATTTTCATTCAGTGCTGGAAGATCTCACCCCACGCTCTTCTTGCTTTTAATGTTTCTGTTGAGAAGTCTGCTGTGATTTTGATGGGTTTACCTTTGTATGTTACTTGGTTTTTCTCTCTTATAGCCTTCAATATTCTTTCCTTAGTTTCTGAACTTGTTGTTTTAATGATGATATGTCGTGGAGTAGTTCTATTTTGATCTGGCCTGTTTGGTGTCCTGGAGGCCTCTTGCATCTGTATGGGAATATCTTTCTCTAGATTTGGGAAATTTTCCGTTATTATTTTGTTGAATATATTACGCATTCCCTTTGCTTGCACCTCTTCTCCTTCTTCGATGCCCATGATTCTCAAGTTTGGTTTTTTGATGGAGTCAGTGAGTTCTTGCATTTTCTTTTCACATGTCTTGAGTTGTTTAATTAATAGTTCTTTGGTTTTTCCTTTAATTACCATTTCATCTTCAAGTTCTGAGATTCTGTCTTCTGTTTGTTCTATTCTGCTGGATTGGCCTTCTGTTTTGTTTTGCAGTTCTGTTTCGTTCTTTTTTCTGAGGTTTTCCATATCCTGGCAGTTTTCCTCTTTAATGTTGTCTATTTTTGTCCTGAGTTCATTTATCTGTTTATTCATTGTGTTCTCTCTTTCACTTTGGTGTTTATACAGTGCTTCTATGGTTTCCTTTATTTCTTCTTTTCCTTTTTCAAATTCTCTATTTTTGTTGTCTTGGAATTTCTTGAGTGTCTTCTGTACATTTTGGTTGACCCTATCCAGTATCATCTCTATAAAATTCTCATTGAGTACTTGTAGTATGTCTTCTTTTAAATTGTTCTTGTGGGCTTCATTGGGTCCTTTGGCATAGTTTATCTTCATTTTGTTGGAGTCTGGATCTGAGTACCTGTTTTCTTCATTCCCCTCTGGTTCCTGCACTAATTTTTTTGCTGTGGGGAAACTGGTTTCCCTGTTTTTTCTGTCTTCCCGTCATTGTCTTTGGTGTTGTTACTGTCCTTGTACTGTGTGCAATTAAGTATTTTCTAGCTTGTAATAATAACAATGGTAATATTTGGAATGGAAGGGTGAGCTGAGATGGAAAGCAAGAAGTTAAAGAAACAGGGAAAACAAATATACAGACAAGAGGGAGAAAGCAGAACAAGGTTTCAGATAAGAAAGTTTCAAAGGTATAAACAGGGAACGTTAGTGTACTAATCGACAGTAAGCTGAACAGACATTAGAGAGACAGAGAGAGGATTGAAAATCAAAGATAAAAAAATAAAAAATAAGTAAATGAAAGAAATATCTATATAAAAAATGAATTAAAAGAAAATGGAAAATAGAAAATTAAAAAAACAAAAACAAAACCAAAAAACTTCCAAGTTTATATCCAATGAAGTTTCAGTCTTAATAATTTGGGTGTCCGTGTCAGTCTCCAGTCCTGGAGATGATGCCTCAGATGTTGTTCTGTAGTTGTCTCATCAAAGGGGACGCATAAAGTAGAACAAAACTAAACACACACACACACACACACACACACACACACACACACACACACACACAAAAAGCCCCACCAAGTGTCCCAAGTTCAAATGCAATACAGTTTCAGTAAGTTTTTCGGCTTGCAAGTATAATTCAGTTGTTCTCTCATCAAAGGTAGGGAGAAAAAGAAAAAAAAGCATCTGAAGACAGTTCTGAGAGTGGTATCTGCAACTGTGGCTTGCCTGCCTGCTGCTCTCAGCCTGTAGCTGGTGGCGTTATTTATGCAGATCTCTGGGGTGAGCTAGCACTCACCTGGTCTCACAGGCTTTGTTTGTTCAGAGTTCTCCTGTGCGGGAGCTTCTGCTACAGGCTTTCCCCTTTCCAAGCACTGGGAAAGGTGACACTGCACCCGCGTTGTCAGGCCTGCATGTTTATTTACAGTTCATGTGGGAGGTGGTTCTTCCCCCCTCTCCTGTGCAGTTTTCCTCCCACCACCACTTTCACAAGCTTTCCCGCTCCTGCTTACTGGGCGGTGCTGCTGCTCCTGCCGGCCGCCTTGTTTATTTACAGTTCACATGGGAAGTAAGTTTTCCCTCCTCTCCTGTGGAGTTTTTCTCCCTCCACCACTCTCACAAGCTTTCCCACTCCTGGTTGCTGGGCGTGCGCCCTGCTCCCGCCAGAGCCTCTCCCGCCTGTCCAGCTTGTTTATTTACAGTCCTGGGAAGAGTTCCCTTCCCCTGCTCACTGGCGGCCCCAGGGGCCCTTCTCGTTTCTCCATTTAATGTGAGGTGGAGATTCTCTGTGCTGGCTGGAGATGTGGAGGGGTCAAAGTTATGCCTTTTCTCAGTGATTATGCCTGCAAAGTGCGTCTCCAGTGTCTCTCCAAGATTTCACTGTAGGAGGCTCGCTTTCTGCTTCCTACCTCTAGCCGCCATCTTGGAATTCCTCTGTGTTTAGTTTTTTAAGGAGCCTCCATATTGTTTTCCAAAGTGGTTGTACTTACTTGCATTCCCATTAGCAGTGTATGAGGGTTCCTTTTTCCTCACACCCTTGCCAGCATTTGTTATTGGTGGTGTTCTTGATGATAGCCATTCTAACAGGGTGAGATGGAATCTTAGCCTGGTTTTGATTTGCATCTCCTTTTTGGCCAGAGCTGGTGAGCATTTTTCATGTGTGTTTTGGCCATTTGAATTTCTTCCTTATAAAAAGTTGTGTTTAGTTCAGTTTCCCACTTCTTTATTGATACATTGACTTTTGGGAGTTTAGTTTTTTCAGCTCTCTGTATATTCTGTTTATCCATCCTTTGTTTGATGTATGCCTAGCAAATATTTTCTTCCTTTCTGTAGGGGGCCTCTTCAATTTAGAGATCATTTTTTTTATTGTGCAGACACTTTTAAATTTCATGTAGTTCCATTTGTCCATCCTTTCTCTTAGTTGCTGGGCTGATAGAGTTCTACTGAAGAAGTCCTTGCCTATACCTATTGTTTCGAGTGTATTCCCTGCTCTTTCCTTTACTAACTGAAAGGTTTCAGGTCTGATATTAAGGTATTTAATGCACTTTGCTTACTCTTCTTATTTTTTTAAGATGGGTCTTCTAGGTATCTTTTCCTGAAGAGAACACTAACTTCTTGGAATAAATTGCTCAAAGTGGAAGCTATTTTGCTGACAACACCTTTTATTCAATACAGTGTAATTACCTCCACTGCTGTCACCAAACTTTCTTTGGCAAATCTGAGATATAACTAGAGTTAGTCCCTCCTTCAATTTGGCTCTTCATGTCTCCTCTGTGACTATTGCCTAACGTATACTCTTGTCAGTGGACACTTGTTTTTCTTCCTACTCTCCATCAAAACTTATCACTCCATTTTCCATTTTCTTAAGGCACTTTTAGTGTCCTCCCTTCTAATTCTCTTATATAGCATAAGGGTTCATAAAGGGGAAGCTGAGGGCTCTACCACATCTGATCTGCATGGCCCTGGGGAAATCCCTTTATCTTTCTGTAAATTGGAGGGATAAAAATCCTCTTGAGGCTGTTGTATAAAAATGTTAGAACTATTGGTGCCTAGTCATCACTTCAAAGAATTGGTAAAAAATGGGATTCATAGCAATTAAGGAATTATGCTTATCATAGGAAAATTTTGCATTGTAAAAGAAATTTCAGATGAATAGGAGTCTTTAGTCACTGGTGAAGTTTTCCAAGTTGACATCAGTATGTTGATGGGGATCTTTGGAACAGAAGCTTCTAGCTGAAGCATTCAGATGACATTATTTGAGTAATGAGCTAATGTAGTGCAATGAAAGATGAGCTGCGGTGTTTATACTAAAATTCAACCAAGAGATAGACGGTGACAACACTACACATTGCTGTATTCAGGCTATGGAATCTGGTCTCAAAGGTTGATTGTTTCTTTCACTGGAATATGCCATTTCTTTCATGTCAGACATAGCATTAATGCTGTTCAGTTGATAGAAGTAAGTCTGTCTCCTCCTAATCTTGCCTTCTTTGATTTGCAACAGAGCCAAGAAGGATGTAATTTGGACACTAAGAATGTAGACTGTACAGCAAGGCAGGTCTGCACTTAGACCCTTGCTCTGTCAAAGGTTTACCTGTCCCAGGTTCACCATGCTGTTTACCAAGAGTCTTTTGCAGTCCAAGCTGTCCTGTCCTGTCCTCACTATAAAGGATAACATGGTCCTTCTTCAGGTAACTATGAGAGGTAAACAGGTTGAGCCTTAGAACCTAAGATAATGGGTACTCAAAACCCCTTTAGTTAATTTGTTAGAGTATTGAATTTCTTTAGGGTGATTTTTCACTTAAAAAATGGGCATTTCTGAGGGAAATAATATTTCAAGTCAGCATATCTCTTCCTACCCCATACAACCACGGGTTACCATGCTCACTGTTTAGCCAGTGCTTTGTCATCATGTTTTAACTGCAAAATTAGCTTTGTCTTCCCAATGCTCAAGACATTAGGGGTAATTCATACTGACAACAGACATGCAGGATGGCCACAGATGAAGATTTGCAAAAATATAGAGTGACCCTAGGATTAAGCGGGGGATCCAGAGGGCAGAAGACAGATGGAAGCCATAAGGAGAAATGAGGTACCCTCCAGGGCATGATTCATACAAAAGAACATTCTTCCGCAGATCAGATGTGGTTTCCACGTGTCAGAAACATGAGACCCCGTGACCACACTGATGCTCATTTTTACTGCTGACATTAATCATATTAACTGGGTAATTGCTGAGTCCTGAGTCTACAGACCTAGACATCTCAGTCATTTGATCCATGAAATAAGCCGCACCCAGAATTCAGCTAATAAAATCACAGAAGTGAAGAGAAATTGTTCCATTAATTTGTCTCCATGAATTTCGTGTCTTGGCTTCAATTTGCATCCTATTGAGCAGTGCTTTTCAACTGGAAGTACCTACATCCTCTGGGGATTGTGTGCAGAGAAAATAGGAAGCCGAAGGATAAACATGGCATATTAATTACTTAATTCTTTCATTCATTCAACAAACATTTATCAAGTATTTACCCTGTGCCAGGTACTGACGAGGCCCTGGGGATGAAACAATGGAGAAATACGTTACAGTTCCAAGTCTTCTGGTGCTTGGAGAACAGTGTTCTGAGAGAAATGTTAAAGCAATAGTCACATGAAGCTAGCCTCAGCATGAATTCTTACTTAAAGATTTATTGTCAAAGCATTAATGATGTTAATGAGTTAAATGAGAGTAAACTCAAATGAATACTTTTTATATTATATTTTAAATGAACACAAATGCACATTGTCTATCATATAGAAGCCAAGACATCAATTTGTCTTTTGAGAGGAAACACAAACCTTGAGATGTCATCATTTTGGGGATGTGAGTTTGTTCTCCATTATTAGAGGTTTATTATTCACAGAGATGTTTTAGAAGAACTGAAACAGAGCTAGGCAGTGCTCTTGAAGAGGAGCAATTAAGACAGCACTGATTATCCATCCCCTGGACCTTTGCTTGTGACACTGTTCCGGGCCATCTGTATATGTGATGACATCCCAAGGGCCGTGACAATGACTTGGCTGATCATTCTCTGTTTGAGTGTCTGTCTCATTGACAGGTGTTGCTTCTTCCAGGAAGCATAAATTTTAATCTATTACAAAGTACCTTGGAGGTTTTTGTCCACCCCACCATCACATTTTTGTTCTTTTTTTCTGAAACCTGCACAGATGGGATTTCTAGTGTGAGACCCTATCTGAAAAAAACTCAAGCATAAGGGACAAGGAGTATGTCTTGCCAGTGAGATTATAGTCAACAGATTATTTAATAAATATAAATATACAGTCAACAGATTTATGTCTGTGATAGTCTTTGTTTATTTAACATTGATCCAAACTTACTTTGATAAGGGACACACAGAAGAACTCTTATAGAATTTATCAGTGTCCTGGAAGCTGCATGGAATTCTAGAATCTTATTTTTTTTTTTGCCAGTGTAAAACATGAACACTGTGCCTGATGAAATATAATCTCATCATATCAACTGTAGTGATCCATTCTATATCCTCAAATAGCAACAAAAATACTTCAGGGCTCGACATAGTGTTGTACACCTGCAATCCCAGCTACTTGGGAGGCAGAGATAGGAGGACTGCAGTTTGAGGCCAGCCAATCTCAAAAATATGGCAGGTGTGGTGATTCCTACTGGTAATCCTAGCTATGTATGTGGGAGGCAGAGGTAGTAGGAGGATCACGGTCTGCGTCTGGCCCCAAGTAAAGTGTGAGACCCTAGCTGAAATATAAATAAAGCATAGAGGATGGGATCATGACTTGCCTAGCAAGTGCAGGACCTCGAGTTTGATCCCAGTCCCACCGAGGTATATGTGGCCAACAGGCGTCTTCTTCAGGTCAGGTTGTTGAACCCCTTTGTCTTTCTGAGGTTGTGGTAATGGTAGTATACATCATAGTTGATACCACCAGAGAAATTGGGAGACATACAGAAGACAGCAACAGCTGTCATATTTATTCCCTTTGACATTATGTATACAAATGATAACTCTACTACAATTATATCTCTAAGTCCTCCTGAGTCTGAGGTAAATAGAATGGAAGAAAATAAAATATTATTTATCTTAGGACATACAAGATTCCTCCTTTTCTCCTTCCTTTGATATACTTATATCAAGTGACAAAATTCCTGACCTGTTCCCAACATTAAAGGGATGTATATTTCTATATGAAAAGAGGCCTCAAGTGTGCAATTTCCTTAAATAATGCCTTTCAATTTGATTCTATGAAACACATTCAGATATTGCACTGCAATTTATTTAATATGTTTGAATCCATCAATATATATTAATTTGAATTATTTAATCACATGAAAAATAAATTAGATTTTCATGGAAATATGTTAAACCTCAAACAAGTTAAATTTAAATAATGGCTCTAATACTAACAGGATAATATTTTACTGGAGAGTGTGCTTGATGATTTTTAAATTAGATGACCTAGACAATGCAATTTACATGTACTTCCTCATCTCTTCGTCTTAAAAAATCCTTATGTTTTTATCCCCAACATAATGAAGAAGAAATGTAAGCCTTTACAAGTAATTCTCCCCAAGGTTTTAGCAAGAATGTTGTCATCCCCAAATTGAAAGCAGTGCTGTCTGGTTTCAAAGCTAGCTCATTTCCTACTACACTGTGACGTTTCATCTCTGCACTCATTTATTCAACATGTACTTTACTTTGATATGTGGACTATAACGAGTTAATGCTTCAGGGAAGGGTGTACAATATGAAGCAGGGACAAAAAGCAGGCAGTCCTGCTGGGTGATGGAGGAGCTGTCTTGGCCCTCCCAAAATTCACCCTCTTTCTTCCAGGGAAAGAACACATGCTGTATCACACTCTGTTTTTGATAGACTCACTCCGAGCACCTCATTCTTCAGCCACAATGATTGGATCACTGAGACAAGGGGCAGTCTACTGCAGAGTCTACTTTATCTCCGTGGTTGATAAACTGATGCAAAGCAAGCCAGGAGAAATCCAGGACATATGTAAAAGTAAAGGATGGAGTGAACTTTACTGAACGCATATCTGAGACAGAAAGAAATTAATGTTACTCTGAACTGAGCCCCAGGATCTAACCCTACCTGAAGTTAAGACCATCCTCAGTAGTTCCATCTATATGAGTCAGTATAGTCTTTGTTTAAGTAAGCAGAGATTTTTTTTACTCACAGCTGGAAGAGTCATGTACTTATGGATATTAAATACTGGTAGATAAGCTGCAACATAAAATAATTCATGATAAAGTGGTACAGGTGAGTTAGGTGTGTGTGGTGCGGACTAGCAACCAACTGGGATCATTAGAAACTGTACTTGAAGCATCAGATTTGAATTACATGTAGTTTTCTAGGAATTTAAAAGTTGACTTCAAAATTTATATTACAATGTGTGCTGTATGCTGGCACCAGGTGCTCATGCCTTTAATCCTAGCTACTCAGGAAGCAGAGATCAGGAGGATCACAGTTTGAAGCCAGCCCATGCAAACAGTTCAAGAGACCCTATCTCAAAAAAACCATCATACACACACACAAAAAAAATAATAAGGACTGTGGAGTGGCTGAAGGTGAAGGCCCTGAATTCAAACTCCAGTACTACAAAAAAAAAAGGCATGCTGTAAAACTCATTCCAAGCCAACTCTTTAAATGCATGCACTTAAAAAACATGTAAGGTTCTACATCATGTTTTCTGAGGTTTCCAAATGTTGGATTCTGTAATGGAGGGTCATTTTTCCCCTCCAGTTTTCTACAACCAATTTCTCTTCCCTTCTATCCAGTTACTTAAATTACCCTTACAAAAATTAAACTACTGATATGAATATTATTGATCACATGAGGAAGTTCTACAAATAGTACATTATTCATCTTGTTAACATTGGTGTGCCCTGATGTACAATACTAGATTAGTCCTAAAAAATGATTTTGTGACTTCCAAACAGTCCCCTAGTGAAATTGATTAGTGTACACTTCCACATTGGCTAATTAATATATTTAAACACAATTTATTCCTATTCTTTACCTGTATCCAAAAGTGTCTCTTTTAGACTTTCTGTGGATGTGAAAATGATAACCCAACAAGTGAAACCTAAAGAAGGGTATTCATGCAAGAGAATAAAGAAGCTAACATTCATGAACATAAAACAGGCATCCAGGGGAATTTACCCATCAGCGATGAGCAGGAAAAGCTAAATCAGTTTTTCAAGGGCTTTATAAATTCAGAGTAGTGGTCCTAATCTGTAAGGTCAGCCACACTTATAAAGATAAGTTGCTCACTGGGACTTATAAGATCTGTCCTGGGTTGGGCAGAAGTGAAAAGTCAAGGAGAGACGACACCACACATTCTTTAATGGTTCAAAGTTTAGTTTTCTAATCTTTAATAAAACTTAGTTTATATGTGCAGTTACAGAGAAATACTGACAGCATTGAAGGAAAATAGCACCAGCTTTAAATTTGGTTTCCAAATGTAACCAAATGATCAAGTATTACAGAAATTGGTGTTTTGTTTGTTTTCTAATACAAAATCTTATACTTGCCTTCTGTATAGCGTGCTTACCTCACATTGTAAAGTTATTGTCAAAGGCATTAACTTGTTTAGCATGAACTTCAAACAATATCACAGTTTTATACTTCTGATTAGACATTTATTATGATGTTTAAAATGCTGCAATATTCAAAAGATGGAAGTGACCCTGACCTCTTCTGTTCTCTGAGCTGCCCTGGCATTTGAGGGCATTTCAGAAGATCACCTCCCTGACTGTCCCTTCTCTAGAGTTCTCAGTTCCTGGCTTTGTACCTTTTGCTTTAATCTTTTAGTCTGCTCCCATCTGACTTAGGTGTTTTTTGTGCTTTCCTTGGAGTCAGAACCTTGGTTTATCTTTATGCTTTGTTGTATCTATCCCCACTTTACTCTTGGTCTTACTAAGGTGGGAGTGTCCCACTCTCGGTAAAGCCTTACTAAACCCACTTTCTTCCACAGAAACATGGGCAAGCTTAATTTCCACAAAGGAGAGTCACACACCAAATTCACATCACAGTGCAGAGCAAATCCCTGTGTCCTCTTGAATTTCTGTGGTGAGGATGATAATTACACCGTTCTGAACTTGTCTTCCTCACTGGGGACATATTGTTTTTAGGCACCAATATTTTTGGTCCCTTTTGCAGACATTACTGAGATATTATGATAAAGAATGATTTTTGATAAAATTCAAGGTTAGAAAAGTCTGTGTTTTTAATTTTTTAAAAATTGATAATGGAGATGAAAAGCACTATCAGTGTCTGTAGTAACAAGACTAAGAGTTGTTCTACTGAGCGAGTCCTGGGGTTCCTTACAATGGTTTATAGAGAGGAAAACTTAATTCCAATTTGTTATTCATCACAGCATTTTCCACTGGTTTTGCAGAATAGCTGATTTATTATTATCATTATTAATATTATTTTATTTTTTACATAGAGGAACTTGGGAAAAGGCTCCAGACAAATGAAAACATGAAAAAAAGAATTTGCATGAAACAAACTGACACATAAAAACATGACTTCTGGAGACATTGCTTATCAGAAACATAAGAGATGTAAAATCAGCCTTTGTAGACAAATATTTAGGATTGTAAACCACTAAGATTATAGGGTTGTTAGTTATGTAGTGTCACCAGAGAAGCTGACTGATAACCACAAAGAAAGGAGAGAAATAGAGAAAGAGGACTCCATACACACACACAGCTAAAGAGAAAGCTAAGGAGGGAGCGATCTCAGGAATTCTGGGAGGAGAGTGTTTAAGGGAAGCTTGGTGCTTCCCTTAGAGGTTCCTGCCCTGACTAAAGAGAATTTTATCTTGACTTACTAGAGGAAAGGATACCTGGCTAGCCAGTAGACCAGCTAAATTAATCCTGATGATCATCCAGAAAGCCATAAGGAAAGATATCATAAAGCAAGTAAGTTCTGGAAGAATTTATATGTTTTATTGAGAATGGAGAATGTTAGGCCTCCACCAGACATCACTTATGCTTTCTTAAACTCCCCTTGACCCTAGAGTTGTTTGGCTCCAGTAGAGATGGACCCTCTAAGGAAACATCGTTTTTCCCAGCACCTGTACCAGAACACAAAACCCAGCTCCTTGACTACCTCTAGCAGTGGACAATGGACAAGCCACAATGAAAAAATTCCCCCGCCATTTTCCAGTTCCTTCCTCTCTTATAAAACTCCTAGTCTGTAAGCAGCAGGGGACTTTAACACCTGCTGGAGACCTTCTTCCTCCTCAGGTTTTTCTGCTGAATAAACCTATGCTAACATTGAACCCTTGCCTCATCTATCTCTCTGTGCTTTTTCAGTCTAACAGAAAAGCCAGGTTATTATTTTTTTTTCTGGTACTGGGGTTTGAATTCAGGGATTTGTACTTGCCTAGCAAGCTTCTACTAGAGTCATGCTACTCCCAACCCTCTCTTGCTTTACTTTACTTTTTGTTTTTCAGATAGGGTTTCCCTTTTTTGCCCAGGCCAGCCTGGGACCATGATTCTCCTAACTCTGCTTCCCAGGTAGCTCAGATTGCAGGCAGGCGACCTCCATGCCTGACCCATGAGAAAAGCCAATTGTATATTTTTTTGCACATGTTTGTGTGGATCCTGGAGAAAGATATGGAAGAGTGGTGTTAACAGGGCTGTTAATATCATTTGTCTCAGATGGATGAAGTGGGAAGGAAAGGGAAGGAATAAGCTGGCAAAATGGCACCCTCTGCTCTGTGTGCTATGTAAAAATGCAATAGAGAAGAAAAGGAAAAATACACAAATAAGAAAGCTTAAATTGAGTTCAAGATAGTATTTCAAAAAACCATTCTTGGAGTCTGCTGTTGTTTTGCCCTGTTTTGTCATCTATGTGCCTTTTACTAAGAGGGCAAGAAAATCAAGGATAGAGAACAGAAGGATGGCTGACGTGGGAGCAGACTGTTGCAGCCTGAGAGCTGAAGAGTGGCTGGAGGATTAGCAGTAAGATCACTGCTGAGACTTGGCTGGAGGTTCATCAGAGCAGAGGAAGAAGCAGACATGGGACTCACAGTGTCAATGGTCCATGGGAGGTGAGCTACTGGAGGCAGAGAGACTTCTAGAAGTTTGCAAAAATGAGTAGAGGGGGAGGGAGGGACTTGGGAGACTAGAGCTGGAAAAGACACAATTGTGCTGATTGTTCTGCTAGATGCTAACCCAGGCCCTTCTGTCCTGGGATAGTGTCTGACACTGCTTCTCCCTGGCCACTCTGCCCTCTGGTATCCAATAGTGTTGAACCAGTATATAACTCCTGAAAAAATTCAAAGACAAATAGAAGGCAGAGTTTGGAGAATCTGCTGTGGCTCCCTGTTACTGAGTGTGGGTGTGGTTTGCATGCTCTTTGGCTGATGTCCCTTCCCAGCAGTGTCTCTCCAATCAGCCAGCTCATCACAGCCTCCAGGGACCTTCTTCTCCCTTCCCCCATGCCTGTCTTATCATCATTATTATTATTACTCCCTAACAGCTTCCAAGTCCCTCTTGGTTCTTTGAATTGTTGAGTAGGCTGAGGTTTCTTTCAAGGCCTCTGTGTAGTGATTAACTTGGGAAAAGAAGAAACACCAAGACTGATTCCTTAGGATATAGAGTTGGGAGTAAAATGAATTCATGCTTTCTGTTACATCAGACCATGTACAAAGTGCTACAGTGCTAGTCTGTGACAAACCAAGATACTCCAAACTTACAGGTCATATTAAAGGGGAGTATAAATGGATATACTCCAAACTTACAGGTCATATTAAAGGGAAGTATAAATGGATATGGATGGTGAGCAGCTGTCTGTCCTCCTGGTGAACAGGAATGGACCACAAGGCAGTTTGTTGCCAGTCGTGCGTGGTTGGGAGTCCCGTTGTGAAAGCAAGGCCCTGGACTACATCCCAAGGGTCACCTAGGCTATTGCTGAGCCATCCTTGCCAAAGCTCGCTTTCTCAGGGGAATTGAGCCAAATATGGAAATTACACAGAGATTTCAGAGGATTTGGATTTGGGGAACTCATGCTCAGATGTTCAGTTTTCAGGGAGACCCTAAAATCCTTATTCTGCAGGTGATTAGCATGAGGGTGAAGTTATGAGATGGTGAGGGAAATATTAGCAGTAGAGAAATGGGAACGAAAAGTGTGACAAAGCTCATTATAGCTCATGATATAAATATCTCAATATAAATACGAATGAGTCACCAGGAACAGGCCCAAGTCCTCTGAATACAAAAGCTCATGTACTTTATATTCCATATACATGGCTTTACAATCATGTTATTCATTTAAATATTTATTTAAATATTCACTGAGCATTGATAAATATGGTAAAACAAAAGCAGGTATCATCAGCTGTTTCAGAAACATCAGATTCCTTTCCTCCTCACTTCCATTTGACCAATGCTGCTTTGAGCCATGGAGACACCTCCAGCTCTGACACTGATGGCCCTCCACATCCCCTAGCACTCCACGTCTGTGATGTCTAGTGAAAAAGGAAAGCAGCAAGAGCAGAGAGACCTGCTATTTCTCTGTAGCCTGCTGCTGCCATCGCACTGGTCAGGGCCTCTCTATTTTTTGCTAAAGAGGCAGCTTTTATCGACAATGTGGACTAAGCTAGTGAAGACTCATGTCAAGCAAAATAGGGACTGAGCACAGAATCGTACATACCTTATGCCGTCAGCTGATTTCAGGCATAATTTGGAAGGAGGGATGACGACCCATCCATGTAATTATGATTATGTGGTTTATTAATTCCAAATGTCATTTACCCTGTGTTGTCTGATATATTAAATAGTTAAAATGACTCCTTCACACCCACGCCCCAGTCTTCACACCCCCTCCTCCAGTGTATGTAAACTCCCCAGTGGAATATTTAATATGAATTTTTTGATTCAGTATAACTCCAAATGACTGACAGTCCCCAAATGCCAGGTCTTTGCTGAAAGACGCATGCCTGAGGATCTCTGAAGGCTAATTAATGCTTCAGTCACACTGTGCTCTGAGAGACAGCACAGGATGACTTAATACAAAATGAAGAGAGCGCCGAAAATTGTTGTAATGGAACAAAGAGAACTCTGTTCAAAGTTTTCTCTTTTAAAATAAAATGAAGTGAAACACAGACTTAGAAACTAGAACATTTCACAGCTTGGAAGAAGACAGTTATACACAATACCATGTCTCTTGATCAGCAATGACGTCACAAACCTGAAGTGCACTTTCAACGCATTTCTCTTAAGTGGGTGCTGCAGAGGCTTGCTTCCTACCATATCTTTGAAAGTCCCGCCTTTTAAGTGACTGTAATCAAGATAATTATTACTTGCAAATGACTTAAGGATTTAGGGAAGGCCCAAGCAGAAACCAACAAAGGAGCCATATTCAACTTCTAAAATACTCTTTGTAGAGAAAATTAGGCATAAGAGCAACACACATGAAACACAGAACTGGTCTTTATTTTAGTAAAGAGGCTTCTTGTAGGCATCATTCTGAGTGAGGTTAGCCTGGCCCAAAAGACCAAAAATCGTATGTTCTCCCTCATATGTGGACATTAGATCAAGGGCAAACACAACAAGGGGATTGGACTTTGAGCACATGATAAAAGCGAGAGCACACAAGGAAGGGGTGAGGATAGGTAAGACACCTAAAAAATTAGCTAGCATTTGTTGCCCTTAACGCAGAGAAACTAAAGCAGATACCTTAAAAGCAACTGAGGCCAATAGGAAAAGGGGACCAGGAACTAGAGAAAAGGTGAGATCAAAAAGAATTAACCTAGAAGGTAACACCCACGCACAGGAAATCAATGTGAGTCAATGCCCTGTATAGCTATCCTTATCTCAACCAGCAAAACCCCTTGTTCCTTCCTATTATTGCTTATACTCTCTCTTCAACAAAATTAGAAATAAGGGCAAAATAGTTTCTGCTGGGTATTGAGGGGGTGGGGAAGAGAGAGAGGGGGCGAAGTGGGTGGTAAGGGAGGGGGTGGGGGCAGGGGGGAGAAATGAACCAAGCCTTGTATGCACATATGAATAATAAAAGAAAAAAAAAGAGGCTTCTTGTAGTCTGCTTATGCTGCCAGATAAAAATGTCCCAACAGAAAATGTATCACAACACATCTTACTCTCTTTGTACATCCAATTAATCAGTATCTAAGTATAAAAGTTGTTAATCCGGGATAGATTTATTTTAGCTATTTGTGACAAAACAAGTTTCTATTCCATTAAGTCTTTTCAGTAAGTGGGAGTGGATGCCAGGGCCAAAGGAAAGACCAAGTAATCCATTGGTAGTTGGTGACCATGGACCATAACACAAGCATCTCTTCCATACCTGTCAGCAGCAGAAGATGCCAGTGGTCTTGGTCCTGCCTTCAACACCCTGTCTCAGGACGACTTTCCTCTTTTTGGGTATTTGGGTTGGATGCTGGGGAGAGAAAGTATGCCAAGGAAGCTGATGCTAATTTCTGAGAAACTATTGCCAATTTCTGGGCCTGTGATCTGCAAATGAGCAATTCTGGGGCCGTAGTCTTCCAAAAAAAAAAAAAACATTAACAACTATATTCTCGAGAGATTTTTTTTCATGGAAATTGTTGCCAAATCTGTGTCCATTTTTGGCTGTTCTTCTTCTTTATGTACACTTTATAAAAGCAGCTTCTACCAGCTTGGTGTGGAATGAATGATTCCTCTTCAGGTGTTCATCACCAAGACCTCCTCCCACTTCCTCTCTTTCATTGGTTTTTTTTTTTTTTTTGCTCTATTCCTGTGTTTCATATGAAATAGATTGCCAACTTGAGGAAGTTAAGAACCACATCTACTTATTAACCCTTGATTTATCAGTGCTCAAATTATGTTACAACAAGCATATCTCAATCAATGTTGGCTTAATGACTGTAGAGATGCATGTGTAAGCACTTAGAATTATCATTATTGGTTTCAATATTTTCTTCCCCTCTTAGTTGCATATATTTGAGATTGGGAGCCATGTCTCAATTTTCCTTTATCTTCTGAAAATAGTTAGTTAGTATTGATGCTTGAAGCTTTATGCTTGCTATATTTGTAACAGGTCCATTAGAGCCATCTGATAAAAAAATGGTCCTGCTGGTCTTCGACTGAGTTTCCATTTGAATCCGACTTCATTCTACAATAATACTGACATCTCTGCTTACTTTATTTGTGTAATAAACTGGCAAGTCTTTGCAATTATTTACTTGGAACAGTTTGGATTATTTCAGAAATATGTTTTATCTTTGTAAGGCAACTTGCTCATTTTATTTATTATAACATAGATTTGTTCTAAATTTTGTCATGTAGTTTTATATTTTCTATTACTTTTCCTCTAACTCACAAGTCTGACTCATTGATATGATTATTTATAATAGACTTATTAAATCTTTTAAGGGAGATGAGTCAGTTTGGGTTATAATCCACTTGTGCATGGAAGCAATGCTGGGAATCTCTCTGTATAGCTATCCTTATCTCAAACTAGCAAAAACGCTATGTCTTTCTTACTATTGCTTATGTCTTCTCTTCAACAAACTTGAAGAGAAGAGTGCAGAATAGGTTCTGCCTGGAAGAGAGGGGGGTGGGAGAGGGAAGGTGGGGGCCAGCACGGGGAGATGACCCAAGCAATGTATGCACATATGAATAAATGAATAAATAAACCTTTTAATACCATCACATACATTGGCACACAAGTGTACATAAAAACACATGTGACTTTTCAATCTTTATTTCTGCCACTAGCAGTAACAATACTGTGACATTTTACATTCACACCTACCCTTTATTTTTTTAATATTTTAAATTTTATTAGTATATATTAATTATACAGGGGGTTTCATAATGACAATTCCAATTTGTCTTATATTGTACATTAGTTTCATTGCCCACATACTCTCTCCCCACAAACCCCCACCCCACTTAAACCAATTGCAAGAGGTTATTTAGTTCTGTTTTGGATAGGTATTTGAAGTCAATCAACCATATACCATCACCTTAATCTCGTTCCTTCACCCTTCCCCTCCCACTAGTACCTCCTACCCCCACACACTGTGCCTATTCTTCAGTCCTGGTTTTCATTATTAATATTTGAGTTGATGTTCACAGGGGTGTCTCCATGCGTGCCCACTGTGGGTGTGCTTTACTTTGGTCTGTTTAATCCCTTCGAATACTCTCCTTTACCCCTTACCTCTCACCCCCCATTTTTCAAGTTTTTATACACATCCTCCTATCCTCTACTTACATATCTTACAGTATGCGATATTACTGATGCTCTATTATTCTCTTTTCCTTACCCTATTTCCCTGAGTTCCCCAGAATAGTTCCAACTGTTACAAGAATGTTTTACATTTGAGTTTGTATGTGATCATGCTTATTTATATATATATATATGTTTATCTTTGGATCTATTGTCCCCGAATGATGGAAAACATGCATCTTTTGTGTTTCTGATCCTGGCTAACTTCACTTAGTATGATGTCCTCCAATTGCATCCATTTATCTTCAAACCACATGTCATTGCCAAATAATACTCCATTGCATATATGTACTACAATTTCATGATCCTTTCATCAGTTGTAGGCATCTGGGTTGTTTTCAAAGCTTGGCTATTGTGAATAGTGCTGCAATGAACATTGGTGTACAGGTATCTCTGCTGTAGCCTGTCTTATGTTCATTTGGATAGGTGCCCAGGAGTGGCATCACTGGATCATATGGCAGTTCTGTCTCTAGTTTTCTGAGGAGTCTCCATACTGCTTTCCATGTGGTTGTACTAACTTGCATTCCCACCAGCCGTGTATAAGGGTTCCTGTTTCCCCACATCCTCTTCAGCATTTGTTGTTGGTATTACCCTTGAATATTGCCATTCTAACTGGGGTGAGATGAAATCTAGTGTTATTTTGATTTGCATCTCTTTTATAACCAGGGAAGTTGAACACTTCTTCATGTATTTATGGGCCATTTCTACTTCTTCCTTTGAGAATTCCCTGTCTAATTCATGTGCCCATTTCTTCATTGGGGTGTTGATTCTTTGGGGGCTGAACTTTTGGAGTTCCCTGTAGATTCTGGATATTAGTCCCTTATCAGATGAGTTGCTGGCAAAGATTTTCTCCCATGCTGTGGGCTGTCTCTTGAGTCTGGTGACTGTTTCCTTTGCTGTGCAGAAGCTCTTTAGTTTAATGCAGTTGAATTTGTTCATTGTTTCTCTTAGATGCTGAGCCTTTGGAGTTCTGTTTAGGAAGTTGTTCCGTAAACCTATCTGTTCCAGTGTGTTTCCTACTGCTTCTTGGAGTTGTTTCAGGCTTTATGTTAAGGTCTTTGATTCACATTGAGTTGATTTTGGTAAAGGGTGAAAGACAGGGATCTAGGTTCAGTCTTCTGCATGTGGATATCCAGTTTTCCCAGCAGCATTTGTTGAAGAGGCTGTCTTTTCTCCATCGTGTGTTTTGGACTTCTTTGTTGAAGATCAGTTGGCTATAAACACATGGGTTTATGTCTGAACTTTCCATTATGATCCATTGATCTTCCTGTCTGTTTTTGTGCCAATACAATGCTGTTTTTATTGTTATGGCTCTGTAGTTTAGTTTGAAGTCTGGTATTGTGATGCCTCCAGCATTGGACTTTTTCTTCAGAATTGCTTTGGCTAATCGAGTTTTTTTGTGTTTCCATATGTATTTCATGTTTTTTTTTTCTATTTCTGTGCAGAACATCATTGAAATTTTGATGGGGTTGTGTTGAACATGTGAATTGCTTTTGGTAGTATAGCCATTTTCACAATGTGATTCTACTGATCCATGAGCATGGATCTTTTGATGTCTTCTTTAACGTCTCTGTTCAGTAGTTTAAAGAAGTTTTTGGTTTCTTTTGTTAAATTTATTCTGAGGTACTTTATTATTTTTAAGGCTATTTTAAATTCCCTGATTTCCTTCTGAGTTTGTGCATTGTTGGTATATAGAAAAGCTACTGATTTCTGTATGCTAATTTTGTATCCTGCTACACTGCTGAAAGAGTTTATGATTTGAAGTAATATTGTAGAGTTTTCGGGGTCTGTTAGGTATAGGATCATGTCATCTTCAAATAGGAATAGTTTGACTTCTTCCTTCCTTATTTGAATACCTTTTATTTCTTGCTCTTATCTTATTGCTCTTGCTAGGAATTCCAAAACTGTATTGAATAGGAGTGGAGAAAGCAGACAACCCTGTCTTGTTCCTGACCTTAAGGGGAATGGTTTCAGTTGTTCTCTATTTAGTATGATGTTGGCTCTAGGTTTGTTGTATATAGACTTTATTATGTTGAGGAACATTCCTTCTGTTCCTAGTTTCTTCAGAGATTTTATCATGAAAGGGTGTTGGCTTTTTCTGTGTTTATTGAGAGGATCATATGGATTTTGTCCTTGCTTTTGTTTATATGCTGTATTACACTTATGGATTTACATATGTTGAACCATCCTTACATCCCTGGAATGAAACTGATTTGGTCATGGTGTATGATCTTTTTGATGTGTTGTTGAATTCTGTTTGCCAGTGTTTTGCTGAGAATCTTTGCATGTATGTTCATTAAGATATTGGTCTATAATTCTCTTTTCTGGTTACATCTTTGTTTGGTTTTGGAATGAGTGTAATCCTGGCTTTGTAGAATGAGTTTGGTAGTGTTCCTTCCCTTTCTACTTACTGGAAAAGTTTGGGGAATATTGGTGTTAGTTCTTCTTTAAAGGTTTGGTAAAATTCAGCTGTGAATCCCTCTGGCCCTGGGCTCTTCTTTGTAGAGAGACTATTACTGCTTCAATTTCACTGCATTTTACTAGGATTATTTAGGTGGTTAAACCTTCTTGGTTCAATTTTGGTTGGTTATATGCATCTAGGAATTTACCCATTTCATCTAGATTTTCCAGTTTACTTGAATATAAGGTTTCAAAGTACTGTCTAAAGTTTCTCTGGATTTCATTGGTATTTGTGGTTGTATTCCCTTTTTCATCTCTGATTTTATTAATTTGAGTCTTTTCCCTCCTCCATTTTGTCATGTTGTCTAAGGGTTTTTCAATCTTGTTAATCTTTTCAAACAGTCAACTTTTTGTTTCATTGATTCTTTGTGTAGTTTTTTGGTTTCAGTCTCATGTTCATGGCCCTGATCTTTATTTTTCTTTCCATGTACTGGTTTTGGATTTGGTTTGTTCTTGGTTTTTTGGAGCCTAAGGTGCATCATTAGATTGTTTGAGAGGTCTCTGTTTTTTTAATGTAAACACGTATAGCTATAAATTTTCCACTTAGCATTGCCTTTGCTGTGTCTCACACATTCTGGTAGATTGTATTGGTTTTCATCAGATTTCAGGAACTTTTTAATTTCTTCCCTTATTATTTTGGTCATCCATTGGTTTTTCAGTAGTGTGTTGTTCAGTCTCCATGTGTTTGAATATTTTCTGGGATTTGCTTTGTTGTTGAAGTCTAGTTTTATTCTGTTGTGGTCTGATATGATGCAGAAGGCTATTTCAATTTTCTTGAATTTGTTGAGACTTGCTTTGTGTCCTAAAACATGGTCTATTTTGGAGAAAGTTCCGTGAGCTGCAGAAAATAATGTTGGGTGGAATACTCTGTAGACATCAACCCATGTCTATTTGGGCTAATGTGTGGAATAGCTCTGAGGTTTCTTTGTTGATTATTTGTCTGGATGACTTATCTATTGCTTTTCAGTGGGGTATTCAGGATTCAGGTCTCCCACTGTCACTATGTTAGTTTCTATGAGTGCTAGTAAGGCTATTAAAGTTGATTGTTTGTTTGTTTATTTGTTTTTAATGTAGACAGGTGCCTCTGTGTTTGGTGCATATATGTTAAGGATTGATATTTTCTCTTGATGAATTGTTCCTTTCATTAATATGAAGTGACCTTCATTGTCTCTTCTGATTGATTTTATTCTGAAGTCTACTTTGTCAGCTATGATATAGCCACTCCTGCTTGTTTGTGGGGTCCATTTGCTTGGAAAACATTTTTCCACCTTTTGCTTCTAAGCCAGTGCTTATTGTTTTCAGTGAGATGAGTCTCCTGTAAGCAACATATGGTTGGGTCTTGTTTTTTAACCCAGTTTGCAATTCTATGTCTTTTGATTGGGACTCTAAGGCCATTTACATTCAGTGTTAATACTGAGAGGTGCCTGTTGTTTCCAGTCATTTTTATTCCCCTGTAGTTTAGTTTTACCCATTCCTTGTTTACTGATCTGCTTGCCCAAAAGAGTTTATTCTGTCTTGAGTCATCCTGTCTCACTCTAGTTTCCTCTTCTATATGTAAAAGTCCCTTATGTATCTTCTGTAGTGCTGGCTTGGTCATTGCAAATTCCTTTAGTTTTTCCTTCTTGTGGAAGGCTTTAATTTCTCCTTCAATTAGGAAGGACAGTTTTGCTGGGTAAACTAGACTAGATTGACAATTGTTTTCTTTCAGGGCCTGAATTATGTTTTTCCATGACCATCTTGCATTTAGAGTTTGAGTTGTGAAATCTGTTGTTATTCTAATAGGTTTGCCTTTATATTTGACCTATCTTTTCTCTTTTGCAGCTTTCAGAATTCTTTCTTTGTTCTGTGTACTGATGTTCTTTTTTGCTCCTGTGGTTTTGTGTTCTGTAAGCTCCCTGCATCTGGGTAACTTTCTCTTTCTCGAGGTTGGGGAAGTTTTCTGTTGTTATTCTATTGAACCTGTTGCCAATTCCTTTAGTTTGTGTCTCTTCTCCTTCTTCTACACCCATGATTTATAGGTTTAGTCTTTTCATGATGTTCCAGATATCTTGTATGTTCCATTTGTAGCATTTGTAGCATTCTTTCATGATCTTTTACTGTTTGGTCTAATTCCTCTACTTTGTCTTTAGTTCCTGATACTCTGTTTTCAACTTGCTCCATTCTGTTCTCCAGGCTTTTAGTTGTGATATTTATTTGGGATATTGAGTTTTTTATTTTGTATTAATTATTTTTCAAGGTTTCCATATCTTTATTGATTTCCTCTTTCATATCCTGGGTAGTCTTCTTAATTTCATTCATCTGTTGGTTTGTTTTCTCTTTGAGTCATTTAATTTTTTATTCACATTCTCTTTGAAGTCAAATACTAACTTTTGTGTTTCTTTTTTGAGATTGTTAATTATTTTTGTAATTTTTTTGGAATTAATTATTTTGATAGCTCTTCCTCTACAAAGGTGTTTGGATCCTTAGTGGTGCAATTGGCTTTTGATGGAGAGTGGTTGTCTTGCTGTTTCATTCTGCATTGAGATTTATGCATCAGGAGTTGTTTTTCATTAGGATTTTAATCCCTTATGCCCCTGCAGTTGGGGTTTTGAGTTTTTTCTCCTGGTGTTCCAGCAATGCTCCTCAGAGAGGGGTATGCTTGATATGTTACACCTTGCAAGGTTCTTATTGTGGTGCCAATTACCTCTTTTCTCTACTCAGCAAGGGGCCTGGAGTTCCTGCTCTTTGATAGGGATGCAGGGGCTCTCTTGCAGTCACAGTGGGGAGTGCTGGGTCTCTGTGCACTGTGGGGGATAAGCATCCTAGCACCAGCAGAGTAGTGGATTGTCACACATTGGAGGAGCTTGAAATCCATCTCTTGGAGAAGAGAGACGTGACTCTTCTGCAGTGTGAAGTGTTGGGCTTCTGTGTTCCTGTGGGAACAGAGCTTCTGGTGATGCCTGCAGAATGACAGTTTATTGCTTTCCTCCCCTCAGTAGGAATTCTTGTGTTTTGGTGGGGAAGTGAGGTCTCTCTTGCTGTCAGGGACAGTTGGGAATGCCCTGATGTTCTGTGGTGAGGGAAACTGCCTGGCACCAAAAAATAGCAAAGCTTGGGGCCTGAGTTTCACTTGTGTGTATGGTGGCAGGCTCTGGCATTGAGTAGCAAGTTGAGGGTATCCGAGGGACAGCAGAGATGGCAACTTGAATCGTCTGGTGTCCGCAAGGCAGCAGTGGCTCTGGGGTCTTGTGTTGGGGCATGGGCTTCCACTTGCCACAGCAGTTGCTGCAGGCATGGGGAACCCAAGTCTGCAGGTAGTGGGAGCCCTGAGGTTTTCTTGCTGGCGCCGGGCTACCCAGAGCAACAGCAGCTGTGGAGGCACAGGGGAACCAAATCGTTGGACAGCAGGAATTCTGGGGCCTGCTTTCCAGGTGTGGGCTCGAGAAGGGCAGTGTAGTAGCACTGCTAGCCCAGGGTGACAACGTCTTCAGTAGTAGCCCTGGGGCCTGATTTCCTGCACAGGCTTCAGGGAGCTCAGTTTAGTGGCTCTGCTGATAGCTGGGCTCACGAGAACCAACTCTGCAAGCAGCATGAATTCCTGCCTGATCTCCAGCAAGGGCTTCAGGGAGTGCAGTTCAGTGGTTCCACTGCTGGCTTGGCTTGGAAGAACCAAGCCTGTGAGTGAAGGGAGTTTTAGGACCTGATTTCCTGCTTGGGCTTCATGGAGCTCAGTTCAGTCACTCTGTTGCAGGCTCAGGAGAACTAAGCCTGTGAACAGTGGGAGTCCTCAGGCTTGATCTCCTGCATGGGGGAGCCCAGTTCTGTGGTGTTGCGTCTGGGAGAACCGTGTCTGCTGGTTTGCACCTTCTGTTACCTGTGGAGCATCAGGAGCCAAGGGTCCAGCTTGCATAGGAGCACTGGTTTCCCTGGAGTTTCAGGGTGAGGGTAGCAGGTTGTGTGGTAGAGGGGAGTGTGGAGCTCTGAGTTCCTATGTGTGCTAGGAAGTAGGACTTACCACCGAGGGAGAACCAAGTGATGGACCCTGGAGCCACCTGGCAACTTCAGGGGCAGGGGATCCAGAGTGTTGAGCTGCAAATCTTTCTGCCCATTCCTGCTTTGGTTACTTGCTTCTCTATTTTCAGATTCTGAGAAGTCTTTGCTTCTTGCTGGTTATGGCACCACATGGGTGACTTTTGGGGTTCTCTGATCTTTTTTCAGGGTAGTCTCCACTGGGCCATATGGATGTCAACAATCTGCCATCTTGAGACTCCTCCCACATCAACTCTTTAGTCAGGGATTTTATTACATGCTTATTTTCTATTGCACACCATCTTTAGCATAGATTATTATCATATTCTGTACTTTGCCTTGCAAATGCAATTTTTTATCTATACCTCCAGTCTTGTGTCAGATTTATAAAATTATAGTGTTGCGATGCTATGGCTGACTAGTTTCTGTGTTTGCCTCTAATAATTTTACACCATGATCCTCCTCAAGCTCTATTTCTGCATCATCACTCAACAAGTGAGATGTGTATTCACCCATTATTATTTTTTACAAGAATGCAATATTTCTTAAGCTGTTGGCTACCTGAAAATCACCTGCATCCATACGTAATGATGGCATGGTGTTAATTCTCAGGTTGACCACATATCCCTTTAAAACTCTGCAACTGGCTCATGTTGTATAACTAAGTGTTGCAGTAATAATTCTAAAGCCAGCCTGCTTTGTCTTGCTGTATTTGGTGACTTTTTCTTTTCCTCACTAGAATTTCTGACTGATATTTTACTTCTCCCATATAATTTTAAAATTACAACCACATGTACCTAAGTCATAGCTCTCTTTTCTTTAATTTTGCAAAGAACACAGTGCACTTTCTCATTTTTCCTTCACGTATTTTGCTAAAATCAGGGAGATGGCCATTTTCATTATAAATGGATAGAATTGTTTTCTATACTTTGTGTGAGTTCTGTTCTGGTCTCTTGGAATTCTGATTAGAAATCTCAAATAATTTTGTAGCTCTATGTCACTTTCATGGTAGAGATTCTTTTTCCTAAATTCTTGGGAAACTTTTCACATGAGTTCTTTGTGCCAAGGGTGCAAGGGTGTGATTTGGCCATAGAGGGTCCTCCGTTCTTGTGGTCTCCAGTGTGGATTATAATTCTGACTCTCCATTTTTAATTTCCTTGAGTCATTCCATCTCTTCTAATACCAATGAACTACTCAGTGACCTTCTTGCTTCATCTTGCTTTATTAGGTAACATTTTCTTTTCCTCAGAAGAGTTCTTGAATGACTTTCTGCTTCTATTTTAGAGAATGTGTTTTTGCCTTTTATTGAGGAGAATAAATGCTTTTATGTAAATTTATGTTGGCTCCTGCACAAATAATTTCCAGAGGTATAGTCTTTATATGATACTTCAGGGTCATTTTACCTTTTTAGAGTTTATGTAGATTGCTTTTCTTAGACAACACTTGGTTTATTTTCCTCCCCACGCACATCTGAATGAACTGAGATCTTCCAAAAGTGATGGATAGGGCCTCAACCCACCTCTGTAGCATGAACAGGGTCTTTCAGGGGTCAAGAGAAGACCAGACCACTTCCATCTTTTAGGGATCCAGTGTACTTAAAAATGGAAAAAAGTCTATACAATATTGCAAATGTCCTGGTATTTTAATGTTGTTTAAATTTGATACATTACTATTCTTTAATATGTATTTTAAAACTTCATGTATAACCTCATTTAGAAAAATGTCTAAATGTGAGTCTTTCTGAATTTTATGTAATTATCCTTCTGTGTATCCTTTAATGATGGCTCCTTGGTCTCCTTTCTAGACACACAGCTTGAGATTAGCTGCCATACATAGTCTTTAACCCAATATGTTCTTTTTTCCTGCTCATTGCTATATTTTGTACTCTTTGAAGCACAAAAATATCACCCCTCTTTCTTAAAATCAAGTTTGGAACTGACTGAGCAATGAGACGTAGTACTTGGCAGCTGCAGATCAAGCCTGGCTTTTATCTTGATGATATTTAGGTTGGAGGATCAGCAAAGAGAACCACAATGGGATTTCCAATGCCCCTTTCCCAATTTGAAGCTGGAATTGTAGAACAAACGAACTTCTTTTCTTTCAGCTTCTAGCTTTTAGGGTGCACAATAGGGAGGAGATGTTGCACCCTTTGATTCATGGGCTTGTTCCATGAGCTCTAACCCAGACAAGAATCAAAGGCCCCTGACTGCCAACAAGTAGATTATGGGTGTCTTCTAGAAATCTTTCACAAGTAGATGGATGAAAAAGATGATTATCCTTGAGCATGAAAATTTCCTGTACTCACAGTGCTGAATTCTGATTATCTGAATGAATGAAGTTCTTAAGGAAAAATAAAATACCTCCCATCTCCAGTAGCTATGCTAAAGAGCTTCCATTAACTGCTAACATAGTTCTGTTGGGGATCATGTTCCCTCTAGATACCCGCATTTCACAGGAGCCCCTCCCAACACACACAGATGCACACACACACATACACAATGCACACACATGCAAACACACACACATAGCCCAACACACATGCAGATACACACATGCCCACACCTTGACACACACATGTACACATATACACTAATACACACATGCACACACACCCTCAACACATGCCACATGCAAATACACACATAAACACACCCCAAAACACACACATGCTCACAACAGAGATATAGAAAGGAGGAGGGTCTGTAAAATCACTTCAAATTCTGCTTCTCTGCAACTAGACCAGGCCCTTGAACTTAAATACGAGATGCAAGGAAAAGACTGTCCTGGCCCCTCTCCCAGTCCTATGCACACCTACATTGTCACTGTGGCTGGGTAGTGACCATTGTTTGTGGTAGTGTTACTTTTGATCTCTATCTCTTCTTAATGGCAGTGGTGTTGACTCAGTAAATTTGGTGCCAATTTAAACAGTGATTTTTATTTTTTAACAAATCTTATAGTATGTGAGAGTTGCAAACAGTCTTCTACTTTTGGAGTGATGAAGCTTTTATTCTTCGGGAGGCTTACCTTTGAAAGACCACATCCTGTTGAATCTTGATTTGAAAGGATCTGTTTGGAGAAAGACTTGTTTTATAGATTATATGTCTTTTTTGCCCTGATTTTCAGAAACTGAATGCACTCTAAGTAGGAAGAAAAGGACAGCTAATATTGGGTGGATAGGGACTCACTGATTGGGGTCTGGAAGCAGGGCCACAGGGATGTGCTTTACTCACACGGGAACACTGAGGGGCGAGTCCAGAGTGTACAGCTGTTATCTGCAGACCAAGCCCCACTGGCATCAATGTCATTTTTCATCAGCTAATTAGAGACAGCAATGCCATGCTTATGACAATGTGTTCCCAGTGATGCCTGGAAGGAGTGACAGCACAACAGAAAGAGTGACAAAGTGGGTTATGGACCAAACCTTGCTCAAGTACCATTACAATGGGAACTGCACAGGTCTGAGCACATGTAGTACATTCTATCAAGGGATACCTAGATTGGTGCCCATTCATAAGCCTCTAGTTTCCTTGTTAAATAATTGTAGTAAAACTTGTAAGGCAGTACTTTTCATAATCACTTGGGGTGGTTAAATGCAGAGTCTGCCTTTTGAGTAGGTCTGAGACTGCATTTCTAGTAGCTCACAGACCAGACTTGGAGAGGCACAGAGCTAAGGCATTGTATGTTATGTGTATGAACACACACACACACACACACACACACACACACACTCACTCACTCATGTTTAAAGTTGATTTTAGAAGGCCTTGGACAACGTAGGTGGTAAGTAACATTCTCCTTCAATGCATCAGAAAGAGGAAAAAAGGTTTTTTGATTTGTTGCTTCCAACATGTTAATTAATAACATTACATGGATTTACAAAAGACATCAGCCCCTTCATCTGTAATATTGGCCTTAAAAATGTCCAAGGCAGGAAATAGTTACCAACATGTAAAACTCTGTAGGAGACGAGGATGATGAATGACTAGCTTGTGAAGTGGCAGTAATTTAGAAAGCCAACCAGGGCACTGAAGGAGCCACAATGCTCAAACTGCCATCAATCACACCCTAAACTCTAGTTTTAGTTTCTCCCCTGAAAGAGAAAGGAAAAGTTCAGTAACACACTTAAGAAAAAGAACTCTGCTATAAGCCATGGTGTCTTCCTTTGTTATAAATGAAACAAACCGGGCGTATTTATGGCATGTGTCAAACTGAGTCACATGTGGACTTGCTTTATTTTTCATACCAGTAAATCGGTGTGTAGCCCTCAACATTCTTTCTTCCTTATAAATTGTCTCTTTCCATAGCCTCTGTCATCACAATCAAATTAAATGGAGCTGCTCACCTCTGAGAAGAAAGTGAATTAGGGAATTTCCTGGAGAAAGTGATACTGAATGGTATCAATAAGCAAAGATGCCATGCATTATGGAAGAAATCATCTCTCAGCAACAGCTACCATAGACGGCCATGTGGCTGAGAGAGTACAGGGCTGGCTAGCCATCAGTGTGCCTGGCTCCAGAACACCGCGCTGTCTACATTTTAACTTTGATTGAGATTTGATTTGGTTGGAGTCTTCTGGGTTTTGTACAAAACAATGGGGACTTATCCAGAGAACTGTGCAAGTAGGAACAGAAGATCTCTGAAATCAGACACAAAGTCTGAAGTGTATAAAGAGTGGTTCAGGATTCCGGGATGGACCCTTTGTGGTCATACTGCTTCTACTCTGAATTTCATCAGCAATGGTGGAAGGAAATACAGGGTGGGTTGGTTGGCTGCTCTCTCTCCAACAACTCACAGGAATTGTGGTTATTTGCACACCATTCAGAAGCAGAAAGGCCTGCAATACACCACATGCATTTAGCCTGCATTCTTCCCACATTCCTCTGAGCTAAGTTTGCTGGGTAGTTTCCCTGGATGAAGTGGAAGCTGAGATGCCCTGGGGTGGAGGTAGAAACATTCAAGGAGGACTGCTTCCCTGGTTGAGGCCGAGCCTGTGTTTTGCCTCTGAGGACAGCCTCCCATTCATTTCAGGGATAAGAACCTCAGTGATCTGGGCCAGTCTAAAATAAATAGATTGATCAACATCCAAACACATCATGCCTAATTAAACAGACTCAACTGGTGGGAACGTGGCATACATGTTTTGTCTTTAAATGACGAAAATCATGAAACAAATAAAGCATGTGAAAACAAATATGGGAGGCTGAGGTGTCTCACTGGTCCAGCACTTGCCTACCATGTGCAAGGCTCTGGGTTCCATCTCAGAACCATAAAAAAATAAATAAGCAAGGGTAATAAAAGTTTCTTTTGCAGAAAATCAGTAAGACTATCTCATGACACTTAAAATTCCAGGGAAAAATTGACACGTGGCATAGGCAAAACTACAAGAAGTAACTACTAGAGAGCCGCTGAAGTGTGAAGAGGCTGGGGTGGCAACAGATACTATTCTGATGCTGTCCACCCTGTGGGATCCACCTGTCACCCACTTGTCAAGGGTGAAATCCCATTTTGAACCTAACTGCCTAAAGAACTTCCTGTGGATCTGGACCCCAGACTCATCCCCATGACTCGCCTGGCCCCTTAGCGAACAACTGCCTCAATCATTCATTGATTCCCATTTTATTGTGTGGCCTCAGTGTCTATAAACTTGGGTGATTTTTGGCATTTTCAAAACCAACATTGATTGGCATTGTGAATTGTGTGTGTGTTTAATAAGTAACAAAATAAGGAAAAAACCAAAAGCAATGAAATTTATCTCAAATTAGCGGCTCATTTGAGAGAAAAGGCAAAGCTCTGAGATCTTTTTAGTCTTCAAAATTTAAATCAGCAATTTGGGTGTCTGAACAAAATAGAGATGAGGCTTTGGAAGGTCTCTGTCATCTTCTGATATGGTCAGCTATGTAGACTTCCAGAACCATTGTATCCGTTAAGACCTAAGACTAAACCACACACTTTGTAGGATATTCATATGTGCTTCAAAAAGCATGGTGATGGGTGGGCCTTTGAAGTCATTTATTATGGGACAGTTGCTAACATGAGATTCTTTTTGACAAATCCATGATGGGCAGTAATTCCTAGTTAATCATGTTCCATTTACAAGTGTTATCCAAACTACCCGAAACAGAGGAGGAATCAAGTAGGTTATATAACTGTAAAATTTGGAATGGTTAAGCTTCAAGCACAGCTTGGTCAGTGGTTCAAATTATATCCAGTGTATTTTCTCTCTTTCTCTTGTCTCACTCAGGTTTCTCTTTTTCTTACTTGTTAATGTTGGTTCCTGTCTTAGGTACATGATTTCCTCAAAGTTGCAGATGGCTGCAGCAGCTCAAACCTTTACATGCCCTTTTGTTCTGATCCAGAGGGCAAGAGTAACTGCCCTCTCTAGGAAGCCCGAGAAAAGTCTTTTATGGGCATTTCACTGACTCTGACCAAGCCATACACTCATCTCTAACCAATCTGTGTTACCAGACAAATTAGTGTCAGATTGGCCAGGCTCAAAGACTGTAACACATGTGGGAGTGGGCACAGAGTCAGCTTCACAGGAGCTGTAAGAATGTGGTGGATGCTGGGCAGACCTTAAACAAATTTCAGGAGTGTTGGCTCAAGGTAATCTGAATCTACAGTTTCTGGGCACCACCTTGCTCCCAAGTGCATTTGGCCAACACAAAGCAGGGCAGTGGAGCCCACAGAGAGACTGATTCATGTCAAATACTTAGTTTAGCACTTCATTCAATCCATTCTTGCACATGTGTTTGGTGTTTTCTCTTCTTGAGCCAGTGTGAGTGGTGTCTTCTGTCACTGCCCAGCTGGGTGAATCATGAGAGGGCAAAGGCTGCTGAGATGCAGGGCTGTATTCCACGTGTTTTAGGCTGCAGTTTTTCCAAAGGGCACTATTCGCAGACATTTGATCTATAGAACTCCAGATTTTTCAGTTAATGGTCCTAGACTGAAATGTGTATCTTGACATTTTCAGAAAAGTTGCATGTGTATGTGTCTGTGTTCTGTGTGTGCCACATGCATTTTTTTTGGGAGAATATTTTGTCAGAATCCTCAAAGGGTTGATGAGCACTAAACTCCTTGTGTTCCCAGTAGGCATTTTTGCATAACCTCACTATTGCTATTCAAGCTCCCTTGTCAATCACAGAACAACTCTCCATGCTTTGGGGAAGGTTAAAAGTCTGCCACCAACTCTAATCTTTCTCTCATTCTAGATCCTCCTTCTATCCCAAATGTTTTTCCTTTTCTCTTTAAATAACAGCTCCCTTCCCCGACCCCAGCATGCACACACACACACACACATACACATACACACACACACACACACACACACACACACACACACACACACACACACACAGTATGTCCGTTCTTCAAGGGTTAACCTTACAGGGCACCTTTCCTCATGAGTCCTTCTAAGTAGGATTCAGATTACCTGGGAGGATAATGCAACTTTTCTAAATTCTGTAAGGAATTGTGCAAATTACCTCATCTATTGTTTCCAAAGGAATGTGCAGGACTAGTGGGCCACAAGGTGACAGGTTAGATAAAGTATGGAGGCATTGTTTTAACTACAAAAAATATATATTTGCTTTAATCTGATAGACTAAAAGAAGCTGTGCTACTCACTGATGGTTTTAAAAAAATATTTCTTAGCATATAAAGCTAGATTTTAAAGCTAATTTGACTTGAGGTCAATTAAAAACAAAACTACCTGAGCATATCAAAAACCCTGCAGGTGGAGTTTATTTTACTGGATGAAGAACAGCAATCCAAAGGGTTGAAGTGGTATGCTCACCAAAATGTTAATTTCTATCTAGGAGTCCCCAAGAGCACCTCACTAACATAAACCCAGATGTAGTCCCTGGTGTCCACCATGAATACAGGACACTGTCAGGACTTCAAAGCTCTATTCAGAAACCTGGAATAGAGACTCAATTCTTTTTAAAAATTTGTTAGCATAAATCACTTGTACAAAGGGCTTTCATGTTATATTTACAATTTTCACATAGTGTACATTGATGACATTCACCCTATCTGTGATACCCTTTCTTAACCACCTCCCCCACCTTAACAGTTTCGGTGGGTTTCTTTGTGCTATTTCATATGTAAATATAACTCAATGTACATATTACTAACACATGTTGTTTGCAGCTTGCTTGTACCAGGAAAAATACGATCCACATACAGCAATTGGTTGATAAGTCTCTGTACTATCTACTAATCTCAACCCTTCCTTTCTCTTTTAGTCCTTATAATTCATTTGTTGAAGTAAAACAAGTGGCTTGACCTGTTTTGTTTTGTTTTTGAACGTGTTAGTTTCTGCATGGTAAATTCAATTCTGGACCCTAATCTATTGACATTCCCAGTATTTAACTCTCCCATCAATCTCCATCTTCTTAAGTCTTTTGTCTCTTACAGAAGACTTTAGTCCCTATAGACACATCCCTACAACACACTTCTCATTTTCATTAGAGCTTGCCATGTTTGTCATCATCACTGTTCCACACAGGTCTCATGACCACCTCATGGAATCCCACCCTAGCCATCTTCATTACACCACAAGCCACTTGGATCTGCTCCCAGCATAACATCAGCAGCAGCACGGGGAGTTGTGACAACACAGAATCCCCAGGCCTGTGTTGGACTTTCTGAGGAAGAAGCTGCAATTGCAGAAGCAGCAGCCTGGGCTGCACACAGGTACACTAAGTTTGAGAAGCGCTGATGTAATTTATGGAAACTGAGGCTGAGAGTTGCAAATAGGAGACTTTTGCTGTGCCCTGTGAAGTCTAGCAGAGAACCAGACACAAAGCACAGGCACATTGTCAAATGAAATGAAGAATCAGTTTAAATAATTGCCCCTAACTAAGTTTGGGTGACTTGAGGTCACTCAGTCTTTTGACTCTCACTTCTTAAATACCTTTTTAATTTTTTTTGTTTGTTTTATTTTGAGACAAGGCTCAATATATCAGTGAGGTCTCACTACATTGGCAAGGCTGGCCTGGAGCTCAGTCCTCAAGCCTCAGCCTCCTGAGTGCTGGGATTACAAATGTGTGCCCCACCTCTGCTTCTGTCACATATGCAGCAGATTCCAGGATGGACTGCGGCAGTCATTATCAAAATCAGTCTTCATGGTTCAGCGCTGATTAGCTGGGACAATATTATAAGTGCCACGTGTGAACATAAGCTTTTCTGTTCGAGTTGCATTAATTGATTTATTCAGATAGCCTTGTGGGTTGGACTAATTGAATAATTAAGAATTTGATTGCTAATTACCTACACTGGGGAATAAACATAGGCAGGAGCCCGAGGTGAGAAAGGAAGAGATTTTGCTGAAGTCAACCATGAGTGACTGGAGCAGAAGTGGGCTTCCCTCTCTGTGTAGTCACTTAATTCCTGGCAGAGATGGCAAAAGAAGCATGACTGAATGAGAGCCTTTGGAGATCATTATTTCTTGGATGAACTTCTGCTGTCACTGGTAATTTAAACTAACTACGCCTGTTTTTTCAATTTTTAGAACAGTATTTGTATCTTTATACATGTAGGATCACTTTGAAAAGTTAAAGTAGAAATATTTAAACTGACCAAAAATATTAAAATCTGATAACCGCACTAGTATACATTGGGCTTATCTACATCATGCATTAAGTGCTAAGTATTTTGTATATATTAATAACTTATTTATTGTTTCAAAAACCCAATGAGCTTGACAACACTTAACTTTATCAGTAAAAAAGAATAATATATTTAGGTATGGGACTATGCAATAACTTGTTCAAGGCTATATATCTGCTAGTATAGATTTAAACCACATTGTCTGACTACAGAAAACACCTGTGGGATATGTGAGTGCCGCTGTTTTACTGTCTCTGGTCTCCATTTTTGATAAGTGTAGGGAGAGATAAAGCACTGCTCCCTGCACACAGTGGATCACTTTCCTCTGGTTATTTTTAAGGTTCTCTTTTTCTGTTTGGTTTTCATCAGTTTCACTATATCAATCTTTTTTTTTTTTTTTTTTTCGCTGTACTAGGGCTTGAACTCAGGGCCTTCACCTTGAGCCACTCCACTGGCCCTGTTTTTGTGAAGGCTTTTTTGAGATAGGGTCTCATGGACTATTTGCCTGGGATGGCTTTGAACCTCGATCTTCCTGATCTCTGCCTCCTGAGTCATCAGGATTACAGGCGTGAGCCACCAGCATCCAGCTCATTTATATTAATCTTACTTTGTGTTTGTGACTTCTGCGAATCTATGAATCAGTCTCTCTAAGTCTGGAAATAGTTGATTGATGTACATCTCTTTCCCTTCCTCTCTCTTTCATTTTGTTTTTACTCCATCGTCTCTCACTATTTTCTAGAGTTCCAACTGCACATAAAATAAACCTCTTGATATTTTCTCATAGGTTTTTATTTGCTGGCTCGATGAAGTTAATAGTCATTTACAGAAGAAATTATGAATGGTAAGAAATTGTGAATAACCCTAGGAACTTCAGATCTGAAGATGGCCCTTGACTGACAGCCAGTAAGAAAACAGGGACATTATTCCTGCAGCCATAACAAGATGAATTCTGCCAACATGCTCAGAGAGCTTGGAAGCATATATCCCTCAGTTGAGCCTCTGATAAGTCGAGCCTCTGATGCGCCTCTGATGTGCTGCAGCCTGGGGAGGTCCAGGAATGGAGCATATGGCTCACATGTGTCTGAACTTCTGAGCTACAGAAACCCAGAGATAATGAACACATGCTATCTTAGGCCCCTGATTTCTGCGGTAATTTGTGTAGACACTCATGCAGATACAAAGCCACAGAAGCATGTGCTGCCTTTCTAAGGGCTCAAGCTTTCTACCCAGGAAACCAGGAAGGGCTCATCTCTTTGCAAAAACGCCTGCTGATTGTGGATGTTCAGCAAAAGCAGAGATGCACGTGGGCCGGAGCAGCACAAAATGATATGGGGGAAAAAAGCCCCTTTGTCCCACACAACCACATTTATCATAGTTGACAGTTTACAAATCACTGTAAAGTACTTTAGCCAGGTTCATAAAATTGCTTTGATGGTTTGAGCTTCTTACTCCTCGTTCATGGAAAAAGAAATGTTTGGGTATATTTTCCTCATATTTGGTGAGTGTATTTGCAAAACTCTAACTTAAAGGCTGTGCCATGCCCAGATATACTTTGATAGACGTGTATCTATCATGTTTGATAGTGTGACTTCTCAAGGTCACAGAAGTCATCTTCCAGAGCAAATCACAGTGTAGTCCACCAAGACCTCACTGCCCAGTGGCTTTATTGATAATGTTTTTGAACCTCCAGAATACAAAAATCACGGGCTGTACTCAAAACTTCTCAATCAGAAACTCCATTTTAGCAAGATAATTTGATGATTTGCATTCACACCAAATTTTGAGAAGCATTGCACTAAAAGGCTTTGTGGGTCTCCTTGGTGGATATTCATTGTATGTAATGATGTATACTCTGTACCCTCTTTGTAGTTTTGAACACAGGCCTCTTGTTGGCAGATATGGGGCCAGAGACTCTGGTTAGAACCCATCATTTGCAGCTGAGCTGTTTCCCACATAGGCATTGCTAAGCAGTGTGTCCCAGGAGGTCTGACCCAAGGTAAAAGAAACCCTCTAGCAGTCAAGAGGAAGTTGATGTGTGTGAATCACAGCACATCCTCATGGACCAGCCTTCCTGGGCACCATGTGTGTTCTTATGCCTCTGTCTCTGACTCCAAGACATCACCCAGCATCCAGCTTCCTACTTTGGGATGTATCCTCAGGCCTCACCTCAAATTAAACATAAATTTCTGGACAGTGGGCCTTGGGCGTGGGTTCTGTGCACAGCTCTTCTCAGGGTGCCCAGGTTTAGGCACAAGGCATTTCAGAAGAGAGTCTCCATTCTAAGGGAGAGAGCCTACAAGTACCGCCAAAGACTGAATCTGCCCACTGCCTGTTTTGGTAAACAAAGTCTTATTGGGAAACAGCCTTACACTATATTGAAATTTTCTGCTTTTATGTGAAAGTAGCATGAACTGCAGGTCTAAAACATTTGCTATCTGGCCTTTAAGGAAAATGTTTACCAACAGTGCTCTAAGGCAAGTGCCTATAGTGACTCTTAAGGATAATCTGAACATTTAAAGCAAAATGCACAACCATCCAAGGGAAGTAAACTCTTTGCTTTTTCAGTCTTAGCATGTGATACATACGTAGTTTTAGCAAATTCACATTTTCATATTTATATTGGTCAGAAGTTCTAGTGAATCTAGTCTTTTGTGTGAAGGAAAAAAAGTAGCGTTTTATCCAGCAACTAATCATAAGTCTTCACCTGTTTGTTGCAAGCAAAGAACTTCCTTCCAAAAACAAGAATAGATTTTTAACAGCGTCACTATTGTTGCTTTCTGTTCATTTTTTTTAACAAGAAGAAAAAGAGGAACACATGTTTCATGAAATAGTACATGAATAATCACCTCTAGAAATCACAAAACTTTAGAAGAACTGAGGTAAAAATCTTCACATAATATGTGGTCCCTAAAAAGTGACCCTTGATAAGTGACACCAGCATCACTTAGGAATTGTTGGAAAGGAAAGGGAAATTATCAAGCCCCATCCCAGATATAACCAGTCAGGAGCTCAGAGGGTGAGCTCCAGAAATCTGGACCTCATGGCTCTCCAGGTACTTCTGATGCCCATGAAGCTTGACAGTGAGCTCTTTCATAATTAGCAAAACTATAGCCAGACACTGTTGGCTCACACCTGTGATCCCAGCTACCCAGGAGGCAGAGACCAGGAGGATTGAGGTTTGAAGCCAGCCTGGACAAAATAGTTTGAGAAACCCTATCTCGAAAAAATTCATCACACAAAAAAAGGGCTTAGTGGAGTGGGTCAAGGTGTAGGCCTTGGGTTCAAGCCCCAGTACCACAAAACAAGCAAACAAACAACAACAACAAAAAACTAGTTACCCAGTAACTACTTAGGATTATCTGCTTGAAATGACTCATCACTCTACTTCTGTGTATCTTTTATAAAAAGAAATTTACGAACAGACACCAAATATTCTGGTTTGTTCTTTTTTTCAATATGTTGAGAATAATTAGAAAAAGTATCCAAAGTTCAATAAAATATGAGCACATGTGGCAAAGATAAACTACAATGCAAGAAATATTTATTAGAATTTGGTTTTTCCTATGATACAATTTATATTGTACTACTTCTGAAAACTTGGCATGATAATTATATAATTCTTAAGCCTTAAAGTTCATTGTGAGTAAACACTTTTATTGAGCAACAGTTTCATCAGTGAAGCCTGAAAACATGTACTTGTGTATGGAATGTCTCAGGGTGGTGGTCACTTCACAGACAGTGCAAAATCTTCACTCTGAAGTTTGCAGTTATAGACTTACAGGTTGTGGGAAAATATCTATGATTCTCCACTAATGCCCCTTTGATCTGGGAATTATAAAAGAACAAGGCTCTGCCCTGGCTTAACCTCTTTTCTGCCTTAAGCTTTCCAAGTCATTCCTTTCATTCAGTATGTGCCCCCAGTAGGTTAAGACATCTGGTTGATTTTACTGAAACAAGGACAAAACAAACAAAACAAAACAAAAAAATAAAGCACAACAACCAAAGCCAGTAATTTGGTATTGTGTAGACCCAGATAATAGCAAGCTGATTGCTTTAGTCACTGTGAAATTCTCTCCACATTTTGAGTAAGACATGTATTGAGTCAGCCATTCTTCAAGGAAGGGCAGCTCTGATTTGCATTTCCCTGAAGATGTGACGTTGAGCAGCTTTTCATATATCTGTTGGCAAATTGTATGTCTTAGTTAGAGAAATGTCTATTCAAATTCTTTCTTCATTTTTAAGTTAAGCCATTTGCTTTTTCCCCTCTTTTTTTGCCATTGCGTTGCAAGAATTCTTAATGTATTTTAGAAATTACCCCATTAGCAGATGTATGGTTTGGAAATATGTTCTCCCATTTTGTATGTAGTCTTTTTACTCTATAAATTCATGTCTTTACTATTCAGGAACTTTTAAATTTGATGTCATTCCACTTGTTAATTTTTTCTTGTGTTGCCTATACTTTTAGTGTCATATGCAGGAAGTCATTTCCAAGATCAATATTAAGATTCCCCTATGTTTCTTCTACGGTGTTTATGTTTTCAGGTATTACGTTAGGTTTTTAATCCATTTTGGGTTGATTTTTGCATAATATGTAAGATAAAGTTCTAATTGATTGATTTATTTAATTATACGTTATCAGTTCATTAGTTATTGAACTAAGACTGTTGCCATGAATTAACACTCGCCTCCTCTTTTTTCCCCTTTCCTTTTAGAAAGAGATGTAACTGGTATATTAAAGTATCATGATAAGTGAGGTGAAACTAGCAAGCACATGTCCTATTCAGCTTCCCAGCCCTTCTGCCCAGCTGTGTGGGGCCATTTTCTTCCTGCACCTTGGTGGGGTCCACTGCAAATCCCATGGTGTTTCTGCCCATGTTGTGTAATTAAAAATTCCCCAAGATTTTTCCTCTTTTTACTTTATTCATGCTGACAGTCTTAGTTCAGCAACTAATGTACTCAATGAAAAGGATTAATAATGATAATAAGGAAAACCCTGCAGATTCTTTTAAAAATTAAGGCATTTTTTTCTACTGCCTGGGGCAGATTTGCACTGGCTGGGGGCACAGGAGATTGGTGGTGATTACCTAGGTGAGACACAGCCCTGCATTTACTGTTTGTCCTCTGTGTTCCTGCCTTGGGCGTCTTTTCCTTCCACTTTCTCCAATATCTTGTAGTGGTGATCAAAGAATGCAGGAAGAAGCAGGAAGAGTCTTCCCTGAGGTCTCATTAAACAGATATACTGCTGCATTTTCCTCCTTGAGGCTTCACAGTGATGGGGAAGTTTCTTCTTTTTCCTGTGAGGTGTGCCTACATCACACCTGTACAGATGGTCAGCTTAGGATGCTTCTATCAACCTCTGGGTGTCCAACCTTTCTTTTGAGAATAGTCACCTACCAGAATAACTCTTCAATCAGGATTTAAGACAACACACAATCCTTCTGTCCTCTGGTATGTTGCCTGTGCTAACCATGGAACACTCATGCATCTTTTGCTGTGACACACCTGGTATCAGAGGTCCTTTCCTTACAATAGCCACTCTCCTTTGGTACAGGTGACCAACTTTACACAGACACTGTCTTTTTTCACTTCTCAGACATAGTTACAACTCCTGTCTCCTTTGTTCCATGATCTGAGGGACATATGAGACATCCCCCTGTTTTGCTATGGATAAGAGTAAGTGACAAGGACCTCCAACCCTTCCCAGTTAGGGAGAGGGTGCACACAACTCTTGTGATTATCTCAACTCCTCTGGCAGGAAGAGTCCTCTCCAAACCTCCTCTTCCTTCATTCAACTTTTGTTATGGCTGAAGGAGGGCACACAGTTATGAGTCACAAAAGTTGTAACTCATAAATTTGGTTGTGGCATATCACTTTGCAATATAAAAGTAGTTTCCGTATGGTCTCATTGCTTCAGCCGAACTAGAGATAGCAAGAAACCCATTTTAATGTATTTTCATAAAAAGAAAAAAAATGCTACTTATTTTCCTGTGCAGTTCAAATCAAGTTATTTCTTTTCTACTGACTTTCTTTACCTATCTTTACCTAGGCATCTCACTAGAATTCATCTGTTTTATCAAAGTAGTTTTCTTTGTAAAGGCTGTGTCTTTCTTAAGAGGAACATGGGGCCAGCTGTGTGAAGACAAACACCATGACTTGCTATTCCTTATTCTTCAGCACCAAGTACCATTGGGTCATTTACTTAGCCTCTTTGAGATTCCTTTCTTCTTGAGGAAATACTCATACTGGTCTTTTGGGGATGTTGTAAGAAGTAATCTTCAGGTTACAAATAAACAAGCACAAAGCCACACAATCGTGGCAGCTTTTGGTAATTTTTAGGAAAAGAATTTATCATTATTCCCTTCCTTGATTGTCTCTCAGCTTTCACCCTCTTGACGTTGAGGGCTAGATAATTCTGTATGGCCGGAGGATCTGTCATGTGCATTATTAGGTGTTTAATGAGATGCTTACCCTCTTCCTACTAGATGTCAATGGCACCATTCCCCAGTCATTTCTGACAACCAAAAGTGTTTTCAGATATTGGCAACTATCTTCTGGGAGGAAAATTATTTCTAGTGAGAGCCACTGTTCTGTGAAGAGAAACCCTAGCAATTCTTTCTGTGTATATATACATGTGTTGGTATGTGTGCATGTGTCATAGGTTGTCAACTAGAGGGAAAATATCAGTTTTTTTTTCCTTCAACAAATATAATGGATTGCATGCCCTGTACTCCTTTTTATTCCACATTTTTAATGAAAGTGCAGGAACACTGACCATTTGCCGTTCCTTTACCAAAAGGTGCTATATTTTCAAGTTTTCTTCCCATTGTTGGCTCAAGTAATCTGCTCTAGATTTTCAACATTTTCTTCAGCTAATAATATAAGAACGTCTTCAGGGTGATTTAAATAAAGGTTTATAGGTTCCAGATTGCTTCCTACCTGTCAATGTATCAATCATCCCAAAGTTACTTTAATTAAGAAGAAAATTGAACATGTCTCAAATTCTGCAACTCTAGACCATATGGTGGACCTTTAAAGTGGCTCCTAGTTCTAAAATTCTGGGGTTTTACTGTTCCAGTATTCATATTTATAACCACTACTTCTCTATCCCTTCCTCTCTCCCACCATACCTATAGGCCACCCTGTTGGGCTCCAGAGAACCCAAAATACCCCAAATTGACTCTAGGTAAAAGAGGTGGAAATTATTAGAAAGGCAGGATACCTCTTCAGTTGAATGTTAGCTCTTTCCTTTTCCTCCTTATCTCCCTCCTTCTTTCCTTCTTGATATCCAAGCAGGATTCACAAGTTTCCTCCTGTTTTTGTTCTTGTCACCTATAGCAAACACTATGGACTCTGTTGCCAAATTAAACACAGTGCTACAAATGTTGTTTCTTATTAGATTTAGTGCAACAATTTATCTTTTCTTCCCCACCTCTGGAGTGTTGTCACTGCTGCCCTCTGCTTCTCTACCTTCCAAAATTAGGGACCAAGAGAATGAGCAGCTGCTGGTCCTGCCGCTGTGAATAATTCATACCATTCAGCTCCAGCTTGGTAGGATCAGTGGTCCTGTTTAATACCGGGGAAGGAAGGACCGCCTGAGATTTCCCACCACGTAGATTTATAAGGAATGGGATTTAAAAAAAAATCTTCCAAATTGTTCAACATTCTTCCCTAAAATGAAATAAAATAAGAAAAATTAAATTCAAAACTCTTCCTGAAAATGAAATAAATCTTGCCCATTACTTATATTGAGTTGTGAACTACGTCAAGTTAATGATGTGTATTTGGGTGTTTCCTGTGCTATGGGAATTCTGCTGGGCCTTGGGTGGAGGAGTAAAGACAAGTAGACCTCACCATCATGGAGCTTGCCCATGGATGAAGGAGATGGGCTTGGCAAAAAAGCCACTTGATACCCACTTACAAGACTCCATCTGTCTCCTTGGGATTCACTACCATAATTCTTTATGAATTATCCTACAAATGCTTGTAATCAAGGGCTGTGCCTCAGACACCACTAGATGATGAAACAATAGTACAGAGTGAGCAGGAAAGACACAATGACCACAATGACTGCATTGGTGGATCTAGTCACATGCAGAATCCAGACAAGAACCCAACATTCACATGCACCTAAAATTACGATCTGTGACAAGTGCAATGAAATCAGCTTCCTAGCATGAGTATCTTCCAGACCTCATATGAACCCAGGTATACAATCATTCCTTTAGGCAGTGCTTACTCATTTTCTTCTTTATACTAAACGTTTACTTAATTTCATTAAGTGTGCTCCCTGTTCTCACTGAGCTGCAGTTTAGTAGAGGAGTGAGCAATTAAAGAAGAAAAGAAATGAATGCTCCCATATTTAAATTTGTGATAAGCTCTGGGTCAAGGTTATAAACTGGCAATATTCTAGGCTCCTCATATGGACTAACCCATTTAATGATCACAATCATCCCTGTGCTATGATTAATCTCCTTTTACATAAACAAAACATGAGTCTGGCAGTTTGAGAATTGTTATAGAAAGTCCGATCCAGTCTTACTCAGCCATGCGATGCATAGCTTCCCACTGCTGCAGGATAAAGCTGAACCCCACACCTGCTCCCCGGTCCAGAATGAGCTGCCCTGTGTTGAAAGAGACGGCAGGATGAGAGAGGGATGACTGCCCAAAAGTACTGGGCTGAAACTGGATGCAAAGACCTATTTTTTTAATGGTGAATTGGCTCCTTCACCTACATAATCCTGTGTCTGTAAAGAGCTCATTGAGCTTTGAAAGCCCACCAAGCTTAACTCAAGTTTACTGTGACTTAATGTGTTTTTTTCCCGTTTGGGTCCTTTGCTTACATTTTCTCACTTATCTCTGGTTTAGCAACATGGCCCCTGAACAGCTGCCAGATGTGGCTCAGAGATTTGGCCAGATTTCCCTGTAACTGGTGTCAACACTGCATATAAAGAAGCTCAGAAATTAGGATTTCTTTTCCTTCCAAGAATCCCTAGAAATCTTGACCCTGACACACCATAGACCTGTTTTTCTTAGCTTTACCGAGTATACCAACCATTTTTTTGGTCAATGAGTGTGGAGTTTCACATTGGAAGTTATAACAGAATGGCACTTTTCCAGAATGGAAGGTGACAAATGTCAACTAGGTGACAAAGGAGTCCAGAAGATGCCAACCCAAAATATGGCATCTTGAAGTGCTGATTATTGAAAGAGAAGATACTTGGTAGTCAACAGATGGTAGAAGCTCTTTTCCTGAGTTGCCTTATCTACCTAAAGACCTGATCCACCACAAAGAAAACATCATTGCCTTTCATCTCCTCTCTGGTATTTCATCAACAAAAGAAGATTACACTCCTACCCCAGAAGAAGAGACTGAGGGCAAATACTGTCCCAGTGGAGCCTTTGTCGTAGGCTGTCACTTGTTCTTCTGAGGGTCTTAGCCACCTTTCCAGAAATCATTTTCATTCCCTAGGCCACCTCATCTCTCTCTTCCATGAAGTAGGTATATAAGCTTAGAGGTTAAACTGATTAGTTTAATAAATCTATGTACTTTTTCTCTTGTGAATCATCACATCATTTTCATAGACCTAAATCATTAAATCAGAGGGAGGAGGAAAAGTTCCCTGTGCCTCGATAGTGATAATAAAAATAAAGCTGGGTATATTTTGGCCACTTAAGAATGCTGAATGTGCCCTATAAGTTTACACTATAGGAATCACTTTTGTCTAGAAATACATGAACATTTCTCTTATGAGATGTGTTTCCCTCAAACACTTTTTCTGCTTATTCCCTGTGAGAGTTTTTGATATTAATGTTTCACATTTGCTTTACGAATTAGTATTAGAGCAGTTGATGTGAAACATGACAATTAGGTTTGGGTCTCATGAACTCATGTAAACCAGAGTGTGAATCAGTTAGTTTGTTGCTGTTGCCAAAATGATTCTAGTTTGCATAGTTCCTATAATGTCTTTGAAGTTAAACTATTGAAGTTGCAATTACTTAAAATACCGGTGTAGATATATTTTTTAAAGGCTTACCTGTTTATGTATAGAATTATCACTGTTTATGGTTTAATTCTTGAGTTATACTCATCTTACACAGAAAGGGCATAAGAAACTCTCTGGTAATATATAGAAAATTAATCATTATCCTATAGTCTATCAGTGGTGGTATCATATCAAAAATTTTCTTTCCAATGAAATCGACTTTGAAATGTGTTCTTAAATTAATTCATCAAGTATCTGCTGAAGACATACCATAGGTTATATTTTGGTTCATTTGTTTTTCTGAGTAGCAAAACAAAAAAAAATCTCTAAAGTGATCATGGTTTATTGAAGAGAAAAATATAAACAGAAAATTAAAATCCAATAAGATTGCTTTTGTTTTGGATTTTTTTTAAATGAAGAAAATATCTTTATTACTGACATTATTGCAAGAAAAAACAAATCAAAATAAAAGCAAAAATGCTGTTAAGATGGAGGACTGGGCATGATGAAGCATACCTGTAATCCCAACTACTAGGGAGGCAGAGAATCACAGTCCAAGGTCAGTTGGGCAAAATTAGCATAAAATCCTATCTCAAAAACCAACAAAAAAGGCAAAAGGATGGGCATGACTGAAGTGGTAGAGACAGCAAGTACAAGACCCTCAGTTAAATTCCCAGTACCACAAACAAAACAAAACAACCCAATAAGATGGAACTTAAAACCCTTTAACCACAAACTTGATTTTTACCATTAAATCACTTCTTTTCAGTACTTCTGGGCAATTCTGCTCTCTTTTTGGGAGGTAAAGAGTGTACTAATTAACGCAGATTCAAGGTGCTACCACCCTCCAGCTGACTTTGGACGACTTAAGCATTTTGTTCCTCAGTTCCTCCATCCGTAACGTAGAGTAGTAACAGTAACCATAGTTGTGAGGTCCTGCGGGGTCACCTGAGGTGTTGCATGTTTTGCATGTCACAAACACTCAGTGGGGTTAGCTGTCTTTATTGCTTCTAAAGGTTATTGGCTCACAGCAGTGCAAGCTGTGCTCCTGCATTTGATATGCTTTGTAATTAGTCGCAATATTTTTACATCCATTACCCGGTTTGATAAAATAATTTAGTGGGACGGGACAATGCCTACTGTAGGTGAGGTGCCTGCACGTGGGATGTAAAAGCCTCTCAGCTTTTTCCATGGAGTTTAAGTCCTTGTGATTTTTCCCGTGCCAGGGTGGAAGTCCAGATGGACTTGACCCTTCTTGGCCACTTCATCTTCATTTTACACCACTCACCAGTCCTTGCACAGAAACTAGGCTGAACAGTAACTGGAGGCAGAAGCAAAACCAACTCAGGAAGTGAATTGCAAAAGCATTTCTCGCCATGAATCCATGGAAGAAAGAGTGACCCATCATCGGGCAATTGGATAACATCTGCAAAACTGCCAAATTAGAATGAAGTCTGATACGTCTAATCGTCTAATCTGGATCACACTTAGATAATTCTCACTGGAAAGAATAGTTATATTTTTTGTAAGTTAGGCAGTCCCCAAACCTGCAGGAACTGAGGTTCCAAGAAGGCTGCAAGACCTACAGATGGTCAGCAGGTTGCAGCTATGAGATTGAAATCGTATCTTTACATTCTCTGAATGCCTGAGTCATCAGGAAGTACCCCGGCTGCATTACATGCAAATGAAGATGCATTTAAATGAATTAATCATAATTTTCCTTTAGGACTTGAATTTATTAATTTACCTGAATGTTATATGGTGAAATGCCTGATATATAGGTACTAAAAATGTCCATTTTGCTTTTCTTTGGAAATAAAGATAATAGCACTGCACTACTTTCAGTCAGACATGTATTTTTCATTTACTAGTAACAAATGGTTATTTACTGAATGACTAATATTCTTTGACCATTCAATCTGTGAGCTAGAGAGATGGCTATATTTGGATGCCCAGGGAAGCTGAGTGACCACTGCATCATCGACACCATGTTCTAATGGCTGAGTCACAAAGTTGTAATGGTAAATGCATAGGCAACTAGAATGAAGGCCACACTGCTCCAGTCCATTGTTCTGTGCTGTAGCCAGATAAATTTTAATGGAACCTAACATCTGGATTATTATTATTATTTTTGGTAGGACTGGGGTTTGAACTCAGAGTTTTGTGCTTGCTAAGCAGGTGTTTTATCACTTGAGCCACCTCTCCAGTCCATTTTGCTCTGCTTATTTTGAAGATGGGGTTTTATGAGGCCCAGGCTGGCCTCAAACCGTGATCCTCCCAATTTCAGTCTCCCAAGTAACTAGGATTATAGGCGTGAGCCACTGGTGCAAGCTCTAAACATGTAGATTACTATATAAGGCCTCCAGATTTTAAATATCGGCAGTAAAACAAATTTAATGTTCACATTCCAGCTTTCTGCTTCTGGAAAAATGATAGGGATTTGCTATCCCCTTTGAAAAATACAAGAATGGTTGTAAAAACACATTCAGTGGAAAGCACTGCTAACGAAGGACAGTAATTCTGAGAGACAGGACCATCAGAAAAAACCCACACACATGATAAAAGCGAGAGCACACAAGGGAGGGGTGAGGATAGGTAAGACACCTAAAAAACTAGCTAGCATTTGTTGCCCTTAACGCAGAGAAACTAAAGCAGATACCTTAAAGCAACTGAGGCCAATAGGAAAAGGGGACCAGGAACTAGAGAAAAGGTTAGATCAAAAAGAATTAACCTAGAAGGTAACACCCACACACAGGAAATCAATGTGAGTCAATGCCCTGTATAGCTATCCTTATCTCAACCAGCAAAACCCCTTGTTCCTTCCTATTATTGCTTATACTCTCTCTACAACAAAATTAGAGATAAGGGCAAAATAGTTTCTGCTGGGTATTGAGGGGGGGAGCGGGAGGGGGCGGAGTGGGTGGTAAGGGAGGGGGTGGGGGCAGGGGGGAGAAATGAACCAAGCCTTGTATGCACATATGAATAATAAAAGAAAAATGAAAAAAAAAAAAAAACCATGGAAGAAAAAAGTGATAAATTTGACTTCATCACAATTAGACAATTCTCAGCTGGGCGCTGGTGGCTCACACCTGCAATCCTAGTGACTCAGGAGGCAGAGATCAGGTTGATTGCTGTTCAAAACCAGTCCAGGGAAAATAGTTCTTGAGACCCTATCTCAAAAAAAAACCATCACAAAAAAAGGGCTGGTGGAGTGGCTCAAGGTATAGGTCCTGAATTCAAACCCCAGCACTGTAAAAATAAATAAATAAATAAACAGTTCTCTTCAAGACAATGTAAAGACTAGAAGAAAACATCTGCTATGCACATATCTGTTAAAGTACTTGTGATCAGAATATGTAAAGAACTCTCAAGACTCAATAACAAGAAAGGAAAGAACTCAATGAAAGTAGATAGTAAACTTGAGTAGACTTCATCAGAGAAGATATACAGATGGCAAATTAACACATCAAAAGTTATTGAACATCAATAGACATTAGTAAAATACAAATTAAAACTCCAACAAAACATGACTCCAACCTATTACAAGTGCTTAAATTTGCAAGACTGGCAATGACAAATTGTGGTAAGTATGTGAAAGAATTAAAACAATAAACTGATGTTTGGACATTAAAAGACTATGACTGCATCAGAAACACAACTCTGTGATTTCTTTAAAACTCTGACATACATATTTACAATATGACCTAGCTATTTCACTCCTAAATATTTACCCAAGATGAAGAATGCATACGTTCACTCAAAGACTTGTGCATAGAGACTCAGTGTGAGTAGCCAAGAGACAGATAACTCAGATAGCCAACAATGGGTGTGGTAAACAAGTTGTGGTCTAGCCACACAATAAAATACTACTTAAAGAGGAAGGGAAAAACTATTAATGCCTACTACAAAAGAAATATGTCTCATGAAAGAAGGCAAAAAAAGGGCACACTTTGTATGACTACATTTTTATAAAATTCTACAAACTGTAAAAAAGTTCACATTAATACACAGTGACAGAAAGAGTGAGGATTTTCATATAGGCATTGGGCAAAAAGGGACAGGAGAGGGAATATAGTGGGCAAGAGAACGTGTTTGGGTGTGATGTACATCTTCACTATCTTGATGGTGGCAGTAGTTGTGAGGTATATACCTATGCAAAATTCTATCATATTGAAATTTTAAAATATGTCTAGTGTTGAATGTTAATTATGCCCAATCAAATTGTAGAAAAGCTATGAGAACAATATGGCTTAAAAAAATGGTACAAAATAAAAAAAAACAGCATACTGGTGAACACAGTGATCCCTGAGCTGGGTTTTGCAACCTTTGACATTTACATGCATGGCTGGCTTTGGGGGAAATACACATAGACACAAATACAAAAAGTGCAAAATAAAGTGTATGCTAATAGAACTACCATTTCTAACTCTGTTTGAGTGGCCCAGTCCAACACTCCTCTTTCTGAATGGAATGATGGCCTCTTTTCAAGGCTTATGATTAAAGTACAGAATCTCTTAGTAGCAAATGATAACATGTGAAGTAGAACTCCTTTTCCTTTTGATGTTCACGCATAATTCCTATTCAAAGTGGCAGAAATTATGGGTTTAATAGCACCCTGCATCTCTGCTGATGTAGCCCTTTCCCCAGCATGACTTTTCTTCATGGAAGCCATTCCTTCAATGACACTCTGCTATTGTTCACCCAAGGAGCACAGAAGACATATTTCTGAAAGTATTCAAAATACTTTAAAGAAACCAAGATTTTCTTCAGTGCTTTTCAGAAATGTGTGAAGCAGAATAAAAAGTTTTGGATCAGCATTAGAAATTTTTATTTAAACCACTAATATATAACCTATGGATTGAACAGGCTGGAATTGCAGATTGTGAACAGGAAGTAATTCTATTCCTCTTCCTTCTGCTCCATCAAAGTCTTTCTTTGGGTTTTCCCCTTTTCTATCTTGTATGAAGTCTTTAGCAAGCATTTCTGTAGCCTTCCAGTTAGAAGAAATGACATTTTGGTAAATAAAACCAATCTATCCATGCTGTAGAAGCCTTCAGACCTTCAACCGGGTTAATTCTTCTCTCTCTCTCCACTGGTCAGCAGACTGGGTTCTTCTTTCTTCCCCTTTGGTGTCCCTCCCTCCTCACTAGCTGCACATATGATTGTTACAGGAATGGCTACCAGGGGGAGTGAAAGATCTTCCTAGAGTGGAGCAGTTGTAATCTGACTTTGCGCCGTCTCAACACCGTGCAGGGCCGATTCCTGGCTTTTTATTCCATGAGGAACCTTCTTGCGTTTCTTAGAGGTTCCTTCTGGAGTGTCAACTACATTTCCCTGACAAGAGCAATACCTTGTCTCCCAGCAACTAAAAAGTGGTCACTGTTTGTGGGCATCATAAGATATACTGGTCCTCTTGGTGGGTGTCCTCTACAACAGCCCTGGGTCAACTCCTGTCAGACATGGTGATGCCTGGTCCCCAGGAATCACACACCTGTTCCACACTTCAAAGACACAGCTCACCATGCAGCTCCCTCTCTTGCTCTGTGAGATTGCCCTTCTTCTATAGCTTTCTTCCACAGAACATCAGGCAGCAGTTCCCATATGTCTAGTTCTCCAAATGGTCCTCTGAAAAATCTCTTTTTCATTGGCTAAAGGTAATAAAGAAACACTCCATTTCATCTCTTCATTGTGGAGTACAGTCATGGAATGCATGACACAGTTACTGAAGTCTCCCAAAGAGCCTGATCTTCAATAGCTGGCATTTATGTAAGTGGCAGGTGGGTGAGAGGCTGCTTCTACTAGAACCTGAAGGTCACAGTCTCTTGGCAAACCCTGCATAGCTGAAGCCCCTACTTGGACAGGAGCAAACTTGATTCCTGTTAGCAGTTCAAAGCTTTGGAAAAGAACAGATGGCAACAGAAAAAGTGACATTTAACTCTGCAAGTTGACACAGGAAAAAAGGCACAAAATTGAATATGATAGTGTAACTAGCCCATGGCTCAGACATTTCTTCACTCTCCAGCCACCCAATGACGAAATCATATTCCACTTTTCCAATTCAACATTAGTTTCACAAAAATCAACTTTGTGAGACACTTTGAACCTTTTTCTTGCATTACATTCAGTAAATGAAAATTTGTGAAAACATGGTCTGGAATAACTTAAACTTAGTTTTTCAATAAATGGAAATCATTTTAAATTGTCTGCAACATAGAAATGAAGCTTTTATATCATCCAAAATTATACCTGCTAAAATATCCAAAGGCTTAAGGAGGAAAGTAGGTTGTTGGTGGAACTGGGTTGTTTTTGTTTTATTTAAGTTCAAAAAAGAACTGGCCAAGTTAGTCTTTTTTAAAAGATTTGAGTATTTCAGATTCAATTTTATTGACTGTTTAATAATGGATATGTTAAAAAATATGAGGCTAGATTCTTACTATCATTTCTTTCTATGACCTTATGGTTATATATGTTTGTAAAATTTGACAATATACAGGTTCTACATCTAAACAATTAGAATAAATGTAAAAATATGCCTTCTTCAAATCACTTTCAAGTCTTAATACCACTTTCCAACAGAAAAGCTAGGCGGTATTTGTTCATCCTTTCTTCATGTACACATAGACAAACACACACACACACACCACACACACAGGGGCACAAGTACACATTCATGTACACATGTGAGACATACAAATAAACATTCAGTGGCACACATGTTAAAGCAAGCTCAGTGCTTTCTTTTTAAAATAGGTATACTGTAAGTATATTTCCACATTTGGCTTCTGGTTTTCATTTTGCTTTGTTATTTCCCCAAGACCCTTATAAATCATAGTCCTTTAGGGCTGGGGATACAGCTCAGTAGTAGAGTGCTCACCGAGCATTCATGAAGCCCTGCATCCAATCCCCAACACCACACAAACAAGGTATGCACAATTCATACTCTTTTTTAATGCAGATAACGTTTACGAGGTTCATTTGTTTAATCGATCTATCTTTGCTGGTCTTTGGTCAGTTTTCAGATTTTTACAATGCTGCAACAAATGTCAATAAGACTTAAAGATGTGCATGTGACGTTTTCTTGTTTAGGGTTGCCATTACCCTAGTTTATATTTCATTACTTTTAAACATGTAAAATCTAGACATTAATTCAGGGTAGTGATGAATTCAAGAGGAGGAAAGGACTGTTTGGAAGGAGGAGGTTTTTATAGTATCTCTGGTGATGATCAGGAGAGTGAAATAGAATGAAGTGTAGTGTTTTCCAGCAGGGGTAATACATCTGCCCTTTGTTCAGACTTATCTGTAGACGGTGCATTGTAAGTACCAGATGGTCTATGATGTTTTGGGTTTAGTTTATGATTTTCAAATGTTAGAAAGAATCAGACACGCAGGCCGTTTCTCTGCTGGACACGAAGGATGTTGTAAACTTTCCATGGTCCCAGTGTGGGCCAGCTGACCTTCCGTCCCTCAGAAAGTCCTAGAGAGATTATCTTCGTCCTTGGGAGACAGCCAGTTTGCCTTCTGTCTCTGCTCATTCTGGGACATACACTTTTTATTAATCCAGAAACAGTACTCAGGAAAATGGAATGAGCAAAAGGGGACCAATGGATCGATTATAGTAAGAATCTTTTGTGTATACAGATAAGATAAAAGGAATTACATTATTTACAGGTATACATTAAGTGTTCATTTTTCATATAAATAGTCCCATTGAATAAGTAATGGCACTGTAGCCAGTTATGTTTTGTGTCTAATACAGCCCTCCTCCCTTTGAATCTTATTTAAAGAAAAGCATTTGGTTGGGTAATGTGCACACTGTACCTTAGGGTAGCAATTTATGCTGCTCTCTTATCAGAAATTGCTTCCAAATGCCTCATATCCATTCTTGAAATTCTGCAGGCAACAATTTTCCCAAATCTCACACATGGAGCTACATGGCAGAGGACTTCAATTGACTGTATCAAGGATCAGGTAAAGAAAACATGAATAAAATAGAGAAAACCAAACAGAAACATTATGACTACCAAATTTATAAGGTTGCTTACTGCATAGAATTTTATGTAAGACTATAAATTTTAATTAGCATCCCTTTAAAACACATTTTATTTATAAATATTATAATCTCCAAAGTGTAGGATAGATCTGTCACTTTAAAATTAATTTTATGCAAAAATACTATGCAGGTGATTTCTGGATTATTTGTCTTGATTCTCATAAGCTCACTTTATGTGATTGAGTCTGGCTCAACACTAAGACATTAGTCAAATTCATTTCTTTATGTCAAAAAAGGCAGTTTTGGGTTAACTGGAAAACTGTATTTTTTTATTGTAGTTTTGAGTCATGGTTAAATTTCCTAAATCTGATATCATGTCATAATTATGTTCAGAATGACATTGCCCTTGGAAATGCCTACTGAAGTGTTGAGATGTGAAAGGTCAAGATTTCTGTAACTCTTAATTGGTCCAGAACAACATTGAGATGGAGACACATTTTAAATCTAATAGAGTGTTAGCAATTGGCTAAGCAAAGTGAAGGGATCAGAGAGTTCATTACACTTCTTTCCCAACTTTTCCATAAATATGATCTGTTTTCAAAGTAAACAGTTGAAGAAAACAAAATCATTTTGTCAGAGAGGCTGTCTCCTTGGGATACATGTACCCCTACCTATTCTGTCTGTGCCATTGACACCTTACTTACTTCATGGAACCTTAACATAACATCTTCATGATGCTTACTTACAACTTTATCAGCAGAGACTTCCAGATGTCATATCAGAAGTGTTTTAATTTTAATCACTACTGCATTCTGATAGCCTAGATGCTCAATGAACATTTTTTGAAAATCTTAATCAATGGCAAATTCATATCCATCTCTCAACATACTTTTGGTTTATTTTTATGAAAATTCTGGGCTTGAATTCTGGATCCTCTTACCTCAACCTCCAACTAGCTGTGTTACAAGTGTGAACCACCATTCCCAACTCAACATATTTTCCAAGTTTTTGTCCTTACCATACGGACCATGTTTTCAAGAATGCAAACATATGAATGTGTACATACAAGATATTTAATTATCACATACACATAACATTAAACCAAGAAGCATGAGCAAAACATGATGCTTCACAGAATCCAGTGTATTTTAAATTTTATCCATTGTATTGGATTATTCATGCTATTGATTACATTCATTTGGTAGCAGCTTGCAGAACAAATAATAATTACCTAAATTATCTAACATTAAAGATATCATTGTCTGAGCCATTAGGCCACCAAGGCAGTGTTACTAAATATTTGCATATTTTACAAAAAATTTCAGAAAAATCATACATATTCACAATCTTTCTTCTCAAAGCAAGCATATGTGCAAAACCACATTTCTCTTTGTCTCATACATATGGAGAAAAAGAAACCAGCATGTGGTTTGTCTGTGCCTTTTAATAGAAAACTAACGGCCAATATCCAACCTCTTTCTTCCTATCTTAGCTGATTTTTCCAGTAGGAATTATACAATGGAATCCAATTTACTTATTTTATTATTTTGGATATTTTTAGAGTTCTAAGCATGAGTCTTTCCTTTGGAAAAAGAGTATTTCTTTTTCACTAAGGAAAATTAGAGACAAATGATACATCCAATGTTAGTTATTCAATCAAGTTTACATAACACATGGGGTGAATATTTTCATGCTTTGGTGTGTTTTGATTTCTGTTGGGCAAAACAGACATCTGGCACATCAATGGAAAGAATTCTAGCAAATAGAAAGGATCTCATAACCTAAAAACAATGAGCTTCATGCGTGTAACTCATTTTTAGTTAATTACCATTAATTTATTCAGCTAAAATACCTTAGTTTCCATGATTAAAGGGCATGATATTTGACTTGTCATTGAATTAGCTTGATATTGATATAAATGAGCTATACAGTGTCTCCATGATTGCTTCCTGAATAATAAGAATGTATTTTCTTTTCTTACTTGCTCAATAAGGAATGAAATATACCTTATCCTTGGTGTTTTGAAGTAAATCTTTTGTGGTTTAAAAATGAAGGAACGATAGAATTAATCAGTGAGGAATACATTTCCACAAAGAAATTAAAACTTCCACTGGCAATTAAGCTTATTTATTGTAACAGTAAATGAATAATGGTAAAATTTTCCACTTTTCCACTTCTATCTTAAACCTGACAGAAACAAATCTCTGTCCAAGAAAAAGGAAAAAAAACAAGAGAGAGAAAACCAATCAGATGAATGTATCACATTTACTGAATTGGCTCCTATTTGCTATAAAGGTGTATATTACAAATATATATTAAAAAATCAATTTTAATGTATGATAACTTAAGAAATTTTAAAAAGAGAGAAATGCACTTTCATTAGCCATGTCTCAAATGAAAATAATTTCTTTATACTAAAATTTTGTTCATATTCTTAACATTGGACTAAAATAAATTGGACCTCAACTACCCCCCATATTTGAAGCAATTTGGCTCAAAGCACCTACTTTACATAGTTACCTTTACTGTAGCTTGATGTATAAACAAATTATAAGCTAAATTAAGAGTGTACGCTTGTTGCCAAGCAACTGAATCTCAGCCAATCATAGCAGCTGAAGCTCCAGCCAATTAGAAGCTGAAAGTTACAAAAAATGACCATATTAGGAAAATGCCAACTACAGCCAATTAGGTTGTCTCTGTATGTCACTTCCTTTTTCTGGCTGTAAATAGAACCCATACTTGTGATGAGAGGCATTGTCAATTAACTTTGGTGGAAAGGCTACTGGGTTCTAGAAAAGTTTTGTTGTTTAAGTAAAGGTTGTTAAATTTAGTATCAATTTTTTCTTTCAACAAGCTATATTGGAACCTACTTGTCAATGGTTTTGAAAAGCATGTAATTCAACAGTTATAATGTATATGCAATATTTTTTTCCCTTTAGAGCAAGAAAAATTCCTTGAAAGAACAGTTGTACCCTGTAAATGTTTTGCTTCTGAAAACATGGAGTGAGACACTGATTTCCTTTCATTGAGTAAATTTTCTGTTTCTAGAACAAATAGACTTTTGGAAAACACAACTAAATTTCATACCTGACTACAGACAGATCTGAACTCATTTTATTCCGTGACTGCTTCCTCCCTTTCTTTTGATCATGTCCTGTTAGCTGTTAAATAATTTCACACCTTTCTGTGTTTCCAGTTTCTCTCACATACCTTCAAACAGGGTATCTGAGTTATTACTGTCCAATAGAAATAGAATGTAAGCCACAGATGTAACTTTGCACTTTCTGGTAGCCACATTTTTTATTAGGTAAACAGAAGAAATTAATTTTGATAATGTGTTTTATTTGATTCAATGTATCCAAAATTTTTCATTTCAGTATAGTATCAGTATAAGAATTAATGGTATTGTGGTTTATTTTTTCTGTTGTCTTTGAAATTTGATGAGTATGCTACATTTATGGCACATTGAAACTCAAAGTACATTTCAGGAGTTCAAAACTCACATGTGACTTGAGGCTGCCATATTTGACAGTTCAAGACCAAGAAAAATAGAAAAGGCACCAGAACAGGCTGTAGCAAATTCAGGCACTAGCAATCCCACCGTCACCATCTCCACCAACCACAAAAGTATGTCAAAATACTTAACCTGTGGGCTTTGGATTTCAAACCTTTAAAACAAGCAAGGCAATGCTGATGATCATATGTGTTTTTACTCTATGATACTATTGTCATAATGAAAAAACTTTTGCTCTCTGGCTTCCCTGATATTGCTCTGAAAAACTATTACCCTCACATAGGTAAGTAATGTTCTCGCTGTGACCGCTTTATGGAGCAACTCACAGAGGAGTTCTGCAGAGAGTTACTAGTTTTGCAAATCAGGGACTGCGGTTAAGTGGGCGTGCTCCAGGAACAATTTTTCTATTATGATTTTTTTGTTAGGATATATTCATTATATGGGGGAGATTCGTAGTGACAATTCTGATTTGTTTTCTATTGTACATTTTTGATTTTGCCCCCATCATGTCTCCTTCTCAGCCCCCTCACCATCACACTTAAAGCAACTGCAAGAGGCTGTTTTTAGTTCTGTTTCATAGGTATATGAAGTCCATCAACCATATACCTTTACCTTAATCTCCTTCATTCATCCTCCATTCTCCCATTAGAAACCATCCCCCTCTGCCACCACACATATTGGGCCCACTTTATAGTCCTGGTTTTCATTATTAATATTTGAGCTGACATTCAAAGGGGTGTCTCAGTGTATGCCCACTGTGGATGTGCTTTACTTTGGTCTGTTACCCCTTCATTTCCCACACCCTGTTTTTCAACAGCTTTCAATACACACCCTTAAATCCTCTACCTTCACATCTTATGGCATGAGATATTACTGATGCTCTATCATTCTCTTTTCCTTTTTTTCTTTCCCCAAGTTCCAGAGAGTAGTTTCACTATTTAAAACATGTTATACGTCTGAGTTTTTATATGATCATGCTTGCTTTGTGTATATGTTTATCTTTGGATCTATCTTCCACATATGAAGGAAAACATGCGTCTTTTGTGTTTCTGATCCTGGCTAATTTTACTTAGCATGATGTCCTCCAATTACATCCATTTACTTCAAACCCCATGTCATTATTCCTTGTAGCTGAGCAATACTCCATTGTGTATATGTACCACAATTTCATGATCCATTCATCAGTTGTAAGGCATCTGGGTTGTTTCCAGAACTTCACGATTGTGAATAGTACTGGAATGAACATCAGTGTACAGGTCTCTCTACTGTATCCTGTTTTATGTTCTTTTGGGTAGATGCCCAAGAGTGGTATCACTGGATCATATGGCAGTTCTGTCTCTAGTTTTCTGAGGAATCTCCATACTGCTTTCCATTAGTGGTTGTACTAACCTGCATTCTCACCAGTAGTGTATAAGGGCTCCTGGTTTACCACATCCTTGCCAGCATTTGTTGTTGTTATTGCCCTTGATTACGGCCTTTTTAAGTGGGGTAAGATAAAATCTTAGTGTACTTTTGATTTGTACCTGTTTTTAACCAGTGAAGTTGAACACTTCATGTATTTACTGGCCATTTCTATCTCTTCCTTTGAGAATTGCTGTTTAACTTATGTGTCCATTTCTTCATTGGAGTGTTGATTCTTTGGGGCTGAGCTTTTGGAATTCCCTGTAGATTCTGAATATTAGTCCCTTATCAGATGGGTGGCTGGAAATTTTTTCTCCCATGCTGTGGGCTGTCTCTTGAGTCTGGTGACTGTTTCCTTTGCCGCGCAGAAACTCTTAGTTTGAGGCAGTCCTGTTTGTTCATTGTTTCTCTTAGATGCTGAGCCTTTTGAGTTCTGTTTAGGAAGTCATTCCCTAAACCTATCTGTTCCACTATATTTACTATTGCTTCCTGGAGTTGTTTCAGGGTTTCAGGCCTTATATCAAGGTTTTTGATCCATGTTGAGTTGATTTTGGTAAAGGGTGAAAGACAGGGATTTAGCTTCAGTCTTCTGCATGTGAATATCCCGTTTCTCCAGCAGCATTTGTTGAAGACTGTCTTTTCTCCATCGTGTGTTTTGGAATTCTCTGTTGAAGATTGGTTGGCTGTAGATATGTGGATTTATGTCTGAATCTTCTGTTATGATCCATTGATCTTCTTGTCTGTTTTTGTGCCAATATGATGCTGTTTTTATTGTTATGGCTCTGTAGTTTAGTTTGAAGTCAGGTAGTGTGATGCCTCCAGCATTGGACTTTTTCTCAGAATTGCTTTGGCTAATCAAGGTCTTTTGTGTTTCCATATGTATTTCAAGATTGATTTTTCGATTTCTTTGGAGAACATCATTGGAATTTTGATGGGGTTGTGTTGAACATGTGGATTGCTGTTGCTAGTATAGCCATTTTCACAATGTTGATTCTACAGATCCACAAGCATGGAAGTTCTTCACATCATCTAATGTCTTCTTCAGTTTTGCTCTTAGTGGTTTATAGTCTTCATTAAAAAGGTCTTTGGTTTCCTTTGTTAAATTTATTCTGAAGTACTTAATTGTTTTTGAGGCTGTTATAAATTCCCTGATTTTTTTCTGAGTCTGTGTGTTGTTGGTATATAGAAAAGCTGCTGATTTTTGTATGTTAATTTGTTTCCTGAATATTGCCAAAATAGTTTATGATTTTTTTTACTTTCTTTTTTTTATTCATTTATTCACATGTGCATACATTGTTTGGGCCATTTCACCCCCTACCCCCCCTTGCTTCCAGGCATAACCTGTCCTTCCCTTAGCTCTAATTTTGTTGAAGAGAAAGTACAAGCAATAATTATAAAGACAAAGCGTTTTTGCTAGTTGAGTTAAGGATAACTATACAGAGAGATTCCTAGCATTGCCTTCATGTACAAATGTGTTACAACCCAAGTTGATTCATCTCTAACTGATCTTTACATTTGTTCCTGATCCCCTTCTCATGTTGAGCTCTGTCACTTAAAGGTTTCTGTATTAGTTCCTCTGCAGTGGGGACATCAAACACTTTCATGTTTTGGGTTCACTACCTATCCTCATACCTCCTGTATATGTCCTACCCTTGTCATGTGACCAAAGTTCAACAACATTGCTGTATTTGCCCTAGATCTAAAGTCCACACATGAGGGAGAACATACGAATTTTGGTCTTCTGAGCCTGGCTAACCTCGCTCAAGATGATGTTCTCCAGTTCCATCCATTTACTTGCAAATGATAAGATTTCATTCTTCCTCATGGCTGAGTAAAATTCCATTGTGTATAAATACCACATTTTCTTGATCCATTCGTCAGTAGTGGGGCATCTTTGCTACTTCCATAACTTGACTATTGTGAATAGCGCTGCAATAAATATGAGTGTGCAGGTGCCTTTGGAGTAACCTGTGTCACATTCCTTTGGGTATATCCCCAGGAATGGGATTGCTGGATAATATGGCAGATCTATGTTTAGATTTTTAAGAAGCATCCATATTGTTTTCCAGGGTGATTGTACTAGCTTGCATTCCCATCATTAGTGTACGACATTCCTTTTTCTCCACATCATCAGCAACACCTGTTGTTGGTGGTGTTTTTAATGATGGCGATTCTAACAGGTATGGATAGAGCTTTTATCATGAAATGGTGTTGGATTATTTCAAAGGCTTTTTCTGCATCTATTGAGAGAATCATGTGGCTTTTGTCTTGCTTCTGTTTTTATTCTGTATTACATTTATGGATTTGTGTATGTTGAACCATCCTTGCAGTCCTGGAATGAAACCAGTTTGGTCATGTTGTATGATATTTTTGATGTGTATTGAATCATGTTTGCAATATTTTGTTGAGAATCTTTGCATCTATATTAATGAAATATATTGGTTTATAATTTTCTTTTCTGGTTACATCTTTATTGGGTTTTGGATTGAGTGTAATGCTGAATTCATAGATGAGTTTTTAGTGTTCCTTCCCATTCTATTTCCTGGAAAAGTCTGAGGACTATTGGTGTTAGTTTTTCCTTAAAGATTTGATAAAATTAGACTGTGAATTCATCAGGTCCTAGGCTTTTCTTTGTAGGGAGATGCTTTATTACTGTTTCAATTTCATTGCATGTAACATGACTATTTAGGGGGTTAACATCTTCCTGGTTCAATTTTAGTTGGTTATATGATCTAGGAATTTATTCATTTCATCTAGATTCCCCCCTCAAGGTTCTCTCTAATGATTCTTTGGAACATGTTGGTATTTGTGATTATGTCCTCTTTTTCATCTCTGATTTTAATAATTAGTGACCTCTCCTTCTTCCATTTTGTCATGTTAGCTAAGGGTTTGTTGATCTTGTTAATCTTTTCAAAGAACCAACTTTTATTTCAGTCTTTTCTTTTATTCATTTATTCATAAGTACATACATTGTTTGGGCCATTTCTCCCCCCTACCTCCTATCCCCTCCCTCTCCTCCTCCAGCCCCTCTTGCTTCCAGGCAAAATCTATTCTGTCCTTATCTCTGATTTTGTTGAAGAGAAAGTATAAGCAAAAATAAGAAAGAAAGAGTGTTTTTGCTCGTTGAGAAAAGGATAGCTATACAGAGAGATTCCTAGCATTGCTTCCATGTAAAAATTTATTACAACCCAAGTTGATTCATCTCTAACTGACCTTTTCACTAGTTCCTGATCCCCTTCTCATATTGACTTCTGTCACTTTAAGTTTTCCTTATTAGTTCCTCTGCAGTGGGGAACATCAAATACTATCATTTTTTGGGTTTGTTACCTCCCGTGTGTGTTCTCCTCTTATTCTGTGACACAAGTTCAACCACACTGCTGTATTGGTCCTAGATCTAACTCTGCATATGAGGGAGAACATATGATTTTTGGTCTTAAGAGCCTGGCTAACCTCACTCAGAATGATCTCCAGTTCCATCCATTTACTTGAGAATGATAAGATTTCATTCTTCCTCATGGCTGAGTAAAATTCCACTGTGTATAAATACCACATTTTCTTAATCCATTCATCAGTAGTGGGGCATCTTGGCTGTTTTCTGACTTGACTATCGTGAATAGTGCTGCAGTAAACATGGGTGTGCAAGTGCCTCTGGAGTAACCTGTGTCACATTCCTTTGGGTATATTCCCAGGAGTGGAATTGCTGGATTAAATGGTAGATCAATGTTTAGATTTTTAAGAAACCTCCAAGTTTTTTTCCAGAGTGGTTGCACTAGTTTGCATTCCCACCAGCAGTGTAGGAGGGTTCCTTTTTCCACACATCCTCTCCAACATCTGTTGTTAGTGGTGTTTTTAATGATGGTTATTCAAATAGGGGTGAAGTGGAATTTTAGTGGGGTTTTGATTTGCATTTCCTTTATGGCTAGAGATAGTGAGCATTTTTTCACGTGTTTTTTGACCATTTGGGTTTCTTCTTTTGAGAAAGTTCTGTTTGGTTCAGTTGCCCATTTCTTTATTGGTTCATTGATTTTGAGAGAGTTTAGTTTGTTGAGATCCTTGACTATTCTGGTTATCAGTCCTTTGCCTAAAGTACAGCATGCAAATATGTTCTCCTAATTTGTGGGTGGTCTCTTTAGGTTAGAGGCCATTTGTTTTGTTGTGCAGAAGCTTTTTAGTTTTATGAAGTCCCATTTGTCTGTATGTTCTCTTAGTTGCTGAGCTGGTGGGGTTCTATTGAGGAAGTCCTTGCCTATACCTTTTACTTCCAGAGTGTTTCCTGCTCTTTCATGTACAACTTCAGAGTTTCAGGTCTGCTATTAATGTCCTTGAACCATTTTGAGTTGATGCTAGTACAGGGTCATAAACATGGACTTAGTTTCAATTTTGCAGGCAGATAACCACTTTCCCAACAACATTTGTTGCAGAGGCTGTCTTTTCTCCGTCATATATTTTTAGCGCCTTTGTCAAAAATAAGGTGGGCATAGTTGTGTGGATTCATATCCAGATCCTCTATTCTGTTCCACTGGTCTTCATGTCTGTTTTTGTGCCAGTACCATGCTGTTTTTATTGGTATTGCTTTGTAATATATGTTGAAGTTTAGTATTGTGATACCTCCAGCATTGCTCTTTTTGCTGAGTATTGCCTTGGCTATTCGTGGTCTCTTGTGTTTCCAAATGAATTTTAAGGTAGATTTTTCTATCTCTGTGATGAATGTCATTGAGATTTTGATGGGAATTGCATTAAATATGTAGATGGTAGTATATCTGTTTTTACTATGTTGATTCTACCAATCTGTTTACATGGGAGATCTCTCCACCTTCTGTAGTCTTCCTCAATCTCTTCTTTAGGGATTTGTAGTTCTCCTTGTAGAAGTCATTAACATAGTTTGTTAGTTTACTCCTAGGTTTTTTTTGAGCCTATTGTAAATGGAATTATTTCCATATATTCTTTATCAGTTTGTTTGTTATCGGTGTATAGAAAAGCTAATAATTTTTGTAAGTTGATTTTTTATGCTGACACCTTGCTCTGGCAAGTGCCTAGGAGTTTTTGGGTAGAGTTTTTAGGGTTTTTAAGGTGTAGCGTCTTATCGTCTGCAAATAGGGATGTTTTGACAGCTTCTTTACTTATTTGTATTCCTTTTATTTCTTCTTCTTGCCTAATTGCTCTGGCTAGGAATTCCAGGAGTATTTTGAATAGGAGTGGGGATAGTGGGCATCCTTGTCTCATTCCTGATTTTAGGGGAAATGGTTTCAGTTTTTCACCATTAAGTATGATGTTGGCTGTAGGTTTGTCATATATAGCCTTTACAATATTGAGGTACTTTCCTTCTATTTCTGGTTTTCTTAGAACTTTTATCATGAAGTGGTGTTTGATCTTGCCAAAGGCTTTCTCTGCATCTATTGAGATGATCAAGTGGTTTTTGTCTTTGCTTCGATTAATGTGCTGAATTACATTTATAGATTTACATATGTTGATCCACCCCTGCATCCGTGGGATGACACCAACTTGGTCATTGTGAATGATCTTCCTGACATGCTGTTGGATTCGGTTTGCCATTATTTTATTGAGGATTTTTACATCAATGTTAATTAAGGAGATTGGTCTATAGTTCACCTTTTTGGCAGTGTCTTTATCTGGTTTTGGATGAGTGTAATACTGACTTCATAAAATGAGTTAGACAGTGTTCCCTCCCTTTCTATTTGATGGAAAAGTTTAAGGAGGGTTGGATATCAGTTCTTCTTTAAATGTCTGATAGAATTCAGCAGAAAATCCATCAGGTCCTGGAATTTTCTTTTTTGGGAGACTATTGCTGCTTCAATTTCATTTTGTGTTATAGATATATTCAGGTGATTAATGTCCTCTTGGTTCAATTTTAGATGGTCATAAGTATCTAGACATCTGTCTATTTCTTCAAGATTTTCAAATTTATTAGAATATAGTTTCTCAAAATAGTCTCTGGCAATTTCCCAGATTTCCATGGTGTTTGTTGTTATCTTTAATAACATTTTGCATTTGCATTTCTAATTCTACTGATTTGGGTTTTTTATCTCCTCATTTCCATTGGGTTTTCCTGTGGTCTGTCAATCTTACTTGTTTTTTCAAAGAACCAAATTTTTGTTTCATTGATTCTTTGTTTTTTTTGTTTTGTTTTGTTTTTATTTCATTGATTTTAGCTCTTCTGTTTATTATTTCTCTCCTTCTGTTATTTGGGATTTGCTTGTTCTTGTTTTTCTAAGAGTTTGAGATGTTCACTAGGTCATTGCTTTGAGATCTTTCTGTCCTTTTAATATATGCACTCATGGCTATAAACATTCCTCTCAGTACTTACTGCCTTTGCTGCTTTCCATAGGTTCTGGTAGGTCGTGTTTTCATTTTCATTAAGTTCAAGGCAAATTTTACTTTCCTCTTTTATTTCATCAATGACCCATTGATCATAGAGCAATGTGTTGTTCAGCTTCTAACTGTTTGTGTGTTTTTATTATTGTTTTTGTTTTTAAGTTCTAGTTTTAATGCATTGATATCAGATAGAATGCATGATATTATTTTTATTACTTATATTTGCTAAGACTTGCTTTGTGCCCTAAGATATGATCAATTTTGGAGTTCCATGAGCTGCTGAGAAGAATGTATGTTGTGCAGAAGTTGGATGAAATAATTTGTAGACATCAGCTAGAGCCATTTGTTCTATGGTGTGATTTAGATCTTGGATTTCTTTACTTATTTTTTGTTTGGATGACCTATCTATTGGTGATGGGGGGAATTAAGGTCTCCCACTACCACTGTGTTGGAGTTTATATATGTTTTTAGGTCCTTCAGAGTATGTTTGATGAAATTCGGTGCATTGATGTTGGGTGCATATAGGTTGATAATTGTTATTTCTTTTTAGTGCATTTCCCCTTTTATTAGCATGGAGTGTCCTTCTTTATCTCATCTGATCAATGTAAGTTTGAAGTCTACTTTGTCCGAGATAAATATTGCTATCCCTGCCTGTTTTCTGGAGCCATTGGCTTGGTAAATCTTCTTCCAGCCTTTCACCCTCAGCCAGTGCTTATTTCTGTCAATGAGCTGGTCTCCTGTAGGCAGCAGATTGTTGGATCTTCATTTTTAATCCAGTTTGCCAAATGGTGTCTTTGGATGGGGGAATTAAGTCTGGTAACATTCAGTGTTATTATTGATAAGTATTTGGTGATTCCTGTCACTCAGTTGTCTTTATGGTATAAGGGTTTGATTGTGTGCAGCTGAATCAATGTTACTTTCTAATTTCTGGCCTTTTTTTCTCCTGTCTTTTGGTACTGCCTGCCCTTTCATGGTTTTGTATGCTTTCATTTTCTGTGTGCAGGATTCTTTGAAGAATCTTTTGTAGTGGTATCTTGGTCGTCATATATTGTTTTAGTTTCTGCTCATCATGGAAGACTTTTATTGCTCCATCTATTTTGAATGATAGTTTTTCTGGGTAGAGTATCCTAGGATTGAAGTTATTTTCATTCAGTGCCTGGAAGACATCACTCCATGCTCCTCTTGCTTTTAATGTTTCGTTGAGGTATCTGCTGTGATTTTGATGGGTTTACCTCTGTATGTTATTTTTTTTCTCTCTTGCCGCCTTCAATATTCTTTCTCTATTCTCTGTGCTTGTTGTTTTAATGATAATATGTCATGGGGTAGTTTTATTTTGGTCAAGTCTGTTTAGTGTCCTTGAGGCTTTCTGTACCTGAATGGGCATAGTTTTCTCTAGATTTGGGAAATTCTTTGTTATTATTTTGTTGAACATATTACAAATTCCTTTTGCTTGCACCTCTTCTCCTTCTTCAATGCCCATAATTCTCAGGTTTGGTCTTTTGATGGAGTCGGTGAGTTCTTGCATATTCTTTTCACAGGTCTTGAGTTGTCTGACTAATAGTTCTTCAGTTTTTCCTTTAATTTCCATTTCATCTTCAGGTTCTGAGATTCTGTCTTCTGCTTGTTCTAGTCTGCTGTAGTGGCCTTCACTACAGATTTTTATTTCTGTTTCATTTTTTTCTGAGGTTTTCCATATCATGGGTCCCTTCCTCTTTAATATTGTCAATTTTTGTACTTAATTCATTTATCTCTGTATTTATGGTGTTCTCTCTTTCATGTTGGTACTTATTTAGGGCTTCTATGAGTTCACTTATTTATTTTTGTATCTTCTCATATTCTTTATTTTTATTGTCTTGGAGTTTCTTGAGTGCCTCCTGTATGTTTTGCTTGATCTTGTCTAGTAATAGCTCCATGAAATGCTCAGTGATTTCTTCTTTCAGGGTGTTCTTTTGTGCTTCATTGGGTTCTTTTGGATAGGCTATCTTTGTTTTGTTGGAGCCTGGAACTGGGTATCCACTTTCTTCATTTCCCTCTGAATCCTGTACTAATTTATTTTTGGGGGGAGAATGGTTTCCATCCCTTTTTCATCTTCCCATAATCCCACTTGGTGCTATTTCTGTCCCGGTTCTGTATGTAATTTTATATTAGCTAACTTACTGTAGTAAAAGTAATGAAACCAAGAAAGAAAGAGAAAGAAGAAAAAGAAAGAAAAGAAAGATTAAAAAATAGAGGACCAAAGAAATCAACAGAGAGAGATGGTTTACTAACCAACAGTGAAGAAGACAAACACTTAGAGAACAAGAGAGAAAAAAAATAAATTCATGTTCAGGAGCAATGAAATTTCATACTTATTAGTTCTGGTGTTACTCCTTTAGCATTTAGTTCTGGTGTGGGTATTTAAGCTGCAGCTCTTTAGTAGTCTTGCCAGGTGATTGGATCAGGAGATAGCTTTGTGAACCATTATCTGCTCTATTTCAGGTGCCACTCCTTTGCTGCCTACTGTCAGCCAGCTACTTTTGCAGGCTTTTTTTACTGAAAGTTCATGTGGAGAGCATCTCCTTGCTTCTCCCCCCTTCTCTGGTGTGCTCAAAGCACCCTGCCCTCTCTGCTGCATGTCCTTTTCAGTTCCTTGTTTATTATTCAGTTTTTTTATTTTGAGGGGTGGGGGTTAGTCTGTGCAGAGGTCTATGCTGGTTTATCCTAGGGGTGGCTGTGGTAGTACCCCATGCTGCTTATTTGGTCACCTGTTGGTCTGCATCTCCCAAGCAGGTTTGGAGCCAGTGTCTGGCAGTGCAGGAGCCCTCCTTATTTATCAGTGTAACGTGGTCTGGAAATTTGTGCAGGCTGGGGGTTCAGGGTGTTGGAGTTTTGCTTATTCTTGGTGGTTTTTTCTGCCAAGTGTGGCTCCAGTGTCTCAGCACTGGATTTACAGATCTCACACTGTCTGCTACCTCCCTCTAGTTGCCATCTTGGATCACTCCCAAGAACCAACTTTTTGTTTCATTGATTGTTTGTATAATTTTTTAGGTTTTGTTTTCTTTGATCTATTATTTCTCTTCATCTGTTGTTTTGTGGTTTGTTCTTGTTTTTCTAGGAGCTTAAGGTGCATCATTAGATTGTTTGTTTGAGGCACTTATAGCTATAAACTTTTCCCTTAGCATGACTTTTGCAGTGTCCTACAGATTCTGGTAGGGTGCATTTTCATTGGATTCTAGGAACTTTTTTATTTCTTCCCTTATTATTTTGGTCACCTATTGTTTTTTTAGCAGTGTGTTATTCAATCTCCAGGTGTTTGAATATTTTCTGGGGTTTCTTTTGTTGTTGAGGTCTAGTTTTATACTGTTGTGATCTGATATGATGCTGGGATTATTTCAGTTTTCTTGAATTTGTTGAAACTTGCTTTGTGTCCTAAAATATGATCTATTTTGGAGAAAGTTCCATGAAATGCAGAAAAGAATGTGTACTGCCTATTTGTTGGTTGGAATACTCTAGAAATCAACCTTGTCTATTTGGTCTAATGTGTGGAGTAGCTCTGAAGTTTCTTTGTTGATCATTTGTCTGGATGAGTTATCTATCAGTGACAGTGGGGCATTCAGGGCTTCCACTATCACTGTGTTAGTTTCTATGAGTGTTTTTAAGGCCATTAGAGTTTTTTTTTCTAAATGTAGACAGGTACCCCTGTGTTTGGTGCATATATGTTAAGGATTGATATTTTCTCTTGATGAATTGTTCCTTTCCTTAATATGAAGTGACTTTCATTGTCTCTTTTGATTGATTTAGTCTGAAGTCTACTTTGTCAGATATGATATATCCACTCCTGCTTGTTTGTGAGGTCCATTTGCTTGGAAAACTTTTTTCCACCCTTTGACTCTAAGCCAGTGTTTATTGTTTTCAGTGAGATGAGTCTCCTGTAAGCAACACATGGTTTGGTCTTTTTTTTAAATCTAATTTTCTATTCTATGTCTCTTGATTGGGGAATTGAGGCCATTTGTATTCAGTGTTAATATTGAGAAGTGCCTGTTGTTTGCAGGCATTTCTGTTTTTCTGTTGTTTAGTTTCTTTCTTGGTCTTCCTGTCTCACTCTAGTTTCTTTATATATATATATATATATATATATATATATATCCTTTAAATGTCTTCTGTAGTGCTGACTTGGTAGTCACAAATTCCTTTATTTTTCTCTTATTGTGGAAGGTTTCAATTTTTCCTTCAATTAGGAAGGATAGTTTTGCTGGGTAGACTACTCTATGTTACAGTCGCTTTCTTTCAGGGCCTGAATTGTATCTTTCCATGATTTTCTTGGATTCTGAGTTTTAGTTGAGAAATTTTCTGTTATTCTAATGGGTTTGCCTTTATATATGACTTGTCTTTTCCCTTTTGCAGCCTTCAGAATTCTTTCTTTGTTCTGTGTGCTGAGTGTTTTGATTATGGTGTATCTGGGGGTGTTTCACTTTTGGTCCTGACAGTATGGCATTCTGTCATCTTCCTGCACCTGGGTGAATCTCTCTTTCTTGAGGTTAGGGAGTTCTCTGTTATTATTCTATTGAATAGGTTGTCAATGCCTTTAGTTTGTATAACCTCTCCTTCTTCTACACCCATGATTTGTAGGTTTGGTCTTTTTCTGGTGTCCCCAGGGACAATGTTTTTGTTTTGTTTTTAATTAGAAACTCAAATTTGAAATCACTATCTTTCAGGTTTTTTTTATCTTGAACAGAATTTTGATAACTATAACTTGTCTTCCAAATACACAGTTTTAAGCTCTGCTTCATGTGTCTTGTTATTGATCTCTTTTAGAGCATCCATGGATTCAAACATGCAGTTTTGCTTATTTCAATTCTCCATTTTGAGTGGAAACATCACCCCAATATCTTCCAAATCATAAAATTTCAGTCATTTTCATGTGATTGTGTTTGATACAGAAGCTTAATTGTACTCTTGTACATCTTAATTATAGCATATGTTCTTAGTATTTGGAGGTCCTTCTAACTGGCAGATAGTGACTGGGAATTCAGCTCACACTACTTACTGCAAATAGTATGAATGTTATAGTGCTAAGTGTGTGACATCTATTATTTCATTTTGTTTTTAATGAAGAAACAGAGGCTTAGAAAAATTACATAATTTTCTCAAGATTGCCCATCATTTACTGGTGAAGTTAAGATATGTACAGAGATTTTTCTTTTGGACGAAACAAAGGGAGTCTTAGACATTGCATTGTTCTACTTTAGACAGTGCTTTCTGTGCAGGCAATTCAGGAGTGTGGATGTCAACTCAAGTTCATTCTCTTAGGTCAGTGGTTCTCAATCTTGACTGAATATGAGAATCATCTGGGGGCTTTTAAAAACTACTAATTTTCCTGGCCTACCCAGCACCTGGAAGAACTAAATCAGAATCGCTAAGGTTCATTTGGTCTGGAGCATGGTCTGAAGCTGTGCATTATTTCAAAAGCTTCCAAGATACTTTAATACTGCAAACCAAATCTAAGAACTCTTATTTTACTCCAAGGTAGAAATGAAGGCTTTGTCCAAGAATTTGACATTTCTATTCTGCTTATTAATTATACAAGCTTACACAAGTAAAGGGAAGTAAATTACTAAAATCATATGGCTATTGCTATGTTCCAAAAATTATTATTTTTATTTAAAAGTGTAGAGGTGTGAGTGTGTGTGTGTGTGCTTTAATTTCAAGGTTTTTTTTAAACATTTAGTTTGTCTACCTAGACATAACTAAACAACTTCAGATATTCTTTGGCATTTCATGCTTGCTTCTTTTCCAATCTTTTTGCATCTTTTCCTAAGCAATCTTTTAGTACTCCTCATTCTTAATGAAGAATTACATTTTTGTCTATGAGTAGCTGAAAATCTGGCTAATTTATCTTTTAAAATAAATTTAGTGTGCACTTTTTTTTCTCATATTACAAGAAGCTGAGGGGTAGGAATCCAGAATCCTTTTGTCTTTACATTTAGCTTCATGGTGTTTGCCTCATGGTCACCAGATGAACACTCTCCAATCCAGAATTCTGAACATGTTCTGAATGAAATAAGAGTACCACAGAAAGTGTAATTCCCTTTAGAAGCCAAGTCTCCCCCTCCTTCTCTCTGATTGGTTAGATTGGTGCTTGAAAAGGATTCTGGGAAATGCATTTCTTTTAAGAAGATCATATTGTTATCACAACCACCAACCTCACTCAACAATAGCAAAAACAACCACAATTTTATTTATTGCTAAAGAATCAGGGGAAATTGGAAATGAAGGAGACATTGTGGTATTGCTTGCTTTTCATGTCTACTTTCTATCACTGCACAAAACTCAGAATTGTATATTCATTCATTTATTAATAAGGTTCTTTGTTTATTGTCTTTGTATTGCCTTTCCTCCTGTAGGGCCAGTGTCCATACTATTCACCAGTGTCTGCACACCACCTAGCATGTTGCTTGGTACCAAAAGACACTTAGCTGGTATTAGTTCACTGACAGTCAAATAAATGAGATTACCAGGGAAGAGAAATAGGCACAAGAACAAGAGGGAACACAATCTTTTCCTGACCTTATTTAAAGCTACTTCCTTCTGTTTAGTTAATTAATTTTTTAAATCAGAATATCTTTGGTATTTTAAGTGCCACCAGGACTTGAAGAGGATTTTTATTGTGTTTACATTCAAAATAAATTTTGAAATAAATAATCAAATCTTAATTTATAAAGACCAACTAGGCTTTATTAAATTAGGTAAAAGTTTCTTTTCAGAGTTAATATACCATTCAGAGCATTGTGTAAAAATTTCCATAAAGCAGCATAAAATTTAATGAAATATTTAAAACATATACACTATAACATTATCACAGAACTTAAGGTTTACACAAACAAAAAAACATTAATCAGTCATATTGAAGCTAACTTAAAAAAATTGACTTAAACTTTAGAAACTAGTAGCTGTTTCATCAGGTAACATAACTTGAGTACACCAAGCAAAACTTCAACAAATCCTTTATTTCAGCTCTGTTGCTGTTGAGTCAGGCATCTGAAACCCTGTTGTATTGACTGCCCTTCCTTCATGTTGTACATTTCCCTCACTCTAATCTCCCTTTTGACCCTTTTCCCCAGATACCAGGTCACTAACAAACACCTTAGAAGGTGGCATCAATGGAGCAGGTGCAGACTCAGCAAAGCTGTGGGTGAAAGTTAGACTTGAGAGAAAAAAATAAGGAAAAGCATTATGCTCATGCTTCTTTGAAAGATGAGTTTTAGCTTACTTTGCAAAGAGTATTGAAAAAAATCACTCTGCCACTTTGTGTCTTTTAGCAGCAATTATTGAAAGGTCTCTTTTCTCTTCCTCAATTATTAAACAAAGAGAGCTCCAGTTGAGAAGCAGCCAATGCTTGCTTGTCATTCTGTAAAATCCTCAATTTTTCCTTCCTCCCAAATGCCTTGGAGAAAGCAAATATGCTCTCTGAGTGCCAGTAGCATTCCTATAAAGTGCAGAACTAATGCTTAGAGTTCAGTTTTGTGGTGACGGTTAAAGGAGAAAATAGAATAGAGATGGATATTGTGGTAAAACAAACACTCATAATCAAATTATGTCACTCTTCTGATTGAAATCCCACAGAGTCTTCCTATTGCTCTCAGAATAGTGGAAGTCTTCATGACCCCTGCACACCTCTTGCACACCAGTTCCCTACATCCCATTCAACCCTGCACACTCACATTTTATTCCATCAACCTTTTCCTTATTCCAGACCTTCTCTTTAAGGTTTACCCCCAAGTTATCTTACATCTGGCTTTTTCTCTTCATTTACTCCTTACTTTCGGAGTGAAGGAAATTGAATTGAAGCCTCTTTGGAATCTCTTTTCTGTCTGAGACTGAAATATGTGGGGTTTTTTTTAACTTTAAAAATGAACACATTTAGAGTACATTTGTCATAATTAATGGATTAATATTAATAAAGTATTATCAACTAATTTATGTCCCTAATTTGGATTGTCCTACATTTTATTAAATATCCATGGTTTTTGAATCCCATCAGGGTCCTATATTATATTCGGCTATCATTTCTCCCTTAGGCTTCCCTTGACTGTGGCAGTTTCTCAGATTTTCCTTGTTTTTGATTAACTTGGCTTGCTGGTCAAGTTCTTTTGAGGCACAGTGATCAGGTATGTTTTAGAATATCTTTCACTTAGGATTCATGCATTGTTCCTCTCATGATTACACCAGGGTGATGGTTTCCTAAAAGAAAGCTTCCATAGGCAGAGTGTCCTTCTTAACACAATGTATCAGTCATGCCTTCTCTCTGCATGACTTATCACTGTTGTTGTTAACCTTGACTACCTGGTTGAGGCAGTGTTTGTCAGATTTCTCCACTGTAAAGCCACTCTTTTCCTTCTTTTTCACAATGTATTCTTGGAAGTCCGTAACTCTGTAAAGCCCACCCTTCAGGTATGGAGAGTTAAGATTTTTGGACTTCTTCAGCACAGAAGCTTTGCCTATTTCCCCCTTTGTATTCATTTTTAAATAATTTATCTCTACCAGTATATATCATAAATATGAATTTCATACTTTAGGTTATGAAACAATATGACTTTATTGGTTTCATTGCTTAATTTTTCCAGCTTTGGCCAAGGGGAGCTCTTGTGTTCCTCTGACTTATTCTGTCTGTGTGCAGTTTGTTTATTAATTTGAGTACTTCCTTACTCTCCAGTGCTATATTTTGTATATTTCCTGCTTTATTCCTACAATCAACCACCTTAGCAAGAGGCCCTGGATCTTTTTATTAGAGAATAGAATTAGAATCCAAGATCTGAGTGCAAGATATGATATATGGGCTTTGTTGATTCTAGGCCCTTTCAATAGATATAGCAAGAGAATGGATGTGAATATACTTACCTGTGCATATATGAATTTCTATAGTTATTTTTATGCATATTTTTTGCATTTATATTAAGCTAAAAAGAGTTCATCCTAATGATTCTAACTTCAACCCATGGATCTCTCTAGTCTCCTGCCTTGCTTGTCTTTAATTCCCCCACCAACAAGGAGAAACCCATTTGTTTCATCTGCCACTCATTCATTTAATTGTTCAATTACAGATATGTATAGTGGTTTCAGAATTCTTAACTCCTGTCCCTGTGGGAACAAGTGTATCAGGTACACTGATTATGTACAATTCCTTTTGCCTTTAGTCTTACAGACTCCACTCATTTCCAAAGTCACTTAGATCAGCACTTTTTTACTCCCAACCCCTCCAGCATGTTTGTTTCATATATTTTTAATACAGTTAGATTCTTTCATTACAGTTAGTATTCCTTCCCAGGATCCCTTGAGCTTCTAAATGCTTTATGTTCAATTTTCATAGTTTAAAGTTTATTCTTTATGCTGTAAGCTTCTATGGGCTTTTTGATAAACATGTAGTGTCATGTATCCAACCATTATAGCATCATACAGAATAATTTTACCTCCAGAAAATGTTCAATGGTGTTTTACTTCTTTTATCCTGTTCCCTCCAATGAAAATCAGGAAACCACTAATCTGGTTATACAAGCTTCTCTTTTCCAGAATATCATATGAATAGAATCATACAGTAAGTTGTTTTTTTCAGGCTGCTTGACTTGTGAAAGTGAAAAAAAGGAAATGGAACAAATAGATCAAAGTACTGCTTAAAATATACACTTTAAAAAGTTTGTAATAGTGGAAATACTCTATGGAACTCAGGGAAAGAGGGAAAGGAAAAGCGATGCTAAAGCATCAGTAATATTGTAAAACATAACACCTGTGAAGGTAGAGGATATAAAGAAGTGTATTGAAAACTGTTGAAAAATGAGGAGTGGGAGGTAAAGGGATAAGGGAAAGTAATGGAAAAGGTTGAACAGACCAAAGTAAAATATACCCATGGTGGGGATACATTGAGAAACCCCTTTGTATATCAACTAAAATATTAATAAGGAGAGACAGGACTGTAAAATAGGTAAAGTGTGTGTGGAGAGGTACTAATGGGAGGTGGGAGGGTGAATGAGGGAGATTAAGGTGAGGAATATAATTGATTAACTTCATGTAACTATACAGACTAGAACAAAGAAACCTCCTGCAATTGCTTTAAGTGGGTCAGGGAGGGGGTTGAGAGGGAGAAATGATGGGGGCAATGTAATTAATGTACAACGTAAGTCTAATTGGAATTTTCACTATGAATCCCCCCTGTATCATGAATATATCCTAATAAAAAATCTATAAATAAATAAATATATATATAGTTAAAATGAAAGAAATGCAGTATTAAGGAAAAATGATATTTGACTTCATAATGAAGTATGATACATATGCAGAAAAGTACCACATAATTAAGGTACAGTGTACAGTAGGAAAAAGGACAGACAGAAAAATCAATAGAAAGGATTAGAAAGTCCAGAAATAAAGCCACACATTATTCAAAGGGTGTAAAAGCAAGTAAGAGAAGGCAAGATAGTCTTTTTAACAAATTTTCTATAATATGCAACACTAGTTGAGCATTCATTTATATCTTGTACCCTATAAAACAATTAAAATAGATTATAGACTTGATTATTGAACCCCAAACCAAAACACTCCTAAAATAAAGAAAACAAAAAACACAGGAGAAAATATCTGTGACCTTGATATAAACATAAATTTGTTGGAAGTGACTCAACTGCATGGTCCATAAAATAATGTTAAAAATGGATTGAGGAGTCCATCAAATAAGTTTCCCTGTTCAATAGAGAATGAAAAAGTAAGGCATATATTAGAAGAAAATATCTGTGAAACTCATACAAGGTCAGGACTTTTATGCAGAAAGTATAAAGAACTCTCAAAATTCAACAATAAGAAAGCAAATAATACAATGGGCAAAGTACTTGAACAGACATTTTATCAAAGAAGATATAAAGATTTCTAATAAACACACTACAAACTCCTCAGCATAGTGATAAAAGAAATGCAAATTAAATCCATAAGATATCATGCCACACCTAATATAATGGAAAAAAGAGAGAAAAACAAACAAAAAACAGCAGAACAAAAACCCAGCATGAGACTTCTGAGATGCGGAACAATTGGAACACTCACTCTTTGCTGGTGGGAATATCAAATGCTACATCTACTTTCACCTTGGCAAATATTTTGGAGGTTTCTTGCAATTTGAATGTATACTTGCCTTTTGACCAAGTAGTTCTTATTCTAGGTATTTATCAAAATGAAATGAAAATCTAAGTTCACACAAACCTATACAGAAATGTTTATGACTCCAGTAATTTTATTTATAAACTTTAAAAGCTGTAACTATGTTTCCATTGAAGAAATATAGTTGGTGGAAAACTGCAGTACTGCACAGTAACACACTACTGACACATCCAGCAACATGGATTAAAATCAGATGAACTGTTTGCTAGGAGAAGCCAGGATCAAAGGCTGCCTCTGTGTGATTTCATTTATGTGTGATTCTTACATATGAAGACAACTACAGGATGGAAAAGAGATTAGAAATTGCCAAAGATTGATGATGGAATCAGTACTGACCACAAAAGAGAAACATGAGAACATGAGAGAATTTTTCAGGTGATGAAAATTTTCTGTAATAAAACCATGGTGGGGGATATGTCCTTCTATTCATTGGTCAAAATATATAGGACTGAGTTTCACAAAAACTGAATCTATGTACAGTTTAAAAACTCAACCAACAATAAAAGGTGTTATTGAAGCTAAATAGCAAGTTATAAGGATGACACATGGCTGTAGTCACTGTCCCTCAGTTCTAAGAACTTCGTTAAATAGCTTTCAAGTCCAACCAGTTGTTCCAGTAGGATATAAGGTAAGTCTGTGGGAGTAGAGCCAGTAACTAGGTTTGGGGTCCTAAAAGGGTCCTACTCCAATTATTTTGCAAGTGAGCAAACTCAACTCTGAATTCTTTTTTAACTATTTTCCATAGATCAGAAATCTTCATTTGTTGCCTCTCATATTTGCAATAATTTCCTATCTTTATCCTTCAAGTCAACACCTGTCCCTAGAGGGTCCTGCCAATAGCTGAGTATCAAATGGTGACTCATAAAGTATTTAAGGAAATCACACTTTCCCCCCATCTTTTGGCTTGTCATTGGGACACTGGTGGAATTTCATTAAGGAAGTTCATATCAAAATCTGAACTTCTAAAATCATAGATGGTGGATAAGAGAGGGAAACAGAATTCCTAAGCTCCATGATTTCAGAAACCACTTAGAGTCATGGTAGCTACATTTGGGTAATTCTGATTCTCTTTCACCAAGTAAATAACTGCCAAAACAGTTATTCAAGGACAGACCAAACAGATTTTAATTGCACCTAATTTCTGGGGAAATCCCTGTGAAGCACAGTCACTGTGGCATGTCTGCCCTGGGAAAAACCTCTGGCTGTTTCATCCTTTCTAATTTTTTCTTTTTCTTTATTTTTTTCCTATGCAAAAAGCAGAAGACAGAGGATAAAATAAAATTGAACTCTGTGACATACTGGACCCCTAAACTGTGGAAAGCCTACACACACCTTGCCAGCCTGAACCCACTCCCAGTGAAGCTGAAGAGAAGCATGGGGAGAAGAAGAAGGGAAGGGAATTCCCTTCTTCTTTTGAGACCAACAATTCAATAGAGGATTTAGCGGGAAATGAAGAAAATGAATACCCAGTTCCTGACTCCAACTGAACAATGATAAATATAAACAATGAGTTCAAGGACATCCATAAAGAATTTCTCAAAAGGGAAATCATGAACCAGCTCACTGAGATACTCAAGGAGAAGCTACAAGAGATGGTTAAACAGAACATACCAAATGAACTCAAAGAATATCAAGACATCACAAATAGAAAATTTGAGAAGACACAGAAACAACTAAATGAACTCAGAAAGCACTTCAATGAACTTCAAAGTGAAACAAAGTAGACTATAAAAAAGAGATATACAAAATAAAGAAGACAGCACAAAATATGAAAGAGAAGTTTAATAAAGGTATGGAAAAATCTCACAAAAAGAGAATCAAACAGAAATCCTGGAAATGAAAATTTCCTTAAATCAAATAAACAATACAGTGGAAAGCCACTTCAGCTGACTAGAACAAGTGGAAGACAGAATCTCAGGGCTTGATGATGAAATAGATATTAAAGAAAAACAGAATTCTTTGACAAAAGATGAAAGGAATACACAAGAACTCACTGACTCCATCAAAAGACCAAACCTGGCAAATTGTGGGCATCAAAGAAGGAGAAGAAGTGCAAGCCAGAGGGATATGTAATATTTTCAACAAATCAATAGCAGAAAATTTCCAAAATCTTGAGAAAGAGTTGCCCATTCAGGTACAGGAAGCCTCCAGAACACCAAACAGACATGACCAAAATAGAACCTTTCCATGGCATATTATCATTAAAACAACTAGCACAGAGAACAAAGGAAGAATATTGAAGGCTGTAAAAAAGAGAGAAAAAATAACATATAAAGGTAAACCCATCAAAATGATAGCAGATGTCTCAACAGAAATTATAAAACCAAGAAGTGCTTGGAGTGAGATATTTTGAGGACTGAAAGAAGACAATTTCAATGCTAGGATACTCTACCCAGCGAAGCTATCATTGAAACTTGGATAAGGATTAAAAGTCTTCTATGATAAACAGAAACTAAAACAATGTATGACCACCAAGTCACCACTACAGAAGATTCTGAAAGGAATCCTACATAGAGAAGACGAGAACAAACATAGCCATGAAAAGACAGGAAGTATTAAACCACATCAGAAGAACAGACAAGCACTCAGAGAGTAGCATTGATTCGGCTGCACAATCAAATCCTAAATCCACAAAAAGAACTTAATTGCAGGAATCACCACAAACCTCTCAATATTAACACTGAATGTTAATGGATTGACCTCCCCCATCAAAGGACACTGTTTGGCAAACTAGATTAAAAAGGAAGACCCGACAATCTGCTGTTTACAAGAGACCCATCTTATTGGTAGAAATAAACACTGGCTTAAGGTGAAAGGGTGGAAAATGATTTACCAAGCTAATGGCCCTAGAAAATAGGTAGGAGTAACAATAATACTTGTATCAGATAAAGTGGACTACAAATCTACATTAATCAGAAGAAATAAAGAAGTTCACTTCAAGAGGAAGAGCAATCCATCAAGAGGAAATAACAACTGCCAACTTATGTGCACCCAATGGCAGTGCCTCCATCTTCATTAAACATACACTAAAGAACTTAAAATCACATATGGATGCCAACACAGTGGTAGTGGGAAATTTTAATACCACTCTATCAACAATAGATAGGTCATCCAGAAAATAAACAAACGAAGAAATCCGAGAACTAAATGACACCATAGATATAATATAACTGACAGATGTCTACAGAGTATTCCATCCTGCAACAGCACAATATACATTCGTCTCAGCAGCCCATGGAACTTTCTCCAAAATAGATCATATCTTGGGGCACAAAGCAAGTCTCAACAAATATAAGAAAACTAAAATAACCCCCTGTATTCTAGCTTATCACAATGCAATAAAACTAGAACTCAACAACAAAAGCAGCAGCAGAAAATATACAAATAATTGGAGGTTGAATAACACATTGCTCAATGATCAGTGAGTCATAGAAGAAATAAGGGAGGAAATCAAAAAGTTCCTGGAATTTAATGAAAATGAAAAAACAACCGTTCAGAACTTATGGGACACAACAAGGCAGTTCTGCAAGGAAAGTTTGTAGCCAAGAATGCATAAATTAAGTACACATAAAGATATCAAATAAATTACCTAATACTGCATCTCAAACTTCTAGAAAAGAAACAACAAGCTAAACCCAAAACAAGCAGAGGGAAAAAATAAAAATAAGGGCTGAAATCAATGAAATAGAGACCAAAAATATCATACAAAGAATCAACAAAAAGCTGGTTGTTTGAAAAAAAAAAACAAGATTGACAAACCCCTGGCAAATCTAACATGAGGAGCGAAAAGACCCAAATTAATAAAATCAGAACAAAAAAAAGGAGATAACAACAAACACCAAGGAAATCCAGGGGACTATCAGGGACTACTTTAAAACAAATTGGAAAATCTAGAAGAAATGGACAAATTTCTAGATACATATGACCATCTAAAACTGAACCAAGAGGATATTCATCATCTAATCAGATCTATAACACACAATGAAATTGAAGCAGCAATAGTCTTCCAAAAAACATAAGTCCAGGACCTGATGGATTCTCTGCTGAATTCTACCAGACATTTAAAGAAGAACTAATACCAACACTCCTTATACTTTTCCATGAAATAGAAAGGGAAGAAACACTTTTATGAAACCAATACTATACTCATCCAAAACCAGACAAGGGCACATCCAAAAGCCAATCTCCTTAATGAACATAGATGCAAAAATCTTCAATAAAATAATGGCAAACTGAATCCAACAACATATTGGAAAGATCATACACTATGACCAAGTTGGCTTCACCCCTGGGATACAGGGATGGTGCAACATAACACAAATCATTAAATGTAATACAGAATATTAACAGAATCAAAGACGGAAACCACTTGATCACCTCAATATTTGCAGAAAAAGCCATTGAGAAAATTCAACACCATGTCATGATAAAAGCTCGATGAAACTAAGAATACAAGGAATGTTCCTCAGCATAATAAAGGTGATATGACAATCCTATAGCCAACATCAGACTTTATGGAGAAAAACCAAAGCCATTTCCCCTAAAGTCAGGAAAAAGACAAGGGTGTACACTCTCTCCACTCCTATTCAACATAGTCTTGGAATTCCTAGCCAGAGCAATAAAGCAGGAAAAAGAAATAAAAGGAATACAATTAAGTAAAGAAGAAGCCAAACTGTCCAGATGCACCGATGACATGACCTTTACCTAAAAGACCAGAAAAGTAACACCAAAAGACTTTCTAGACACTATAAACAGCTTCAGCAAAATAACAGGACACAAAAATCAACTTTAAAAATTCAGTAGACTTTCTACACACTAACAATGAGCAAATTGAGAAAAAATACAAGAAAACAATTCCATTTACAATAACTTCAAAAAGAATCAAATATCTAGGAATAAACTTAACACAGAACGTGAATGACCTCTACAAGGAAAACTTCAAACCATTGAAGATAGAAATCGAAGAAAATTACAGAAAGTGGAGAAATCTCCCATGCTCATGGATTGGCAGAATCAACATAGTAAACATAGTTATACTACCAAAAACAATCTACATGTTTAAGGCAATTCCCATCAAAATCCCAATGACATTCATCACAGAGATTGAAAAATCTACCCTAAAGTTCATTTGGAATCACAAAAGACCATGAATAGCCAAGGCAATACAAAAGAGACAATCTGGAGGTATCACAATACCTGGCTTTAAGCTATACAACAGAGCCATAGTAATAAAAACAACATAGTTCTGACACAAAAACAGATGTGAAGACCACTGGAACAGAATAGATGACCTGAATATAAATCCACGTAGTTATACCCACCTAATTTTTGACAAAGGCACCAAAAACACATGATGGAGAAAAAACTGCCTCTTCAACAAATTTTGCTGGGAGAAGTGGTTATCTGCCTGCATAAAACTGAAACTAGATCCATGTTTATCACCCTGTAGAAGTATCAACTCAAAATGGATTAAAGACCTTAATATTAGACCTGAAATCTTGAAGTCAGTACAGGAAAGAGCAGGCAATACACTGGAAAGGTAAGGACTTCCTAGATAGAACTCAAGCTGCCCAGCAACTAAGAGAAAGGATCAACAAATGGTACTACATGAAATTAAAAAGCTTCTTCGCAACAAAAGAAATGGTCTTTAAATTGCAGAGACTATCCACTCAGTGTGAGAAAATCTTTGCCAGCTATACATCTGACAAGGGGTTGATAACCAGAATATACAGGGAGCTCAAAAGACTAAACTATCCCAAAATCAATCACCCAATGAAGAAATGGGCAAATGAATTGAACAGAACCTTTTCAAAGGAAGAAGTGCAAATGGCTAAAAAACACATGATAAAATGTTGACCAACCCTAGCCATAAAGGAAATGCAAATCAAAACCACTTTAAGATTCCACCTCACTCCTGTTAAGAACGGCTACTATCAAGAGCACAATAGACCTGCCATATGATCCAGCAATACCACTCCTAGGGACATACCTGAAGGAATGTGAGTCAGCTTACAACAAAGGCACCTGCACACTCATGTTTATTGCAGCATTATTCACGAGAGCTATGCTATGGAACAGCCAAGATGCCCCACTACTGAAAAATGGATTAAGAAAATGTATTTATACACAATGGAATTTTACTCAGCTGCAAATAAGGATGAAATTTTGTCATTCACAGGTAAATGGATGGAACTGGAGAACATCATCTTAAGTGAAGTTAGCCAGGCTCAGAAGAACAAAAGCACATGTTCTCTCTTATCTGTGGAAAATAGACCTAACACAAATGTAGCAAATATTATGAAATACTGATCATACTAAGGGGAGGTCACAAATGAAGGGATGGGGAAACTAAGAACTTGAATAAGGTTGATATACTCACTGTAAAAGTGAATATAGAAATCTTAAACAGACTGAAACTACCATAAGAAAGGGACTAAGGTAGAATGAAGAAAATTAGAGGAGATAAACCAATTGGAGTTATAATACATACACACATGGAAATATCACAAGGAAACTCCCTGTGTAAATACCTTTATTTCAAACAAGCTAAAATGTCATGTTTTTCATTTTACTTTTTCTCTTTTTTTTCCTACAAAATCAGAAAACAGGAGGGCAGAACAAGTCCTATCCAGGGGGCGGGTCTGGCACCAGGAGGAGCAAGTAGGTGTTGGGGAAACAGGGTAGGAGGGTGAATATCATGCAAGAAATATGTATACATATAAGTAAATGTAAAAATGATACCTGTTGAAACTACTTCAGTAACTGGGGGAGGGGGATGAAGCAGAATGGTTGGAATATGATATATTTGATACCATTATAAGAACCTCTGTAAATGCCACAGTGTACCCCCACCCATCACAACAATAAGGGGAAAAAATCCTAACTTCCTTAGACTGGGTACATCTGGAATAAAATTCAGGAAGGCCAGTGTTAGTTTAGCTCTCTAGTCAGACACCATTTTTGCATCACTAGACAGGTGAGGGGATGGTCACTGTAAGAGTCAGCACACACTGAAGTCTATACCTTCCTTCTATACACCTAGGAATTATAAGCCCTGGAAATTCTAGTAAAGACTTAGGGAAGAAAGGAGATTTCTCTCTACCCACCAAAGAACTGCCTAAGTAGGTGTTATGAAAGATTTTTCTTACAATTTGTGCTCTACACACAAATCCAAATCAACTATAAGAAATAATTTAAAACTTGTCTCTAGCTTCATTCCTCAATTTTCAGGAATCCTAAAACAACTTCTAAGGTCCTTTTATCTCATGTCAACACAAATCAGCATGGCTTGTTTCCCCATTCTTGGAAGAAAAAGCCCTGGGTTCCCATATCTTAAGTCAGGTCAATATGTCAAAAACACTGTCTACATTTACAATAGAAAACTGTGTTCAGGTTTTGCTATGGCTGTGAACTACAGGGGTAGAATGAAAGCCAGGATAGAGACAAAGAAAAATTATCCTTTTAAGTGAGTGCAGAAGTGCCCAGGAACACAGAGAAGTATCCAGCATCTCCTAATTGTGTCCAGTCTGCAGGAACGAAGCCACATCCCACGGTTCACCCAGCTGAGACCAGCTCTGAGTGAACAATGAGGACTTTTACTATATATATTTCTTCTCCCATCAATATTTCAGGTTCACTTCAATGAAAGCATGGCAGGTGATATTGTCCAAAAGGCGATTTGACAGTGATACACAGACTTTCTCTGTAGCTTGTTATCCACTGAAATGATTTAGAGGAAAAAGGAAAAACAAGGTGATTTGTAGTTGAGAGAAACCAAGTAATAAATTAGTATCTTTTCCAGAGGAATAGAGTAGGAAAACTCCTGGAAAAGACTGAAAAACGTGGCCTCTAGTCTTGCCTATGTTACATACTGGCCCCATGAACTTGTATAGGCTCTAGGAACTTCATTACCACAGTATTGTCTGTCTTGCCTTATTGAGAAGTTATTTGGAAAGGATCTAAGGTAAGCACAAAGTAAACATTTGTTTTCAGACGGTCAGTCATAGATTTCCCTTTCTAGTACCAATTTGAGTGGGAACATGCCTATCTTTTACTGAAGAATGGGCTGGTACATGCAGGTGGTTGACTTACTCCCAGGACAGCCAAAGTGAGTTCTAGAAGGTCCTTGAACTCCATCCCTCTTCTTTCTTTGCTGTTAAGGCCAAGATGGGCATGTAATGGTAACTATACCGATTAGATACTCCTCCCTGGAAAGATAATGACCAGAAAATTTGAAAATGGTCTTTCCAGATGTGATAGTTCTTCCAGTCTGAAGTCCAATGAGAACATTACTGTGCTCTACCTTTCTGATTGTCGTAGACCACTTCCTTGATTAGTCACGAAAAATTCTCTTTAGCTCCAATTAGTAAGTTTCTGCAACTTGTTACCACACAATTGTTATTGATAGAGAAATTATTCACCACACTCCTTCAAAATATGAGAGAAGTCCTGCTAATGTTGTTTTAAAAACATTATTCTTTATGTGTTTCCATATACAATCCTAGAACACATATTTTACTGAAAGTATTAGGTCCATTTAAATTCACACTACTGTGTCTGAATGACAAAGAAATTTAGTTATATCTGTGCCATCAGTCTATCATATCTACCTATCAAGTTCTCTCTCTTCCTCTCTGGTCTCTCTCTCTCTCTCTCCTTCCTTTCCCTTCTCTCCCTCTCCTATCATAGCTATGGATCAAGTTCTTCTTTGTACTAAAAAAGGCTGGATAGATTTTCCTCAGAAGAGTCCTAGATGAAATATGGTCACTAGAACATGTATATAAGTCACTGGATATAGGCATATGGAGTTGGGGACACCATAAAAGAGTCACTTTCCATGGCAGTTATAACTGAAGCATAGGATAACTGAAAATTGAGAGATAGGGGCCACAGAAGGTGACAGACACTGGTTTTCAATTGACCTGCAAACACAAAGCTGAATTCAAAACCCAGTCTCACTTTAAATCAATTGAACTGCTCCTCAAATGAGCCAGAATATATGATGTATTTATTTAGTTATTCATTCCACCAGTTATGTTTGGGAACTATATCACAATTATACAGCTGCTAATTAAGCAGCATCTAATCATTTAAGGGTCAAGGACAAGGACTTTGTTAAATATATTTTATGCATTATTTTGTTTAAGTCCTAAAACAAATTTATTTAAAGTCACTGTACACAGTTGAGAAAATGGAGTGGTAAGAGGTGTAAAGAGTGATGTCCATTGTGACTGCAGTAAGACTTGATAGATTCTGGGTCCAGACATGGATTTGTTTGATGCTAAACCTCAACTTCTCAACTACTTACTAAACTGCCCTAAATGTTACCATCATTTAAATTATATTTGTCTCATTCCAATTCTTATTTTCTCCCAGCAATTGCTATCAATTTCCTTTAGTGTGCATGATATTTTCCCCCAGAATACATTAAAGGGACTTTTTCTTTTTTTCTTTCTTGTTCCTAGAACTATCACATTGTATTACACAACAGCTTTCATCCCTGAATTATAAAAGAGTTTGCACTTTAAAGCAACTGAGGCCAATAGGAGAAGAGGACCAGGAACTAGAGAAAAGGTTAGTTCAAGAAGAATTAAATTAGAAGTTAACACACATGCACAGGAAATCAATGTGAGTCAACTCCCTGTATAGCTATCCTTATCTCAACTAGCAAAAACCCTTGGTCCTTCCTATTATTGCTTATAGTCTCTCTTCAGCAAAATTAGAGATAAGTGCAAAACAGTTTCTGCCAGATAGTGAGGGGGTGGGGGGGAGTGGGAGGGGGTGGGGGGTAAGGGAGGGTAGGGGAAGGGGGGGAGAAATGACCCAAACATTGTATGCACATATGAATAAAATAAAAATTAAAAAAATAGAAATAAAATAAATAAAAAATAAAAGCGTTTGCAGCTGGGAACCACTAATGCCCAAGGTATCACCAAGGGATAGCAATGAAATAAAGAGTTTACTCAATCTGATTATTGATATTTATCAAATGCCTACTTTTTGCCCTTTTTTTGTACAGTACTACACTAGTACTGTACCATTTCATTTCATTTTGATCATGAATCTATGCTAAATCTTATTGCCCTCATTTTATAGGCAAGGAAGTTGGAACTCACAGATATTAAATAACTAGTTTACATAATACATCTGTCTCCACTGACATCTTAGGACAGAGAAAATGTTATTACATATCTTCCCCTAACCACAGAATTCTTCACAAGTAACATTACCTCCCTTATTTCACTAAATGCTGTCGTCTTTGGCTTTCTCATGTTATCACACAGATTTCATAATAATTTAGAATGTAGGATCCTTGATTCAGCCTTAGCACAGCCATGGGGCCACATATGACCTGCATGACCTTGGGCAATTTGTTAAACTTCTTTTGAGTTTCTCTCTCTCCAAAATGGCATAAAAATAAAACCTACTTTAAAATTTTGTTGTGAGGATGAAATGAGACAGTGTGCCTATTATATATCTGTTCCAAAACCTCAGTTAAATTAGGTGATGATATCATCATAACAACGACATTTGAAAAAAAAAACTAACATTGAGCATGTGGTCATGCATTCACTGACTTCTATATGCAACATAAAATTTGATTTGATTGTTGGCAAAAATGGTAATATGCTACTTTGCTTATCTCCTTTCAAAATGTTGTTAGTTATGACTCAGATTTAGGACCTAGACCGGTGGGTATTTAATTAAATTTGAAACATAGCAATAGTTTCTTCTTTAAAATATAATGCAAAAATAGAAAAAGGAAATTACAGCAAATACTTATACATTAATTATTATTTATTGGATAACTAACTTTTATAAAATATTTTCCAAAAATCTGTAAAGCAGAGAGAAAATGACTATAGTAGAGAAAAATTATTAAGGAGGTGAAGTATTTAGATAACATCTATGGAGCATCTATTTATGTCTTCCTTCCTTCCTTCCTTCCTTCCTTCCTTCCTTCCTTCCTTCCTTCCTTCCTTCTCTCCTTCCTTCCTTCCTTCTCTCCTTCCTTCCTTCCTTCTCTCCTTCCTTCCTTTCTTTCTTCTTTCCTTCCTTTTCAACAAATCCATTGAAGGAAAATCACTCTCTCACACATCATAGCACTGCCTTGTTGATATAGGGTTAGGACTTGGGACCTCAGCAGATTATGCAAAATTTAAAAGATTAAGGTTTGGGAAATTAAGAGTTACAGAGTTACAGCAATGTCATGAATCAGTGCCCAACAGCTCACATGACTCATTTACTCTGTAGGGAATATTCATTACTTTTGGTTATAATTTTCACTTTATTCCCATCTATGAAGCCCAATATAATGGGTCCTTGCCCCCATCTCTAACCTTATCTTCTATTATTAATCATTCCCTCCTTTGGACAGGATAAGCTAGGTTGCATTGCCTAAATGAACAACTCTACCATTTCAGTGATTTAACCCAGGAAAGGTTTATTTCTTATTCATATAGTTTCATCCTGGGATGGGAACTCCCAGACATCTGTTTTCCATTTGATGAATGAGCCATTTCAAAACAAGATCTTTCACATTCACTCCTATAAGGAAAGGGAGACACTGGAGACTCATGAATGGCTTTTTCACTGCCCTTTTAGAGAGCACACACATTATTGTCACTTGCATCTCATTGGTCAGAAAAGTCAGGCATCTCTATCTTACTCAGTGTGCTGGAAAGAAATGGAGACTTGGATACTGGTGAGAACTACACCTATTCTCTCTGTTCCAGTCACGTTGGTCTGCTTGCTATTCTTGGAACACTCCAAGATTATTTCTGTCCTGGGATCTTTGTGCTAGCTCCTCTGTAGTGCAAATAATTTAGAGCATCCCATGAGCAGAGAACAACCACAGCAAGTGCTCCAATCTAGGAAGAGTGCTCTTACCTGTGTTTCTCACAAAAGTGGCTTCTGCTTGTCACTCTTGGTAAATGTCACTCACTCAGAGAGGTCCCAGTTACAATCTGTCACTTATTCTTTAATTTGAAGTATTTCAAATTTAAGTATTTACAATGTTTTCTTGCTTTTTAAAGTTTACTTTCTGTCCTGTCATTAGTTACCACCTTGAATAAAAACTATGAAACCAAAGATTTATCTTTATCAGTAAGAATTCTAGCACCAAGCACAGTCCTAGTATGTAATGGCCAGTCAGTAAATATTTGTTGTGATAAATGAATAAACCAGAAGACTATGCAAATAAATGCCATTTCACACATAATGATCAAGATTTTCATGGCAAAACAATGAAATGCAATCTCCAATTCAACACTGGAATCTCCTGTACACATTTTAGGTGAGAGAACATTTATATCCCACCTGAACGCCCCTTTAAGGTGGGGAGTTCATTACCTCACAACAAGGGCAGTGTAAGTGTATTTATTGAGTATTCACTGTCCTATGAACATCCCATTATCCTTTTGTCATCATATACTCTATGAGTGATGTTATCATCACTTGGAACATAAAGAACTAATGACTCACAGAAGATTAGTAATTTGCCCAGAGTCACACAGTTAGTGATTCCAATTGCAATTTTAAGCTTTTGACTAAAATGATATCATATTTTTCAAACAGTAACTTTTCAGATTTGGGGTATCTCTAGTTGTCTGGAGTTTACTTTTTCCTTTATTTTAAGTCAAACAATACCTCCCAGTAAATTTCCACCAATAATATTTTTTTCCTGTGGTTAGAACCACTCTTCTATCAGGCTATCTGGAAGCAGCTAGAATATTTGAAGAAAAACCTTCACTAATATGATATTAAGTCCCAACTATTCTCTGTTACAGCTTCCAAAACAGAGAAAAAACTTGACTCTTAGGAAAGGCTCAATATCATACTATGAATACCAACCACCATTTGCCAAAACAAATTCCATTGATTAAATGAAAAGAAAGATATCTATGCACTTGGAGTTACATCTTCATGGCTATGAAGATGGAGTTTGTCAAGAGAGATCCAGAATTGCTTTTAGAAATGATGATATAGACCTTCATTTCTAAGTATGAATACTTGATTAAAAGACAAAAAAATTTTCCACAAAAGAAAGATTTCATCCAAAACGACATCTTTAAAAAGTTAAATATTATTCTTAATGACATCAAGAAGATGCTGTGTCATTAAAATAATTCAGGATTCTCAGAAACAAAAAGGACTAAGAATAGGGTATTTGGGAAGTAAAAAATGTTAGTTTTTGAATTAAAACATCAGTAGAGGCAATGAGTCACATTCTTGCATATTTTATAGCCAAAAGAAAAACGTGATCATAGTTTACTTGTCCCAGATAGAAAGATATGATATGAAGAGATAAGGGAAAGATTTCCAAGAAGTAGAAAGCAAGTATCTCAGCTACTCAAGCTTGACCTTGTAGCATGAAAGTAGCCAAAGGGAATGATTGTGGACTATGCTCCAATAAACCTTTTTTACAAAGTCAGGTGCAGTTTGCTGACTACGAACTATGGGATAGAGGAAATATTAATCAAAGGAAACTTAGCATTGTTCTTAAACTAGGTTAGAATTCAAGCAGAACTCAATTTACATTCCAATTCTACCTTTTACTTGGTGTCTGATCTTTTTGAACAGGTTCATCTTCTAAGTTGAAGTCTCATTTATTGTCAAATGAATATACATATTTTCATGGAATATAATTAAAAGTAAATACAAGCAGAGTTTGCTATTAGGGTAGGTAAATGAAATGGTATATGAAAGGCTAATCAGTGTGCTGAGATCAATAAACCATAGTGCTTACAATTTTATCATAATAGAGAAACACATTTAATAGATACAGCATCATTAAAAATCAATGAGAAAATGACACACATAAGAATATTTTAAAGAGATTAGGATCAACTCACATACACACAAGTACATATATATGTATGTCTAATAGTAATAGGGTAAAGAGATTCAAACTAGGAATTATATATATATATATATAGATAGATGGTGTTTCTGACTTAATAAGATAAATAAACATTAAAAATTTTTTGCCAGGCATGGTGGCTCATGTCTGTAATCTTAGCTACTAGGGAGGCAGAGATCAGGAAGACTGCAGTTCGAGGCCAGGTCAGGAAAAAGTTCAAGAGACCCCCCCATCTCAACCAATAAGAAAAAGTGAGCATGGTGGCATGTACCTGTTATTCCTGCTATGCAGGAAGTATAAATAGTAGGACTGTGGCCCACACCAGGCAGGGCATAAAAATGAGACCCTGTTAAAAAAAATACCTAAAGCAAAAAGGGTTTATAGGGAAGCGGATAGATCAAGTGGTAGAGTGCCTGCCTGGTAAGTAAAAAGGTGTTGAGTTCAAATCCCAGTACTGCCAAAATCAAAACAAACAGAAACAAAAAATCCTTCCCCACCTATTAGCTGGTATTGGTGAATGTATAATCCATTTGCCAGTCTCCTTCCAGTGATAGTCAAAACTGGTATAGTCCTAGCTATGGGCAAATTGCTACTTTCCTTTCAAAGGCCACAAAACACATATTCCCTTTGAGCCTGCAATTCCACTTCCAGAAATAGATCCTAACGAAATAACAGTAGAGAGTGAAGAATTCTTTTTAAACATATACTTTTATAATTTTGTTGGTATGTATATCAACGATGATAAACAATTTAAATACACAGTAACAATTTGTCTCAACAAGAACACCATGTCATAGAGTACTCACCAAAATCATAAAATGATATCCTATGTTTTATTTTTTCTCTTTTCCTTTTTGTATTTTCTAAATTTCCTATAATACCCTTACATAATGAGACAATTTTAAGTAAATATGATTAGGTATATATTAGAATTTTTGTTAAATGATGAAGATCCAATATATTTGTTACTCCAAAAAAGATATTTAATATTTTACCTTATTAAGATATGTAGAGGTAGATTTAATATCTTATCTTACTAAATGTCTTACTAAGAAATAGAGACATGGCTGGACTCAGGATTTAAAGCAACTATTTCTGAACCACCTTCTCTCTTGCTCCTCAGCCATATTTTCTTCTGTGTTGGAATTCCTTTACTGAAAAACATGAAGTCTAACTGAACAGAGAATTCCCAGATAACCACAGGGTGGGCTCATTCAAAACCCCTGCCTCCCAAGCTCTTCCCTGCAATTTCCTCCTTGGTGCTTACCCTTAGTATTCTAAATTCTCCAAGTGAGCTGTAGTTCTCCTTCCACTAGATCATGCTCCTTCCTGATAGTACTGATTTTTTGTTTCCTTTTTTCACCACAGAATCTCCAACACTCAAAACTATGCATTGCATGCAGTAAATGTTCCAAAAAGACTTGTAGAATACAGTAATTAATAAATAAATAATGATCTAAACCAAGCAAGTGAGAACACTGGGGGACTTTGCTCAGAGGGCTCCCTAGAAGAAACATGTCCATCTCAGTGATGGCTTGCTCAGACGCTACAAACAATGATTATTAGTAGTGATCAGGTAAATGGAGGTCATAGAGAGAGGAGAAAAAGTTGTATTTCTGCTTCAGAACCCCAGGGGATTCTGATAAAAATTAAAATACCTGAAGTCTATCCAACTATGGAATTTAAATCTGGGACGGGGTTAGGGACTTGCATTTGGATCCCCAGTGACTCCAGGATATTGTGCTGTGTGACTCACTCACTACAGGGTTTCAGTCTCTATAGGCTGTCCCCCAGAATATGGACAACTTGAAAATGGCTTATGTTCTCATCTTTGGCCTCAGCAGAAAAGAAAGATGCATAATCTCCTCAGAATTTTGCAGGTTTTGCAAAAGAAACCCTTCATTTGGCTTCCTTAAAACCTTTCATTACTCTTCCAAGTGTTGGAAAGGGCAATGTTAGTATTAGTCAAGATGGCAAAAGTGGGAAGACTGAATAAGTTTATGGAAATTCAAATCAGTTTGTAGTTGCTCATGAGTGCTACATACTTTAATCAAAGTGCTTACCTTGACAATGGAAGATTAAGTGAAACACTAATTAAGGAATTTTCCAATTATTCTTCCTTGTTGTGGAGGAAAACAGCAGATGGGTTTTTAGCCCTGACAAGATCAATTGTGTTCCAAACAAAGCTCAGTGGTTGATTACTTGAGGGAATCTATCATGGCTTTTCATTCTGCATCTGAAAGTATTCCTGACTTTCTACCAGTGTTTTTATGGTTCTTTTTCTTCCTTCCTTTTTAGTATATAATTACCAGTCTTGTAGAAAATAAACCATTCTCCTCATTAGAATAGCTCAAGACAGTATCTAATTGACTAGGTGTATCAAGGTAAGGAATGGACTCTTAGTAAAGTCCCCTTATTTGCAAGTGCTGAGCTTGTTTTAAAGGAAGAGAACTTTAGAGTTGCCTGTTTTATGGGGGAAGATTTGGGACATTTTTCTTTATGCCTGAATTTTGGCACAGCACTTAGAGATAAAATGAGCTCAGAAGAATGGGAAAAACGCCTGTGTCACCACTATTCCAATGTGTGTGTTCATAGTCTATATATGTCACAAGGTACCATATACACATTTACTTCAACGCAATTCATCTATATGTGCTTCACAGCTACTTTAAAAATAACACTCACAGCGAGATAAAAGACTAATGGAAGCAGCACTGACTCTCTTGTCCCTTATAATCGTGAGGTGAGCAGGAGATGGAAAGCGTGCTTCTTTTCCCTAATCAGGTCTCAATCTTGTATCTTTCTCATGTTGTGAATATGTTTCTAATGTTTTGTCATTTAAAGGTAAGTTCGTTCTAACATTTAGGAATAAGCTGTTTATTTTTGTCCTTCAATACAATTTGCTTACTTCATGTGGTTTTCAACCAAAGAAATAAGAAATTGTTCCAGCACCAAAGAAAAGACTGATTGTACTGGGAATCCTAAGATTAATTTTCACAGGTAATTTTGACTGTATAAGATGTTTCCTTGTCTGCTGAATAGAATTAGCCATCTTCCCAGTGTCTATGTCTCTGTCTCTCTCTCACACACACATATACACCCCACACCTACAAGACTTAACATTAACTGTGCCTTTTAGTAGTAATTTTCTTTTTTTCTTTTATTGTTTTTGTATTTACTTACATGTTTATACATTATTTGGCCACCTCCCCTCCCCCACCAAGTAATTTTCAAGGTAAAGCCATTTTTACTACAACAATATGCGCAAGGAATATTGCTCATTTGTAAGCACAACTGAGGAGCTAAGGACTGAAGCTCAATCTTCAGACACTATAAATCTATAGAGAAGAGTTGTTATCTGATAGAAAAAATAGGAAGATAAGACTAATGAAGAGGCATTTGTTATCATTACAACTTTTCCCATCCCCAAGTCTGGTCATTTATCAAATTCAACAACGTGAATGTGTCGACAAAACCTAGTTTTACTTCCAAAACTGAAGGTGTGCTGGGGCCTGGGAACCATATATTCAGTTTTCTTAAGGCTAGGAAGCCAACTGAATCCCCAGTTGCTGAGAGAGGGGCGTTTCAAGATGCCTCGCCAATGGATGGTTAAGGGGCAGCCAGGCACTGTTTTCTGATTTCTTAGTGATTAGTATTCAGAGGAACACTCTTGCTTAGCATCAGAGCAGAACCACTCACTGTTTTCATTGTAATAAGTAATAGAAAGTGAATCTTGGGCACATGTTGACCTTCCTTGCAATGAAAAGAAACTTCTGGCAAACATTCAAGGATATAGGACTCTGATACAATCCAAGAAAGAAAAATATTTTTTCATAATTGTACTTAATTTGCTAAGAGAAAATAAGAGACTCATAAACATTATTTTAGATTCTACCAATTTGTCAATTGAATGCACTAGTAAATAGAGAAGCAATTCTCTTGAAAGACCCTTGCTGTTTAAACCCAATCTGAGTCCATCCTGCCTCCCAGCTGTTGCGAACACAACCAATGGGTAGCTGGGGATCTGCTGGGAAGTGCAGGTGGCCAACATTCTTTGCCTGTCCAGCAGCTGCCTGATTCACAGCTGGAGTCTTTGAAAAATCTCAAACCAACCTCAAAACCTTGATTCCTGTGGTTCAAGGAAGTCAGTCTGCCATCTTTCTGGATTGTAATTCAGAATGATCTCTATTTCTTTCTCAGTAATTACTGAATGTTTTCTGACTGTTTTCTCCATGCTGGCATTATGCATTCTTATAAATTAACCTCTCAAAAAAGGCCCCCAAATATTCCATTTGGCTTGGAATTGGTGTCCAACTTCATCCCATGTGTAGGACATTTTACCACTGTTAACACTGGTGCATTGAAAGAGTTCTTAGTAAAAAATATAGCTTCAAGTCAGCCGTGCCTGTAAACTAAAGAAGGAAGATACTTCATCTCACTGGGGAATTTTCTTGATTTCTTTAGTCAAGAGCTGACCTTCACAGGGAAAATGTATTATAAAATAGAGTAAAATTCCTTCATATAAAGTGCTTGTAATATTTTGAAATGAGGAAAGAAGGTGCATCTCTTAAAGGGTGATTCATAAAATAAACAGTTATTTCTGTTTTTAAGGACCAAAATCTACATTAACTTAATTTTGGGAGAAAATATAGAATAGCTCATGGATTCTAAAAGAAGTTTTCAAAAACCAGTTCTCGGTCAAGCAAGGAGATCAGTCAGTCTTCTCATTACAGAGTAGCTATAGAGAGAACAAATAAACAAACAACTGTTTAAGTGCTCTGGAAACTGACCAGCACCATATAACTACTTGATGAAGGCTTATTCTTGAAAACCTGACAAACTCTAGCTAAGAAGACTTTGAACCTGTGGCATGCTGGAGTGGTCTTGTTTCCATCTTAGCATAAGCTGGGTGGCCATAGAGATTTTACTAGGAAGGGACAGGCTATGGGAACTGGAGATTTCTCTGCCTTTGTTGAATGAGCTCACTTGACTGAAGCAGTGGAGAAAGGGTGGCTGCTCCTAGCAGCTTCATTGGTAAAGTGACAATCTAGGAGTTAGTGAAGCAGGGAGGGCAGATGGATATACTAGCTGAGTCTTCGTGAATAGAGCAGTGTATTGCAGGCTGAGGCTGCGTATAATGGAGAATCCAGAAAGGGCCCAAGCCAGCCACACACTCCCATTTGACCCTGAAGGTATGATGTGCATGCATGCAATAGAAAGATAAATCTAGGTAGAATTGAAAACATGAGTATTGGCTGTGTATCCTTTCTACAACTTGCACTGGAGAAAAGGGAATCCTTAGTGAGCAGCTCAAGGTGGTAAAGCACAAACCTCTGAGTAGTTACTGGTAGAAAGTGATCTGTGCAGATAAAAGTTGAACATGAAGAACTTCAGAAATGAGCAAAGAAAACAACAACCACACATCAAAGAGATAGATTTCAGATAATGTATGGGGGGGAAGAGAGAGAGAAGACAGAGGGGGCTGGAGAGAGAGAGAGAGAGAGAGAGAGAGAGAGAGAGAGAGAGAGAGAGAAACTTGTTCCTAGTTCCAGACCAATAGAACTGTCAGCAAGTTTACTAATACAGTGCAAAATAATGGGTCTGAGGGAAACTGACCCAATAAAATAATGTAAGCCTCTTCCCCAGTGGAGTGCCAAAGCCAGTATTCAGAGCAGAATTCCTTTGACTGAAGGAGAGCACAAGTGCCTGGAAGGAACTCACCACACCACATGATAGTGACTGCTCAAGCCATCATAGGGCTCCTATGGCCAGTTACTTGGACACATACATGAGGGGCGTATCTAATTTTTTAAGGGCTGTTGGAATTGTCTCAGCTGAAATGGTTTGCCTTTTCTGAGGTCATTTCCCATTCTGGAAGCAGCCCACATGCAGTGACTGGTAGACTGAGGAGTATAAAAACCCAGCCACCTCACTTCCATTCAGGACCCCTCTCACTGGCTGTGTCAGTGTCAAAGATCCCCATGGGTTGGCTGGGACATTCCTGGTGTCTGCATCATGGCCGATTGCATCCCTGTGCCCAGTGCAGCTTTCCTTCTCTTGTTCTTCAAGAATAAACTGCAATACATTTTCGTGCATGCTAATCTCCAGCACAGAATCTGCCTGGGAACTCAAACTGAGATAATATACTCAGAAATGCTTTGTAAACTGCAGTGCACTATATACTTGTAAATTATTACATTTCTGAGCTGAGTTGTTTTCTTAGCCACCTATTAAACAAAAATCTATCATAAACATGAAAACAGCTGTTAGGAAGTCTTTAGGATTCTACTACTTAAGAAATCCTTCTTAGGGTAAATAGAACAGTGGCACAGACTATCTTTTAAAATCCAGAAAAGAAAGAATAGTCATCAATTGTGTATTCTCATTAACATTTTATGTGAAATATTAATGCTCAAATATCCCCCAGTCTTTATTGCCTCTATAAAAAAAGTCCATGTAGACCCCCAAATGGTTTTCCTTGGTGATTAACTGCGTATTTGCATCCTGCTAATCATTCATGCTTGCATGTTATGATACCTAAGGCCTTTTTTCTTTTACAGTTTTAGTAAAAATAGCAATATAAAAAATAAATGAAATAAGCTAGGATGTCATTTACTTTTTCATGTTAAATGAGCCAGTGATTAGAAAAAATAAAACTGTTTAATATTCTGCTCCTCCAAGATTTAGAGTGTGTGAACATTTATGAAAATATGTCTGTGAAAAGTATGAGGTTGTAACTAAGGCCTTCTGAAAGCCCAGAATTCTTTAGTGGGTCACAAAAGGGAAGGTTTTGATGCTCCCTTCTACTGAGACATTGCCTGGATTCTATATTTGTGAATAAAAATGACAACATTTCTTATACTGGAGATATAAGGAAATAAATAATTGCTGACATCATATTGTCCATAAAAAGTCTCAAAATAAATGTTTATTATCCTTGGAAAAATTATTTGCCTGGTTGTGAACTTGGGACAGTTAGTGTCCCTAAATAATGTGTGTATGTGAACTCACATAAAGATGAAGTGTGTCTTCCTTTTGGTGTCTACTAAGTAACAAATTCAAATGGCCACAGGTCTTGGCAGGTATAAGGAATATACAAACGACAAATATGAGCATGAGACTGGTTATAAGCACTAGGGGATGTGGGACTTATGGCTAATCGTGGTTAACATTTGTTTCTTAAGCATTAGAGTTTGATATTCACACAAAATCACACACCTGAACAAAACACACTGATGGCCAAAAGATTGGGCAACAATTTTTTCCTTCTAGCTATTGCAGCCTAATCTTTGACTTTAGGGAAAATTACAGGTTCTCAGAGAAGAGACTTGTGAGTTGCTCATGGGTCTTTCAAATTGTGATAAACTATCTTCGGTCAACTTTGCTATCCGTAGAACCTATCTTTGCAATGTATGGAGGAGTCAACATTTTTATATTCTAGAACTGACTTTGGTTCTGAGGTTAATGGCTAACTTTCCATTTTATCTATTTTTCAAAGTTGGACATTTTACTTAACTCCTTTGTACCACATGTCTCTTTTGTCTCTTAGCCCAGATCATACAGGATAACACCGATTTTAAGAAGATGATTCCAGTAGTGGGAGAAATCCTGAGTGACATGGATAGCTCAGGCTACCTGTAATTCAAACATGGCTCATTTCACTCTGCATTGAACTATGTTGTCCCCTCCATTTCCTCTAAAACTTCCGCTACAACTCTCACAATATCCAGTGTGAGTTTCATTGGTGGAAACAGAGGAACAGGGGGAGAAAGTAAGATGAGAATAGGGACACAGCATTCACAAGGAACACTAGGGAGGATGGTCTTGAAGTACGTACTCATGTGCATTACACAGTGAGGCGGCTCTCATCAGGACCTCATTTTGCATATGAACAACCTAGGAACAAAAAAAGTTAAGCAAATTGTCCATGTCATAGGTCTAGTAAAAAATGAAGCTGGCTTCAAACTCATAGTCTAACTCCATGGCTGGTATACTTGACGAGTACACACTGCACAGACTTTGGCTGCTTCACCTAAGAGTCAATGAGTTTCCAGAGTTTGTTAGGAGGGACACAAACATTATCCCTCAGAAAGTCAGAGGATTTGAGGACAACCAGGTACCATCTTTCTGTATACATCCTAAATATCTATGTGAAGCTACCGCAGCAAGCATCCTGACCTAAAACCTCTTCAGTTCTATATCTTGACTGTCCATTATCATTGACAATCCCTTTAATTCAACAGTAATAGTGACTTTTATCACAGCCACCTTATTATTAAACATTTACTTTCAGACATGGCTCTAAAACCTTTTCTCCACAGTTACAGATTTAACTCTGTATTTGTGCCTCTATCTTCGTGCTCCTTCCCTTCCTATGTGTGAGGAAGTCTCTAAGTTTTGATTCCTGCTGGTCATTCAAGGATTCTCCTCTTTTTGAAAGAAAGCTACTTTCTGACATCACTTTCATTCTTGGGCTCCACCTCCACATTGGAGAACATCTCCTTCCCAGGGTCATCTTAATGTCATACTAACAGATACTATGTTTGTTTTGTCAAAACTGACCTTTATTTTTACCCCTAACTCACGTTCACTCTATTGACTTCCAAATGACCACAGAGAGACCTTTCATCCTTCCCACATGCTGTCTGGATTAACTTTTACACATTCCTCAAGTCACATCTCCCTGTAACTGGCTTTCAAGTCCCCCAGGGCCATGACTGTCAACCACATTCTTTATTATCACCTCCTCCTCATTCCACCTGCTACTATCCTAGCTCAGACAAGTACAATTCCACAAAAGGGTCTCCTTTTGACCTTCATCATCAAATCAATATTGCTCAGCTTCATCTTATAGGTATATAACATCAGTGACAATTTTAGCCATAGTAAAATACAATTATAAGCTCAACACCAATTGTAAAATAGCTACCAAATTTCTGCCTACCAAAACATTTGAATTCAACTCACCCTGGCCTATATTCATTCTTCTTGCTATTGTTTCTCATCATATATTCTACATGCTAGTAAAAATAACTGCTTCCTGAATAATCCATGCCATTTCTTTATGATGTTCCCTTTTTTGGTGGTATTTCTTTCCTTGGATCACTGCAATACAAACTGTGTGGAGAAAGGTGGGAAGAGGAGCTAGAAGCCCAAAATTCAGGGTTATGGAAAAATCAGTAAGACCAAGCATTTACTGAAGTGTGGAGGAGTTCTTCACATGGAAAATACAACTTGATGATGTTTTCAGGCTATTTTAAATATTTTTAAAGTTGTCAGGTCCAGCTAATCTCCTTTACTAAGTATATTTTGCAGTCTGCTGAATGCAATGATAAAGGGATAGAATGGTTCTTTACTTCCAAATGTGTAATGTCATGATCTTTCCTGAGAATGAAATGGCTTTTCAATATTGAAATGATGTTGACATGGAAATTGCATTCCCCAAGCTTTATTGAGGAATAGTTAATAATTAAAAATTATATTATTATTGGAATTAGTGTGAGAGTCCCTCAAAAATTAAAAATAGAATTATTATCTGATCTCTGAATCTTACTGCTGAATATATATCCAAATGAAATAAAATCAGTGTCTCAAAGACTTATTTTTTCTCTCATTTCATCTGTATTATTAATAATAGATGAGATTGTTTTAAACTTTTGATTTAAAGGCCAATGAGGAGGATCCAAAATGGTGACTAGGACACAGACACAGACAGCATAAACTCTGTGAATCAGGAACCTTGATGAGATGCTGGAGACATGCTTGGCTGAGGCAAAGTACCAGAGAGAACTGAAACTTTGGCACCCTGAACCCCACCAAGCCACCACCCCACAGGCCCACAGGGTCACTGCCTGCCAACCAGCCTGCTGGCGCACCAGCCACTGCCCACCCACCTGCTAGCCCACCAGCCACCAGCTCCAAACATGCTTGGTAGAACTTCAGCAGACCAAACAGAATACTTTCCTGCTGGAGCCACACTTGGCAAAAAAAAAAAAACCAAAAAGAAGAAACAAAACTCTGAAACCCTGAACCCCCAGCCCATGAAAAGTTTCTCCACACCATGTTACACTGAGAAAACAGAAGGGCACCAGCACCACCAGTTGCCAGCTCCAAACCTGCATAGGAGACACAAGCAAACAAGACTGGATGCTAGAGGAGTAACACCAGAATGACTAAGTCTAAAATTCTACTGTGCCTGAACTGGGAATTTTTTATTCTTTTTTCTTTTCTTTAAGTGGTTGTTTGTCTTACTCACTATTTGATTGTCCACCATCTCTCCCTGTTGATTTCTTTGATTCTCCTTTTTTTTCTTTTTTCTCTTTCTTGGTTTTGTTAGTTTTACTATTGTAAGCTAGCTAATACTAAATTACACATAGACCAGGGACAGAAATAGAACCAAGTGGAATGATGAGAAGACAAAAAAGGGAAGGAAACCATTCTCTCCCCCAAAATAAATTAGTACAGGATGCAGAGGGAAAAGAAGAAAATGTATAACAAGATCCAGACTCCACAAAACAAAGATAAACTACACCAGGGAACCCAAGGAAGCCCACAAGAACAATCTGAAAGAAGAAATCCTGCAAGTAATCAATAGATTTAGCTGATGTCTATAGAATATTTCATCCAACTTCTGCATAATACACATTCGCTTCAGCAGGTCACAGAACCTTCTCCAAAATTGATGGGCACAAAGCAAGCCTCAGCAAATTTAAGTAATGGAAATAATCCCATGCATTCTATCTGATCACAATGCATTAAAACTAGAAATCAACAACAAAAACAACAGTAAAAACCATGCAAACAATTGGAAGCTGAACAACACATTGCTCAATGATCAATGGGTCATAGATGAAATAAAAGAAGAAATTAAAGGTTCCTGGAAGTTAATGGAAATGAAAACACAACCTATCAGAACCTATGGGACACAGTAAAGGCAGTCCTAAGAGGAAAGTTTATAGCCATGAGTGCATATATTAAAAGGACAGAAAGATCTCAAATCAATGACCTAATGCTACATCTCCAACTCCTAGGAAAACAAGAACAAGCAAATCCCAAAACAAGCAGAAGGAGAGAAATAATAAAAACAAGGACTGAAATCAATGAAATAGAAAAAAAATGCAAAGAATCAAGGGGTGGTTCAACACACACAAATCTATAAATGTAATACAACATATTAATAGAAGCAAAGACAAAAAAACCACCTGATCATTTCATAGTTGCAGAAAAATCCTTGAATAAGATCCAATACCACTTCATGATAAAAGCTCTAAGAAAACTAGGAATTAAAGGAATGTACCTCAACATTGTAAAAGCTATATATGATAAACCTACAGCCAACATCACACTTAATGGTGAAAAACTGAAACTATTTCCCCTAAAATCAGGAATAAGACAAGGGAGCCCACTATCCCCACTCCTATTCAACATAGTACTGGAATTCCTAGCCAAAGCAATTAGGCAAGAAGAAGAAATAAAAGGAATACAAATAAGTAAAGAAACTGTCAAAATATCCCTATTTTCAGACAATATGATTCTATACCTTAAAGACCCAAAAAACTCTACCCAAAAACTCCTAGACACCATAAACAGCTATAGTAAGGTAGCAGGATACAAAATCAACTTACAGAAATCATTAGCTTTTCTCTAAACCAATAATGGACAAACTGAGAAGGAATATATGGAAACAATTCCATTTACAATAGCCTCAAAAAAATCAAATACCTAGGAGTAAATTTAACAAAAGAGGTGAATGACCTCTACAAGGAGAACTACAAACTCCTCAAGAAAGAGATCGAGGAAGACTACAGAAGATGGAAAGATCTCCCATGTTCATGGATTGGTAGACTCAACATAGTAAAAATGTCTATACTACCAAAAGCAATCTACATGTTTAATGCAATTCCCATCAAAATCCCAATGACTTTCATCACAGAGACTGAAAAACCCACCCTAAAGTTCATTTGGAAACACAAGAGACTATGAATAGCCAAGGCAATACTCAGCAAAAAGAGCAATCCTGGAAGTATCACAGAACCTGACTTCAAACTATATTACAAAGCAATAGAAATAAAAACAGCATGGTACTGGCACAAAAACAGACATGAAGACCAGTGGAACAGAATAAAGGACCTGGATATGTATCCACACAACTATACCCACTTTATTTTGACAAAGGTGCCAAAAATATACGATGGAGAAAAGACAGCCTCTTCAACAAATGTAGCTGGAAAAAGTGGTTATCTGTCTGCCTGATATTGAAACTAGATTCATGTTTATCACCCTGTACTAGTATGAACTTAAAATGGATTAATGACCTTAATATCAGACCCAAAACTCTGAAGTTAGTACAGGAAAGAGCAAGAAACACTCTGGAAGTAATAGGTATAGGCAAGGACTTCCTCAATAGAACCCCAGCAGCCCAGCAACTAAGATAAAGAATGAACAAATGGGACTTCATAAAATTAAAAAGCTTCTGCACAACAAAAGAAATGGTCTCTAAACTGAAGAGAACACCCACAGAGTGGGAGAAAATATTTGCCAGCCATACATCAGACAAAGGGCTGATAACCAGAATATACAGGGAACTCAAAAAAGTAAACTCTCCTTAAATCAATGAACCAATAAAGAAATGGGCAAGTGAACTAAACAGAACTTTCTCAAAAGAAAAAATTCAAATGGCCAAAAAATACATGAAAAATGCTCACCATCTCTAGCCATAAAGGAAATGCAAATCAAAACCACACCAAGATTCCACCTCACCCCTGTTAGAATAGCCATCATCAAAAACACCACCAACAACAATAGGTGTTGCCAATGATGTAGGGGAAAAGGAACCCTTATACATTGTTGGTGGCAATGCAAGCTAGTGCAACCACTCTGGAAAACAATATGGATGCTTCTTAAAAATCCAAACATAGATCTGCCACATGATCCAGCAATCCCACTCCTGGGAATATACCCAAAGGAATTCAACAGTCCAAAGGCAACTGCACACCCATGTTTATTGCAGAGCTATTCACAATAGCCAAGTTATGGAAACAACCAAGATGCCCTACTACTGGATCAAGAAAATGTGGTATTTATACACAATGGAATTTTACCCAGCCATGAGGAAGAATGAAATCCTATCATTCTCAAGTAAATGGATGGAACTGGAGAATATCATCCTGAGCGAGGTTAGCCAGGCTCAGAAGATCCAAAATCATATGTTCTCCCTCATATGTGGACTTTAGATCTAGGGCAAATACAGCAATGTTGTTGGACTTGGGTCACATGACAAGGGTAGAGCACATACAGGAGGTATGAGGATAGGTAGTGAACCCAAAACATGAAAGCGCTTGATGTCCCCACTGCAGAGGAACTAATACAGAAACATTAAAACGACAGAGGTCAACATGAGAAGGGGATCAGGAACCAGTGAAAAGATCAGTTAGAGATGAATCAACTTGGGTTGTAACACATTTGTACATGGAAGCAATGCTAGGAATCTCTCTGTATAGCTATCCTTAACTAGCAAAAACGCTTTGTCTTCCTTATTTATGCTTATGTCTTCTCTTCAACAAAATTAGAGATAAAGGCAGAACAGGTTCAGCCTGGAAGTGAGAGGGGTGAGGGAGAGATGGTCAGGGGGCAGGGGGAAAATGACCCACACAATGTATGCACATGTGAATAAATTAATTAAAAAAAAAAGGACAATGAAAACTCACTGACCTGGTCACTAAATTTCATACATCTCTTGCCAGAAATTATTTAAAAAGTCAAGACCTATTTTCCTTTATAATTCACTATTTAATTTCAGCTTTCACTGTGCATAGCTATGTTTCTAAACTCCAAAATGTGAAAGTCAAAGAAAGTACAATGTGACACTTGGGGTAAAAGGGATTCTGATCAAGATTCTGTGGAGATTTATAATTAAGCTCCTCATTAGAACTCTTGCCTGCATTTCTCTGTTGAGATAATACGGTTTCTTTCTGTGCAGTACTGGGATTTGAATTCAGGAACTTGTGCTTGTTAAGGAAGCACTCTATCTCTTAAGCCACAACACCAGCCCTTTTCTGATTTCATTAATTTTTTAGATAGAGTCTCACACTTTTTACAGAGGCTGGCGCTGTCCAAGATCCTCCTACTTCTGCCTCCTGCATAGCTTGGATTATAGGCATGAACTACCACATCTAGCCCAAGATGTTGTGATTTTCAAATAAAGACTAGCCCCACTAGCACACAAAAAATGAAAATCACAAAGTTAATATTCTGTAAATATACTGTATATTGTTATATGTCTTTTGTAACCAAAATATATGAGAATATAAACTAGTTACATATTTCTGTAAACTGAGTCACCAAATAATTTTAAGAAATATCTCTATATGAAGAGTACATGATATATTTAAACTGTCAGAGTGAAGAAAACTGACCTAATATTTTTTATGAGTGCAAGTATGACGCATACTATTCGTTTTCCTAGTCTTCAGTCTAAGTTTGATTGCGGTTGCTATTCTAAGCCACTATTTTCCTTTTATTATCCTTTTGGATCTTATAAATAAAGAGGAAATAAATGTCATGTGATCCAAAGGTATAATTAATCCTAGTTGTGGGGTGTAACTTATAAGAGTCATGGTTTATTTCCAAATTTCCAAGCTGATGATAAATTCTGAAAAAAAATCCTCCTTCTTATTTTAATTGCAATTCAGAGTGTTTTCATCTATCAAAGATTAAGTCATGATCTAATCTCTGTCTCTTCCCTTGTTCTCTGAAGAGAAGGACTCTAAACTTTTAAAATCAATACCATCAAGACAAAGAAAACTAGATGTTGGTATGATGACTTTGATCTTGAAAAGCCCATTCCTTACTTCAGAGAGCTGTCTTGTGGCATGAGTGTCTTCTAAGGTTGCTGTAGTGCAATGTAGGGTAGGCTTGCTTCATTCCTTAGGTCTCTTTACATCTAGGAGTTGCCACATGGCTAGCTCCTATCAATGACTTGGAAGCAATGAATGGAAGTCCCCAGCCACAGCAGTCAAGTTAGGCTTTCCCCAAGACCCTAAAAGAAGACAAAGCCACCAGAGAGAAGGACCCCAGGCCCCTGAATGATCAAGGGAAAGCCATTCATTTGGTCAGGAACTTCCACAATGCACTGTGATATGAGAAAATAGATTTTTTCTTTAGTTTTATGCCTGTGGAATGATAGTATCTAATATAAAAGAGCATCATGAGATTGGAAGATTTTATATCACACAAAACATACATATCTATGTAAGTTTGTGATATACACAAATTATATGTAATATGCATACATGTGTAGATAGATAGGTAGGTGTGCTACATATAAAATAAATGTTTATTTTGTTTTATTAGGATAAAAAATTTTTGAAAGGCAAAAAGGAATGAGAAAAAGAGCATTGTTACTTTAGTCACTGAATCCACTTAAAAGTAGAATTAGTAGAGACTACAGAAAATCATCATGCACCCACAACCTTAAAGAACTGTCTCTTCTGATTCTTAATTATGGTAGAATGTGAATAGCTTGCAAGCAAGAGATCAAGAAAACTATCAATTTAGTATTTAAGTATCATATTAATTACCTGCTTGAAGAAATGTATGATTGTATATATTACTCAATGGTGATTACAAAAGAGTTTGCATTTACAAACAAACGCCTGTGCAATTTGCCTAGTAAGCACTATTTAAGGAATTAAAAAAGTACAGCCTGAGAAACCAACAAGTAATTCATGCAGTGTTTCCTGTTCTGGCTGCAGAAACATTCTATCTTGTGACTATGTCTACTTTCAAAGCCTTGGCTACCTAAGTCCCCAGAATTTGCTCATTTGAGTATCCAATGTGTTTACATTCTGTATGACTACTACTTACTTGAAAATTTCTGAAAAGTAGCTCTCTTAAAAGCTTAAATGGTCCTATTTGGGCCTTTAATGATTGTCCAGTATATTTGCTCCCATGTACTACAAACACCTCAAGAAATCTATTTTTACTCTCCATATCCAATTAATCTCTAGCCATTCTCTTTTGAACCTATTTCTGTATGACTTTTAGCTTACAAGTCACTTCATCTTTTCATGGCCATCCATCAAGTCCACATTTCTAAACCCAAGGTCAATATTTAGTCCTCATCTTACATGATCTGCCAGCAGTGTTTGACACAGTTGAGTTCTTCCTTCTGCCAAACTTCCTTCACTTGGCTCCTCAAACCTCATACATCATGGATTTTCCTGTCCCACTGGTGACTCCCTCTTCTACACCTTCACCAGTTGTTTATCTTCTCCACAACCTCCTCGTATCCAAGTGTCTCAGATCTCAGTGAGCAATCCTCTCTCTCAATACTCTTTCCCTTGGTAACCATATTCAGTTTCATGGCTTCAAATATCTACATCCTCCCAAATTTATATCACCTAAAAACTCTGCATGACAACTGCTTACTTGACATCTTGAGGCACTTACATACCTAATAGACAACTAAAACTTAACATGTCTCAAACAAAACTCATGATCTGCTCCCACCTCTGAATAATCTTTTCTACACACAGCTTGCAGCTTGCTAGATGGTGGCATTTCCCTGGTTGTAGACCAAGAATTTTGAAAGTTTCCTAGACTTCTCTTTCTCTCTCTCAGTCTTGCATTTTATGTACCATCTGCCAGGAAATCCTGTTGGTTCTTCTTTAAAAATAAGCCCAGAATCTGATTCATTGCTACCATCCTGAATAGAGTTGACATCATGTTTTATTTGGATTTCTGTGACAGCCATAAAATCCTTTAAAATAGAAATGAATCCATGTTGCTCTTTTGTTTGAGCTTGCAGTGGATCCTACTTCAGTCGGAAAGACCAGCTCCTTACAATGGCCACCTTGACTCTAATTGCTTCTTTGTCCTCATTATTCTCTCTTTTTCAGCCATTCTGACCCCTGTGCTGCTTCTCAAATGTATCAGATAGATATTTGCACTTTCTCTCACCTCCACTGGAATATTCCTTCTTCAGATAGCCACATGGAAACACTTCACCTCCTTCATTTCTTTGCTAAAGTGTCATTTTCTTCACTTGAAGCTGAACCTAAGCTTAAAATTTTCCCTTTACCTGCTCTGCTATGTTTCTCTTATTTTTTTCATTACACTTTTCAATCTCAAATAAACTGTGTAGTTTACTTATTTATTATGTCTATTTTGTGTCAACTGTGGCGCCTGTTTGAAAACAAACTCTACTTGGGCAGCAGTCTGAAGTTTTTGTTTACTTGTGCATCATTAGCTGTTAAATCTATGTCTGGAACAAGGCAGGAGCTCAGTAGATATCTGTGGTATGAATTAGATGCAGGAATGAAGCAGGTCTTTGTGTTACCTGATCTACTCATTCTTTCAGGACATTGAACTTAATTGACCTTTATGTTTATGTGTTGTTCAAAGGAGTTGAAATGGATTATCTAAATATTTAATAATTTTGCAATACCTTATGTGAGTAGTTTGTGATGTTTACAGTTATTTATGATATAACCTAATATTTATCAAATATTGAGAAAACCAAAACATAGATAGTTTAGCAATTTGCCCAAAGCCATAAATCTTATAAGACATGCAGACTAAATCTGTCTCTACAACCTCAATTCATTGCTTTTCAAGCATTCTGTGATAAAAGACCATTTCTGTTAAATTCCCAATCCATCACTGAAAAATACTTTCTTAAAAGTATAATAAAAATGAATTACCAGAAAAATAAAAATTTAAAAAGGCACAAACAATGTAAACTCACTTATTCAGTATTGTATTCAATGGGATTGTCAAATTGGTATAAACATTCCTAAATGCTTACTCTCAATTTGTGTGTTTATATTGTCATGAAGAGTTGACAAACAGGTCACAGAACACGTTTGGGGCAGCACCACCCTAAGCTGTATTGCCTTTCCAGCCTTTTCCTTCTGTATTCCTCACCAGCAGCTGTGCACTCTGTACAGGTGAACACATGGACACTGCTCCAATGCCACCTTCCTACCCACATTAAATAAATGGTACTCGATGCACCTTGATCAGACACAGGTAGCAAGGCTGCTGAACATAGAAGATAAGGATCTAATAACCACTGTATATAGATTTGCTCCCCAGGGAACATATAAGTATTCCAAAATGACTATTAATATGCTGACCTGGCCCTTTCTGGAAAAATCAGCCAGCAGAGTTTGATGACAGTGTGCCCATGAACCTGCTTCCTGAAAAGACAGTAGGAGGACAGTGCTGTTTCTGACTTCTAGGTCACTCGTATCATTAAGATGCTCAACACACTAGCAACCAAAGCAGGAGTGGTTTTCCTGTCAGATTTGTAACTGGGAGCATGCATATTTTGGAGTGAGTGTGTCCAATGGTTGTCCAGGAAACGGTTTTGCAATCTGTGTTTAATCAAATTCATTGAGTTTTCAAAGCGTTACAAGCAGTTCATTACTGTCATTTTCCCCACAGATGACTCTATTCCTCAGTACCCCTTACCCACTTAACACCTCCTGGCAATGCCCAGTGCCAACCATCCGCCTCCATGGTGCCAAAGTAATAACTTGTGGTGCAGAGTATGAACGCTATGCTGTTATATTTAATCTTCCCTCTGTGTGCCATCATTCAGCATAACCACCCTTCTGGATCATAGAGAATTAAATGGCTTCCATATTGTTTTCTCCTCCCAGTTACTGTGGTTTGCTGCCAACAATCAGCCACTCTCTGGACCCAAGGCACACCATTCACTATTGCTACAATGCCTGATCACTGCTCAAGGCCTTGCTGAATCAGACTGCTTGGGATGAACCAGCAGCATTGTGTCTGTTGCTGAGACTCCCTACAATGAGTTTGCAAGGTTTTCAGCATGAGACGCCATCAAGAGTATGGCTTACACAGGTATAATTTTGATTCTTTCCATAACAACGGGGCATTGTCTTCCATTCATTCCCTGTGTGGAAGGTTTTACATGCTGAGCATAAAACCCTGATGACTCCACCGTGAAATCTGGGCAGATGAGCTGTGGCTGAGGACATCAAAAAACCACTCCAGTCAGCAGAGAGGGGAAAAAAATCAGAATTCATATGCAGCAAACAAAGGCTAGTTGCTTGATCTAGAATTTTTACTTTTCAACTTTTAATGCTAATTGTATAGAATTTTGGATCCTAAAAAATTTGGTTCCACAGGCTTCTTTGAATCTGAAAAAATGATTCTTCATTCATTTAACATTTTGTCAATAAATATTTATTATGTTTCCATTCTATTTTTCTGTTTAGAATTTTAAAATGCCTAATGCAACATTTCTCTAAGTGGATTCAACAGGAAATTAGGTTCATTGGCCTTATGAATGCCAGGTTTGCAACAAAATAAAACAAAGCAAATTAACAAACAAAAAAGTTGGATTAAAGAAAAATAATAATGTTTTTATGGTATTATTTCTCTAAGGTGACAGTGAGTTGATGTACATTAAGAATTTCAAGTGAGGGATTGAAAGCATCTCATTATCAGTAACGTTTTCGTTAACAGAAGAATATTCCTTTTCATTTTTCTACAGACAATCTTATGACCCTAGTATTTTTCAGGATGTATTTGGTAACTGTATATTTATGTTGTATTGCCCTCTGAATGTCTATATGATCCTTCTCTGAACATTTCCATCTTCCTAGTGGTTAGAAGGAGACTGGGAGCAGCAAACAGAAGCTTAACCAACTATATGTACCTTCTATAGGATCGCTCTTCCATGCTATCATGGAAGGCACATGGCAAAAGGTGAAGTGTTGAACTCCAAAAAAGGAGAAGGCTCTGGCTCTTTAAGTCAGCACTAAGAAAGCATGACCTATGAGAAAGACTAGAGAAGGATTTGTATGAATAAGAAATAAAATTTTATGGTTAAGCCACTGAGATTTTGCAACACTGCAGCCCAGCAGGGTCCATCTTCAATGTGATATCCACAGTGAAGCTACTGCAGTTGTTTTCTTATCTGTGGCCTGAGTTATGTTCAAATCAAGTGATTGTCTTCCTAACAACATGTTCTTCATTTTTCCAATGTATCATTACTCAATAAGAATTTAGAAGAAAAAAGATTAAAGGTGAAGCCAGGCATTTTATCTCACACCTATGATCCCAGAACTAGTGAGGCTGAGGCGAGAGAATCTCAAGTTAGAGGACAACCTGGGTTACATAGCAGAACCCTCTCTCAAAGATCCATCAAACAAAAAAATAAAGTCAAGAGTGGGAATAAAACAAGTAAAAGTTGTAATTCTTACTCAAAGATTTCCAGCAGGTGCTGTGCAAGAAAAGAATATGCCAAAACCTCTGAGTACCTCTGTGTCTGAGAGAAAAATCTTTCTTTGACTCGAATAGGATATTTTCATTTAATTTATGAGTCTGAGTAAAAACATAAATTCCCTTCACCTTCAAAGGAAGTCTTTGGTGCTATACAGATCTGATGAAAGGAGGCATTTTGTCAGAAATTTAAGTGTCTTCATGACAATGTCACCAACATTATTGTATCTACTGATTAACAAGGAACTCTCCTAAGTCAATGGAAATTCACTAATTCCTCCCCAAGGACTTCATGGTCAAAACTAGCAGTGGTTAACCCCCTCTTTCCTGCCCCCCTGCCAGCATGAATAAAGTCCACTCCTGTAAGTGAAGCTTTTGCATATTCAAGCCCAGGGTTTTGCTCATTTCCAGGAAAGTGTTCGTCATTCTTCCCTTGCTTGTCCACTCCAGAGTGTTAAGTGGAATGCATATAAACAAGAGGACTATTGAAGGGACGGCCTCAACTGTTTCCTATTCACTTAAAAGGATACTTTGGGTTCCTGGTGTTATAATTTTAGAAGGGAAAAATTACTTTGGACATGCACAATAGTTGGCCTTTACACAGCGAGGATGAGAAAGATGCTGGTGATTTTTTAAATTCATGGAATGTTTTCTAAATATAAAGCACTAATCCAAATACAATATGTAGACAACACTGTGGTTTAAATATGGCTTGGCTGTGATCTTCAAGGATTCAAGTGTTGAAAATTAATGACTGTTGTGAAGTATTAAGAGGGTGAGATACTTAATCTGATGGATGCATTTAGAGATGAGGCCTTTACGAAATGATTAGGATTAGTTAGATAAGGTCACCAGGGTGGAGGCTCCATGATCAAATACTGGTGGCTTTGAAGGAAGAGAGAACGACCAAAGGACACATAGACACACATGTGTGTTCCATTTTTTCATCATGTGATGCTCTGCACCACCTTGGGACTGTACCAGGAGGAAGGCCATCACTACACGTAAGCCATTGACCTTGGACCAGAGTTCTGAGACAAAATAGACCTCTCTTCTTGACAAAGTTGCTCAGCCTCAGATATTTCATTATAGTAACAAAAAACTAGAAGAGGTGTAGACGTATGATTGCTTTTTATGCCAATTTAATTGTCCCTCAGTCCTTACCACAGCCATTGAGAGGCAGTGTTATTTCCCCTATCTTGTTCCTCTGAGAAAGAGGAGTGAGCACCTTGTGCAAACACAAGCTATAATACGCAGCTATTAATTAACAGAAGTGAATTAAGTCATCTGCCAGGAGGAATTCAAAAACTCATGCCCTTTTTATGACACCGTAAAATAGTGTATAATAATATTATAAAACAGTACTGATATGAAATAATATATCATGGTATTTATACAAAAGAGTCAGTGGCTATCCGTAAACTCCTTTTAGTTTACTGCTAGATTTTGGGAATTAAACTTTCCATATTTGTAGAGGGCTTGGAAGATCTAGCATAAAGTCGTTATGAAGTTACAGCTCTTTGAAGAAACAAAGACTCTTTCAACCACATTGGGGGATTGGCAGAAAGGAGAAAGACACATGGTCATTCTCTCATTTTGTATCATAAAACAGCTCTGATTTCTGAGGATTCATAAACATGTCTCTTCCTTGTATTCCGTATCCACTGATGTTCCTTAATTTATTTGTCCACAGTTATTTACTGAGTATGCATTTGAAACTTGGCACCATTCCAAGCCCAGAACAGGCAACACAGGAATAGACTGACCAAGTCTTTGTCCTTGTGATGCTTACATTTCATTGGGATGAGATAAATAGTGCTCCAGGACACAAGTTCATTAGAGCATTCGTTTTAGGGAATGATAAAATTACCTAGAGGATACAATACAGGGTGATGTGAATAACAGTACCTATAGATAATGCTAAAAGCCCAAATACACCACTGAAACAGAACAGAATGTGTTGAGCATAATGGCAACATAAAGGACAGAATACCTGTTCAGTTTATACTGTTATTTTATGACATGAAATTGAAGATGCACAGAAATAATTGAAAATATTGATGTTTTCAGAATGACATTTGTGGGTAATTTTCTTCTTGTATTGATATGACTTCCAACTAGATTCTATAATATAACAATAACTTGCAAGTGTTTTCCTTCAAGAACAAAGTAAAAAGATTTAAGGATATTTTAATAAAGAAAAATTAGAAAAAATGCAAAGAAAATGAAAAATAATCACATGATGCTGATGTGGACTACTCAGTTGTCAAGAAATGAAAACAATAAAGATAATATCACAACCTAAGAACCTGGGTGACATAGTAAGAAGGCACAGAATACAAAATTATTTATGATAGTTATTACCATAATCATATAATATTTACATGCATAAAATCAGGAGATGAATGTTGCACAGACAATGGCACTGGTTTGAGAAGTTAGGGAAACTGGCTTGGAGAATGTATTTTCTTACTTTTGATATTTGTGGAATAATTTTAAATTGTTCGAATGACTTTGCTACAAACAAGCACTCTAATAATTTAAAAACTATCCTCACCTACTTTGTTGAGGGGAGACAAAAGTTTTCCTAATTTGACTTTCATATAAAGTGTTACTCTATAAAAGTGTTATTCTATAAAAGTTGCTCTTGCAAATGAACTCCTAAATTCCACATAAATTCATTTTCAATTCAGTACTTAATCATTGCTAGACAACCACATACTCTAGGTAGGCTACTTAATCCATCAGAGCTGATCTCTTCAAGGTTAGCTACACTTGGTGCTTGACTTTGCTTTTCCTATTTCTTTTTTGTCTGTGTTGAAGTTACTTCCCTATAAATCTCATTTACAAGTTTTTTCCTCACCGTAGTTTTGGTAAGATGCATCGTTTTCTCTCCTAAGCTTGTGACAATTACAATTTAAATATTTTTTTCTGATTTTAGCAACTCTTTTCATTTTTTTTGTATACCTACAAGCTTTTGTACTGTTTTTATACTAAGTCATTTGTATTTTACCATCAACACAAACAACAAGATTTCTGTTTAGAATAGAAAACCTTTTATTTTCAGAGGCAACTGGTTTCCAGCGTCTGATCTGATAATCTTCAAACCTGTGATTCATGTGTGACTCTGGATAGCCTGGTTATTTGGGGAGTCACAGGGTCATGCCATTTTAAATGGTAATGTGCCAGTGTGTTATTTTTGTAAAGTAGCTTGCACAGATTGCCAATGGGTGTATCCTGTTTGATGTGTATTTCCTTCTGATGGTTAATCCAGAAGCTAGATGAACCATTAGCAATGGCTCTAAGCTGAGGACAAGTTAATGTGGGACCTGAAATGGATATTTTCCCCATGCAATTATAGTTTAATAGCTGGATGCTTTTCCCTTTGGATCCCCAAAGAGAGCAGCGGGATCTTTCAGTACTGGAAACACCCTTTGTGGATGCCCTCTCCCTTCTGCCCAGATTTTATTATATTTATACACAATACATGTATCACGTCATCTCTCTGTTTTGTCTTCAAGCATTACTGATTCAAGTGTTCATTAAGAGGTCACCATATGCCAGGTAGTGACGTTCACTGAGTTAAACCTGACATTAACCCTCTGTACCTAAGGGCCATCTAACTAGAGCTTGGATAATAAAACGTTTGAACAAATGAGTCAGGATGATATTATAGAGAGATAAAAGCTGGGAAGGGCATTATAAAAGGGAATGGGATAGAGTGACTGAGATGAAGACTGGCCACTCAGATGGGGTACATGGAGGAGGCATCCCTAAAAACTTGGCATTTGAAGGTGAGTCCAAGTGAAGTGAAAGACCCCACAGGTGAAGAGTCAGGAACTGTGTGCCTGGTAGAGATAAAGGTAAGTATCATGGCCCAGCAGAAAGGAAAATTTGTAGTGGTCAATGGATAGAAAGAAAACAGCTGTGTGTTGGGCCAACTAAACCAGGAAGCAATGGCAGAGATAAATTGAAAGGTAAACTGGGGCAGATTAGGGGCCAACAAGTTATGTCCCACAGGCAAAATCTTTCCCCTTGCCACCTGTGCCTGGTGAACAAAGGTTTTATAGATGGACACTTGCAGTTGATATGCTGATGGATAATATTAACTTTGAGCTCCAATTACACAGAAAGTTACGGCCTATGTCCCACCAAAGAATTTAATTCCTGTTTTTATTAGTTATATATTATAAAATTATGCATTTATATTGTGATAAAAATATTAGATAACAAAGTTGTTACTTTCATATTTTGAATTTTGACAAAAACTTTAACACAATATTCCAACTATTGTGGGAACACATTTTTTTCTTCTTTGAATCATCCTAAGATTCTTTTCTTAGCTATACCAGGTCCCATTTTTTCTAATAGCAAACATACTCATTGTATGTCCATGCAGGATACTGTTAACAGGATATAATACACAGAAGAATAGCCTCTCGGGAGACAGATGATGCTAAGATTATGAAGTTGCTATTTCTAGCTCTTTGTTTTCTCTCAGTTCTCTTAATATAGTTTCCAAAACTACATATAGATACCTCCCATTGGATATGCCTACCCCTGTAAATGGTTTCACCATCTCCTCACACCTAGGACCAACTCGGGGCTCCTTTCACTCTCACCAGCCCCTTACCTAAAGACCTCACCAGGTGTACTCTCTTCCTTTCCATTAGTGCAGACACTTCCAGAGTGCTGTCACCCCATGTGGCCCCTTCCTGCGCATCTGTGTGGTGTCCTTGTCTATCATTCCTCTTCACTGTAGTCCTTATTCCACATCTAGAGAACTGGCAGTTACGTTGTGTGTTTAGGATATGTTCTCTCTCCTTTCCTGAAACTGGGCTTCTTTCTCTTCCTAAAATGATTGCTTCCCCAGGCCTTGTGGGCAGTGAATGTCCCAGGCATTTTTAGGGCCCAAGTCTTCAGTCTTCCTCCCAGCTTACACCACACAGAATGGGCTCTGTCCTCTACTAATCAGTCCATCAATACCTCTGCTAATGTCCTCAATGTGCAGTCTACTGATACCTGTATTAGAATTATCCAGAATGTTTACACCTGAGCCCTGTGTTACAAAAACTGAATCAGACCATGGGAACGGAAGCCCAGAATCCAGCTTTTATCATAAATACAGCCTAAAACTTGCAAACCATTTTTGTTAGATTTCAAAAACATAATGTATAGTTTCTGAACCTCCACAGAAAATTAAATATAAGTACATACAGACATGCATACGTGTATGTACATACACATTTAGAGGAATAATAGTAAGCAAAGAAAAGCAATAAAAAGTATCTAATATTTTATTTAATGCATATTTATTGAGCATGTATTATTCTTATATGGGCACTGTTTTACATGTTTGGAATAGAAAGGCAGAAAAATACACAAAAATCTCCATCTGTGGAAAGTGATAGACAATCAATCATTAAATAAATGTATGAATTTATAGAGTTTTTAAAAAGTGATAAATAACATTAAAAAAAACAAAGTAGGGAAGCAGAATAAGTAGTACCTGTGTTGGGAGTGGGGCTACAAGTTAAAGTGTGAATGTCTTTTTTTTTCCTTGTCAGTTTTTGTTTTTCTTCTTTTAATTTCTGTGTTCTTTGACAGTTCTCATTATCCATCTACTGTACTTATTTATTTAATTTTAGTATATATATAACTCTATTACTACCATATGTCTATGAGAAACAAATTTACAAAGCAAAACCCAGCATTTTACAGCATTTCTTCCTTGTCATCAGCTTTATCGCGTCCAGTCTCAATTGTTTTTCAGTTACTTAAGTGAATTCTTTCCTTTCTTCAACAAGTTTATCCTTCATTTGTTGTATTGGGTTCCTTTATTATTGTTTGTGCTCCATGTTTGGTTCCCCTCACATTCTGGCTGATCTTATTTAAATGGTTGATCAAATTTTTGCTTCCATAGGTTTTTCAATATTTTTCTCATTGCCAAGGTCCTAAGAGTCAAAATGATATGATAAGGTGTACTCAGAGAAGTGTCTTCCTTCCTCATTCCTGCTACCCATTCCCATTCTCCATTTTCCCCATTCTTTGCCATCTTAGCTCATGGAGGTAACCAAACTATTTAGCTTCTTGTTTAATCCACCCTGTTTTTCTTTTGCACGAATGAGCAGATGCATGTAGATTTCCTGTTGTCCCTGATTCTTACGTGAGAGAGAATACAATGCAGGTAATTTTCTGCACTTTGTTATTTTCACATGGCAGTGTGTTCTGATAGAAATCCTCCTCTTCACAGCACACTGCACTTCTTTTTGTGGATGCATCATTGCTGACCGACCTACTTTCCTGTAGGTTAGTATTCAGTCATTTCCAAATTTTCGCAATTACAAACAAAGCCACAGTGAATAACCCATGCATATGTGTTTCCATATTGCTGAGAACATACTCCAGGGTAGATTTCTAAAAGTGCAAAAAGTACATACATGTGTACTTTTGTTAGATATTTGCCAATTCCCCTCCTGAGGGTTGCACTCACAGGCATTCTCACCAGCAGTCTGTGAGAGTTTCTGTCTTCCCACAGCTGCACCAACAGATGGTATTGCCACAATATCCAATTTTTACCAATCTTACATGTGATGAATTCTATGCCAGTGTTTAAGTTTTAGTTCTGTAATTTTGAGTGATTGACTCATTAGCTGTTCAGTTTTTTGACAGTACTGGCTTTGAACTCAGGGCTTCACATTTGCTATGCAGGAGCTCTACCACATGAGCTATTCTGCCAGCCTTTCTTTTGTGTTAGTTATGTTTGAGATAAGATCTTGCCTTAAGCTCAGGCCCATTTGAGCTTACTCCTTCTATTGGTGACAGACACACATCACTATGCCGAGCTATTGGTTGAAATGGGGTCTCAAGAGCTTTCTGCCAGGGCTGGCCTTGAACCACCCAAGTAGCTCGGATTATAGCTGTCATGAGCCAGCATGCCTGGCTGATTCTTCATTTTTTTTTAAGGACCATTTTTCTATGAACCATTTTTATATCATGTGTGTGTGTGTGAATTTCTTTTTTTTTTCTCATTTTTAAAATAAGGTTTTTGGCCTTTTGTGCCTTAATTTTAAGAGTTCTTTATATGTTGGTGACATATATATGAAACTCAATTAACACTTTGATTGTGGTATATGTTGTACATATTTTCTCCTGGTTTTCAGTTGTACTTTGACTTCCATGTAGCTTTTTTTAAAAAAGGAGTAGCCATCACTAATCCTTTCTTGAACTGTCTTTGGATTTGAAATCATACTTGGAAAGACTGTCTCTCACTATGGTGAAAGTGGAGTGTACTCATGTTTTCTTCTTGTACTTTTATAGGGTCAGGTCGATTAGTACATCTAGATCCCCAAATCTATTTGGAGTCTGTTCTTAAGTGTGTTGTGAAATACAGATCCATTTTTTTTCCAGTTGTCCTACCACCATTTGTAGAAATGTCTTTCTTTACACTTTTCAAAAAGTACTGGGACTATTTCTGGGCTTGCTTTTCTATTTCACTGGTGTATTTATTTATCCACATACCAATACCACTCTGGTTTAATTATAGAAGATTTCTTTATGTTTTAAGCTCTGTTAGATCTCTCTGGGTTTTTTTTAATTATCTTTTCCTGAATGGTTTTCTATACTTGTTTTTTACATGTAGTTTAGTGTTAATTTGTGTAACTGGAATATCATTCACAAATGAGAAATGGGTCAAAGTTTAGAAGGAGAAAAAGAAGAATGGGAAAAATGATGAGCAGAAAAGAAAAACCTCCCTCCCCAAAATTCTTATAATCCAGAAAGGACCCCTTCTCATCTGCCAGTGTAGACTGATGACTGGACACCTATCCTACACCCAGGCGTTGTAGCAGTCACTAAGAATGGAGAGTGAAGCCAACCAACAGCATTGTTGACCATGAAGTTGTGGACACAAGTCTAGGCATCATTAAACACAATTTTTCTTCTTGCCATGAGTTTCCAGAAAAGATAATAGAGAATTTTAAAATAAAGTGGGAAAGTCCACTGGGTCTCATGCTGGCTCCATTTGGATGACTCATATATCTGAGTCAGTCTTGACATACTCTTCCTCTTACATCATCACTGCTTTCTGTATACTACTTTCACAAGTCTCTCAAATCCTCCCACCTCTTTCTGGCTTTCTGTCACTCTTCTCATCCAGGTGTACAAGCCAATAAATCTTTATTTGGATGATTGCATTCAGGTCCTAAGTTCTCTCACTCCCTCTTTTTATTTTCTCCTTGAAGCCAGAACCATCTTTATGTTCAGGAATCAAACCATATCTCTCCCTCACTTCACACTCCTCAATGGCTTTTGAGTATGCTTTTTCTTTTTCTTTTGCATTCAACTCAGAGCCTTTCAGTTGCTAGGCAAGCACTCTAACACTGAGCGACACCTCCAGTACTCTTTGCTTTATTTTATAGATAGGTTCTTGCTTTTTGCCTGGGCTGTCTGTTGGTGCAATCTTCCTATCTCTGCTTCCTGTGTATCTGGGATTATAGGCATGCATCACCATGCTTGGCTATTCATGGGATAATGTCCAAGCTCCCCATGGTGGTTTATGAGGCTCTGCATGATCTGGCCTCTGCCATGAAGTGCTGTCACTCCTTTGTCACTATGCTAGTGTGAGCACTGGCTGACACTTCTTGACAGAGACTTTTCCTGTGCTCCCATCCTCCATTGAGCTCTCTATTCAGCATGCTCACTAACTTCTTCCTCCTTGACATCTCCTGTAACAACCCTGGCCTTCATCCATTGAAGGAAGGAAGGAAGGAAGGAAGAAAGGAAAGAAGGGGGCAATGAACTCCAAACTGAATTTTTCCAACATGTCAGCACAATGTCATCAGTATTTTGGGTAATAGCATTGATGGAGTAGTTACTGTGGAAGACAGAATAAAGTTTACTTACTTGCAGATAGACTCATTTAGATTTATGAATTTAAAATGTATACCTTTTTATACAGTCTTCTATAATTACTGTGGTTTGGATTACAACTTGCCATTCGAGATTTTTATTTCAAGCACTCAAATAACAAAAGGCGACCATTTCTTACATTATCTCCGGCACTGCCAGGTGTTCTTTCATCATCAAATTGTTCAAGAAAACACACAAAACATATGCTTTCCATTGTTCCCTGCATAATCCACAGCTATAGAAATGCAGGATGCTTACACTCTCAGCAGAAATGAGTGAGCATGAAATATTCATGAGCTCAGTGTTTGTGATTATTAAGTAAAGGCCAATTCTGGTTGAGTCTGTCATATTTTAAGAAATATGTAGTTATTTATTAAACAACTGAATATTTGCTATATGATAGATCTCATTAAAATAGAAGCTGAGACAGATTCCCCAAGAGGTATATTGAAGACTCTTGAAAACAAACGACAGAAAACTCTTAGTAAATATAAATATACTCAGGAATCAGCACAGCCCTCAATTATCAGCGTCAATGTTTCACAAAGGCATCCACCATCATGTTTATCTTAACTTCCAGTGGAGAAGTAGAGCAAAGGCTTTGGACTTTGGAGACAACCAGAGGTGAAGTGAGGTTGTCTTTTCCCACTTATTAGTCTTACGACATTGGACAAGTAAGTACCTTGCTTTGGTTCAGTTTTCCTTTCCTGATCTGCAAAATGGAAGCAGCCATCGAACAGGCTGTCTGGGATGATAGCCAGCGGCTCTGAGGTGATGCAATACCAAAAACCAAGGGGGGGCAACTCCTACCACATGCTGAGGTCAGACCTAGAGGAAATAGAGTCTGGATTTGGAATTTGAAGAGCTGAAATTCAAGATGACTGACTCAGTTTCTTCTTATCTTGGAAACTTTGAGTAAATCACTGGATCTCACACTCCTAATTTACAAAATGAGGTAAATAGTTGCTCTGTTTGTATAAATTTAGTGATATCTTGCATATGAAAATATTTTATGCAGTGTGATAATATTTTTTAAATGGCAGATTTAGTGTGTTTAACTCTTTTATTTAACAAATGTTTTGTAAGCCCTTCTACTTTTATTGCTGCAAGAAGAGAGATGCATCAGAAGTCCTGTTTTAGCAGGTTCTCTCCCCATCACTCCTTCAGTCATAGGGTGATAATCTTTTGGATGCTTAAAAAGCAGTAAATTTACTATTATGCTTTGATAAATTGATATCACCAATATGGGCACACACCCTAAGTATAAAGATATGTAGTGAAATACTGAAATTTTGAAATATTGTTTATAGTAGCAAAGTAGAGAAAAACTGAGACATCATTAACAATGCACAGGATAAATTAATATGATGCATCTGTGCATAGGATTATTTTGCAACTGTTAAAAATAATGAGGCACACCCTAATGAGAGATAGCATCTTCACGCTGGGGGGATTCTGCATTGTGGTTTGGGCACAGGGTCTAGACTGCTTTAAATCACACTCCACTTCCTGCTGAGTCACTCTGTGCAAGTGACTTCACAGCTCTGGGTCTCCCTTTCTGAGGCTCCTCAACAGAGTGATACAAACATCTCTTCAAGGGAACACTGTATGGACTATGTGAAAAGAATTTAGAAGAGTGTCAGGTTAAGAAGACATACTGCAAGTAGATATGTCTGTTGTCGTCATCGTTATTGCTGTTGCAGTTATTATTACTATTACTCAGAACTGTCTCAAATACTTGTCAATAAGTAGAAAACAGGTATGAGTTTCTACATGCTGCTATCTATGTAAAAAAGTATGTGTTCAAGGAAGGCAAATGTATGTTTGAAGGTACAACATGCATTTCTGGAAGAATTTTGAAGAAACCCACTGTGCTGTAAACTCTTTGGAGGGAAAATAGAAAATGGAATGACTTGGAAGGAAGATAGGAAGAATGATCCCTGATTTGAAAGACATTTAGTCTATTTGAGACAGTGGTCATATACACATACCATCTAAATAATAATAAAACCAAGCTGAAGAAAATAAATATACAAACCATATTTGTGCTGTAATTTTATATTGTTGGCATCTCTCTTTTCAGAGTCATCTTGATGGGTATAGAGTTTGTCTTTGTGTGTGTGTGTGTGTGTGTGTGTGTGTGTGTAACTGTGTGTATATGTATGTGTGGTTGTGTGTGTGAGTGTGTATGTATGTGTGGTTGTGTGTGTGAGTGTGTATGTGTGACTGTGTGTATGCATGTGTGTATGTGTGTGTGTGTGAAGTTGGCACTTCAGTCCTCCAGGGTTCATTTTCTTTAAGGTAAAGCAGGGTAAAAAATAATCTAAATACTGCTTTGATCATGAGCAAAACCTTGAATAAGTTTAGTGATTAAATATCCCAGGATCAATTAGGAAGCACACATCATGGAGAATGGACTCTCCCACAGCTCACAGTCTGAGGCTCTTCAACACTCACATGGCTGACTGTAGGAGACCCCAGAGAGGTGACTGAAATAGGGTCAACTGGAGTCTGTCTCAACAAATTTACAAATGAGCTTTATTAAAAGTAGTTGTTTCTTTCAGGCCTCTGGTGCTATTAAAACTAAGGGGAAAAAAATAAAAGAATCGAAGCCACCCTTTCTACCCTCTTTCCATATTACATCAATTTATGCAAATTGTTTTTTATAAATCACTGCAGAGTCACTTAAGCATTTTATTTAATCAGTGTGGGCGAAGCCTCAAGGTTCCCAGCTTTTGTGTTTGTGCTGTGAGAAGGAAGCTTCTTAGTGCTATGTGGCTTTCAAAAGTTATTTGGAAAAGGTTTTCCAGGAAGAACTGTCGGCAGCACACAATCTAGAGCCAGAGACCTTGTCCTTGAGACAGGAGTCTGGACACATTTGTCACTACTGGAACCAGCAAGATAGAAGATCCTGATGGGCTCTGTCTTAAAGCACCACAACTCACCTAGACAGATGCTGCATCAAGGGTCTTTTGACCTTGGGGGCATAAGGCACAGCATCTGCTTTCCAGGGAAATGCAAGTGACAACAGGTCCCTCTCTTCAGGGTTCACAGTAAAGGCAATAGGCCCTTCTCTTCTGTGGGGATACATGTCAGGCACCTGCTGTGCCCAGGATTCAGGAGGCCTTTCCCTCTTGCTCTTCCAATATGCAAACAGAGAGCTGGGTTCTCATTGTGGCTCTGCTTCTTCCTAGGCATATGGCCCTGAGCACACTTGTAACCTCTCTAGGTCACGGTTTTCAAATCTGCAGAGTGGGACTAAGTGAATTCATTCAAATAACATGGTTGGCATTTACTTTTTTAGGTCTTGCACATTTAAAGTGCTTCTAGGAAATCATTACAGAGGAACAAAAGAAACACAGATGAAGAGCCCCCTTCTAGAACTGTGATGGAATATTCTTCCCCATCTTCCTGCTGTTGGGAGCAAATAAATTATTTGATAATAACCTTATTTTAAGAGTGACATTAATGGGATATTTCTCCTAAGGTTGTTGATAAAAATGAGATATCCCTTCAAGGATTATCAAGCACTCCTCATAAGGTTATGAGAATTTGAAAGGACATCCTCCTACAAAAATATGTTGTGTGTGACTTAATCCAGAAAATGAATTATAACTGTCCGCAGAATCTGTTGGAATAGGCACCTCCCCACCAAGACGTTGTCCCTCTCAGCCTGCATTTCATCTTCTTGGTCTTCTTGGGGAAGCCTCTTGGTTGCTTAAAATCCTCTAACTGTATGCTTTCAGAAATCCTGACATCTGCCTGTAACATCGCCACATCTGTGATTTTATGTTAAATTTGGTAATTATTTAATTAATTTATGCATGTCCTATGGGAACTTGAGCTCTATCAGGACAGGGGTATTGGCTTTTTATTACTATTCTTTCTCTCTTTTTTTTCTCAAGGGCATTCATTACCCAAAGAAATACCTGAAAATTTATACACTCATGTTTTTAATGAATAAGTGACTTTTGAATAATGAATTCTCTCTCTCCCTTTCTTGCTCATTCTTTGAATTTCACTATAGAAAACCAAAACATGTATTTTTCTTCCTTATCCAAGCCAGGACCTGATAAATCCATAGCTTCTCTACAAGATAGCTGTGAGTCAGTTGTGGGATGATACCACAAAACTTGGATTCTTTGGGTTTGTGCTGGCATTTCTCTACCTATAGTTATTACCTGACCTGGCTGGGACTCTGAGCTCCTCCTACATCATTTGTGTTGTTAGCCATATTTTGAATATGTTCAACTTCATGCCTGGGTTTTGATGGCCTTAATATGCTTACTAAAGGGTCTTATGGAGAAATTGTCTTCCAAATTCTTTGGGTGCCCCCTGAACACTCTTCTTGGCTGGTACACTAACCATACAGTGCATTCAGCAATAATTACCTCTGAAATCCTAAAACCACATACTGTTTTAGCACCTGGGAGGGATTTAGCTGAATGCCCATATTAGCTTGAATCTCAGACTGAAGAAAAAAGAAACACCTGCTTTGACATTTTAACAGCATTTGTGTGGATCCTCAGACACACTCTGCGGGCCGTAGCCAGGCCCAATTCAACTTTGCTACCTGGCATTCTGCATTTCTTTGCGCTGTGAGTTATTGTCCTCCACAGGAGTTACCCACATTTGATTTTCATTGTCATTCCAAACAGCATTTTCATTTTGGATTTTTGGAAGCCCAAGGTTGTGTCAGAGAATAAAATCAAATTCACACAAGGTCAAACATTCAGGACAACTAAGGCAGGCATGAATGTGAAATCGTTAACAAAAGGGCAACCTTTAAAGGTTTATGTAAACACAAGGAGGCAAATGCAGATGCGGACAGGCTAAAGGACTGCCTGGCCAAACCACCTATCACCTTAAAGCACATGGGGGCACACACTAGGCACTCAGTGGTGTTTGAAAGATTCTGTACAAGGACCAACTGTCCTGCTTAGTGTGGAATACATAATTTTCAGTGCTATCATTGGAAAAGTCCTGGGAAAACCAGGATAAGTTGGCCTCCTTAGATTAGCATAGTCTGACTTTGGGATTTTCTGATAATTCACTCGTCCAAGGAGCACTGTGTGATGATCAAGGTCTTGGAGAGGACCATCTTCCTTCCCTCCTCCTCTTTCTAGCCACACAAGTTCAAAGCACAAGCTTGCATTGTGTCCCTGGTGGACAATCACTTCCAGGTGGAAAGGATGAGCAAGGGAAGAGACATTTCCTTTTGATATATCCAACACATCCTTCCTTTTCTTTTATTCCCTTTTCAGGCAAAGCAATCTAGACCCAGACATCTAAGAGCTTTTAAAATATCATTTCAAAGGCAGGGCTGATTCTCTGAAAAGCCATCAAATGCACTGTCCGACAGTGGTTCCTGCCCAGCAAATGAACAAGCTGTCTATGACCCGTCAAATACAATGCCATCAGGGTTATTGGAAATGTACAGATTCAGCCACAGAAGTGGCAGAAATGTTACTGTAAGTGGGAAACCCTGCAGCCTAGGACACAGGTCCCAAGTATATTTATTATTCTTGCAATTAGGAAAATCTTGAGCTATCAGAGAGAAAAGAAACACTGTGGAGAACAAAGAAGTGAAATCAGAGTATAGAAGGTCAGGTAACTGTTGCTACCTTTATAATCTGGAAGAAAAAGAAAAGATGACCTGAAGATGGGAAAGGAAAACCTGATCAGAGTTCAGAAACCCCTCCAGGACATCAGCAAAATGAAGGAGAGACTCCTACATATGAGACAATACAGACAGTGGTGCCTGAAGCTAACCAAGGAAAGTTCTGAACTGGATATCACAGAGTTACTGTTCAGTTAGGAAAAAATAAATCCCAGGATCAAATTATACATACTGGTGGCCCACTCACTGTAGGCATTCAAAGCAAAGAGTAAGCTCCACATGAGGCTGGACAGGAGCCTGGGGCTCTTCTAAAAAGCAAACCAGGTTTCTGAGGTGCCACCACCTCTGGATGCACCTCTACCTCTATTTTCTTTCTTCTCCTTTTCCGTGGTACTGGTGTTTGAACTCAGGACCTCACGCTTGCTAGGCAGACACTCTACCACTTGAGTCACTCCACCAGTCCTCTGTTTTCTTTTTGGTTGGGCCTAACAGAAGCACTATATAAACTGGAAAAGCCAGACTGGGCTAAAATGGAGGGATATCATCTTTCAGAAAATCCCTACCTTGCTCTGGCAATGAACATTAAATCAGAGGGCCACTTGAAGAAAGGCCAGCAAGACCCACACAGCAACAACAAATTAAACCAGCGCCTTTGAATGCTCTTGGGGAATAGCCATATAAACTAAGGTGCATTGTACACACCAAATTCTTGTGTCTTAGCAGATGTAGTTATAATTTAAGGCTGTTTTAGGATATCTGGCGAATCCTGGGTAGGGCAAGTATGTGAACATCTTTACCAAGTGTTTCATTGTGTCCAGGCTGCTAGGCTTTGGGGGAATACTCTGACACATGCATATGCAGGATTTAACAGATATGTATTGAATGCCTACTATACACATCAAAGTCATTTAAGCACTTGGGGACAGCAGTGAATAAAGTAGATAAAATTTTTTTTACCAAATTTATATTCTGATTGGTAAGATAGGTTTTTAAAAATATCTATTTCTCTATATAGCATACATTTTATATAAGCACTACAGAGAAAAACATAAGGCAAGCTAAATAACATTTATCAAATGATATTAAACAATATTTTAAACAGTTTGCTCAGGCAAAATTTCCCTGGGAGGGATCAAGTCATAGCATAGATATCATGATACGTAACAATGGTCTCAGAGGAAAGAAACAGCCAGAATGAAGGCCTGTGCTTGTCATGGCCAGTGGGCTACTGGGAGACCACAGATGTCATAGAAACTTGGGCCAATATGCTGTCCACGGAGTGGGCAGAGTGATATATATAAAGATACATAGATAGATAGATAGATATAGAGAGATAGGTAGAGATAGAGAGATAGATAGAGATAGAGATGTCATATATACATGACACACATTTTGAAGGTAAAGTTGATATACCATTATTCTCTTTCCTTCTTTCCATCCTTCCTCCCTCCTTTTTTTCCTCCCTCTCTCCCTTCATCTTATTTCCTTCCCTCTCTCTTTCTCTGAAAATGAGTCTTACCACTTAGCCTAGGCTGGCCTTGAACTCATGATTTTCATGCCTTCACCTCCCAAGTACTTGGACAGAGGGTATGTACCATCATGCCCAACGACTTTTATTTCTAACATGGAAACCCCATACATTTGAGTCTCTTTTTGTGCGAACATTTGTGACAGACTCTTCTCTCCTCACCTGTCTTTAGAAGATTTTTCCTTTTCACAAGGAAATCTTTGTAGGTTTGTGTGGATGCAGACAAATAAACCCATTTAGCACAAAAGCTAGCCCTAAAGTATATTAGTCACTTTTTCCAAAGGGGAAAAATTAAATAACATCTCACTGCATAATAAATGAATCTAGAGGGAGTGAAGGAAGCCTCATTTGGAGGCAAGAAAAACAGCACAAAGATACATGACAATATTGAATAGCCGAGAGAAACGACTGAGCTCAGCACAAAGTCCGTTGCCCTCCATCACTTCGGAGTTTGCAAGCTGCTTTTCTCATTTCTTCATGACAGATGAAGTTTTATAAAATGTATTTACTTTAATGGTTCCCTTTGACTTTGGTTCTAAGTCACTTTCTTCCAACTTTGTATTTCTCTTAGACTCCACTAAACCATCACTTAGCCCAAAAAAGAAAGAGGGAAGAACAGTTAATGATAAAATCCAGATTCCCAAGATGGTATCACTGTAAATTAGCTGTTTTGGATTCAGCCAAAGAGGAGAGAAGCAGAAATGGAGAAGGCCTGTGCTCTGTGTCTTCTACTGTTTTTTGTACCTACCTTTGTCATCTGGATGAATCACAACTGTTGTGATTCACAGCCTACAGAAAAGTTACTAAAAAAATGTCCTCTCATGGAAGAAATTGATTATTCATACATTGCTGCTCTTCATTTTGTGTGTGGTATTGGGGCTTGAACTCAGGGCCTACACCTTCAGCCACCCCACCAGCCCTTTTATTTAATGTGATGGGTTTTTCAACATAGAGTCTCATGAACATGAACTATTTGCTGGTACTGGCTTCAATTTGTGATCCTCCTGATGTCTGCCTCCTGAGTAGCTAGGATTACAGGTGAGCGCCACTGGCACCAGGCACATGGCTGTTCTTAAGTAATCTCTTGTGATGGTTAGTTGATACACTAACTTGGGGATGTCCACATAGCTGGTAAACTCTAATTTCTGAGTGTAACTGGGAAGTTATTTCTGGGAGGGATTAGCATTAGAATCGGAGTAAGTAAATTTTAAAACAACAAAGAGTCATTCCACTGCTTTTCTTTAAACAATAATGCTCATTATCAAGAAATAAACTATGAAAAACAAGAAATAAAATATGAAAAAAATCTATGAAAAAAAAAAAAAATGTGAAAACATCTCTGTAGCCAGCCATCCAGAAAGACCACAAGTGACATTACATAAACACCATTCTCAATGTCACCCTCTAAGTCTGCATGGTTAGATTGATGAATGAGTTCATGAGCAATGGGTCCAAGAGGGAAAGAGAACGATTCTAAGGAGCTTCCATTATAGATGATTTTTAGGCACAAAGCCCTCCAAATTGTTATATTTAATAGTGGAAATAAGCAGAAAATACAGTTCTTTAAATGAAAATACATAGTTCCTCTCAATCTCCCTAAAATTTAGAAAAATATTTGACATGTCTAATAGCCTGTAGTCACTTTAACCTATAGTTTTGCTTTAATCAGCAAATAGGATTCTAATATTTCTTTTGGTTCTCTTTTCCGTCTTCTAATTTGTTATTAATTCATATTTTTGCTCTTCGGATTTTGATGTACATACTCTATACATAATTTTTTGTAGCTGTGGGTCATTAATTTTCCATTTTTCTTTGACTCAACACACAGAGAGAGACTTACACCCAGTATTCTCCATCAGTCAGTCCTTTTGCCTCAATCTGAAGTTCTTTATTCTGATCACAATCTAGAATGGTTTGACTGTGTTGCCAGGTAGTTTTGGCCCAAAGGCATGCCTGGGCATTGAGAAAGTTGCCCCATTTCCTTTATAACTGAATATCTTCATTGTGGGTTAGGTGCCTTGCCTGCATCTTCTTCCACAACACTGTGATCTTCTCAATTTTCTTCTGAGCAATATCCTCTTGCTTTACCACTCCCCTTGGCTTCTTGCTGACTCTGGCCTTCTGGTTGCTTCTGGAACTGACTGATTCTGAAACATGCCTTCTTTAAAAGTAGAATTTGCTATGTTCATTCACAGTTTATGTCTTATTGTGGCTAAATCGTAAAGTTATTCATTCCACAAGTGTTTATGGAGTGCATACTACATGTCACCCACACAACTAAGTACTGGTCATACAAAGAAAGGAGGACCATGTCCAGGTCCTCAGTGAGATATCACCTCCTACAGGGGCACAGTCAAGTAAAAAGAAAAGTGTGATATAAAGAGTGCTGTGTTATCATTCCCTGGTAAATGGATGGAATTGGAGAACATCATTCTGAGTGAGGTTAGCCTGGCCCAAAAGACCAAAAATCGTATGTTCTCCCTCATATGTGGACATTAGATCAAGGGCAAACACAACAAGGGGATTGGACTATGAGCACATGATAAAGTGAGAGCACACAAGGGAGGGGTGAGGATAGGTAAGACACCTAAAAAACTAGCTAGCATTTGTTGCCCATAATGCAGAGAAACTAAAGCAGATACCTTAAAAGCAACTGAGGCCAATAGGAAAAGGGGACCAGTAACTAGAGAAAAGGTTAGATCAAAAAGAATTAACCTAGAAGGTAACACCCACGCACAGGAAATCAATGTGAGTCAATGCCCTGTATAGCTATCCTTATCTCAACCAGCAAAACCCCTTGTTCCTTCCTACTATTGCTTATACTCTCTCTACAACAAAATTAGAGATAAGGGCAAAATAGTTTCTGCTGGGTATTGAGGGGGGGGAGCGGGAGGGGGTGGAGTGGGTGGTAAGGGAGGGGGTGGGGGCGGGGGGAGAAATGAACCAAGCCTTGTATGCACATATGAATAATAAAAGAAAAATGAAAAAAAAAAAGAGTGCTGTGTTGTAGGGCTGACACAGAGATATCTGCACAGTGCTGGAAGAACACAGAGTTTAGTTTGCATTTTTCTTACCTATTAGTGTCTCACATAGAAAAAGAAAAAAAGGCTGGTGGAGGCTAGGGGAATTTTATTGCTATCAAGCAAATCAAATGTCCCTCAAAGGATTCCTCAAACTTGAAACCATTGAAATTCGGAAATAAATGGATTTTTGATTCTAGGGGTAGTCAGTGTATTGTTAGGTGCTTAGTAGCACGCTGGCTTTTACCCCTAGATGACAGTAGCACCCTAAATGTCCCTCAGGAGGTACAAATCACACCAGATGAGAATATCTCCTTTGGCTTTTCCCCATTCAGTAGTTGGTTAGCTGTTGACTTATTGTATATGGCTTTCTTGAGCTGAGATATCCTCCTTCTCCACTGACTTTGTTCAGAGTTTTTACCAGGAAGTGATGTTCAGTTTTTATCAACTGTCTTTTTTGCATGATTGGGATGATCATAGGCTCAATTTCTCTTTTGGATCTCCTTATTTTTTGTTAATTACTTTATAAAGTGGAGACATCTGGTGGTGAGTTCTTTCTGTCTCTTTCACTTACATATTCACATCTCATTATCCCTTTGAAAGGTTAGGAGTGTAAGATTAATGAGCTTATTATCTTTAAGCCTCCATTGTCCCCTCACTCTGGATCATGATGTCTGGGTGACTCTGTGCCTGTGTCTGAATAACATTGTTCTAAGTCGGTAGTAAGGGTCCAATTTTCTGGTTATCATGAGTGCGGTTTGCCAAGTCACCACCACAAGAGTCATATCTATAATTTTGAGTAATTGAACATACTGTGATGTATAAAGATATCTTTATCCTATTTCCTTGGTTAAACACAACCCAGCTGATATTTTTAATGACACACTACAGGGAATTCATTGGTCAAAAAAGTAATGGGCATCTCAGCAATAGCTAACGCTTAATGGATGACTCCAACCCAAGTGTTCACATTCTAGACACTGACAAAACAATTATAGCAAAAATATAGTCTGTGATGTTGTGTCTTAAAATGTTGAATTGATGGTTGTGCATTGTGACTCAAACCTGTGATTCTAGCTACTCAGGAGGTGGAGATCAGGGGGATCATAGTTTGAGGCTGTTCTGGGAAAAAAGTTAGTAAGACCCTCCATCTCAATCAATCAAAGTCTGGGCAGTGTGAGGCATAGCTGTTATACTAGCTACTCAGAGATGTGTAAATAGGAGGCTCGTGGTCTAGGTTGTGCCAGACATAAAACAAAACCCTAGCTCAAAAATCAGCAAAGCAAAAAGGGATGGGGTATGGCTCAAACAATACAGCCCCTTTCCAACAAGTTCTGTGCCCTGAATTCAACTCCCAGTACCACCAAAAATAGTTTCATTAAAGTATACCCCTCATTGCTAAATATTTAAACAAACGACAGAATTTTGAGAAGTTGAGGTATTCACATCATACATTGTGGACTTTAACTGAATTTTCTTTTCTTATAAGAGTACTAAAATTGTGGGTGATCATTTGAAGCTCAGCATAGAAATCTGAAAGTGTGTTGAATTGTCTGTTACAAAAAAGTGAGTGAATTTATTTTCACTGACTGTTTCATTTCATAAATTAGAGTAAGAAGAAATTATCCAAGGCCAAAGTGCTAATTTATTTAACAAACGATGTTGAGAGCAGTGTTCTGTGTGCTTTACATATACTGCTTCATTTGATTTTCAGATCAACCCTCTGGGGTAATGCTCATTTTCACTCTTGTTTTTCAAATGAAGAAAGAAAGAGACAGAAAGGTTAAGTAACCCGTTCAATGTCACACAGCTACTGAGCATCTGAACAGGATATGAACCAGTCACTGTGGTCCCAGCTAGGTCTTGACTGTTAATCACTTATGGCCACCTCTCGACAAAAGGAACCTAAAGTTCACACATCCTGAATAAACTGGAAAATGTGTGTAATATATGCAGTTATGGTTTCATTTATACATGCAATAAACGTATGTGTATATATGCATTTCTATGTGTATATTTATGCACACAACACACACACATAGCTTGGAGAATGTTAGAAAAGGTCACTCACTGGTCACTTGCATCTCAAGGATGTGAGTGAAAGCACTCTGGAAGTACTCATAAATGTCATAATCCACGCCCATGGCAGTCCCTTTCCTCTGCAGTAGAGGCTATAGTTAGTACTGAGCACAGAGTTTCCTGCCCTGGATTACTGAGTCAATGCAACGGGTCTTCCTCGCTCTTTACAGCAGAGAAGTAAATCTGTAGCAGACAAATCTTTACACACATCTGCCCCTTGCAGTATCTTATTAACCTAATAAACACTGTCAATAAATGCCAGTTAATTTGAATTAATTTAACTGCACAAATAATTATCAAGATGCAAGCTACTGTACTTTTTAATTAAACTTCTAACATTTTTCATAATTAAAGATTTCCACACAGTTGTAAGAGATAACAAGACATACCTTCTGCACCATTTGCTCAGTTGCCCATATGGTACCATCTTGCATCCAACATAACGAGCAGGACATGGACAGGTACTGTCAAGATACAGGTCACTCTCTTCACCACAGCACTTCCTCTTGATTTTTTTGCAGCCATGCTCACTTCCTTTCCATAGCCTTAGTTCTCCAGGATCCCTGGCAACAACTAATCTGTTATTTATTTCTGCAGTTTTGTCATTTTCAGAATGTTACTTAAGTGACATCATGCCATATGCCATTTTTGGATTAGTATTTTCCATTCAGCATATTGAATCTAGGTGGTTGGGCATACAGCGAACTTGTTCCTTTTTAATGACTGGGTAATGTTCTCTGATGTACCACAGTTGTTTTATATATTCCCCCTTTGAGGGGACTCTGGGTTGTTTTTCATTGGGGGATATTGTAAACAAAGCTACCATAAGCACTTATGTTCAGGTTTTTGTGTGAACACAGACTTTTTTTTCCTCTGGGATAAATGCTCAGAGATGCAATGGCTGGATCCCATGTTAGCTGTGTATTTAGTTATTGAAGAAACATCTATCATCAATGTATGAGTTACTCTGTGTCTCTACACCTTGCCTGCATTAGGTTTTTCACTGCAATCATTTTGGTATGTGTGTTTTTAATTCTTGAAGCCACAATGTCACACATCTTTGCATGTGCACATTTATCATTTGTATATCCTTGTTAGTGAAATATCTCCTTATGGTTTCTCTGGTTTTCTAAATGCATCTTTAAAACATACAGAGTTGTGAATAATCATTATATAGTCTGTATTCTTTGTCAGATGGTGGCTTGCAAATATTTTTTACCATTCTACAGCCCTCTTTTTTTTTAATCAGACCTTTACAGAAAACAGTTTTTATTCTTGATGAGGCCTAATCTCTTCCTTATCCCTTTCATGGATGTGTTTTGAGTGTCAGGGCTGAGAACTTTTTGCTTAGCTCTAGATCTCAAAAGTTTTCTTCCATTTTCCTCTGAAAGTTTGAGTTGTGCATTTATAACTATCTATTTTGATTTAATTTTTATAGGATATGTGACTTAGGTCTAAATTCATTTTTTCTTCTTCTTCTCTCTCTCTTTTTTTTTGCCTCCTGATATCCAATTACTTCAGCACCAGTTATTGAAAAGGCTATCTCTCCTGCATTTAATTGGTTTTGTGCTTCTGTCCAAAATCATTTGGGCATATGTGTGTGTCTATTGCTCCACTGATCTCCGTGTGCATCTCTCTCTGCCAGTACCATACAGTCAATTATACCGGCTACACAATAACTCTTGAATCAGATAGACAACACATCTTACATTTTTTTTTTACAGGATTGTCTTAGCTATAGTAATTTCTTTGGCTTTTCATATATCTCTTGGAATAATATTGTCTCTATATACAAAAAAATCTTTCCAGCATTTTAATAAGGATGTCACTAAACCCAAATATGAATCTGGGGGCACTGACATTTTTACTGAGCTGAATCTCTCATACAGCATGCAGAATGACTCCTTCATTTTAATCTTTGATGGTATTTTTTGGCACACAAGTCCTATACATGTTTTGTTACATTTGTGCTTAAATATTTCCTTTTCTGAAATTATAAATGGCATTATATTTTTGATTTCAATATATGCATGGTTTGTTATTCCTAGAATATAAAAATACAGTTGACCTTTTTTGCTGTTTAAGTTACATTCCATGCCTTGCTGAACTTACATGTTCTAGGATATTCTATCCCTCCCTGCTTCTTTTCCTGATTTTCTTTCTTCCTCCCACCTTCCTTCCTCTTTGCGATTTTCCACATAGATAATCACATTATTACAAAAATACAGATGTTAATTCCCTTTTCTTTCTAATATATGTATATACAAGTTTTATTTCCTTTTCTTGCTTCTTTCACTGCCTAGAGCTTTCAGCCCTGGGCTAGATTAGTGTACTTACTGCAGACATCATCATTTCCTTCTGGGCTTTAGCAGAGAAAGTATTCAGGTGTCCACCATTTGTATTTTGCTAACTGGTTTTAAAGATGCTCTTTGTCCAATGGAGGAAGTTACACTTTATTACTGTATGTGGCAGTTTTTATCACGAGCAGCTTTTGGATTTCGCCAAATGCCTTTCCCTATCAATTGGTGTGATCACAGTGTTTGGCTTCTTTAGTGTGTCAATATAATGGATTACCTTGATCGATGTTTGAATATTGAACCAGCTTTGCAACCCTGAAATAAGACTCACTTGGTCATGGCATGAAGTTATTTTTATATATTGCTGAATTCTTCTTGTGAGTATTTTGTTAAGGATTTTTTCATTTATATTCATGAAGGATATGCATCTGTAGTTTTCATTTTTGTACTGTCTTTGTTTTTGATATTAGGGTGATACAAACTTCATAAAATGGATTGGAAACAATTTCACCTCTTCTAGCTTCTGGAAGAGTGTAAGCAGAATTGGTGTTTATTCTTCTTTTAATAGTTAGTAGAATTCTACAGTAAATTAAACTGGGTCTGAGGATATCTTTGTTTTATTAATTTAATTCCTTAGTAGTTATAGGGTTACTCAATGAATCTACTTTATGTTGTATGAGTTTTGGCACTTTGTGTTTTTTAAGGAATTGATTATTTTATTGTAGATGTCCAATGTATGTGTGGAATTCATCTTAGTATTCCTTTGCTCTCACTTAATATCATCATGATTTTTTGGTAGGGTCTTTGGTGATGCATGGATTAGTTACTACATGTTGTTTACTTTAGAGATTTTAAGTGTTTAGAGATTTTTCTGTTACATATTTATCATTGATTTCGAGTTTGATTCCATTGTGGTCAATAAACATATTCCTTAAGAATTGAGTTCTATTGAATTTTTGGAGGATGATTTCATGTTATATTCTCTATTTGGCTTCTATGTTTTTGATACTTGGATTTTACTCTTTTGGGGTGAAGTGTTCTATAAACATTGACTAGATCCTGTTGATTACAAGTGACATGGTTGAACCCTTCTGCACCCTTGCTGATTTTTCTGCCATTTGTTCTATCGGTTGTTCAGGCAGGCCTCCAACTAGAATTATGGATTTGTCTATTTTTCTGTCAATCATATCCTTGTTTACTTCACATATTTCACAGCCTTGTTGCCTAGTGGAATGCACATTTAGGATTGCTATTCCTTTTTTGGGGGGTTGGCTCTCTTACCATTATATAATGTTCATTTCTCTCTGATACATTCTTTTCAGATAATTTTCTTTTTCCTGGGATCCTTTATTTGGGTGTCTCTCTTTTAAAATTATTGATATATGTATTAAATCATATATAATACAGGTTTTTTCCTGAGATTCTATACATACATATAATGTAATTTGGTCTTATTTAATCCCCTTTATTATTCTGTCTTATCTTGGGAAACATTTTGAGGTTAATATTGACAATCTTATTTTGTTTTGATTAATATTTATATAATACTTTATTCATATCCATTTGTAGTCAACTTGCTCCCATCCTTTTACTAGAAATGAGTTTCTATATTCAGCTTGCAGTTGGGCCAAGTCCTTCCGTCAATACTGTCAATATCCTTACATTGGCAGATGTGGATCTTTCACCTTTAATGTAATTATTGGTAGCTTTAGGATATAAGTCTTTGTCACTTTATTTTTTATTTTATATGTGTGTCCTTTTTTGTTTCTCTGTTTTCATTCATTCTGATTTTCCATGGTTTACTTGAATATTTACTCAAATTCCATTTATTTATGGTGTTTTTAGTGTATTTTTATACAAGACTTTAGTGAGGGCTTTAGTGAGATATCACTTTATCATAGCCTACTAGTGTCATCACTGAAGTAAATTCTGTTCGAGGATATTATACACTAAAAAACTTACATCTTTATATTATTTACCTTCCCCAATTCAAAATTATCATCTAAAATAGATTTTCTGTATTTAAAATTGTATCAGACAGTGGTATGCAATGCTGTCACCATGAAACATAATTGAAACCCTGTGGGAGATGGAAGTCTACTGTATTTATTTGTGTTTATGCTTGCTATATTCTTTCTTCCTGGTGCCCTAAGTTTCTTTCTTTTATTATTTTCTATATGTTTAGAGAATTTCTTTTAGACATTATGTTAGGGTTGATGTGTTAGTGACAGATTCTCTTTCTTTTCATTCATCTGAGAATTTCTTGATTTTCCCAAAGGATATTTTTTTTGAGTATAGGATTCACATTAAAAGTTCTTTCAGTACTGAACATGTTTGTGACTTCTTTCTGACCTGCATGGTTTGTATGAAAAACTCTTCTCCATTTGTATCATTCTCTCCCTCTTCATGAGATGTCATTCCTTTCCCTCTACTTTCACACTGAACAAAATGTCTTTAGTTCTCAGAAGGCTGGTGTGGTATCTTGTTGTGGATTTCTTAGCTTCAGATTTGCTCAAATTCTCAATCTGTAAGTTATGTTTCTTTTATCAAGTTTGGTAAATTTTCAGAATATACTTGAGCATTTTTCAGCCCTGGTTTCTTTTTTATTACTCATATGACAACAATGTTTGATCTTTTGTTATAATCCCCCTAACTCAGAAGGCTCTGTGCCCATCAATTTATTTTTTTTTCTGTGTTTTTCAAGCTGGGTAATTTCTGCTGTTGTTTTTTCTAAATTTGTGGTACTATATCTGCCTTCTCCATTCCATTTTTGAGGTTATGTGAGGTATGTGTTTGTTGAGACTTTCTATTTCTGTGCCTATGCTTTCTATTTTTTTGTTGCCATCCAAGCGTTTTTGTAGTTATTTGTTAAAACTGTTTTATTATGGCTGCTTTATAATATTCCTAAGCTAATTCTAACATCTCTGCCACTTTGTGTTAGCTCAGTTTTATATCCTTTAGTCTTTTTGGCATGACTTTTTAAAATTGAAAATGAGACTTTTTGGATTATGGTATGAATCTCTCAACCTTAGATAAGTCTTTGGTTTTAGCTGTTTATTTTTTTCATTGTTTTATTTTATTTTCTGACACCAGTATGCAGAGTATAAGGGTCATTGTTTTATTACAGCTAGGTGGAGATGGAAGTCTATTATCCTGTTCAGACTCCATTAATTCTTGATGGGAGTAGGGAGTAGTTTTTGATCCTATGCAGAGTTGGGTGTTCTGGCTTCCAACTAATCTTACACTGAGAGTTTCTTTGGTTGGGAGGTATTGGAGAAACACATATACTCCACACTCACCCAAGTGAGTGGGGTGTTGTGAAGGCAAAAGGGCCTTGCTGTTTATTGTTGGTAGTAAGAGTACAAACTGTTCACTAGGTTTGTTCTAACACCACACTTACTGGGAGGAGGATTATCTTTATTGCAGGGAGATGGTGAAGATTCAAACACACTTATTTTTATTTTTGGCACAATGTGGTTAAGGCCATCACCATCTGTACAGTGAAAGTCTGGCCTTCTCCAGCCCTTCTATGATATCATCAAAGTGTGAGATTAGTGGGATTTGTAACAGGCTCATGAGAACAGAAATGTAGGCTTCCCACTCAGCACAGGGTGGGAATGAGTCCACAATTTCTTCTTGAGTAATTGGTTTGAGTAGAGCACTTATATTTGTATGCTTTCTGTCTTGATAGGCTTTTTTTCACCTGGTCCTTGGGCTAGAGAGGATTTTAGCTGTACTTAAAAGGAGGAATGGGAAAATATCTCCACTCCATCTTCCCAGACATAGTAATACTAGTATAATTTTGAAGGTAGGAATTTTATGCTTATTTTCTATGGTCAACATCAGGGTTACTTGCCCAATGGCTATTCCCATTATTTTTCCTGAGAAAGCTCTACATCTGTTGAGGTATGTAAGAGTAATGTATCCACCTTCAGGGAAGGAACCATAATTAGTTGATTCAATCCCCTTTGCCATTCTTTAGAGATATGTCAGTGATCTAGTTCTCCTGGGACTCAGAAGAAATATTCTAGGAAGCATCTTAAAAGGGTTTCATCCCTCAAAAAAAAGGAAAGAAGACTTTAAGGAAAGTCTGTATTTCCCATACTACTTTTAGACACTGTCTTGTGAAAGATGTGTTCCTTACAGCTGCAATGGCCATCCTAGAAGCAAGAACAGTTTAATGTCATATTTAACCTTCAGTACAACTCTATTATTATTCCCATTACACTTAGGACAAAATGTAGGCACTGACAAGTTACTTACTCACAGTCACAAGTCAGGTAGGTTTCACCTTGAAACCTGGGACCCAAATTCCATCATACCATATTACTATGCCCAAGGGAATTACCTCTTGGAGCAACTGGTTTAGTTATTCATTTCCATTAGCTTGTATGATTTCTGTCAAATGAGTATTCTACCCTCACCATCATACACAAATAATAGGACTATGTACCTCCTTCTTAATCTAAGATTAGCTTTTCCATTGTGGTATTTCACTTGAACTCTTCAGGAGTTTTGTTACTTTATATTAGTCTAACTCTATGAACACCTAGCTGTAAAGTTTATATTCCATTTTAATTTATTTAACTTTTTAGTTTATATCACAATTCACTTAAGGTAGGACTGAAGTTACCTAAATGACCTATTGGGTTGATTAGTGTGTGTTTAGAACTGTAGGTCTGAATATGACAACAATAACCATAGCTAGTTTTCACTGATGCTTTGTCAAGTTTCTGGATATTTCTTTTTTCAGATTGTCATGTTTCACTTGGCAAGAAATGTCCCTCATGGCTGGATGTGGTGGCCCACACCTGCAATTCCAGCATGTATGGGGCAGAAACAAGAAGGTTGTGAGTTTTAAGCTAGCCTGGGCTACACTCAGTTTCAGGCCAGTCTGGATAACATAGCAAGGCCCTGTCTCAAAAAAACAATACTGCTGCTTCTGCTACTAAATTTGAAAAGAAATGTTTCTCTGCTTATTTCATGCTTTTGTACAACCTGCAAGTGTGAAATGGAACATACAGGATTATATTATGATGCACTTGTTTTTCAGCAGATGCTCTATCTTTGACTGAACTTCTAATTTATCTTGGCAAATAGCCAGAGCTTCACTGAATTTCTAGGTTCATCCCACTCATCTGCCATCCTTCTTCACTCTCTTAAATGTCAATTCTTCTCAACCATTTATGCTTACATTGAAGATGTCACCCCTTAAATGGAAACTGTAGGAACTATCGATAAATTGTGTAAAAGTCATATTGCTATGGCCAAAGAGACATGAAATGCTGATCTTGGCTTGAAATTTGAGCAACTCCCCAAATTTGTGTTCTTATCAAGGGATCATTGTTTTAATGCTATGAGCACATTTCCTATTTGATGCTCACTGAGTGGTACTACTGTATACACAACACTCTGTGTAAAGCTATTTCTACAGACCTATTTTTATTTGCTCACCACAACATCCCTGTAAAACATGAATCAAGGATTAGCAAGAACTTGTCAACTCTAAATAAACATCCATATTACCCATAGAGTTTAAACTGCTGCTGTGTTGGCCTCACCTACTAGACAGTCTGATTTCATGGGACTTATGCATGTGTTACTTCTTTTCTGGGCATGATCCTCCCTTTTTTTTTCCACTAATTGATTTGCCCCTCCCATTTAGCCTTATCCTTGACATCTCAGTTCACCTTTTATTTCCTCCAGAAATCTGACCCTGTTATATTAGTTACTATTACTATAAGTTCTCCTCTGAAATCTTTATTTTATTTTATGATAATGTTTATTTGTTGTGTTTGTTTCTACTAATACCCTTCCAAGGATGCTTCATTTTTGGCCCCCAGTCTCTAGGACAGTATTTGACACGTACTAGGTGCTTATAAATTTGTGTTAACAAACATACACTGAAGGGTTAATAAATGAATAAATGAACAAGTAGTAGATATGCCACAGGCTTTGTGTAGCAGTGTTTTTAAATAACTCAGTAGAGTTGATTCTGAGTTGAGATTCCCTATGTTGGTGTGTCTCTATTGCACAGAGAAGAAAATTAAAGTATGAACTGGTGAATCGTTTGGACCTTCACACAGTTAGAAAGAGGGAGAAATAGAGATAACATTCAGATCTAGCTGTCTTTTTTAGGAGCCATCACTGGATACTCTTTTATCTCTGTTACAGCTTTTGCAATGTGGAACCAAGTCTTATCCTGTAAAACTTTCTTCTGTTACTCCAGAAAGATAGGAGACTTTTCCTGTGCTCTTGGAGGATCACTTATCCCTTGTCATGAAATATTTCTCACTTTACATGAGGTTGGTAGTTTGAGTTCATCTGCAAACCTCACTATACAGTAAACTACAGGCACTATGGTGCACTCAGCACTATGCTTGAGATGAAGTATGTTCTCAAGCAGTATTCTAGGTGGACAGATAAGTAAGTGAATGGATCAATGGACACATATCTAAGTTGCAAAAAAGGAAATACCTTATTATAGGTGAATGTTTTGGACTTCTTTAGTAATTACATTTTTTGTCTATGAGGAGATAAATTCAATGGAAGTCAAAATGTAGAAGAAAACACACAAATGTGTGACAGCAGGTCACAGCATATTTAGGTATCTGGTAGACAACCAGACTTAAATCTTCATCATATCACTTAGAGGTACCAGGTGCCTTATTAAAGATGGTATGGTTGGGGCACGTGAATAGATTTTACTAAAAGATGAAGTATTGAGATAGTTTTTACGTAATAAAAATGCATCATTTTCATTACAATTTCACAGTCCGTTCAGCCAATTTTGAAGTCATTCTGGCAAGCCACTGAGTGACTCATACTCTCCCAGGTATCCATGAGCTCAAAATTATTTCTATTTCGGGTAAGCAGTGACAGCCTTTCTGGGGTGTTTTGAAGCACTGCCACAAATGCTACAGTTATTATCTGTACTGAGAAACAAGGGTAGCTCACCTTGACAGACATGACCTCTGTGAATTCTCCCAAAAGAACTAAGAGACAAATCCTATAGCCAAAATCACCATATGGTACAGAAGAAATTTGTAGTTCTGAGAATTTAAGGATCTTGTCCATGATTATTGGCTAGAAGAAGTGGAGTTAGGTTTTAATCAAATCGGTTTGATCCTAAACTCCTTGACTTTACATGTCTTTATGTATATTGACCAATATGTTAGCAACTAAAACTATGAGAAAAACAGAACTGCCTAAAATAACATCATCAGACACAGAGAATAGGAAGAAAACATCCTCATAAACAACTAATAAACATATTATAATAATGGCAGGGCTAAGGTCAAGTCCACCACTTTTTGAGGTCCACATTCTTCTCCCCTCAATGGGCTTCACCAAGAATGAGGTATGAAATATGTATTTCTCCTGTACATATCAAATGGTCCCATTAATTGGTATGTTGGGGCAATGGTCCCCAGTTTCAAATCAAGCATGCATAGCTTTCCAAATGTTTGCGCTCCCTCAACTAATCAGCTCATGCTGCAGTTCTCATGGCTAAAATATTGTGTCAGACTGACACAACCATAAACGCGCTAACTGCCAAATTTATAGACCAGCAAAGAAGGCCAGAATTCCAATTATCAGTGAACCAAAGAAACCATCTTCAATAAAGAAGATATAGTGAAAGGTGTCGGATGGAGGGGAAAGGTGGGGGCACTGGTTAGATGACTGAATAAAAGCCCGTGTGACTTCGCCCTCTTCTGGCCATATTAAAAATAGGAGGAGGGTTACAACTGATTTCTACATCAGTAAACATTGAGGTTTAAAGCCTATTTTGACTTTCTTTAAGATGTGAGCAGTTCACAGTATCATGCTTTTGAATATTTGAAGCTATGCACTATAAAAAACCATCTTTTACACTTTACTTCTCTTTAGAAGTAGTAGTAGGAATTTAAAAATCTTTATTGACCAAATACTTGACCCTTTGATCCCAGGGACTTTTTCTGTGTGGCAACTATAAAAGATGAATCATGGGGAAACCTTATGGTTGGTTGTTTCCTGGCCTTCAAGATTAGGGTTGCACTTCAGAAAGCCCTTGAACATGACTTATTGATCAAGCACTGAGAAACACACTAAACTGTTTCTGAAGTGATTGACACTTAAAGTGATTTGACTTCATAGGGTGACACATTCCCTAAGTATAATGCCCTGTGGGACAAGAAATTTTGGCCTCTCTGTACTTGCATAATCTTTTTCACTAAAAGGAATATTCCATGAGATGTAAATTATTCCAGCTCTCTCCTCTGAATGCTCAACCTCCCTATCTGCACTCTACTGGGATCTTTGGAAAATCTATTTCACAAAACAAAACAAAAACCTGTAACTTGTTCACTCACAAAACAAGGGATGAAAGGGCAATCATTTAATTCTAGCACAAAGGAACTTCATGACCAGTCAATAGGATCAGGAGCAAGGGTTTGTCTCAAAGTATTTGAACATAGGGAGAGGGTAGGAAAAATATGAACAGGGGAGCATAGTTGGGAACTATGGTAGGACACAGTATTTATACCAATTAGCATTAGGTTAAGCAGTAAATAGAGAAAAACTCAAATTAAGACTAGTTTAAAAATGAGCAGATTTAACTCCCACAGCAAGTTTCAGGAATTAGTTGAAGAATGATCAAATTTCCAGGTTATTTCTCATTGCTCATTTACTATTCAATTTATGGCCCTTTTTACTCTTTTGCTATCTTTCTTCAAGGTTCTTTGAACCCCGTATGTCTTCTCTTATAGACTTCAAGCCTTCAGGAGAACAGGAGGAAAGGAATGAGGACAGTTCAATTTCATATGGTTTTCTTTAAGACAACATCTTACAAATTACATGTATTCTTTCTTGTGCTGAATTTTTCAAGATGTACACGGCTTCAACAGGGGTTAGTTCTAGTCAGCCATGTACGCTGATATTTGGGTGATCAATTACTGAGGAAGAAAAGGAGAATAGATTTTGGGAGCAACTACCAGAGTGATAGAGTCTGAAAACATATTGGTGCTAATGTTCAACGCAACCCAACCTGTGGAGTAGGGAAGGGAAGCCAAAATAAGTGAATTCAATATGAGAAAAGGATCAGAGATGAGGAAAGAAAAGATTTCTTTTTGGTGCTAGCTTTAGTATCATCATCTACTTTCTTCCCAGCTATCTCCCTGCACTTGGTTCCTTGAGAGGCCCCATCATCACATAGCAAAGACTCCTCTCAAGTTTTAGCAGCCTAAATGATTTCTGCTGCTTGAAATCAGAAGTTTTTTGACATATATTTTTTGTAATCTTAGTGACATTAATCATATCCAGTGTGAAAGAAAAATAATGTTGCCTTCTGACCTCAAAATAGTATAGCTTGGCTTGCTTGAGTGAGGAAAGGAAAGTGGTAAAGTTGTAGAAATTCTCAGGTAACCCTTGGAATGACCTTCTAGAAAGGCTGTGATCCATGTCCCTGGAGAAATATCTGTGTCCTTGGCAGGCATCATATAGACTGACTGAGCCTCAGCAAAGGTCTCTTAAGATTCAGGTTAGGCTGGATACATTGAATGACAATTATGTAAGTTCTAAGCACATTACGGAAATCACCATTAGAGTTTAGATTTATGAAGACTCAATGCAAAAGAAAATTCCAGGTCTAATATCTTATGTCCAACACCATTAATTGCAAACTTAGTTTTGAAGTACCATCCTAATACTTATTCAATGTCTAGACTTGACTTGTCCCTATCATGATAAGCACATATAGCTACCGTACTCCTTATGGTATCACCAACTAACAAAATAATACACATCGCATAGTAAGTACTTGAACAATTTTTAAATTTTTACATTATATCTTCATTAAGTCAAGATATTTATTATAATATACATTAGCAATGGAAAATATCGATTGTGTCAAAATTGTAAGATAGTGAACCAATATATAAAAATAAATTAAATATTTCTTTAGTAGATACTGAATTCATATTTTGTATAAGGCAATGAAAATCCAATGGAGACCAAAATATAGGGTCTATACAAGAAAATTTCTGCCTTACTTACCAAACAGTAAATTTTCCAGCTGTTGTCCTTAGAAGAGTAAGAGTATATGCTTACTCTTCTAATGCCTTGTATTAGTTTAAAAGGTAAACCTGACCAAGAGTTTTAATAGCTATCTTTATGATGGAGATTAGGAATTTCTTATTTAATCTTGAGAAACATGCAAATATGTACACAATATACTTTATATGTTCAATATTTATGGTGATTTGCATAGCCTTATGTTTATTCATGTTATCATTTACAAAACTCATTTGTTCAGCAAATATTTGGGGCTACTCTGGGTGCCAAGCACTGTAGATATCAAGGAGACTAAGACAAGCCCACACCCACAAAAGACATTATTCCTAGGGGAAGCCAAGCATAAAAACAAATTATAGAAGAGAGACGAAGCTAAGGCCAAATCTAGATGATCAGGTCCTAGTGAATAATTGGTGGTGGTGACAACAGACTTGAATTTGAAAGCACAAGATAGATAACACTTTTTCTGAGATTTCAGGACTGTCAGTACAGACAGAACTTTCCCAGCAAGAGCAAGATTCAGTTGAAGAAAATTATTGTTCAGTGAACTGTTGCTCAAACTTGACCCACAGTCTTGCAGCTGGGGGAGGCTCACTTCAATGTCAGATGGAGAGCTTCCTAGAAAAAGAAGAGGAGGTAGGGAATAAGCCTTTGGCATGGTGTCTCTTCTCTGAATGAACCCAAAGAGAGAATTTGCTTATGTTTTGAAATGTCTTGTATACTTGAAAAGAACTAGTAAGATTCATACCTATGAAAATATGTGCAAGTCAGTGGGACAAAAAGTCATTATCCTGGTGATAGTTGGATCAAAACACATCCTTCACTTTCTATACCATGTTTACACTCTGGGTGTTTTCAGAATGTTCTTTCCACATCCCAAACCCGCTATCCATTCAATCACAGGACAATGACAATTTCCCTTCCTGGCCACTCCTGATTTTTCAAGGGAAAAGTAAAAGCTGTCACTATACCATCATTGCCTTGTTTGTAATGGTGTATTCTCCTATTAATTCATAACTAACTAGGCCTCTCAACATATTTATTGTAGTTGAGAAGGTGACAGAAGAAGATTAGATTAGATTAACATCATCTAGCATGAGGCCTGGCCAACAGAAGGGACTCAGTAACAATGGCTAAAATGAATCCTATGGGTAATGCATTTTCTCAGGGACGTACTGCATCCCTGTGGAATGCAAGGCAGAGAATGAGGCACCATTTAGGCCTGGGAATTTCTCCTCTTAGAGCTATAGCACCAATTATTTATTGATTTGTATTGTATGATGAGATCTGAGAAATAATGACTCGTGACGCTTTTCTTCTCCTTTGAGTCCTACAATGACTGAAAGTGAAGAAAGAAGCCAGACAGTTGGAAAACAAGATTTCATCCTTTATAATATGTTTTTTACTAACAGGCTTTGGTTTGCACAACTGTCTCTCAGTCTGTGGCCATGGCCTAGCTGCAAGGGCTCCCTTAGCCTGACCTTGGGATGGTTCATCCCATGAAAATTTGGTCTCATCAGCAGAAGAGACATGTCTATGGACATTGAAAGTCACTTTCAGGTATTGACAGTGGGTACCCAGGCCTAGTCTTTTACCCAAAGGTGCTTACAAGGTGGAAGTAGAGATACAACCAAACCTCAGACAAGCTCAGGAGAGAGAGAAGCAGCATCTGGATCACATGTGACTAGCAGGGACTTTTCCTCTCACTACTTTTGAAAGGTAAGCAATTCCTGCTTAGGGTCAAAATAAAAACGTATAAGAGAGGGAAAATGCTTCTACTGAATATTAGCACCAGTAACTGTCTATAACAATGTCGCAGCTGTCTTGGCACTCTTTAGTGTTTTCCAAGGAAATTTTGCACACACACTCACACCCATCACGGTAGTTTGCTTCTATAAGGGTGGAAGTGGTCTGCCACAGGCAGAAGTAAAATGCTCAGATTTATGTAATGTTATTTGCTTTTATTTTATACCTGAATCAGAGAAAGAAAACTGATACCTAATGTTAAATATGGATTCATAGAGAGTCTGGTCTTTCTTGAGTCCTTAATTCTTCCACTATTAAAAATTCTGCACTCCATAATTCATCATGGAGTAGACAAAGTGATAGAAATGACAGAAAAATATTGGTTTAGGGACTGTTACAAAATTGCTATTTATTGAAGGATTCATTTGTCACTTCAATGCTTGTTTTCTGGTTGTATAGATATCCAGGCTGGGAATGGAGCTCAATGATAGAGCACTGGAATGTGCAAGGTCCTGGGTTTGAACCCCAGCACTGTAAAATCAATCAACCAATCAATCAATAAATCAATAAATGCTTACCCATGCTTTAACAATAATAAGAGGTTATTAGACTTTGTATTTCCTTCATGGGGGCATTCCTAGATAAATCTCCAGAAACAGAAGTATAGTTTCTTTAGACAAGCTGTGCAACCACTAAATAAAACATTACAAATACAATAGTATAGGGCAAAACCAACTGAAATAACTATATTGCCTTGTTTAAATGTATTGCAGATGGGTATTTATCAGATCCACTCCCACTGGAGAACACAGACTGACCCTTTGTGAAATAGTTCTTAGAAGACCTATGCCCCTAATAATATAGCTTTTGCTCTCCTGAACTCTGAGTTATCTAAATGCTGCAAGACTTTAACATTTTAACACACACTATGTTCATCAAATAAAAATCTTTTGCATGATCTGCAGACTGAAGACAGTTAAACCCTTCATAATCTAGAATCCAGAGATTGGGCCCTCTTGAAATAGCATCAGAGAAAGACTGTCCTTGAGCCCCACTGGAAAAACCATACCAAGTTCTTCTCATCTCCTATACTGCAGTAAAGCCTCAGGGCTCTGAACCTGGGATCCACACCACACAGCTCGAAGGGATCTCTTCAAACTGTTGAGACTGTGCACACTCTGGAGATCTTGGAGTAAGCTGCCAGGGAAGAGTCTCCTCCAAAGCACACGGCAGCATCGTAGACATGGACAGCTTTCCCCAGATCGTGCACCAAAACTTCTCTGACCCTCACCTCTTTTCATTTTCCCTTGCCTCATTTTTCATTTCAAGAAAAAAAAATATCACTTGAAGTATATTGTTACCATTGGAATTCACAACCAGTAGTTGCTGTGGGTAACACGATGAAATATTGGACCTTTCATGTCAAACACAAATCTTTCCAAGATCTAAGGGATCCTTTCATTCATCTTGTGGTTAATTTTAGCAACATCTCTAATGTAACTGTTGTTCTAATTGTGCAAGTAGAGCGATTTTTAGAGCCACTAGTTCTCACTTCATGCATTAATTTAACACAGTCAAGGGATACAAGAGCCAGGACCAATGAGTACACAACATGACACGTTTACATCAAAAGCCCAAATTAAATTTCTTGCAAAATGATATGTAAATAAGGGTATGGTAGTGATATTTTAGCCTATAAGAACTCTGCATCAGATCCTGGTTAGAAACTGCTAATTTCGTTATTCTAAGCAATGTACCCATGAGGAACAGAATTGACAAAAGGGCCTTAGGTGCACACATGGAGAATATGCTTATCTGTGGAGGATTTCATGGCCAACTGTATGCATAGGCAACCTGATGCTTTCACGAATGGAAGATGAAAGGGTAAAATGTGGGTTAGGAAACTCAGTGTACATTTGGTGCTCCATAATTAGCAAAACAAACACCGGTCCACTTCTAATTTGCATCAAATTTAAAGAGAACATTGCCAGGAAGCATTAACCATTTAATAGGTCTTTCTTTTTTATGGCTTTCAGTAAATAAAATGAGACAATAATTAGAAATCTATTCCTCACAATAGGCTCTAGAGCAGACTCTATGTCAAAGGCTATGGTTACACAACTTATTTCTTTAAACCCTCTTGATGAACTTGCAGCAGTTAACATAATTGCTCTAGATTACCCACTGGCTAACAATAAAGGAACCTAAAAGGTGCTAACACTTCTTGTTGCACATGGATAAATACGCATTTATCCATACATACATCCGTGGAGGTGTCCTAAAGACTCAGTTCCAGTGAATTCATGCATACGTTAAGATGGTTGGACTCCTTGCCTGGTTCCTTTTTTGATCGGTTCAGTTTTATTTGGTTAGGTTCAAGGGAACGTTGGCTCAGGAGCAAACTCCAGACTTCTGATAGGATACTCCTGAGAATCATAATAGTAGTCTCTCTGGTGTCCTATATTCTCTCAACAGTCTTAAATGTTTACATGTCAGCATTTGTAGAATTTCAAATCAGCTCTTCAACTGAGAGGAATGTGTGACCATAAAAACACAACCTATAAAATGACATTGTGAGACCAGAGACCCAAATGCAGGTAACTGAAAGCAACACTGATTGTCTAAGTTTTGGTCACACTCTCAGCTAGGTGGAAGTGTGACCCAAAAGGAGAAACTGTTAAAAGGACATTATGGGAGGTTATTGGGGCTGAATTCCTACACTTGACCCCAACAAACCAGGAAAAACCAAAATAGAGTCATTCATGCTAAATACCACACAATCAAACTGAAACTTTAAGGAAGCAAATAAATTCCAAATTAAAGACCAATTACTTTCTCCTAAAAAGAGGAGATTACAGTCTAACTCAGTCAGTATAATCCCTCTGATTTAATCTTTACAAAAAATAGCCTGAAGTTACCTGACATTAACCAGTACGTTTATTTTTCTATTATTCTGTTTCCTTGTCCCACATCTCAAAAGTCCACAGTTCTGCTATTTCACAGTAAGATTTAACACCAAATAAATTCATTTATGATGGTGATGATGAATAATGTCATCCAATGTTTTGGTCAAAATTAAGTGATTGACAAAATGCAAGATATTGTTAAGAGGCTTAAAGCCTCTGTACATATTTCAGGTTCACCTTAAAGGTTTCTCTGTACATAGAGAAATATAACCTAACTTGATGTGTAAATAGTCTGTAACCTACTCCTGTAACAGGTAGCTGAGTCTCAGCCAATCATAAGCAGCCAACTGCTCAAGGCATATATATATATATATATACATAAGATGGACATGAGCTGTAACCAATCAGGCTGTCTCTACTTCACTCCCACTTTCTGTATCTCAACTACTTCCTTCTGGCTATGATTATAATATGTCCATGTAACCATCCAGAGTGATGGTCAAATCTAGAATCACAAATAAAACCAATGAAGATCTGTAAAACTAGAATTATAATTTTCTCTTTTAATGGAATTGGCATTCATTATTTAAAAAAATGTAACACAGACTCCAAATACAATAAAAACATTAAAAAATCAATAGCTCCAGTTCAATCAGGGTGGGAAGACTAGTGGTTTTCATTCATCATATTCATATCTTCATAGCCCTCCTTTCCATAATGTAAACTTAGAAATTTTGACAGACTGTGAATAACACCTTGTAACATCTAGATGGTTAACATCAAAAAAGTCTTAGCCATCAAGTTCTCAATCACATGAAGTTTAATTATTCAATGCAAAACTTAAAAAAATTTTATCAGTCTCCCTGTGGCTACATTTCTTTGCTTGTCTCCACTGACATTCTCATTTTCCTAAACTCTAAGCGTGTTCACCAATTTCTATCACCTTGCCCGTGATGACTCAGTGTTCTGGAAGATTGTTCTCCTTCTTACCTGCTGAAGAAGCTTTGATACCTCATCCAGCCTTGTGAGATATCACCCCCTCTGAAGCATTTCTGCTCTCAGCCTTCCTTAATGCACTCACAAACTTCTGTAAGCCTGAACTTATGCTGTCTTAGAATGGAATTTATCACTTATAATATGGTCTTTCTAGAAAAGGGAATGGTCAATTATTGTCAAAATGTTCTCCTCAAAACCCTTTTCAGACTGGGCACCTTCTTGTGATTCAGATCCAGAAACTTCTTTTCAGGGATGCTTTTTACGGTCACCAAATTGAAGATAGCCTCCTAATCATTCCATGAGATCATTTATTTCCTGTTCTTCATAGAATTTATTTTCTGAAAAATATTTATTAATTTATATGCCAGTTACCTGAAGATAGACAAGACTGAGACTTCTATCCAGTGTTTCCAAGTTCTTATCACCATCAAAGAAATAATCCAGAGACAAAACAAGGTAAGGAATTAGGAGGAAGTTTCAATACAGGATGAAAGTACACACTCAAGAGGGAGTGCTGGCTTATCAAGAGAGAGTTACATCACCAGGATTTTGCATAAAGGTTATGGGCAAACTTTAATTGAGGAAAGGATTACTGACTGTTTAAGGTGAGATGCAGAGAGTTCACACACGGGAGGGACAGGGCAAGGGAAGGAAACTAAAAACTTGAATGTGGTTGATGTGCTCATTGTATAGGAATGAATATAGAAATCTTAAAGTGGCCCAGGCTACATGGAAAAGAGACTAGGGAGAGGTAAAGAGGACTGGTAGAGACGAGCCAATTGGGGTTGTAATACACATGTACATGGAAATAGCACAAGGAAACTCCCTATGTAGCTGTCTTTATCTCAGACTAGCAAAAATGTCAGTCATGTTTCTCTTTTTTGTCTTTTATATTTTTTTTCTATAAAATCAAAGAACAGTTGGGCAGAACAGGTTCTGTGGTGGGGGGTGGCACCAATGGGAAGGAGGGTGGTGGAAAAAGTGATAGAAGAATGAATAAGATGCAAATAATGTGTACATATGGATGCAAATGCAAAAATGATACATCCTGAAACTGTTCCAGGAATCTGGGGGGGAGGGGATGAGGGAGAGCAGTGGAGGAGGTGAATTCATGTATGATATATTTGACACATTGTAAGAACCTTTGTAAATGCTACAATGTACCCCTACCCAGCACAACAATAAAAGGGGGAAAGGGGGATGAATTTCAGCAGTGGGTCAAGATTTTCATGGATTAGGGTTTACCCTACTATTTGTCCCTATGGAGGCTTTTGGATGTGCCATGGAATCAGATGCATGGCGGGAGTGGCAATTTTGCAAGGCTAATGATGTGCAGCTGTCATTTTAATGAAGCAAAGAGCAGTTAGGGTTGTTTCTGTTGGCCATACTGGTCGCAGCCAGTCTGGGGTGGTCTTCTTGGTCTTGTTTTTTGGTTTTTGTTTGTTTTGTTTTGCTTTTGTTTTTTTACAGTTTGAATGGTCAACATGATGTCCTTCTGTAATGTGGTTGCACCAGCCTCCAGCCACCATGTAGCTTACCTCCTTTTCCCTACTTATCTAGCCTGCCCCAAGCCCTGTTCACATTCTTCATCCCCAGCACCAAGAATAATTCCTATCACACATTAAGTACTCAATAAAGATTTATGAATAAATGTATGAATCTCTTAATTTTATTATCATGCTGATAGGATAGAAGAAACTTATTACTATTTGTTAAATGACTATGTGGATGGATGGATAGATGACTTCTTTGTGTGAATATAAAAATAAAAGCAGGGGACTCATAACTGGATATGATACATTAATAATGAATATTTCAGGATCAAAGTTTGCCTTTGGCAATAAAAGATGACTCACAAATTGCTTAGTAAGGCACACTTCCCTATGAATCATGTTATTTCCTTTCTTGGGCATGCTACAAACCAATAGTTTTAAAATCTGCTGTTGAGCAACTGTCAATGTGTCAAGCACATGCATCTAAACACCTGTGACAGAGTTTGTTTCTGGCATCATAAAATAAAACAATATGCTGTTAAGGAAACTGACATTACCATCGTCATTTTTTTAGATATATTTTGTTTAAAGTCTTCTGCAAATTCTATCAAATTCAGAAGTTTTATCTTTTCTTAGGTATTTTTTGTTCTCCAAGTAAGATTGAAATGGAGCACAAACTGACCTGGTGAAAATAATCCTTATGTCCCCACTGGACACCAATTTCTCCTCCTTAACACTTTTGATGTCATTTTTTCTTCTCTGACAACATTGGTTGTAGTCTCTATGAGATGCAGTCATTAACTTAGCCTTTGTACAAAAGTGCAGTGCTTGTTTTGGTTGAAAAACTGTGAGCTACTTATTTTTACAATCACTTCTGCTCTACTTACACCTTATATGATTAGCATAGAGTTTCTGTTCTATTCATGTAGCAGTTGGTCAGGTTGTTTGTGTTCTTGAGGATAGCCCATTCTGACTATGGTAAGATAAAATCTTAATGCTGTTTTGACTTGCATTTCCTTCATGGTCAGAGACGTTGAACATTTCTTCAAGTATTTATTGACTATTTGTACTTCTTTTGAGAATTGTCTCTTCAATTCATTTGTCCATTTACTAGGTGGATTGCTGGTTCTTTTGGAGTCTAGTTTTTTTGAGCTCCTTGTATATTCTGGCTATTAATCCCTTATCAGATTTTCTCCCATTTGGTAAGCTGACTGTTCATTCCAGTGAATGTTTCCTTTGTTGTGCAGAGTTTTTTAGTTTGATGAAATCCTATTTGCCAATCCTTGCTCCTATTTCCTGGGTTACTTTAGTTTCATATGTGTGTTGTCTCCCATTTTCTGAACTTTTATATAAAAAACATTATAGTCAGATATTGAATATCAAAGATATGCTGTGATTTAAGACTCACATTATCTAACCTGCCACACCCCATCCTATCCTGTTTTATTACTCTTTTCCTTCCCCAATCTTCTTCTCATATCTCCATTTATATACAAGGGCCATTGCAGATACTTCTCCTATAGCCTGGAACATTGGCCCCATCTTCTCACATGGGAGATGTCTCATCCACATCCCTCAATTCCTTCTGTTTTCAAATCACATATCTCTCTTCAGAGCCTCCTCTTAACTATCATACCCATCAAAAATAGCCACCAACTATTGACATAAAATATTATTACATTTTCTTACACTATCATTTTGTCCTACGTGTAACCCTTATAGGACTTCTTCATTTGTATTTTCATCATTACTCAGATGCTTATTTACTATCTTGCTCCTCTTTAAGCTCCATAGGGTGAATCAACCGTCCTTGTCTATAGGTAGATTTCCAAAGCCCAGCACAGAGGTTCGACATAGGAACCACTCAGTAAGTCTCTGCTGAATTAATCAGGTCTGTGCCAGCATGTTTGTCTTTCATCTGCATTTTTAATTCAACTCTGTCTCCAGTAGAGTCACAGATTTGATTCATATTTGTTGAATGAGCCAATGAATGAACAAATGAATGAAAGAGAACAGGACAGGGATGAAGAGTCTTATTTAACTTGAACAAATCATTTACAGTGGTTATAATTTTAGCCAATTACTCAAAATTTTATATATTTGAGACAAATTTTAGGGTTAGGAGATGTTCCCTATTTTTCTCAAATTATATTGTGTAAGTAATGTACAACCCTCTACTTACGGAGAAAGGTTACAAAGAATATATACCTCATCTTTAAGTTACCTTAAAGCTTAGACATACAAAATAACATAACTTTAAAGTTCTGAAAACCTCAATCTTCTCACTTCAAAATGAGGCCAAGATATCTAAAAGATTTGACTAGAAAGACTACAAATGTATTTTTTATTTTGTTCAGTGCTTCTACAATGAGGAATAAATTCCCAGAACTCAACAGAACAAAAGAAAAAACAATAATTTTGTAAGTTATAAAAAAATTCTAGATACATACTTATCCAGAACTTGAAAAATGCATGCTCTTTAGAGAATATATCAGAAGACATGCTACAAATTAAAGTGACTCAGTAATTATTCAGTGAAGGAGGGAGACATGTGGGATAAACATAACTATATGAAGTTTTTCTGATACAACCCTTTGACCTCCCAGTTGTGCAAGTGGTGTATGTGTGTGTGTGTGTGTGTGAGAGAGAGAGAGAGAGAGAGAGAGAGAGACTTTAGTTTGTTTCTGTAGAGTTTCTATCATTGACCATTTTGAAGCCATCATAAGAGAAACTTGGCTATTACTGGATTTCTAGAACAAAAGGTATGACATGCCATCCTGTGATAAATAAAATCTAACATTGTTGAAGCAAAGGCCAACAACTACAGGGCTGGAGAGTCTTCAGCTCAGTATCATACAGGTAAACGTGGGCACTGTGGTGTTAGGAGATCACACCACATGAGGGTAGCCAACAGCTATTACTGTTCTCTATAGCTGAACATGCTCTTACACAACTCCAAATAGTCACAAGTTTTATGAAAAGGAAGACAACAGAAAGCCGTGACAGGAAGGTCAAGATTTTAGCTCACCTTTACTGATTATATAAGGGTTGTTTCAGAATTTCAACCCCAGCTCATTAGTCTACATGTTCAATGTCTAACTCAGACACCACAAAACCCCATCATTGACTTACATGTCCTAGAAAATCTTGCATAGTTATATGCTGACCTTATTTGGATTAACTTTGGCATTACTATCTGGTAGATAGCCATGACTATGACAGTCCGGGTCTTGCAAGCCAGATTGAAGGTTAGACAATCTGGGTGTATGCACTGAGGTATTCTCAACAGCCATGTGGGAACACTGAACTTGCAAGATGTCAGATGTATGGACCTCACCCTTCATTTTCATTGTATCCTCCACAAGTAGGCTGGAGGCATGTGGACTTTCCAAATCTGTCTACCTAATTCTACACAAGAACCAAAGTTTGAGAGCTTTTGGCATAGAGTTTCCTATACTTTCTGTATCATAAAACTCACCTGGTTGGTTGGGGAGGGGAGCAGTGACATACTATACACTTGCTGAACCAGATTTAAAGCAGGGACATGGGATCATGTTTTTAATAAGTATTCCTAGGTGATTTCTAGGATTGTGCAAGGTTGGAAAATGTTAAGATGGAATGAGAATGAGTAGAAAGTAAGACCTGAATTCCACAAGAGTGGGAGGAAAAGCTTAGACAGCACTTATAGTGCATCAGGCACTGTTCCAAGCACTTTGAAAGTACTCTCCCCTAAATTTACTTCTCATAATAGTTATATACACCACATTTTACAGATGAGAATACTGAAGTATTGGAGAAGCTGAAAATTTGTACAAAATCATACAGTCAGGAAATACAGACATTGGGATTTGATTCTAAACCATTTTATTTGAGAGTCCAAACTTTTAACCACAATGCAGAACAGCTTGTGCAGTACATCAGTTCAATAATTATAGGCAATTTATGTAAGTATTTTGGGTTTCTATTTCTCCCTCCATGCACAGTCTCCTTGCAGAGATTTCAGACATGTAAATCAAACAAGCTTAACGTGTACAGATGCTGATAGTGTATACTAATAGTAATAGGTCAGTTACTGCTTGCAATAGCAGAAACTTCTCAATAATTTTATATATTTTCTCATTTATTCCTCATACCACCCCATGACATTAATATTATCACACTGTAACTTTAAAGATTAGAAAACTGAACCCCAGTGAGGCCAAGGTCACGCTCAAAGTTACACAGCCCAGTGAATAGTAGAGTGGGGTAAGTAGACGCCCAGTCACTGTCAAGGAGAACATATAAATTGTTGAAGTGACTTCTTCAATGACAGATCCAGAGAGTTCAGAGTGCACATTCTCCTTCCCTTTACTCCTCACTGTAGAAGTGAAAGAACACCATGTTTAATTTCCAGTCCAGGTCTGACCACAGTAGCCCGCTGCCCTGGTGTTTGTGCAGCTCTCTTCATCAACTTTAATACCCTGCTTTCCACACATATTAGACCTTTCAAAATCTCAGAAGAATACGTATGACCCTCATTAGTGGAAGGTGTCTGTATGAGCTTAAAAATGGGACACGACAGATGGTTTTGAACTTGAAGAGGTGCCAGAGCCTGAGGGTATCAGGCACCAGCAATGCCTGTCTGAGTTTGCGTCATTTTGTAAAATGTGAAATCACTCCCTTCACACCATCAACAAGAACATTCTCAGTGTGTGGATTTTGTTTCGAAGCTAAGAGAAAAGAAAGAACTTTATTTGCAGTTGGAGCTGCGAAGTGATGGCAGAATGTTCGGCTGAGTCACTTCTGCTGCCCTCCAAGGTAGAGGATCAGCTGCTCCTTACTGAGAGACAGTGGGGACGGGACGTCTGCCCCCCAGAATAGAAAGCAGAGGGTCCCTGGGGCTCTGCAGTGACCACCTTGGGTCTGTATGTCCTTGGTTGTCAATTTTCTCATCTGAGAGATGTGTGACAGGGACTCTGCTACAGGTTCCTGAGTCTACTCGGGTCATGAGGAGGGTTTGGACCATATGGCACTTACGTACGCGAAGACGTGTTCACCTTACTTTCATGATGTTTGCTATATTACTATTTTCTAAGTGTACTTGTAAAAGTAACTCAAACTAAGAAGTATATGCATGTGTGTGTGGTGTGGTCACTGGACATATGTAATATTTTGTATATTTAACTGAGATTTTTATAGAATGATCCTATCAGAGGCTATAATAGGAAACTGTGCCCTGAGTTTCTCAGCACCAATTAACCTTTTACTATATTTATACTGTAATAAATTGCTACTAACTTTGAATTGATATATCAATAATCAGAACTTTGCAAGAAATTAAATTCCCTAATAAATCGTATTTGCTTTTTTTCCCATCAAGTGACCAGTCTATATGTGCTTGAAATATGATCATGGCTTTTTTTCACTTGGGGGAATTCAAGTGATTAAGAGATGCCTTCAAAGTAGGTGAGATGATTCTGAGAAGAGGCTCAGGCTTCATATGTGAACTGACAATGTTGTTTCATCACTTTTTTTTACTTATTTTTACCTTTTTAGATACTTTCGTCTTCATGCTCACTTCCTGAGGAAAACAAAGGTTTAGCAACATGCATAATATTCTTTCTATTCCCTGGTGTCTTTGAGAAGTAAAACTGTGTACAGTACACCGAAACACAAACAAACAAAAAATTGACATCAAGTTGTACTTGCACTTGTGTTAGAGGTTTATTACAGAAGTGATTACTTAAAAGCAGCTTGTGTTGAAGGCTCTACCTCCAGTCTTTTGAGAAGCAGATCAGCTAGGTTTTTTGGAACTTTATATTCAAGCTTCTGTCCTGATATGTTATTATCTAGCAAAAGCTCGAAAAACGACAGCACCTTAAAGTGGGGATAAAAATGTAGAATTGAAATCACTTGCAGCAGGAAAGGGGTCTCTTCATTAAAATGGACTCTTTCAATGTGCAGAGTGAGGAAAATTGTTGCAAATGTATACACACCTTTAAGACTCACTGCTAGGTAATATTACCATGAGTGCCCAGGTAAATGGTGTGGGCTGATGGTATGTCAGTCCGCAGTCTACAAATGTCAGTGTAACCAAGATTCAATTCAGAAAACGAATATGGATTTTATTACAGCTTTACCTTATGCAACTGTGGGAGCTAGATAAGCAGCCCCTCCTAGGCTGTTGTCTCCATGTGTGATACTGGAGCTGATATCTGTGGACAGAGAGCTGGAGCTAGGAAGGGAAGGAAGCACAACAGTAAAGTGGAGGAGTACTGGGACAAGATGGAACCTATGAGCAGAAGCTAGAGCTTCTGAGGATGAACAGAAACCTGTGTCAGTTCTTGCTGCTTCTGACAAGGTGGTAATGGTGTCCTGTGATGGCCAGGCTCTTCATCACAGAGCTGAACACATACTTGGCCAGGAGTCAGAGAAACTGCAAAGGGCCTAGAGGAAACTAGAACAATAGCAGGTACAGTGGCAACTCCAGGCCAAGAGTGAGATGGCAGACAGGATGACATATGGAAACCACCACTGGGGTTTCATTTCTCCCTCCAAACCTTACACAGGAATCTCTTTTATGGCTACAACACCCAGTCAGGCACAGGGAATGGGCTTCTAAGAAACCTTGTCCCACCTGACCATGTAACACGTGCAGAGACACAACAGGTGTCATGCTTCCTAATCATTGAACTAGAAATTTTTTATATACAAAATTTGAAATCCTGGAGATGGAGCATTCATTCTCTCTAACCTCAAAGTCCTCAGATCACTCAGTTGTGTGAGACAACTGCCATCTTCATGCATTATGTTACTAGTGGTAACATCTCTCTAATTTAAGCTTAGGGATGCCATAGGGGCACAGTTGACTTAAGCTCTGAATAATGTCCTTTGGATCCTCATCTCATCAATCTGGTGTGTGTCCACTCTTTATTTCTCAAGTTTCACTCTGAGGATTTAGTAGTGTTGGCTGCTAATGGTCCCGATAGAAAGAAAGATGGAAATCCATTCTCCATCTCTGTTCCCAAATCAAAAAGCCCAGAAATCTAGTATAAAATATGGAATGTCAGAGAACTTTCCTGCATCACCCACATCTTTGGTGCTTGCAAAATGAAGTGAGTCATGTGTTACACACCCTGACATGAAAACTTCTGGGTTGTTGTGGTGTCTGGGACATTGGCCTGATTCCACTCTCCTTTACTGTAGCTACCTTTAGGAATTTGTGCTTTATCTCATTCCACCATATCCCAGTGGCCCCCAGTTTTCAAGGTCTGGTTTAAAACGCAGAAATTCAGAGGGAAAAAGTCTGACTTGTTAACCTTTCGATCAAGCAAATCCTTTGGCTTCTAATCCAAATTTGTTCACTTTCTCTTTATACAATAAGCTGGAAGGGAAAAAAATTCAACCCAAGATAAATAGATGGTACTATCTGCAGAAATGGAAATACACAATTGGTTTTTAAGTACAAATTCCTTTATTTAAATAAATAAATGAATACAAATTAAAGTTCTACCTCACTGGATAACATGTTTCAAATGATATCAGGAAACAAACAAAAAAGAAATCACTTAAAATTGTGAACAATTGCAGCTGAATATTTTGTAGCTAAGGCTTACTGCAACCAGGAGAGATTGCAGTAGGTTGAAAATTATTCATCACATGCACAAATTATAAAATGCCTTTCTGTTAGCACGTAACTCACACACCCTCACCTATCATTATCGAATCTGGGCACTGCCAGAGATATCTAAATTTAACATGACAAACAACAGATGGAGAGAAAACATCACCCTTCCTATGCTCTCCAGGTGTGAACCGTGATTCATTAAGGGGAAATTAAGGGTCACAGAAAATTGTTATCACAATGTTAGACTGTGATAACGATTCAAAGAATGGATGGATGGATGGATGGATGGATGGAAGAACAGATGAACAGTTATTAAATCACCAGCCTATTATTATAAGGACATAAAAGAATTTTGTGGAATTAGAATTCAGATGAAATGAAGAGAATAGAACTGGATGAAGAAATTGAAATAAGATTTCTCTTTGGAAAGTTGTAACTTATTTGAAGTGGGGGAGGACTCTTCCTATCATGAAAAGGACTTAAATGACCTCAGGGATAATAGAAAAGAAAGGAAAGATGATTTGTTATTTTAGGTCTTCTATTATTAAAGACTATGTCCATTTAGTAGTTAGAAAACCCCAGAGGATATGGTTAGAAAAGTTACTCATCACTTACTCTTTTAGACATTGTGGAAACTGCTGGCAATCTTTTCTGCACTCAAAATGTTCTATTTTTCATCAAATAAATTGGAGCTTGTCTCAGCTCCTATCCAACTCTACTCTTACCATTTTCTTTTTATTTGTAGCAACTTAATTTTTTGAAAATTAGCTCAGAACATGCTGTTATACTTCAGAAATGCTGGTACTTATTTAGCAGTTTGTTTTACTACCTTTGGGGCCATCAAAGGTGAAGTCTTGCATTTCCAAATGTAACATGATACTCTATGATCATTGACAATCCACAAAGAAAATATTCTCTTAAATATTAAAAGTGGTTATAATATATTAGAAACACAATTAAATGATTATGATTGCACCACATACACATGTGGAAATTACTTCAGAATTGTAAGTGAATTTTAGAGGACCTTACACATTTCTCTAGTCTATTTAAGGGAATCTGCTGTAAATAGTAAATCACAACTCTTCACATTTTAACTCTACAGTCATGTTTAGTCACGATACTAGGGTAATCTATGGCATAATGGTTAGGAGGAGAGATGCTTTTATTAAAGTTAGGGAAATCATTAGAGAAATATAAAGTCAAAATTGTGCTTATAGATAGTTGTTTGTTCACTGTTAAGTTCAGGACGAAAAATGGCAAGCCATTGGAAGGGAGTCGAGAGATACCTCTTACTGACCACACCAATCTACCAACTTCAATATCAAGGGTTTGCTTATTTTCATTGTATTTGTCATGACAAACTGGGCATGGTAGGGAGGACATTTGACTGTGCTCTCATTGATTTAACAAATTCATTCACTATATATGAAAAGTCTTATTCTTCAGACTGATATGCAAATGAATACATGAAAGATAGGTCTGCTGCTGTCATGGTGCTTACACTTTTAGTGTAAAGACAGGTATGCAAAGAGTTAGTTATTATGTTCTGTAGAAACTGAGAAAGAGCTTCTCACCCACCTTAGGGCGCCCAGAAATATTTCAAAGAGGATGGAATTTCTGTACAGCAGCTTCAAAGATGAAGAGTAGGTGGTAAAAGAAAACATTGCAGACTGCAGGAACTGGAAGAAGGAAATGGTCAGACCAGCATTATTCTAATACCAAGGCAGACCAGCTCATTACAAAAAGAAAAAGACAAAAAGAACTGCAGACCAAGATTCCTGATAAACATAAATGCAAAAAATTCTCAACAAAATACAAGAAAACCAAAAACAATACTACATTAAAAATATCATTATTCATGATCAAGTAGTTTTCATCCCCTGGATTCAAGGATAGTTCAACCAATAGGTGCAATGTTTGTGGTAGATTGTATTACTGAATACAGGACAAAAATATATGATAATTTCCCCAGATTAATTTATAAAATTCAACATCATTTCATGATAAAACTACTCAACAACATAGGTATAAAAGAAATGTACCTCAACATAATAGCATCTATGTATGACAAACCCACAGCTAACATAATATTCAATGGGAAAAAGGTGAACACTTTTCCTGTAAGATCTGGAACAAGACAAGGATGCTTACTCTTGCCACTTCTATTCAACATCATACTGGAAGTCTTAGCTTCAGCAGTTAGGCAAGACAAAGAAATAAATGGCAGACATCCAAATTGCAAAGGACAAAATTAAATTGTCCTTGTTTGCAGATGTAATGACTTCGTATACAGGAAACCCTGAAGACTACAACAAACATTTGAGCAAAAACAACTTGATTTCAATGTGTACTACAAAGCAGCAGCAACGCAAAGTGAATGGTCCAGGGATGGAAACCTACACGTAGACCAACAGAATGGAATGGAAAATCCATAAATAAATCCACACATTTTCAGCCTATCGCTTTTTGACAAAGATGGGAGGAAATGTACAATATGGAAAGAGTAAATGGTGTTTGGATAACTGGAAATGCACATGCAGAAGAATGAAGTTATACCCTTATCTCAAATTGTACATAAAAATCAACTCAATATGGACTAAATATTCTAAATATAGGGCCCCAAATTATGAAGAAATCCTCAAGTGCTGAGTAGGATGTGGAGAAAGAGAACACTTGTATACTCTTAGTGAGAATGTAAATTGGTACATCTATTATACAAAACAATATGGAGGATCCCAAACTTAAAAACAACAAAGAACCAGTATATTATCCAGCAGTCCCACTCCTGGGTATACATCCAGGAGAAAGAAAGTCAGTATGTATGTTGAAGAAATATCTACATCCTATTATTGCTCCATTATTTACAATAGCCACTAAATGGGCTTGATCAAAGTGACTATCAATAGATGAATGAATAAAGAAAACATGAAATACTATCTAGCTGTCAAAAAAGAAGGAGACCCTACTATTTTCAATGATGTAGATGAACCTGATGTATATTATGTTAAGTGAAATAAGGCAGGTACAGAGAGACAAAATACAGTATGATCTCACTCACCTGTGCAGTCCAAAAAAGATGATCTTATAAAGGTGGGAATAGAATGGTGGTCCCAGAGACTAACCGAGGGAGTAGGGGAAGCATTGGTTATAGAATAAGAATTCAAGTTTGTATAGAAGCAATAATTTCAACTGTATGCTTTTCATATATTAACTCATTTAATAGCACAACAACCTAAAGTGGTAAGTAGCATCATTATAACGCCCAATTAGAGCAAAGGAAAGTGATGTATGAAAAGATTAAGAAACTTGTCCAGGGCCATAAATGGCCAAGTTATAACCAAACCCAGACAATCTGGCTCCATAGCCCATACCTTAAGCTCTGTGTCCTTCTAGGAACAAGGAGTGCCAAGCTCAGATTTTGTTGTGAGCTCTCACTTCTATTGCCTTATGGAGTCTGCCTTGGAGGAGTGAGACGTCTAGAGGATTGACTCAGAGAATAGATGCCAGAGACTCAGAAACCCTAGAGCAAAAGCAGTGCATATTTCAGAAATATTGAAAATGTAATGTCGTGGGTCCTGGAGGTCAACTGGCTGTGTGGATTGAGGAAGCGAGGATAGATGATGTCCCAGTATCCAGCTGGCCACTGGGTGACTGCTGGTGCCCTTCACTAAAATTTGGAACAAGAAAGTGAAGCTAGTTTTCATTCATTTGTCCTCTTTTTCTTCCATATTACCTTCCTTTTTAAAATATATTTTTGTCTTCCCCCCTCAGATTTATAACATTGACTTTGCAAAGAGGGACTGAATTCAGTGTGGGACAGGCTGAGTTGTAGGTCTCAGCTAAGTTTCCAAACAGAGGAGAAACAGTTGGACTGGACCAAAGGATTTGAAGCAAAAGAAGACAAAGGAGCTGCAGGGTAAGATGTGAAATAGGCATTCAACCCAGGGACATGACAAAATCACCCAGGGGAAGGAGGCAGATGGGAAAACAGAGGCTAAATTGAGATCTTGGTGCTCAAAAACCCAGTAATGTTAAACACCACTGTATCAGGAAGACTTGAGAAGAATAAACTATGGAGAAGCACATGATAGAATTGACTAAACTGGGCTAGGCTTGGTGGGTCATGTGGTAATCCCAGATACTCAGGAAGCAAAGATCAAGAGGATCATAGTTGGAGACCAACCCAGGCCAAATGTTAGTGAGAACCCCCATCTGAACAAACAAGCCAGATCATGTCTGTAATCCCAGCTACAGGGGAAGTATAAGTAGGAGGATTACAATCCAGGTTAGCCCTGAGCAAAAGTTGTGAGACCTTATCTGAAAAACAACTAAAACAAAAAAGGGCTGGGGACATGACTTAAGTAGTAGAGAGCTTGCCTAGCAAGTTCAAGGTCTTGAGTTCAAGAACTCTAGTCTACTAACCCAAAAATGAGCAAAAAAGGATCAACCTAGTGAAGAGCTCCGGCTCTGTGGTACACTCTTTGGAGTACTGTGTCCTCCGTTCCATGTTTAAGATTACTATTCATGAAGAAGGACCAAAGATTAACATGTCAATGTCTAATGATTCTTAGGCTTCTGAGAGAGCGGTGATCAAATGGGTTTTGAAGAAAGACTTCAACTGTTAAAAACAAACAAGCACTCACAGAGGATATGGGGCTGAACTGACCTCATTTCAAATTCAACTTCACCTGTTAGCATCTGGATGACAGCATGAGGGTGACATCTGGGGGATGGTCACCCATGTAAGCATGAACAAGGTAGTGTCTGCAAAGTGCTTGCTGGATAGTTGCTGCTTTCTTTTTAAATATGTTTTTACTGCTATCAATATTTGATCAATTCTGTCTTTTCTGGTATTTTAAAGAAGAATTTTTCTGACATCATTTGGAAAAATCACTTTATCCTTGCAAGAATGCCATAAAGATTTGTGTAGGGTCATAACTTGAAACCAGAAAATCAATAGATTTGTAATTGCTTGACTTAAAAAATTCATCATCACTGTGGATGTTTAATTCAGAGACAACAATGGCTGAAGCCTGTTTTTGGCAGGGAGAGGCAAGAAGGAAAAGGCCTCATACTGCTTCTCTCATTTTCCCAACCAACAGCATCTTTTCCAGGGTTAGACAGAGATGCTGATATTTTTAATAAAAATAAAGGCACTGAAGGATTTTTACATAGCATCTTTGTGTGATTTGATTTTGAGTATCAATTATACTAGCCTATTTAAGTTTCAAGAGGGTGAGACAAAGAAAAGTGACATTGTAAGACAGATTTGCCATAATTTTGTGGCAGTTGTCAACTGCCTCCTATTCAGAGAAGCACACCCTTCTACATTTGTAAACCCCAGTCTTCGTTGTCTTGAGAGTCAAGAATATGTCACTCCCTTCAGTCCATGCCCACTGGCCTTTTAAAACAAAAATCTGTGTCTGTCTAAGGCACCTCTGGGTGGCATTTTCTTATTTAGCCTGGAGGTTCTAACTGTACAGATGCACACGTGGATTCTGTCTCCAACATGTTAGGAGCCCCACTCATTTATGCAGTGGTAGTGTGGGAGGGGAGGATTAGGAAAGCACTGAGATAATCACCTGATATTTAGTGTGATTGTTATAAATACAAATTAATAAAACATATTTTGCAGAGCATGTAAGGAAAAATGCACCAAATAATGCATTTCTTGTCGTGTGCCAAAATGTGCAAGTGTTATCAGGACAATGAGTTTGGATGAAAAAACTTACTCCTGTGTATGTGGTTTTTCCTGGTAAATCTTGACTTAAAACGTTCAGTTAAGGTGTGTCTACTAATATTCCTATGGTATCTGTCATCACCAGAAATATTTCTATTTACTTATCCTACAGCACATAGCACAGGATAAGTTAGATGAACTCACACACGGGCCATTCTGTTTTCTATTTGCACATACCAAAGACAAAGGGAAACAATAATTGACCTTGGGAATGAATTTTTCTCTTTTAAAAGTATCTGTGAATTCTAAAAACATGTGAGCCAGGATTACCTGTGACAAGTAATCATAACTTCCATCCTTTCTGTATGCTCTATATAGAATGCAGTATTTGGAATTAAACAATGATGTCGTCTTAAGTGTAATACTTTCTTATCTATTGTTTCTGTATGTGAACTTACAAAGTAAAATGTGTAAATATTAAGTGTACAGTTTAAAAACAATTAACATATTTGTGTAACTCACACCCCTATTGAGACACAGAGCATAGTTTTTTAACCCCAAAGTGCCCAATTAGAACCCTTCCAGTCCAATCCTGATCACTTTCAGAAGTAGTAGGTGTCTTAATTTTTATAAAAGTAGACTAATTTTCACTATCCTAGACACTTGTAAAATGGATTTATCCAGTATGTATTCATTTTCACTTGGCATTTTTTAGAACTATGTTCTGAGTTGTATTCATATTATAGCGTATGTTATTTTGTTCTTTTTATGGTTGAATAGTATTCCACTGAATAGATATACCACCTTTGAAAAACCCTATTCTTTCGGTAATGGAAATATAGGTTATTTTCAGTTAGGTGATATGCACATAAAGTTGCATGAATATCCTCAAATTTTCAGGGTGTGTATGGATTACTCTTAGGTAAATACCCAAGAATGGATTGGTGAGTGATAGTATGCCAGCGAATGGAATTTGTGGTATATGGTCCACTTTATAAGAAAGTGTCAAATTACTTTCAAAGTCGTGCAATTTCATACTCCTTCCAACATGCATGAGAGTTTGTTTGCTGGGACCTTGTCAATGCTCGAGGCACATGTGTGGCTGTGTGTGGGGGTGTCATACATGTGCTCTGACTTCAGCCATTCTAGTATTACACAGTGACTCTCATTGTGGATTTATTTTGCACTTTCCTGATGATGTTGAGTACTTTTTCATGAGTGTGTTGGCCATTTCGTGCATCTTGCTTTGTGAAATATCTGTTACCGCATGTATTACCGCTCATCTTTAGTTACTGTCGCAAGATTTCTTCATGTACTCTGAGCATATGTTCCCTCTCTGGTTATGCACATACATTTGGGTAATATCTAATAAGCAGAAGTCAAATTCATCAATATTTCTCTTGTATGGTCAATATTCCTATCTCTTAAGAAATCTGCCTAAACCAGAGTTATAAAGATATTTATCATGCTTTATCTTGAAAGCTTTATAGATGCTGCTTCTATATGTAGGCTTATGTTTATCTTGTTTTAAATTTTGCAGTGAGAATGACATCATCGTTCAGGTTCATCTTTTGTTTAGTATCAATATCTTGTTGCTTCAGTATGATTTGTTGAATTGTCTTTTTCTTTCTTCTTTTAAATATTTCGGCATCTTTGACAAAAACGCAATTGATCCTGTCCATACATGCCCATTTCAGGACTGTTTACTTGCTTTATTTTTTTATTATTATTTTTTTATTTTACACTCTGTTTAAACCCATCGATTCATTATCTAGTGTTGTGCCAAAACCACATGACCTTGACCAATGTAGCATTATGGAGCTTGGAAATCAGGTAAGTCATTGTTTTTTTATAAAAAGGATTTTTTGATTGAGGTTTCAGTTAAAGTCTAGGTCCCTTGCATTCATTTCTTTAAAAATTGTGGAATCTGCTTGTCAGATGAGAACAAATTTCACTAGGACTGTAATTAGGATTACATTGGACCAATAAATGAATTAAGAGAAAGTGTCTTTTCTGAGAAAACCAATACCTTATTGCTGAGATTTATAAAGCATAAATACAGTATATTTCTCCATTTATTTAGCTCTTCTTTGTTTCTTTCTTCCATAATTTGTGTTTTTCAATACAAGGATTTGCTCGTTTGGATCTTGATGTCCTCCAATGGTGCAAGTTGTAAAGATTTGATCTCTGGGGTGCACTATTGGGAGGTGGTGGAAACTTTAAGGGGTGTGGCCAAGTCAGAGGTCATTAGGTCATTGGGGGCATGCCCTTGAAGGGGAGCTGGGAACCTGGAAAACCTCCTCTCTTTCTGTTGCTTAGCTATTGGATGAACAGTTTTGCTTCACCACATCCCCCTACATGACACGCTATCTTGCCACAGGTCCAAAACCATGAGCTCCAAAACTGTGAGACAAAAACAAATCTTTGCTCTTTAAAAGTTAATTGTCTCAGGTATTTTGTTATGGTGACAGAAAGCTGAGTAATAATAGGGTTTTACCCATCTTTCACAAAATTTATCCCTATTTATTTTTATCAAAGCTCCTGTAACTGGTATTTTTAAAAATTTGCAAGTACACATAAACACAATTTCTTTTGTAGATTGACATTTAATCTTGCAACTTTGTTAAATCACCTTATTAGATTTAAGAGTCTGAGAAATTTCTACACAAACAATAAAAACACAAAGATACTTACATTCTTTCAAAGATCACAGATATATTTATTTTAGAATTAATTTCCTTTTTAATGTATTTACATATGTATTTATTTATTTTGGTTATATATCTCACTAGCTTGAACCTCCAACACAATGTTGAATAAAATCGCCCAGAAGAGACAGTTCTACATTGCTTAGGGGAAATTTGTTCTGACTTTCCCAAGTAGGTATGATGGTGTTCGTGTGCATTTCATAGACTTCCTTCACGAAATGCTACAGACTGAAGAACGCTTATCACCATCTATTGTGGTGGCTGTGTGATTTCCCCTTTGCTGCTAATTAGATAAATTGGACTGATTGCTTCACATATTCTGTACAGCTTTATGGTTCTATGCTATGAGGGGGAAAGTCTTTTCTCCACTGTTCTGTCATGGTTACAATCAGAAATCCCTTTTCTACTCTTCTGTATGAAATATCACATTTATAACTGAATTGTTGAAATGTAATGTTAAAGCAACAATAATAACAATAGCAGAACTGATAACTAATGTGTATTATGTACATAATATATTGAATATATATACAACTAATACAATATTGATAACAGCCCCACAATGTAAGTTTTGTTAAATATATTGTAAAATGTTCACTCTGAGACTTTACTCAGAAAGTAATTTGTCCAAAGAAATACAATTTGGAAATGGACTAGCCTAGATTTGAATTATCTTATCTCCTAGATAGACTTGTTTTAACCTTATAAAATCCCACTGCTTGTTAACTTTGTGACAAAGTTCTTTTGCATTTCCCCACTGTGGCTGACTTTAGTGAGGACTACTCAGAAGAACTGAGTGGATACCTACTGTGTGCGAGATGATTGTCCAGGGATGTGAGCTCTCGTTCTCTGGCCCTTAAATCACTGCCTATTCTGGAGCATGGCCTTTGCTTTAGGAGATTCCTTTGAACTGTTGCTGTGTCTCCTTCCCTCTCAGTACATTAATTATCATTGTAGACAGATTCTGTATCAAAATGCCTGCCCAAATCCTGAGCTTGACAGTCCAGCCCTCATTTTTCATTTCAGAGCCTTGGCTTATAGATAGCATGAAATATGTACAGACATTTCCTACAACTTGGCCATGGTTCTGTATAAGTAGAAGCATTTCATCAAAAAGATACTGCCTTTTCCAGACAGATGCAAAATCTACACCTGACAAGTGATGGTTTCCTTTTGCTCCAAAGCCTTCTCAATCTTAAAATATTCTAAATTGATGTAAATAATCATGGCTAGATTCCAACAGCCTTTAAAATATTCCATATAATTGGGAGCAAATACAAAAGTACATAGAATTCATGAGCTACAGACCAAGGGACAGCAACAGGTAAATGATTCAGCTAAGCAATTCATCAAATGTTTAGTAAGCATCTACTTTCCTTTTTTCATTTTACAAACACTTTAGCTACTATGTGCAAAAACACTTTGCCTGGCATTGGAAAAAATAACTTAGATCTCCCAAGTATTATGTATAAAGTTCTTTTCCCTGACAGATTTTATCAGGTTGATGATGGTGTTGGTAGTACCCAAATCACATTTGATACATGTTTACTGGGTTGCACATGCTGAGTTAAGGTACATCTTAGCAAAACTTCATTTAGAAACTGGAAAAGTGAAACTAAAATATAAGGACCTTGCCCAAAGTCACACTACCATGTGTGACAGAGCTGAGGTTAATATTTAGCAAGTTGAGATTCTGACCTTTTACGCAGTGTCTGGGATTTTCATCCTAGTATGCTAGAGAATGGTACGTGACTGAATTAGTTGAAAAGGAGTTTTGTTGTTGCTCTATTTTTATTGTTGTGCTGGGGGTACATTGTGGCATTGACAAAAGTTCTTACAATATATCAAATATATCCTACTTGAATTCACTCCCTCCACTATTGTTCTTTATCTCCTTCTCCCATTCCTGGAGTGTTTCAGCAGGTCTCATTTTCCATTTACACACATGTGCACACAGTGTTCGCACCACGTTCACCCTCTCACACCCATCCCCACATCTTCTCCTCCCACCGGTGCCAATCCCAACCCCCCTGGACAGAAAAATAGTTTGTATTTATAACAATTATTAGTTATTAACTGAAATCTCACCAGAAAGAATTTTCTACTGGGAATTTCAGTTTTTGATTTTTCTTCTTCTTCTAGGTTATTCCTTTCCTTCTGTTTTTTTTTTTTTTGGGGGCAGCGCTAGGGTTTGAACTAAGGGCCTTAAAATTGCCAGGCAGGTGCTTTCCCACTCAAACCCATTTTGCTTTGGTTATTTTTGAGACAACATCTCACATTTACGCCAAGGCCAGCCCAGATCATACTCTTCTTATTTGGCTTTCTGTGTGTGCCATCACACCCAGCTTTTTATTGATTCAGATGGGGTCTTACACATTTTTTGCCTGAGTTGCCCTCAAACAATGATTCTCCTGATCTGTCTCCAGAGTAGACTGGATTATAAGCGTAAGCTTCCAAGCTTGCCTTCTTTCCTTCATTTTAAACCATCCTAAAGGTTTTTATTACAGGAGAATCAAATTTGGCCTTTGTCAAATCATCTCCTAGACTTTCCATATGGTGATTCCTCACTGACTGAATAAATGACATGTAACTTGGGCTTTTGTTCCTTTTAAATCAGTCTCAATGGCCTTTTATTTGTCATCCTACATGACATAAGTACTCTTTTTTGTGGCTCTTGCATTCACTTGGTCTGGACTCTTAATTTTAGCTTGACTGGTTCCCCCTTATCCAGGTCTCAGCTCAAAAGTCACCTCTTTAATGAGTATCCTGTGATGACACTCCTTTACTTCACTTGTCAATCTTCCAACAGTGACCAGTTTGCTTGAGTTGATTTTCTTGTGTTACTTACAAACTAGAATTGATCACACTTATTTCATTGTTTGTTTCTTATATTTTCCCTAGTTGTGAATAAAGACTTCTTGAGAACAGGGACTTGACTATTTTATTTACAGTGGTAACCCCAATTCTAATACCTGATGCATAAAACATACTTAGTGTGTATTCTTCAATTGAGTAGATTGATGAACAGAGCTCAAGCACTCAGTGTACCGCAACTTCCCTACCTCCTTTATCCAGCCCCAGTTTTTGTTCATTCTTTACAGCATGGTTGGTAGATATTCTACCTATAAAAGCAGACTATTTGCTGAAACCCATGAAATGCTCAAATCAAAAGAAATCCCTGAATAAGAAGTAGCTTAATGCTAAAAGTTTGGATGGTCTTCATTGTCAGGGTTAAACCATAACTCCATGTAGTTTTTTACATGTTCACATGTAAGGTGATAACCAGAGTTATCAGTTTACACTCAAAACTATGGGATACAAAGTCCAATGCCAGCTTGCAGCAGTGGCTACTCATCTGCTGTAATGGTTTCATTATTGCTAACTTGATATGATTAAAATAGGAAAACAAATCACAGTAAAGAAAATCAGGAAATAAACATATATATGTATAGAAACACACACTAATACTTAAATCACCAACCAGGATCCAAGGAAGTGAATAAAATCACAAAGAACCCACTGTACAAACTGAGAAGTCAAATTCTACAGCACTGGATAGAATATGCCAAGAAAAATTACAGTTGAATGATTACATAAAACCAGGCACAAAGAATCTGTTGTCATGTGCTGCCTTGTGTGTCTGAAGGTCAATATGACCGAATAATTCACAGCAATTCTATAATCGACATTTTGTATGATTTTACACCTCCAGTCCTCTAACTCAATCAGGATTCTCTAGCATGGATTTAAGCCTATTGATTTAAAAAATAATCCCAGCAATACTGTTTAAGGAGTTTAATAAATAAAACATTTTACATGTATTATCTCATCGATTTTCTCGATAGTTCTATTTTTAAAATTTTGAAATAATTACAGATTCACACAAAGTTGCAAACACAGGACACAGAAGTCCTGGTACTCATCACCTCACTTCCCCCAAAAGTGACATCTTACATAACTCTACTGCATTATACTGATTGACACAGTGCAATCTGTTAGACTACAGCCCTTACCAGGTTTTCACTAGTGTGTTCATGCATGCTGCACTAGTTTCCTAGGGCTACTGTGGCAATGCCCAGAAAGTGATTGTCCCTGGTTCTGGATTGCAGAAGTCCCAAATCAAGGTGCTTTCAGAACCATGCTCCCTCTGAAGACTGTTGGGAATCTTCCTACTTCTGGCAGTTTGCTAGCAATCTCTGATGCCTCTTGGCTTGCTCCCACATAACTAATCTCTGCCTTTGTTTCCACATGGAGTCTCCATGTAAATCTCTGTGCTTAAATTCCCTCTTAGAATGACTCTAGTTATATTGGGATGGGGCCATCTTTATCCAGTGTGACCTCACCTCTACTTGATTATAACGATCTGCAAAGACCATTTTTCTAAGGAAGGCACATTCACAGGTACCAAGGAATAGGACTTCCATTTATCTTCCTGGCAGGGGGGTGGGGAGGCACAATTCAACTGACAACACATCCATTCACTAACATCCCTGTCTTACAGGTAGAGTAACTTGCTTACAATTAATTAGACTCCTAAGAAATGGGAGAGCCTGCTTTCCCACAATGAGGGTCCTGAATTGTGCAGAGATCAGGTAAGATTAGGTAGGAAGTAGAGGAACCACACACCTAACCCTTTAACGCTAGACAACGGATTTCAGGCCTTAGCAGTTCTCCACTGGAGCAGCATTGTCCCATAGTATTGCTTGGGAATATGTGGGTGTGGTCCCTTTTAATAAGGCCATTGAGAAACAGAATACACTGGTAAAAGTTCCTGGGATCCGATGTCCCCGAGGGGGTCTGTGTGTGAGGACTAGTGCTTCTCCTATTTGGTGCTATCTTCCAAATAAACTAAAAGGTGGGACTGTCCTACTTATCAAGCAATTGTCTCTCCTAAGAAGTCAACTGCCTTGCAGTTGGTAGGTGGCCCTTACACCTTCTTGTTTCAGAGATAGACATCTACCCGTCCTCATCTTTTCTCCTTGTGCTGTTATTCACAATAGTTGTCTCTCATTCTTCCTGGAGATGCTCATCCTCCTTCTATCTGTGTCTTACTCATCCTCCGTAGCTGAATTCAAGTTCCATTTGCTTCAGCGGACTAATTCCTTGATCTTTTCCTCTGTGGAAGCAGGGTTCTCAACACAATTCAACATTTCATTATAAATTGCTTCCTGTTGCTTTGATGGTACCCTGTGTATAGGCCTTACTTTTCCAATTAGGTTCTATACTTGTCAAGTACTGGGACATAACATTTTTTTCTAAATACCTGTGTTGCCCACAGTTCTTCTGAACATACGGACAGTGATTTCTAGATGGTGACAGGTGTTATCCAGAGCACCTTTCTCAGAGCAGTGAATGGCCTCTGGGAGAACTCTAAAGAGTATCTAGAGATCATTGTTATGCAGGGTGGGGAGTTAGATAAGATTTTCTCTGGTGTTTTACTAGGCTTTATTATGTCTTCTATGAACTTTGCATTATAAAAGCATTACATACAGTAATATGTAACTAAGCATAGGAAGAAAGTAAAATAGTCTGTCATCCTGCTACCTCTTATAGCCTCAGTTTCTATACACACTTCAAGATACACCTTTTCATACTACAAAATGGGAAATAAATTAGTCATAGTTCTTGTAATTGTCATTTTTCACTTAATATCTCATTCTCATCTAATCTGGGAAATAAATGAAACATATTAGCACTTTTGACAGCTGTATAGTATTTCTTTTACAAATGGAATATCTTTGTGCTACACATTTTAACCTTTTGTTTATTTCACAACTATTCACTGGTTACTTGCTATATGGCACACATGGTTCTGAGTGCTAGAGTGTGGCCTGAAGAAGACAGACAGACCTCTTGCCCACCAAAAGCTTCTGTCCTAGAAGAGAAATGTTTCCAGTCCATGTTTCTTATCAAGACTTTAGTTCAGTGATTCTCAGTGGGGACAATCTGTCCTCTAGAACTTCTCTTTCTTTCCCTGACCCAGAGCAATGTCTGGAGATCGTGAGAATCACAACTTGCTGGGGGTTTTGTGGTGTGGAGAGGATGGAGGTTGGGAGAGTGCTAATGGCATCTAGAGGCTGGAGGCCAGGGATGCAGCTAAACGTCCTATAATATACAGTACAGCCTTGAATGAGACAAAAAGAATTACGTGGTACAAAATATCAACAGTTCCAAGGTTGAGAAATGTGGCTCCACTTTGAGGTTATATACAAATTACTTGTAGAAACAAATACACTTATAATTTACTTTCTTGCATAGAAGTCTTAATATGTTTGGGCACTTTGCTAAGAATTCTGGTCCCTCTTACTGCCTTTGTCCACCTTTGGAAATTCAGATGTTGCCAGTTAGAAATATTCTCAGTGACAGTAAGAAGAATGCTTAAAAGAATTCCAGCCCCAGAGAATAGGTAAGGGAAGGTGAAGGGATAGGAGATGTAAAAAAGACTAGTTATTCTAGTACTCACCACTTGATTTATATATATACCCTGGGCTGTGTTTCTGATGGAGGGGACATCGCTTGAAGATGATGACAGAATAAGTATAGTCTCCTAATGGAAAAAAAAAAAAACAAAAAACTCAAGTTCACTTTTTCTTTATTGCCATGGCTGTTTTGGAAATTTCCTTCAGATAATGTACAAGTATTGACCTGAATGTAAAATCAATGTTTTAAATTTCTTTCTTTTTTATGAAGAAAAGTAAGTAATTTCATATATACCTTGAAAATATGTTTGCTTGACCTAGCTGGGGAAGGGGAATATGAGGATATGGATGAAATTTCACCGGTGGCCACCTAACTGCATAAATATATCTTATGAACACAGATATGGTGCTGGATGTGAACACTTTTATTGATATATAGTTTGGCAGATATCTGTACCCAAAATTCATCCTAAAAATTCCTTTTGAGTGAGGGATGGGGAAAGAGGCAGGAAGAAAATATTAATACAAACCAAAAGAATCTCTCAAAATTATGCCTTTTAGGAATTAATCATTTTCATTTTTGATGACAATAGGCAGTTTCTTTAATTGGCTATGTTGATTTTGAAACACTTAATTACACACAATTTAGAAATATGTGAGTTGTTAAAAGGTGATTGTTATGAAGCTAGAAAGTTACCTTTGAAATTTAGTAATGGATTATATTGAGGGGAGTCACTATATCATGTTGTCTTATGTCAAAAATGCTGTTTAATGGTAAATGGCTCCACAAAATTATGGGTTTTCATACATTTACTTTGTAAAATTGCCCATAGACAGTCAATTTAAATATTTCATGAGACAAAATAGACCAATACTATTCTCTATCCTCTCACTTTCCACAATAAAATTGCTATAATGGAGTTCTTATGTGTTTCATACAATCCTTTGGTCTTACTCATTCTTTGGCCTTCAAAAAAAACATTGTATGCAATGTAAATCTTTAATATTTGCCTATCTTAAATTGGCTATTCTATTTTCTAAAGAAATAGAGACACTTACAGAGAGCTTTATATAACTAATGAAACAGTGTACATTTATCCTGTAAAATTGAGTGTATTCTTAAACATTTGCACTTGATATGCCACTTGATATTGTGATATATAACATTGGAAAGCTTTTTATATTCTTTAAGTCTCATTTTTCTCAAATGTGGAATAAAAGAAAATAAAATGGAAAGGATGATATAAATATCTCAAGTTTGTTGTTAAGTTTACATAAACTAGAAAAAATTGACTTAGCCCAGTGACTAGTATATAAATGAGAAGTACTGAGATTTTAGCTGTCCTTCTCTTACAAAAGTTACAGATCAATTGAATTTTTCAACACTTAGAAATCGTGGAAATACTGCATTGAATCCTAAGAAGGGCAAAGGCTGGGAGAGGGTGTGATGGGCAAGACAATCCAAAAGGGCTTCGACCATGTAGGTAACGAAGAGGGGAGCAGGATCCATAAGAACTTCTTTCTATAAAAATATGAATGGGGTACACTGAATGCATATGTGGAAACATCACAATGAAATATCTTTGCAAAACAAACATATGGTAATATATGCCTTCATTACAATGTAATTATTATGAAATTGATCCTACTTGAGCATAAGAAAATGTAATTTAACATTGGCTATTACTGATAATCTTTCTTTCTATTCTGCTTAGCATCTTTTACTTCATCTGTATCCCAGTGAGCAAAATTTTAGCTCAGTAGAAGCATTTCTGTAGCTCAGTGGGTGAAATTTGTAATGGTCTTTGTAAATCATTCCCTGTGTGTAACTACTCTGTGATTTTTATACCCAACAAGATGACTTTCTTTGATGACTGCCATTGTAAGATTTTCCCTCTGTGCTTATCTCTGTAGCTGGGTGCTTATCTCTCTGTTCACCTTTTGTAGCTTCCACAAAATCTTGTGTCAAACAGGAGAAACCATTATGTGCTCTTCATATAGGAAGAGAGCACAGTAAGATTTTTTTTTTGTTAGTTGACCAGTAATTGACAGGAGGTCTCTGGGAATCCATTTGTGAATCACCTCCAAATCATATGTTCTGGAACCTTTACTAGATCTTATTCATGACCTTCAGAAAAGGTCTTTTTTAAGTTTGTACTAGTTAAAAAGGAAAGCTTTTTGCAGAATCCAAGTATAATATTCAGAATATCAGGAAAGTATTGACTTCATACCAATATTTTTAATCTCTGTATTTTTTCATGATCAGATCCTCAAATAAGCATGCACTGATTGACAGTAAGTGTTACTTTCTGATTTGAAAATGGATTTTAATATAACTTTCCCAATGTTTAGGGAAAGTATTACCATTCACTTAATAATTAAACTTAATTGGCCTGATGATTTAAATTCTGTGTTGACACCAAGCATTTCCAACTATATACATTTCACTACTTTAAGTTGACTTCTGAGACCATAACTATGAGACATTTAATCAGTTTATGGTATATATATTTCTATAAGCAAGTGAGTTTCAAAACCCAATTGCTGATATTTGAAAGTCAAAATGAAAACCAAGAATAAAATAGTGTACTTTCTGTTCTGATTTCTGGTCCACAGATTATAGTAAGATTTTTGTGTCAGAGGTTGAGAAGCTATATTACTTTCTTATCTGTCTTTTAGCCATCATCGAATAGCTACCTATCATAACACTATCATTTACTAAATATCACCCACGTTTTAAACCTTCAGTCAAATCCTTTGTATGCATTAAAAATAAGTATCAGAGTGCTGTTTTATGAGATAAATGATCTCTTTCATTTAAAATAAAGAAATGAATTCCAAGAAAGTGTGATAAACATTACTTTTATTTGACTAATTCAGGTTCTTTACCTAACCACAACTCTCATGCCATCTCCCAAAAGATACAGACATGGTCTTTGTTGTGATCGTCCTAACATCCGTGATTTTGTAGTGAATGCATGATCAAACGTGGACAAATTAAGTGGGTTCTTTTGTATTTTTAAAAAAATCCTCGTGAGGGAGACTTCTCCATTAGGTAAAGGACCTGAAAATAAGTGAGTACCACGTGAACAATAGTCACATTTCCTAATATGCAGACAAAGATAAAAGCAGGCTCTGACTGTAGGAATGAGAGATGATTACTGAAGAATTCATAATGACGTCCAGTGTTTGGCCTTAGTTGTAACCAAGGTTTCTCACAGCACAGCTGACATTTTGGGCTCAATATTTCCCTGTTGTGGGGGGATGTTCTGAACTGATGTACACCCAGAATATGCCAGTTGTACTCCCTTTCTTACAGGTTTGACATCCAAAACCCTGCAGATATTGTCAAATATCTCTTGATGGGTTGAGGAGAGGCAACATTGCTTCCACGGAGAACCACTGAGTTATAATCAAGTATATAATCCACCATTGTATTCACCAGCCATTCAAGCTGCAAACTGTTTGTTTAACCTAATCTGAGTTTGTTTTTTGTAAATTGCAGCCCTAAGAATTTTGACTGAGATGTGCTTCCAAAAAAATGTATTGTGAGTTTAGCTATGCTTGGGAAATGATTGGTTAAATAAGCAAAATATATTCTTTTATTATATGATTTCTCAGAGCCTCTGGTATGATAGTGTGCTATAGTGATCTTTACCAGTTCTCAAATTTCTTTAATCACTTTTTTAAGAGTTCCAGTGAACATGTCTCATGACTGACATTCTGTAGAACTCAGTGTGGTAATGCAATAGTCTACAGATACAAAAAGCACTCCAAGGTGGGAGATAAAGAATGATTCTGTTCCTTATACAAGGGGACGTAGATAGAATCTCAACCATGTTGAAGCTTAGGAGCCTATTTTTTGGGGGAAGGTTTGTCTGCATTTGGAGAGAAGTGAATATTTATGATGTGCTTTCTGGACATTTTCCCTACAGCCAACGTAAGAGAATTAATGAGAAAAATAAGCTGATCTAGGATGAATTTGGAAAATCTTGTTGCTATGTGGAGAATGGATCATGATGAGGTAAACCAACAAAGAAAGCAACCAGTAGTACTCCACTGAAATAGCTCACAACAGAGGTGGTAAGCGTTTTGACTACATGAATGGCTGTGGAACTGGATGAGAGTGATTTGAGGGATATTAATGTGAAAATTGCATATTGCTCATCTTCCACTCAATATTGTTATTTTTAACACTTTGGCAGGCTATTTTAACTTCAAAGGACACATACTGATGTTTTTTTTTTTTAATACCAATGCGAAGATAGTACTCATAAGTGTGCTTTCCTCGAATCTGGGCTGATTGGAAGAGAAATGTTTTCTAGAAGTCAATTACATTAGCTCCATATCTGCCTCCATTTTGTCCATAAAACATAAAAATATTAACATATCCAATTCTGATATTCCAATATATGAGTTTCAAGTCTGCACTGAGCCTCTATGTAAATTTGAAAGTATCAAGCCAGTTCCTTGCCCCTCCCGAGTGTTAAAATTGTTGGGGTTATACTAGGCATCATTGGATCAGATACTTCCTGGCTCTTGCTGTCCTTGTTGCCTGCAAGCTAGAAGATAAAGGATTTGGCCAACCAGCAAGGGATGGCATAGGGGAGCTTGCAGGGTCTCGCTCATGCCTGGCAGCATTTGAATGCTTGTTGTCATTATACAAGTTATCATCAATCAGCAGGCAGTTTCCTTTAGGACTTCCAGCCAGCAAGGCAAACATTTGTGCTTGTGGCTTCCTCCCTGAGCATGCTAGACCTGGGGCCCATCAGACAAGAGAACTACATACACAATTCCTGCCTGTGCTCTGGACCACTTGACCAGCTGTACCAGGCCAGTGTTGGGATGCTCACCTGCTAGCCCTGTTGGAGTTTGGAGAGAGATGTGCATGTGCAGATTATTCTGTTTGCTCAGCATAAAGGGCTTTGGGTGAAGAAAAAAAAAAAAAAACAAGAGAAACAGGGAAGAGAGTCATGAAGCTGAGGATAAATCTAACAAAACATTTCTTAAAAAAGTAAACCAGATAATGTAGACACAGGAGTGTGCAACCTAAAACAAAATGCAAAAAGAAGACAGATAAAAAGCATTTAGATCCTGGTGGAATGACAGAGCACTTGGCTAGTTCTGTTATAGGGAAAGGAAGGAAGGAAGGAAAGAAGGAAGGAAGGAGAGAGCGAGAGAGAGGGAAAGAAAGAAAGAAAGAAGAAAGAAAGAAAGAAAGAAAGAAAGAAAGAAAGAAAGAAAGAAAGAAAGAAAGAAAGAAAGAAAGAAAAAGGGAGAAAGAAAGGAAGGAAGGAGAAAGCTGAGTTCACAACTGACAAATGAATACTTATTAAGCACAGTTCATGTGCCCAGCCACCTGAGAGATACAAGATGGGAACTTAGGACCAAAGGACCAAGGGCTTTGCAATCATCTTAGGCAGGTAAGACAAATCCACAGGAAATAGGAAGCAGGAACGCTGCTCCTATCAAGAGCTGGGCTTCGCTGTGTGGAACTTGTGGAAGGAAGAGCAAGAATCGGGTTCTTCTAACTCGATTTTTTTTTCTGTGTAAAGCTCGTTACGCTTCTCATCAGATGCAGGTGTACGCCATCCCTAGCTCAAAACAGAGGGATCACATGAAATGTCCCTGGGTTTAGAGCTCTAAAGAACTTCACTGCTCCAGAATCACGCAAGTGTGTCTGTTAAAATGCAGAGCCTGAATGCAGAGCTGGAGCCCCAGGAATCTGCATGTTATGCAAACCTCTCCTGAGTTTTTAGTACAGGCAGCTTAAAGCCTTTACTTGGAGAAACCTTACTTGAAAGGAAACAAAGGGAATTATGACTAACATCACCCTGCAGATTGTCAACCTGAGGCTGCCGTGGAGCTTTCTGTGACTTTGGGATTGCATTTCAGGGATGTGAATTTGTTTGTGTGCATTGCTTTCTTTTTTTAAAAAAATTTTTATTCATTTATTCACATATGCATGCATTGTTTTTGTGCATTACTTTCTTAGGGGAAAAAGTTCATAAATTTCTTTTTACTCTTTGAGGAACCTTCCCACATTCCTCATTCTCACAGTCAATTTCTTTAAAGATACTCCCATATATCTATCTTTCTACATATTTTAAATGAGTAATAAACACTAATTTAATCCCTCTACCTTTAACTTAGGCCTGGGTTGCTCATTCTACTTATTTTCTGTGATCTCCACTTTTGTCACGTTGTCTCCAAAACTTATTACAAGGCACCCCAACAGCACTACACCCTCACCCCACTACACTTTTACCTCTACCATCGGGCTCCATGGTATTCTATCATTGTTCTTTGCTTTTCCTCAGTGGAAATGTGAAGTAGCTAAACTACAGGTGCCATTGCATAAAAATATTTCAATATATTATTTCTAATAATTGAATGAAGGAATGTGTGTTTACCTTAAATAGAGAACTACATAAAAAACTGAGGAAATTCATTCCAATTTTTTCTTACCTGAAGTCACAATTCAAGAACAACTCCCTGTTGAAGACAATCCAGGATAAATTTATTTCAGTCACCCAGCTGAGGTCACATGTCCTCAGATAGGGAACCAGGGTGTTGGCACTTCTAATTTCAATGCTGTATGACCCAGTTTTCCAAGTATCATTTTAAAACAAGGACCTGACATCAAAGATGATACAATTACCAATTAGAGGGAAATGTAACTTGGGGGGATTTGTTTCCACAGTGGTGTGGCTATTGTCATTGTGCAGTGGGTGAAACATCTAAGTGTTAGAGCAGCCTGCTCTGATCATTGTCAGAAGGGGACCTCCCTGGTTTTAGGAATGGCTTCCCTCCATCTCTGCCCCAGACCTGCCAGGCATGCTTTCCCTGCCCCAATCCCTGCCTAGTTTTCCAACAAAACACATTTATTTTCACCTGTAGAAGAAATTTACTTTCCTTCAAACCAAGAGCTGTTTCTGGCCAGGGGCTTTTAGTGGATGAGCAGGAGCTATAAATAACTCCTCACTCCTTCTACTGTAATCTTAGATTTTCAATCACTCAACTATTGCATTTGAAGACTTCAGCTTGGCAGGAGCAGGATTTCAAGCCATGTTTACAGTCACCAAATAATGAGGCTGTTTGTGAGGTTGACAGCATAGACTTTATTGGTACTCCTTCTATTGTATCCCTGAGATTGTGTTCACATTTCCAGAGAGGAAAAAAAGAACACATCTTAGATGTGTTGGGATCCCCACGTGAAAATTCAGCTGTTCTTACTGTTGAGAGACAAATGGCTGTAATTGTTGCTCTGTGTGCCTCCAACTTGTGGTGGTAGAATTCTGGGGATAGCATTATTCTGAGTGAAGGGACAAGTTGAATGGGTCACCTGAGAAAAGTTAGTGGGGGCAGTCAGACTAGAAGATGTCCTCAGCCCAGTAAATGCAAGTCTTGTAACAGTAAGAACCAACAGTCATTTAACTGGAGAAAATCGTTAGTAATTGACCTTTTGAATCTATATATTTGTTCATTTTTAATTTGCTCATTTATTTGAAGTAGGGTTGGCTTAAATACTTTAAACTGTTCACTTGATTCTTTTGTCCAAAAGAATCTTGTTTAGTTTTGTTGTTTGTTGATGTTATTGTTTATTAACTAACAGGTGACAGGGAGATTTTCTCTCTGGGTTAAGGTTCTGAGTACCTGTTCATCTCAGATTAGTGTTATTTCATTCATTCACTTTAAAATACAAAACATATTTATTGACTACCTGTTTTTCTGTGAGGCCTCTTCAAGATATTGTGGTTACAGATAGGAAGGGGAGGATCATGGCCTTGCCGCTAGCCTCCAAGATCACAGATTTTGGACAAACAAGGCAGAGAAAAAACGTGTAAAGTTTCATTGCAATTGCTAGGAAGAATGTAAGTTAGGATGTACAGTAAGATCTGGATGGGGGGAAACTTTAGACTAAGGAGTCATTAAAGATTTGTCTTAGAAGAGCTGATATCTGAAAGGTAAGGAGAGAGTCTTATGATGACTTCAAGGATGATGTTTAAACTCTGAGGAAATCCCAGGAAATTCAGTGTATAAGATGGTTGTGAATTTGCGAAACTCAAGGAAGAGTAAGAGAACCAGTGCAGTTGGAGAGAATGATGTAGACAGTTAATGGCATAGGAGAAGGCTGAGATGTAGGAGCTGGTTTGCACAGATGGGACTTACAAGCAAAATCAATGAAGGGTTTTAAGTTACATGCCTAAATTTAAATTAGCCTAAGATTCTCTGGTGGTTCTGTAGAAAAGGACTATAGAAAAATAAGGCAGGAAAGAGAAGAATCACGGAGAACACAATAGTAGCTTTCCATGCTAGACTTGATGGTGGTTTGAACTAGAGTGGTAGCCGTGCAAACAGAATGACGTCAGTATATCCAGAATAGAGTCCCAAGAACTTGATAGTGGATTTGATGTGGGAATGAGAGGAAATAATCAAAGCCAATCTTAGATTTCCAAGTTTCCAGATTTGTTAAACCCATGTGTTATAAATTCACCTTTTCCTTGGTCAACATTTCTAGGATGTCCTTCAGCATATCTTAAGGGATGATTTGAAGGATAATATTTACTCCACACATGTACAACTCATTGCTGTGAAGCAATGGATATCTGATGCATGTAGAGTTGTCAAACATTGTATAAACAATATAGATGGATGTAGGGATGAGAAAAATATATTCTACATTATCACAATGGTGATACTACTTCTGTGTCCATGCACTTGTGATTCTAAGGTCCTCTTCACTTCTCCTATGACATGGTTTCATGAATATTAAGAAGAGCTCCATGAAGTACAGATGTGCAGAACAAAAATATGGAAGTTAGTTAGTGTATATTCGGCTGCATATTTGATATCCAGAATAACAGTGGCTTAAACAAGAAGTTATTCCTCTCACATGCATTCATGTAGCAGAAAGCCCTCAAAAGATGGTATGGCTCTCCATGCCAGAGAACTAGGATCCCTTTACCTTCTTGTTCCATCATTCATAGGGTTTTACTCTCAAGCATATAGTCCACAATGATGCATATGCTAATTCATAGAAAGAGAACATTTTTCTCTTTGAAGACATGACCACACATTGCCTTGACTCATACCCTGGGGATCAGTACTTAGTTACTAAGCTAAGCCTAATTGCAAGTTAGATTAGGGGTTGCTTTAATCAGATTTCTGTGGCTGCAACAAAATACATGTGGTAATTAACTTATAAAGACAAAGGTTTATTTTGGCTCGTGACTTTGGAAGTTTCTATTATTGTTGAGGGGCTTTCTTTGCTTTGGGTCTGTGGGGAAGTAGCTCATTGTGGCAAGGGTACCTGGGGGAGTAAAACTGCTCACCTCTTTACAAACAGAGCAAAAAGAGGGGAAAGGATGGTACTGAAGTTCCACAATCCTCTTTAAAGGCACATACCCAGTGATCTAAAGATCTCCTCATAGGCCACATCTCTTAAAGATTCCATCACCTCTTCCCAATTTTGTCACTCTGGGGACTAAGCCATTAACACATGGACCTTTGGGGGATAATCAAGAGTTAAGCTAGAAAACGGATGTTTTGTTGAAGTGTTCCCCAAAAGGTTCGTGGGCTTGGTCCCCATTTGGTGGAGATAATGGGAAGAAACTGGATCATGAAAGAACCAACTTCATTAATAGGTTTATCCATTGATAAGTTCATAGCTAAATGAACTATTAGAAGGTGGGGCCTGGCTGAGGAAGGAGGTCGCCAGAGGTATGCCTTTGAACATCGTGTTATGTGTCTCCATAATGGAGCCAGTTGACCATGGGCTGAAACCTTTGAAACTGTGGGCCAAAATACCTCTTTCTTCCTTTAAGTTGTTTTTTCCTCAGGTATTTTGTCACAGTGCTAAAAAGAAACTAATGCAGAAAAATTGGCATTGGAAGTATAGTCAGTGCTGTGACTATTCTTGACTATGTGGTTAAAAATCTTGTACTGGCTAGTGGGAGGAATTTGCAAAAGTTTGAAAAAACAGACCAGATAAGTTTGAGAATCCTATAAATTGAGCTTAATGAGTGATTCTGGTGGCAGCTCAGAAGACCAAAATGCTGATAGGAATGTAGATAGTAAAGATAATGCTAATGAGAGTTCATATGGAAATGAGAACTCCATTGGGAATCAGACTAAAGGACATTCCTATTATATTCTGGTAAAGAACTTGTCTGCAATTTGCTGATGGCTTCAGACTTTGTGAGAAGCTGATTAATGCAATGGAGGAAATTTTAAGGATACCTAGCATTTAGGATGTGGCTTGAGTATTGCTGGCTGCTTTCAGCCAGATTTATAGTGAAAATTGGAAGCAAAAAGCAGAGAAGGATTTGAAAAACTTGTAATGTGCCCAAAAAAGAAGAGTGTATAAAGCTGGGGCCAAGAAAAGTGTGATTGCTGAAGAGATTAGCACCACTAAAATGAAGCCATGTACTTTGCACCAGTAAAACGGAAAGATGACTTGAGGGTACCTCAGGAATGAACTGGACTCACCCGTCATGCTCTGTGGTATAGAGGTATAAACTCATCTTTGAGACTTTGTTTTGCAAAGAGAGTTATGGAGCACATTTCTCTCACAGGGCCACCTAGAGAGTTGTTTCCCCAGTATTTATTTCACCATCCTTACAACAATAGCACATATACTAAAATTAGAATAACACAGAGGAAATTAGCATGGCTCCTGTACAAGAATAACATGAAAATTTGTGAAGCTTTGCATGTTTTTATGTGTGAAGCTGTAAGAATGAAGGGAAATTTGAAATGGAGACTCCAGGAAGGTAAAGATGTTGTGAACATGAAATATCTTCCAAGAGATGCCACAGTTCATGAGTGGAACTAGCCTAAGAGAAAGGCCATATGGGTGGCAAGGCCAGAGGGGTGAGGCTGCTCCACTCCTTTGGAGCTTACATAAATGCCACCATGTGAGTTTCACATGTCAGATGTGAGTTTCTCCTACTGGGTTCACTCTTGCTTTGGTCCCATTCATCCTTTCTGTATTCACATTCCTCCCTTTTAGAATGTCTTAGAAGCATGTGACTTGCTTTTTGATTTCATAATGTCTCACAGATAAGAGCTGCTTTAAGTCTCAGGAAATTTTGGAATTGAACTCTGAGCAATGATGGAACTATTAAGACTTTGGAGATTCTTAGAGCTGAACTAAATTTATTTTCATAGTGAAATAGACTTGAGTCTTTGAAGGCAAAGGGGTAGAATGTTATGAATTGAGTCTGAAATGTCTTCTAAAGGCTTATGTGGTAAAAACTTAGTTGCCAGGAAATGAGATCCTGAAAAAGTGATTATATCATGAGGGCTCTGACTACATTCATGCATTAATCCACTGATGGATTCAAAATTTCATGATGTTATTGGGAGGGGATGGAGACTAGGAGGTGGTTCCTGGTTAGAGGAAGTAGGTCAATGGGGGCATGCCCTTGAAAGGTGTATCTTGTCCTTGACCCTTTCCATTCTTTCTGTTTCCCAGCTGCCATGAGATAAGCAGCCTTTTGTGTCATATTTTCCTGATACTATGATATTCTACCTCACCCTAGATCCATTACAGTGGAACAACCAACCATAGACTAAAACCTCTGGAACTGTGAGCAAAATAAATCTGTCTCCTTTAAGATGATTTGCTGTAAAACTGACTTTCTCAGATACTTTGTCACAGTGATGAAAACTGACTAAGCCAAGGGATTTTGTTTATTTTTTTCCCCCTCTTTCAATCTTTTGCTGAGAAAGAGAAAGAGAAAGAGAGAAGAGAGAGAGAGAGAGAGAGAGACAAATGTATTCCCTAGAAGGAATCAAATGTATGATTACAGAGTTTGAGCAGGAATAAATTGTTGTATATTAGACAGAGGGAAATGTTCCCTTTTGGGGGACAGAATTATTCCTGACCACTCTTTGTTTCTATATGTAGTATTTCTTTCTTGCTATTAGAACATAGTGCATATGTACAAGATTCTTATCTGTATCTTCACCTGGTTAGGAAGTCTGTATTCATAATATATGATCAAGATATTTCTTATTAAAGAAGTTGATGGATGGATGGATAAAAATTGAACATTATTCAGTTTATGAAGGTATAGAATGTGAGTAGGCTATAAGTGTTTAAAGTATTCTTTTTCTTTCTCTTTCTTCCTTTCTTTCTTTCATTCTTTCTTTTCTTTCTCTCCCTCCCTTCTTCCCTCCTTCCCTTCCTTTCCATCTTTTTGTCTTCTTGTTCTTGTTCTCCTTCTTATTTTTATTCTTTCTCTTCTGTACAAATTGATCCTATCTTCCCTTCACTTACCCTAACAAATCAGACTGGACATAGGAAGCAGAAGTGGATAGAGACTTTTGTGTAGAATATCTCAGAGAGAAGAAAAGTTGTGTTACCCTAAGGAAAACAAGGATGTTACATATTGGGTACTTAATACTAAGGGAGCAAAAAGAAGTTGAAGGTGAGAAAGGGACTCCATTGTCTCATACACAGAGATAAGAAATCTCCTCCCTCATAAGCTGGGACTATCTCCACTTGAACTATGGATCAGAAGACATTTTATTTTTCTTGGTTACAGGGAATCTCTCCATTCAATAACCCAACTTTTGTTTTCCTTTTTCTGAGTTTGAGTGTCATGGGGCTTGAGAAATTCTCCCATATGAGTAAAAATCAGCATTTGCAGCCTCAGATGGGTTCCAAAGTTCTCCACCTCAGGTACCACACACTGCAGAAGGCAGAGACTCCTCCAGAAGGAAAGCCATCTAAAGACAGAGGAAATTCAGAAGTCACAGCTTATGATGGAATACTTTCAAGTAAAAATTTTTGCCTAAAAAGTTTCCACAGAAGAGAAACTTCACAGTAAGACATCTTTGGGAAGACATAGCTATCCCTTCATTTGTCTGCTGTTGCTGAGCATAGAGCCTACACCACAGTTTCAGGAGCTTGAGACAAGACCCAGTCAACAGCTGTGGATCATCCCAAGCTGCATTCTCTCCACATTTTTTCAGCGTCTGTCTTGCCTTCTTTCTTGGGGGATGCAGTCAACATAAAGAACATCTAAGTGTCCTAGAAACACATGTGTCAGATCCCTGTCATTTTTCAGCGGTGGACAGGTAGAGATGGCCTTCCCCACCACCCCAGAGTTGTAAGCCTTATTCCAAGTACTCAGACTCAAGAATCATCATGGTCTTCTTGTTAGTTATGGACATTGTTTAACACTTTACTCTCCTCTTGCCACAGTATGTTGTTAATGGGAACCCTCCACCTCTCCCTTCTCCTTGGTGACACACACATTATCACATAGTGACCATGATGGCTTCTCTGAGAGCCATGACATTTTATGCAAAGTTCCTAAGGCACCAGTTGCTTGTGTTGTTGTCATAGGCAACTGTACACAGTCAACTTGATCATAAAATGGGCTTTGGGCTACAGACCCCTCTAAATCCTTCTTGTCATTCTTTGAATACTTGCTTTTATTTTCTCTCTACTAGACACCAGACTAGACATCACTGGACTAAGCATACCCATATTTCTAAGGAGTATGTGGTCTCTTGGGCAGAAAGGAATGCAGAATTAGGCATTTCTAGTGAATAATCAAGTAGGTATTAGAGGGAAATCACAATCCTACCAGATCTGATAACAATATTCTTCAACTCCTGTGTCTGAGTAGCTTTGTCTAGATCACAATACAAATATAATTGAGTTAGTGCAAAGGAAAAGGAGCTAGTATTCACCAGGCATCTTTGTGCCAGACTTCAACTACACTAAAAAAACACATTTGTGAGCAGGAAAAGCTGTTTGCTTTATTTTTCTAGCCCTGGAAAAGGTACACCAATGACCTCCTTCAAGCATGTGCATGAAAGGACCTCCTTCAGACTTAACTTCTTTCCACCTCCTCACACTGGCTAATCTAAATGGCCAGGGGTCTCCTCTCTTCTACCCACCCTGATGGTTTTCTACAGGAGCAGTTTCCCTAAAACACACCTTAAATCCTAAATGGCAAACTGTTCGAGCTTTGAATTGGAAATGACTTTGCCAGCTCTCTTGTAAAATCTCAAGAACAGCTAACAGATGAATGACCTAAGAGAGTGCAGCGAGAGGCCCACTGCTGTATGACTAGTGTGCAATACAGTTACGTCCTAGCACAATGCTCGCTTCAAGTTTTATTTTAATGGGCATGGGCTCCTCCTCCTACTTTTTTTTTTTTTTTTGGTAATTGTTAGTTGATGATTCTCTGTGTCTACAGATTCAAGTAGTGAATTGCAGCTATTAGGGAAAATTGCTCCCCTACCTGCCTTTGCTTTCCCACACTGTTGAGCTGTAGGGAATGTTAACACACTGGCTTTCTCCTTCCTCCTCCCTTTCAGACAGGACACGGACTCCCTACTTGTGTAATTCTTTATCATTATTATTGCAATCATAAGTAATAATAAGCTGGTGTTGTAGAGTGCCTTTCTTAACAGCTTGAAGTAGTTCCCTTTGAAATTAAGTCAATTACTCTCCTAAGTTAGTATTATTACTTTTTATTGAAAAGATATCCTAATGTTGGGGCAGGTAGAGGAGATGATGGAGCTAACGGAAGATGCATAAATAGGTTTCTTGAATTTTAAAAATTACATTATTTACAATAAAATCCAGTCTTCCCTCTGCATTGCCATACCATGACCAAGTTTCTGTTTCAATCAGGTTCTATTCATTTCTTTACACATCACTTTTCAAGAATTGTTAAAATGAAATGTAAGTATGGAAATAAGTATCTTTATCTTGGTCCAATTGTACCTATTTTCTTGCCACTTTCAAGTAAGTGGGGATTATCTGTTTTATACTTAATAGTCTCAATTTCAGAAATGATTTTGTGTGATAATGCTTCTCTGGCTTCATTCTCTATCTACAGTGATTATTTATACTTATTTTTTTGCAGGGTTTGAGGATCCAACAGAGATCTTATTATGAACATCTTCAACTTTATCCTAGTCTTTACTATTAATAATTTTCCTTATTGTTCATGGTCACTATGACTTTATCATTCTACAATTTGACCCTAGTCAATCTCAATATTTGTAATCTTCACATATTCAATAGTCTTTTCTAATCAAATTAGACTACATATTTATGTTTGGTACTCTTTGGTCCTTGTGTTTTCATATAATTTGCTTCATTTTTAACCTTACTAAAATATTCTCTGTCACCATACAATTAACTTGTGTATTCAATCACATTTCTCCCCTTTTCCTTAATTCTCTCTAGACAGTCAACATTTTGAATCACCATATTACTTGTTTATAAATTAAGCTCTTCTTAATATGGACTACTTTTATATTTATGGTTGTGTACATGTCCAAACTACAGTGATTGCACTGCAAGAATAGGAAAACAGCCTTGGTCACTTGTGTCTGGCCCATCATGAAGATCATGAGGATTGGATGGGTTAAAGTCTATGCTGATTGTGGGATAAATGACTTTAAGGATTTAAAGAAGGAAGGTCTCATGATTAAATGCTGGCCATAAATGTGTTGGTTGAACAGGAAAGTGTATGGCATTGTGGAGAGAGAAAGCTGAGCGTTAGTGCCCCAATTACTGTTTCTGAGGCTGGTCTTCTCTGTATAGAAAGCTCATCCCGTGTTGGCTTCATGGTGGCTGTATTCCAGTCCAGAGTTAGAGTCACAAATATCCCATTAGTTTCAAGTCCATGCTGAGGCACACCAATTAAACCCTTATGAGAGCTTCTGAAACAATGAGAAGAGGGATATGTTTTATAAAACAGAGTTTATTCCTTTGCAACTCAGTCACAGAGTCCTGCCTCCTTAAGGATACTCTCTGCTACCATTTGAGGATACTCAATGTCTAGATCTATCTAGCAGGGCAAAACCACAAGGTAAAGTGGTTTGCTTTTCAAGTTCCACTGTCTACTCACAAGACCTGAATTTCTACTTGTAAGTTTTTTCCTCTACAGAGATGGAAACTCCTACTCACAGGTGTTTCCAAGCCTTATATGCTTCAGAAACAGCAAGCTCTAGGGTGGGTGAGTGGAGTGGCACAAATAGTAGAGTGTCTGCCTAGTAAGCATGAGGACCTGAGTTCAAACCCCAGTACAAGAAGAGAGAGAGAGAGAGAGAGAGAGAGAGAGAGAGAAGAAGAAGAAGAAGAAGAAGAAGCTAAAGGAATAGATGATGGAGATTTTATACTCTCCTCCATTCCTCCCAGTATTTACTCTTAATTTGGACCTGTCCTTTTACTTCTGAAAAACCTCATCTCCTATCATTGCCTTTGGCCTATTCATATAATTTTGGTTCTCTCTTCAACCAGGTACTTAAGTATTGTAAAAATATCTCCATCACCCTTTCTCTTACCTCTCCTAAATAGTTCTCGGGATCTACCCTCTTGAGGAGAAGGAAACATTCTTCTCAGATGAGCAATGTAAAGATTCAGGAATAAAACAGTGAATACCATGGTCCACAAAGAATGTCCTCTAACTCCCAGTTACTGTTTTTTTCTATCACAGATAAACCATGTTGATTTTTCTTTCTAATCCCTGATATTACATTTTCAGCTATTCATACCCTCTGCATCTAGGGTGTCGAGAGGTTTGCTATAACCCAAGACCAGAAGAGAAGGGGTTATCAAATTGATGAACCCAGTCTGCAAGGCACAAAAGAGATCACTCAGTGACATGAGGCAAGATGGAAACAGAAATGCAAGGAAATGAGGAAGAGTTGAAATAAGCAAATGGAGAAGCTATGACATGTACAGAAGAAAGAAAAGGGACAGAGTAATCATTTTGAACTTGGCAACCGTCAAAGGTTCTAATGCTGAGTCCTTCCTAGAAGAAAAGCTACTAGCCTTACTAGACATAGGTCTGTATTCTTGCCACTTTCTTCTGTTTCTAGAACTATTATTTTATTACCATTTCTAGCATATGGGCATCTTCTGAAAATTGCTCCTTCAGCATAAAGCTATATGGATGCTGAATGATTCAGCTCTGAATGAATAAATAAATAAGTCATAAAAATAAATAAAATAGGAAATAAATATCACATGTGCATTTATATCCATACAATACACAAGCAGGTATTGTTTGTAGAAAATTTATTCCAAAGATTATTTGGTTTTCAAGATTTTCAAATTTCATTTATTGAAAACAAAACCTATGTTTTCCTAAATTAATATATTTCCTTAATTTTAAGCAGAAGTGCATAATATTTTGTATCATTCTTCTAAATTTGAGGGCATCCAAAAGTGAAAAAGTAGATATTTATGTAGGAACATCAAAACCAATAAAAGGAATTTAAATTATTTAGTTTTCAAAAATGAATAGACATTGTCATAGCAGTCAAATCTAGCTATAGGAAATAAAATGCTTCTCTTATATAAAAACAGGTTTTATACTTTTCAACCATAAAGTGTTAGACCCAAAATATTTTAAAGCAAAATGAGACATCACATCCAGTTACTGTTTCCTGTTCTTAAGAAGCAGAACATGAGAAAGACACATCAAAACTATGTCTTTCTCTCATGTTTATTTATATATGCACATTTTTGCACACACCATCCTTCTACCCTACCCATTCCCCCACTTCCCCAACCAATAGCTCTGAATCACTTTTCAATATGCATCCAAATGCACCCTGAAAACTCTTGTTTTTCCCTCTATGTAGCTGTTCATTTGGTCAGAAATACACTTTTCCCTTTGCACCATCAGTCCCTTCACTTAGTTCAAAATTATCAAAATTTGGTAATATACATGTTCCTTCAAAACAAATAAAAAGCCAAAAATCTCTTAGACTTCCATAATTAACATGAATGATTTCCTTTTCCAGTATGTGGAAGCATGAAGACTTTGTGTATTTTTAGCTTGTAAACAACTTGATAATCAAATAAACTTACTAAATGTACAGAAATCAAAAATGTGAAGCCAATATAATTTAAATTAAGAGCATTAATTTAATGAGGTGCTGCTATGAAATGTTATATAACAAACAACCCTCAAATCTCAGTGGTTTACGACAACATATACTTATTTTTCTTTCATGTTTTTGTGAGTTTACTATGGTAAGCAGAATTTAAGTGGGTTTTTGTTTTATGTCTACTATACCTACTATATATGCTCCTTATCATAGAATCAGTGGCTACAATGATCAGGGAGCAAGAGAACATTAAATAGAAGTAGTAAGAAAAATTTCTCTATAACTGACAGGCTATCATTTGTGCCCCAAAACCTTTGTTCAAAGCAAATCCTTTGGTCCATGCAGGGAAATGAACTCTTCCTACAGGGAAGCCACCCCCAGGGCAAAAAGGGAAGTGGTCTTGGCTTATGAAAACAGGAGTGCTGCCGTCCATGATCCACTTGCTGAATGTATAACTCTACTTGAAACTATGCCATAACATATTTTCTGCTTCATATCCGATAACTTCGTGTTTGTAATGTCTGCATCCTATGATAGAGGCATTATGATAAATCCTTCCAAAGTAATAGAGAATCTACTTCTACAATGCTCCATGAAGTCATTCAATCTCACTTGAGATAATGCATTATCATCTAGGCTCCCTTCTAGCTCCTTAGTTGTGAGAGATTAGTAAATTTCCTCCATAAATGACAATAACAACATACTACCACTAAAATCCCTTAATAAGAGTTCATTAAAAGCTCATTCCTGTATATTACACATGAATATAGGTATGTATCATGGAATGTTATCCAGCCATAAGGAAAGTGAAAGTATATATCATTTGCAGGTCAATGGATGGAAGTGAAGATCATCATGTTAAGTGAAGAAAGATACATTCAGAAAGACAGTCACATCTTTTCTCTGATATGTGGAAGATAGATCCAAATACAAGCAAGATCATATATACATATATGTACAGAACATATTATCAATACTGGGACCGTTTGAGGAGACCGACGCAGAGGGAAAGGAGAAGAGAATGATAGAGAGTGAATAATACTGAAATACATTGTATCTGTATAGGAGCAAGGAACACACTGAAAGTTGATGACTAATATGGGGTCGGGGGGAAAAAGGTGAGGAAGAGTAATAGAGGGGCTTAAACTAATTAAAGTATATTATATTCACATCTAAAATACCAAGGCGAAACCCCTCTGAATCATGAACATACATTTAAACAATGAAGGACAGGAATGTAAAACAGGTTATGTTAGGGCAGGGTTCTGGTAGAGGGGTAGGGTAAATGAAGAGGGCAAAGGAGCATGAAAATGGTCAATGTACTTCCTGTACATGCAAATATGGAAGGCTGAAACCTGTCCCTTTAAGAAGGAAGGAAGGGAGTCGGGGAGAAGAATAGTGGAGATGACCTTCACTGGGGTATATTGTACACATATATGGAAAAGTCACACCAAAATCCCTTGTACAACCATTATATACTAATAAAAAGGTAAAAAGAAACCAAACTCATACATATACATATATGTATATATATATATACATACTACACACATAAATACACACACACACACACACACACACACATATATGTATATGGTGGGAGATGTATTTTAAAAGATTTAAGAATATGTTACCATGCAGCCAGATGCCAGTGTCTGACACCTGTAATCCTAGTCAGGAGACAGAGAGCAGGAGGATTTCTGTTTAAGGTCAGCCCAGGCAAAAACATCCTTTGCAAAAGTACCCAACACAAGAAAGGGTTTGCAGAGTGGTTCAAGTGGTAGAGTGCCTGAGTTAAAACCCCAGTACCACCCCCAAAAAGAAATATGCCACCCTAAATATACTCTTCTGCATATTGACTATTTTAAGTTAAGAGCACATTAAAAAAAAAACAGGTATTAGATTACCTCTGACATTCAGTCTGTTTCTCTAAAACAGGAGATAAAGTTGCTGCATGAAATATGTCTTCCCTATTCCTAAAAGGAAATAGAAGTCTAATCAAGAAACAAGGTTGAAGCTGCGGAGTATACATGAAAACCAACTGTCCCAACTCTCACCTTCCTGGTCACTCCTCTGTTCAATTTGACCACCCTGGCCCCTGCACTTCTGTACTTCTATTTGACCTCATTTTCACAGTTTACTACTCTTAGTATAATTCAGTATAAAACTGTTTGACTCTATCATCTTTGGGTCTTCATTTCCTTACACCATGCCATGTAAAACTTGTGTCAATAAATGTTTTTTTTCTCTTGTTGATCTTTCATGTCAATTTCATTCCTGGGTTCATAAAAAAATCTAAGAGGAAAGAAGTAAACTTTTTGTTTTCTCTTTGTCTTTCATACATACATGTGTTCTACTCAGAATCTTTTCTGATGCTGACCTGTTACTATTTTGAGCACTTTGACAAACATGCATGCAAGCTGTGAGATGTGACTTAGGTTGCATTAGACCTCATTAAGCCGCGAAGCATTCTTTGGATGATTACAGCCGTACCTGTTGAAATCCTGATGTCAAATAATGTATGCATTTGTGGAATTTGCTAAATGTCTACCTTTTAATTTTATTACTAATCTTTGATTTTTACTTTTCTCTCCCAGAAGATTTTCATCTTGAAATTTGTATCTTTTGGAAAATTAAGAACAACCAAATTACAGAACAGGTTTTCCTTATATGAAATTCAAGAATGACAGAAAATTACAGAGGAAACAAAGCTGCATAAGTGTATCAGTGTTACAACCATGGTTAGAGGGTGTGAACAATGGATGTGATTCAATAATGGGTAAGGGAAAACCGTGAAACCAAAGACAGTTTCTAATGCTCTCTTAATAATAAAAAAATAATTCAGTGAATGCAATAAACCCCCTATTACACACATCAAGAAATAAAACCTCTATTTTATTAACATAAAATGGCTCCTTGGCACCTCTATAATATTTAACAAAGACTTCAAGAGTAACTATTACAGTGTCACTGAACTATTAGCATAGTCAGGGAACTCAGACAATTTAAGCCATAAGGGAAGTATATGGAGCCCTGACATGGGATGTTCTGGGCATTGTAGTTTTGGGTTTTTTTTTTTTTCTTGCAAAGGAAGAAGCACATATAGTTTAAGATTTTGAAGAAATATATTCCTTTAGTGTAAGAAGTCCAAACAGTAGTAACAGGAAATGACATTTAAAAAATCACTAGGTGCGTAAGGAAGTTAAGGCAAATTGCCAAATTCAATGACTTGCAGTCACACAAGAGTCAACCCCAGTGCTTCCGGTCAGGAAACCATCTAAAAGTCCCTACTTCATCCAGTCACAGAGAAATTCAAGCTTGGGATATCTGCTATGTGTGGTCTCTAGGTATAGAGTTCTCTGTACCTATCTGGCAAAAGGAGAAAACAAGGGAAAGACGGAGGGCATTACCAAGCAGGTGCGGGAGTGGTACGTATCAGGTGTGGGCGGAGAGCGGCCAGAAATGTGGACTATCTGTGTGCCTGTGAGCAAATCTAAATGTTCCTGGTGAAAAACTGGCCAGTCTCCATAGCCCGAATGAGTCCAGTCACTTGCAGGGCTATCTCATCTTACATCCAGTAGAAGGATTCTGCTGTAAACCATACGTACATCCATTGAGAGGGAAGAAAAGGAGAATCCATGGCAAGTACTTTGTGTAGGGTCAAGCATGAAGAAGCAGGATGGAGATGACATCCAGCCAACAAAATAATAAGACCTGCGTATGGCAATTAAACATATCAGAAAACGTTTATCTTTCCTAGTTAGAGAAATAAAACTGAAAAAAATAATTAGATTTCATTTCTAACTAACAAATAATTTTTAAGAATTCCTCAGAATGGCTGCAGTTTTGTATATCCTGATGCTACATAATGACAGTTGATTGGAAAACCATTTTATATATGTATCCTTTACTTAAAACTATGTGTATATTAAATCTATGACTCTTCTTCCAAGGTACAAACTATATACTATTATATGTGTAATAGTTAAGTATACATGTGAAAAATTAGGAACAAATATATCAAATAATGAAATATTTGAAATAGTAGACTGTTTATATCTTCATACAATATAGAAAAGAATATTACTGAACATTAATATTATGTTAAAATAATTTTAATGGCTTTTGGAAATATTCACATATGATAGTCAGTATAAAAAAGCTAGAAAATATTAAATGTAATATAATCTAAACTTGAAAAATAGAAACCACATCATTAGGTACAGAAAATGTCTGGAATGACATAAGCCATGAGTCACAGCTAGAGATTGTACTTTAAGTCTTCATGGAACTTAAAATTTTAGAACATTTTCAGACCATATATGCCCTCCCAGAAAATCTGATGAACTTTCCTTGGAGAAATCCTTATTTCATGCAGAAATTTTGAAGAACAGTATCTACATGCATTTGTGGGTATTTTTATGTGTGTATAATATGGTTTAGTCATTTCCCCAACACATTCATGGTGCTGATTCGCTCAGTTTATTTATTCATTCCTTCAATAAGTTTGTGATACCTACTACACATCCAACCCTACTTTGGATAATTTCAAGAGACCAAATTTCAGTATGTTTTGACCTTGTATCTAGAACAATAGATTCCAACAATTTTTCATTTTATCACATTTTATCTTAAAATGTGAAAAGTAAGAAGAAAGTTATATATTATTGAGGAGATACATACAGGTGTATGATCAATTTTGTATGCTAAAATACTTTGTTACCATTTTTAATCATTCAAAAGAATAAGAAAGACATAGTAGGTGTCAATCTAACAGTCACAGGATCTGTGTGCTGAAAACTATCAAATTCTAGTGAAAGAAGTTAATAAATGGAAGACTCCACATAATAAAGATGTAGATTCTTCCCAAATTGATCTATAGGTTTAACAGAATTACTATCACAATCTTGGGAGGATTCCTCACAGGTAGATAAATCAATTCCAAGATCTGTGTTGAAAGAGAAAGGAATTAGAATAGCAAATCTTGAAAAAGAAGAATAAAGTTACAGGAATTACAATACCTGAATTTTAAGACTTACTGTATGGATATGCTATGGTATGGAATAGGGAACTGAGGAGTAGTTCCCAGGTGGTTTATGGAAAAAGTGTAGTTTTTGACAAAGGTACTGGAACAATTCTGAGGAGGAAGGATAGTCTTTCCAATAAGTGATACCTGCATAATTGGATATTTAAAGGCATGAAAGAGGAAGCCTTTAACCTATACATAAAATATTGACTCAATGGCTTAGAGATCTATTTATAAAAAATAAAACAATCAAATTTTTACAGGAAAACATGGAGGAGATTTTCATGATCTAGGACTAAGCAAAGAGTTCTTAAATAAGACACCAATATTGTGATTCACAAAAGGGAAAATTAATAAATTGGAACTCATTAAAATTTAAAACTTCTTCCATACAAGCACTCTGTTAAGTAAAGCCACAGACTAGTAGAAAATATTTTAAAATCACATACCTAACACATAACTTATATTCATTATATACAAAGAACTTTCTAAAGAGTAAGAAAATAATAAGAGAATGAGCAACAGATATGAACAGACACTTCACCTAAGGTAATGTGTGTAGGTAGCAAGCATGCACACAAAAACTTAGCACCATTAGTTATTAAGATGCAAGTTAGATATCATTAGACAACCTTCCTTCCTTCCTTCCTTCCTTCCCTCCCTCCTTCCATCCTTCCTTCCTTCCTTCCCTCCCTCCTTCCTCCCCTCCCTCCCTCCTCTCTCTCTCTCTCTCTCTCTTTCTCTCTTTTGGTAGAGATAGAACTCAGGCCTTGTGCATGCTAAATGTTGCTCTAACACAGTGATACACCCACAGCCCTATTTCAATGATATTTTAAAAAATAGTGAAAAGAGGCCCTTTTTATTTTTTTTCACTTTCCTTTTCTTTTAAAATATTTATTTTTTAAAAAAAACAGAGATGCTAATTATACAATTATGGATATAAGAAAATGTGACATTTCTGGAATCTAATCAGAAACGATCCCATTTTCTCTGGTACCTCTGCACAGTTTAGAAAGTATGCTAACCTCTAACATCCTCCAATCATGCACAGCCTCTAATTAGCTAATTGGGAGTATCATGAACATTTTAAAGTAATTGAAGGTGTAGATACTCTGCTGTTACTGTACTGCATTTTAAAATATATTTCCACTGGGATTTATATTAAAGGAAAAAAACCCAATTACAGATAGGCAGAGCTTAGGGGAATTGTGCTACCTTTCTGATTAGTAATCAATCTAAAATTACTACAGCTCTAGGTAAGACAGAGCAAATACATCTTAACAAAGTGGAGAAGCAGATGGATAAAGGAAACCAAAGGTGAGGACAGAGGCTCTAGTGGTTTCAGGCTGAATGTTTCTGAGCTACCCTTAAGTAAGAACAAACAGGAGGAATGTCTGGCACTGACTGCAACCAGGACTACACAGCTCTTCACCTTGGCCACCCACCTCTGTCTGGTTCATCTGTTATTCCACACCATTTATGTTCAAGATGGATTTCCAAATTCAGAAACACTGCCGTCATTCCCACCCACATTTGTTATCATGAGATTGTCTAGAGGATCCTAACAGCTGTGGAGCCAGTGGCAAAATTTAAGAAACTCAGATACACAACAACTTGCATTTATGGAATACACAAACTGAGTATAAATGCTGGAGAAAGCATAACCACAGAGACTCGTCAAGGAAGTGTCCTCAAAAATGTGGCCCATACATCAGAGATTCTTGACATGCTTTTTGCAAAGTAGGAGTTCTGGGCCTCATTCCAAAGCTTCGAAAGCAGAATCTATTGGCCTGAGGTGCAGTGATCCACAGTTTCAACACAGAACTAGAATATTCTTCAGTCCTCTAACATTGGGCATTATGGATTTAAGTAATTAATCTCTCCTCATGTCAAAGGTATGATTTAACTAATAGAATTGTTTCATCTTCAAATAATCCTAAAGTATTTGTACAGGCACCTGTAATTTCTAGACAACCTGATAATTACTAGAATGCTTTGGAAAGTTATTACCTTCTCTGTTATTCATTCTCAAGGTTTCTAGGTCTCATATAGACTCATGACATTAAGTATCATTAAGTCACAGCCAAACTATATACAGCCACACCCAATTTTTCCCTTTGAGCTCCGGCTTCTTCATCTAACTCCATCCATGCATCTAAGTTGCCTCAAATGATAATGGACCCCACACTGAATTCATGGTTTTTCCCTTCAAATCTGCTCCTTCTATCATCTTCTTCATCTTGTACCTGGTTAACTCTATTAATCCAGTATTTTAGGCCAAAATCTTAGAGACACTGTTGGGTCCTCCCTGTCTTTTTTATTTTTACATTTAATTTGTCAATCCCATTGTAATTATAAATAACATCCCCTTTACTCTGGAAAGGGTCCCTGGTTTGGGCCACCCAACCCTGTATAAAATGTAGTTGTCCCTACCTGAAAAATATAATCAAAGTCTGACCACATCTTACATGCTCACCCCTACAACTATAGTCCATGTCACCAGTGTCTCCCATTTGATGTAGTCCCCTGCTTCCACTCTTGCCCTCTACAGTCTTCATGTATTATCCAAACTGATTACATTTGCTTTCTGAGGTTGTCATAACAAATGACCATAAACTAGATAGCTTCGAAATGACAAAAATGTGTTCTCTAACAGTTCCAGAATCTAGAAATCCAAAATCAATGTGTAGATGAGACCATGATCCCTTGGGAGGATCTAAGAAGAAGTCATTCTTGCCTCTTGCATCTTCTAGTAGCTGCTGGCAATCCTTGGTGTTCCTTGGCTTAGGATACATCACTCCAATCTCTTCCTCCTTCCTCATATGAATTTCTTCTCCAAGTGTCTCTCTTCTTACAAAGAAACCAGTCATATTGGTTAACAGACCATCCTATTCTAGTATGCCCTCATCTGAAGTTTATTATATCTGCAAAGACCCTATTACCAAATAAGGTCACATTCATGAGTACTGAGGGATTAGGACTTGAACTTACCTTTTGGGAGGACAAAATTTAACCCACGATAGGGATTCATTTTGATTATAAGTAAAAACAAATGACTCTCGTGCCTCAAATTCTTTCATTTCCCTTAGAATAGAACTCTGACTTAGACATGGGCCTATCTAATCTGGCTGGGCCACCTCTAATCTCATCCTTTTCATCCTCAGCTCACTTACTCTTCCCCAGCCACACATCCTTCTTCACAGATGTGAAGCACACTGCCACTTCAGGATCTTTGCTCCTGCTCCTCCTACTCAGAGCTTTCTTCTCCCAGATTCCTACAAGGCCCACAACTCCACTTTGTAGTCAATATTGTCTCTCTTCACATTTAAACAAATATTGCTTTTTTCCCCACAGCTATACTCTCTTATATAGACAGTGATTTATAGATGTTATTCACTTAAAAAAAAAAACCTGAAGATATCACAAGGAAACAAAGCTATGTTTATTGGCCACTTATTGTAGATATTCTGTTAGTTGTTAAGAAAAATGTCATCTGATTTAATCTCAAAACGATCTCGAAGTTTGGATAATATCATCATTATCCTACTTTGACAGAGAACAAAAGTGAAATTCAGAAATTTTAAACAGTTTTCCAAAGATTACAGCTCATAAGTGATGATCATGTTCCCTCCCAGGTTTACCTGTGACTGTAAGGTTGCCCCAAATGATATATACTCTTGTGCTTAGGAAGCTAAGCGGATGACTGAAATTGTGTACAAAATTAAAGTGACTGTTATAGTTTGAAAAGAAATGCCTCCCACAAGCTCTTGTATTGGTCACTTTGTCTCCATTTATAGGCTCTATTTTGGGAGATTCTAGAAACTTTAGAAAGTAGAGCCTACTAGGAGGCAGAGATGTCCTTTTGAAGGTTACACCTGGTCCCCAGTGACTTCCTCTCTCTGGGTGTCTTGTCTGCCATTAGGAGAACAGCATCTTCTTCCACATGCTCCTGCCGCCATGATGTTCTGCCTCACCATGGGCCCAGGTGAGCAAAGGAGCAAAGGATTATGAACTGAGATCTCTGAATTGTCAGCTAACATAAACCCCTCCTCCTTCAAAAGTTGTCATTTCAGCTGAGTCAGCATTTTGTTACAGATACCCAAAAATTAGTACAGGCATAGAAATAAAATATCACACAGAACACTTAAAACAGAAATGGAAAAACTGGTTCCTATTCCCAACCCCAGCATCTGTTAGGGTAATTCCTTCATCTGGGTGATTTATGCTCAGACATCTCTCAAGTGGACTCATCATTGGGAAGAGAGAAATGTAAGTAATACGTAGACAGTCCAAAAACATCTTTCCCCAAATTTCATATGAATTATAAACAAAAAGTAAAACAACTTTAGAGTGGAGCAATTTGATAGATACTACCCATGCGTGATACCTTCTTCACCAATGTTAAGGTGGTGAACAACATTGTCATCAAATTTGGGGCAAACCAGCAGCATGAGCATCCTAACATACTACAATAAAAAGACGTAAGAAAACGTAACAAATATGTATAACTTGAATCTAATCCTGCAGAAAATTAAAATTGAGGGACAATATACAAAATAATAGTTTGTAGTTTTCAAAAATGTCAAAGTTAGAAATGACAAAGACAGTGCAGTTCTTTATTAAGAACTAACAATTAAACTCAATGTGTGAATCTGGATTTATTCTGATCCAGACGGAAAACAGCTTAAATATAATATTATTAAGGCAATTAAAAATAAATGGGCTAGGGGGGGAGTGGGTGGTAAGGGAGGGGTGGGGGCAGGGGGGAGAAATGAACCAAGCCTTGTATGCACATATGAATAATAAAAGAAAAATGAAAAAAAAAATAAATGGGCTATTGACTACATAATATCATTACCTCACTATTCAACTCTCTGATTTTTATCATTGAACTGAGACTATCTGAAAAAAAATGTTCTTGTTTTTAGGAAATACACAATGAAGGGCCTAGGGAAAAGTGCATAATGACTCCAACATACCTAACATATAGAGGGAATGATAGAGGTAGTGGAGCAAGATGCAAAAGGTGAATTTGAGTGAAAGGTAAAGAAAGTTACTCTCACTACAATTGCGACTTTCTGTAAGTTTGAAATTACGTAAAACAAGGTCACAAATAATCATGTCTTATGAATTCATTTTTTTATTTATTTTAACATAAAAAGAAAATTCTCAGATCATATGATTTCTTAACATGGTGTACAAAATTCCAGGAAGAAAGGCACCAATTTGTGAGTAGTGACTATTAAAGTATTTTCTGCTGGCCATCCTGGCTTTAAAGAGCTTAACTCTGTGCAAAACTGTTCCTCAGCTCGGAAACTATATAGAAAGTTCTAGTAAGCAGCTAAACACTTGTTGCAATCAACATGATGTAGACTTAAATTTCTGACACTTTCCATAACTGAATCAAGAAATAGTAATTATCAAGAACTGTTACCTAATTACAAAGCAAATGCAGACTATGCAGTTGAATAAGATGTCACTCCTGTGAAAACACCATTGATGACGTAAAAGGGGGCTGAATATGACCAAAATATATTATATGAATGTACGGAAATATCACCATAAAACTTAACATTGTATAATTAACAAGCACAAACTCAAAGATTTACAAACATAGAATCTATATTAGTATTAAAATTCTAGTGGAATTAGATTAGATTAGATTAGATGGAAAGATATGAATTCAAAAAGTAAAGAATTTTGAAATGTCAGGAAGGTGAAATTCAGCAAAGGTAACCCAGAACTTACTGGGAATGAGGTTAAGAACCTTGATGTGCCTGTTTGAAAACAGGTGTACCCAGTTACTGGAATGTGTACACTGAACAAGAATGGGTGAGTATCACAGAACATCATAGTATAACTAGTTACTCTGGGTCTCACTTCACGTTCAGCTAATCTTCTACTGGTTTTAATTTATCTTCTCACATAACTTTATACCAGGATCCAGTGAATGTAGTTCATATTTATTTTCTGGTCAACTAGAAAGTTATATTACTTTTATTTCTTTTTAAGGGAGGTAGTACTAGGGTTTGAACTCAGAGACTCACACTTGTTATACAGGTACTCTACCACTTGAGTCATACCCCATTTACATTTTTTTTACTGAGATTGGAAAGCCAACATTTCAGTTTATGTTTCTGTTCCTATGAATTGGATTGGCACAGACTATTATCTCATAGACCAAATGTCTTCTGCTGCGATAATGAGATTTTTAGATCAGAAATTCTAAGAATCAGATGCTGGGCCACAGTGATTTTTTTTTGGTGTGGTAAAGTCATCAGGCAGTTCCAAATAGACAGATCGGTGATCTCTCTTTGATTTTGTCATAGGATAGAAAACTGTGTGGGTATTTTTGGTTCAATCTGTTTTCTGGCAATGACAATCAGGTTTTCCTTGGGAAACTTCACATCTTCCATCTTTACTTTGCAGAGTGGATAAGAATGACTTATCAATTGATTTGAAGTGTAGACAATTCCATGATCTCACTGAACTGGTTAAATGAATAGACAACTACTCTAGTGTCATGATTACATCAGTGCTACAATGCACTTTGCTTCTGAAGGCTGACTGGAGCTGTCTTGTTACAACTGGAGAACATTGTGTGGGAACGAAACCACCATACTGAAAGCGAGTAAATACAACTTCATGACAGTATCATGAATACACCTGCTCTGGCCATACCAAGATGTTTCAACTACATGAACCAATATATCCCTCCATTAGTTTATGACAGTTTGAGCCATATTCCTCTAATTCTTAACCAAGAAATTCCTCTCGGATTCACATCTTCAAACTGCAGTCTCTTAAATCATGATATGCAGAATTTCGGAATGATGTAAAAGCTAGAAGCAAACTAGGCCTTGGATGGAGCAGTCAGAGCAACTTTATACCTGGAAGACAAAGGAAGTAGTCAGCCATAAACGAAATGCAGTGAGCGTCAGAGCACTGCCCTTTCACACAGATCTTTCTGTTTTATCTTCATAAATTCAGCATCTATCCTATCTGCACCAATAAATATAGGAATGTCAATCCTCAGTGAATACCCTTTGAAAGGGTGAATTAATTAATTAAAAATGGCAGGGGAGCTTGTATGACTATGGGTAGTATGAAATAAAAATCTAATGGCATAGATCATATTTTGAGAAAAGGATGGATAGCAGAGCACTGTAACGTTGTTAAAGACATTGACAGAAACCCTCTAAAAAACCCTACTGAGAATCCAGGTGAGTTTGTGAAGGAAAGGGAAGACCAAGTATCATATGAAGGCTGGATGTTTGCCTTGCCTAAGGCGTGACTGATGGCAGCTGGAGGGCTTTTCATGCTCAGAAAAAAGACTTCTATGCGCTACTGAACTCCACCCTAGAGACCGTCCTATCTCTTCATTCTTCATAAAAAGTGTAGCCATATCTCTAGTTTCTGGAACAGATGACATTTTCTCATCTCTATCTTCTAACAGGGCTGAGAAACCTGTACTTTTAAAATTGAACCAAACAATCAGAAGAGTTTTAGCATCGTTACTGTCTGATGTGGCAGACAAAAAAAACGTGTGCACATGTGCTTCTGACTGGACTATCTTCCATCTGCTGGACCTGACTTTGTAAGTGTGGGTTATCAGACTTGAACAGCAAAACTGATTTGGAAATAAGGGTATAAAATGTACATCTACTTCACTTTAATGTAGGATTTTCAACATCAAAAAAGCAAATATAGAAAGAGCATTCAGGTCTGTGATTCTCAATCCACTGGACCACCAGACCATACCCTTTGAATCCTATGTGAGTGATGATTTTCCTAAATATACACAGCCTGAGATGGCTTGAACAGTTACACAAACAGATACATTTCTTTTACACCAAGTGTAGTGTTTTTAAACTGCACACTAAAAATGCACTGCCTTTCAGGAGCTAATGTTTTTCTTGCCCACTTAGAAATGAGATGTTGGGCTGTAGTTCAAAAGAAAAGTCCCAGAGGAAGGATTCAGGATGAATAAAGCATTTATTGGTCTGTCTGCACAAACTGAAGTTGATCTAAATAAGCTATCAATGACAACTGTATTTAAAGTCACAAAATAAGCCAGGGTTTAGGTGTTTTCATGAGCAAGATTTCCAATGCCTCGGGGTCACAGTAGGAGCAATAAATGACTTGTAATGACATCTTCCTACAGCCAAGGAGGTTCAACAAGAATGATGACATGCAATTTGATGGCACTTCTTTGAAAATACGTTCTTACATTTAGGATCTCCTGTCATAATCTCACAACTCTGTAGAGGTAAGTAGGCCAGATGTTGCCTACAATTTACAAGTGGAAAATAGAATCAAAAAGTGAATTTGACTCAAGGACACATTTTGAGTCACTAGGGAGTCTAGACTTGCATGTATTCATCTTGACTCTCAGTGCAGTGTTCTGTCTGTTGGACGACATCCCAGAGCTTAGTAAATAAGAAAACCAAAGAATATATTACTCAAAATGAAGTTTTCATAATGAACCAAGCATGGTGGTGTATAGATATAATTCCAGAACTTAAAGCATAAGGAATGAGGCAGGAGAATTTTGAATTTGAGGCCAGTACAGGCTCCTTAGTGAGTGAAATCCTGTCTCAAAAAAACAGGAAAGAAAAGAACAAGAAGTTTTCTATGTGTAATGACAAAAATTAACACAAAATATAGTTATTAAAATATTGAATGATCTATATAAAGGAACTGAGGTTCATTCCCCAATCAAAAAGGCATAAAAAAGAAATAAAAGGAAGGGGTTTTTTGGTGGGTTTTTTGTGGTATTGGGGACAAAACCAGGGCCTCATGTATGCTACGCAAATATTCAACCACTGAGCTACATCCCCAGCCCAAAGAAGTTCTATAATTAAATTTTTGTGTCTTAACATTAGGTTTCTACCATGTGGAAGAAAGGGGACTCAAAACAGAATTTAATTTAGGTATGGGAAAATAATAGTTATATTTCTTCTAACTTCTAACTTGGTAGGTGGACATTTTTACTCATTAAATATGGGACACCAAGGACAGAAATAAAGATGAATGGACTGGAATCAGGGATTGCAAGTTCTCAGGATTGCTCAAATGATTACATTTGTTCAATTCTCTTTTCATCAGAACTCTGTACTCCCCAGGTTCAGATGTCAGTAAACACCGTTACTGGGGGTTTGCCAAGTCTGCAATAGAAAAGTGATGATCTGACTTAGTTGTTTAGGGGTTTTCCCTCAATCTTGATCCAATCAAATTTAGCAAATAAGGGGGGAAAATCTCGACTTATAAATATTCTTATTGTAGATATGTAGATGAAGAGGAAAGAGGTACCCAGAAAGGTAGGGTAGAAGGTAGGTCTATACCCACCAAGAGTTTATTACATATAAGAATTACTTTTGTAGCCACCATTTTCAGTAACATACATTTTAAGAATAACAGCATATAGTTAAAAACATGGCTTGAATCCATATAGTTTAACTAACTATGCTTAACACAAAAAATAAGAACAGATCAGTGGTTCAGAGCCAGTATCCTAATCTGTTTATTGAGAATCCATGAAGTTCAAACATTTCCATCTTCATGATAGCTGTTCCTTTTTATTTTAATTAATATATTAAGAATATTAATATGTCATACATTAATCTATTTTAATATATTAACTTGTACATAGTAGGGGTTTTCATCATGAAATGTCCATACACACATTTATGTACCCTGATCATATTTGCCACCTCTATTACTCTAATTACTTGCAAGGTCTAAGTTTGCTGTACTCACTATAATGTCCTGCAACCAGCAGAAGAGACACAAGTTAAAAAGAGGGCCCTGTCGACCAGGAACTAGAGAAAAGGTTAGATCAAAAAGAATTAACCTAGAAGGTAACACACACTCACAGGAAATCAATGTGAGTCAATGCCCTGTATAGCTATCCTTATCTCAACCAGCAAAACCCCTTGTTCCTTCCTATTATTGCTTATACTCTCTCTACAACAAAATTAGAGATAAGGGCAAAATAGTTTCTGCTGGGTATTGAGGGGATGGGGGGGAGAGGGAGGGGGCGGAGTGGGTGGTAAGGGAGGGGGTGGGGGCAGGGGGGAGAAATGAACCAAGCCTTGTATGCACATATGAATAATAAAAGAAAAATGAAAAAAAAAAAAGAGGGCCCTGTCGTGAATGGAGCAGAAGCTCGCGTTTATGACACGTGGTTATGCTTTTCGGCCTGCAATTGGTCAACCACTTTGAGGAATCCTAGTATATTCCCAACCAAAAGTATGTATGTTGAGAAGCTATTGTGGTTATTACATTGAGGAAATCTAGACATTTCTGAAGTAATGGCACCCCCAAATGCATATAATATATTCACTTTCCATAGATGCCCTTTTCTGAAGATAGTGTCTTGGACAGATTCGTATGACGGCATTGTTCAAGGTATAATCTACCTAGAGGGGAAATGTTACAGCTTTATACCAGAGGTCAACAAAGTTTTTCCACAAAGGATTCCTTAGTAAATATTTAGAGTTTATGAGACAGAGGGGTTCTGCTCTTGCAGCACAAAAGGAATTATAAGCAAGAAGTGAATAGATGGATATGTCTCTATTCTCCTCAAGCCTTATTTACAAAAGCATATGGCTGATCTGATCCTAAAATACTATGTCTTCCCACTCTGACCTATGGTCTGATCAGTCAGTTGGCAAGGTCAGAGAGCAGAGAATGTGCAGAATAATCACTGTTAATTCAGCTCCAGAACTGAACTAATGGCCAAACATCATCACTACAGACCCTCGGGGAAATGGCACTGAACTGTCCCAGGGCTCAGTACAATTCACCTGCTTTAAATTCTAAAACCCATCTGTTCTCTAAGCGTACCATCTTGCTTCTGCTAATTTCAGCACTATTTTTTAGGAGAATCAAGTTCTGCTCACATGCTACTAACAACTGCAAAAATAAAACAGATGAATAAATACCTCCCCACCAAAAGGGGACTTTACTTTACTTGTTTCAGCCTAAATCTTTTTCATTACATGTTCAGCTGTTGATTAAAAAGTGCCCTAAAAGACTTCAGAACTTAGCCTGCAAGGAGCCTTCTCCTGACTGCTGGGCCAACCTTCCCCCGATACCAACTGACAAGGTTACATCCCCAAAGGAGATTTATTATACAAATCCCAGTTGTACAATGGCAATATTATGTAGAATGGGAGGCTGTTTGAAGTTGTAGTGAGTAATTTTATTCAAAGAGTGAGGGTCCCCAAGGCCCACTGACAGGACAAAAAACTGACTGTCCAGGAAGATTCTGAAAACACTTTGTGTTCTGTATATATAAACCTGATGCTAAGACATGTTATCTACACATTACTATTTTATTGTCTAGAAAGTCTGTGGTTAAACAGCTTCTGGACAAAGTTTGACTTGAATACCTTGTTTTGTCCTCTATTTCTTTGAATTATGTGAACATTATTTTATTTGTGAGGTTAAAAAATGTACTTACAAAAATAAAAATCTCTGAAGAACACTTAAAATCTAAATTCAGAATATACTGTTTGTTCCATGAGGATGAACAAACTGGGTCCTTGCTTCTTAGTATTTGATGTATTACCTTATGTTCTTAAAAGTAAGCTATGTACTGAACTTTTAACATAGTATAATAAACACATTGGATTTCTAGTCTCTTTTTTCTGTAATAAAAGAACATAATGTATACATCCAGGAACATCACAGCTATGTCTTTGTTATACACTGGTTTTCACATGAAATTTTCACTGGATATCACTATTTATATAAACTTGTAGTTGGTGAATGAAGCAGACAAAAATCAAAGCATTTTATCTTAACAAAGTAGACTGGATGCTATTTCTTAAAATTCAAATACTTCTATATCCATAGTAACAGAGAAATGAAATAATTTAATATACTAACATATTAAATGATGTCCTTAAATAGGACATTTTGTGATTTGGGAGTTTATATGCTTTTGTAATTAAATTCCTTAAGTATTATATAGAATGCAGTATTATCCTCAAGAATTAAGGTAAATTAATTAACTCTCCAATTTACTAATAGGGAAAAAAGTAGTCATGAAATCACATATAATTACTTTAAAATGTATACCATGAATAACTTTTTCCCTTGACTGCTGGATGTGACATGTATAAGCTTCCCTCAGTATTGACTGACAAATTATGGATATACAGTGAATTCATTATAGCAAGTCAGAATTTTATATAGCTTCAAAAATGTTTTCTATGGGAAACCAAATTGAGTAGATACTTCACAAAAAGTTACATGGATGCCCAATAAGTATTGGAAAAGTACTCAGCATTGGAGCTATTGGGAAAATGTAAGTTAAAATCACAAGAAGATAGCATCACAGGCCCACCAGAATGCTTAAAATTTTTAAAAAGTCAAAATCATCAAGTATCAGCAAAGTTGTAGGTAATTGGAACTGCCCATGTGTTTTGGACAGAAATGTAAAATAATACAATTGACTACATACATACCTATCCTGTGAACCACTCATTCTAGCAGGTATTTTCTTGAGAAAAGTGGAAATATATGTTAACAAAGAGATTGACACAGGAATGCTTACAGCAATTCTATTTATTACAATTTTATTCCTAACAATTGTAAATTGTAAATAGCCCAGATATCCACCAATGAGAGAACGGATGAAGATATTAAGATTTATATTCACAATGGAACAGTATTCAATAATGAAAAGTAACCAACTACTAATATGACCAGAGAATCTCAAACCTAAACCACAAATCTCAGAAACGTCACAGGGAATAAAGAAGCCTTTCATAAAGAATACATTCTATAGGAAGCAATTTCTATGAAATCCAACTTTTATAAGATGAGATAGGCAAGAATAACCTATCATGGATAAAAACCAGAATAGTGTTTGATTCTGGGAATCAGTGTTTTGACAAGTGTGTGTACAGAACCTGATAACCCAAACCCCTAACAAGATAAATATTTAGGACATTACTCTCTTCAAAACTGAGTGGGCAGATACCATTTGTGGCACAGAAATAGTGATTCACCAATAGGAAATAGTGAATTCACCAAATTCAATAGTGACTTTGAATTCTATCTATCTATCTATCTATCTATCTATCTATCATCTATTATATATTTATCTGTTATCTATCATCTGTCTATCTATCTTCTGTCTATCATCTATCTGTCATCTATCTACCTTCTATCTATCTATCTGTCATCTATCTATCATCTGTCTGTCATCTATCATCTATCTATCTTTGCATATACGTCATATACATATATGTATAAATCTATACAATGACAAATTAAAGAGTATGTTTATAATATCATAGACAATTTACATAACAATTTTGGAAATAAGAACAACCGACACATAATTCAAATGTGTGTTGGTATACTTCAAAATATGCCACACTACCTAAGTTAGTTTGTTACATGGGCATTTGTTGTGCCTTGAGTAAAAATCAGAATCTTTTACAAAGGCTATTCAGAGAAACATTAAATTGGTTAATCCCGGGTAGGTGGCATCATGGTAAAAGTGGATTTACAGCTTTTTCAATTTTGTTCCATTTGCTATGCTCTAAGAGATTGTTAGAAAATAATTTTTCATATTTTCTAGTACTATTGCCTTTCACAATATGTGCTTTTCTAATCCAAGTATACTCAAAACTTATAATCTCTAAAATAAAATCTTATAATTAGAGCAGGTGTATGAAGCCACTTAGTGGTCTCAATAACCTTGTGATGGATAGGTTTCTATCAGGACAGACATCTAGAATTGCTTGAAAATATGTGGGGAGAATATAGGTACATATTTGTTGTTATAAAGACTGGGGTGACACTGCCACAGTGGGTGGATCAGGTGTGCTAAATATCCTACAAACTCACACTCGCCTTGCATGATTAAGTCTTATTCCATCCCAGTGTGCTGATGGTGCATTTGAGAAGCACTGACTCTCCAAAAGATTTCATCAACCTAAGAATGAAATCCAGCCTTCTTATCACAGTCTATAAGGTCCTAGGTATCTATGCTTGGATGTCTCTTGGATATCTTCCTCCATCACCTCCTTATGTGCTCATTGGCTTCTCAGATATTCTGGTCTTTCTTCTTTTCCAGGAATCTCCTACTTCACTGTGCTGTCCTCTGTGTCTCATTTGCTCTTTTTATTCTAGTCTCATCACGTGGGCTTTTGCTATCACTGTATTTAAAGAAGCACCCTCAGCCAGGCACACACTCTCCTTATTTTATTTATTTTTTCTAGCATTTACCACTTTTTGCTATATTATTTATTTAGTCTTTATCTTGCTCTTTTACTCATTCTTTCTCTTTTTTTATAACTCCACTAGAATGAAAGTTTACAGAGAAGGGATGAAACCTGAAAAAAACAAAACGAGCAGGAGTATTTCTTGTCACCTAACCAGCTTTCTGGTATTTATTTAATCAGTGAATAAATTAAATAGCCATGGGTGTATTCTAAAACTTGTCCTAATAGAATGCTTTAGGGAGACATAGAATTCAGATTCCCAGGCATAAAGACCAGAACAGGGTTTCCCTTAAGTGTGATGCTTAAGCAAAGTGTGAAGGTGCTAAAATAGTGTGAAACCCTATTTGACAATGAAGCCATCTCTATAGTATTCAAGTAAGACCTCATCAAGTGGCCCGTGTGTCTAAGATATTTCTGTCTTCCTGCAAGTGTATCTGTTACTTGTTCCTCCTACAAGTGGTTCCAGTTCTTGTCTACTAGGTACTAGCATATTGGCTCTATTACTTAGATTTTGTTAACACATTGCCTTTTGACAAATCCTCCTTTCCTACATCAGTCATTCATCTTGCAGATACTCAATTGCTCTGACTGCATCTGCCTATCTGATGTTGCTGACATAGACTCCTCCACCTTTACAAACTCACTTCTTGCTCTGATAGGTTCAGTAGGGTGAGAGTAAAAGAAGAAAAAAAAATCTTTCCATCCAATCTCTTTGTAGCCAAAGGGCCAGGGCTTTCTTTCCAGGAACTGAAATGCAGTCTCCTTTAATGGTGGTTTGTTATAAGGTGTGCATCTGGCACATTTTAAGCATTTTTGCAAGAAAGAAATGTAAAAAAGGGCCCTGTCAGTCCTCTCCCACACTGTACAGCACAGACCTCAGAAGAATTGATTATTAGTAAGTATACAAAATTCTCAAACAGTTAAAGCAGGTGTGGCTGCCTTGAGAAGCTCAAATTAAATGTTCAATATTTTATGAAAGTGGTAATGTTTACTTGATCCGATATGTTCTCACTGCAAAGTGAAATGACAGGGTTTGGAAGATCTGAGCAGTCTGTAGTGATTTGTGAGATTCTGCACTTGGTCTTTTATTTATTAATTGCTGCTTCACAGAACAGGAGAGTCCCTCTCCTCAAAGAGATCCCTGGGGTAAATTCTGCCACAATGTGACCAGGGTGAGAATTTTAGCTCCCAGAAAGTTTCCCAAGTAATGTAGCTGGATTTAGCAATAAAAATATAAAAAGAACAGTTAATTGTCAACTTGCAATATTGAATTATAAATTGTTTTTGGTTTTTTTGCAATTCAAATGTAACTGGATGTGCTGTATTTTTTTTTGTACTGGATGGGGATACATTGTGGCATTTACAAAAGTTCTTATAATGTATCAACTATATCATACTTGAATTCACCCTCTCCATGGCTTGCTCTCCTTTACCCTCCCTCCCCCTATTCCTGGAATGGCTTCAATAGGTATCATTCTTCCATTTACATACATGTGTATACATTATTTGCACCAAATTTACCCTCCTACACCCTTTTCCTGCCACTCACTCCTCACAAACACCTCCCTAAGGAGGGTCTGTTCTGCCCTCCTGTTCTTGGATTTTATAGAAGAAAAAAAAGGCATTTTTTGCTTGTTTAAGATAAACACAGCAATACAGGGAGTTTCCTTGTGACATTTCCATGTATATATATATATATATATATATATATATATATATATATTATTACCCCAATTGATTCATCTCCTCTATTTTTCCTTCATTCTACCTTAGTCTCTTTCTTATGGTGGTTACAGCTGGTTTAAAAATTCTACACTTATTCTTGTATAAAGAGTGTAACACCCATATTCATCTTCTTAGTTTCTTCTTTTATACTACCCCTCCTGAATGTGACCTCCCCTGAGTGTGACCTTTCATAATATTGCTGTATTTGTATTAGAACATATATGAGAGAGAGCATGTGGCTTTTGACCTGAGCCTGGCTGACTTTACTTAAGTTGATGTTCTCCAGTTCCATCCATTTACCTGCAAATGACAAAATTTCATTCTTTTTTGTGGCTGAATAAAATTCCATTGTATATAAATACCACATGTTCTTAATCCATTCATCAGTAGTGGGGCATCTTGGCTATTTCCATAGCTTAGTTATTGTGAATAGTTCTGCAATAAACATGGGTGTGCAGGTGCCTTAGTTGCAACCTGATTCACATTCCTTCAGGTATCTCCCAAGGACTGGTATTGCTGGATTATATAACAGTTCTATTTTTAGTTTTTGAGGAGCCTCCCTACTGGTTTCCATAGTGGTTGTGCTCATAATACATTCCCACCAGCAGTGTATATGGGTTCCTTTTTCCCCACACCCTCAACATTTGTTGTTGTTTATGTTCTTTTTTTTTTCATTTTTCTTTTATTATTCATATGTGCATACAAGGCTTGGTTCATTTCTCCCCCCTGCCCCCACCCCCTCCCTTACCACCCACTCCGCCCCCTCCCACTCCTCCCCCCTCAATACCCAGCAGAAACTATTTTGCCCTTATCTCTAATTTTGTTGTAGAGAGAGTATAAGCAATAATAGGAAGGAACAAGGGGTTTTGCTGGTTGAGATAAGGATAGCTATACAGGGCATTGACTCACATTGATTTCCTGTGCGTGGGTGTTACCTTCTAGGTTAATTCTTTTTGATCTAACCTTTTCTCTAGTACCTGTTCCCCTTTTTCTATTGGCTTCAGTTGCTTTAAGGTATCTGCTTTAGTTTCTCTGCGTTAAGGGCAACAAATACTAGCTAGTTTTTTAGGTGTCTTACCTATCCTCACCCCTCCCTTGTGTGCTCTTGCTTTTATCATGTGCTCATAGTCCAATCCCCTTGTTGTGTTTGCCCTTGATCTAATGTCCACATATGAGGGAGAACATACGATTTTTGGTTTTTTGAGCCAGGCTAACCTCACTCAGAATGATGTTCTCCAATTCCATCCATTTACCAGCGAATGACAACATTTCGTTCTTCTTCATGGCTGCATAAAATTCCATTGTGTATAGATACCACATTTTCTTAATCCATGGAAGCCATTCTAAACAGGGGTGAGATGGAATCTTAGTGTAGTTTTCATTTGCATTTCCTTTATGGCCAGCGATGGTGAGCATCTTTTCATGTGTTTTTTAGTCATTAGGACTTCTTCCTTTGAAAAGCCTCTGTTTAGTTCATTTGCCCATTTCTTCATTGGGTCATTGATTTGGGGGGAGTTTAGTTTTTTGAGATCCCTATATATTCTGATTATTAGTCCTTTATCTGATGTTTAGCTGGAAGATTTTCTCCCATTCTGAGGGCAGCAAATTCAATTTAAACATTTCTTTTGTTTTGCAGAAGCTTTTTATTTCCTGTAGTCCCATTTGTCAAACCTTTCTGTTAGTTGCTGGACCATTTGAGTTCTACTGAGGAAGTCATTGTCTATTGCTTGCAGTGTATTCCCTGCTCTTTCCTGCACCAGCTTCAAAGTTTTGGATCTGATATTAAAGTCCTTAATCCACTTTGAGTTGATACTTGTATAGGGTGACAAGCGTGGATCTAGTTTCAGTTTTCTGCAGGCAGATTATCTAGCTTTCCCAGCAACAGTTGTTAAAGAGGCTTTCTTTTCTCCATCATATGTTTTGGCACCTTTGTCAAGAATCAGGTGGGTGTAACTGTGTGGATTTATATCTGGGTCTTCTGGTCTGTTCCACTGGTCTTCACATCTGTTTTTGTGCCAATACCATGCTGTTTTATTGCTATGGCTCTGTAGTATAATTTGAAGTCAGGTATTGTGATACCTCCAGCATTGCTGTTTTTGCTCAGTATTGCCTTGGCTATTCGGAGTCTTTTGTGCTTCTAAATTAACTTTAGGGTTGATTTTTCAATCTCTGTGATGAATGTCTTTGGGATTTTGATGGGAATTGCATTAAGCATGTAGATTGCTTTTGGAAGTATAGCCATTTTTACTACATTGATTCTACCAATCCATAAGCATGGGAGATCTTTCCACCTTCTGTAGTCTTCAATTTCTTTCTTCAATGGTTTGTAGGGATGTGCTGCATTTTAGCAGACAACCTTACTTGAAAGCAAGAAAAGATAGCCTGATATTTTGGAGGACTGTGTTTTAAACTCCTAAAGAACCCATAGTAAAGACCTAGATGGACTCAACGTTCAAGGGATGCAATGAGGGGCTCAGGGCATGTGATTTAAGGAGACCTTCACTCTCAGGGTTGGTCAACTGCACAGTCATTTCCTGAACAGTCCTGAGAGTAAACACCTCCTGCAGGTATGCATCCCGGGTACCTCTGTTGCCCCACTGAGGCCAAAACCTTTAAAAGGGAAAGGTAATGATATGGACAAATATCAGAGTTTGGAAAAGTTTGTGTTGTTGAGCTGTGTTCTGAAAAAAAGCATTTTGAAGTCAGGGTCATTGCACATGTAATCAGTTAAAGTGAGGCCACACTGGAATAGGGCAGGCTGTAAACCAAATAGAAGTGGTGTTCTTATAGAAGAGAGGAAACACAGAGACAGATCCACAGAGGACACCATCCCATAAGGGAGGCAAGGCAGAGAATGGAGTGATGCAGCTGCAAACCAAGGAGAGAATGGATTGCTAGTCATTTCCAAGCAAAAAGGATCCTACTCTAGAACCTCTGAAGAAGCATGGTCCTGCAACACCTGCATTTCAGACTGCTGGCTTCCAGAACAATGAGAAAATATATAATTTTTAAGTCACCCAGTTTGCAGTGTACTTTATCATAGCAACCAAGAAAACTAATACAACAACTGTGTTGACCTACCCTGGTCATGAATCCAAATCTGAGAAATTTTCATATTTTTTGACATTAACAAGTTAAGGAGGAATAAGACTCAAGGATGTAGCACATTTATTGACCCTAAACTGAGGTCTAGCAGGGAATTGTTGAAGTTTGGCAGAGAAAAACCTGAGTCCTCTCTCAGGCCAAAGGCACTAAACTAAGAAAAACTATAACTATGATTAAAAACAGCAAAAAATGGCAAAGCAAAATGTGAGCTTAGCTGACCACCTTGATGAAAGGATTGGAATGAGTATTTCCTAGACTCTGAAACTATTCAGAAGATAACTTTAATTATATTGTTGGTTACTAGTGGACACCTAAGGGATTGTGAAAATTCAAATTATGTAATTGTAGCAGTATGTATGTATTTATCTGGAGAAGGGGGCATTTCCTATCTGTATGCTCCAGAGATTCCTGGTGCATCTAAATCAGAGAAAGTAGACATGTGTCCTGCAGGGTCACAATTACCCACCCATTCTACCTGGAGATTTTCAACTGGCAGACAGGGAGTTCTGACTTTTGATTGAATTAGCTGGCACCATTCTTTTTATTTATTAGTATATATTCATTGTACAAAGTAAGGGCTTTCATAATGACATTTCCATGCATGCATATTTAACTGAGAGCATTCTCATTTTACAAGCTTACTGCTAAAATTACTCTGTTTGGCCTTACTACAACCAAGGACTTTCAGTCTACCTCAAAGAGTTAGGGGAATAAAACAAAATAAAAACAAAGGAAGAATTGCATTCTGGGCAGTAACTATTTTCATTGATATTAATTCTAATGGTGTATAATATTTAAGGGTCTGAGTTATTAAACATCAAATAGCACTGATGTCAATAAAGTGCTTTGTAAATAAGTTAATGTCTTCTAAACACTTTTTGAGGTCTCCCCAAATATCTATTTTTTATACTTGGTCCTATACATTAACTTTTTAACCTGTCAGTAACATTTTACTTTAGGATTTTTATGGGATATCTTTCCTTCAGAATAACCATTTTGTTCACAATGTTTACATGTTTCAAAATCCTGAAGTCATTGTGAGAAGGTCATGCAATATCAAATGCACATTAAAGGACAATATTGGAAGCTTAAGCTACTTAGAGGACAACTTTAATTATATTGTTGGTTTGTAGGTATTCAAGGGACCACAGAAATTCAAAGTAAAAGAACCCCACTGGTTTTTCTTAAAATATAGGATATCAATCAGGAGCTGTGTGACATCAGCTCCATTTCTAGATTAGGAGGAATAGTATACTAGAAAATCAGTAAAACGTCTGAAGGTACTATTTATAGACACAAGAGAAATCTCTATTTAAATCCTTTGCCCATTACTTACAGGGTATTTTTACTATTGCATGATAGGGTTTTCTTATATATTTTTGATATCATCTTTTATAAGATATAGTTAGCAAATATTTTCTCCCAGGCTCTAAGTTATTTTTCATTTTATTGATATTTTTCTTTGCTGTGCAGAGGCTTTTAGGGTTTACGTGGTTCTTTTTGTCACTTTTGCTTTTATTGTTTGTGCACTGGATATCAGGACCAAAAAAATCCTTTCTAGCCTAATGTCATGAAGTTTTCTCTACATTGACTTCTAAGAGTTTTATGGTTTCAAATCTTATGTTTAAGTCTTTAACCCATTTTGAGTTTATTTTTATGTGCAGGGTAAGATAAGAGTCAACTACAATCTTGTGGGTATGGATATCCAGTTTTCCCAAATCATTTATTGAAGACATTATATCCTTTCCTAGTTATGTATTCATGGCACCTTTGATGAAGAACAGTTGCTCATATATGTGGGTTTGTTTCTGAATTCTCTATGTTTTGTCTGTATTTCTGTTTTTATGACAATGCCATGCTGTTTTAATTATTGTAGCTTTGTAATATATTTTGAAATCAGAAAGTATGATGCCTCCAGCTTTGTACTTATTCTTCAAGACCCCTTTTAGTATTCAAGGTCTTTTGTGGTTCCATTTATATTAAGGGATTATATCATATTTCTGTATATGTGTAATCAGAGTTTTGATGGGTATTGCATTGAATGTGTAGATTGTTATGGAGAGTATGGGCATTTTAATAATAATTCTTTCACTCCATGAACACGAAATACTTTTCCTTTTTTGTGCCTTCTTTAATTGCTCTTATCAATGTTTTCTTACTTTTATTATAAAAGTTTTTCACCTACTGGTTAAGTTTATTCCTAAGTATATCATCCAGTTTGATGCTATTATAAAAACTCAATAGCACAAAAACTGTCCAAGAAATAACTTGGTTAAAAATAGACAAAGGAATAAAATGGACATTTCTCCAAAAAGTTGTACAAATGGTCAGTAGTTCAATATTGTTAGTCACCAGGGAAATGACAATTGAAGCCACAATGAGATATTGCCTTCCACCTATCAGGATAGCTAGCTATCATGAAAAGGAAAGATAACACAGGTGTTTCTTTCTATGGGGTGGGATCATCAAAACATCATTGATAAGAATGTATAAAGTTGCCAGCTGTGATGGAAAGTAACAACCAAGAAATAAAAGTGCAGCTTTCTTTAAAAAAGATGAAAATCAAGTTCCGCATAATCCAGCAGTCCCCCTGCTGGATAGATATTCAAAGGTAATGAAATCAAGATTCCCAAAAGATACCTGTGCGTTCATAATTGCTGAAGCACTGTTCACACCAACCAGGATATGATAATGATCTAAGCGCCTAACATGGATGAATGGTTAAAGACAGAGTGGCATATGTCTATAAAAGAATGTATTCGGTCTTCACAAAGAAAGAAAACTGGAGCTGGGCGTCACTGGCTCACACTTGTAATTCTACTTACTTTGGGAGGCTGAGATCACAAGGCTCACTGTTAAAGACCATGACAGGCAAATAGTTCAGGAGATTCCATCTCCAAAATAACCAGAGCAAAACAGATGGGGTATGGCTTGAGGAGTAGAGCATCTACTTTGCAAGAGTGAAGCCCTGAGTTCAAATCCTAGTTCCACTAAAACAATTTAAAAAAAGAAATAAGAAAAGATAACATAAATGAACCTGGAAGACGTCACTAGTCCATATCAATTGTACAAATTAGGGGTTTATAATGACATTTCCATACATGCATATTTAACTGGGAATACCCTTGTTCTACAAGCTTACTGTTGAAATTGTTCTCTTTGGTCTTGCTGCAACCAAGGACTTGAAGTCTACCTCAAGGAGTTAGGGAAATTAAAATAAAAACAAAGAAAGAATTGCATTCTGGGCAGTAACTAATCACCAAGGACAGATCATTGTAAGTTAGTGCAATAAGTTTGATAAATGTCAAACTCAAGTGTAATAGGAACACAGAGCTTTTAGGGCAGATGTAGCACTCAGAAGCAGCATTTAAGCTGAGGGCTGAATAGAGAGCTATAGATTTTCAGTAAGGAATGTGGTAGGGTGGCCAAGGCAAGTGGTGCACATTTGCCAGCTTGCAGAATAAGTACACAGACAATCTGTAAAACCATAGAATTTTTGAGCAAAATATTCCCCCAAGTAAATGAATGCTGAAGTGAAGAGAACAAAAATGCAGGAACCATTTCATTTTTGTTTTAGCCCAATATGTCAACTCTCAGTTACCTACAGGAGTTTTGGTCATAACTGATTGTTCAATTGACAGAAGAGCAAGCAAGAAGGCACTGAATCCAAGGTTGACTGGCATCACCTTGACTGTGTTCAGCATCCAGAGGATGACAATCACCTTGGACATCCAAGACTGCCACTCCAAATTCCAGCTGGATTGAAATGAGTTGTAACAACCTCACTAATATTACCTTGGTTCTGAGTCACACCTACCCCAGGACTGCCACCAGGTGAGAGCTGATATTTAATGTACTGTTTGTCATGGTAAACTTTCCATGACATGCATCTCAATCTTCACCAGCACCTCAGTGGAAAAATGTCATCTTCATTATTCTAGTTTCACAGATAAAAATAAATAAATAAAAGTCCCAAACAGTTAAGTAAACTGACCAAAGGGACTTTGAGTGGACACTAATAAAATGGAACCCAAGTCTCTCACCTGGACTACCGTTGTAGCTACCTAATCACTTTTCTTGGCATCCATTGCTGCTTTTCTGAAGTGTATTCTTCACTGGGTAGAGAGATCTGTTTTTTATTATTCATTTATTCTCATGTGCGTACATTGTTTGGGTCATTTCTCTCCCCTGCCTCCCCACCTTCTCCCCCCTCCCTTCCAGGCAGAACCTGTTCTGCCCTTATCTCTAATTTTGTTGAAGAGAAGACATAGCAATAATAAGAAAGACAAAGCGTTTTTGCTAGTTGAGTCAAGGATAACTATACAGAGAGATTCCTAGCATTGCCTTCATGTACAAGTGTATTACAACCCAGGTTGATTCATCTCTACCTGATCTTTACACTGGTTCCTAATCCCCTTCTCATGTTGACCTCTGTCACTTTAAGGTTTTTGTATCAGTTCCTCTGGAGTGGGGACATCAAATGCGTTCATATTTTGGATTTACTATATATTCCCACATCTCCCATATGTGTTCTCCCCTTGTCATGTGACCCAAGTCCAACCACATTGCTGAATTTGCCCTATATCTAAAGTCCACATATGAGGGAGAACATACAATTTTTGGTCTTCTGAGCCTGGCTAACCTCACTCAGAATGATGTTCTCCAGTTCCATCCATTTACTTGCAAATGATAAGACTTCATTCTTCCTCATGGCAGAGTAAAATTCCATTGTGTATAAATACCACATTTTCTTGATCCATTCGTCAGTAGTGGGGCACCTTGTTTGTTTCCATAACTTGGCTATTGTGAATAGTGCCGCAATAAGCATGGGTGTGCAGGTGCCTCTGGAGTAACCTGAGTCACATTCCTTTGGGTATACCCCCAAGAGTGGGATTGCTGGATCATATGGCAGATCAATGTTTAGATTTTTAAGAAGCCACCAAATTTTTTTCCAGAGTGGTTGTACAAGCTTGCATTCCCACCAGTAGTGTACAAGGGTTCCTTTTTCCCCACATCCTCGCCAACACATGTTGTTGGTAGTGTTTTTGATGATGGCTATTCTAGCAGGGGTGAGGTGGAATCTTAGTGTGGTTTTGATTTGCATTTCCTTTATGGCTAGAGACGGTAAACATTTTTTCATGTGTTTTTTGGCTATTTGAATTTCTTCTTTTGAGAAAGTTCTGTTTAGTTCAGTTACCCATTTCTTAATTGGTTCATTGATTTTAGGAGAGTTTAATTTCTTAAGTTCCCTGAATATTCTGGTTATCAGTCCTTTGTCTGATGTATAGCTGGCAAATATTTTCTCCCACTCTGTGGGTGGTCTTTTTCAGTTTAGAGACCATTTCTTTTGTTGTGCAAAAGCATTTTAAATTTATGAAATCCCATTTGTCCATCCTTTCTCTTAGCTGCTGAGCTGGTGGGGTTCTATTGAGGAAGTCCTTGCCTATACCTATTAGTTCCAGAGAGTTTCCTGCTCTTTCCTCAACTAACTTCAGACTTTCAGATCTGATATTAAGGTCCTTGATCCATTTTGAGTTGATACTAGTACAGGGTGATAGACATGGATCTAGTTTCAGTTTCTTGCAGATGGATAACCACTTTTCCAAGCAACATTTCTTGAAGAGACTGTCTTTTCTCCATCATTTACTTTTGCAACTTTGTCAAAAATGAGATGGATATAGTTGTGTGGACTCATATCTGGATCCTCTATTCTGTTCCACTAGTCTTCACATCTGTTTTTGTGCCAGTACCGTGCTGTTTTTATTTCTGTTGCTTTGTAATATAGTTTGAAGGCAGGTATTGTGATACCTCCAGCATTGCTCTTTTTGCTGAGTATTGCCTTGGCTATTCGTGGTCTCTTGTATTTCCAAATGAACTTTAAGGTAGATTTTTCAATCTCTCTGATGAAAGTCATTGGGACTTTGATGGGAATTGCATTAAACATGTAGATTGCTTTTGGTAGTATAGCCATTTTTACTATGTTGATTCTACAAATCCATGAACACGGGAGTTCTTTCCATCTTTTGTAGTCTTCCTTGATCTCTATCTTCAGGGGTTTGTAGTTCTCCTTGTAGAGGTCATTCACATCCTTTATTAGTTTACTCCTAGGTATTTGATTATTTTTGAGGCTATTGTAAATGGAATTGTTTCCATATATTCCTTCTCAGTTTGTTCATTGTTGGTATATAGAAAAGCTAATGATTTTTGTAAGTTGATTTTGTATCCTGCCACCTTGCTACAGCTGTTTATGGTGTCTAAGAGTTTTTGGGTAGCATTTTTTGGGTCTTTAAGGTATATGATCATATCATCTGCAAATAGGGTTATTTTGACAGCTTTTTTACTTACTTGTATTCCTTTTGTTTCTTCTTCTTGCCTAACTGCTCTGGCTAGAAATTCCAGTACTATGTTGAGTAGGAGTGGAGATAGTAGGCATTCTTGTCTTGTTCCTGTTTTCAGAGGAAATGGTTTAAGTTTTTTATCATTAAGTATGATGTTGGCTGTAGGTTTGTCACATATAGCCTTTACAATTGAAGGTACATTCGTTCTCTTCCTAGTTTTCTAACAGCTTTTATCATGAAATGGTGTTGGATCTTATCAAAGGCTTTTTCTGTATCTATTGAGATGATCAAGTGGTTTTTGTCTTTGCTTCTATTAATGTGGTTTATTACATTTATAGATTTGCATATGTTGAACCACCCCTGGGATGAAGCCAACTTGGTCACAGTGTATGATCTTTCTGATGTGTTGTTGGATTTGATTTGCCATTATTTTATTGAGTATTTTTGCATGGATATTCATTAAGGAAATTGTCCTATAGTTCTCCTTTTTGGAGGTATCTTTCTCTGGCTTGGGGATGAGAGTAATATTGGCTTCATAAAATGAGTTAGGCAGTGTTCCTTCCCTTTCTATTTCATGGAACACTTTAAGGAGGGTTGGTATCAGTTCTTCTTTAAATGTCTGATAGAATTCAGCAGAGAATCCATCAGGCCCTGAACTTTTCTTTTTGGGGAGACTCTTTATTGCTGCTTCAATTTCATTTTGTGTTATAGGTCTATTCAGGTGTTTAATATACTCTTGGTTCAGTTTTAGATGGTTGTAAGTATCTAGAAATCTTCCATTTCTTCAAAATTTTCAAATTTATTAGAATATAGGCTCTCAAAGTAGTCTCTGATGATTTCCTGGACTTCCATGGTGTTTGTTGTTATCTCCCCTTTTGCATTCCTGATTCTACTAATTTGGGTTTTTTTCTCTCCTCATTTTAGTCAGATTTGCCAGGGGTCTGTCAATCTTATTTATTTTTTCAAAGAACCAGCTTTTTGTTTCATTGATTCCTTGTATTTTTTTTTATTTGTTTGTTTCTATTTCATTGATTTCAGCCCTTATTTTAATTATTTCTTTCCTTCTGCTTGTTTTGGGATTTGCTTGCTCTTGTTTTTCTCGGAGTTTGAGCTGTAGTATAAGATCATTGATTTGATATCTTTCTGACCTTTTAATATAAGCACTCGTGGCTATAAACTTTCTTCTTAGGACTGCCTTTACTTTGTCTCATAGGTTCTTGTATGTCATGTTTTCATTTTCATTAACTTCCAGGAATCTTTTAATTTCCTCTTTTATTTCATCAATGACCTATTGAACATTGAGCAATGTGTTCTTCAGCTTCCAATTGTTTGCATGTTTTTTACTGATGTTTTTGTTGTTGATTTCAAGTTTTAATGCATTGCAGTCAGATAGAATGCATGGGCTTATTTTTATTTTCTTATGTTTGCTGAAGCTGGCTTTGTGCCCTAAGTATGCTCAATTTTGGAGAAGGTTCCAAGAGCTGCTGAGAAGAATGTATATTGTGCAGTAATTGGATGAAATATTCTGTAAACATCAGCTAGGTCCATTTGATCTATGGTGTGATTTATTTCTAAGATTTCTTTATTGATTTTTTGTTTGGATGACCTATCTATTGGTGATAGGGGGGTATTAATGTCTCCCACTACCACTGTGTTGGAGTTTATATGTTTTTAGGTCCTTCAGAGTATGTTTGATGAAATTGGGTGCATTGACTTTGGGTGCATATAGGTTGATAATTGTTATTTCCTTTTGGTGCATTTCCCCTTTTATTAGCATGGAGTGTCCTTCTTTATCTCATCTAATCAATGTAAGTTTGAAGTCTACTTTGTCCGAGATAAGTATTGCTACCCCTGCCTGTTTTTCAGAGCCATTGGCTTGGTAAATTTTCTTCCAGCCTTTCACTCTCAGCCAGTGCTTATTTCTGTTGATGAGCTGGTCTCCTGTAGGCAGCAGATTGTTGGATCTTCATTTTTAATCCAGTTTGCCAAATGGTGTCTTTTGATGGGGGAATTAAGTCTGGTAACATTCAGTGTTAGTATTGATAAGTATTTGGTGATTCCTGTCACTCAGTTGTCTTTGTGGTATAAGGGTTTGATTGTGTGCAGCTGAATCAATGTTACTTACTAATTTCTGGCCTTTTTTTTCTCCTGTCCTTTCATGGTTTTGTATGCTTTTATTTTCTGTGTGTAGGATTCTTTGAAGAATCTTTTGTAGTGGTGTCTTGGTCGTCATACATTGTTTTAGTTTCTGCTTATCATGGAAGACTGTTATTTATTGCTCCATCTATTTTGAATGATAGTTTTGCTGGGTAGAGTATCCTAGGATTGAAGTTATTTTCATTCAGTGCCCGGAAGACATCACTCCATGCTCCTCTTGCTTTTAATGTTTTGTTGAGATATCTGCTGTGATTTTGTTGGGTTTACCTCTGTATGTTATTTTTTTTTTCTCTCTTACAGCCTTCAATATTCTTTTTCTGTTCTCTGGGCTTATTGTTTTAATGATAATATGTCATGGGGTAGTTCTATTTTGATCAAGTCTGTTTGGTGTCCTTGAGGCTTTCTGTACCTGAATGGGCATTGTTCTAGTCTGCTGTAGTGGCCTTCACTGTGATTTGTATTTCTGTTTCACTCTTTTTTTCTGAGGTTTTCCATATTGTGTCCCTTCCTCTTTAACATTGTTAATTTTCATCCTTAATTAATTTGTCTCTCTGCTTATAGTGTTCTCTGTTTAACTTTGGTGTTTATTTAGGGCTCTATGATTTCCTTTATTTGTTTTTGTGTTTTCTCATATTCTTTGTATTTGTTGTCTTGGAATTTCTTGAGTGCCTCCTGTACATTTTGGTTGACCATGTCTATTAACATCTCTATAAAATTCTCATTGATTACTTACAGGATTTTTTTTCCAGGTGTCCTTGTGGGCTTCATTGAGTTCCTTGGTATAGTTTATCTTTGTTTTGTTGGAGTCTGGATCTGGGTATCCATTTTCTTCATTTTCCTCTGAATCCTGTACTAATATATTTGGGGGGGGAGAATGGTTTCCATCCCTTTGTCGTCTTCCCATATTTCCACTAGGTACCATTTCTGTCCCTGGACTATGTGTCATTTAGTATTAGCTGAGTTACAATATTAATGCTAACAAAACCAAGAAAGAAGGAGAAAAAAGACAAAGAAAAAGAGATAAGAAAAAAAATGGAGAAGCAAAGAAAACAACAGGGAGATATGGTGGATGATCAAACAGCAAATAAGATAGCCAAACCCTTAAAGAAAGGGTTCAGGAACAGTAGAATTACAGTCTTAGTTGTTCTGGTGTTACTTCTTTAGCATCCAGTCCTATCTGTCTGTGTCTCCCAGGTAGGTTTGGAACCCTCCTGTTGCAGGTGACAGGCTGGCAGAGGCCCGGTGGGCTTGCAGGGCAAAGGCCTGGAAGAGTGGCAATCTGTCGGGTCTGCTGTGTGGAAGCCTGGTGGGCCTGTGGGGTGGGGCTCTGGCAGAACAGTGGCCCATTGGGCCTGCAGAATGGGGGCCTTGCAGGCCTCTGGAGTGGGGGCCCAGTGGAACAGAGATGCGCTGGGCCTGTGGAGCTGGGTCCTGGTGGGCCTTTGGTGTGGAGATCCTGCTGGCCTTTGGAGCTGGGGCCTGGTGGGCCCCAGAGGTGTGGGGCCCAATGGAGCAGACCGGTGGCTCCTTAGGCCTATGGGGAGGGAGCTTGGCTGGCTGGCTCTTCTTTTAGTAAATTGTGGTATGGAGAAGACTTCCATGAGCTAAGGTTCAGAGTGCCTAAGTTTTGGCTCTCCCTTGTGCTTTACTTCAACAAAATGTGTCTCCAGTGTCTCAGCAAGGTCTCTGACTCATGGAGCTCACACAGTCTAGGGCTGTGTCCCAGTCTCTATCTTGGATCCACCCTAGACAGATCTTTTAAAGTGCAAATCTGATCTTTTCTCTTTCCTACTTAAAATCTCCCACCTTCACAGTGGTCTCCTGACAACACCCAACCTCATCTTGCTCCATCCCACCTTTTAAGCTCTGAACTCCAACCAGACCACTGCCTTTCTTTCCAACCCTGAAAATTATGCACTCTGTATCAGCACCTATGCATGTGCTATTTTCTCTCTCGAACTTTCTTCCATTTTCTTCCACATTTGTAAGCAACCCACTTGCCTGAATCTCTTTTCATACCTCAGGTCTCAATACATGAATTGCAGCATGAATTCCTCAACCATCCTTTTCCAGTGTAGATTAGTTAACCCAAATGATATTCTCATAGAGAACTATACATTTTTATTGTAATGAAGTATCTGTATTGCAGTGTTTAATATCTTCCTCTCTTTAGTTAGATGAAGAGCCTCTGGGGACAAAGATTCTTTTTCGCCGTACAGGGAATTGAAATCAGAACCTTGCACATGCTAGGCAAGCACTCTATCATTTGAACCATGTCCCCAGCTCTCTTTTTGTTTGTTTGCATTTTGATTTTGGGATGGCATCACACTAACTTTTCCCAGGGTGGCCTCAAACTTGAGATTCCCCTGCCTCTGCTTCTCACATAATTGGGATCATAGGTGTATGCCACCACACCCAGCTGAGAGACTCTTGAGACATTGCTTTCTATTGCCTAGAGGAATATTTTTCTTTGCTTTTTTATGTACAGAAATTTACTGCAGCATTGTTCATAGCAGCAAAACACCAAAACCAATGCAGCATGTTTTATACTACACAGTTGTTAATTACTAAGGAAAGGGGAAGAAAAAAGGAAATGAAGGACATGAAAGGAAGGAAAGATGTGAGGTGTAAGAAAGAATGTGCTATCAAACTCAAATAAGATCAATTCAATTTAAGGATAATAATTTGATTTACATAATTAATTTTAGGGTTTTTTTAACAACATTGTCTCTAGAATACTTCCACTATACTGCCATTTATATCGGTGTTGAGCTAGCAATCTGACACATAACATGATTTCAAATGTGTTGTTTGAGGTCACCAAAATGGATGGCAATTATTTTCTATTTAAAATTTTTGAATTCTGAAAGCAGCAACATCCCAGCTCATTCTTTTTATTTGAAGACTGTCTAGTCTTCAGATAAAAAAAAATAAATAAATAGAGCAGTGAGACCAGACTTTTGAAAAGATTTATTTTATTTAATTTGGAAGTGCCTTTGCTCTCTGAGCTCTGAACTTGCAGGAGATGATTTCTGCCGTACCCGCTCAGCTCCCCTTGCTTTGGATTAGCTTCATTTATTTCCCTCTGCCAAGGTGATTTTTATGCCACGCCATCCCTGGTGTTAATGCATTCAGTTGCAGGGGACAGCAGGACCCTGGAATGGTAGGTGCTCCTCCTGGCATGTGTTTTGTAATCCATCATCCAGAGAGTCTGAATCAAATATGCTTCTAAAATGTGTTAATATGCCCCACCCCATCTGAGGCTATGTCTATGTCACACAAACAGTGTGAGAACTGTTTATGCCATTTTAGCTTTTCACATGAATTCCAGATAACCTTGTTCATTTATGGAAACATTTGAGTTCCTGATAGGGGTTGTATTGCATCTGTGGATAATTAGGTGTGTGCTTCTGTCTACCTAATAACTTTTTCCTATCTATGTACATTGGGCCTTCATATGCTGTATTGTATTATGTCTCTTAACAGAGTTTTGTGTCTTTTGTGTAACAATCTGACATTACTTTTATTAAACTAGTTTCTTGGTATTTTATTCAATCTCATAATAATATAACGAGCTTATTTTCTTAATTTCATTTCTGGATTGTTCATTGATACTATAAAGACATACAATTGATTTTTGCATATGGGTCTTATATCCCATAACCTCCTTGGACTCATGTATTAGTTGTAGTAAATATTAGAAGAATTCTTTGAATGTTCTATAAACAAGCTCAGATTGTGAGTAGAAACAATGTTACATCTTTCCAGTCTGCATAACTTTATTTATTTTTTCTTTTCTGTTGCTTTAAATAGAATCTCCAACAAAATGTTGACCTGAAGAAAAAAGCATCTTTCACATTAAGTAGGATATTGGTTAAAATCTCTTTCTTTACATTGTCAAGATCCATACATGGTACAACACATGTGAGTTATCCACTAAGTGTTTCTTTTCAAATATAACCTGTAGTGGTCACTGAAACCCTAGTAGCTAAGGCTGGTGTTAACAACCCTACTCCTCTTTATAGGCTACATTTTGGGGTTATTGGGGTTTGAACCCAGGACCTTGCACTTGGCTAGTTAAATCCTCTACCACTTAAGCATACCTTTGCTCCTGTCCTTTTGGTTTTAGATTATTTTTCAGATAGGATCTCACACTTTTATTTTTGTCCCAGGCCAGTCTCAGACCTCCATTCTCTTGAGATTAATGATGTCTGCAACAATGCCTGGCTTATTGACTGAGATGGGGTCTTGTTAACTTTTTGCTTGGGCTGTCCTTGAACCTCAGGCCTCTAAATCTCAGTCCCCTGATTAGCATAAGCCACCATGCCTGGCTAGACTACATGTGACAATCTTACTCATTAACCGTTTATCAAATCTCAGCTATGAGTAAGTTATGTCTTGCAAAACCAACTAATCCCCATTTCCATTAATTCATTTGTTTGATTCCCTTAATTATTTTTGAGGTCCTGGCTACATTCCAGCCATGTGTGAAGCAAAGAGATCACATGTCGAGGTACACAGTGATGACTCCACACAGATTAGCTTCTACCTTCATGAAGATGAGTCTGGTGAAGGATACAGTTTATAAACAAGTGAGCAACAGCAAATAATAAGTAATTACAAGTCATTGTAAGAACCCTGAAGGAAGACATGTACACGGGAAGAAAACTCACATGAGAGCCAAGGATTAGGGTAGAATTAAACAAAGCAAAAAGGGTAAGAAGGTGACACCCATAGGAAAAGAGGGGTAAGAGAGGTCCAGCAACAGGGGCCTGAATGTGAGGTGATCAAAAGCAGAGCTCAGTATGTGAGCAAGGAAGGAGATGGTAAGAGAAGAAGCTTAACAAGGAGTCAGCAAAACCGAAATACAGGGCTTTGTAGGCTGTGCAAGAAGTTCCAAGTTCCAAGTCAAATAAAGAACTCTGATAGTATTCAAGTTGAAGAGTAGCGTGGTTCTACCTGCCCCTGACAATCTCTAGAAAGGATTCCAACAACCACTGTGTGCTCATCTAGCAGGCAGGAAGGACATCTGGACAAGAGATGTTTCTATAGGCTGAAATGGTGACTGTAGATTTGGAAAGAAGTGTGGGGATTTACAACTTGCTGATGGATTCAACAGAAATGAAGAAGATGATGGAATGAAGGGAAATTACTAGCTTTCTGCTGGAGTGATTGGGTACATGGTGGTGACATCTATTGAGGGCAGGTGCAGCTGGAATATGTTTACATCAGAAAAGCTGTCTTTCCTCATCCTTTAGCTCTTCTCTCTGATTTGCAGAATTAGAATTCTTTTTTGTGTTTTCTCTCATTTTCCTATTACTTAGCCTTTTTATTTGCAATTTACTAAAGCCTAGCAAAAACTAACTGAAGTGAAAGTAGGAAATTATTAGGATACTAAAATAAACAAGCTTCTGGAAGGGCAAGAATGCATCAGAGCCTCAACTAGAAATAAAAATGGAAACTTGAATGCTCTCAGGAGTGTGCAAGATGGGCTTTCCTCCTCACAGATGTGTATTTCTCCATTTATTCATCCTCCTTTTACAGACCTGCTTTCTCCACCTAAAAGGAAATAAGACCTGTATTATCATTTCTTGTGCACTTTGCTTCACATTGCATGGAAAGTCTGGTACTTATGGATGTTAGATTATATAGCCAAAGCAGTGAACCTTAGTGTACACATATGATTTCCTCTTTGGCATTTATTCTCCCTAATTTTTCCCTACCATCTTCTTCTCATTTTTCTTCACTTTTTCATCCTTTTTACATTCCCAGATATAATATTTTAAAACATCATAATGAGCACATCCTTAGTCCCAGGTCTGAACATGAATATATCTAAAGTAGCTTAAACTCATCAGTGTATCTCATTCACCCATCACAGTCTCAGGAAGTGATTGGTTTGGGAAAGTACACCTGACCACAGATCATATTTGGGATTCACTTGCAGGTTCTCTATTACTCTGGATTATATAATTTATGAGTAGGAGATTTGGAATTGTCGTATCACTTGGCATCATGATGAAAATGTGTGAAGTCATGGGGATCTTTTGAGCGAAGGTGGAGAATGAAGCTTACACATGGAAACAGTAAAACACAGGCAGAGGCAAAACACAGGAACTGTGTTGCATACAATCTCTTTTGAATTTCTTTGAATCCAATAATACTTCAGAAATTTGACTTACATGAACTTATGGATTCCTTTTAGTATTATAGTTTGGATTTATGTGAATTCTTTTTGGTGGTACTGGGGTTTGAACTCAGAACCCCAAACTTCCTGGGCAGGCACTCTACTACTTCAGCCACTCTGCCAGCCAATTTACGCAAATTGTAAGAATCTTAAATAAGAATATAGATTTAGTCATCTCAGTTGTTTGACTTTTAAGTCCAAAAGTCTTGTAAATAGAACTCACTGGCATGGGTTAATCATCATTTTTGCATCAATCAGTTGGAAACAGGATGAAGGAGTCATGTAAAACACAGAAGTTTCCCTGGGGCCATGGTGTTAGGCCTACAAAAGGAGTAAGTGAAAGAAAGCAAGGTGTGATTAAGCTAGGAATATGATATCCTAGCTATCTATTGATACTTTTTTGAGATTGCTAACACTGTGTTTTATCCAGGAAACTTCAATAAAAGATGATGGAATGATGTCCCGTGTACATTTCTCCCAGACTTCACTCAATATGCCTACAATTTAATGACTCTCCTACATAATTATAAGCTTTTCAGCATCAGTGTCACAGATAACTATGTTTATGCTCCAGATGTAGCAGTCTATCTTTGTGACCAATGAGCCTCCATTTCCAAGTCCATTAAACCGAAATTTTAAATTCATTTCATAGTGATTTGTGGATTTTATTTGATTATTTAAGATAATAGTTGATATGGGCCATTGCAAATATTTGCCATGTAATAGTAATCAGTAATTGTTAGCTTCTAGTTTTATCATTCTTTTTTCCAACTGCTCAATGACCTAGGTATATGGCACACAGGATGGAGAGTAACAATTCTCTATAAATATGCATTTAGTTGAACAAGGGTAGTTTTAGTTTACCAACAAAGCTTTTAGTTCCCTTCATCATTGTGATTGATTCATGGAGGCAATTGGTATTCCTAAAACTTAAAATACTACAAAAGTATGTATGTCTATTGGGTCAATAACTATAAGGAATGATGAGTGGGTAAATACTTCATAACTCATCTTTTCTAGTTCTCAAATATACCAGGAGCTAAGTTTATAAAGAATATTATTTTATTTAATCTCATCAGTATATTTGTAATCTCCATTTCATAGAGAAGGAAAGAAAGCCTTAGGTGGTCTCCTCATCTATCCAAGGTCAAACCCCCAACAAGTGAATGGTAGAGTCATCTCCCTCCTGTTCCTATTGAGTCCAAAGCCCAGGGTTTGCTAGAAACAACTGAATTACAAACTTCTCATAGTGAAGTTGTGATCATATTTTCAACTCCCTGTTTCTGTTCTTTACTCAAAGCTTCTCACCAGACTGACCAAAATTCAATATAGAATTGAACATTGATTTACTCATTAATTGATTGACTGGTATGTTGATTGGCTCAACTTGCATTGACCTGTGTACAAATGAGGATTAAGTTGACTATGCCAACATTGTGTAGTAATCATTGACCAAAATCAGGTAGAGAAAACTCTTGACCCGAACATTAAAAATGAAATAATAATTATGAAATAACCAGGCTGTAAAAATAGCCAAATGTGCTCCCATTATTCAAATTAAAGCCTAAAGAAAAAAATCACTAATATTTCTCACTACACTGAATACATTCAAGCATGTTTTTACACCTAAATCTACTCTATATTCTTCCAAATAATAAATAGCCAGTGACTTTTAAAAGCACCAATATGTAAGTATAATTACTTAAAATATACAAAAATATATTCTTTATAGATTAGAAGGGCATATTTTAAATGCAAATGGAATATGTTTTGAACTTGTACATCATCTCATCCTTTGAAAAAATTTCCATATTTCATATTCCTCACTGTTGAAAATCCCTGGCTTCCCTTTCCCTGTCACCATTGTAGGATAAAAGAATTTTAGCTGTGAACTGATCTTTCTTGAAGAATCCATTAAAGTTTAAGCTTGTGTATTGCATCAAGAAAGCAACGTGCTCATTTCCCCAGAGCAGATCACAACTCTTTTGTGTCACTTAATATAAGGGGAAAAAAAAGTAAAAGAAAGAAAGGAAGGAACAAAATGTTTTTTTCAGTAAGAATCTGCATGTAGAGGGTTTGGGAATCAGATTTCACAAAAGCTCAAAGGATGCTAGGTAAAGATAATAAATATTATATTGCATTCATTAATTGAAGAATGATGCTCTAAAGTTCAAGAAATTATCCACAGTACACAGATATGCATGGAGAAATCATGCAGAAATGTTCATGACTTCTTTTCTGAATATATGAGACAGTTTTTAGAAGTCAATTTTATGGGTATCCTGGGACCAAGGAACACAATTGTTTAGCTATTTCAACCATGTTTTTACAGATCTTTGTTTTGGGAAAAATTAATGTAATCAGACTGCTTAATGAAAATGTCCCAAGGTTCTACTTTAGGGACATGTAAAAAGTAATTTCTTGCTGAATAATACAGATCATCAAAGCAGTACACAACGGCAGAGGGGCTAGTACCTCTTACTAGGGAAGGCTTCTCAGATATCCAAATGGATGAATTCCACCCAGTCTTCCAAGCTAAGACACCTGCTCCAGAGCTGATCTGACTCGTGCATACTGAATCATACCAATAAAACTCAAAGAAACTGGCAGACTTTACCAGAATTGCACTTCTGAAATCAAATGAGAAATAAAATTAAGGCAGGATACTAGCATCGGCTGATGGCACATCATTTCCCTTTGAGCAAGCTGTGCTCAATGCAAAATACTGTGATTTTATGACATCCAGAATAAGGATGTTCTGGAATGGATATTTAGAATTTTCCTCTGTGAATGTCTTTATTTCTAACATTTCATTATTGTCCATGATTCCTTTTGATCAACCTGTTCCTTCTTTCTGTGTCTTACTATATTTAATCAAGTTTTAGATGTCATTTATCTCTTTAAAATTATATAACCAGGATTAAAGTACAACTAGGAGATTCATAACTTTGAATAATGACTCAACTAATGAAGATTTTTCCTACTATCTCAGTAACAGGGGCTTCTTCATAGCATCTCCATAGTTCTGTAAAGCTTCATTTGCTCAGCAATTTTGGTAAGCATACAAAAGGCACTGTTCTCTCATTTGTAGACTCATGCACATAGAATAGTAGCATAACATTTTTCTTAATAGGGAGGAAAGCGTTGAAAAGGTGCATATGTGTATTCAGCAAAGTTCATTGAATGCCCACCAGGTTCTGCACACTTCTACTAGAGGTAATAGTAGTGAAATCCTTGAGCTCATGAAGTTCATATTCTAGTGGGAAAGCAATGATACACAAGAAAAGGCAAATAAAGATAATAAAAAATGAAAGAACAAAAATTTGTATGAAAGGAGACAAGCCAATGGAAGGAAATAGGCAATGCTTGGGAAGGTCCTACCAGATAAGATGATGACAAAAGTGACCAATGGGTCAGTAGATTTTGGTATGGTAGATTTTGCCTCAATATAAGAAAAATCTTATTTAAAATCCCAGGAATTGCTGTCTAGCTAAATCACTTAGCTTTGCCAACAGTGAGCTTGACTCAGGTGAAATGGTATAAAATGGAAGACTGACTAAAACCCAGGTCTATTTCAAAGAAGATTCTATGATTTTAAACATATATGAAATGTGACAAGCAGTTGTCATGTTAGCCAAAATTATACTGAAATGTTTATAATCAAGAAATAAATGCAAAGTGACAACTCCAAATAATGTTAACATCTCAGCACAGCTACTATGCAGGATCTTAATTAATTTCTATCATTTAAATATATTTGACACAGCGATGCCTAAGTTGCTAATAGACACTTAACCATTTGAAAAACTTAATTATCATGAAACTTGCTTTTTTTTCTCCTCTATTCTAGTCTCTCTGATTTAGAAATGCAAAATATGGAAGAAGAATGAGGAGGGGAAGGAGCCCCCTTCCTGTCCTCTACACTGTGTGTGTGTGTGTGTGTGTGTGTGTGTGTGTGTGTGTGTGTAATGCCAGAGATGGAGTCCAGGGCTTCATGCTTTCTACGTAAGTGGTTGTTTTTACATGTTGGAACACCATTCCCTGTTCTCCCCCACCATGCCTTCATGCTATTTTTCATCAAAGAGACAAACTAACAATAAGTTGACCCTATGCACTGTGATGACTGACTGAAATATGAATAAAGCATTTAAGACAGTGACTGATGCATAATAGTTTATGGTAGAATATTGTATAAATGCCTCAGTTCTCCAGTATTCTGCTAATTTATGCTTTTTTTCTATGTGGCAGTGATGTTCCTTCCATAAAGAGATGACAAGTATTACTTCACCCTTTGAATCTGGCCTGGCTTTTTGACTTGATTTTCCAATAGTTTGGCAAACATTACAGAACACTAGCTGTAAGCCTCATCCACAAGAGGTCTAGTATGCTTTTGCTTTCTCTTGGAACCCTGCCTCTACTAGCCAAACAAACCCCCTTAGTGGTTAATGAGAGACCACACAGAACAGAGATGAGATATATAGATCCTATCCACTGCTTTGATCAGCCAGTAGGCAGCTTACATTCAATGGATCATTCATGCAGAGCCATAAAAAGCTAGTCAGCCTGTCAGCACTTCTCAACCAAACTATAGGGTTATAAGAAATCATCTTTCCAATGTATGCACATGTGAATAAATGAACAAAAAAAACAAAATAAAAATAAATAAATAAAATTGAGATGAATCTTAAAAAAAAAGAAATCATCTTTCATCCAATAAACATTGGGATGTTCTGTTGTACAGAAATAATTAATGAACTAATCATTGTCATTATCATACTGGGCAGATAAAGATGCTAGATTTTGTGCATTGCACCAAAAATGTATGACATCAAAAAATAAAACACTTGGGATATAGGACAATGTGATAGGACATTATCATTTGTTAACATAGTCTACTGGCTTATAGAGAATTGGAAAATATTAACTCATATTTAACATACTAAGTCAATATCTAAAGAATTCTGGACTTGGATAAACACCTGGCTCATAAACATTTTCTCCTGATTTGGAAGTCCAGCCACATTGTCAAGAAATGTACATCACTATGCTTTGTAGTAACCCACAAACTCCCTCCCTTCTTTAATCATTAAAAGACTGAGTGACACTTGGACAATTTTTTGCTTGACTACGATTACATAAATCTTATTTCCAAGTATTTCTTTCAAAAAAATTTAAAAAGCAATGTTGTTAAAGCTGTGAGATAGTAATCCCAAGAGAAATTTAAACATTTCCCTGGTTGTTGATTATAGTTTAGAAAAAGATTTCACCTTCTTAAGGATAAATGATTAGGAAGAGAAATTTAACTACATGAAGCCAATTAAAATAGAATTAGAGAAAGAGAACATAAACTTAACACCTTAAGAAGTGGTTGATAGAAAGTCTAGAATGTAATAACCAAAATAATTTGATTTTTAAAGTTTTGTTTTCTTCTTTTCTGCATTTGGCATGGATCACTATGAGAATCAAAAAGTAATTTTAAAATAAATATCTATAAGTGCTTTATCTGTCAAGCTCCCAAAGCTGTCAGCTCTTGGTTACTCAAATATAAGGTACTTATTGCTAGGGAACTGATTGACTCACAGAGGGAGGGCAAATCAAGGGAAGAGCTTGAAAAAGAACAAAACCCAAGAGGCAGCAGCTTCTCATGGTACTGCTGGTCCCATGGCTACTGGACATGTGCTACTGGACTCATTTTGGAAGTGACCCTTGAAAGATTATGATCCAAATGAGTTCCAAAGTTCCTGTGAGTTTTGCATCATTACTCAAATTTCAACCTCCTGAAAGGGAGCTCCAATTTCTTGATGCTAATTCATATGCCCACAGGTAAATATCTGTGAGGGGGAGAAGAAACACCTGATTCTTGATGGTTCTTGGATATGTGATGGGCTCCTTCCTCCTGCCAAGGCTCTCATAATAAAGAAGTTCTAGAAAATGATTGGGGGTTGGATATTGTCAACACACATATTTCTTTTTAAATGTGAACTTTTCATAATAATACATGTCTATATTTGTGAAACTTTTTCACAATAAAAGTAAAGAATTCCATTCTAAAACATAATGGAAATTATTTTCATTCTGTACTCAAAAGTAATACCTGCCTATAGTCTAGACATCTATACACATACACAGTAACGCATATAATCTGACAGCATTAGTCACTCTTATATCTGTTTCTAAGACTATTTACCTCTGGATATCAGAATTTGTTTTTAACAATAATTTAATTCAAATCTCAATGGTCATTCTGGCATTCAAGACAAGAGAACTTCTCTTCACTGTGGATGAACAAAATGTGTGCTTCTGTCTGGCAGAGTGAGTTTTATCAGACTGAGCAGCCTGTGGAATTACAAATCTTTTGTTTCTCTTTTTCTGAAAGGAGCTAAGCCAAATCATTTGGTACATAATGCCACGTGATCATGATAAACAGTCTTCCCCTCTCCTGGAGATATTTAAAAATCTGCCAAAGCTCTGCCTCCAAATGTCAATAATAGGACTTATTTCCAAATAAAAATATACACCATTAACTTAATCCAATGGGAAAGGAGTTGCTAGTCTTTTGTTAAGTAGATTCAGTCTGTGTCAGCACTTTTCATGTTTTCAGTCCTTGTCTTTAGGTATTTGGTTTCTGTGAGATTTAATGGGTAGAGAAGTCAATGAAACAAATAACGTATTTTAAAGAAGGAATTACAGAGCTTTATGCAATTCCTTTACTTCTGGCCATAGAAAGAACGTTCTGTATTGAATCTCCATTCAAGGAATCTCCATCCAGGAAGCTGAAATGCAAGAGCTAATGCAAGACCTCATTTTGGGTGTTAGGTTTATCCTGAACCACCCAGCACTCTTCAGTCAGACAGCAAAACTCACAGCTGAGCCATTTGAAAGGTCCCTGAAGTAGAGGAAATCTTCCTGGTTTAAGTTGTGTCGACTTTTCACTGCATTCTTGATCCCTTCTGAAAATGACAATTGGGAAATAGGATGACATAGAGACAGAGAGCATGGACTATAGTTAAGCCAAAGCAACCACCAAGAATGCAACTGGAGAAGGACATGCAGGTAGAGTGGGACTTTGTGCCCTATTCCATAGAACTAAGTGTGGGCTGCTGTCCTGTGGCTTGGTTCAAACCCCAGCTCTACCATTTTATACAAGTTTGACCATAGACAAAATTCTAAACTCTTTGTGCCCAGGTTTCCTTTACTGATAATGGTAGTATATTTAAAATGCATAACAGCACAGGGAGTATTGGAGACTCTCAATATATTCTATCAGTTAATATACTGTAATTTTTAAAACTCCAACATCTATTAGCTATGGGAGAGAGATGAAACAGAGAGCCTGCAGGAAGAAGGGGCTTTCCTCATTCACCACTAAATGAACATCTATAATTCTAAAATTTTGACCCATAGAAGGAAGTGTGCAAAAGCTACTATTTCTCATACTAATGAGTTTGGAAATTGAGGAACGTTTCCAGTAATAGAAAGTAAGTTCAAGTATCAAGCCAGTGAAGCTTCAGTATGTGCTCATAATTGCATTCTATAGGTAATTGCTAGCACTGCTATTGCATTAATAACATCCTAAATCCCCTAAGCTACTGGGATTTCAGTAAGAGCTGCAAGTGCTGCCAGCCCTCTTCACTGTGTCCTGGGTTTAAAAGTGGTGAATCTCATATTACATTGCATTTTTGTGCTAAATATCGAACAGAATATTTCAATATAAAAAGTTGACTGTTGTAATGCAGCAGAAATCTATATGAACTAATGCTAAGTAGGAAAACAAGCGAATCACAGTCTTATGTACCTCTCAGGGCTGACCTCTCTATTTGGATGATTATGAGATATCTCAAAACTCAGTTCAACTCTGAGTTCTTAGTGCAGCCTCCTGTCTCCAGAACATGCTCTTCCAGACCATCCTCTTCACTGGAAAGTGTTGACCACATGCTCCTAACTGCTGCAGACAGCTTGATGTCATTATCTTCCACACTCACATGCAATGGAGCAGCCCATTCTGTCAGTGTTACCCTCAAAAATGGATCCAGAACTCACCACTCATGGCTGGTCTAGTCTAAACAGCCCCATCTCTTGACTATATAATAATAATAATAATAAATAATAGTGAAGTTAATAAGACCATGTAATATGTATCAGACATTACCCCATGTACTTTACATATAACAATTTATTAGATTCTCACTGTCCTTGTGAAAAGGTACTGTTATTCTAAATTAGTAGATAAGGAAACTGAAGCATAAGAAAGCTAAGTAACTAATCTGAAACTTACAGAACTGGTCTCCCTCTTTTCTCATTGCATATCTCCACCACTCCACATCTGTTGTCAACATGGCAGCCAGAACCAGTCATGCTGTAAAGTTCCGTAAGTCAGCTCTACACTCATACCTTGCAATGACTTCCCATATACTCAGAAAGAAAGCTCAGGTCCATAAGAGGTCATGGCATTTGAATGACCTCATCTCCTACTATACTTCACCTGGTTCGCTTGATACCACTTAAGCCAGCCACACAGCACTGTCCCCTTTGTTGTTCTAGAACATTCCTGGTATGCTCTATGTTAGGCTAATGCACAGTTATCATCATTGTCACCTCCCTTTCCTCTCCAGGTCTTTACTCAGAAATGACCTTCTCCTAGAACTCTGTCCTGGTCACATTCGTACCTCTCTTTGCCACAAGATTTTCAATTCTCACTTCCTATCTTTTTTTCTCTTCACTAATTGTCCTATCCTAGAACATGCCAGATACTTTCCTTCTCTGTTTTATTTAATGTCAGTCTCCCTCTATCATCTACAAAGGCCGCCAGCTTTTGTCTTCATTGCTGTGTCTATACAGCCTAGAACAGGGTCTGGGATATGGTACATGCTTAATACACATTTGCTGAATGTAATAAATAAATAAATTTATCTTTTTTATACAATAGAACAACTATCTAGTCTAAAAATTATGGTTATAGCTTATATAGGTGAAGCCTTGTAAAGAATGCACACACATTGTTATGAGAGATAAGAAATGAACCAGTGGCTTACATACATTAGATTTAGTCAGGACATGGTCCTACAGTTTGAACATGTCCCCCTCAAAACTTCAGGCACTGACAATGTTAAGAAAGGTGTCTTTAAGAGGTGATTAGGCCATGAGGTCTCCTCCCTCATGGATGGCCTGACCTTGTAATCTATAAATTGAATGCTCATTTAAATAATCTAGAAACAAGTCCAGTTTGAATTTACATTCTTATAGGAAGACTCTGAAAAACTAGGTTATTTAACCCTGGCTTCCCCCTTTCTACCTGTCTGTAATATTTCATATCTTTGCACAGTTTAGCTGTACTGTAATTATTTCAATATCTTCCTGCCTAGCCAGGAAGTAGCTACTGTTGATGTGATTTTCTTTAAAATATTTTCAAGTTAAAATTCTACATAACATTGGGTATGGATTTTCATTTTCAAAGGCTAATCCATAAATTTGGTTTATTTTATAAGCTTGCAGCCTCAGTGTATGATGAAAATACCCCCCACACATATTGAATTCAATGCTTGCTATAACACAAAGAAGTCTCCTAAATTCAGATGACAAAACAAACCCAGAGAACAAACTGAAATAAACTAAGATTTATCCTGCTTTTATTTAAGCATTTGCATATAGCATTCAAGACTTAGACTTTTAACTTAGACATTTTTCATTTATTTGCTTATGTCATATATGTAAAAAACTTACAGTGATTACCTAACCTATATTACCCCTAATGGTCTTTTGAAATTAAATTAAACTAAGCTATCTCATAATCTCCTAAGGCCTGCAAATGTATGAATTTACTGAAGTTAATGTAGAAGCTAACTTCCCTGTTATCAAGGAGTCTTTGGTACACACAGCTTTGTGTAAATTAAGATGCAGGTACAGACCTGCATCTTAATAACACATTAAGTGAAGAAATTCAATTGTTACTTTTGGAGAGTTCCTTTGACTATCACTAATATAACAAATTAAAAGTTAAATAAAAATAAACAAACTACCAAATGAACCTTTTATAAAGGTGTTGTATTTAATTCTTTATATTAACTAATTCTATCCATCAAAATTTTCATTTGTAATGAAATAGAATATCCCAAATCCCATAATAATTATAGTATTATCTGAATGAAAAAACATAAAAGTTGATTCTACTTTTATGATTATTTTAAAACCCTAGTTCTTTAGATAGTATTATTTTTCCCATATGTAAGAGCAAAAATTATTACCTATTTGCAAACCATCAAATCAAAAGTAAGGAATTGAGATCAAACCTGGGTAACTGTGGCATGTAACACTGACATACTGGCTTCATAGTTTCCCCCATCTAAACTACACAGATCTAGCTAGATAAATAAAAGAAAGGAAAAAAGGGCTGGTGGAGTGGCTCAAGTGGTAGAACACCTGCCTAGCAAACATGAGGCACTGACTTCAATACCCAGTATTGCACCCCCCAAAAAAAGAAAGATAATGTTATTGGTCAAATAAAGAGGACTATAGACTTACATTTTAGCTATAACTGTTTTGATCAACAAAGGATTTTTAATTTTTCTATTTTACTTGCTACTATATATTTCATTCAATGTTATCAAAATATGTCAATATATTCATAGTATAAGTAGTGGATGTAGACATTGGATGGAATGCTATGAATTTAATCTAAAACTTTATATATAAGTTTAAGAATAATGCTTTACTTTCTTGTGAATTTGCAGTTTATTTTCTTTGGAAAAATAGCTAACTTAAGTCATTTTGCTGTTTACCAAAAGTTTCAAGCTACACTGAAATGCGTTCATGGGCACTGGAAAAATGTTTAACTTGTGTTAATGATTCAAAAGTTTCAGTGTTATATCTATTTAGCATCTTGACAAGAAAGGTGCAGAATAAGGTAGAAGAAGAAAGAAGGAAGAAGATGAAGACCCACGAGGATGTTAAATTGACTTTTGAGTCAGGGAAATACTGGGGTTAAAAATGAAACACAACACAACCAAACAAAGAAACAAAAAACAAGCCTGATCCCACTAATTGCAGGAAGACTCCTGACACTGACAGTGCATCACCATGCTTTACCAGGTATTAGATGTAGGAAGCAGAAAAGTGACAAAGGGCGTTGGCACACCTTTTCCTTCCCCAACCAGTGGGAAATGCATTAGCTTTTGTTTTCCTTTCTGTGCTTTCCTTTTACTTTTCTCTGTAGACAGATGCTGCATCTGTCCATAGACACACACAGCACGAAAATGGGCCTCTGAGCATGGAGCTCCATAGCCTGCCATGCCCAGAGAGCAACCATCTTGAGATCCAGGCTCCATACCTCTTAGACCAAACTTCAAGGCAGAAAATGATTAGCACATAGCATGGGTGAGTTTTTGTTTGTAAATTCAATTTTAAATACACTAATTATAGTTTGCAATGATATCATACAGTAGATTTAATTTGTATTTCCTTAAAGGGTAATTATGATGGATAATATTCTAATTTTTTATAAGAAATGTCTGCTTTGTTCAAGTCTTTTGCCCAATTTCTAATTGAATTTTGTTCTTGTTGAATTTTGAAGTTTCTTTGTAGTTCTTTGTACATTGTCATTATGGATTGAATGTTTGATTCCCTCAAAAGTCACATGTTAAAGTCAGAACTCCTGGTATGGTGATATATAGAGATGAGTTCCAAGAAAGTAATTAGTGTGAAGTCTTAAGAGTGATAGCATTATTGTCCCTATAAGAAGAGACACCAGATACCAGAGAATTGGCTCTTACACTCTCTGTCTGTCTTTGTCTCTGTCACTCTGTATCTATCTCTGTCTCTATCTCTGTCTCTCTCTGTCTCTGTCTCTGTCTCTCTCTCTCTCTCTCACACATACACAAAAATGTGTGTCTAATATTAAGAATAATAATTCTTTATTCAGTTATTATTCAAAATATTGTCTAGTGAGAATTTCCCCCATTGATTATTTGATTAGGTAGCTTAAAATAGAGATTTTTCGTATTCTTTTTTAGAGCTCTTCATTGTGTGTATGTACCATAAGATATATAAGTCCCCTTTTGATAGACATCAAGGCTATTTCCATTTATATTCTACTAAAAATAATTCTGCATTTAGTAGTCTAGTCCAAACCACTGCTTGTGTTTGTTATTAGTTTCAGCTTAGACTTGTAGACCGGTAACTGCGAGGTCAACTGGCAAGTTATACACATCATGATTTTTCTGGATATTATCAACCTCCTCTCCATATGGGATGCACCATTCTGTTATTCAGGTAAGGTGATGCTAATGAAAGATGGGGTTCTGGGAAAGGTAATGGAGGACTGATGAAGACAGGACTACCTGGCAATGACAGAGAACCTTTAGGAATTCCGGGATGGCCACAAAGAGGAAGAATTATCCAAGAAAATCTTAAGAGAGAATGATGTTTCCCAGGAGATAATTAAATTCTGAAAACAATTCAACAAATATTATTAAATAAATGCAATCATTATCTAACACTGCCTTAACACATCTAACTTTCATAAAAAGCTTTTGCCTCTTCAACCACATCTTTAGAACAATTCCTGGAGGTTGAAAACTCACACAGCTAACTGATTAATTGTAAAGGATTTTATCTGTTAGGATAACCATAATTTCACAGGCAAATTTGTGAGACTTTTAATTTATTTTTAAATATAAATTGGAGGAATTTTTCTCTGAAGTTGTTGGCACTGTTTGCCTTATTAAATTATTCTCATGTGTTAACAATGTAAGGAGAAACACTCATACGAGCTCAGTAAAATGTACAAGGAACCTTCCCAAGATCATTGTTGAATAAAATGAAACCTCCTGCTTAGGTTCTGACAAGTAAAATATATACTCCTTGGATTAGCAGTACGAAATTATATTAGTAAAACACAGCTCACTTCAATGATTTCTATTAATGGTCTTTAGCTACTGAATAAAAACTAGAATGTTAAGAAACTAGAAGCCTGTTCTGCCTAGAATATTTTGATTTGTTTATTTGTTTTCTTTATATGTAGTTTGCTTACTACCATGTGTTTATCTCGGAAAGATAACATAATTTAAATATGCACATTAATTTTCTATGCTGCTGTAACAAATTACTACAAAAATCCACAGTTTAAAACAACATGCATTTACTATCTGAAAGTTCTGTGGGGTGGATCAGGAGTTCAGCTGGTGTGGCTAAGCTCTCTGCTGAGGGGTCACATACAAGGACTCAGCAGTCTTTGTGTTTCTTAGATGCTCTAGGGACCAGAATCCAGTTCCATGTCCATGAGGGCTGCTTCTCTTTTTTTGTTAATCAACTTTCAGATTAATGAATTAGTTCCTTCCAGAAGGACCAATTCTTTAAAAAGTATCATTCTGCTGCACATCCATGTTTATTGCGGCACTATTCACAATAGCCAAGTTATGGAAACAGCCAAGATGCCCCAGCACTGACGAATGGATTAAGAAAATGTGGTATCTATACACAATGGAATTTTATGCAGCCATGAAGAAGAACGAAATGTTATCATTCGCTGGTAAATGGATGGAATTGGAGAACATCATTCTGAGTGAGGTTAGCCTGGCCCAAAAGACCAAAAATTGTATGTTCTCCCTCATATGTGGACATTAGATCAAGGCCAACACAACAAGGGGATTGCACTATGAGCACATGATAAAAGCGAGAGCACACAAGGGAGGGGTGAGGATAGGTAAGACACCTAAAAAACTAGCTAGCATTTGTTGCCCTTAATGCAGAGAAACTAAAGCAGATACCTTAAAGCAACTGAGGCCAATAGGAAAAGGGGAACAGGTACTAGAGAAAAGGTTAGATCAAAAAGAATTAACCTAGAAGGTAACACACACTCACAGGAAATCAATGTGAGTCAATGCCCTGTATAGCTATCCTTATCTCAACCAGCAAAAACCCTTGTTCCTTCCTATTATTGCTTATACTCTCTCTACAACAAAATTAGAAATAAGGGCAAAATAGTTTCTGCTGGGTATTAAGGGGGGGGAGAGGGAGGGGGCGGAGTGGGTGGTAAGGGAGGGGGTGGGGGCAGGGGGGAGAAATGAACCAAGCCTTGTATGCACATATGAATAATAACAGAAAAATGAAAAGAAAAAAAAAAGTATCATTCTGAACTTAGATGTTTAAAATAATAGCAGTAGCAACAAAGCCTCATTTGGTCCTAATGGAGAATTTAGGATATTTGGTTACAGGTAACAGAAAATAATTTCACCTAATAAGTCAACATGGAAGGTTTTACTTGAACGGTTCTGTGATAACTGGGTTTCAGGCAGAGATGGACTGTGGTCTGCAACTGCTCTCTCTGTATCTTTTCCTTTACTTGATTCTCATATTCATGGAGAGTAGTTCTCAACTTAGTTCACATCCCTGTGACTGGCCTTTTGAAGTCCACACTCAAATTTTCCAGAAAATGACATGGTTGATCCTTACTGGGTCATGTGGAGCATGTGTTGTTCAAATTAGTTGATTTGGATGTAGAGGATTACTCTGCAGACCCACCTGTCTGAAGCAGAGTCCAGGAAACTTGTAACCCATATTACTGAAAGATAACTTTAGCTTTAAAACTGACTAAGCTTGACTGATAGATAGATACATAGGTAGATGGATGGATATGGATGTGAACATGTCAGAATCCTTCTTATCTGTTTTATCTCATTTCTATAGCTTCTTGTTTCCATTCCTGATTTGGAGTACCAAATGTGAGGCAGCAACACAGGCTCATGTGTTGAATGCTTGGTCCCCAGCTGATGGTACTATTTTGGGAGGGGGTGAAAGCCTGAGATGAGGCCTATATTGAGAAAGTGGGTCTCAGGGAGCATGCCTTTGAAGGTTATCCCTGGTCCCCTATCCCTTCCCCACTCTCTATTTCCTGTTCAGCATGATGTGAGCCTCTCCATCAGGCCCTCCTTGCTGCTCTAACCATAAGTGAAATAAACTTTTCCTTATTTTAAGTTGCTTATGTCAGGCATTTTGTCATAGGGAAGAGAAAGTTAACACACAAATCATACAAACATGGTGATTTGGTATGGTATGAGTTACCCTATGTAGGTTAGAGGAAACAAATGCAGTTTTACAAAGGATCTACATATAAAGATGAGAGCAGAATTTGGGGAGACCACAAAGAAACCACACAGTTAGTAAATCACACTGGGGCTTGTAACAGAGGGTCTCTGCTATCACTATAGACTTGAGGGAGAAATAGGAGAAGGAAGAATTCCTACCCTGGAGATAGGAAAGGCCACGTGAGAAACATGTCTGACAGCAGTCTTGATCTGTGATGGAGAAATGCGTCAGTCCATCGCACCCCAGAGACCAGGGAAATGGAAATAATAACCCCACCTTACTCCCTGTCTATTTCTGATCTGCTAGGCATGTCCCATTAGGTGTTTCCAATCATAAACCAGGAAGCAAGGCAATATGCTGCTTATTTCCATATCAACTAACCTCCTGAGGAACACAGCGAACAGAGCAGTATCCATGAAAAAGGCTAACAAGTAATCTAGAAGGACAAATGGGCAGTATCACCCATCCCAAAAGCCACTCTGTAAGGTGGACTTCATCCGAACTGGCAACTAGGCAGGATCCTCCTTTCCCATCAACCTAGAATTTCCATTTTTATGCTTCAACCTCTACTTAAAAATACATTGAAGATTTTAGCCATTTATTTAAAAAATGAACTATTTAAAAACTACCATATTCTTGTGCTTATCTGGAAAAATGCAAACATTCAGTAGATTTCATCTGCTGAGTATTATTGTAAGTGAATTGCAGTTTCGCTATATACTTACGATGAACGCAGTGAATAATTGAAAAGAAAACTGGTCGGTCTCTGTTGATAGGGAAGACATAGGCAAGGTTGCACAAGGACAACTGTAGCTTATACCTAGACAGGCTTTTGGGTGACAGATTAATCCCAATCACCTAGCTGAGCCAGAGAAGCCTTTTTGGGTTTTGTTTTCAAGTTGCTTCTCTTTTGCAGCCTCAAGCTGCAGTGTATTTCAGATGGCGTGTTTGTTCTGTTGCTTGTTTTCCCTCAGTCAAGGAGAATTTGCTGCACTCACTCTTTGGCCCTAATAGGTAACTAGGAGCCATACTTTATTTAGAGCTTTCAATTATGTTCTTCAGAGTTCTCTTGAAGTTCTTGAGAGAGTAATTGGTCGGACTGATCCTTGTGAGACACACATCCTTTAATATCACTCTTTAAAAATGTTTTTCATTGCTTCAGTAAGTTTTCATTCCTTATTATATGATCAGGCAAACCCTCTCATATAGACTGCAAAGTCCCCCATTCTGGTCTCTGCCTACTTTTTCCCCTGCATCTTTCTCTAGGCTCTCACAGGAACCATGCCCTCTTTGGCTGTAGGACCGTTGCACCTGTTATTCCCCCTACCAGAATACTGATGATTGCTTCCTCTTTCCTCAAGGAAGACTTCCAAGACAATAATAATATATACTTCACAGGATGTCTTTGGTTATTAAATGAGGTACACCACTATCAACTGGTTAGAAGAGTCCCTGAGTCACATGGATGCATTCATTCCTTGGTGCCTATTTTATTTTTTCTGTAATCTTGTAATTCCTATTCTATTGGGCTTACAGTTTACAAACAGTGCTCATCCCACTTATTTCCAGAAGATTGGAAGGCTGAATGATTCTCATTGAGATACCAGGTAAGACATCCTTAAATTAGCCTTTCACAGTTAAATTAGAAGTTTGTGTCCAAGCATCACAGCCAATTGCACACTCATTCCAAGTTCCTCTGGCCATCGGGCTGCTTTCTAAGTACTATTTAGTAGTACATGCATTTCCCCTCCCTACATGCTGGCAGGGTGGAGTTCAATTGAAGCATGAAACTTTAAAACAATGTTTTGCTCCTTAATGGGAAATTCTGCTCTGCTATTTAAAGGCCCTCATAACTAACAAACACAACATGCCATTTCAGGGTATCGTGACCAACCCTGCAGACAATTAATCATCAATGACATTTTCAACTTGAGTGATTATGTCGTATTTGGAGTGGCTTGATGTTTCAAACTGCAGCTGAGACATTTTAGGACTGAATTTAAAAGAATCAGGTACAAATTTTTAATTGTTTACTCTGAAGGGAAAATTGCTTTGGAAACATGACTGGTCACACAACATAGGTATGGGATAGCAGGACAAACAAAACAACAATGGCAGAGGGCTGTGGTTGTGTAGAACAAGGTTCAAATTATCTGCTGGATTCCTTTACCAGACTGGGGTGATCTTCTCCAATGGCCAGGATTGTAGAATACTGATCGCTCACAGCTACACTCTTCTCAGATTTTCCTGGGTCTGACAGGAGCCATGTTACCTGGGAATGCCTAGCAGGTTACTCTTTCTTCCTTTAGTAAGGGCCCTTGACCAATACAAGGGTGTAAAAGCCTAACCCTGTTGTTTCAAGTTAGGACACTGGTGTGGTGCTATTCATGTTCCAGCCGCCCATGTGATCAGGCTGAAACTAGACTCCACCCTCAAACCACATTGTTATTTATCTCTTTTTCTCTCCTCTCCTCCTTTCTTCACATCCTTATAGTTTCCCTTGAGTACCTCTCAATAAATGAGAATCTGTCTCAGATAAATTTCAGGAAATTTTGACTTAAATTCCATTAAGATTATTTCAACCCATATCTAGAAATAAGGAACCCAGAATGTGAGTTCTACATCAGAGGGTTTGGAAGGAGCTCTGATAAACACAAGAAAGCAAGGTCCAGTTTGGATCTGCAGGAAGGAATAGCCAATTGATAATGCATCTGCCTGACCTGGCTCTGGGGATATGAACCAGAAAATCTCTTTGAACTCTAAGATCTGAAAATCCATATTGCCTAGCAGAGGACTGACTGAGGGAAAATCTAACCATAGCTATTTTTGTTCTTCAGATCCTCTGTGCTTAGACAGGAGGAATAGGTGTTCCCCTGGAGTAATAAAATAAGTGAGAAGACTGAAGGTGGCCATTAGGGACTGTCTCAGCAAGAGGATTTTCCCGGATTGAATTTGCAGAAAATGATCATTCATAAAATCTGGCAGATATGAAGAAACTCTTGTTTAAAAAAATGTACCAACAGCTTTCAGAATACAGAAAATGCAGCAGGTAAAAAAGTCAATGAAGAGCTGTTTTTTAGGCCTTTGTGTTTGTAGGTGTTTAAACACTCTGTTGCTGTGACAATGCCTTTGGACAATATTTAATAAAAACAAGTATTTTTCCCAGATGTGTTTTGAAATACAATTTTTTAACATATTTGAACATAATATAATCAATTTAGCATAGCTTTTCATTTATTTCAACCAATGATTGTCAATTGTTGAGTGTATTTCAGTTTATTAATTATTCCTCTGTATCTTTAAGACATTTAAAATAAGCTTTATGGAAAAGCAGTATCTCTTGCTCCAAAAACAGAAGTAAAAGCCAAACCCCACCCCAGAGCGTGGACAACAGGTAACCTTAGTTGAGAGGAATAAGAATGACCAAAATTTGCTAATCACATGGAAAGCATTTTGTACACAGAAGGAAAACTGGTACCATTTCTTTACATGTTTTGGAATTATAGAAATTTAGTAAGAATGTTTGATAATAAACAAAATCAAAGAGAGGAAATATACATTAGAAAGATCAAGGTGGCACTTCACTCAATGTTTATTATGCAATTATATATTTTTTGAATCTGCCTGGATTTCTTCATTCCCTCAAGTAACCCATGGTTGATTTAGTTCAATTCATGGTTGATTTGCTTTTGCTAGGGAAATCTCAGGTTAAAGACAGTCTCTTCTGGGATGCCTCTCCTGACCTTCTAGTCTCATGTCCATTTTAGGAGTGCTCTCAAACACCAACCAATCAATTCTATCTTTCTAAACAGTTGCATTCCAAATACCATCCATCTGTCTGTGTCCCTAAATATTCAGTTTGGTTATTTTTCTTTACTTTCTTTGTATCTGGCTCCATGCCCAATCTGTACAGCAGAGTTCAGCTCATGGTAGATATTTACTAAATAATTATTTGTTAAATAAATGGAGGAGTAGCCCTAATAGACTCTAAGCCCACGAGGGAAAAGGATTCATTTTCTTTTGTCCACAATGTCTAGCATAGTAAGTATTCAATGAACATATAAAATAAAGATTTGAGGGTAGAATGGAAAATAAGAAAATGTCTCTGGCCCTGAAGAAGTTATTCAATCAATGGGTAATATGTGAAGTGGCTCGTTAACTCTTGACTTAAGGAAGGTAAAAGAAAACAAATGTTTGGAATAAGCAAACCTACACTCTGACATAAGAAATAAAGATTCTTAGCTGTAACTAGACCAAGACCTGAATATGCACAATTAAAAAAATTTTAAAGGTGTCTGATATCAATTTTAATTTTTTCTTGTAAGAATCTGGGATAAAAATATTCTATGTTTTCATGTGGTCAGATCTGGTCTGGTGTCTTTGGAATACTCCTTTTTTGTCTATACCTGGCACTTCCTTCATGTTACTTGCACTTGTACTTGTTGATGTTTTTCCTTAGGAACATAATATACTGCTTCTCCTTAGATCCTGCTGCCACCAGTGCTCAGAGTTCTCTTTAGGTGCAGTTTGTATCAATTGACTTTTGTGGAAATTTCATTCTTCAAACACACATTGTAAAATGCAGAAATGATAACCTAGAGGTTATCTTGATCAATTTGCATTTCTCTCTAGCCACCACTCTGATCAGAGCAATTCATTCTCTCCAGTAGTTGCTTTCTTTATGTTCAGAGAATAAGAGATCAATTCAACTCACTTTTACTAGTTTATTCAATTTAACAGAATTCTTTCTAAGATTGGATTATTTCATTGTTTAGTACCATGACACTTCTAGGTGATAATTTTTGAATATTCCCAAAGCAAAAGAAATGCAATCTGTAGAGTCATTTCATGCCTAAAAGCATGCCAGCTTCTCTAGCATACCATGTGGATGTACTGAATCCTTCCCTAAGTCTCACTCTGTCTGAGTTGATCTATCCTTCAGCTGCTCTAGACCTCTTGTGTCTTGTCAGAAACAGAAGACTGATCTCTTATCATGGTCCTTAACATTTGTGATTTAATGGCCTCCGAATCACTTCCATTCGTATAATATTTTTAAATGATCACAGTTTAGAATTAAAGGGGAGATTAATGTTTGTTCTGGTTTGAGGGTGGGGCAAGAAGGACATGTGTGTGACTATGAAATGACACCATGCAGTGTCTGTGGTGTTGGACCTGCTCAGCATCTTTGATGGGGTGGTACATACATCTACCTATATCTGTGATAAGATTGTGTATAATTACACTCAAACACACATATGCACAGGCATAAATGAGCATAGATAAGTGAGTGTTCAGGAATTCTAAATAAGATGGAAGTATTATATCTGCACAAATATCTTTGCTGTGGTATCATGCTAGTTTTGCAAACACTCACTATTAGGGAAATTAGATAAAGAGTGCATAAGTCTCTTTAAATTAATTCTTACACCTTTGGTTAGAATACAATTCTTTTAATAAAAATTTCAATTAAAAACAAATTGGAATTGGAAGATGGAGATAGATGGAGCAAAGAAGACAAAAAGGAAGGGAAGACAGGGAATAAGAAGAGGGGAATGAAAGAGGAGGGGAAGAGGACAGTGGCGGAGGAAAATAAAGAGGAGCAGGATAAAATAGGAGCAAAAAGAAAAGAGAGGGAAAGAGAGGAGAAGGGGAAGAAGTGAAGTAGGGGAAGGAAGAGAGGGAAAGAAAAAAGAGAATGAGGAAAATTGAGAGTACAAAAACAGAGAAAAAAGAGGGATAGCATGATAAGAGGAAGGAAAAGTGAGAAATGTGGAGGGTACCAGGAGAGAAGGAAGAAGGTAGTAGGAAGTGAGGAAGACAAGGAGAAAAGAAGAAGGTAAAATTGGATCTGAGTATCTTTGATTAAAGTACCTCTCGTATCAGGAAAACCAAATCCCAGTAGATTATCCATCAAGGGAAAATAAAGGGTCCCTAAAGTTTAGAGAGGAGAACTCATCTTCCATGTCCTCAAAGAAATACATTTCCTTACTGGAAAATTGGGCATTTCTTATTCAGATATTTTCACAATTTCTATTTTTAGATCTCTATTCCCTGACAAATATTGCTCTGGTGGCTTTAAGATGAAATTAAGCAGAATAAATCCATCATAATTGTGTTGCTGCTGAGTATGTGGATGAGCCCTTGTCTGTTCACAATCTTCCATGATAAAGGATAAGCTAACTGAAATTCACCTGGTTCTTTTAGTGGTAATTTGCCTACTTTGGAAATTTTGCCATCTGATAAAGAACATTGTGTTCTAATTTAGCCTCTGTAACTAATTAGATCAGTGACTATGGGCAAAGCAGTTGACCACTTCAAATCTGAAGAAGAAACAATAGTCTACATTATGATATCATGCATTTCAGAGGCAGGCAGATGTGAGCTCAAATCCTAGCATTGTTACAAGCTGTGTAAAGTCAGTTAACTTCACATAGCTATTGAATTCAAGGAAGTCCCTTAATTTCTTTTAGTGGTAGGTGTTTCATTAATGAAGGATAAGCGTTCCTTCATCTTAGGGTCTTTTATGAAAATGATGGTGATACTATATGCAGAGAAGGAAAAGTCTTTGCTCCATTTCTGCCTAAAAAGAGTTGTATTAATAAGTGAAATATGTTGCACAATTACTGTGGGGCTAGCCAATAAATTAGATATTTTTACATGAAATATTATTAATCTTCAACATTGTTTTGCAATTAAGGTATTCCCATCTTTCCAGCTGACACAACTCAGGTTTAGGGAAGTTATGTAAATTGCCTAACATGGTAGGAAATGTATGGATCAGAGTTCTATTAACATTCAGGTCTATTTTTCTATAGTCCTAGACAACTTCTAGTCAGGATCTGTCATGATTTCATTAAAACATCTATATTGAGTTCATTTGTTTTCAAGGAGAAGATTGGAATGGCTTGTAATACTAATGCAATTCTTCTAACAATGGTTTTAGAAATAACATAGCAGTGGGGGCTTATTGTTTTTAAAAATGGCACAATTGGCAGTTTTCCTTTATTCCTCCTTTTGCCGTGGAAGCCATGGTTCCTGGAATAGTTATTGGGCAAACAGGAAAAAGGAAGCTGACATGCAGGCAACAGAATTCTCTCCCATTGTCCATCAACTAGAAAGTACAAATGAGTGGTCCTCACCTTCTTAAAACACAGAACAATTTCCACTTTCATGAACGGTACTGGGTATGAGGGTAGCTGGATCCATCAGGACGCATGGCACTAAACCTCTTACATTCTCGCCAGTCTTTAGTGTCTTCCCTGAATAACTCAGATGCCCACTCTTCAGTCCTGTTCTTGACCCACTCATTATACCTTTGCCATGTCACCTCTTCTAATGCCTCAGTACATTGTAATTAGCTTTTGATTGGTTGAAGTTCTTAATACTTACCCTCCTTCCTCACAACCCTATAAGTCCCTTAGGTTTAGAGGCCATACCTCAATTATTTCCTGTTCTCAATGATTGTAGAGTGATAGGATATGATAGGTGTACAGTTATGTTCTCATTAAAATAATTCATGAAATTACAAAGCCAGTGCTGATCAAACACAGAAAAATAACAGTTCTAAATATTTTAAAGTCTTAACAAAATTATTGTTAATCACAAAGGACATCATACTTGCTCTTATTTTGCTATAAATCTATCTATCTATCACAATGTAAGACAATAAAAATGTATTTAATTTTGCATCATCATTACCTCATAGAATATAAAGAATGTTCAATCTACTTAATTTATTCATATTATTTCAATACAATATTATTTGGCAGCTATGCACCAAGGTAATATACTATACAGTGAAGGTAATAGGCACCCATCTTCAATATTTTATTATGAAGTGAAGACAGATACAGATAGCTGAAAATAAATAAAAATATTTTACCCTCTGGAAGCTGTGGATAACTTACTAATTCAGAACTTTGACGAATCTCTATGTATGCTTTCTAGATATCTTAACCTAAAGAAATGTTACCTTTTGTGATGCTGTTTGACTCAAATCAGCTTTATTTCTGTAGAAATGACAGATAAAAAGGAAGGATTATTGTCAATGTTTTGTTAAGGGCATCAATATTGCTCTTGTTCATTACACAAAGCACTTGGGGGTACCTGAAGTATGAATGCTGACAAAGAGAAGCCATTTCTATTCTCTGTTCCATTGATCTGCAAGGAAAATAATTCTAAAGACATTCTGGTTGGGAGGAAAATTATACTTCCTGAGTTAGCTTTATAATATTATTTCTAAATAGAACCATCTACATAAGCACCATTCCCTTTGATGATTTGACTCACTTTTCTCAGAGAGTGAGACTATGGTTTGAGGAATCCACTCAGAGAGCAAAATGGCCTCTAGAGGCCGTAACCTGATGTCAGACTTTCTTGACCCCTTAAATCTTTTGGGACCCATAAGAAACACATTTTGTACACTATGACTCCTTTGTCTGTTGAAACTCTGCTTTGTAGCTTGAAGTGGTGCATATAAAAATATATCAAATAATTGGAAAATACTATATTTAAAACAAAGATGTCTAAGCTAAAAAAAGTCCTTAATATTTGCTTATCATAAATATATATAAATAATAGCATGAAGCTATAATTCAATGAATTTTTACAATTTTGACTAAAATTATCTTGAGATAAAATAGAATAATATAGTTTTGTGAGACAACACTCAACAGAAACATTAATAGCCAAATGGGAGATTTTTTTTCAATGTATATATGTGTTTATACAATGTCTCAGGACATACCCATTGACAATTTTATTTATCTTGGCTTCTTTACCCGACACCCAAACAAGAAACTACATATTTCAAAGTTTGGGGAGAGAAGTGAAGAAAATAGACAAATGATTCCTTTTGCTATTGTCATGGCGCTGATGGTAGGACCATTAACTTAATACAATCATTAAATTAATGCAATCATTAATACAATCATTAATTATTAAATTAATACAACCATTAATACAGACGATAGGGTATTGTCTGGTAAATTGAAGACACATAACTTACAATTTGACATATACTGGGGAGAAATTCGTAGGCCACAGCACTGGACCATGAGTTCTTCTACCACAGGTTTTATAACAGGAGCATAAACCAATAGGAACAACCTCAACAGCCTTCAACTTGAGACCGCATATTTCAAAATTGTGGAAATTCAAAACTAAAAATCGTAACAATGAAGTTAGTGGCCTAGAGCACTGGGTAGAAAGCTTTCCTAAATACCTTAGATTTGCATGCAAAATGAAAAATATGGACTGGTAATTAGATATTTGTATCACTACTATATTAATGCAATGATGTAAAATATACCATTTAAAATTTAAAAAAAATATAGGTAGCAGACTAGATTTGGCCCATGGGCTGTAGCTGCTGACCTGTGGCCCAGAGTGTCTCCCATTCACATAGATGAATCTGAAAAATATAATATTGAATGAAGGAAATAGGAGTCAAAGAATACCCTATGGATTATTCCATTTATAGAAACTCCAAATCATGCAAAACTAAGAAATATGCTGCTTAGAGCAATATACACATGTAGTATAATGATAAAATAAGAGGATGATAGATCACAAAATTCATAATTTTCATGGCTTCCTTATGGAAAGGAAGATGACTATACTCTGTAAGGGTCATGGAGTGGTATTAGTGATGTTTCATTTCTTTAGCTAGAGGATAAGCACAAGGGTATTTACGTATTTTTCTCATACCTTACATGAGCTATAAATATCCTTTTGTAAATACTACATACTTTATGGCAATTATAAAATACGTGTCAAATATTACTTTATGACTGTCATAATTCCAAGTAATGAAGGAAATAAAACAAAACTAGATCAATAATCAGAGATCATATCCAATGGTTTATAAAGAAAAGACACTTTGCAATACACTTGCATGGGAAAACACATCTTCTTCAACTGATATTTGGAACGTGACCCAACATGTGCATATAAAGATAAACAACTTCCCTATGACCACCTCCAATTGGCTAATACTCCACTGGGTTGGGCTGTGTCTTCCCCTTGGTCTGCATTAAGCTTTGTTTTTGTTGTTGTGGTTTCAATGAAAACTTTGAAATTGCCTGAAAATCAAGTTCTGGGAAAAATTCTTCAGTTAAAAGAGTAACATAAATGAGGCCATACCCTCCCTTCGTCTATAGAATGACATCTGTGCTGATTTCAATCAGGGCTCACATTAACTTAAGGAGGCCATTGTACCTTTATCATGCCCTTATCTCTGCTCTCCGACATGCGTTCATAAATAGTGACATGAACAATCGGGGAGGCTTTGTGGTCCAGAGGAATGGTGGAAACCAGCCTGGGACAGTGTACTTGATCAATGTCACTACCGGTGTCAAGAGATGGTCATTACTGCCTGGCAGATTTATTGCCTAGGTCAAAGCAAATTACTTTCTCTTCCTCTAGCGCCCTGGCTGCAGAGGTTTTTAATCTTTCTCCTATGTCTTATCTTCTCTCTTGCTTGGGGCCATGTTATAGGAATCACTGGCATTTTTTGTGGGTGGGGTCAATTATCATGATGAATAACATATTAATAACTGTCTAACCATGAGATGAATGAATGAAAACCATCATTTAATTGAAGTATTAAAATGCCCAATGCAAACAAAAAATCCTCCTCTGCCATCTTCTCTCCAAAATATACAGCAACCCTGTTATCAGGTATTCACCAATAATAACAATGCCTATTTTTTGTCTCCACCATTCAATTAATCATAATTCATGCTAATTGAATCTCAATATTTATCATGTTTTTTTTAAAGTCCATTTGTTCTCTGTTCATCTACCTTAGCACAATGGTCTTTCATTGAAAGCTCCCAATATACAGCGATTCTGTCAGTTACTTCCCACTGCAAGGTCATTGCACGAATAACACTTTCACAAAGGTGGGCTGCCTACTGTGCTCTGGAACTTTCTGAACCAAGGTACATAAACTAAAATGATTACATAGCATGAGCTGTCTCGTAGATGAGTGACATGTGCTTGTGACTACTGAGACAGTACAGACCGCATCTGAATAGAGCAGCTATTGTTTGACTCCAGCTGTGGGATCAGACTTATTATATCTTCTTGAGGCAAGATAGATAGAATGAGATAACAGAGAAATCAGAAATAATGAAAATTGTTAAAAACCAGGAAGTAAAGGTGAAATTCAACAAGAGCAGCAGTCATGCCTTCCATCATATCCTTCCCCTTCTTTTAGATGTTGAGTTACAATATTCTGAGATGAGTGGGAAAACCCAGGAACTCCTGGTGACCAGAGAGGAATGCTAAAAACATTGCACTTATGGTTTCCATGTTTTGACTAACAGCAAGCTCACCTGATGTCTCTTATCTTCATGTTTTGAGTAAGAAGAACAACAACTTTACACCCATTAATTTCCCATTTCTTGGGTCACAGACTTACCCCAAAGCCATTGTCTCCATTCTTGGGAACTTAACAAAATGACTAGGGTTTGCTGGGTGACATGACCACATGTATAGGTAAGGGTTTAAGCTGGACTTCCCCTAGCTGAGAAGGTAGAAATACAGCTGGGATGAGGACCACCATTTTGAGCCTCTCTGATCCCACCGTGCATGTGTATGTTTGGTGTGTTTATGTGTGTGTGTGTGTGTGTGTGTGTGTATAGGGCACTTTATTAAATAATCCTTTGCTAAATTGTGAAGCTCCTTAAAATGATTTTCATCATGAATTTCAAGTTCCTATGATTTGTGTGAAAACTGGGAAGCTGAGTCACAGATTTCCCCCTTTCTCTATTATTGGGAAATCCTTCTCACCCCTTTCCTTTCTCTGGTAGTATTCCTTCTACTTGAAAGAAGACTGAAATGCATATCTTTAAGTATCTGACTTTAAAAAAACATCAGGAGATTTAACAAAGCATATGAGTTTCAACTTCTCATATTAGCTAGTCTCAACTACTAACCTATTATTCAACTTTTCCTACATTTCATTTGCAAGATAACCTACAAATGGAATTCACTCTCTGTTCCTTTCTACATTTGAATTCCAAATTCTGGGCCTTTCCCAAATGTGACCTCCCAGCTATCTTATTTGTAGCATTCCTGAAGCACAGTATTCTTGGCAGATAGCTTAACAATACTCACTAATAGTTTGGACTTCCTTGCATGTACTACCATTCCACTAGGAGGCCTTGGCATTGGGACTGGGTGCTTTCTTAATTTTCTTAGTTCCATGAACCAATCTCTGTACTTTTGTGTGTTAGAATCTATCTACATGGTCACTGTGTGGCTGTGGAGCTCCTGCTATGGGTCAGGCACTGTTTATTGCTGCTGCTGAGGCCCCAGGGAGCAAATCAAAGTTCATGCACTCACAAAGCTCAAATTCAAGTAAAGGAGAGAAAGGAAGTGCAGATAGTTGCAAATTAAAAGGGAAGACAGAGCTCCTTACTTAGTCCATAATAACCACAAATTGCCTTAAGATTTTTCATTTGCTTATGCATATATAACCATAAAAATATACTCAGAGGGAATCTATGACCTCAATTTTATAAAAACAAATTATTCAGCTCCCAACAAAAAGTAAAAATGCTTGCTCCTTTACTCACTCGTTTCCCTCAATATCAGGCAATCCTGACAACCAGCTACTTCTTACTAGTAATAACTTGAATTTATATAAGATATTTAAATGCTTCAAAGCACATTTCCTGCATGATTTATTCTAGCCCCCATAGAAATACTGTGAGAGCTATTATTATAGACTTTATAGATGAGAAATTGTGGTTCAGAGACGTTAAGTGGCTTACTGGTAGTCACATAGCTTGCCTGGAGCCAAAGCCATCCCTAACTTATGACCCAGCATCTCACAACATTAAATGACCTCAAATCACTCTTGTGACTAACTCAAACAAGTTCCCATCCCAGGCATGTCTCTTCACAGGGTAATCATTTTGGATAGAAAGTACAATCTCAACACAAAAAATTTTCCTACCCATCATTAGTCAACTCAGTTTTTTCCTTAGGCTTAATGTAATATGTGTTTGCTATATGCTGAATTATCTGACTTCATAATTGCTTATATTTAACCCCAAAAGTAGTGTTTTTAAAATAGTGGAAAGGAGTACCCCAAATAACTTAGAAAGCTTTTTCTTAAAAAAAAAAAGTATACTACCAAAACTGAGCCACGATCTTTTAGATCACAGTAAGTAATTCCTGGGAATTATTTGTATTTTAAGAAGTGTCTGAGAATGGTGTTAATGCATCCATTCTAGAGACTAGCCATTGAGAAACTGTCTGAACGTAACTCTTATGCTCCATCATTTTCCCAAAATGCCAGGACCCTCAAACACAGAGCTCTATTCAAATGAAGTTGTGAGTAAACATATGTGAATTTATGCTTAAAAAGCATTCCCTTTTAAAAAGATAAATTATATATACATTATAAACACTCATTCTTTTCAGCAAGACAAAGGTCCTATAAGAAGGAATCTTAAAGGGAATAGCCAATACTATACCTAGTTCTGGACCCAAGATATTTTATCTAAAATAACTACTCCAAAAGGAATCACAAGACTGTTTAATAGCTGCTTAAGTAACATTTTTCTGTTTAGGAGGTAAGAATTGAGATAAACTTAATCTCATCAAAATGAAGAGTAGAAAGATGAAAGTGTCTCTTCTCTTTTCCTGGGCATCCACAAAGGAGAAACTGACAAGTATGAAAGGCCAGGTGGAGGGAAGATTATTCTCTAATTGCTTGGTGGCAGAGAAATTGTAATTTGGATTCACAAAACAGACTCAGTATAATCAACTCACAAGCGAACAACAGAATCATTCCATTAGGAGGAGATTGGGAGTCTCAACCTAAGTCCAACAAAGAAACTAGGGGAATAAAAGCCCATATGCTCATCTAACTGTAAGTAAAATGCCATATATTCAGGCTATCAGCTTACTTTTGTTGCGGGTGATTAAAAAACTAAACTCAAACTTGTTTCAGCAAAAGTTGGAACATAAAGTACTACATACCTAAGGAGCTGGCTTCTAGCACAGTCACTTCAAAACCACGGGATGACATGCCTTTTCTTTTGGTCGCTGTCAGCTCTGCTTATTTGAACTAGTTAATTCTGTTCTTTTCTATTATAAGTCTCTCTCCCCTTTCTGAGAACATGGATAAAGTAATCCCAAGTACACATGGTTATAGTCCATTGTGCAAGAACTAGAGACATTTGACTCTCAAACTCCAGTTTAGAATGTTCTAGATAAAGTCAGATTGGCCTGGTTGGGTCACTTGACCAGAAAGATGATTTGCCAGTCTGAGGGTCAGTGAACAACTCCTGTGGGCTTCATCAGGACCCTATGGAGTAAAAAAGGAGTTCTCATAAATAAAGAACATAGAGCAGCCAAAAACATGAGACTGTGACAATGTTGTTTTTTATATCAACCTGATTAACTGTTCCTGATTCATGATCAAGATAAATAACAATCCCACTTTCACACAAATACAACTTAATTTGTGTTTTTATATCTTTCAAATTCATAGTGCAAACAATAACAAACAGATGATTTGAATACATTGAAGATGTACAAGGAAAAATGCCATTCCCACCAACACTGGGAACGGCCGACATTTGGAATGATTTGCTCCGCTCATAAGAAGGTGCTGTTATAATGGAAGTGGTTGAACAGACCAGAGTAAGGCATACTCACAGCAGGGACACACTGAGAACCTCTTTAAACATCAACTTGGTTATTAGTAAGAAAAGACAGGCCTAAAAAATTGGTTCAGTGTGTTGGGGGTACTTGTGAGGGGAGATTAAGGTGAGGGAAGGAGGTTAAGGTGAGGGAATATGGTTAATGAATTTCATATACTTATATGAAAAAGAACAAAGAGACCTTTTACAATTGCTTTAAGTGGGGTGGGAAAAGGGTAGAGAGGGAGAGATGGTGAGGGTGATCTAACCAATGTTCAATATAAGCCTGTTTGGAATTGTCACAATGAATCTCCAATGTACAACAAATACATTCCAATTTTTAAAAATTAATGGGAAAAATTAATAAAAAGAAGATGCTCGTAGACAATGAAGGCTACTCAAGTAATCAATCCTGCCTGTACGAGGCAGCTCTCACTCACTCATCCATTTTAGGGACACGACAGGGACGTTAGCAACTGTAGCAGGACTTAATTTATTATTTATAGAACATGAATCATTCACAAACTTTAGCACTTTGACTAAGATTAGCGATATACTCACATTTAGTGTGGCAGTAAAAATAAGGTAAACCTCACAGACCCATACCCAGAAAAGATGCAGAACTAGCAAAGACTGTGGGTCATATCTCTTACCATAAGAGCATTTTCATTTCTAGTTCATGCAGTCATGTGAACGGTAAATTGGACTCACTTTTGACAACATCCTCTTACTGAACTACATCTGGATGAGAGTGTATAGTGTCCCCAATTTGTTTTCTGTCTTTTCTGGGAGAACATTTCATTATGAGGTGACCCATTTTTATCAGCCTTTATTTATCTTCATGCAGAACTGTTCATCCTAGAAAAGTTCCGAGGAGGGTGGGATAATTCTCCAACTAGTAAAGCCTTATGGCCCTTTCCTTGATAGCACCCAGAGTAAAGAGGTAAGGGAAAGTTACTGCCAGGCAGTGGCAGAAGATAAGGTCAGGAACTGGCATTTATTCATGAAAACAGTAGCAAGGTAGTTCAGATTTATTATTTTAAGGTCCCTTGGAAATGCATGACAATGCTTTTAACAAGCATTCCGTGTAAGAATGTGAGCACATCACCTCATGGAAAGCCAGGGCTTCTGTCTCAGACTGCACTGGGGGGATTCTGTAAAGCTAATGGCTTAAGTGCAAATCATCATTGTGTGAGAGGAAGCTGGCACTGCCTACAGAACTCCGGTGCCAGGAGAAGAAAGTCTGCTGTTCAAAGGACAGTCTCCTTTCTCCTGCTATTATAAACACAACACAGGCATTTGAGGACAGGGGATAATCTATGGAATTTTACAATGCTAGAAAAGAAACAGCTTTCCCAGGGGAAATGTTCTATGAAAATCACAGGCATTTTAACACAAATTTGTTCTCCCACAGAAGAATAATTGTTGCACCTAGATTGCTTTTTTCAGTGTATGCTTGTTTAAAATTTTCCTAGCAAGTTCTAGGCCAGCCTGAGCTAAATAATGAAACCCTGTCTCAAAAATAAATAAATAAGAAGGCATAGATATCTGGGAGAATGACAAGAAAAACTGAATGTGAGAAAGAAGAGATAAAACTCCTGCCTAGCGTAGCTAGTAAAGGTAAGTTTTGAAAAATGGTCCCATTTTCATGAAGGTTAACAAGGATTCAGATCAACATATGTTAACTCCAGTATAAAGTGTACTTAGGAGTACATGAAGCAATATTCTCATCTTAGAGACTTATATGATCTGCTTGAGGCAAAGAGTCACAGTGTACTTTCTGACATAATGTAATTCATTTATTAACCTTTCACCTCAAAAATGAAGAGAAAAACATTATTTTCTGAACTGATGAGCGCTCCCATCAAGGCTCTGTTGGGATCTCAGACATTTTCAACAAAAGTAAAAGTAGGATAAAGTCTAAATGAAACTGGCAGCTGGAAATAAGCAATTCTAATTGTGAAGTTCCCAGGCAAAGAATGGCTATACTTGGTCTCCTCAAACAAGATACCAAGGTTCAGAGTAGCATTACCAAGGAGCAGGATGTGTTGCAAAGCAAAACCCAACAAAAGCCTCTTAATCTTTCCTCTAATGGGTATGTGTGCCTTTTTCTTTTTATCTCAGGTATATTAGTTTGTAAAGTACCCTCTTTCAAAAGCAGGCATCACCATGGAGACAATCCATAGAAATGTTGTTTATCAGAGTCACCGAGACTTTGCCGTCTGTCAATCAATGCAGCATTATGTTGTTTGCTAGCCACACTTGTGTGTGTGTGTGTGTGTGTGTGTGTGTGTGTAAGTCCAGGAGTTTTTTCGATATGTAGCCTCCATCACCTGGCTTGTTTGTTCTGTGGAATTAGCTTAGGAGTTTCTCAAAGTGCACTAAAAACAATGATGACTGCAGGTGACATAATCAAGGGGAAGGGAATTCCATATATTTGGGACCCAGGTAGATCATACACTCTGGCCTCATGACGGGCAGGCATGGAGACCTGCCTCTCCTCGCTGCACACAGAAGCAGCCCCTACTTTACAATAACTGCTGTCCCATCTTAACATATCTCTCAATATCATGAGAGAAGATTTTTTCAGGGAGAGCATAAAGAAATCAGGACATCTCTGTGGAATTTCCTGAATTTTCCTTGTTGATAACTAATTTAAACATTCAAGCAGTTGTCATATATGCAAGCCAGATTTTTCACCTTTAGGTCAGAAAATGATTTTCCCATCTCATTAAAGAAGGGAGGATAAAGTCACCCCAGTCTGCTGTAAGTAATTACTCCGTATTACTGTTAGTTGACAGTTGGGTTAAAGACCTTATTAAAACAAAACTGAACAAAGAAACAAAACTGAACAAATTGTCAAATTGTCTATGAAAGCAAGTTCTACTAAACAGTTCCACAAATTCATAGTGTTGATTTTTTTTTCATTCATTCATTTAACAATTATCCATCAGAAGCCAGACACTATTGAAGAAATGTGGAGATAACGGATTGTTTTTGGTTGCTTGCACATTTGTTTGTTTGTTCATATAGGATTTCATCCTGTGTTTGCAAGCTGATAGAAATGACATAAGTGAACTAAAAACAAAACTATGCCTTTGCTCAGCACAATCTGAAAGGCCACAACTTATGACTAAATGTGAAAGACAGTGTTCTCACAGACAAATCTATCAGAGCCCCTGGTCCTCTGGGATGCTAATTAGCTTCATTACTAAGGTGTGTTTAGTTGGGGGGACCTAACACCTATATCTTGAGGTATTTTTTTCCTTCCTTTAGTGTTGGACTAGGTCTCCTTATTGTTTTCTTTTTTGTGAAATCATTTTTGTCAAGATAATTGGAGTTTATAGAGTTTGATGTAGCAATTTAAGGTTAAAGGGACAAATTAACCATTTTCCCCAGCAGCAGTCTGCTAATAAAATATTTTCTGTCTTCACTAAATGTACATAAATATTTATAAATACTTCACCAGTAAAAGGTTTAACTCTTTATCCCATTTAAAGCGTAGGAGGTGGAGGTGGAGAGTACAAGGGATGTGCAACATTGCCTGGAACCGTGCCAAAGAGATGGCTTACTTCAGAAATCAATTTAACAGAAACGTGGCTTTTCCAGTCTCTCCTGCCTTTCTTGTCTTTCTTTCCATCCTCTTAGCATGCCCAACACATTTTTGATTAGAGATGGCAGAAGGGAAAGTGAATGCTTTTACCAGGAACATAGATTAATAGCTGCTGAACACAGAGGCAAGCATTTCAGTTCTGTGGCAACCATGGGCTCTCACTTCAGGGCTGCAACTCCCTCACAAGATTGGCTTTAAGATGTGAGTGAAATGCAGCACACTATCTATGAAGAATGCACTGAAGGAAAGTATGGGGTAGGCATCAATTCCACCGTCTTTGCTCTTCATATGTATGGAATAGGAACAACCACTATTAGAGAGATAAAGGAACATGAACCTACACAAATCCAGGCATTGTATATTTCATATTTCAGACCTGCAGTGCATGTAGGAGACCATTCAGTACCCCTTTATTAGCAACAAGGACCTTGAGGCCTTGAAGACTGAGGAACACATGGATGACTAAGAACAGAAATTGGAATAGAATCAGATCTCATAATTCCCAATTCAGCAATCCTGTGTCTACATGAGGAATACAGGGCGAAAGAAATGGTAATAGTAACAGCACACTAACCAAGATGAATTCCCCATACGCTTGATGTTAGGAGCCAGGTTGAACATAACGTGCCTTGCCACTTCCAGCCTGCACAAGGCACCATTTTTCTCCCTGTCTTACCATGAGAAAGCTGAGCTCTGATGGGTTGAATCAATGTCCAGGACTTACCATAGTTTTCTTTTTCTGTTTTTGTGATTCCAAAGACAAAAACTACACAGGAGATACTCCCAGAGCCTGTGCTATAGATTCATAAGTATATTAAACACTGATGTGATAGCTCAAATGACTTTAACCACACCCAAATGAGTTGATACATTTTAAAATGCTGTCACTTAATAGTATGTGACAATAGCTGACAAGTCCAGAAAAATGACTTTAGAAGTGTAAGTATCTGCTTAAAATATTTTTCTTCCTAGGTAAGATAAACAGTTGGTTAGGCTAACGTTTTATAATGAAAAAGAAAAAATATAAGCTATTTTTTGCATTGTAGATATAGTCTATTTTCTTCCAAGATGGACGAGCCGTTCTCCTAAGTATGGTGAAAAGTTACTCAGTTCCAAGATGTTTGTCATATTTTGGGTTCTTTAGTACAAATTTCTTGACCCCATTGAACTCTTAATAACACTATGGCCAGGTCAGGGTTTTGCTAGTCTTTCTGTGCCATCTTGGGGAGTCATAAGAATGCTGGGTGTGGTAGGTTTGCATTGGACATTTGGGGTGGCACAGAACAGATGGCATCACACAAGAGGTTGTTTATCCATGCTCCCCTCAAACCATGGGAAGCTTTTTTCCAGATACCATTTCTCTAATGTTATGTTACTCTACCCTTCTCTTCCTCCCAAAAATCTTCTCTCTCTCTTTTTACTTTTCTGTTGGCTCCATTTTCAGGGTCCATTTGGTGGGCAGCAGCTTCAAAAATGACAGTCTATGCTCAAGTACAATGGGAAAGAAAGCATGTTCTTTCTTATGTCCTTATAAGACTAGTGGACTGACAGTGGCTGGCTCCCACACCCATCTTGTTGGCTTAACCCATGGTCACTACCCAGTCTTAGAGAGGCACCAGCAAGATCACAGAATATTACCAGAAAAATGAAGAGTGGTTCTACTCAGATAAAATAACAGAATATTACATGCCCCTTGTCTAAATTTACTCCATGTTAGACCATCCTGAGGGTAGGATTCATTTTTGTGGTCAACTTGTCCCATTGAGTTAGTGTTCTACCAACAAAAAGAAATTCATTCTATAATAACCGGGCTCCTACATTACCCTTTTAGTTCAGTCCACTCAAGCTTCAGTGGGCTATTAAAAAATAATTTCTTTCTTCCCATTATATTGAGAAACTTTCTAAGGTAATATAGATAGATTGATTTCCATGATTCTTTAATGCTCAAGTACATGGGCAAACTGAATGAAAGTAGGTTAAGCATTGCCTAATGGAGGGTCTGTTTTAATGGGTGGATAAAAGTTGAATTGCAATTTAAGCCCAGCTTCTCTGCAGAGATAGAAGAAGCTGGACTAGCTACTGCCATTATTTGAGGGTGCCCATGAATTAATATTCAAACCTGTTTGAAAATTAAGTCCCTGGTTTATGCTATGTTTGAAAAGTGTAATGTTTATCAGCAAAATGTATGACTGGTTTTACTGCAGGTTGAAATTTGAAGGTTTTATAAGCTTTAAAAGTGATTATATATTTATAGTTTATATATCGACAGACTTTACTGTTATTTTCCTTTATGACTATGGTGAGAATATTTGGGATGAAATGCCTAAGAAATGCACTGAGTAATTAAAGAGCAGAATGAATATAAATTCACATTATATTACATTGCATGGTTCTTGACTCCAAAAGCTTTAGATGAATTCTTGCTATTTATCATTAACAAAATGATAATGATGAGGATTAGGTAACTTAAAGTTAGAGGTCTTTTATAGACTCCCTTAAGATTGAACAATATCACACACTTACCAAGAGGCCCAATGGGAAAATAAGAAAATAAGCAGAGATCATCACATTTGCTGGCATACAATTAACTATATGTATCACACATACACTCTCTCTTCAAAGTTCTCATAGATGCTCTGAGCCCCAAATACAAACTAATGATTTCTGAACTGACCCTCCTGAAGCTGAGTACAACACTAAAGTATAAATAACAGATTGTTATCTTCCACCGTAGTTTTCTTAACAAAAATCAGAAGCCACAGACAATGGAGCTATGAGATGTAGAATTGTATTTCACCAAACTTCTAACATTTTAGAACATCAATTGATTATTACAGACCATCTAGCACTAAATATCTCTCTCTCTCTCTCTCTCTCTCTCTCTCTCTCTCTCTCTCTCTCTCTCTCTTTCTTTCTGCCTCTTTATATCCTTCACTCCCTTTCTCTTGCTTCTCCTCTATCATGGCACATTTTCCCAAGACTGGAAGAACAATGTTACAAATTTTTAGATTATGATTTCCTGTCATATTCCAATACACAGAGTACATTTAAATACTTTTGCAAATGTATGGAATTAAAAAGATTCAACTATTACTTTTTCAAAGGAGAGCTTTTTTCCTCATGCATCTGCTCATTCTATAGGCTGATGAAATGGTAACTAGCAAGTTTTAGTTTTAATCATGTTGGCTTAGAATAGGGTGGTATGAGACCATGCAGAGGTCTAGATGAAGCAGACACTGGAGCACCCATGTCTCCAGCTGCTCCTTCAAAGCTGCTGCTCGTGTGTCTTCTCTTATCCTCTACATCAAAGTCTTCCCCATCCAACAATCTAAAAGTTTATATTTCAACAAAATAACTTAAGAAGACCGTTTTCCCTCTTCCCTCTTTTACCAGCCTCCTTCTCCACATAACTAATGGTTCAACTAGACAGTTTATTTTTCATGCATCCTTCTCTCTACTCTGTGTGAACAAATGCCAGCTGACTCAGCACATCTGAGCCCAGAGAATTGTCTCTGAATAGAAAGCTGGGACGTAAACAGCTCAGGGCAATGAATAGTGTATATTCACCATCATCCATCTCTTGGACCAGATTATTGCATGGGGGGATTTTTCATTGGTAGTGACTTTCCCTTGGAATTTCTAGTCTTACTCAAGCACTGATCAGTTTCCTTTTCTCTACTTTTTTTTGTGAAACCTGAAACAAAAGTTCCTGTATCTGGAATTTATTTTACTGTGTTATACAATGATCAAATGTGTGACAATGTTTATAGAAATTCTATTCATAAAATGTGATGCTTGTTTCCAAACCCAGGGCAATGCATTTGAAAAATAAATGAAAGGGATAAAAGAGGAAGGAATGGAAGAAGAGACCAACAATGAAGTAGGGGGAGGAAAGAAGGGGAAGAGAGGAATGAAAGGAGGGAGGAAGAGAGGAAAGGAGAGAGGGAGAGAGGAAGAAGAGAAGGAAGGGAGGAAGAAAGAAAGAAGGGAGGGAAGAGAGCGAGAAGGAGGAAGGGAGGAAGAGAGGGAAGAGAGGTGGAAAAGGGAAAGGAAGGAAGAGAAGGGAAAGGAAGAAAGGAAGGAAGAAAGGAGGGAAGGAAGGAAGGAAGGAAAGGTGGGTATATGTAGAAAAATGCAGGCACTTAATTTAGACAGAACTTACTTTAAAATTTGGCTCCATGACTTCATTTGTTGAACAAATTAAGAAAGTTTTCAGAGTCTCAATTACTTCATCTCCGTAATGGATCTACAATCTACTTTATAAGGATATTGGAAAGATTAAATAATGTAATGCACATAGAATGCCATGAGATGATCTCCCTTTCACAGAATACATGGTTATTTTAGCTAATTTGGTTAAGAAGAATTATCAGCTTATTTATAAGTCAGTCTTCATGATACTCATAGCTATTTCAGATGTCATCTTCATATCTAAATATCACTGAAGTTTAGAACAGAGAATTCTATTATATTAAGCATGGAGACTTAAAGATACAAAGGTCTATCTAAGTCTACAGCCATACCACCCTGAACACGCCCGATCTCGTCTGATCTCGGAAGCTAAGAAGGGTCGGGCCTGGTTAGTACTTGGATGGGAGATACAAAGCTCTACCTAGAATCCAACTTGTGATCAAAGGGTTCTTCCCAGACCTTTCCCAGGTATGAGAAATACAAGAAATGGTGTGAAGAACTCGGTGCCTCCCAGAGTCAGTGCTGACTGCAGGCGAAGGTGAAGCACAATGACACACCTATTTCTTGTGATCTCTGTAAGCTCACAGGGACTCAAAAAACACGAAGGAAGGAGGTGGACGAACACAGAGCAAGAGGAGTTATTTAGACCACATTATAGTATTTGTATAACATTGGAAGAAATGAGAAACCACGTACATAGTTCATAGCATGAAACCCACAGTGGACAGAAGACTGAGTTATTTGATCCAATCATAGAAGTAAATTATTGATTGTAAATTAAAATGCTTCAGAAAATGAAAAGCCACATCTATGGAGAACATGTTAGTTGTTTATTATACAATGTGGATGAAAGGCCTGTAATGAACTTGTTTCAAGAGAAGATTCTTAAATTCCATGAAGCCATAGAAATTACTTAAAGATAAAATTTTGTAATTCAGCAGACCAAGACTATTACAGAAATCTATTATATAACTAATAGTTTACATCAGGGTGTATATTATTTAAAAAGTCTTTGTTCCTAAATGAACATGTGCATATTTCCAAAATCATTATTAATTAATGACAGTCAAAAACCAATCCTTTCTCTCATTTCAAACAAGATGATAAAGATAGTGATTTTCATTTTCAATGAGGGTATAGATTAGCCTGTACTAGTCTTGCATAACATCAAATCCCATACATACCAGCATCTTAGGTTCTCATTATATTAATGTGTAAGTCATAATGGCAGCAAAATCTTGGAGTTTTAATTATAAAGACTTATTTTTCTCACCTGCAAAGTAAAAATGTAATTGTGCTTACCTCCTGGGACATAATGAGGGTTAAATCAAATAATGTGAGTCTATTTCAAGTCAACCAGAAGTTCATGGCTTGATAGATATTCAGCAAAAGGCTTGAACAATCTGGACATCATGCCAGCTTTCCTGCAGATCACAGGCTGTGCTCATTGATGGGTTTGCAAGACCTAAACGTGATAATCAGAATTATTCTAAGCATCCCTGTATTTCCAGTTGTACACTCACCATTGGTTATATTTGCAATTATTACATTAACAAGTCATAAATGAGGTGTACATGGTCTCTCATACTGGTAATTTTAACTACTCAGGACGTAGCAATCAGGAGGATCACAGTTTGAGACCAGTTCAGATTATAAATGAGACCCCATTCTTATAAATAAACTGGGTGAAGCAGTTCTTACTTGTAATCCCAGCTACATGGAAGGCCATAGATAGGTCAATTATGGTCTGAGTCTTGTTCTGGGCAAAAACCCGAAGCCCTACCAAGAAAATAACTAAATCCAAAAAGGGCTGGGGGTAGGGCTCAAGTGATAGAGCAAGTGCCTAGTAAATAAGAGATCTTAATTTCAAGCCTCAGTACCACCATTAAAAAAAAGTCATAAATGTAGGGAAAGTTTAATTGGCTTTCTCAAGTATTAAAAATATCAAAAGAAATCTAGAGGAAAAGTCTCACTTAACTATGTTGACAAAAACTTGTTCAAGGATGTTTATTGGGTATTGGATTATAAATGAAAAATCCTGGAAATAGTTGAAGTACGCTAATAAAAGGATGATGATAAACTATGGAATATTCATAAATATCTTTTAAATAAAATTTTAAAATGGTATGAATGATACATAATCTCCTTAGATATGAACAAATGCTTACATTATGAATTTGTCTACAATTCTGTTAAGAGCAGTCACAAAGCATATGTAATATTCTTAATTCAAGTCACAAACCTTTAATGCAAATAATGGTAAGGTTTGGATCCCATTGAGAAGATCCACAATGGAAATTAGCTTTTGATTATGTATTATCTTGAGTAGACAGTGAGTTACTTTATGGTACATTTTTCAGACTAGCTATGCTACCCAAAACTCAACTGAATTATTGGTACCAATAAACTTCTTCCTGCTAAATTTCAACATCTATTCAACATCTTATTCTCCTTCCTGCTTGGACTGGGAAGTTGTTACCATCCACAGAACACAATTTCTCTTCAACAAGTTTACTTGGTTAATGAACTTAATTTTTTAACTAAATCTTCAACTTGCTCTTTCTTAGACCTCTTTGCAGGAATTTCTTCTCCCCCTTACAAAAATGGTGGCAGGTCTCCTCTATTCTCACTCTACATGCTCTGACCACCTCAGCTTCATCCACCTTTCTACCGCCACTCACCACTCGCTTGCTACCCAAGGCTACAATTTCTAACCAGATCACTTCAGGAGCATCAGCACTTCGTGTGTCATTACTGGAAAACCATCTTGCTTTTGAAGTTCCAGTGGGCTGCAGAAACCCAATGCAATAATTGATTCCATTATTTCTTCCATTCAACATCCTTTACACCAGTTCCTTCTCTCTGGTGTCCCTTCTCATAGTGAATATCTTACATCTACCTACTTGCTTAAGCCAACAACAGAACATCATCCTCTCTACCAATGTTGACAAGATTATCTGATCATCAGCATTACTTGTGCTGTGTGCTAAACACAAATTCTTCCAAATTTTGATTCAGAAAGCAAGAGGTAAGTCTGAGATCCTGTGTATCAAATTCATCCTTAAACATCCTTAATATGGAACAGGTTTAAATAATGCTGTCCTCTTTCCCTAACCAAATCAAAAACAAATATCATATATTCTGGTTCATGAATAGCTCCTGAATCCATTCACCGTTTCAAACCTACAAACCTCAATGAGATTAAGCCAATGTCCTATATTGTTGCCTTAAGGACTACACTTCCCCTAACCCATGTCATTTACATCTACCCCTGCTTTTCATTCCTATCTCCTGTCCTCCCTTACCTGCCACCTCATTAATGTCCTTCTGCATGATTCACTTCCACACGTCAGTGAGGTGTCAGCTTATATATTAACTTTTCCTTAAAGTCTACATTGTCTCCCTGTTCTAGAATAACTGCTTCCTAAGCATTCACTGATGACAGGTGCATGCTGTTGATTTCTGTCATCAAATTTGAAACTCTATGAAAGCAAGAAGTCGTTCCATCCCTGATACCTAGCACAGAGTCTGGCACATGTGATAGGCTTATCACACATATTGATTAAATTAATCAATAACATTACAAACTGCAACTATTAGTAGGAAAAGATTTGTTTTAAGGTATCAGTTCATTGTCTGATTAATGAACAGAGGCTAGTGTTGCAAAGTTGAGGGACAAATCAATAAAAATGCAAGAGTTTGGATTGGACATATGGAAAGGACAAGTGTTCTGGGATTATTATGTGTGGGTACTTTTTCAAGGTGATAAAAGATTGAGTTTTAAGTAGCATAAAATCTGTTTAATCTTGTGTATAAAGAGCTTTTGACAACCTCTTGGAAGGGCATCTACCACAGATTCTCAAATTTGTTTTACTTAAGATAATTGCCATTAAAATTAATCAAATATGCCATGTAAATGCCTGTTAAACATATTTAGATGTTGGAAATTGCCATTAAACAGATGAGAGCATAATGGAAATGCACTTTCACTGTAATTGTCATTAGCATGGCTAATTGTTTGTGTTCATTTAAACTCTAAGTGTATAGCTATTCACTTGCAATACAGACATTTCAACTCAGAACAGAAAAAGCACTGTTAAAGAGAATACAGAAACAGGTAAGCTAAAGAAATGTCATGCTGTAAATTTTGGAGTAATGAAAACCAAGTTAGAAAAGGTTTCTCCATGGGGAGAATATTTCCAAACCCATTTTCTGAGGTCAGCATTGTTCAGGTACCAAAGCCAGAGAAAAGCACAAGATAACTACAGTCTAATAGTGAAGTACACATACCTGAAAAAATCCTAAATAAAATGGTGACAAACCAAACACAATCAAATATAAAAAGCTCATACAACAGGAGCAAGCAAGATTTACTTAAAGGTAAGTTTAACAGGAATAAATCAATCAATGTTATGCATCCCATTAAACAATAAAAGATAAAAATCACCAGATTGTTTCAATAGGTGCAGAAAAAGCATTTTGCCAAGATAAATACCTGTTCATGACAAAAATGCCCAACAATATAGTCATAAAAGAAAATTATCCCAAAACAATAATGAACACAAAAAAGAATAAAGAAAATTTTCTCAGCAAATAAAAACATCTTGACACAATAAAGATCTTTATGGAAAGCTCACAGATAACATGGTGTTTATGGGAAGAAAATTAAAACCTTTTCCGCTAAGATCTGGTAAAAGGCAAGGATGCCCACCACCTCTATTCAACGTAGTAGCAGAACTACTAGCAAGAAGAATCAGACAATTAAAAAGAAGTATCAGGCTAATAAATTGACCAGAAAGAAGTAAAATTTTCCCTCTTTGCTGATGATATGATCCCGAATTACAAAACCTTAAAGATTTCTAACAAAAAGTTAGAAATAACAAAAAGTTGATAAAATTTCAGGATAAAAATTCAACATATAATATTTGGTTGTATATCCTTACACAAACAATGATCTAGTCTAAAGGATAATCAAGAAACCATGTCATTATAGTGTCAAAAAGAATAAAATAATTGTGAATAAACTACTTATAATGAAACATGGGAAACTATGAAGGTGAAATGTTCATATCTTTTAGTATAAAACTAAGTACATGAAAGATTCATACACTGAAACCTATAAAATATTTACAAATTGAATAAAGACAAATAAGTGAAAAGATACATCATGTCCATGGAGTGGGAGAATTAATATTGCTAAAATATCTATAGTACCCAAAGGAATATTCATATTTAACAAAATTCCAATTGCATTTTCCATATAAATAGAAAAAAAATCCTAAAATTTAGTTAGAGCTGCAAATACTGAATAACCAAAGCAATATTGGGGAAAACAAAGAGGTAGAACCATCACATTTCCTGACTTCAAATTATGTTACAAAGCCATAGTAGCAAAAGCACTATGGCTCTGACATAAAAAATAGACATATAAGCTAATGAGACAGGGTACAGAATCCAGAAATAAATCTAAACATGTACAGTCAACTAATTTTTGATGATGACACAAAGAATACACAATAAGAAAATGATAGTCTCTTCAATAAATGGTATTGGAAAAACTGCATATTCACACGCAAAAGAATGAAGTTGGGCCCGTATCTAATATCATACACAAAAATCAACTTAAAAAATGATTAAAGTCTTAGGAGTAAACCTGAAACTGTAAAACTCCTTGAAGAAAACACAGGGAGAAAGATTCATCCACATAGGTCTGGGTAATGATTTGTTGGATATGACACCAAAGATTATTCTGTGAAAATAATCAAGTTTGACTACATCAGACTAAACATTTTCTGCAGAACAAAGAGAACAATCAATGCTAGAAAAGGCAACATGTTGAATAGGAGAAAATATTTACAAATCATGTATCTGATGAAATACATAAGGAACTCTCACAATGCAATAACAAATAAATTAAATAACTCAGTTGAAAGATGAACAAACAACCTAAGAAGATATTTTTTTCTAATAAAGACACATGAACAGCTAAAAGGTATGTGAAAAAGTACTCAACAATGCTATTGATTTACATTTAAGGGAAATGTGATTCAAAATCAGAATGAGTATCAGCTCACAGTCCTTGGGATAGTTATGATCAAAAAGACAAACCATAACAGGGCTGGATGAAGACATAGGAACAGGGAAACATGGTACCCTCTTGGTGGGAGTGGAAATTGTATAGCTATTACAGAAAACGATATGGAACTCCCTAAAAAACATTAAAAATAAAACTACCATCTATTCCAGCAATCTGTCTTCTGAATATATACCTAAAGAACATGAGATTAGTACTGCAGAGAGACATGTGGCACACAGGTTCACTGCAGCATTAGTCATAATAACCAGGATGGGAAAACAACCTAAGTGTCCATTAAAGGACAAATAAATGAGGGTTGGCTTTCACATACAATGAGATTTCATTCAGTTTTAATTAAGGAGAAGCTGCCATTGTAACTATGTGGATAAACCCAGAGAACGATGTGCTGAGTGGAACAAGCCAGACAGAGCAAGAGGAATGCTGCATGACCTTACTTAGCATCTGTGTATCTAAACTAAAGTCTTATGCATAGAAATATAGAGTAGGAGTACACATAAAGGAGACTCCCAGAGAGAAAGAAAAAGTTAAGAAATAACCAAAGAAAAAGAAATTTTTCTAAATTAAAACAACAGCACTACACCCTGAGTCTTCAAGTCTAAAATACTGGTTAATTCAAGTAATGGAGATGAGGCTGGAGAGGTAGACTGGGGTCAAATCATGAGAACTCTAAAACCTGGCACATCAGGTTAACTGGAGTAAGGACTTCAAATTTATTTTTCTATCCAGGAAGACAATAGAGAAAGGGATGTGATATATTCTATTCTAGCAAATTTCATAAAAGAGATGCTCATTGAGTCAATCTGAAGTGAAATTCCTGAATTTCAAGACTTGTAAAAATAAGAACACTAGAACAAAATGGGAAACAAGAATGCTTATTTTGGGGTGTTGGGATTAAAAGTAATATGTATTCTTTGTATCTTTGCCTGTTTTTCCAGTTCTGAACAATGTGCACACACTTCATTTTAATCAGAGTAAGCAAAAAAATAATATTTTTTCTGAAATCACACCAGCTCATATCTATTAGCCACTTGTACCAAAGTTTTCTCTTAACTGTTCTGCTATTATATTAGAGCTATTTGTTAATGACATTTCACTGTGAAAAGAACACATGAATAGGCATTTAATTGCATAAGGGATTTGTACTGAAACCATTTTAATAAATCAAGCTTGGAACATCTGCAAACATTTCTACCTAAATTGCATATTTGAAGGGACAACAACCAAAAGAAACACAAAAGCTCTGAATCAAAATGAAGATGAAATATTTCAACACAAAACCTGCTGCCAAAACCACAGTAGAAAATTATCGTTGTTTGATACACAATTCTGATTTGTTTAATGAAATGTCAGTTGTCTTGATGCAAAATAGCAAAGATTTCCAGATAGAAAAACAATGTTTTCCTCTAATTCATACTCAATGAGAAAAAGCATAGAAAATCAAGGAATCAAGAAAAATAATATCAAATGCAATGATGTTGGTTTTCTTATTCCAGGAACAGTTTGGGTTACTTTTCAAGCAAGAGCACATTGCCACTATTCTCACAAACAACAGAATGCAACTGAGCTGGCACACCCACAAAACACCACCAGGGGAAGGCACCTATTACTTATAGTGGACAGAAAATGAGTCATTCAACTCCTTATTCCCACACATGGATTTAAAAGTGGAGATTCAAGTATTTGTTCTCTATATTTATCTCTATTTCATCAGTCTATATATGCTCTGTAAAACACATGCTGTGCTTGCTTAATAGTTTTTAATATTTCTCTTTCCAGTTCTATTTCTTGAATAAACTAAAGAAATAAATTGAGGGTAAAAGAAGAGAAATTGCTAACTCAATATAAACTCTTCTCATACTGCTAATGGTTTTCATACTCTCATGGACTTGAAAATATTCTTTGGTAAATGTGGATAAGTCAAGGTATAGAAAGCAAAGGCATAGTTTAACAGGTTAACCACAGTTACAATATGGCAGAGTGATTCCATGGTGGTATACATCAAAGAGAATTGAAAATTTATGTACACTCAGAAACACACACTTACACAAATTTTCATAGCAATGTGAGTTACAGTTAATAAAGAGTCCATATCAAACAAATACCCATTACCTGATGAGGCAATAAACAAACCTGGTATATCCACATTGTGTAACACTATTCATCCTTAACACAGTAATGAAGGAATGATACATGCTTACAAGATCACATGCATGAAATTTGAAAACAATGTAAGTAAAAGAAGACTGAAACTGAAGGGTCAATAGGGAATGGCCAGTGCATCAGCTACGTCTAGAGATTCTGAGCCAGAACCACCAGCCAAATTACTCCTAAATCCGGATTCAAAAACTATTCCAAGGGGCTAGAGGTGTGGTTCAAGTGATAGAACACTTGCCTAGCAAGCATGAGGCCCTGAGTTCAAACCCCAGAACTGCTAAAAAAAATTCGAAAGAAAAGAATATTTTTAAGCTGCTAAATTGGGAGTAAATTGTTACAGATGAGCCTATAACTAATACAGTAGCTTATAACTTTATCAATCATAAAGTACAACACACCACGTATATTGCATATCACTCGATAATGATAAAAATGACTATGGCTCTGGTTCTACATTTACTTCACTCGCATCATTATTTTGGAGTATAATCATTTCACTTACACAAAAAATACTGTTAAACACTCCAGCAACAGCCTCATGCATCCAGTGTTCACTGCAGTTCATGATTGCGCCACTTTCGGTTGTGCTGGATACAATCCCATGCTGCTTTGCTCATCATAGCCCTAGGAGAAAGATATTATAATATATATAATATTAGTATTTATGTGTGTACACACTCATATATCCGTATATATATATTTATATATAAATATTCACACATATATATCCATATATATATATATATATATATATAAAACATCTTTCTCCTAGGGCTAGGATGAATGAAACAATGTGAGGTTATATCCACACAATAGGAAATTGTGCAATCAAGAGAGGCAGTATATCTCTTGATATAACATATATCATTTATAGCTTAGGTGTGTAGCACACCTTGGATTGGGGAAAGTCACTGTGTGATGTTGACATGAGAATGTATCCATGTTGTCAAGTGAAGCATGTCTGTATATACATAAAATATCTCCTGAAGAACAACAGGAGATTGACATTTGTTGATTCTCTTCTATGGTAGCTGGGAGGTAGATTTTCGGGAAGAGTTTTCACTTACCTACGTGTTTATTTCCATGGAGTCATGGAAAACAAGCATAGAGTGGTACAAAGTTATCTTTTAAAAAAGCAACTATCACGAGGCACTGGAAAAATGACTAAGCATAAGCGACAACTTGGGATGTTTAGTAATGGGAAGCCTTATTGTTTTAAGTAAGGACAGTGGGTTTATAATCCTTTTGCCAGGAGGAATTTCCACCTCTCTCAATGTAGCTATACAAACGCAAAGTTTTGCTAGCAAAAGGCAGTATGCTCAGTTTGTAGCAGGAGGCTGAGCAGTTAGAAATTAAAATGTGCAAGAAGGAAATGTGAGACTTGTAGAAGAGCTAAGAGCATGTCTTCTTTACATATTGCTAGCTGACTTCTAAATAATGTGCGTGCATGGGAAGGAGAGAGTCTGGAAAAATTGAATGCCCAAGGAAACTTATGAATCAACTGTACTAATCTAAATGAATTCCTCATCCCACACAAAACTCAGGCAACACAGTGTGAAAGACATACTGCATTGATGTTGCCTAGCATAACCTCTGCCCAAATCACTGGTTGACTACTAATTACACAAACAAAGGGTGGGGGAGAACTAGGAAGTTAATAAACAAGAAACCAAGCAAGTGCAACTTTGGTATAGACATCTGTGACTGTTCTGAGAGAGGAAGACCGAGGGTGCCCTTTTATTGGATTAAGCAGACAAATGCTTCAATATACACATTACAGTTTGTTCAAAGGATGAAAGGAGAATATATTTACATAATCAGGAAGATATACCAATAATAAAGGGATAAATGGGGATCGTGATAAGGAAACGAAAACGATGGGAAGAAACAAATAAAAACTTTAAATCTAAAATGTGCAATAACAAATAATAAAACATTATTAGATGAACTCAAGAGCACCAAAAACAATTGGGAGCTTGAATAAAGAATGATCAAAAATTTAGCCCAAATAATAGACAAAACATAGAAATAATGGAAAGAACCTCAGGGTCACATAGGACCATGGTAAACATCTCAACATACATTTGATTGGAGTTCAAAAAGAGACGGAGAAGACATACAATTATTTGAAAAAGAGTAACTGTGGAACAACTCTCCTAAATTTGGCAGAAAATATTACCCTAGGTTCAGAAAGCTAAATAAAATCTGAGTAAGATAAGGCCCCCAAATGTCACCTAAAAGCATTATATTCAACATGCCAAAAGCTAGTTTGAGATAAATAGAAATAAATAGAAAATATTTAAAGTAACAATGAAAATTCTCATCACCCAAAAGACATGGATCCATTTTAAATGTGTACTGATAAGTGAAAGAAGTCTGCTTAAAAATGCCACATAGTGTATGATGGCAATGTAAAATATTCTCAAAACAGCAAAACTATACTAAAAATAAAAAGATTACTGGTTGCCAAGCATTCAGAGGGAGATGGAGAAAGGATGACTAGATAAAGTACGGGGAATTCTTTATGTCAGTGAATTTATTCTGCATGATACAATACGGGGAATTCTTTATGTCAGTGAATTTATTCTGCATGATACAATACTGTAATTATAGGCTCATCGCTCTGTGCATCTGTCAAAACCCAAGAGCTTCAGAGTACCAAGAGTAAGCCTGAATGTGTTCAAATTCAAAAATTATTTAGGAGGTCAGGAGCTCCCAGAATGGAATATATAAACTGACAAAACTCTCTAGTCATGTTATAACGTATTAACTTCGTAAATGAGTGAAATCTGAAAGAGTAAAGGAAAAAGGAACTTTACTGAACACTTAATCTAGTATAGGGTATTGGTTAACAATTGTGACACTATTATATTGGTAAGCTGGAATTTAGCAAGGAAATGACTTTAGGGTGAATTGTGGGGGCCACATTTCTCACTGTAGTGGGAATTTACAGATTTTAGGGAATCCATCTATTAATGGATTAGAAGACAGCAATATGAACTCATGCAGCTTAATAAACATATAATTGCAAATAAAATTTTATATGTAAGAATTACTATGCACACATATATTTCCTTACTCTGAAAACTAAAATTAGTGACCTCCACTAGCACTGAGTGCACCTAGTCCCCAGATCTTGGTTTATATTATCATCATTCAGTGAAAGGAAAAGATTTCTTAAAGAAATATTGGATTCTAAGAATGAGGAAGCAAACACACATGATGCATCAGATGCATTTAATGGTGCCAGGAAGATTCTAGAATTTATATGAGAATGGAAATGACACAGAATAACCAAAGTGATTTTTGAAAGAGGAAAATTGGATGATTCACCTTAAAAATTTAATGGCTTATTACAAAGCTCCAGTAACTAAAGCAGTTTGCTATTGGTAAAAAGACTTATAGATCAATAGCACATTAAAAATGGGCCTAATATGAAATCCACATATATAAGAACTTGATTTTTGACAGAGATGTCTAGTCAATTTAATTAAGGAAGAATTCTTTTGCAGCACATAGTATTGAATCACTAAATATTCAGTGGAGAAAGCAATGAACTACTCTTTTGCTCACATCATGCACAAAAACTCATTCCAAACACAAAATCACAAACTAAGTAACTAAGAATGTATATAGGGAAATAATCTGTGCAGCCCTGGGATCAGCAAAGACTTTTATAACATAAAAATGATAGAACTAAAATTTTAAAATTTGTAAGTGAACTTCACAATGTCAATAAATTAATTTTAGCTGATTCTCAGAGTTCTTCACTCTGAATAGGAAACCGTGACATGGAGGCATAGCTGCATATATTAAAGGGCATATTAAATATGTAAAATATGTAGAGGATATTAATTGATAGAACAACCCTGATATCTTAATACAGTAGGTTTTATTTTTGTCTTTCCTTTTATTTCTTTAAAATCTGATTATGTGTGTGCAGGAAAGGAGGATTGAGCGTTCTTCCCAACTCAGGCATTTAGGTTGACAGATGTGTCACCTTCAACCTGCAGCTTCCAAGGTGACTCAGTTGCTTAACATCTGGCTGGCACACAGAAAAGGGAGTGAAAGCTCCAGTGAGAGAATTAGATGGAACAGACCTTGACTGCAATGAACAGAGTTGCATTGGCTGCAACCCAGTCATATGGCCACAACTAACTGCAAAGAGTCTGGCAAATATAGTCCACTTGTATGGCTGTTGCATGAATTTCACCAGTGAAACATAAAAGAAATGTCTGCCTCTGAACTGGGTGAAGGCAGCTATCCAAAGTCATCTACCACTCTGGAAGTAATCCTTAATAAAATTAAGCTGGACTTGTATGAGCAATTCAATTCTATGGGTTGTCGACACTATCCCAATTCAGAAGTGGGTATTTCTTTTAAGCATCCTTGGGATATTCTCAAAACACTTGCACTCAAACACAAGCCTGACAGATCCAAAAATGAGTCTGGGCATAGAATCTACGAGGAAAATCCCAGAGTGGCTATCCTTCTCCATGTGATATTGAACGGTGTGCCTCGTTGGTGAGTTTAGGTGCACACCCTGAAAACACCCAAGAGTTGAGAGAACAGGCTGCAATCCTTGAAAGTAATTTGTATGGGACAGGTTAGAAGGCGACCTGTGTCTGAGGTTGCATGGCCTCTGTGAGTAAGGTTGGGCTGTCTGCTAAAGGGAAATGGTTCACCTGAAGGAAGAACTCCAATTAGAAAAGGGCATGTGAGCAGGATCCTCTATCTGAGCCTCTTTCTAGGCAAGGTGATGAAAAGGTAGCACTGTGGAGAAAATGAATACTCTTGACCCAACTTGGCAATGACCTCGATGGTGTCCAGCCTGCACCATTGTATCCTCTGTCTTCCCTGGCTCTCCAGGAACAGGTAGCCATTTGCTATTCCTCCCTAGTCTCTAAAGGAATGGATATATTTTGTACCCTAAACTGCAAACATGAAGCCTTTTTGCTTATATTTAGTTTTGCTGTGCAAGATCATTTAGATGTTTTATTATCTTGACCAGTCCTATTTGAAATGAAATGCGCTATAATTTTCGAGTCACATGAGAACAAGGAAAAATGTGCAAAAGAGCTTCTTTAAAATTCAAGAAGTAGTAAAGTCTGCATCAGAACTTCAGGAAATAAAAATCTTGTGTTTTATCTATGTGTGGACATGTGATCTTAGTTATGTTGTGAATATAGTTTAAATTCAACTACTTTTTAATAAGTTGGTAAATTTTTGTTTTGTTTCTCTGTCTCATACCCTAGATCTTTAGTATATTTGTTATATACAAGGCAGAAAAGGAATCAATAAGTAAGATATAAAGAAAGTTATATGAAAACATTTTCTGAATAAGGAAGGATTTTGAATGGCAAAATAAGGTTTTGTCCTGAAGTACAGGATTGTTTCAAAATATACAGAGATAAGGACAAAACCAAAATGTTCAAAGTTTGTCACAGAAGGAATGTGGAATGATTTGTGCCTTGCTGGCATACCTCAGATAAACTTGACAGGAAGCCCAATGTCATATTGGTTAGATTATGGAAGGCTCTAAAAGTAGAATAGAAGTTACCCAAGAGGGGGCATGTGATACTTAGAGTACCACCCACGCTAGAAGAAGAGGACCTTGTATGGAGAGAGTTCCTCTCCACTCTCAACCCCTCTTCTGAAGATGGCCTACAAGTGAAGTAGGCCAACATTTTGGTCCTCTACTAATGTACACACCAGGCCATAAGGACTCAAGTAGACAATGGGGCAGAGTGCACCTTAATTCATGAAAATTCTCCAAAACATAAAGAAAATTAGGCAGGAATAGGTAGATAGGAAGATTGAATAGTGGAAGTGAGGAAGACCAGGCTTACTAGGGCATTGGTGACTTTTAGTGCATTCAGACACTCACAGTCATAATCACTCTGTAAGTAACTCCAAATATACTCACTTATTGACCAAATAGGACTTTTATTATTCATTCTTTAGGCTGTTGACACCATCCCATTTTGGAGACAGACTTTTTTTGTAAGTCTTCTTAGGAAACTCACACAACAACTGTTAGGAAGAAAAGTATGTGATTTATTGAACACAATCTGTGCTTCAGACACACAATGAATGGCTGTTTTGTGTTTGCTCACCTAGGATCCATTTTATCTTTTTATGGTTAGAGTAACCTAATTTTACTTGAAATGCTACAATATCAATCTGTGTCCTTTGGGACTTCAAGAAATCTCATGATTTAACCAAGCCAATCATAACAAATGATCACTTATCAGAAAAACTATATTTGAAAGTAAAAGCCTTGGAAGCCAATAATTTCCTTCCTTTTGATTAGAACAATTTGAAAAAATTGTCATTAACAACTAAGTGTTCTAATTGACATAGTCACTGGACTAAGGACACAGATGGGAGAGCGATGAGCAAAGACAGTGCATTGATTAGATCAGGGTAGCTAGTGGCTAGATTGGGTTCAAGATCATGTTATATTTTAAAGGGTCATTGGCAGGAGAACTTGGAACTGCAAACCAGGACAGATGGCCAGTCTGAAAGACAGATCAAACCAAATGGAACTATTTAGTTTCTGCTCATGTGAGCACTTGGTGATAAGTTCACTCCAGAGACTTGGAATCAGAGCATTTTGATGCCTCTCACTTAGTGGATAAAGAGATAGAGCATGATCCCTATTTGTCCCATGATGAAGCAGAGCTGGAACTGCAGCCTTCAAAGGAAGCCAAGACTTTCTCCCTTTAGAACAATTTATAGACAATTGCATAACATAACGGAAATACCAGGACTTTTAGATAAGTTCTTCTAATAGGAAGGCATTTTGGGGGGATTTGAAATGGTATGTGTTTTCCTATACTGAGAAAAGTCAATTTACTAACCACCACTATTTACCACTCTTAATCTAATAACACATGGTCACAGTGACTTAAATCTGAAATTATACTCTGACTGACAATACCTATTCCAGATGCCAAGAAATAGCAATTTAAAAGAACCAACTGTTCTTCCTGCCTCTATAACAAGGAAAGAATGTCCATTCATAATTAAAATGGCAACTGGCCACGCTAAAAATCATGTTCTTTTAAAGACACGTGAAAAACTGATCAGTCATTGTCTTAAACATCAATGTTACATTACTTATGCTATTGATCCATCCATGTCTGTCTGATGGCACCAAATAAAAGTTTGTTTTGTATACATCAAGCTTTCCATTTGTAGCAATGGTGCTATGATCATTCTTTTGTATAGATGATGTATTAGCTAGAGTTTTCATTACCCAAAAATATTAATATCTCATGGTCACTAAGTTAAGATTTGTTCCACTTTGACAACTATCTTTTGCTCATGTCATAATATAAATTTTCACTGTGATCAAATTCAATTTGCTTCTGAAACAGGGATACTTATTATGATTCAAACATTAAATGTTACTGTTACTACTGAATTGGAAACATGCTTTAATGTTTGGAAGACTAAGGCATCTGTCTATTTCTTGATTCCTGTTAATTAAAAATCAAATCAATGCTCCCCTTCACTTGATCATCACATATGTATATATGTATTGAAACATCACATAGTGCCCCACACGTGTACAACTTTATGTTTCATTTACTATTCACACTCCTGACAAAATAATTTGTACTTACAGAAAATGCAGAGGACTTTTTCTATTTCACACATGGTTTCTTAAGTTTCTGACACTAATCAAGTCTTAGAATTGGAAATAAAGGTATGCATGCCTAAACGCCCAGCTACTGAGGAGGTAGAGACAGAAGGTCATGGCTTGAGGCCAACCTGAGAAAAAGTTAATGAGACCTCATCTCACAAACAAGTTAGTATGGTGCTGTGGTACCCGCTACTCAGAAGAGAGAGGTAGGAGAATCAGGGTTCAAAGCAAGACTCTATTTGAAAAGAAAACAAAAGACAACAAAAGGGATGGAGGCTTGGTTCACATGGTAAAATGCTTGCTTAGCAAGCATGTGGTCCTGAGTTCAAGTCCTAGTACCATCAAAAAGGAATAAATAAACAAGCAAATAAATAAACAGGAAAAACATGTATTCATACTCATTAATTCATTCGACAAATATGCATTAAGTGAGTAATGTGTGCTAGGCACTGGGCCTCATGTGAGAAAAAGATCTAGAAAAACAGAAAACATTGTCCCTATCAGTGTCATTGTGACAGAGCCACAGGAACTTGCACCATGCAGAACTGTCAATAAATAAATACTATTGAGACTAAGAGAATTGTACTCTCTGTATAAAAAAAGGAAAGGGCCAGTGAAATAGTTGTACCTTCCATACGGTACACCTTTCTTCTTTCCAAATCAATATTATATCAAAATAAGTGCACTATTAAATTTGAAACTTTTACATAGAATATCACTTACTTACTATGCCAAAGTATAATTTGCCAAGAGTTAATTTTTCCAATAAACACAAAATATTCACCTATTATTTTCTAAGGGAGTCACAAAAGAAATAAAAAATATAGATGTTATTGTTGAAACTATACAATTACCATTTAAAAAAATCTGTAAAGCTAGTATGTATTCAAGTAAACTTTTTTTATTCAATAGAACTGTCTTTTCAAATTATCAAGCTGTCATTTGATACCTGTCTTCTTGTGGAGCTATTTAAGAGATTGTCCTGAGTACTCACCTGGAGAATACTGGATATTTTAGAAGAATTCATATCAAGAGAAAGATGACATATTAATAATCTCTACAAATAATAGAAGGATGCTGAAAGTTGACATTCTGCCTGTGTCTATGAGGTGAAGCAATACTTGTCAAAGAAAAGCATGAATTTCCCAGTATTGTTGAGATATAAAGGCAGTAAGGATACTTTAAAGGAAATACTATTGGAAGGACCAGTGGATTTCTTTTCAAATTACTACCAACCAATAATATTGTTTTCTTTTGCTCACCTCTGTCTCTGAGACAATATCCAAGCTATAGTGCGAAGGGTGGAGGAAGAGAAGGTTTATATAAAATAATCTTTTTCTTATGTCAACCAGAGTTACAACCTGGCAACAGATGACTGCCTCAATGTAATGTCAGTTGGCTTAGCTGAAAAATACTATGTGGAGAACAGCTTTAAATCCTAGTGCTTCTTCTCACAATGCATTCATTTCTGAGTCTGACAGTGACAGCTGTTGAGTGTCAATTTTGGAAGGTGAAAACATCATAGTGGATGAGAGTTTGGTTTTATTCATCTGGCATCTCCACTGCTGGCACCAAGGTTTTCTTCATCTAGCACATGACTTACATTGTGTCCACCCTTGTGGCTCATTGAGGTGAATACTTTCCTCACACATCTCAGGATGGGCAATCATCCCAGTTCTAGGGACAGAGTATTCAGTGCCCACTGGTCAGCAGGCTCCCAGGCAGATGGCTCAGTTCTCAATGCACAACTTCAGTTGGATCTCCTAGGAAATTAGGATCCGCCTTTCTACTGGGGTTTCTGAGAATGTAAGTGTCTTAGTACTTTCTAGCTGTTAAAATAAGCTACCATAGACTAGGGAACAATAAAAAGTTATTTCTCACATTTATGGAGGTTGAGAAGTCCAAGATCAAAAAGCTAACAGATTTAGTGTCCAGAGAGAACCTACTTCCTGGTTCATAGATGGTCTTCTTCTGGCTTGAGTTCTCATATGGGCAGAAGGAGGGATCTCTTAGACCTCCATTATAAGGGCACTAATCCTATTCCTGAGGGCTCTACATTCATGACCTATCATCTTTCAAAGGCCCTCAAACTAATATCACATTGGGGCTAGAATCTCAATATAAGAATTTTGGAGTAACAAGCACTAGTGCTTCATATCTGTAATCCTAGATATTGGGAAGTTGAGATCAGTTCATGTCCAGACCAGGAAATACTTAGGAGACCCCATATCCAAAATAATCAGAGCAAAATGGACTGCAGTTATAGCTCAAGCAGTAGAGAACCTGGTTTGCAAGTGGGAAGTCCTGAGTTTGAACTTCAATTCCACCAAAAATAAAAAAGAATTTTGGAGGGACACAAAGTTTAGTTTATATCAGAAAGGCTTGAGGTTTAGCACCACTGCATTACTACGTGGAGCGTACCTGCAGTAGAACAAAGCCAGTACAGTGGAGAACAGTGTTTAGATGGAGAGAGAAGGGTTGAGCTAAAGATTGATATGGTATATATGGACCTTTCATTTACTTTAACTAATAGTTATTTTAATAAATAAATTGTTCGTAATTACTACTTAAACTAGATTGAATTGACTTTCTGTCTTTTCTCCATTTGCAATTAAATCCTAAAAGATACAGCATGTAAGTCCCATAATCAAACAAAAAGACCTCAAAGCCTGATTTGAGGAGCACTGGGAGTTTGGCAACCTAATGTCCAAATTCCAAAGCTACCACTTACTTACCATGTGACCTTGAGCAATGGACCTCACTACTCTGAAATTTAGATCATATATATCATAGACTCTAGCATCTTACCGTGCAGCATCTTTAAGATTAGGGTATAGATGAAGCTGAGTTGTACAGTTAAGTCCTTATAAATAGTTCCCATTGGAATGTACTCCAGAAGGTACCATTTTAGAGAATGCAGTGTGAGAGGTATTGGTGTCAGACATTGCATAATGGACTGCTTTGGAAGAAGTACATAAAACTATGTAATTCTCACACAGTGCCCTCACAAATGTTTCCCTTCATGTGATCACAAGAATGTCAGACCTGGAAGCAATCAAAATGATCACCTGTTTAATTCCTTCATTCTACAATTGAGAAAATTGAAGCTGAGAAAGTGAAAGAGAAATCATTACAGTCCATGACCAGTGACTGGCAGAGATGAGCCTGGATTTCACGTTCCCTGCCTCTTGCAGAGGTTCTTCTATTATATCTGTAGTTGCAACAATTGGAAAGACAATAATTTGGACTTGAAACACAGGTCTGAGCAGTTCTATTTAGAATGCTACCAGCTGGCTTGCTTATTTCTAGAGTCAAAAATTGTTTTCAGAAAAAAATAAAAGCTTTTGGACTAACGTTTTGCAGGTGAGTTTGAGTGGCAGTTGCTATGCAACTCAACAGGGAAGACTCTCAATCCACTGAGCAGGAAGCCACTGATCTGACTGAAAAACAAACATGGAAAAAAAAATCAACCAGCTGCATCTCTGATGCACACACTTTTCATGGCGTGGGAATGCCGAAGAAAATTTAGATCTCAGTCATTTTGGGGTCCTCATATTTGGCTGAAATATTTCTAATAACTGCTCTTGTATTCTTTTTTACTAAGTACATAGACACAGCCGCTCACAGGTAAGAAGTGTGTTATCATTATGAGACTCCTATTTACCACTCTCAAATTAATCTAATACTTAGGTCAAAAGTAGATCTAACATAATTACAAAGTCGTGGCAGGTATGTTTTCATCTAAAACAAAATTATCACTAATGAAAAAAAATTAACAAAAATTTCCATTAATGAAAAACGTGTATGATTTTACCCCAAAACAAACAAAAATTACCACTAATGAAAAAACAGCAATCAAATCAACTTTTGTGATTCCAACAATAAAAAGGCAGGCATTTCAACTTTTAAATGATCACCCAATGCACACAAGTACATTTATGTATTGTAAAAGGACATTGTATTTAGTTCTTAGTACAGACACTTAAAGGTCAAACCATCTAATAAATTTGGAAGTGTTGCAGTTGTCATCATTTTTCATCATTCCTTTTTCAATTCTTTCCTTACACCCTTGTTCTCTATTTACCAAAAAGTAAGAGTTCTTTTTTACTTCATTAGTTATCTGAATCCCTAGTGGTTTTGGCCCACTGAAATTTACTCCTCAGGTTGAAGAGCTTCATTACTTGATCTTTGTTCTTCTCCAATATGACATCAAAACTCGTCTATAGCAAATCCAATTCCCACAAGAATGTGCCAACATCTTAGAATCTCACAGAAAAACATTCAGACATCAAAGAGGCAAAAATGTAACTCTAGAGAGGATGTTGGGTGGTCCTTCTCCGTCTTCTGGTTTTTGATGTGCAGGACAAGATCACTTCCACGTATCGTTGACAATAAATAGCCTCAAAACTTCATATTCTACTTAGGTTCAAATATATGTGTGATTTGACACCCTTTTGAACAAAACACAATAGGTCAGATATCCTAAAAACCTCCTGCTACAAAATACATAAAAATACAGATAAAATAAATATGGAACTGTCCTGGGAAGCACATGACATGATAGGAAGTTGGTCAATACTCAGAAGGGCCTTGAGGCAGACAGTTGACTAGGAGGGTTCTGCCTTCTTCATCCATTACAGGAAGCATTCAGCTACAAGGGCTTGAGGAAGATGGGAAACCATCCTTCGTCTCAGGTAAGGCAGGAAGTTTGAGTAGAATTCCCTGTATTATTCAGTATTTCCAATGGTTATTTCTCAAATGTTAAGCATAAATTTAAAATATTTCAGCCCATTTGGTAAAAGAAGCTTTATAGGATACTTACCTGTGTAACTTTTGAGTCTACCTGCAGGGAAAATTTGTTCCTCCTGAAATGAACAGTCATTACCTGACCCTCACATAGATTTTGGGTTTGAATTCACTTTTTCTGTGTGATCTACAAAACATGTTAATCCTAGAAATTGTGTTGATTTCTTTTAACCACCAGGAGGTGGTCTTCATGTCACCTCCTAATGTGCCAATAACAAATTCAAATCCACACTGGATAGCCTAGTTCTCAAATCAGGCTTATAGAACTCCCACAAGTAAAGTTTCAACAAACATGGTGTCACACTGAGCATCACAAAACATGGTAAACAAGGTACAGTCAGCAGAAGTAATAAATAGCAGTATCAAATCCATAATACATAATAGATTAAAAGTATCCAATATGAAATCTGAAATAAATGTTTCATATGTTTAAAGAAATAAAAGAATAACTTGAAAATACTAACTAGAAATAAGATAATATGGATATATGTTAGAAAAAAGAGTAGTTCTAAAATAAAAATATTCCTTTTTAATTGAAATTTTAAAATGAATGCACAGATTAATAATAAATCTGATGTTAATGAGAGACCATGGGGAGTTAAAGATAGATATAAATCTAATACTGATAACCTGAATGCCAAAGAAATAGAACAAAATGACAAAGAGAGTGATTCCCTGGTTTAGCTATACTCCCAGAACAACAACAAAAAAGAGAAAATTAGGGAGACTTAGGCTAAGAATTTTGCAGAAGTAATGATGGACATAAATTATTAGAACCATTGTAGTAAAACTTCAGGAAACCAAACATTAAAAGAAGATTATAAAAATAACCAGAATGACTAGAAGAGTGGGCCAACAGAAACCTCTTACAGTTCAAGAGAAGCCAGATGAACTAATACAGAAAACTTAAAGTGACAGAGGTCAACATGAGAAGGGGATCAGAAACCAGTGTAAAGATCAGTTAGAGATGAATCAACATGGGTTGTAACACATGTGTACATGAAAACAATGCTAAGAATCTCTTTGTATAGCTATCCTTAACGCAACTACAAAAACACTTTGTTTTTTTCTTATTATTGCTTATGTATTCTCTTCAACAAAATTAGAGATAAGGGCAGAACAGGTTCAGCCTGGAAGTGAGTGGGGGAGGGGGTAAAGGGGGAGAAGATGGGGGCGGGGGCCAGGGAGGAGAAATGACCCAAACAATGTACACACATGTGAATAAATGAATTTTTAAAAATTGGGAATGCTTTTATCAGGTACCAAAATAAATATATGATTATTGTTTAAAAAAAAAGAGAGAGAGAGAGAGAGAGAGAAAGAAAGAAGCCAGAGGACACATAAATGTATCTTTAAATGATGGCAAAAAATCACTAAAAATTTGGAATTCATACCAAGTGAAATACTCTTTCAAGAATGCAGGTAAAGAAAAAAAATTCCCGAAATAAAAACAGGAGAATTTACTACCACAAGACCATACTTTCTAAAGGGTGACCATTGCACAGAAAAGAAAATGATCTGATAAGAAAAGTGGAGACACGAAAATAAGTCCCTGGTAAATCAGCAGGAAAATTCACACAGCAATAGAAAAGTCAGCAGGCAACTACAATAATAATACATAATTGTAAAAAATAAGCACAGAGCCAAAATACTACGTCACAGTACATGTGCTGAGAAGGGAAATGCCCCGAACTGTTGAATTCCAGGAAACATAGGGAGGAGATTGATTTTAGATTTAATTATATGTCTATATTAAACCTTCAGTATAAAAACAGAGACTGGTTAACTTTTAAACCATAGAAGAAAAGGTATTAGAATAAGCAAGCAAAAACAATTAGAAACAAAAAATTAGAGTGACAAATAAATAATAGCATAAAATTATTAATATAAGAGAATGAGAAATCAATACATGTCAGAAATCATAAGGAAAGTTACTAAATCTGATGAAAGACAATTATTGCAACTGTACTAAAATAATTACACCTTATGCATGTATGAAATTTTCACAGTGCAACTCCCTTGATTACTAATGATAAAAATTTTTTAAATAAATAAGTAAAAGCTCAAAAATAGCCATCTAAATTCAGTTAACATAAATATAGTAAAATAGTAAGTTTGAAAGAAATAGGCTGAGAAAGAATAGAAAAAGAAATATTAAAGAAAAAAGCTGGTGATGAGGTACAAAATGAAGTAGACTTTCAGGTCAAAATAATTATTTTAGATAAACCCCACCAACACATAACCATAAAAATTTTCAATTTGTTAAGAATGTGCAAGAAGTAGAAAATTGCATCACTTGGCAATACCACACTTTGCATAAATATGTCTAACAACATAAATATGCCAAGCAAAATAACTATGAAAATAAATTAATATATTAAAAGTAAATATGATCTTATGGACATAAAATGAAGCCTGGACCCAACTATTAAATTATGCTGATTATTTTTGTCAATCCTATTTAGGACATTTAAGAAATAATATAACATAAGGCCTTATGAATACAGTAAAGAAGAAATTAGGAGAAAACACATAGAATTAAATTTCTTGAGTTTAAAAGGATGAAAATTAACAGAGAAAAGACCTTAAGTTAATTAAATGGATATCATAGTTACAACAGAGGATCACCAACATGAATAATCATTGAATGATTTGGATAAGAAAAATATGCAGTGGCTGTAACCAAATTCCACATCTTCATTCAGGTGTGGAGAAAGAAAGAAGTGCGTATTTTGTTGTTTTGTATATACTTGAATTTAGAGACTATTCAATAATAAAACAAAATTAAAAATGACAAAACTTCCAAAAGTGCAGACGATGCTTGTTTCTCTTTTTTTATTTTCTAAAATCAAAGGTCTCTAAACTGAAGAGAACACCCACAGAGTGAGAGAAAATATTTGCCAGCTACACATCAGACAAAGGACTGATAACCAGAATATATAGGGAACTTAAAAAACTAAATTCTCCCAAAATTAATGAACCAATAAAGAAATGGGCAAGTGAACTAAACAGAACTTTCTCAAAAGAAGAAATTCAAATGGCCAAAAAACACATGAAAAAATGCTCACCATCTCTAACAATAAAGGAAATACGAATTAAAACCACACTAAGATTCCATCTCATCCTTGTTAGAATAGCCATCATTACCAACACCACTGACAACAGGTGTTGGCGAGGATGCGGGGAAAAGGAACCCTCTTACACTGCTGGTGGGAATGTGAACTAGTACAACCACTCTGGAAAAAAATTTGGAGGCTACTTAAAAAGCTAGACATCAATCTACCATTTGATCCAGCAATACCACTCTTGGGGATATACCCCAAAGACTGTGACACAGGGTACTCCAGAGGCACCTGCACACCCATGTTTATTGCGGCACTATTCACAATAGCCAAGTTATGGAAACAGCCAAGATGCCCCACCACTGACGAATGGAATAAGAAAATGTGGTATTGATACACAATGGAATTTTATGCAGCCATGAAGAAGAACGAAATGTTACCATTCACTGGTAAATGGATGGAATTGGAGAACATCATTCTGAGTGAGGTTAGCTTGGCCCAAAAGACCAAAAATCGTATGTTCTCCCTCATATGTGGACATTAGATCAAGGCCAACACAACAAGGGGATTGGACTTTGAGCACATGATAAAAGCGAGAGCACACAGGGAGGGGTGAGGATAGGTAAGACACCTAAAAAACTAGATAGTGGTTTTTGCCCTCAACGCAGAGAAACTAAAGCAGGTACCTTAAAAGCAACTGAGGCCAATAGGAGAAGGGGAAGGAACTAGAGAAAAGGTTAGATCAAGAAGAATTAACCTGAAGGTAACACGCACGCACAGGAAATCAATGCGAGTCAACTCCCTGTATAGCTATCCTTATCTCAACCAGCAAAAACCCTTGTTCCTTCCTATTATTGCTTATATTCTCTCTACAACAAAATTAGAGATAAGAGCAAAATAGTTTCTGCCGGGTATCGAGGGGGTGGGGGGGAGAGGGAAGGGGGGAGGGAGTAAGGGAGGGGGCAGGGGGAAAGGGAGAGAAATGACCCAAACATTGTATGCACATATGAATAAAAAAATATATAAATAAAATAAAATCAACGACTCTCTTAGCATTACCACACTTAGCATAATTATAGCTTCATATTAAAACTGGACCATAGTGTAGTCAATTATTTTTGTTTTGGAAACTTCTCTTCCAGCTTCTGTAACAAGTCTTCTCTATCTTCCCTCCTTCCTCTTCTTCCACCTTATCTGTAAGTTTGGAAAGCCACTGGGTTTTCCTTCTAAGCCGTTTCTCATTTCTTTTCTCTCTATGTGATCTGATAAACGTCATGAATTGAACACTATATATAATGTAATAACATAATGAATCAGAGTTTTTATTCCTGGTCTCTTTTCTGATGTTTTTCCTTATTTCCACTACCTCCACTAAAGGCATGGATTTTTAAGAGACGCCAATATCTAGACATCTACAGATGGCATTTTTGAAATTCTCAGATAACAAAAACATTGCAGTGATTTGACCAAAGCAAAAACTGGCAGCAACCATTTAATCAAAGAATAGAGAGATAAACAGAGAAAGAGGGAGAAAGGGAGAATTCCCATAAAAGCAATGCCCAGGTGTCTTTTTGTATTTCAGCACAAGAACTTTAAATTTCAATTTGCTAATGCAATTGAGATGTGTTTTTAATTTTTTTCCCTGTGGTGCTGGGGATCGAATCCAGGCCTTCAAATGCTAGGAAGGCACTCTAATACTGAGCTACATATCAATCTCCTATGTTTTTAATTAACAATGTGATTATATATACTTATGCAGTACAACGTGATGTTCATACAGGAAAGCACTGTGTGATCATTAAATCAACCCAATTAACACATCCATCACTTCACATTTTTCTGACATGGAAGTCTGAGAAAGTCTTACATTTAGTAACCTCTCTGGAAAAACTTCTCAATTAATTATTTCAATCTTAAATAAATTTTAAAAATTAAAAACGGAATTATCAGAAACAACAAAAAAAGCAAAGTGTGAAAAGAAGACAGCCTCATTCATTGTTCGCATCGTTGCAAAATTCATTGAAATGTTAAGATAATTATTAAAATAAAATATATTCAAGGAAAAGTACGATTTTGTAGGGACAATAAAGGATAATTAACATCTTAAAAACTTTGTCTTTAAAAAAGATTAAAAGATAATGTTTTAATCTTGATAATTTCATTTTGTTTTATATTGGATAAGGAAAGACTACTGGAACAGAAATAGGTCAATGTTTCTAATCCCTAGAAAAATACGAAAAAGAAAGTTGAAAAACACAAGGGAAGAACGTGAAAACAGAAAGGGAAAAGATGAAGAAAAAAAGCAAAAACTTCAAACAAGTCATACAGAGCGTCCTCTTTTATTTAAGGCTTTTTTCATTCTGCATAAGGTTTTAGATTCCCCTGTGCTATTGCAAGCATCACGAGATGAGTCTTTGTGTGGCTGAGTACTATACATTTGAATGAATATTGCAGGTTTGTTTAATCTTTCTCCTGTTACTGGTCACCCGATGTTTCCGAAGTTCAACTGTTATGTAAATAATCCTATACACGTGTTTTGTGGACTTGTGCATTCTTCTTAGTCTTGAGTAAATTCCAAAGAGTGGTTCTCAAGGCAAATGTATGTTTAAAAGAAACTTCTCAAAAGAGTTGTATATTTTACTTTTCCAATTCAGGCTGCCTGACATTTGTTGTTGACAATCTTTTCAATAATAGCAGTTCAGTGGGTGTAAAATGTTTTCTGTTTCCTAATGAAGAATACACACTACCCATTAAGTGTTCTTGCCAGATAAATGGATGATTGATAGGTAGATAGATGCATATAGACATACACATGTATTTAATAAGAAAGAGAAAATTATCAGATTACATCACGTGTTATGCAATCAACAAAATTTAAACTTGGGTAATTATACAATTTAAATGATCTTGTTTCTTAAATAAATAAATTGTAAGTAAGAGTTTTGAGAATTATAGAAGGGAATATATCAATTAAAAGAAATATAAAAAAAAGATATCTAGAAACAAGTTGGAAATCATTACCATAAGTCATGAGAGTCTTTGTGGCAAAGATCACTTGCTAAGACCAAATATTAGAACTTAAACTTCACTACCTTGTGAAATCCAGTTTTATTAAACACCCTGCTAAGTCAGTTTAACAGAAATCCCTCATAATGCCATTCATCTTCCATATCTGATCACAACCAATATCTCAACGGGTAGTTCATATGATACTATCAAACAGGTCATTTCTGATCTCTCTGGTTTATCTTCCACAGGATTCCTGTTAGGTAATTTTTCATCCACTGACCCTCATTCTGCACCTTGGGTACGAAGTCCTTCTGGCCCTGCTGTATTCAGATTCCATACTGAGGTCTCCTGCTCCCTTTTGCAATAGTCCTGAATAAAATCCTTCTTGCCACTTTACTGTCCAATTCTATTTTCTCTTTGACTGTTTGGTGCCAAGGCATGGATGGGATCAGAGATATCAGTGGACATACAGAATGCTGTCCTCACTCCTGATTGGTTGACTGGGATCTACTCCAGATCCAAGGCTCCAGAAGACAGACTGTAAAACACACTAAGGGCAAACTGATTCACCTGAGTATACTCTGAAGCTGGATTAAACTCCAAGGTAAATATAGGCTGGGTTATAATCCTAGGTATCTCTGTTTTTAAGAGGCTAGTCTCTGTAAGGAAGAGAGATGGGTTAGAACCCCAGGTCTCTCTGTCAGTAAGTGTTAAAGAGTGCCATTTATTAAAAATAGAAGTGCTGCCTGGGGAGCTGAAAACCCTCTTTTTGAGTGTCTGTGGACTGCATGATCCACCAACTGTCTCTTTTGTTACTGGCATGATTATATGAAGGATACTTTGGAATTTCAATGGCCTCTGCAAACTTGAGATCTCACCAACCTGAGAACTCTCTCTTCCCATTGCATACACTCCTCCTTCCTCTATTACCAGCTTCCCTTCAATTTTCTTGAATTCTTTGATATAAGCTCCTCCCAGCCTCTACCTACCCTTCATACCCCTGTTCACTTTTGTCAGGTTCATCCCTTCCCACTCCAGCTCCTCACTTCCCCCAGCCACTTGAACCATAGGCTCCTTGCCCCATTAAGGATTCTCAAGGGACTTGGGCACCTGTATAAGCAGCTCACTATGGCTTTGTTTTAAATGCAAGATTGTCAGTGATTTTGAGACTATTTAACTATGTTTGTTCTCCATTCCTGTTTATTTTTGCAATTCTCTGGCACAATGGATTGTATCTATTTTTATTATTGATTTGAAGGAACCATTTGTATTTTATGGATGCTAATCCTTATCTTTTACATACATTTAAAATATTTTCTCCCATCATGTAATCTGCCTTTTGAGTTTAAAAATGTTCTCTGATGGAAAGACATATTAAAATAATTCAGTAAATCAATATTTTATGCTTCCCTGTTTTTGTCATATTTATACTTTAAAAATGTTTATTCCAATGTGGTAAGATATTGTAAAATATCCTTCCTAAACTTTCTTTTAAATTAAAGTACTATGTTTCATATTAAAACCATAATTCCTTCTGGAATATATTTCTGTGTCTGGTGTAAGGTGAAGGTTCAATCCTGTATGTTTTGATGTAAAGATGACCTTGCACAATGTGTTAAATGGTCCCTAGAGCTTGTGAGGACCTGCAATGGGACTCTGCGACACATAAAGTCTCCCATATGTAAAATTATGTTTTGTGGCTTCCCTTTTCCTTTCTGTCTGTTTATTTTATTATGCCAACTATAGTCATATTTATGGCATGAATTATTTTAAAGCGAAAGAATAGGTAATCCTTTTGTAACATTATCCCAGTGTTACAGTTTAGATATGACCTGTTCCCACAAAACCTCATGTGTTGAAGGCTTGAATCCCCAGCTGGCAGATTCAATCATTCAGAGATGATTGGACAATAAGTGCTGGGATCTAATCAGTGGATGACTCCATTCATTATTTGATGTCATTATTGGGAGGTGGTGGGAGATGGAGCCTGGATGGAGGAAGTAGGCCACTGGGGGTATAACATTGAAGGGTATCTTTTTCCTGCCCCCTTCCGATGTCTGTCTCTGCTTCCTGTCTGGCATGAGGTGAACAATTTAGCTCTGCCATGGTCTTCTGCCATAATGTTCTGCCTCCCCATGAAGCTATCTGACTATGGGCTAAATCCTCTGAAATTGTCAACCAAAATAAATCTTTCCTCCCTTACTTTGTTTTATCAGGTATTTTGTCAAAGTGATGAAAAAGCTAACTAATACACCCTATACATAAACCAATATAGAGAAAGATCCATTTCATGTTTCACATACTAGTTTATCCTGTAGAGCACAACTTGATAAAAATTACATACCACATACTCAGATATACACCCAAGTAATAACTAACTTTTAATCAACACACAAGAAATAGTTCTCAGTAAATATTAGTATACAGGATCAGCAAAACCACATAGAAATCATATTTATAAACATTATCTGTCTGTCATTACCAAGTAAAGTTTACTCATGAACCACAAGCATTGTTTACAATTATGTAATCCATAATTATCTTTGATTGTGTTTGAAATTCATAAAGTCTATAAATGGAAAAATTATAACATTTACCTTCCAACTCTAATAATATATTATTAAACTAGGGAATTTAACATTACTTATTTGTGAGAAAGAAAAATCCATCTGAAACCAATAGCTAACATTGCATGAAGAAGTTAAGCATAAATGCAGCCCAATTAAAGTGCAAACATCCAATTTCTGTTACTACCACATTAATGCACTGGATGTTCTGGAGTCCTAGCCTGTTGAATCTTATAACACCACCAAAAAATTTAAATGGTGAAATTGTTGTCAAGGATGAGAAAAAATTCTCATTATTTGTAGATAGATGATACTATTAGTCTAGATAAAAGTGCAAACACAAGGGGAAGCAAAATGAGGAAACATCTTAAGAAAGGAAGTCTCAATAATTGTACAGGACTCAAAATAAAATAAAAAATAGGCACATTTTGTACCAACTCACCAACAATAACTAGGAAGGGCTGAAGTTAGGGACTCCCTTTAAATAATACCCACACATCTAAAATCCCCAGGGATCATATTAATCCCACAGATGCTGACTCTGTGTATAAGCTCAACAAAACTCTACTGTGTAGCACAAAAGACAAATTAATGAGAAAATGATTGACCTCATTCAAATATAAATTTCAGTGGAGTGAAAATCAAAAAAAGAAGACTCACACTTATAAAATTATTGAAAATCCTTTAAAAGTAGAAAAATGAGCAAAGGTGCAAAGAAATACCTTTCATTCTGCTGGTAGCATAGTACCCACTTAGCACAGAGTTTCTGGAGAAGAGTTTAAAAATGGAGATAAAAGAATTTTATAATGTTTTTGAATTTGTTCCTCCTTTCTACTTCTAATATTTTGTCACATGGAAATAATCACAGATGGGGACAAACCTATCCATTAAGTTATCATCAAATGACCATGAATAAAACACATTCTGAAAACATTTTTGACAAAGAAAAAAAGTCAGAAATATTTGATATGTATAAATTTCACAGGATTATTTAAGTAAAGTATGGAGAATTAATAAAGTACAGTAGTGTATAGTTACTTGCAGTAGTGGTATACAGTCATAAAACAGTGTTATGGGGAAAATGCACTATACTAAGTAAAAAACAGTATGAAATTGCTTATACAATGTGTGCTCCCTCTTTAAATGGACTTCTCAATTACTTCTTTATATACTAAACAAGACAGTTATGCTATCCATATTTAACAGTGGTAAAGATTATAGGCTTTGAACACAGAGTTGAATTTGAATTCTTCTTTACTCTGCCAGCTGTGTAAGCTTGAGTAAGCTCAAGTTTCTAAGCCTCAGTTCATGCATCACTCAAAATAATAACATGCCATTGAGTTAAAGAAATGACAATAGATGTGATATTTTTACGTAACATTCAATATTCAGAGCTGTAACTACTATCATTTTTAGTATAAAATTTTAGATAATTAATAATCATAACTCACACTAATGCATTTGTAATAATATAAAATGTACAATAAATTAAAAAATGTTGATGCACAAATCCTAAGAAAATAATGATATGCATTATTTTCACCTTTTTAAAAGGAAAGTATGAAGCATTATCACATGGTATAGTCCCAAGTTAAGAACCTTAGCAGTTTCCCCAAGGTGTACATTATGTCAGCCATATTAGCCTATTATCATACAGCAAACCTAGCAGTTAATATACAAAGATGAAGTACTGAAAACTTGGCTAACCTTTGAAAAGATTATTAATTTACTATTGAGTAAAAGAAGTAATTAAAACTGCAATCACAGTTTACTTAGAAAATAATAACAAAGAAATATTAAATACTAGAATACGGAGTTTGCCCAAAACCACAATGTGAGGCAAATTTAGGATCAAGTATAAAGAAAAATGATAGTAAGAATATCCAGGTGAAAAACAATGGCAATGGAAGTTAATGGAAGAAAGAAAATGAATCAATTAAAAAACAGAATTTTGGAAAACAACTGAAATCAAAAGCGCAGGAGAGTTATATATTATGTTTAAGAACTGGTTACTTACAGTCATGGGTTCAATGGCAGTCATCTTAGTAGCCTAACTGAGAAAAACAAGAGATAAATCACAAACACATGAAATGGAAATGAGTGAGACAGTCTGCCAGGTAAACAGAAAACATTCAAAGTGGTAGCCCTCCATGTACACATCTGGGTTGGGGTTACCTAAAAGCGTAATTTCTAAGCAAACAAAGTAACCAAAAGTAACTGAGGATGTGGACAATCCAATACAGTAAGTACAGTGGGAGCTTTTAAAAGTTATTGAAGATTTACTCCTCATTTTTCTGAGTATTTTTTTCAACACTCATTTATTTTTAAAAAATGTAGTACTGGGAAGCAGTGAATGTCAGCTGAAGTTCCAGGGTCCAGCAAAGCAGCAGGAATATATCCCTGCTTGAAAGGGATAGACAAAATTCAAGGGCACCAAAGAGTTAGCAGTGATTGAGTGTAAGTTTGGAGCCAGCAGGATGAGGAGCTAAGTATGGAGCAGCAGAGATCATGAGTATTTAGGTCTGCCCAGGTGCAGACCCCACTGCACTATCTCAAAGCTATGTGAAAGTTAATCCAAAAATCCTTGCCTTTCCTTTCTCACCTGCCAGTAACATTAACGTCCTATGTCACAGCATTATTATGAATTCTGAGTTAAGAGGTAACTCAGTAACTCTCAGACATGATAATTTAAGTAAAATGAGAGACCATCCTCTTTTATCTAGTGTGCCAGGAAAGCTTTTCAGGTAAAATATCATAGGAGAATACTTAAAGGAAGACATCTGGTGGTGAGCTGGGATAGATTCCAAGATAGAGAAGATTCCACACAAAGTCAACAAGGTGACAGAGCTCTTGGCAAATGAGGGAGCAATAAATGGAACCTGAAGGGACAGGAGAAAGTGAGAGGGTTTTCAGCAGAGTGCTAACCTGTGCTGCCAGCACCACACTAGCTGCCCTGTGTCCAGAGAACATCCCAGAGCACACCAGGGATCAAAACTGGGACACACATTGAGTCCAGGCAAGAGATGGTGATGCTGCTTAGACAAGGATGGCCACAGTAGATGTGTATTCAGATATTCCTACAAAGATAATTTCCAGGCTATTTAATTGTTTTTAAAAACCTTGAAATTATTAAAATGCTTCACTCCAACTAAGTGAGTTATTATTTCCATATTGCCAGACTATGAAAGAGTGTGCACACACAGTACATGTGCACACAAACACACACACACACAATCCATCTTATCTAAAAAATTAGAACCAAATCAGAACAAAATTTTGAATTAAATATTAGCCCACTAATAAGAGATGTACAAACAATACCATTATTAAACTATTAAAATTATAATTGTACAATATCATAGCTAATCTCATATAGCACTTAATGACTTAATGATAATGCTGTAGTTATTATCTTTTAAAGCTAATGAACAAAAGGTATAGTCACAATTACCACTGTTATCTAACTCTGTTTATCAGATTTTTGCCAAAGCAAAAGATGAAAGAAGAGAAGAAGGGAGGAAAGAAGAGAAGAAGGGAGGAAAGAAGGAAGACAGGGATGGAGAGGAGGTGAGAAGGGAGAATACAATGAGGGCAGGCAGGCAGGAAAGAAAAGAATAAATCCCAGAGATGGTGAAACTAAATTAGCCTGTTTTTTTTTGTAAAAGAGAAATGTGTTCTAGAAAAATCATAGAAATTGCATGAAAAACCATTAAACATTTTAAGAGAGTTTAATTATTATAACTGAAATATGTTAAATCAATAGCTTACCTACAAAGTAGCAATAATTATCTAAAACATATAAAGGTAATGGTGTTCTTATCATTATAAACACTAAAACATTAAATATAATTCAAAAATAAAAATGAATAAAAGATGAATATGTGGCTGTCCATAAAGAAATGGTCAACCACGTGAGCCTACTGTAGGTTACATGACTACTATATGCTGTGTAATCTGTACTGTATTATAGGCTATATATTATTTCTGTAATGCACTAGGAATAGGAAGGTAACGGCTTATTTAATAAACATGGTCTATAAAATTATGCAATAAATGTGATCTCAGGTCTATGAGATTAAAAGTGATTCTTGCTTTTTTATTTTATCATATTTTTCTATATTTAGTATGCATTACTTGTGCCAATTTCTCAATTATTGGCAATTTCATATTACGTATCAGTCATAGATATGTCTACATCTTATTCCAGCAACTTCAGTCACACCAATGTGCTCTGAGTTAGAAATCAAAGCTGCATCCAGACTTCACTTCAAAGGCATGCCCTGAAGTGTTTATTGCTATTGAACAATGGAATGCTCTAAACGTCCAACCCCAGGAGGTTGTGCGAATTCTGATTCACACTTGCAATGCAAATGCACATACAAGTTAAGAGTCACCTAGCTGACAACGGTGATACATTTGGAGAAATATGTTTTGGCAATTTCACTGTTGTGTGAATATAGAGTATACTTGCACAATTTGAATGATATAGTTAATTTGTTACACACTAGGCTATTACACACACACACACACACACACACACACACACACACACACACACACAATATCCCACTGCTCCGAGGACCATGATAAACAAATTAAAAAAATGAGATTAATCCAAGCACAAGAGAAAATGATGCCATCAAGAGAAGCAGTAAACATGAGATACATAAAGCTGCGACCAGCAAAATGTAGCCAACTATTTCACAGTAAAGTGAAATGGTTTCTTAAGTGAAAGGAGTATTCTTTATATCATAATGAAGAGTATAACATAGGAAATGCACAAGCAGTAACATGGTCACTTATTATCATTATCAAATGTACGTACTCTGTGTAACGTATAGGCAAACTTCAGTATGACTGGCAGCACAGTCTGTCTGTTTACACCAGCATCACCACAGGCACTGTGATGTGAGTAGCATTGTGCTAAAATGTTGCAATGGCCGTGACATCACTAGGTGCTAGGAATGTCAGCTTCCTTAGAACTACAGTGCTACATTCTCGTCAATAGCCAAAACCTCATTAGGTAATGTATGACTAATTCTATGTAAATATTGTAGAAGATCACTTGGTTTAGAAATGTGGTCTCAGTAGAGTGATGAATAAAAATTAAATTAATTTAGAAAATTGTATTCTCGCTGGCACAAAAATACTTAAGAGAATGACATAAGGGGGGAAAGGTTTATTTGGGCTCATGGTTTCTTGGTCCCATGTACTTGAGCAGAACATCATAGTGGCAGGGATGTGTGGTAGAACAGGTTGTTCACCTCATTGTGAACAGGAGAGAGAGAGAGAGAGAGAGAGAGAGAGAACGAGAGACATAAAGAAAGGGAAGGGGGAAGGAGAGACAGACACAAGGGGCCGAGTATAACTTTCAAAGGTCTGCACCTAGTAACCTACTTCCTCCAGCTAGACTCCACTTTTCAAACCTTCTACAGCCTCCCAAAATAGTGTCACCAGCTAGGGAGCAAATATTCAAACACATGAGCTTGTAGGGGATATTTCATGTTCAAACCATAATAAGGTTATGTTTTATAGTAGAATTATTATTATATAACTCTTTTGAAAAAATTTAGAAGCATATACCAAAATAGAAAGAAAAAAGTCATAATTCATTATTTGTGTATATATGCAGTTGCATAGGTTCTACTAAACCTAATTAGATTTTTATAGTAAAATTAATATACTTAATATGTATAGTTATTTCTAACGTCTAGAAACTAAGACCATAATAGATTTCCACGAAATAGTAGAATTCTAAGTGTATGGTTTCTATTTATACAATGGATTACATTTCATGTTCTCTATTTCAATGACAACAATTACATAATAGGAAATGGACAAAAACAGCTGGCAATATGGGATCTGTCTCTGTGACGACGTAGCACACTGAAGTAGACATACCATCTTGTCAACTGGTCATAATGAAATCAAAGTCATCTTGGGGGCTCTGAAGCAGGAACTGACATTTTCAAATTTACATCTAATTGGAATTATACATTTCCTAATTCTGGGGGCTGTAACTGTGAGCTCAGGAAACTTTCAAGGCCTATGATAGACATTTTCCAATTGGAACATTAAAAGGATGGATTAAACTCAGGGATCTCAGAACCACAAGCATAAAAACATTTTTTTTAATTCCAAAACACCCAGAAAAGACTTATCAATAGTTGTAATTCATCATCGTGCATTCACTCACTGAGTCACTAAATATTTATTAATCATAAGATTGAGGTCAGAGATGGCTAGATGTTATTGATATTGATACTGTGTCCCTAACCTCAATGAGTTTATGACTAAATGGGCAGAAGTAGGTTCTCCATATAGTATTTTATGTTCATACATGTATTCACAGGCATATCATAGCTCTGTGTAATACTCTTCCACTCACCAGATCCTGTGGAAATCTTCTAAGAATTAAATTTATTGGTCTAGTTTACTCCTTATTTTGTGTGACCCCACTGAACATATTCTGCCCTCTTTTCTTCTATGACATCCTGCCTTCTTGGATTTTCACAGAGTGACCTCTGGGATTGGTAGCTTCTCTTTCTCTGTTCATCTTCAGAGCTCTTTCCTGGTGCCTTTCTTCTTTTAACTACACTTCCTTGGTCATCTCAGCTGATAATTCTCCAGACAGAACCTTGGCAGAATTGGAAGTTAACCACTACTCACCAGTCTTGTTAAGTATGTTATAGGTGCCCCAAAGTTGACATACCCAAATATGAAACCATCATCTTCCACTCAAAATCTGCTGTTTTCAACTGTTCAAATCACAGAAATCAGTACTCTTACTTGAGTTGTTAATGTCAGAAACCCAAAGATTTTTGACAACTTTTTACCTCCAACTTGATTTACAGTCAGTCATCTATTTCTGTCAAATCAGACTCCTAAATATGTCTCAAGTACATCCATCCCTTCTTCCTATGGCAATTTATTGGCCAGAGCTATGATAACCTCTTACCTGGAACTGATGTCAGGCTCAGAGCTGTCTTGGCCACTTTCCTCCATGCTACAACAGCACTCTGAGCACTAGCCAACTCATCACCAGATACTAAGGAGATAAGCAAAATAGCTGTGTGACTAAAAGGGATGAAAACTACAAGGTAAATCCATGTCATATGACTCTTACTACGATTATAATCCTTTCTTTAGGATTATGAAAACCAGCCAGCCAAACAAAAAATCCTAGTGGTACTGACTTTTGAACTCAAGAGGGCTTTGTGCTGCCTAGGCAGGAGCTGTACCACTTGAAATGTGCCCTCACTTCTTTTTGCCTGTTATTTTTCACATACATTCTCAGGCTTTCTCCTCTGGCTGGCTTTGGACCACAATCCTCTGACCTTCATGTACCACAAAGCTGGGACCACAGGCATGTGCCTGGCTTGTATTTAGGATGAGGGTTCCACTAACTTTTGCTCAAGATTGCCTCAAACCATGATTCTCCCATCTGTCTCCTGTGAACCTGGGGTTATAGGTATGTACCACCATACCCACCTTCTTTAGCAAAAATTTTACATAGACTAGAGTACCGGTTCTCAAACTTGGGTGCTTTTTGGAATCAGTGGGAGAATTTTAGAAATGTTTTAATCCTATCCCTCAAATATTCTGATTTCTTTGATAAGGGTACATTCTGGGCACTGGAGTTTTTTTATAACCCTTCAGATGATATTAATGTGTGACAAAGCTCAAGGATCATTGATCTGTGTTAGTACCGAGTCATTTCATCCCTCCCTGCCTGTCTCTACGAACATCTCTGTTTGATGCTGCCCATGACCTACTGGATTTTATTTTTTCTCTTTTTTTTCCTCTAAAAAATATTCAACTAGAAATTCATTTTTTTCATGCTATTTAACTTGATAAGATTTTTTTGGTATATCTACATAATGTTGATAAAAAGTACTGTTCTTAAATTTTGGTTGTCTGATAAAAGAGAGAACATAGACATGAATTTGCAAGGCCATAGTCTGGGATTTGTCAGCAAAAGAGAAAGAATAATTGACTTTCATCAGATGGCAACACTGCAATTCCATATCTACAAATCAACTTTTATCAAAAAATGATTATAGTATTAACATCAATCATCAGTATTAATGATCACATTTTTTTTCATTTTTATTAGCATACAATAGTTGTACAGGAGAGTACATTGTGACATTTACACTTATGCTTACAATATATATTAATTAGATTCACCCCCTCCATCATTCTCCATCATCCCCCATCCCTCCTTCTTAGGACAATTTCAGCAAGTTTTATTGCTCTATTTTCAAGCATGAATACAAAATACATCCACCGTCTTTGCCCTCCTTTACCCTTTCCTTATGTCCTCCCCCTTCCCACTGGTACCTACTACATACAGGACCTGTTTTACCTTCTGTCCTTCTTAATTATCATAATTTCAGTAATGGCACATTGGCCTCTCTGTCTATAATATTTTCATATTCTTTCATATTTGTTTAAGAGACATAACATATTACATGGAATAAAACTCGATTAAATAAAAATGCTGTTGAATCAGCATAATATCAAGCAACATTTACTTATTTATAAATCATAGCATATGTGGAGAAAATGTTGCAAAAATACATGTTTAAGATACATACACTCTTTGTCTGAATTCTAATGGGAATCTAAGGTTATATTCATGGCATTCCACTAAGATTTTAACAACATAACTTATTCATGTATGCCCTTGGCCATTTTCTATACTAGTTTCCCAAAGATAAAGAAAAGTGAGGAAAGCCTTTGAAGAAGATCAGGTCATATTAGAAGAAAAGTCTTACACTGTGATGGATATCTGAAGAGTATAACACAGCAATGAAAGACTTAGAGCAGCTGCTGCAGACACTCAGGAGAGAATCTGACAGGATCCAGAATTAGTTGGGCATATTCAAACAGAAACCTGAATATCAATGGGTAATCTTCAAATTCACCAAAGATAAAATGAAGATAATGACACAGGGCATATAGCTCACAGAGTTACAAGCTCACTGGTGAATGACAGAAGGAACAGAATGTAACTTTGTCTGTAAATAATGTGTATAACATTGTGTTAGGGCCAACCTGTAATAGAACATCCTATCCAGAGCACAGCACATTTTCCCCACAGGTAATGGGATTTCATGAAGCACCACATATTCTTATATCCCAAGAAGGCACAAAGGCACCTTTTGCTGAAATAATGAGATTCAGCAATGTTTATATAATTCAACATAAATAGGAAGTTGGTACCTCTCCAATAGTCTACTTGAGCAAAATGACTTATTTTACTGAAAGTGGCAGTTACTATTTGTTCAGAAAAAGAGTTACAGGAAAACGTTTTCTTCCTTTTGATCTGGAGCCTCATTCTCAGCAGGATTGGGGGATACCCTTGATTGGTGGTAAAGCAATATATAGCACTGTAAGTCCACTGCAGTCCGTACATGCATTCTAGCCTGATGTTTTGGGGAAAGTGAACAATTTTCTTGAGCTGGTGCTTTTACCAGGTATGATAACAGGCTGAATCCTCTGAGCTAAAGCATGTGGCTGTCTGAAGAATGGAACTGAAAAGCATGCCTTATCTAGACTCTGAGTGTCCAGTTGATTAGCAATGCCTGCTTTGCGCAAAGGAAGAGTAAATGTGTTTCCCTTGACTTGCTATCCTTATGCTATTTAGACGGTGAATTTCCTGAACCCTGGATTAACTTCTGAGCCTCTATGAGTACTGGGCTTCTAACCTGCTAGCCAAACTTCTAACCCTGACTCACTAATGCAAGCATATTTGAGTCTCTGCTTCCACATTCTCGTTCTTGATGACATGATTACCTTTGCCATCCCTAAAGAAAAGATCATGTCTCAGAAGGAAATAAAAGGAAAAGAAGCCTCTAGAGAAAGAATAAGTGGCCAGTCATTCTAGAAATGTTTCTCTTTGATTTTAGACTACTATTTCATGCCAAACATTCAGTTTTCACCTGAACAGATGATTTGGGTCTCTGTTTTGATATCTGTTGCATGAAGTTCATTGTGAACAGCTGCTGACATTTCCACATCCAGCTGTCCATACTGCATCCCAGATCTCTGAGAATTTTTCCTGTTTGAATCACTGAACAAATTTGTGACTTAAATTCTAGATAAATAGTCTCAGTTTACCAACACCAACTTTACCAAGCCAGGCAAATAATAGGCCCCTAAAAACTAAAGAGATAAGATGTCACAACATCTGTTTTCAGTCCTAGTCCCAAAAGTGTTTTATCTTAGCCAAGTTCTGTATCACTAAAGCAATGATTCAAGCAAGAAGGTGCAGAGAATGCCACAGTGGAGCACTCAGATTCAAGCTCATGTCAGTGTCACCATACTTGCTTCTTTTTTTTTCTTTTATTCATAGGTGCATACAATGTTTGGATCATTTCTCCCCCCTTCCCCCTGCCCCCTCCCTTAACCCACTTGCCCCTTCCCTCTCCCCCCTACACCCTTGCTACCAGGCAGAAACTATTTTGCCCTTATCTCTAATTTTGTTGAAGAGAGAGTATAAGCAATAATAGGAAGGACCAAGGGTTTTTGCTAGTTGAGATAAGGATAGCTGTACAGGGAGTTGACTCGCATTGCTTTCCTGTACATGTGTGTTACCTTCTAAATTAATTCTTCTCGAACTAACCTTTTCTCTAGTTCCTGGTCCCCTTCTCCTATTGGCCTCTGTCACTTTAAAGTATCTGCATTAGTTTCTCTGCATTGAGGGCAACAAATGCTATCTAGTTTTTTGGGTGTTAGCCTGGCCCAAAAGACCAAAAATCATATGTTCTCCTTCATATGTGGACCTTAGATCAAGGGCAAACACATCAAGGGGATTGGACTTTGATCACATAATAAAGCGAGAGCACACAAGTGAGGTGTAAGGATAGTTAAGACACCCAGACTTGCTTCTTGAATTAGACAGCTGTTGGTGTGAATGCTGTGAGCTTTTCAAGTCTGAATCTCCTTAATGGACATGTTGAGTTGCTGTATTTTCAAAATTTTTATCCCAAGATGTTCACACATTTCCTACAATGGTTACACATAATAAAAAGTAAATTATGCTAAAAGAAACTAATACCAGATTGAGTCTCTAATTGTATTGTAAATATAATAATTATCATAAAAGTGACAAAACTAATTAGTTTCCCCTGGCATGAAACCGTTTGGGCTAAAGTATGCTCAGATATCATGTGCAAGAGAAATAGTTTAAAATCAGATTTTAAAATGGTCTTCATGTATTACTAATCCAGTAATAACATGATAATTAGACTTTACATAAAATTATGGTTGAATCACACTGAGTTTTTTTGGGGGGAATATACTTTAATAAATTGTTCAACATTAAATTGGGAGAACCCTATTTCTACATTTCTCAGTGTATTTTCCTTTATTTTTGTTACCTAATATGATTTTGAACACTAGGATTTGAGCATTGGTTTGACACTAACCACAGAATGTTGTTGTCATGATTTTCAACTTTTCTTGTCTCTGTTTTCTCATAACCTTCTGAAAGTTGCCATCACACTGTTCCTTGATGGCCGTGGTTTCAAGATGGCTGTGGTTTCAAGGTGGCTGACAGTTGGAACTTCACCTGTTTCTTCAGAAACTAGAATTCTTTCATTCAGAACATATGGTCACTCTGTCTTTGTCTACTCTGTGCCAGGCACTGTCCTGAGTGCTTGAGAGAAAGCAGAAGCAACTTTGCCTTCATGGGGCATTTATTTCAGCACCAGTAGACACTCATTTAACAGCTATTAACTGAGTAAGTTTGTTGGTATATTTCAGGTTCTTCAAACTCAAGGTTCCATAGATACAGGAAGAGAAACAAGTGAAGAGGTCAGGATGGAGCCCACCTCGAAAGCGAGAAATCACAGGCTTCATCAGAAGAGGAAAGCCAAAGCTCAGTCTAGCTGATGGCTAATACATGAGATTATGATCCCAGTACTGCCTACTATTCCACAAAATGATAGTTATAACCAAAATATCCTGTCTTCCTGAAACATTTTCCTTTTAAAATAAATTTATAACTAACTGGATTCATAAAGAAATGTTGGGCAAACACACCAAATAAAATATGGCTAATGACTTATGTGGCCCAAGGTCTGCTATGTGAAGCTCTGGAACAACGTTTATTTCAAGATCTCTTCTACCTCCAGGAGTCTATTAAAGTCACAACAAAAACTTTACTTAGGAATTTCACCTTCAGGGAGCAGAATTGTTTAAACATTCTGTTGATTAAATTCAGGAAACTGAACTGAATGACCTCTTAATTCTTTTACAGTTCGAAGAACTTACAAGTCATTAAAAAAAATTACCAGTGAATTAGCAATAAACACAAGCCACAAGAGGAAAACAGAAACAAAAAACCACAACCTCATGACCCTTATTGAATTTCTTTGGAATTCTTTCATTCTAGAAAGTTTTAAATTTTTATGAAAAGAATAGCCTTACACTTAATTATAGCTGAATTAGTGAACAATGTGAATAATTTCTTTGAAATAGAAAAGACAGACTATACCACTTTCAAATTTTAAAATTTGCCATTTAAAAAATTGGCAAATTATTTTATCAAAGTATTTAAAAATGTTATAGGTAGCTTATCCATATTTAGCTGTTGCTTGATCCAACTAAACTAAACAGACCAGGATGTAGAATATAATTTAAGACATTTCTGCTCTATTTTAGCAGATCACCTTTAAATCTCTGCCAAGCTTACTTTGGTATACAAAAGGTAAAATGTTAGGCAGTTCTAGTCACAGTTATTATTAGAAAGACAAGAGTTCTATTCACTAATGCATTAAGAATTGCAGCTTGGGGCTGGAGTCGCAGCTCAGTTGGTAGAGTGTATAGCATGAAGCCCTGAGCTCAGTCCCCAATATCACAAACAAGAATAAAAGTACAGCTTGAAAAGTTCTAGATAAAACTTTTTTTATTGTTATTATTCATTTATTCACATATGCATGCATTGTTTGGGTCATTTCTCCCCCCTGCTTCTCCCCCACTCTCTACCCCTGCCCCCCCACCCCTACCCTTCCCCCCACCTCCCTTCTCCCCCTCACTTCCAGGCAGAACCTGTTCTGCCCTTATCTCTGACTTTCTAATGTAGTCTCTGATGATTGTCTGGACATAATCGGTGATTTAGAATTGTTTTTGATCTACATGTTTACCCTACCTAAGCCATCTACTGCTCCCACGGTTTCAACTAGTATGTTAATGACTTTCAAATACAGGCTTGCATGTGGAGTCTGAAACAACATTTCCAATGGCCTGCTAAACATCCCCCACAATGGCCCTTAGGCACCCGCACATAGCATCTCTCCTCTCAGAAAAGTCTTCTTGGGATCCCTACCTCAGCTATTAGAATTAACATATATCTACTCACAGAGGCAAAAGTTGAGGAACTTACCCATGCTCCCCTGATCACCTTTATTCCCTGTACCTAATCAGTCACCAACTCTGCTAATTTTATAGAAGCTTTCATTCCCTAGTCCTGTGACAGATTCCCTAGTTGTAATCACCATCATCTCTCATCTGAACTATTTCTCTAACTTTATAATTGGTTCCTGCGCCTTCAGCAGTGTGTACCTCTTCACACTAGGCCCCTTCTCCCTCCTCTCTGATCATCCTCTCATGGACAATAAACCATCTTTACAAGTAATTTGAAATGCAAAGCTGATTAGGTGATAGTCTGGTTTAAGGCTTTCAAAACATCCTTACCAAATACAAAATAAAAAATTTGAGCTATGACATACAAGACCCTCCAGATTCTGATCACTGTCTATATCCCTATCCTTATGTTTTATCACCATTGCCTCACAAATTAGGGTAGATCCTACACACAGATATCAAATGCACACAACATACATCACACTATTTCCCACTGGCAACCCATTCTCAGCTACTGATGAGCACAGAGATGTCCCATAGTGACTTATTCATCCTTATATGATACACAAACTGCCTATTCCAAGATGCCTTCTCTTATTCCAAAGTATAGGATCTCCTTCTAATGATGATTTTTTTTAAAAAAAAGAGTTATAGAGTATAATTTGCAAACCAAAAAATATACTCATTTTAACTAAGTAAGTTAATGATTAATTGTAAATTACAGAATTTTCATACTACCACCACAACCTAATTTTAGAATGTTTCTGTTAATCCCAAAAGAAACCTCACAAACACTGTCACTCCTTCCTCCCATCCTAGCCCCAAGCAATTGTTAGTGTTCTTTTTATCTCTACAGGGTTGCCTTCTTTGTGAGCATTTCGTATAATGGGATAATATACCTGGTCTTCTATGTATATCTTCGTATAGGAATAGTGCTCATGAGGTTTATCCAAGGTACAGTATGCATCATTACTTTGGTCCTTCCTACTGATGGATGCTTTCTTTACCATTTACCACTTGACGTACACTTAGACTGTTTCCACCTTTTGGCTCTTATGAAAAACATGCTGAGATTCTCAGATGAATTCTCAAACACGTATGTTTTTATTTCTCTTGGATGAACTTTTACGGTAAAATGCTTTATGGTTTAAGAAACTTCCATGCTGTTTTCCAAAGTGGCTTCACCATTTTATATGCACAAATGCAATGTGGGAGTTAAAGGTGATTGAAATAATTACATTTGTTGCCACTTCGATACTGCGAGTTACATACTCACAAACACTAGTCAGCGTTCTTTGCATCTATGAGACTGCTCACCGTACCTGGATGCACAATATGGACTCAGTAGCGTTCACTGAATTAATTAATAAGTGATACTTTTTTGGCTTAAGAAATTACTATGAAAAGAATCACCCTTCAGGTTCAAAACGCACTATTAGCCAAGGTGTTAATGCTTTATTATTTGATTAAGCCTGAGATAAGGAACGTTTTAAAGATCGTTGCTTGCAAAATTCTAGTATACAATAATGAGCCATGTATTTTGCTTTTAAAACATTTATTCTCTTGTAGCAAGGACTACAGAAGAAATAGAGAATTTAAAACTGTGTTTCTTTTAGCAGAAATAATTCAAGGAGTGTGCAAATGTTTTATTTGAGTTCCATTAGAGTATGATTAAATTATTTAAAAATAGAATAAAGTATTCTGCCCCATGTAATATTATATACATGCTAACACACATTGTCAGGTTAATTTATTTTTTGCAGCTCTAGGAATAAATCTTCTTTTGTTATCTCTCTGAATATGTATCATGGCTGCATTTTAGCAGAAGCTGAGCTAGGAAATGATACAAAATTTCTGACTTCACACAAAATGAGAAATAATTCTAATCTCCCTGAGCTGAATTCTTAAAAGAATCACACAAAACCAAAGCTTGTCTTGAATTTCGAGAATTTTGAATCATACTTCATTGTCAAGAAAAATCTCTTTTATAGAAAATAACTTCCATATCAGGATTTCTGTTGTACTGTACTCTTATTTAATATCCAAATGTATACCAGACCATGGGGAGTTTTATAAGCATTCATAAGTAGATAACATGAGATAATATAGGAAATTTAATGATATATGCCAGCTACATTCACTTTTAAAAGTGTGCATGTGGCATTAATAGAATAGCACATATTGACCAGTCAAACTTCTAAAAACTCCAAACTGGTTAATTTTTAAAAATATATTGAAGAAATTGATGATAAACTAGACCGTATAAGAGACAACCAATGTGCTACCTCTTGTATACAAACCCTTGCAATGTGATGTTGTAGTAGGAACGTGGGCCAGAAAAAAAAACAGACAGGCTGTGTTCTGACAAGACAGGTGGAAGGGGCGGCAAAGCAGAGAGATAAAACATAAAGAATTGAAACATGAAGGTCACATAGCATTGGGGAAATAAAATAGCCAATGAAGTCACATGCAGCCACAGGTGGATTGAGCTTTGCTTTTTGCTTTTGTAACCTGCTTGCAAGGGTATAGAAGGTGAGACCTCTTTGTTCTCAGGGCTCAGCCTTTGGACATGAGCCCGCTGGGTTTGTGCTGGCACAATAAAATGTTGCTTCATGCTAATCTGCCTCAGTGTCCTATATCTCAGCTAGTAATGTCCTGTAACAATGTAACTCCTCCCATCAAGAGGTAAAGTCTACTTCTAAACATTTGGAAGCTGGATTAGCCAGAAAACTTGTATTGGCCAACGAGACACCAAAAACATGGCATAAGCAGAGGCTTGGAAAACCCTCTTACTGTTGTGAAGACCTGTGACCACCACATGCAGAAATCTCAGGTAATCATTGTATTAGAGGCATATAGCCCATTTGCCCATATGGACAGCCTGCCATTAGTCCCATATGTGATTTAGGCTTAGATTATCCAGACAACAGCTAGTACTCAGTTGATCACAGGAACAACAGTAACCCAGCAAAAACCAGCCAAGACAACACAGAGAAAACTTCCCAACCAATATACAGAAAGGAGAGCTAAATGAAAAGTTACTGTTAAGATTTACAATGCTCTGTGGTGTGTTTTTATACAACAATATATGACTGATACCACACAGGGAAGCAAAAAAAAAAAGTAGAAACAAGAAATAAAACTTTGAAAAAAAAGGTTAAAGCACTAAAAGAAGTCTTACACTGTGCATCTGGCTTTTTACCTGATGGAATTCTCTTGTCTCTTGAATTGGGATTTTAAAAAATCAGAAAATTTCCAGTGAGTCAATGATATGAATTTGGGGATGCCAATTTCACTGGAAATAGGGGCAGAGATCCTAGAAAGGATTGAGGCACAGGATGAAGTCCAAGATTCTGCATAAAATCCCCTTAGGCCACTTGTTGACTTCCACGTGAGATGTGCAACTCAAGGATCCCAGAGGTGGGAGGAGAGTAAAATTAAAAGAACTTAGCAGACTTCAGCTCCTGCTGCATGCTGAGGACATGGAGTTTTGAGTTTTAAATTCTGCCAGATTAGAGGTGCTTAACTAATTCCATGACTTTCTTTGCACGTACTAGGAGTAAGGACAAAGGCCTAGGACTAAGGGAGGCACCTTATGACACAGTATTAAAAATAACGTAAGTCCCAGAGTAATGAAGGTTTAAACCAAAGCACCACAATATTAAGGATTTCCAATAATTTAAATAGCTAAGCCTCCTTGCCCTAAGTGGAACAGGAGATAGAATCTAGCATCCCAAGAATAAGAAAGAGGAGGGAGAACTATCAAGCCTCTAACCTACATCTAGAGACAAGAAAACACACCAGAGCTCAACCACTGCCCTTGCCTGTACAATCCATCATAAAACCCCAACCACAGAGGCACAAGGAATTGGAGCCTCGAACCAAAAACAACCTCAGATGTGCAAATCTCAAGGCAGAAACATGGAGCAGCAAGGCAACAGCTCTCCCTTAAAAGCCTACTCCACCACTAAAGATCTAAATAACAGCAAAAAGGAAATATGAAATATTGAATTCCAAAAAAATAGTAAGAATGATTAATGAGTTCAAAGAAGAAACACAAAAGCTAGTATCTGAACTCAAAAAGGGTATGAACAAACAACTAAAAATCTCAAAGAGAAATTCAAACAAACAGATGAATGAAATTAAGAAGACCATGCAAGATATTAAAGAGGAAATCAATAAAGATATAGAAATCCTGAAAAATAACCAATCTGAAATGAACAGCTCAATATCCCAAATAAAAATCTTAATCGAAAGCTGGGTGAACAGAGTGGACCTTTTGAAAATAGAGTGTCAGGAACAGAAGGCAAAGTAGAGAAATTAGATCAAACAGTAAAAGAACAGGAAAAAAGGCTAAGAAAATGTGAATGGAACATGCAAGTCATCTGAGACACCATCAAAAGACCAAACTTATGAATTATGGGTATAGAAGAAGAGATACAAACCAAAGGCATAGGTAACCTATTCAATAAAATAACAGCTGAAAACTTCCCCAACCTTGAGAGAGGAACATCCAGGTACAGGAAGCTTACAGAACACCAAACCATCAGAACCAAAAAAGGAAAAAACACCCCCAGACATAACATAATCAAAACACTCAATTATACAGAACAAAGAAAGAGTCCTGAAAGCTACAAAAGAGAAAAGATAAGTCACTTATAAATAAGAAAAGACAAGTCACATTAGAATAACAGATTTCTCAGCACAAACTCTAAATGAAAGAAAGTAATGAAAAGACATATTTCAGGTCCTGAAAGACAGCAACTGTCAACCTGACTAGTATATCCAGCAAAACTATCCTTCCTAATCAAAGGAGAAATTTTTTAAAAGACCTTAAACACCCAAAGCAATTCTGAGCAAAAAGTCCAATACTGGAGGTATCATATGTATGTTTGACCTCAACCTGTACAATACAGCCATAACATAAAAACAACGTGGTATTGGCACAAAAACAGACACGAAGACCAATTGGTTAGACGACCCAGACATAAATCAACACAGCTACAGCCAACTAATCTTGACAGAGGAGCTCAAAACACACGATGGAGTAAAGACAGCCTCTTCAACAAATGCTGCTGGGAAAACTGGATATCTGCAGGCAGAAAACTGAAACTAGGTCCCTCTCTCGCACCCTGTACAAATATCAACTCAAAGTGGTTCAAAGACCTTGATATAAGGCTTGAAACTTTGAAACAACTACAGGAAGCAGTAGGAAACACACTAGAACATGCAGGCATAGGGAGCAACTTCTTAAATAGAACTCAAAAGACTCAGCATCTAAGAGAAAAAATGAACAAATGGGACTGCATCAGACTGAAAAGCTTCTGTATAGCAAAAGAAACAGTCAACAGACTAAAGAGACAGCTCACAGAATGGAAGAAAATCTTTGCTAGCAACTCATCCAATAAGGGACTAATATGCAAATCTCCAGGGAATTCAAAAAACACAACCCCAAAGAATCAACATCCTACTGAAGAAATGGGCACATGAATTAAACAGGGAATTCTCAAAGGAAGAGGTACAAATGGCCAATAAACACATGAAGAAGTGTTCAACTTCCCAGGCTATAAAAGAGATGCAAATCAAAACAACACTAAGATTTCATTTCACCCACTAGAATAGCCATATTCAAGGCAAAAATAACAACAAATATTGGCAAGGATGTGGCAAGATAGGAAGCCTTATACACTGTTGGTGGTAATACAAATTAGTACAGCCATTATGGAAAGCAGTGTGGAGAGTCCTCAAAAAACTAAAGATATAACTGCCATATGATCCAGTGATACCACTCCTGGGCACCTATCCAAAGGAATGTAAATCAGGATACAGTAGAGACACCTGTACACCCATGTTCATCACAGCACTATTCACAATAGCCAGGCTTTGGAAACAACCCAGATGCCCTGCAACTGATGAATGGATCAAAAAATGTGGTATATATACACAATGGAGTTTTACTCATCCATTAGAAATAATGACATGTGGTTTGAAGGTAAATGGAATTTACCTTCCATTTGCAATTGGAATTGTTAAGTGAAGTAAGCCAAACTCAGAAAGACACAGGCTGCACAGGCTGTGTGGTTTCTCTCAAAATGGAAGATAGATCCAAAAGATAAACATATACACTAAAACAAACATGATCATACACAAATTTCTATGTAGAACATGTTTGCAATAGTGAAACTACTCTATGGAACTCGGGGAAGGAGGGAAAGGAAAAGAGAATGACAGAGCATCAATGACATTGTGAAACATAACATCTGTGAAGGGAGAGCATATAAGGATGTGTATTAAAAGCTGTTGAAAAACAGGGCAGGGGGGAGGTAAAAGGATAATAACGGAAGAGGTTGAATAGACCAAAGTACACTCACAGCAGGGATACACTGAGACACCCTTTTGAACATCAGCTTAGATATTAAAAAAGAAAGACAGGACTGTAAAATAGGTAAAGTGTGTGTGAGGTGGTACTTGTGGGGGTGGTAAATGAAGGAGATTAAGGTGAGAGAATATGGTTGATGGATTTCATAATCTATGTGAAATAGAACAAAGAAACCTCTTGCAATAGTTTTAAGTTGAGTGGAGGAAAGATGGCAGGAGCAATCTAACCAATATACAACATATGCCTATATAAAATTGTCACAATAAATTCCCCCTGTACAATGAACATATCCTAATAAAAGATTAATGAAAAAAATGAATACCTCTGAAGTAAATGTTTACTGGTGTTCATGTAATGTTGTAACTTTTACTTGTTTTAAATAATGAAATCATAGTTTGGTTACCTTAATCAAAGAGGAAATTTATTTATGAAAGAAAGAGAGAGAGTGTATCATGGGCACACAGCATATACTGGCTTAATAAATGTTGCTTAATTTTTAATTGTTTGCTGAAAACTGTGGCTTATTTGATTGTTTAAATTGTTTAAAGCAATTTTAGTTATTTAATTTTCTATTGCTCTATTAGATTTTCAATCACTGTTTTAATTGTTCAGTTGATTTATAAGATTTAATGAGAAATTGAATAAAGGGGGTTAGGTATGTTAAAGTTTCTTTGATTGCAATTTATGTTTTAAAATAAAGTGAAGCTCAGAAATTGGAAGGGAAAGCCATCAAAGCAGATGTTGAAGAATCAAGTGTCAAACAAGAGGTCTTGCCTCTGGAATGATTACTCTCATACTATTTGTTCACCCACCATACACTCCGTTCAAAAGTCACAGTAGAGGTGACTCATCTGACCTTCCCTGGGTTGTACTGGGGTGGATTTGACTAAATGAACTTTTATGGACCCCCACCAGCTCTTTTAATAAGATAGTAGTCATGTGGATTTATCTTGATGATCAAAGGTAATCTCTTAAAAAGCAGTTGGGGTTTGACTATCCATACATCTTCTAATGTTCTCTACCAGCATGTCTGTCAACCAGGAGTGACTTTATACTCAGGGGACATTTGGCAGTGGCTAGAGACATATTTGGTTGTCATGACAGTATGTGGTGGGTGCTACTGGCATCTAAGGGGGGGAGTACAGAGATGTTGCTAAACACCCTAAAACACAGGAGAGACACCCCCCACCTGTGGACCCAAGAATCATCCAGCTCCAAAAGTCTGTAGTGCTGACGATGAGGAACTGCTGCACAGATGCACACAGAATATAGGTAGAGAACAGAGTTATACTTGCCCTACTGAAAGACATTTAATGGAATCTGCCTACATTGCTTTGGTGAAAATAGTCTTTTTTATGAACACCAGGAAAATTTATCCTTCCAACACAGAGCACAAAAGCTGGTCATTTGGCATTTCTCTGACTCAAATACCTCTTTGTTTTGTTATTTTTTAATCTCTGTTTACATTTGCCTTTGGATTCTTTCCAGTGAAGGAGGGAGTAGATTATCAAATCATGCAGGAGCTCATCTTTTGAGATGAAGTTTGCTTTTGGATGAGATCCCCAAATCCCATAATATATCCTGCCAGAGCTTCAGTTAACACTTTATCCATACCAGAGTATTTGACTGATAAATATTGGAGTAAGATAATTTTGAGCTACTTAAGATTTCTCCCAATACTTTATCCAGTGGAAGAAAAAGCTTGACCACATAAAACTGATGTCAAAAATTCTCTGAATGACTATTTCTATATACAAATAAGAGCATGATATTAATATTCGTAGCTAGATAAGTAAATCTAATTAATAATATGTTCTAATTATACATATAAAACTATATAATTAATAAATATATGTTGTAAGAATATAATTAGTTTTAAAACTCATACAAAATATGAATCGGAATAATATAATTCTCTATATAATTATGTAATTTGTATTACATAACATATTATATAGTAATATATAATGTATTCATAATGTACTTATGTAGATAATTCTTTAATTACTTATAGATGTCAAGAAAAGTTGTGGAGAGGTATAGAAATTACCCTCTTCTGCTTGTGTGCACTTCTTCTGCTTGTGTGGATACAGCCTTTGTTCTCCAGCTGTTTCTACTATGACATTTTAAAACTCTGCACGATGGTAGAAAGGTTGAGAAAGGTTCACATTTACCAAAGCTTTGTTTTCTTTGTTCTTCAAGTTCATTTCATGCAGAAGTTGGTCTAAAGCGGTATTTTTAAAACTCCTGCAGTCTACGTGGCCATGTTTGTGACCCAGGGAACTTTTTTTCTTCTTGTCTCACATGGAGATTAAAAGCCTGCCTGCTGTAGTTGGCCTGCTCCAGGTCACGGGTAAAGATAGGCTTTACCCATGAGCTGAAATATGAGGGAGAAAAAAAAGCAGGGGGAGAAAATGCCTGTTAGAAATCCTCCCAGAATCCAGCAGAGTAGACAGGTACCCATCACATGGGTCTCAAAAGGTCCATGTCACTGCCCTAGGTTGAGCTGGATTTGGGCTAAATCCACATGGCCTCCCCTGCAATCCTTAGCCTGATCACTGGAAAGCCCAAGTCAGATAGTAGTCAATAATTTACCAGTTCTACAATGTCCTAAAAGACCAGCCTCCTGTCAACTTCCCAATCATCATTACATCATCCCATTCATATTCTCTCTCTCTCTCTCTCTCTCTGTCTTCCCACCCCAACACCCACTCACAGTTCCTTTAATGTGCTAAACCCACTTTGTCTTAGGTTCTCTTCTGACATTCCCTTGGACTTTCCCCTCTCCGACTCCCAGGCCACTTTTCACCATGATAGCTCCTATTTCTCCTTCAAGTCTCACCTCCTGATTTCAACCTGGAGACAAAAATCCTTCCATTGTCTATGGGGTTCTGGGCTCTAGGGCTGATTCAGCTTGCTTAGTCTAGGGATGCAGGATGAAAAGTGATCCAGGCATTGTGGAACCCTGTGTCTGAAGGGAGGTGCCTTGCCCTTTGGAGACCATGAACCTTAAGGCCCTGTCTATCCATACCTTTGTGTTTGAGCCCTACATCATGCTGAGATACAAAAGTTGCTTTTTTTCCTTTCTTTTTTACTTCCTTCTTCATTCAACTTTGCAAACACTTTCTTCTCAAAGTTTGGTAACTTATGTAATAACAATTATAACAGCAAAAATTCAAAGCCACTGTGCTGATACATTAAAAATGGTGCAATCACTCTGGGCTCACAGTTTAGGGATCTGGGACCAGACAATGGCCTAAGAGCCAGGCAGCTGGGGCAACTTAAGGAGGCCCTTACCTTCAAGTATTAACTCTGCACTTGCATGATGCTGAAAGCCAATGGTGCTTTAAATTTTTTACCCTACACACCTCCTTTGTCTCACCCTTGTCCCCAGTCCTACAAGGAACAGAAAGATAAAACAGGTCCTGTCTGGGTGTTGGCACCAGAGGAAGTGGGGGAGAATATAAGGGAAGGGTATAGAGGGGTGAATATGGTGTAAATATTATGTACTCATGTATGAAAATGGAAAAGTGAGACCTGTTGAAACTATTCCAGGAATGGGGGTAGGGGGATAAAGAAGAATGATGAACAGGGTGAATTCAGCTATGAAATGTTGTTAAGAACGTTTATAAATATCACTATGTACCCTCAGTACAAAATAATAAAAAAAGAAAATAATTTTCACCTAAAAAAAAAAAAAAACCACCTTCCCTCACCTTCAAGCAATTTCAAACACTTCTAGGAAGAGCATTGATTGGTTTGGCTTGGGTCCTGTGCCCATTCCTGGTTCTTATACTATAATGGTAAGAGGCACTATTAGATGGCTTAATCTGGATTACTTTTCAGGGTAGGGTCAGGAAAAGTTTCCAGAATAAAAGGGAAGGAAGAATTGCAGCATAAGAATACACAAACAAAAAGCCTCACAGTGTCCCATATCAAGCTGAACATTTGGCATTGATGCCACTTATTAAGAAGCTATTGTGTACCTTGAACTGAGACCATAGGGCCAGGTGTCCTGTGTTTCATGGCTATGGTAAAGATTATATAAAAGATGGGTATCAAGGGGTTAAGCTAGTAGTAGGTACAAAGCACAGACTTTATGAGGGTAACTTACATGATGAACAGGAATGTAATAAATTATAATTTTAATAAATGATCGTGTATAACTAAAATTAAGGTGGCCAAATACACACACCCCCTTCAGAGTTGAACTTGGGTGGAAAAAGAGAAAACCTGTCAATGCAGGAGGGTGTCCCTCTTCCCAATCAAGGCTCAGTGGGCTGACATTTTAGAGAATATTGCTAGCCTATGAGCACAATCATGAGCGCAGCATTTCACTAATAAATGGGAGGCAGAGATTAGTTATCTGGCTTTGCTCCTGAGCCAAAACACAACTCCATGGCACGTTAACTTGACACTAAGCACATTTTTTCATTAATAATCACCATCAGGTCCACATTGCTACCCTTTACCAGTATGTTACCCAGAATGACCTTGCCTCCAGTATGTCACATAATTGACTGTGGCACCAGCATTTTTGATGAAGAGGGGGGTTCAGTATGAGGGCTACTTGCTATAAATTAGCTGCATGTCCAAGGAAGTATGTAAGTTAAAAGTTACTCAATCTACAATAGCAATGGCCAAGTGCATTGCTGCATAGCAACGGCCAAGTGCAAAGCCACCTGTCTCTTTCTCATGTACTTACTCCAAGCAGAGTTTCTGGAACCTGAGCAGGAGTCTGTATCATTCTTCTTCTAAAATAATAAGGAACTTTCCTAGAGTTTTCAGAACAGGGATATTTTCTTGGCAGACATTCAATAATTTGAAAAATGTCTACGTTAATGAGCTCCATTTTATTCCCCTGGACACTGAAAAGGTTGATTTTCAAAAGCCTTTCAATGACCATGTGTTGGCAGTCACTCTGTACAGGTTTTCTGCCTGCCTTCACATTTTTACACAAACCCAAAGGCAAATGTGTCAGGCCAAAATATTTTAGCAACACCAGAATTTGAAAAATGGAAGATTCATCTTTGGATACATTTGCCAAGTTGGCCTATCCTTAATGAACTCCACCAGGCTGGGATGACCAGGGAAGTTAAAAAAAAAAAAGTGAAAAAGGAAGACTGTAATTCAAGTTCAAGTGATCCCAGTGAGCAAGGAATAAGATGTTGAATGATAGCACCAATACCCCCATATTGAGAACTGTAGGAGCACAGCACTTGGTATCCCACAACCAAGGAAAAGGGACGGCCTAGTCTGCTCTTATTTTGCAGAAGTGATTATTTAACATCTTTAAGAGAAGTTAGAAATATAAATTTTCATTGAAAACTTCTGACAGATGTTGGCAAATAATTTAAATTTTTAAAAATTTTGTGTTTAAAAATCCCCAGAGCTCCAAGCATAACCTGTGAGAGGTATGAGGGGAAAGCTGTAGCTCTAAGTTCCAAACAGAGTAGATCTAGGAAGGTACAGTGTTTTTACACAGGCTCTCAGCTGACAGACTAGGATTTTTCTGTACCAAAATGTTACTTGCTATCACAGTTAAACAAATCAGTGCAACAAATGAATGTCAATTTCTGTAAAACAAAATCAAACAAAAAATACATAGAGGTCTGAATTTCAAGATTTTGATCATTTTCAATTCCTGTCATACAGCTTTGGAGGATGAGAGAGTTGGGGGTTGTGGTGAGGAGAATAATGATCCCCAGAGATGTTTATGTCCTCAAATAAAGCCTGTAAATATGTCACCTGACATGGTAAAGGGACTTTGCCGTGAATAAGTCAAGGATCTGATAAGGAAAAATGACCCTGGATTATGTGGTGAGCCCAATACAATCACAAGGATCCTAATAAGAGTAGACAGGAATGTCAAATTCAGAGAGAGAAGGAGAGGGGGGAGGAAGAGGGAGAAAGAAAAAATGGTAGACACTCTACTGCTGACTTTAAAGCTGAAAGAGGGACAATGAGCTGAGGAATGAAAGAAGCTGGAAAAGATGAGGAAACATTCTCTCTCAGAGATCTTATTTGATGACACCTTGATTTTAACTCCATAAGACCCATTGTCCTTCTGATTTCCAAAACTGCAAGATAATATACTTGTGTTGTTTTAAAGTGTGACATTTTGTGGCCATTTGTTGCAGCAGTGGCAAAAGCTGACAGTCTGGATCCTGCTTCTGTTACTCATTGTTTCTTGGTGAAATGTGTCTTAAGTGTCTCCAGTTGTGATTTCCAGATGGGTTTATTAATATCTGGCTATGAAAATTATAAAAGAAATGAATATAAAATGATTAGTAGAAACCTCAGTATCACCATTAGGAGGGCAGACTGATGGTTATGTGTTGTTGTTGTTATTTTCTGGCACCACTTCTGATTCTACATCTGACATGAGATGTATGATTTATTACACCACCAACCAATTCTCCAACACCGACTAGGTATCCAGCAGTTTGATTAGATTCTGACTCTAACTATCTAGAGTAGCACATGTGAAGAAATTAATCTTGCACAACTGGCCCAATTCAGATGATAGCCACAAATGGGATGCTCAGGCTGCCCACATTCTACCTGGCCAACTAGAAATTGGGCTCACAGAGTTCACTTCCTTTTCTCCTTAGACATGGTAAGGAGAATAAACTAAGACAGTTTATTTAAACTTAACCAGTTTATTATAAAGGATTCAACTTGAATACAAGCAAATGGAAACAGATGCATAGGACCAGTTCTGAGGATGAAGGGTGGGGGAATTACAGCTTCTATGCCCTCTTAAGACATACCATCATCCCAGCAGTTGGAAGTGCTCACCAACCTGAGAGTACTCCGAACTCTACAGGTTAAAGATTTTTTTTGAAGGTTTCATTAAGTAGCCATGACTAACTAAATCATTAGTTACCGTACTCAGTCTCCAGTCCCTTTCTTGTACTTCAAGGAGGATGGGGTGGGCTAAAAGTTCCAACCTTCTAATCATGGTTCAGTCTTTCTGGCAATCAACCTTCATCCTGCAATTATGGAGGAGCTCCTGCTAAGAGCATAAAAAAGATGCCCTCATCACTCAGGCGGTACCAAGCAAGGGCCTTAGGAGCTCTTGACCAGGATCTGTTTTTCATCATACCACAGTTATTCTCAACTTGTCCTCATCTCAGTTACTTTCTATGTCTTCTCTGACTTGTTTTATTGCCAAGAGCCTGATTCCATGTACTGCTTCCCTCAAGCTGCCTAGATTGCTGGCTTCCAGTTGGGTCATCCAAAAGAAGGCCTGAGAAATAAATCAGAGGGAAGGACAGAGGGGCCAAGATACGTCTTTCCTAGTTTCTCACTGCTTAGGTTCCCACAACATGCAACAAAACTATGTCATTCCTTGCACCTTCAGGACCCCAGCTGATGATGGTTCTCTCTTACTGACGATCTCTGAGTACTTCACTGTCCCTGTCAGTCCCCTTCGTTCTGCCCAAATGTAAGTAATTTCTCTTCTCGAACTTTTTTTCTCAAATTCTCGGAGTTGGATTCTGTTTCCCACAGGCAGGATCAGCTACATAATTTACAGATTACAGAATAAAAATGAAGAGTCTTATTTGTAAAGCCAAACAAAAAAGGGTTGTTAAAGTTACCAAAATACGAAGCTTTTCCCTTCGCTATGGTTTCTCTCCTGACTTGTCATGGTAAGGTTTCTTTTTGGTTTTCATTTTCTATTTAACATTATTCTAAGTAAAAATAGAATAATATTATTATTTCAAAATGTTTTAAAATTATTAGTGAATTCTTAAACATTTTTAAACTTTTAGTTAATTTTTCCATTCTTTTGATATTATGCAATGGCAATTTTAGATGCAACTATATGAACATGTAAGGCATATGCGGAATCACCCAAATCATACAGCTTGTAATTTGTAGTTCACACATGCATGTGTATTTCCTCTTCTCAGAAGAGTGGAGACATTATGACACTCTCAGTTGCCTTGATTTCATACACACACTCTACCAACCGCCTTTGGTGTCAGCTTGCTGATGAGAGAGGAAAGGCTGAAAGGAAAAGGAATTCAGGCTTTCCCACATCTTTTTCTTCCTTCTGTGAATTTTTTCTGCATACACAAGTCGTGTAGTTCAAGAAAGCAACATGTGTACCACAGGCTGTAGCAGAATTCTGTGTCTTCATGTTTCTTGGATCACTATTGGCTTCTTTCTAACATCGAAGCAAGTTCTGGTTCAAATAGAACATGTGTCCCTATGGCTATCCTTGCTCTTGCTTGATCCATCACAGATTTCACCTGCTTGCCTTGTTCTTCCTTAGAGTCTTTTTAAACTTTCATGCATATGTCCACCAGAATTCTGGGCTCATGGGCTATTACAGATATTAAGTAGCATTGTGATAAAAAAAAAAAAAACAAGGGCATTCATGTTCTGTGTTTCTCTGTTCCATTGTCCCATTGGACCTGGTTTACAAAGCATAAATTTAAAGATAAAATTATTTTTTAAAATGAGATGACAATGGCAAGACATTGAACCAGACATGGTCCTTTTCCAGAACAGGTGATGTACTACTGTATTACCGTGAGTGTCACAAGCCCATCAGTTGACCAGGAGTGCATGATTCTGCTCTAGTGCATTCAGTGAAGACAAAGTTACTCATTTCTTTCACACAACTGAAGCCACCTGATAGAGTTGTACTGATTGTGCCCTGTACAAAGACACTGTATAACTGTATAAGTAGGGGCTACAATTCCACCCTTCTCAAATTCCCAGGGAAGAGAAAGTATGCCACATCTTTCAGGCACTTTAAGAACCAATGCTCTGCTATATTTCATTCCTTCTTACACACTTCTGCTTTATTTTTTCATAGTTCTTATTTTTATTTAAAATTGTTTTGTTTGCTTGTTTGCTATCTGCCTAAGTAGAATGCTTGTTACTTGAGGACAGGTAATTTTGTCTTACTCTCTTCTCTAACACCCACCCAGAGGAAAGCACCTGGCAGGGATATTTGTTATATTCATTTGAATAAATGAATATTACGAATTAGCACTGCTAATTGCTTTAAACGTTTTCTCAATTATCCTGCTTGAGGAATACACAGGGTGGAATATTTTTGCTCTTTTTGAGTTGATTTCCAGAAGAAATTAAAAAGACTTAGGAATCAAAAGCAAACTCCCAGACTAAAATCATAATCTTCTGAGACACTGAGATAAAGTCAACTGAGTTACAAAGACCATTTTGAATTTTTGTGATTTGTGACTGGGCATGAAGAACCACCATGTGCCATCAGAGCAAGAATTATCTAGTCAATTACATCATTCCCTTTGACATTCTCATAAGAATTTCCAAAGGAGAGAGTATTCAAGGAAGTCATATACCCATTGAGGGTCCAGGTCCCAACCTGCAATGCAGAGTTAGTGTGACTGTGTTTGCTGGTAGAAAACCCTGAATTATTTACTATCTCCCAGGCTCACTAATGAGAATAAATTGATATGCTAATTAAATATGCAATTGCCAGTTGGACTGTGGCCAGTTGGTGAAAATGCAGCCATCAGCAGGCAGCAGATAATTATCATTGATGAGTACCTCTAAACACTTTCAAATTTGTGCTTTGATGGGTAAAATATGAATTTTTTTCTCCACATCCTGCACTCTTCTCCTGTGCCTGTGAACACTTTCTGACACTGGAGAATCTGTGGGGTGAATACTAACCTGGTATTCATATCATGTCTTCATCATTAATCTATGAAATGGTATAAAATATTTATTGTCAAATTTAGTGTTACTATCTTACTTTTCACAGATTTTCTCTTTTATTGCAAGAACATATGCTTGTATAAATATTGCAAAGTAGACATCAGCAAAAAGCTAATAATAGTTACTATCACTAACTAAAGATAATTACTTTAAAACTTGGTGTGTGTCCTTACAGTCTTCATTCTGCATACAATTTTCAAAGATTACGTCATATTTCACAGATTTTATAACCTGCCTTTCTCAACCTAAAATATAGTGTAAACACATCTCATTTCATCACATATTACCTTATAAGCTTTCTAACAGCTGCAGATTATTACACGCCAAGGATATGCCCAGTTTGTTAAGTCAGTTCTTTATTACTAGTTATTTAACAGGTTTTCATGATTTTCTATTATGAGTAGTGCTACAAATAAAATAATAAGAGAGTGCCCCCATGATCTTAGGGTAAGCAAAGATATTTTAAACCAGACACAAAAAACACTGCTCTTAAAGGAAAAGGTTATTTATCAAAAACATTACTTATAAGGAAAATTTTCAGCCCTGAAGTGGGACAAGGTATTGTTATTGTTTATTCCCCAACCCCCAAAAAGAACTTGTGTTCCAAACATATAAAAATCAGCAACATAACAATAAGAAAAGTCAGAGACACTTAGCAAGAGATTCACACAGGTACTTCAGAATAGAGCGATCCAGTAGGTAGTGGACATGCAGAAATACTAATATCATTGTCATTAGGTGAATGAGAAATTAGTACCCAACAGGATATCTAAAATTCAGGACATGAGTATATAAATGTTAGAAAAGACATAGGAGTGTCAATTGGTAAGGTCACTTTGGTAAAACCACTTTGGCATCATCTGCTTAATCCAAACATGTTCATATACAATGGCAAAGCAAATTGACACCTGGGTGCCTGCATACATCAGAAAAAAGTAAATTGTGATATGTTCACATGGTGGAATATTATACAGAAATGAGAAAGAAAATTTTCATCTTACGTCTAACACTATGGATAAATCATAAAGTTTACGATAAGTGAAAGTAGTAGATTTTAGAGTTTTCAATTCATGATTTTTATTCTTTTTGCATAAATTCAAAACCAATAAAAATTCATTAGTGATGCATAAAGCCACAGTAGTGGTCTTTCTGGGCGGGAGTAATAGGCTTAAGGTGCTGAGTTGTCATTGTTAGGAAAACGCTGCACACTGCACACAAAGGGGGCTCACGAGAGTTATCTCATGTTCAAAAGTTTAATAAGCAGGCTGGCTGGCTGAGAAAAGGAAAAGAAAAATGGCGCAGCAGCTTCTCTCGGCTGATCTGGTCTTAAGTAGCATTTGGGGGAAAGCAAGAACAAAGGATGATCTTTGATTTGCAAAGGATGAGACCAGCTGCAGGAGCAAAGTCTAGGGGCAGGCAAAAGGAGGTGGTGGGAGATAAGGAACAGTGAGCCCTGATCAGCAAAGGACTGGCTGCTGAAGCAAGGTCTAGGGGCGGGTAAAGGAAGGGGGGTGGGAGATAAGGAATGGTGGGTTTTGTTTGCAAGGAGTGAAACCAGCTGCGGCTTAGGCTGCATAAGAGACAGTTCCCATTAGTCATATGCTTTGACTTGGTGAATACAGGTCTGCCTAATTTGTGAAAATTCACTCAATCACATATATGTGATTTATGCACTTTTCTGTATATGTTATGCTTCAATAATTTTACATAAAATATACTTTTAGCTCTATTATTATGTACCTCCATGATTATTTGGAGGTGATGAATTCCTAAAAGCATTCATCAAATTATTTTTGGTTTACAATCTACTTCATTGGCCAAATGATTAATTTGCCAACTTATTTGTGGGCTGCTTATTTCATGAGAGAGCAAAGTGAATAGAGAGCTTTAAGTACCTGGATCTTCTGCAAGATCCAGTGTTATGTTTTCCTTTTTGGAGCCCTAAGTTCCTGTATCATTTTTACAAAACAGATGCTAAAATTGTCTCCTTTTCTTTCCTCACCCCTCCCAACAAAAGCCTCAGGTGTGTTTTCTTAAGATAAACAAATGGCTGTCTATTTAAATCTGTAACTCTTTTTTTAAGGTTCATCAAAGAATAACCAGCAAATTACCAGATTGACTTTACTTAGAAAATATCACTTTATCCTACAGCCACTATGGAAATGGATACTATCGTCATTCACATTTTATAAAGAGAAAACTGAGCCTTTAAAGTTAAACTTCAAATATTTGACAAGGCCAGGACTAAATCTCAGAACCCTGTGAAACCTAAAGAAATCTTTTAACCCACTGTCTTATCACTTTATCTAGGAAACCCCAGATCTTCCTTGTCTGTGTGCATTTAAGTTAGACAACTTCCCCATGTAAACTTTTCTCTGACTCTTTGATGTGTAAATCTTCCTCTAGCTTATTGCCAGTTTTACAGCCTGTAAATGCAAAATAACTAGGGACTATCCTCTGGAGCTGTTATTATCAAGAAAGATGGAAAGCAGGTTGCTGTGTGTAATCCTTGCACTAGGGGTGGGGAATAGGCTGAGGTAGGAAGATCTGAGTTCAACCAAGACCAACCTGAGCTACATCATGAGATCCTGTCTCAAAAAAAAAGAAAAAGGAGAAAGTACATCATCCATATTGTTGGCAATAATGGCACTAATAGGTTTTGGTTCTTACTCCATCCTTAAGCTTCTGTTTCCCAGGGTCACGGTCTTGCCTCAAGTCTGCCTTGAATTCTCCTTCTGCCCCAACCTCCAATCAGCATGAACCATAAGATCCTAACCAGTCAGATCATGCTGAGTCTCACTGAGCGGTAGTTAAGCCCCTGCCATTCCTACTTCTCTCTCTTGGCTCTCTTGGCTCTCTCCCTCTCCCACCTGACAATAAAGAATCTCTTGGCCAGATCACTCCTCTCCGCATGGTCACTTTGGAGCCTACATTTGGTGCCTTGACTTGGAGCGGGTTTCCCCTCTAATCCTGGTGGGACCCTGATTTCGACTCACCCCATGACCACCCTGAGGATGTGACTGGCCAGGACTCATCCTCCTGATTGCCCTTGCTCACATCCAACATTGGACATCCTTTGGTGAGTCCACATACCCTTCTTGGGCTCCCTTTGTGGTCTCTCCCTTTGGTGTCTCTAGGGTTTAAACATTCCCCCTTTTCAGCCATCTCTGGGACTCAGACAGTAGGCGGGGGTTCCCTTCCCTCCATTCGGCTTGGGTCTATTTTTGTCATCGGTCTCGGAGACCGCCCATGTGCAAAGCCCGGCGCTGGGTGACCCACAGCCTCCGGGCCCCGGGGGCCCTACAAGCCACTTGAACCCAGTGACGACTGTTTCTTGTGTGCCTTGTACCATTCTCAGGATATTCGAGCCATGTGGGGATGCCCCACGATTCCATATATCCTTCCAACCAGCTCCCACTATGGGGGCCACCTCCTCTTTGCCGTCTGACTCCCCACTGAGATGCCTCCTCAATAATTTAGACACCTTGGGTTTGACCCCAGATATAAAACCAAAAATTTGATCTGCTTTTGCACTCAAATCTGGCCCATTTATCCTTTAGACAACCAAAGTTACTGGCCCCTTTTCGGGTTTTTAGATCCCAATCTTTTACGGGAGCTATATAACTACTGTGAGCGATCAGGATGATGGAGAGAGATTCCATTATGTCCAAGCCTTTTCATACCTCCATCTAAATCCAGTTCTCTGCACCACTTGCAAACCAAAACATGTACTTCAAACCCTCCCTCTGTCCTTTCTGTTCCCCTGCACAGATTCTATTAGCCTGTAAACCGGTTTCTAAATCAGCCAATTCCTCTCCCAAACCTCCTCCTTCCCCATGTAAGCAGACTTCCTGCACTGCTTACCATACCTATCTACTCCTATCTTCCTGAAAAACTTTCCCTGTCATGGAGTTAAGCAAGCCACTCCTTGCCAATTCTGGCATCAAGGTGGTTCCAGCTCTGGGAGAGCTCATTCTCCCTTCCTGTGGGCTGAGACCAAGCCCCAGATTTATTCGGGTATGCCTCATGCTACATTGGTGGAGTCCTGTTTGATTATGGCATCTGACGACTGCTTCTCTTCCCCCCACCCCCGCCATCTAATGTCAGTTTTTCCTGAGACAGTGACCAGAGAGTGGAGGTTTCATTTTGCTGAAAGTGTGCCAATATTAACCAATGGGAGCAACCTGGAGACACAGGTGATGGCTAATCCCATAGGCGTGTGTCATGCCTCCAGGCTCTGCCTTCCCCTCTCTTACCTAAGATGTCAGCTCACCTTTTCTGCTTCCTCCATGGTCTCACGGCATGTCCTTTGTCTCTGTCTGCCTTCCCCTCCTTGGGCTTACTGGGACCCTGCCTCCCATGAAAAACTTATAGCATGGTACCTTATGACTTAAGTTATTCCAACTAGTTTGCCAGTCCTCTCAGTCTAAAGTAACTTTAAGTCAGCTGCTTTACAAAAGCGCTTGCAAAAACCTGCAGCTGTAACTCTGCCCCCAAAGGGGGAGGAGGGAAAGCAAACAGGCACACCTGTGCACAGGATGCCGGCTTCTAGACACAGCAAAAACACCTGCCATAGCTAAGAAAATCCATAGAGAGGATCCAGCAAATCCTGGGCCGCCAGCCACACGTGGCGGTGGCTGCAGCCCGCCACCACTTCCCCTAGAATAAACGTGCACAGAGTGCACAGGAAGGGGGGAGGGGTGACAGTCCTCAGGATCAGGCCTAGGCAGTCAGGGTCACTTGTCCCAGGTGTGTGTGGAGGGAGTGGCCTTGCACAAGTCCTGCTCCCAGCCCCACCTCACACCTCAGGGCATCAGACCCAGCCCTTGTAAGCCAATTGTTAGCTCAAGGTTATAGTTCCAGAAATAACAAAATGGACATTACTGTGGTCTCTAAACTTCTCATTTAGAATTTTCTATACCTTTGGCCTCAACATAAATTTTTCCCTCCAAATATTAACACTAGTTGTCCCGTATGGGACTGTTATTGGCCTGAAATGCCCTCTGAATGCCCTTCTCTAACTTTACAAATGATTTCTTTTTTTAAAAGGTAGCCTTTATTAAAGAGGCTGCCTGCTGTTTTGTTCTTTCTAGATGGGACCTGCATCTTCCAGTCTTCTGGCTTGTAGATGTGGGAAGCTTTGTACTGAGGTCAGCCTCAGTATGCCTTGGGTAACCAAAGAAGTGGCCTTCACAGGGCTCCTTAAATTACAATACCATACTCCAATTAGACCTTTTCTATAAAAGTAAAAAAGTAAACTGTGGTCCCCTATACAAATTTCTACCCTCTAAGCCACCCCAATACTCAGAACCTCTAAATAAATGCTTCCCACTTCAACAGGCAATGGTAGGAAGAGGGCAAGGCAAGTCATATGTCCCCTTCCAGTTATCAGATCTAAGGGAAATTTAAAAACATCTAAACAGCTGTACTGATGCCCAGACAAATATATTCAAGCCTTTATCTCTGTGATCCAAACCTTTCAACTGACATGAAAGGATATTATTATGCTTCTACTAGACCAGACTCTTATCTCATTAGAAAAGCAATGGGTTCTGGCCCAGGCCCCTCCGGTTGGAAATGATTATATGGCTCAAGCAGTAGAGTGCCACTTTACAAGCAGAAAGTCCTGAGTTCAAACCCAGTAGAGCCAAAGTAAAAACTAATAATAATATTTGGGGCTGAGGAAGTAGCTCAGTGGGAGAATGTCTGCCCAGCATGTGCAAAGCCCTGGGTTCAATCCCCAGCATTACTAAAAAAAAATAAAAAAATGGTAAAGAAGATAAGTGGCATTATTGTCACTTCAGCCATCTCATAGTAGAAAAACGTAGTTTAACGTAGACCAGATCCCTCATTCTTCAAGTGAGGAAACTGAGGCCCAGAACAGTTCAGAGACTTGCTCTCCAGAGTGTCAGGTGTCAATGTGAAATAACTTTACAGCAACAACTTGAAAAAAAATCCTCTTACCTTTCTATAGCATCTTAAGGATGCTATCAGAAAGCATACCACGGTGGACTCAGAGTCACAGGTGAGAGAGGGTCTCCTCAAAGATAAATTTCTAACAGTCAGCCCCAGATATTCGTAAAAAACTCAGACTGTGGCTGAAGGGAGAAGTCATTGAACCAAGTAATACAGCTAGCCATGTCTGTATTTATGGCCATGACTGTATGTCCGGGACCTTACTACAGGAGAGAAAAAGATAAGAGACACCATGGCCTCACTGCTGCTCTCAGAGAGGGCCCCACCTGACTGGGGCCTGCATCCTGAACTTGCTACCGTGGTGGACAGGAGGGGCACTTCTGCAGAGAATGCTTAAAGGGGGACAGCCCGGGAGACAGCCCCGCCCCCAACCAGGACCCTGCCCTCTGCAAGGGTAACCACTGGAGGTCTAAGTGCCCCCGTCACCAGATGGAAGATGAGGTGCCACTTTCTATGGATTGATGGGTCCAAGCCTCCTGTCCACACTCCACTTCTTGGCATCAATGTTGAGGAGCCATAATGGCAGAAAAACAAAAGGTCATTTTCCTCCTAGACAGTGGAGCCCATTTCTCTGTTTTACCTTTTTCTCCTGGTCCCCGGTCCAATGAAAAAAGTTATCATTCAGGGCAAATCTGGCCAGCCCCTAGAGCGCTAGTTTACCTGGCCTCTGGCCTGCTCTTGGGGAGACCTCCTATTCTGTCACTCTTTCCTCATAGTACCTAAAACTCCAGTGTCCCTGCTGGGACGGGATTTACTATCTCAACTAAAAGCTCAAATTCTCCTCCCCTCAGGCAGCTATCTCTGCTGCCCCTCCTTCAGGAACAAATAGATTCCATAGTGTGGACTGATGAGATGATGTAGGGTGAGCCAGGACAGCGCTCCCTATTCAAATAAAACTCAAAAATCCCTCACAACTTCCACACCTAAAACAATATCCCCTCAAGCCTGAGGGATGATGAGGACTTATGCCTGTTCCCAAAAACAATAAGGGCTACTAGTTAGTTGCTCCAGCCCCTATAATAAATTTTAAATTCTTATAAAGTTAATTTTAAAACATGAGTTACAAAGTAAACAACTGGAAAGGATGTAGATAGGTAATAAATGTATTTTTTGAGAAGTTAAAGGAAAAATGGTTTTTTGGATCAGAAGGGATTTTGTAAAGAAGGGTTTGTCCTAAAGATTGTTTCAAATAGGAAGGATAAGGACAAACCATCAAAGGGTTTATGAAGGTCTGAGTAAGTTTGAAAAGTGTATAATAAAAGCTTCGGTGTGTGATAAAGTTAAAGTTGAATATAATCTAAGAGTTGCCTAAAAGATTTTTAGGGTCATGTTAAACTAAAATCAAATTCTCTATGTCTATGAAATAACAAGGTTATCTTAAAATTGTTCTGCTCTGAGTAACATCTACAAAAAACCATTACAGAGAAAGATTTTATCAAAGAAATTATTTGTGTTTTCTGCTGATCTTGTCAAGCTTTAAGTACTACTGAATTAGAGTTCATTTACATATTTGCTTATGTGTCTTAAATGACCACCTTGTAACAGTGTTATCTAAATATGGCACAAACATTTAAAAAGTTAAAAGTGTCAATTTATATAAAATAATGAGCTAAACTCTCTTTTATCCAACAGCGTTACATTTAAATCCTGACAGCTCCTGCCTCCCACAGGTCACCTACCTAGGTATGGCCTTAAAGGGACAGACTCACTCCCTGAGTCATAAATGCATCAATCCAATCTTCCATTTCCCAACCCCCATACCATAAGACAGCTTACAGCTTTCCTGGCAGTTATAGGATCTTGCAGAATTTAGATTCCTAGGTATGCAGTCCCTGAGCAGACACCTTTTTATGCTCCTCCTAATATTCCTATTTGGGTCTTAGATAATGTATGGCCACCCCTTTCTCTTAGAAAAATTTGCCTCCAACAGACTCTGCTCCTCTGGCTGACTACCTGCCTTCTCGGGGAACTTCTCAGAGAGCATGCAAACCAGATCCTGCCCCACCCTATAACAGTTTCTGTTAAACCAGGGCATCTTGTTCTCCAAAAGGATCTTCTACCTCTCCATTGGGACTTCGATTGACCAGCCCTTATCTGGTCATTCTCATGACACCCACTGCTGTCAAGCTCAATGGGTTCCCCCAATGGCTGCACCTCTCAAGAAACAATTAGAAAATGTAGAAGGGAATTGGAGGACTCTTGAAATTATCTAGGGAACAACATTTCACAGTGGTTTTACAGGCCAATGCCCATCCTAATGCCTATGTTTCTTGCTCTCTTATTCTTAAGCTTCCTCCCTTGTATCATGCTACATGTCTGATATTGCTAATCAAAAATTTAACCAGCTTCTCCTCCAAGGATACCAACCACTGATAGCACAACCAGAGGACACCTATAATGGACCCTACCAGGACACCAGGTTATAAACATCAAGACTCCCTTACAGGACACCTGCTACAATTCCTCAACTCCCTACACAAGGATAGTTGGCTGATACCCACCATGTGGAGGTCGGAGGATTGGCTCAGGACTCTTTATGACCTGTGGCTACAAGGGACCTTCATCAACTTCAGGGAAGAGGAAATCTTCATTTTTGGAGCCTGGGTGTACACCATCATGAGGCTCAGCACCCCAACATTGTTTGCCAACTAACCCTCCCTTCCCCTACGCCTCCCCTTGCCAGTTCGAAGAAGCCAGAGCGAACACAACGCCCCCCTTTCTTAACAAACAAAAAAGGGAGGAATGTTGGCAATAATGGCACCGATAGGTTTCAGTTCTTACTGAACCCTTAAGCTTCTGTTTCCCAGGGTCATGGTCCTGCCTCAAGTCTACCTTGAATCCTCCTTCTGCCCCAACCTCCAATCAGCATGAACCATAAGATTCTAACCAATCAGATCATGCTGAGTCTCACTGAGGGTATTTAAGCCCCTGCCTCTCTCTCTCTCTCTCTCTCTCTCTCTCTCTCTCTCTCTCTCTCTCGGCTCTCCCCCTCTCCCACCGGCAATAAAGAATCTCTTGGCCAGATCACTCCTCTCTGTGTGGTCACTTTGGGGCCTACACATATCCACCTTCTTACCTTCCTTCTTTTACTCTCCCCAACCACCATAAGAAAGGGACTAAGGCAGAAAGAAGAAGAAAAGAGATGAACCAATTTGGGCTATAATACACACATATATATATATATATATATATATATATACATGGGAGTGCTACAAGGAAACTCCCTGTGTAGCTATCTTAAACAAACAGAAATGTCATTTCTTTTCTTTTACAAAATCAGAGAAGAGGGCAGAACAGGTCCTGTCTTGGGGGGTGTGGGTAGGGTAGTACCAAAGAAAGGTGGGGAAATGGTGAAGGAGGGTGAATATGGTGAGAATATTGTATATACATGTATATAAATGGGAAAATGAGACCTGTTGAAACTATTCCAGGAATGGAGGAAGGGAGGATAAAGGAGAATGGTGTAGGGTGTGAATTCAAGTATGATACATTGTAAGAACTTTTGTAAATGCCACAATGTAGCCCCACCCAACACAACAATAAACAAAAAAGAAAGGAAGGAAAGAAGGAAGGGAGGGAAGGAGAGAGGGAGAGGGGAGGAAAAAAGAAAAGAGAATTAAAAGAAAAGAAGAGAAGAGAAAAGAAAAGAAAAAGAGAGAGAAGATAGAAACCCACCCTCTCAGTGTCTATGGAAAGACAGGAACCCCACTTAAACAATAGTCAACCAGCAAACCCAGATGGCCTAATCTTCACTGACTCACCTTCCTTCTTAAGCCCCACAGTGTTTTCTCACCAGCTCATCTTCGGGTCAAAAGCTGACCTGTCCTCTGTGTCCATAGAGTTGGGTTTGATGTCTCTCTCCCATTGCAATAGTCTTGAATAAAGTATAACTTGTCTCTTAACCAGAGCAGCTTTTCTGTGAGGTTTTTTTTTGCTTTTTGTTTTTTGTTTTTTTAGTGGATGCTGATGTATAATGTTTTGGAGTCTGTGACAAGGAAAGCCACATTGGAATGTGTGTCAGGGATGAGTATGTAAATAACTTATTTAGAAGGGATTACTCCAGAGTTTCCCCAAAAGTTAGAGGTGCTTAATTTCAATGAATTTTTATTAAGATATAGATCTTTCTTGTCTCAGAATCTGGCATGGAAAATATTCAGGTAGAAACAGGATAGACAGGAATGTAAACAAGGGACAATTCTTAAAAATGTGGAAAATGGGCAATTCCAAGATGGCAGCTAGAGGGAGGAAGCAGAAAGTGTGCCTCCTATAGTGAAATCTTGGAGAGACGCTGGAGACACACCTTGCAGGCAAAACCACCCAGAAGAGGCAAAACTTTGACCCCTCCACACCTCCAGCCAGCGCAGAGCATCTCCACTTCATGTTAAACGGAAAAATCAGGAGAGCCCCCGGGCCGCCAGCTGCCGGCCACCAGCTGCCAGCTGCCCACACCCAGACAGCTTGGGAAGACTCAGACAAGGTGAGCTTGACGGTACCATGGTACTCCCACAGACAACCCTGGGCTAGAGCAGCATAGCCCCCTGGACAGACAGACCTCCACCTGGGGAAAAAAGAGAAACTGAGTAATAAACAATAAGAATGGATGGAATTGGAGAACATCATTCTGAGTGAGGTTAGCCTGGCCCAAAAGTCCAAAAATCATATGTTCTCCCTCATCTGTGGACATTAGATCAAGGCCAACACAACAAGGGGATTGGACTTTGAGCACATGATAAAAGCGAGAGCACACAAGGGACAGGTGAGGATAGGTAAGACACCTAAAAAATTAGCTAGCATTTGTTGCCCTTAACGCAGAGAAACTAAAAGCAGATACCTTAAAAGCAACTGAGGCCAATAGGAAAAGGGACCAGAAACTACAGAAAAGGTGAGATTAAAAAGAATTAACCTAGAAGGTAACACACATGCACAGGAAATTAATGTGAGTCAACTCCCTGTATAGCTATCCTTATCTCAACCAGCAAAAACCCCTGTTCCTTTCTATTATTGCTTATACTCTCTCTTCAACAAAATTAGATAAGGGCAAAATAGTTTCTGCTGGGTATTGAGAGGGTGGTAAGGGAGGGGGTGGGGGCATGGGGGAGAAATGACCCAAGCCTTGTATGCGCATATGAATAATAAAACAATAAAAAAAAAGAAAATGTGGAAAATGCGGTATGAAAGAAAAGTAAAAGTTGCATAGAGAAGAGGTGTGTTACCTGAGCCTTGTTAATCATTGTTGACTTTACCAAGGGAATCAGGAGTGTGGTGAGAAGCTGTCAGAAGCTGGCTCAGCACCAGTGGCTTATGAGCACCAAGATGCACCTGGGAGAGCAGCCCAGGTGGAGAAGAGGCTATAGGAGGAGTCTTTGATTTCAGAGGTAAGTACTCACCAATTATTACTCAACAACCAGAGTTTGCTGCTAAGCAAAGACAGTAATAACCCAAACTAGGGAGGTGCTATATTACTCTCTGCTCCTTTTTATCGCACATATATTTCATCAAGGTAAAACCCTTTAGTATTTTATGCCATCTAAAGTGGCAGAACACATCCCGAGCACATGCTGAAGTGTTCTGACTGGCCCTTCTGTTTCTTCTTTGAGAAAAAATGCTTTTGTCTCAATTCTCATTATTTTTAATTGCTCCTTTAAGGATTCTGAAAACCTTTCTTGGACTCCTCACTACTAATCTCAAGGTACAATCAGATTTGTTATATTGAAGTTTTTTGTGAAAATAGCCTAGGCTCCATACTTTGAGAAATACTGCCTTCCACCAGAGAGAGACTGCTATGACTAAGAATCTCAGTGGGCTGCCTAGAAACACAGGAGGGAGTCAGGGCTGTAACAAAGGCCAGCTCTGAAGGCAAGCAGACACTGCCACTCCCAGGACTGAAGGCTAGTGTGGATTCAAGCGTAAGGCCAGACATTCCTCCTGTGACCAGACCTTTGAAGTTTCTGGCTTGCCCCAAAGCACTACTGACTTACTGACTTACAAAATGGGAAAAGGACATGCAAAACCAAGATTTGATGGAGACTATGAGAGAATCATAAGAAAATTTGCCATGTGCAGCTTGAGGAAGTCCCGGGAGTTCTTGACTAAAGGGATCCTCCCCCACCACCCCTAAGGGACATAGGATGTCTGGAGATACTTCCTGGCTGACACCACTGTGGTGGGGAGAGGGGTAGAGTTCTACTGATCATAGTGCACAGAGGTCCGGATGCCACCAACCATCCTACAGTCCACAGAATCTTCCTCCAACTCACTATAAAGAATTGTACGGCCTCAAATCTCAATAGTGATTTGAGAAGAGACTGAGAAATGCTGACACAGATTAAGCCAACACTAAATTTCCCCAAATTTCAAAACTTCAGAAAGATTTGCACTCTCAAATGGACCAGGGTATATGGTTAGAAATGACAACCAATAATATAATAATCACAGCAGTAGTTAATATTTACAAAGCAATTACTAAAAGCCAAGCGTTGTACATCCATTAGCTTATTTTCTGCTTGCACAGCAAATGGTAGGCACTATTTAATATCTCTGTGGTATAGACACAACAACTCAAATTAAAAATCTCTAATCTTCAGAGAGATTACAGTTTTCTCCAGGTCACACTGCAGTCATTTCTGAAGGAAGAGCTCTGTCCCCATGGCCTGCATCCTGCTGTGTAATTCCTTTATCAAAGCCAGTCTTTCCCACCATTCAATACAAATTAGAGATAGATATGGGAATGAGCAGGAATCATACATGCTTTTGTAACATATAAACATGTATGTGTTCAACATGGTTGTTAGATATAAAATGTTAGTAAAAAAAAACCTATACACCAGTAACAACTGAATATAAAAATTTTAAATGTATCGTTTAAAATAGCAATCAACATTACAACAATTGAACAACGACTTTAAGAAAAATTCAGGATTTTCAGGTAAAGTCATAAACTGTTGACAAATCAGATAGAAGGCCTGACCAAATGAAGAGATACGCTATGTTGAAGGATAAGAAGAATCGTTGGCGTGAAGATGTTAGGAGTCTCCATGTTTTGCTTAATGCAATTACAGTAAGGTCTCAACAGTTATTGCTGTCACTTGAAACAATAATGATAGTACCTACACTGAAGACCAAATTACAGAACAGCCAAGGCAGCCCAGGAGAACAAGAAGGCAAAGTGATTTTTTTTTTTCCTGAATCCAGCTATGGGACTTAAGAGTGTGGCCCGGGGAGAGAGTATCAATGGGATGGGAAAGCAAGAAGAAGAACAGGCATGTTCTGAAGTTCCACAAATGGTACTTGGACCACTAGTTATTGTGTTATACTTTTCATTGCTGTGACATAATACCTTACAGAAAAACTTAAAAGAAGAAAAGTTTTATTTTGCTCAGTGTTTCTGAAGTTCCAATCTGTCTTAGCAAGGAGGGCACGGTGGAGCCACTCACACCATGGCGGACAGGAAGCAGACTCAAGTAGTCACAGGAAGAGACCAGCCAGAGCAAGATATGTCCCTGAAGGAATAACCTCCAACCAGGCCTCACCTTCCATAGTTCCATCACCTCATGATAGTCTATTCAAGTTTTGAACCCATCAGTGGATTAAACCATTTATTAGGTCAGACCCCTCATGATCTACTCATCTCTGAAAATGTCCTCACGGACACAGCCAGAAGTGTGTTTTGCTGATCTCCTTTGTGTTTCTCAACCCAGTTAAGTTGACAATCAAGATAAACCATCATAAGCCAAGCATCAGTTCTCATACCCATAATCCTACTACTTGGGAGGCTAAGATTAGGAGGATCACTGTTCAAGGCCACCCTAGGAAAATAGTTCGAGAGACCCCCCCCATTTCCAAAATAAGCAGAGAAAAATGGACTGAAGGTGTGGCTTAAGTGGTAGAGTACCTGCTTTTCAAGTGTGAAGCCCTGAGTTCAAACCCCAGTCCCAACCCCCCAAAAAATTTAGCCATCACAGTTATTATTTAGGAAACTGACATAAAATTGAACAAACTCAAACCTAGAAATTAAACTTCAAATATCTTAGAGAGAAATGTATGAAACTATATTTATGATTTGGGAACAAAGAACAATTTTTAAGGTAACATGTTATATAATAGTATTTTACTAACTTTACACTAAAATTAAAATATTCTTGCCATCAAAGGACATTTTAGAAGTTTAAGGATAGGCTATAGACTTAAAAAATATATTTACCAAAAAAAAAAAATATATATATATATATTTACCTATACTACTGAAGGATTAGGGAATCAGTAACCAGAATAAAAAATTGTCCAGAACTCAATTAAAACAATCTGAAAGAAACCAGATAAAAGATAAGTATAGGAAATTTAGACATCGAAATGTAAATGAACCAGCTTTTTGTTTCATTAAATCTTTGTATGGTTTTTTTTTTTTTGTTTCTATTTCATTGATTTCAGCCCTTATTTTAATTATTTCTCTCCTTCTGCTTGTTTTGGGGTTTGCTTGTTCTTGTTTTTCTAGAAGTTTGAGCTGTAGTATTAGATCATTGATTTGAGATCTTTCTGACCTTTTATTATATGCACTCATGGCTATAAACTTTCCTCTTAGGACACCCTTTGCTGTGTCCCATAGGTTATGGTAAGTCGTGTTTTCATTTTCATTAACTTTCAGGAACCTTTTGATTTCCTCTTTTGTTTCATCAATGACCCATTGATCATTGAGCAATGTGTTTTTCAGCTTTCAATTGTTTGCATGTTTTTTACTGCTGTTTTTGTTGATTTCTAATTTTAATGCATTGTGGTCAGATAGAATGCATGGGATTATTTCTGTTTTCTTATATTTGCTGAGGCTTGCTTTGTGCCCTAAAATGTGATCAGTTTTGAAGAAGATTCCAAGAAGGGGATCAGGAACCAGTGTAAAGATCAGTTAGAGATGAATCAACTTGGGTTGTAACACATTTGTACATGAAAGCAATGCTAGAAATCTCTCTGTATAGCTGCCCTTATCTCAACTAACAAAAGTGCTATGTCTTTCTTATTATTGCTTATTTCTACTCTTCAACGGAACTGGAGAAAAGCACAGAACAGGTTCTGCCTGGAAGTGCGGGGTGGGGCAGGAGGGACAAATGACCCAAGTAATGTATGCACATGTGAATAAATGAGTAGAAAAAAATGTAAATGAATAAAAGATACATAAAAGACAGCCTAAGCTCATTATAACTGGAGAAATATACGTTAAAATTAAAATGAGATACTATTTTATATCCTACATATGGCAAAAATCTTAAAAAATCTGGATACCATCAATGGGGAAACATATTACACAGAGGAATTCCTGTGCCTATGGGGCTGGAAATTGGCTCAATATCTATTAAAGTCAATATTTTTAATATCTACTATGCAGCAATTGCCTTAGGAATCATTTTCTCTGGATGAAGAAACATGTCCCAAAATGCCTGTAGCAGCATTTTCATAGTGGGAAAGATGTAGAGGAAATAAAAGTTTATCAGTAGGGGAATGCATTCAGGAAGTTGGGGCAATCATGCAATGGGACAGTGTATGGAAGTTAACAATAAATGAGCCAGAGCTTCACATACAACAGTACACTTCACAGTGCCAAGTGAACAAACCTGCAGGCTGAAGAGAATATGTACAAATAATATCAGATATATATGTTAAAATACGCAAAGCTTTTTATACATTGCAGAGGAAGCCAACTCAACATCAGCAGAAGTCGAGTCATGAATACAAAGTTGGGGAAGAGAGGACAGGTGGCTGTGAACACAGTGGATTCAAATGCAGGGGTAATAATTTATACGTCATGTACATTTTCATAACAGACATATCAAATACAGATACTTAGAACTTAAAGATAGACTATAGACTGTAAAAAAAAATCCTCTAATCAACCATCCCTTCTCCTTGTCCATAAAACACTGAGTACAGTGATGTTGGGAAGAACAGCATGAAAAAGAAAAAATTGATTCTCATTTTCTTTGCTTTTGGAAAAATTGGTTGCTTTAGCCACTGAAAGACCATATTAGAACCTAGCCCACAGGACAACTGTGTATCTTTACATGAACACACTTTGCATTTCAAAGCAAGTGGAAAGGTTAATCAAATATCTAGAACACAAGACAAAAAAGCACAGTTACACAGAAAGCACTGTGTTGTCCAGTGTGTTCTCACAGTCCGGTCATCTCAGAATCCTACTGCGGGTGGGGAGTATGATGCCCTGAAGGCCCAGGAGCACACCGCAGGCTGATGAGGGAGACAGATTCTAGGCACACAACAATGCACATCCTGAAACAATAGCTTTTCTTTTCTTATTCATTATAAAGTTTTGCATTTTAATTTTGGTTTATAGAAATGGTTGCATTACATATTATTCATCTGAATTGCAGAGTATTTGTTGTCCCTCAAATTCTTTGCTCCAAACTGAGGGCCTCATATACTTCACCCTCATCCTGGCCTTATCCAAAGCTCCCAGTTTTCTTTCAGAAGAAAGGGCCTCCAGCAACAACTGAAAGTCAAATTCACTTTCCCTTGTTCTGACCTAAAACATAATCTGTCTGGATTATGTTCTTAAGTCTGGCATTCCCTCCATGAATATTGAAGTCTGAGTCCAGTGGCTAAAGTCACCTTTATTGTCAATGATTCAGGCTAAATTTGCAAGGGCATACCAAGGCATATAATTGAGCAGATATAAAATTCAAACAATTAAATTCAATTAAAGCTGCATTTATAGAGTGTCTTCCATGCATAGGACACAAGAGTGAGATCATTAGGCAGTAGAGAGGGCAAATGAGGTTATACAAGGTCACAGTACACATTGTCACAGAGTCTAACACACTCATTCTGGTGAAGAAAATGTCCTTTTAAACTCTGGTATTTTTATAGTCTATTACTCTCTGATTTTCACCAAGCTCAGTACTTGTCTGAAAATCAATATATCGATTCCAAAGATCATATACCACTTTCTTGAAGTAAAAAACAAAGCAAAGCAAAACAGAAGAAAATACTTTCACAGCAAATATTTCTGGAGCACCCAATGTATTTTAGGAGTAGTTCTAGACAAGGATGCCACAGTAGAGAAGACCACATAACTCCCAGTCAAGTGAAGGATGCAGATACATCAGGATAAAATGCAATGTAATTTGATCAGTGCTTTAATAAGAGAGGTAAAAGGTACAAGTTCAATGTCTGGGATAGGTTCCACATCCAGACTCGTGGGCTTTCAGGAAAAACTTCCTATAGGAGTTGATGACTGAGACCTGAATAAAACAGTAAGAATTAATCACCAGAATGGATGCAGAACCAGGAAAAGTTTTTTGGGAGGAGGGACTGGTGTGTGAAGAAGTGTAATAAAATAGCTAGAAGTGTGCCTCCCATTGTGAAAATACTGGGAATGTCTGCAGGGGGTGGGAAAAAGCAGGAGGGAGACGTCAGCACAAGTCCAGACTGTGACACATTGCGCCAGTTGGGGATGAAGGCTGAATTCCTCCTAAGGAAACAGGAGATCACCGAGGGAGTAAAATTAAGTGGGTGTGGCACATAGGAGGCAGCATTGTTAAATGTACTGTTTGCAAAGGTAAATCTGGATGCATTTGGATAGAAGGTTCCCATGGCCTAGTGCAGACTGTGTATTACTAGTTGCTAGCAATCTTTTCAAAGGATTGTGGTGTCTGTAAATAGCAGGTGGGCATGGGGATTGAATGCATCAATATATATATATCAAATACATTGAACAAGACATCAAATATGTGAGCAAGGAACAGCTAATTTCAAGGGGGACATCAAAATTTCTGGTTTCAGGCCAGGAACAGTGGCTCACATCTGTAATCCTAGCTATTAAGGAAGACAATCACCATTTGAGGCCAGCCTGGGAAAAATGTTAGTGAGACACTGTCCCAAAGAACAAATCAGGCATGGTGAATCATAACTACAATCCCAGCTGGGTGGGAAGCAGAGATATAAGGATTGCAGTTGATGCTGGCCCCAGGCAAAAAAAATTGTGTGAACTATCTGAAAAAGCAAGTGAAAAGGACTGGGGGCATAGCTCAAATGGGTGAGCATTTGCCTAGTAAGGTTGAGGCCCTGAGTTCAAACCCCAATACTCCCCAAAAAAGCCCAAATAAATCAAAGATTGCTAGTTTAAATAGCTCAGTGGATACAGGGTATCATTCACTAGTGTAAAGGACAGAATAACAATTAATGAGTTCAGTTTTGGACATGTTAGTTCAGGTACTTGAGAAGGTAAATGTTGAACTCTGATCCCAATGCCGTGCCAGAAACTCAGGTGAGCAGGAAGTTCAGTAAAGGGAAGAAAATTATCCTGCACAATCTTGGGATTTTACAGAATAAGAAGAGTTGGAAGCCCAGCACAAAACATAGAGAAATACCATTTTGAGGGGGCTGGTATGATAAGCAGTGTTCAGAAATGCCAAATGAAATCAAACAACACGAGGTATCTTGGCAGCTGAGAAAGACAGTGTGTCCAAGAAGACACTGACGCCCACACGGTGAGGGGCCAACTCAGCAGGCAGGGTTTCTCTAACTGCACATTCCAAAGAAAGGGCACACCCTTTCATGCCAGATAATTTATGTTACCCATATGATTTATGTGGCTTTCTGTCACTTCTCATTATTGTCCAGAATGATTTTTCCTTCACTGAATGAAGAGTTTCCTCTTTTTCATATCTTCCATATTTCATATAATTAATGGATTGTAACTGACCAGCATGAAAATTTTCTCCTTTGGTCATAGTTTCTTTTCCAAATCCTTGTATTGGCCACCTCTCGCTCTCTTTAAAGAAAGACATAAGCTATTATTTCACTACTGACTTTTAAAATGAAATAGAGGGAGGGAGTGGGGGAAAAGGGAAGGGGTGGGGGGAAGGGGGCAGAAATGACCCAAACATTGTATGCACATATTAATAAAATAAATTAAAAATAAATAAATAAAATGAAATAGAACTTGAGAATTCATATTAGTCTGTTTGACTAGAAAACCATCTCCCTTAGGTGAGTTCTGGAGCCTTAAGTACTGGAATTATAGGTTAGATGGGCTAAGATGGCATTCACCTGGTTCCCATGTCTCCTGTTGAGAGCACAATTGGTTCCAACAAGAAGCCACAAGAATGTTCTCTTTCCTGGATTCCCTAGGTTAATTTAATAGCTCCTATCCCTCATGTCAGAATACCCGCTGTTTGTTCCAAGGAACTTCATTGCTTTAATTGTGAACACTGTTTTAGGTCAATTGCATTTGTAAGGTTAATGAGTTCCAAGTTAGAAATTCTATTTTGCCAAATCTACACTAATCATACCTCCAAAATGTTCAAAGCTCACATGGGAGAGCACACTGCTGTCAGCAATCACACTGAGGATCACAACATAATGGTAATAATCATAGTGACTATGGCAATAATCCTTTACACTTATGTTGCTCTTCATAAATTTTCAAAGGCCTTCAAATGCATTAGCTCGTTAATGCTGCCCAATCCTCTGCTATACTGTTATGTTTCCTTTCAGAAGAGGTGTGGTCAGCAGATTGTATAATTATATTATAATTTCCAAACCCAGATGATGTTTAATTCCTGGATCTATCTTGGGTAAGGGTTTGATGTTAGTCCACAGGCAAAAGGTAAATCAATTCAATTAAGATGAAGCAAACAGTTAACAAACATCTACAAGCATATTCTCTGAATACATACATGGCTTTTTAAAACATGATACTAATTATTCCAGATGCTCAAAAATTATTAGCAGCTCCCCTTACTTGCCCATTGTTAACTGCTTATTTGGGGCTTGAACCTTTCCACATGGTTTGCTCCCTACTTTTCTAGTTTCAGGTTCATATTCTTCCATATACTCAATGCCTCAATGCTATATGAAACTCCTCTTTTTCCCTTGCATGAAATGAGAGGGGGGGGGAGAGAGAGAGAGAGACAGAGAGAAGAGAATGAGGGCTAATAGGAAAGAAATAAAAAATATGATTGTCTTGGGAATTATTTAAAAATTCTTCCTGAATTCATTGCCCAAGTGCAAAAGGGTTCAGGCTGTAGGTTTGCAACAATACATTTGAAGGTTGGCTATTGAGAATATTCAAGAATCCTCAGGACTGCTTTCTACAAGTGTTGGTAGATGCTGACTTCATGTTCTCTGTGCCAGGATCTTCATAGTCTTCTAGTCACACACACACACACAAACATACACCATGAGTTACTTGTCTTTTACATCAGACTTTCCTAATTCTGCTTTCTCTCCAGGCTCCAAGCCTCCAAATGACTTCATTTTTTATGTCTTTTTAAATTTGTCCTTAGCTGCTTCTAGTTTGAATATATCTCAAGGGAAGACAAACTTTCTGTAAGTAGCCAGATAGTGGACATATTAGACTTTGAGTCCCACTCAGTCTGTGATTACTACTTAACTCTGTCTGTAGCATGACTCTGTAGCATGAGTCATGAGTATGGTAACATTCATTGACAGTAAAATGTAAATAAATTGTGTGAAATTTTCATGTATCAAAAATATTATTCTTGTTTTTCTACAGCCCTTTACAAACTGCAAAGGCAATTCATTTGAAGTGTTCACTGTTCTTCAAAAGTCAGAAGAGGGGATGGGGCATGGTGGTACGTATATCTCAGCTACTCAGGAGGCAGAGCTAGAGGCCAACTTGGGTAAGGAAAGTTAGGAAGACCCTATCTAATAAAATAAATTGGGTATGGTGTTGTATAACTATAATCTTAGACATACAAGAGGTAGAGGTAAAAGAATTGTGATCTGATGGCTGCCCCTGGCAAAAGAAACCCTATTCAAAAAATAATGCAAAAAGGTCTGGGGTGTGGCTCAAGTTGTAGAACATGAGACCCTAGGTTCAAACCCCACTAGTGCAAAAACTGAAAATAAAAATCAGAAGCAAGAAAATTTGATTTGGGGCTCTATTTATACAATCCACTTTAGAACCAGACAATAGATTATTTTCAACTGCAGAAAATCAGCAAATTAGAAAAGTGTAGGAACTAAGATTTAAATCCAAAGTCCAGACATTTTCTTACCCAGATTCTTCAGGTGGAGGATACGGTTTTAGGACAGTGACTCAACAGAAACCCATCTTTTCATTTGGTATTTTCAATCAGAACACACTGATGTTTCAAATGTGGTTTCTGCCCTGTATCTCCCTTTCAATGCTTTACAAAGAAAGAAGAGAGGTATTTCTTACTGCACTACAACATCCCATGAAACATCAAACAGTACGTTAAAATCGATCACAATGTCAAATAGTTATATACAATACTCTCTTATCTGGACCTATTTTTATAATTTCTGATGCCACCTATGTGTATGTTGTGTTGGGAAAAATATAAAGCAAATTAAGGCAATTTGAGAAAATCCCAGCATAGAAGGTCTTCGAGTTATAATGTATTCCATTGGCTATGACCAAGAGTAGGTTTAAATAAACTCCCACCACCATCTCCATGGAAGGATTTTGTGTAACTACATAATTCATTCATAATTACAAAATGAGTCCCAGAAAGTAACAGAGTGTCTCCTGCAGATGCAAAGCTGGAGTTGCCACGGATAATTGGCTGGATTTTCTATCTTCAGTTTCAATATGCTTTTACATAATGAATTAATTTAGGAGAATCTGCAGCTCATAATTAACATTTTTATTATCATCAGAACAAACCTTACAGCCTAACTGAATATCTCTGATAACTTATAAAACTACTTACTATTCTAAACTACACTGGTCAGGTAACTAACTGTATTTGTTTTAACTAGGGTTATTAGATTACTTACTATGGAACCGGTTAGATCAGCTGGTTAGAGCACACTTCTTATTTGGTTTCTGTTTTGCTCTTTTTGCTGTGTTGGGCATAGATGATTACAGGGTAGCCATGGAAGACTGCCCAATTCCTTGATGCTCCTCTGCAACCTTCTTTCCAAGTGAAATACGTATGGATATGAAAGTTAAGTATGACTGATTATCATATCATAAGGGCAGCTTTGCAGTAGACCTCAGACAGAGAGTTGGATTACCAACACTCCTCATTGCATGTGGCATGATGACCACTGGTGACTTCAAAGCCCCTGTCTTATTCATCTCTTTCTTATTCACTCCCTTTTATTCATGTTCACCACTCAGTTCCTACACTTGTTCTCCAATAGGCAATTTTTCTAATGCTCAAGGCGTATCTTTTTGCAAGTACTCTCGCCAAGTGATGATGATTACTTTAAATGCATGTATTTTAAATTTTTTATCATGAACAGTTTAAAACATGTTTAAAAATAGAGAGGATGGTATAACATACTATGATTTACTCATCATCAGCCAACAACAATTATCAAATCATGATTATTCTTGTACTATCTGTCCTCCCACTGGATTAATATCATTTCTAGCTTATTTGGAAGCAAATCCTAAGCATCATACAATTTTATCCATAAATCCTTCAATAGGTATCCATAAGAGTTCAGGACTCCTATTAAAGACATAACCATAATGCCCTTAGTATACCAAAAATTAATATTAATTCATTGACACTATAAAATATCCAGTCAGTGTTTGCAGTCAATTTGTTTTAATCTAAATGCAAGCAAAACTCACAGGCATATTTTGATATGTCCCTTAATTCTTTTTAAATAAAAAATTACTCCTCTTTTATTCTACTTTGCAATTAACATTTCTATGACACTGGGTTGTTTATCTGGTAGAGTCTCCACATTCTGTAATTCCCTGGTTGATTTTCCATGATGTCATTGAATATATCTCTCTGCTCAGAGGTTTGGCAAAAAAATTGATACCTGTGTGTGTGTGTGTGTAAATCCTGTTGTATAATTCCATCAGAAGACATCTAATTAATAGTGAAATCTCCTTTTAATATATTAGGACTATGATTGACCTTTGCTGAGATTCATTATTCTATGAATTTATAGAATGTTAATATTCTAATTCTGTAATTCCTTCTCCACATATTAGTTAGGCATATTTATAGGGAGAAGCTTTTCTTTATGAGAAAACAGGTTATTCTTATATTCTTTTAAATAGAAAAGGCAGTTTAAGTTCTTTTTTTTCTATAACTTGTTTTAGAGTAATCAATTGGCTTCCTAATATTGTCTAAAGCAAACCAATGAGCATTTTAAATTATCATTACAAATTTGTAGATTTTAACACATTCCAATTTATTCCATCTATGAGCCTTCTTGATGCTCATGTTATTCCCCCTTTTCCACTTAAATCATTTTCTTATTTATTATTTATGTGTAATTCAGTTCTCTTAAAAATTTTCCAAGCAGCATTTTAGGAACATACTCATACACTCTCAATTTCACCCATGTAAAGTACATAATTCAATAAGCCTCAGTATATTTACAGGATTTTGCAACCATCGTTGCAATGGAAACATTTTCACTGCCCTCAAAAGAAAGTCCAGGGCAGTGAGCAGTCTCTCTCCATTATGTCTTCTCTCAGTCTTAGGAAACTGTTAACCTACTTTGTGACTCTTGAAGTTTGCTTATTCTAGACATTTCATATAAGTGGAATATGTATTTGACATATAATCTTGTGAGGTCAGCTTATTTCACTTAGAATAATACTTTCAAGTTTGTCCACAGTCAACACATATTAGTACTTTCTGCCTTTTATTGCCAAATAATATTCCATTATATGAATTCAGAACAATTTATCCATGGTGCATCAATTGATTAAGATTGGAGTTGTTGTACTGCTGCTATTATGAATAATTCTACCAACTTTTATGTACATATTTTTACTTTCTTGTGCATATACCTAGGAATGGCACAGCCAGACTGATTTTTTTCAAGATAAATGCACCATTTTACATTCCCACCAACTGTCGATGAGGGATCCAATTTCTCAGCAACCTCACCAACATTTGTTATTTTCTGTCTTCTTCCATTCTATAAGACATGAAGTAGTACTTCATTGTGGCTTTAAAGACCATGTTTCTTTGTTCATATAGTTCAGTTAATGAGTATTTACTGATAAACTCTCAGCCATCAAATATTGCCCTATGACCATGTATTCTTTACAAGTTAGAAATATGAGACCTCTCCACTACTTCTTGTTACATAATCAAACTTCTCGGTATTTTTAAACTAGAATAAAAGAGATATAAAACCATCCTTGTTTTAATCTGGGCTTTGATTACTTTGCAATCTTGAAAATTTTTCATACTTCCATATATTTGTAGCTATTTAATAACACATTAAGTGTAGCAATTCTTATAATTTAAAAGACACTTATATCTGGTAGTAAAGACACAATATTAAAAAAGTTCAGTTAGGTCTGAGGTTTTATAGACCATGGATTAATGATATCAGGGGTCCCACAAAGCTAATTAATTTGCTTAAGGTAGTTAAAGAAGAATATGTTCCAGTCAGGACTACCTTTAAAATGATTAAAGATGCCAATGTGACAGGGCAGACCATATAATCAGAATGCCCAGAATGCAGTTGTGAGGATGAGGTTATGGGTTTGCCTTGCACGGACAAATTCAGGAACAGAAAATGTGCGAATAAGAAAGCAAGTGGACCGTGTAGATGGTCTTATTTTCCTTATCTCTAAGATGAGAACTTAAACTAACTGGGTTGTAGTAAGAATTCACTGAGTTAACACATTTGCAGCATTTAGAAAAGCAAAGGCTGGACAGACCATTACCTTCTCAGTAACCTGTTATAGCTAGGTTCAGACCCAACTGTGCCATGATGTTTGATCTTGAGTACCTGACTCCTGCTCCCAGACATCTGTGTCTCTAGCTAAAATGTATATATCAGTGTATTCATCAGTGAACTTGATGAGGTACTTACTGAACAATCACATTTTGCCAGAAACTCTTCAAACATTGGAGATATAGTAGCGAATAAGACATAAAAGACACCTGCTACTATAAATGTGTACTCTGTTGATAAAGGAAATAGTAATCATATGAACAGCAAAGTAATTTCTCATGCAATGAGTTCAAACTCAACCTTAACAAACCCAGGAAGATGAAAGAGAGAACTGTTGGGGGTGAGAGCTTTCCATAGAAATGATGCTACCTCAACCCCAAGAAATTCATACGAAGCCAAAGAAAGATGAAGCCAGTCATGCTCAATCGGGCCATTCCACCCAAAGGAACAGCTGCTGCAAAGCCCAGGAAAGCAGGTGTTTTAATTCAAAGAAGAAAGCCAATATGTGAAGCAAGTTGAATTCACCTCATTTTTCTTTTAGTTCTTATTTTTCACATTAAAAAATCTTTTCCAGATTTATTACACTGTAATTGACAAATTAAAATTATACACGGCATATGATGTGATTTTTGATGGATGAATACATGTTGAAATGATGAAATCAATCTAATCCACACACTCACTGAATCATATACATACCTTTGTGTGGTGAGAGCATTTCAAATCTATTCTGTTGGCAACTTGCAAGTATACGTTATTACTAGTCATAATCATTGTGCTACACAACACAGATCCTCAGAATGTATTTGTCAACTCAACCGTAACTTTACTTTTTACATTTTAACACATGGAAAGAAGGAAGGAAGGAGGAAGGAAGGAAGGAAGGAAGGAAGGAAGGAAGGAAGGAAGGAAGGAAATCTTTTCTAGTATTAATTGACCATAAAGTGAGGCAATGCAAGTAAAATATCCTGAGTGGTGTTTTGTATACAGTAAGTGCTCAATAGATGTTTGCATCCTTCCTTTATCTTGGACCACTTTAAATAAATCATGTCTAGTCCTGAAATAGCACCAAATGCACCCACCTTGCACAGAACACAGGGCTATAATATGCTTTTTGGTTTGTGAGCACCACTTATTGGCATGCTGGGCAAAAGCTAAATGACTGAAACCTCTTTGTAATTTGTCTTTCCAATCCTTTTCTGCTTTAAAGGTTTAATTCCCGACCCTGTCATCATCAACTTTTTAAAGCTTCATGCTTAAACTGGCACAAAGTCAAGAAATGCGTCTAAAAAATGAATAGGTACCAGAGATAATAAAATTAGATGTCAGTGCATTAAACCTTTTTCTTTCCAAGGCTGATCATCACAAAATATCATAAAATCTGTCATAATAAAGGGCAATACCTTATAAATGAGCTGATGAGGCATAAAAGGATGAATATGATTTATATTCAATCAGCCACTGAGATGGGCAAGTTGTTCCTTTGACAACACCTAAGTTTTTCTTGTTTGTGGATAGGTGAGTTGGAGGGAGGTAGGGGAAGAAAGTCCATAAAGAAAAGCTAAATAAGTGTAAATTAACTGTATAAACAATTACTCCAAATTGTCCCAGGACTTGGAAATAATTCATACTTTATCTCTTGGTATACAAAAAAGCTACCATCTGTCATATTTGTTGATTTCCCTACAGTTCAAAACCTCTTAAAATCATGATACTGAGCACTTCAAAATCTCATATCAGTTTTTTAATTTACAATAATAGATACTGATATCTTATTAATGCTTTGATTATGGCAAGGCAAATAATGGAAATAGTAACTACTAAGTGATAACCACGTCAGGAATAGTATGAAAGATACTCCTATTTGTGGTAGAGAGAGTAAAGATCATCCAGAATCTTACTTTTCCTCCTTCATTTTCTAATTCTATCACAGGAAGGTAATAGAACTGGCCGCATGCCCAGTTCTGACCAATGGCAGGGGTGTGGGTCACATTCAGATGAACAGTGTAGATGTGTCTCTTCCTATACCATGAACAGGTGTCGTCGCTGCTGTTAGAGCCTCCATTAGCTTGGATCCATGAGTAACTATAAAGCAGAAGCCCTACCAGCCACTCTGGACTTGAGGCATGGTAACAAACAAACCTTTGTCCTCTGAAGCCATTGAGGTTTCAAAGTTAAATTGTTACTGAATCATAACCCAGCCTATCTTGTATAATTTAATAATATCATATAATTAGATTACTCCAAACATCCTTGAGGAAAACACCAAGATAATCTTTCTTTATAAATGAGTAAATTAAGGCACAACAGTAACATATTCAGGGTAAAAGACCCATTAAGTAGAAAAATGAGTACTGGTAACCAATCTGAAATTACAAAATTCTTAACAAAGTTTTAAAAGTATAATATTTAGTAGTAGACTGCTATGTTTTGAATCTCATGCTAGGCCAGAATTAAGGATCTTTGGACAGATTGCTTAACCTCTCCATTTCTCACTTTTTTCAGCTGGAAAGTGACAGTTCTAGCATGTGACTAGCAAGGCTTGTTGTGAGGTTTAATGCAGCTGATATATGTCAAACGTGTAGAATTGCGGTTGTCACATAAAATCCATTTACTACTGCTACTGTTAACCTTGTTTATTAAAAAACAAGAAATCAATCAATTTATAAGGGATAATGTCTATATAAGGGGTTCCAAACCTCTTTCATGTGACAAGTTCGGCAACCAAGACTCAAGAAGCTTACTAACTTGTCCAAGGTCAAAAGAAGACAACCTAGACTTCTTTCTTCACAGTCCAGTGGGTTTTCCACTTCACTTTGTTCATTCCAGCTATAATGATGTCAACACAGGGGAAGAAGACAGAGATGAAAACTTTCTTCACTTCCAAACTGATCTGCATGTGCTGATTTCTTTTTCCTTCCAAAAGTGCTGATGAGTGCTTTGCTCATCACCTTAAATAATGCAGTGCTTATGAAATATAGCAGGTAAGTGGAAAGCCACACTCAACCAAATAAAAAAATTAATTATTGCTGCTTTGGTAGGAATGACCACTCTTCTACTTGTCTTCAATGTGACATTTCTGACACTTGGGAAATTTTGTTGGTTATATTAAGATGGTGGTAGGCAATGATAGCTCATCATTGTAATAAACAGTTCAGTCTCTTAAAAAGAGAAAAGAAAAAAAAATGAGAGGAAGGAAGAAAGGAAAGGAGGGAAGGGAAGGAAAAAGGAAAGAAGGAAAGAAGGAGGGAGGAGGAGGGGAAGGAGGGAGGAGGAGGGGAGGGAGGGAGGGAGGAAAACCAAAGAAGAAACTGGGTGTGGTGGTTTGTGCCTATAATCCCATCACTTAGGAGGGAAAGGCAGGAGGATTGTGAGTTTGAGGCAGCCTGAGCTAATGAGACCCTATTTCAAAAACACAAACAAACAAAAATGAAACCAAATAAGAAAAGAGAGAGAATAATACAAATACTACTGTTGCTGTTCTGCAGTGACAATGTGCTTTCTCGTTTGATGTTGGAGGCATATCTCTAGCAGCACCTGTTGAACTGCTGATGTGGGTATCTGGTCACTTTAAAGATACATTAAATTTCTGTAATACTTGTAGTATACAAGTTATGTAAATTAGATAAAAATTTCCACTGAAAATAATGTGAAGCTTGGGAGTTGCCTGATTTTATTTTTTCATATTGATATTACGGCAAAGTATTCATTTAATAATACGGTGTTAAACCTCCTCTCTCCCCCCAAAAAATCGGTCTATCACCTGTTTCATCATTTCGATACCTGTTTCCTCATATCTGGGAACCTTCCCAAAAACCATCATGACATGCTTGCTGTTCAAAGTCCTATAAACAAAGAGACAACTGTGGACACCTGGAATGAAGAAAGCTTTGTTCTGAACCCTATCATCTTCTTTCTTCTTCCAGCTGTTTCCCCAGCTGACATGTGCCACTAGCCAAGCTGACATTGTAGGAAAAACCTAATGGCACACCAACTCCAAAACTATGGTAATGACTCTACTGGAATATATTAAGGCCTGTTGTGGTGAGAAATTTGAAAAATGATGAATAACATTCTAACTAACTATACAAGACTAGAACCTCATAAAACTGCCAAATAACAGCTAATCAGTTTCTTCATTTAACTTTCAACTTTTCTCTAAGTGTTCTGAGCTCTGTAAGTGCAGAGAATTCTTTAATTTAAGGATGCTTTTCCACACATTGACCAGATTCCGGAATCCAAACTAGATGCCAGACATTGAACTAGTTCCAACAGATACAAAAGTACAGGAGGCCTGCTCTGATGGCATAAATCTTCAGTTCTAGAGGAAGAGCAGAGGGATACTAGAAATGAAATAATCAAGATAGATAAAAAAGATGGACACCAAAGGCTCATGCCTGTAGTCCTAGCTTCATGGATGGCTGAGATCAGGAGGATGTTGGTTTGAGGCCAGCCCAGGCAAAAAAATGTTCTGAAGACCTCATCTCAAACAAATTACTGGGTATGGTGGCATGTACCTCTCATCCTAGCTATGGCCAAAAGAGTAAAATAAGAGGATTCCGGTCTAGGATGGCTTGGTCCCTGTCTCCAGAATAACCAGAGCAGAAAGTTCTGGAGGCATGGATCAAATGTTAGAGTGCCTATCTAGCCAAAGTCCTGAATTCAAACCCCACTACCAGCAAAAATAAAAAAGATAGATTAAAAAGTAGTAAACATGATGATAGGAATAAAAGAAGGCTGAGGAATAAAAAAAGATATATTGTGGGAAAGGGCTAAGGAAAAGCTTTGTAAAGGAGTGTTAGAGTAGAAATAAATAAAAGGGCAAGGGAAGGACTCAGGAAAACATATCCAGAAATACATAGCCTAATGTGGGAATATGGGAAAAATGAATAGTCATCAGTGGTATTATTGGTTTTTTAATGTGATTGCTACCTACACATAACATTCCCTTGGCCAAAGGAAGTTATGTGGTTAAGACCACTGGAAAGGAAAAAATACCCACATGAACTCCCCACAGTATCTAAATGTGTCTGCTAGATGCTATCTTGCCAGCTGCTGCATACTGATGTTGGTACTATCACTTCAACAGAATCTCAACCAGACCTAACAATACAATAAGGTATAAATTTCCCAAGTTGACTCCAATTCTCATTTAGTAGAACTATTAAATAGCACATCAAGGCAACATCAGACAAGACATTGAAGTGAAATGCCAACCAGATGTCAGACTTCAGAACATGGTAAGAGGCAGAGGGACATGCAGCCAATAGGGTACCAAGAAATTCAATACCCCTATGGGGAGCCATAAAGGGCCATTGCCCAAGTCAAGGGCAGTGACATAATGACACTGGACTTCAGCAGCACTTTCCAAAATTAGATGCCCTAGTCATAGTCCATAAGCCCAAGGATATCTGATGTTGACTGGCACATATTCATCTGAGATCTACCTTTCTTTGGTTTTAATATTTTGGGGAAAATATCAACTCTGTCCCAAATAAAATAAATCTGTTATTTACATACAAGGAAACTGAGTCCAGGGTTACATAATTACCTGGGTCATGGTCATTGGTTATAAACAACAGAATTTGTTGAAGATGGTTAGGCATGAAAAAAAACTAACACATTATTAGATAACTTTCAGAATATTTGAAAGACCCTGATGAATAGGCTTTTAGCTAAATATCCAAGAAAACCTTTCTGAGCTGTATAGCACACTATCCTGCTGTGACCCGAAAGCTGCCTCTCCAATACCCAGTTAAGACCCCCACTGCCTCTGCAGTCTTCCATAATGGCAAAAGGAGCACTGTGTGCCTTGCCTGTTTTCTCATGGAATTAATGTATCAGATCAGTTTTCTTAGGGTTGAATCCGATTGGCAGAGACTAAAGAAAAATGTGTACCTTAGCAACAAGAAAGAATGCATGTATATTCTCCATTGTAAAGGGAAGAATCACACTGTTGTTCAAAAATTAGAGGTAGTCACAAATGACAATGTCTGTGGCTCTAACCTGTCTAGCACCATGATTAGACTTAGAGATTCTAACCACACAACCTGTGAGCAATTTGCACTATGGTCTGACCCTGTCAACCATTGTAAGTGGCTCTTAACCTGGCCTTGTCTACGATTAGTGGCTAATTTGCTATGTCCTTCTCTTTCTTTCCTTCTTGACTTCAGTAATACTCAGTGGCTCCTGTCTCAACATTTCCCCCTAATGTGTATGCATCCTTTTAGGTACATAGCTCCAGGAAGGATCCCTAATTCAGAAAGGGCTAAGTGTTCCTCCTTTATTGGTTCCCAAAATACCGTAAGTTATATTTATGTTACCTCTATTCTTGGTTATTCTCTAATAATTTCTGTGTGTGTGTGTGTGTACTCCAAATATACACTAAAATCTTTGTGGACAAGGAAAGTATACTTAAAAAAATGATTTCCAAAATCTAGCACAGAATTTGCCAGTAAATATTACTGAATGAACGACATAGGACTTAAATATTGCATAAGTTCAAAATATCAGACTTGAAAGGAATGATACTGGTAATATGGTTCAAGTTCCTCATTCTGTAGGTGAACAAGCATGGCCAGAGAAGGGAGTTACCCAAATTTCTCACAAACAAATAGGACTGAGCTGTTGGATGGCAACAGCTCAGCCCATGTGGGCTGGTGGAAGTCTCAAGTGGTAGAATGCCTGTCTAGCAAGCATGAGGCCCTGAGTTCAGACCCCAGTGCTGCCAGAAACAAAATCTACATGTGATCTTGGATAGAGAATTGCTATTTCTTATCTAATGTGAATAAAACCTTGTCATCAAGAAAGATATCATTATGAAAGATATCATTATGTTATTTGACTGTCAGGAAATTGGCTCAGGCAAGCAAAATGGCTTTCTCAATGGTATATATATGAAGCTAGGTTTCAAGACATGTATAAAATCAGTGAGAGAGAAGAGGTGGCAGGGAAAGGGGGTAAGAGGGTGAATATGGTCCAAAAACTGTGTACACATGTATATAAATGGAAAAATGAGACCTGTTGAAACTATTCCAGCAGTGAGGGAGAGGGGAAGATAAAAAAGAGCAGTGGAGGGGGTGAATTGAAGTACAATATAGTTGGTACATTGTAAGAACTTTTGTAAATGCCACAATGTACCCCCACCCAGCTCAACTATAAAAAAGGAACAGTGCATTTTTCCTTTCTCTTTACTCTCTCCCAACACCTATTTTAAAATACTATTCCTTACAAGGGAAAGCAATAATAATAAAGTGATTTATAACATTTGATGAGTGCATACTATGCTAATCACTTTATATGCATGATCTCATTAAATCGTTGTACACAGATGTGTATTAACACTATAAACATGTTACATTCATGTAAACCTACATGTAGAGAAATGATAAGCAATATGTACCATATTTTACATTTACATTTACAACAAAAACACTATTTTTGAGGTGCTGGGGATTGAACTCAGGACTTCATACATTCTAAGCAAATACTCTACAACTGAGCTGCAAAAACACATTTTACTGGCACAAATTAGGACTTTCTTAACCTGGAAATAATCTGAAACTCTGATGCTTCTGTCCTCCCTTTTTGTTGATCCCTTGACAAAATCCTTTGATGATGACAGAGTTCTACCTATTTTTTGAATAAAAATGCTGCTAGATTATCAGAATTATGTTACACCAGGCTTACATGTCATTCTATGCAGCAAAATATAAAATTACTATATTCCTAGAATTTCCTAGTAGATAAAATGTTGACTGGGTTGTCAGAAACCACCTGCTCTGTGTCTGAGGTGATCAAAGTACTGAAGGCATAGTGATCTCAACAGGACCATTCTATGTTGATAAGAAGGTGACAGCAAATTGCTTAATTTGTGGAGAGCTCCGGAGGAGGTGTGACGTATCTACCACACCTGTCAAACAAGCAGCTTCACTAAGTAACCCGGTCCATCTTCAATTGTGGGATATTTTCCTATAGAAAGTGTCACATGCAGATGAGTGAATCAGTGACAGGTGCCAGGAACAAAAGTCCACATGACCTAAAGACCTCTGAGTCCTTCTTAATGACAGTGGGATCCTGAATGATAACTGCACAGAAAGACAGAATATAACCCATGATGGCAGCAAAGTAACTTAGACACCTCTGGATAACTGCCATCAACACTGGCTGAATCAGCAGCTAAAAAGAGAACAAGGGGAGGCAAATTGTGCCATATTCTGTTCACCATATTACTATTGATAACCAACCACTTTTATTAGGCCCTCACTGGGTGCCAGATGCTTTCCATACATCAGTCATTGAATACTCAAAACTGCATGATGACATAAGGCTTATTATCTTGTATTGTCACATAAATTATCAATTAAACCTGATTTTAGTTAATTTAAGCATAAAAGGGGGCAATTATTGAAATATTACTCATTAACACAGAGAGTCGAAGGAAAAAATGGGTGACCAGGTCTTTGTAAGGCAGTTTCATTTGCCAAGGAATCACTGATGGCTCTTCTTCATGTTCCGTAAAACTGAAATGACTTAGAGAAATCCATTTTCGTTCCCTTTGTCTCTGTGTATAAGGCTCAAGATCCTGGGAAGATGAGTCATAGTGACTTAGTTTGGATTTGATGCATACTTTGAGATAAGTACAGTACTTACTAAGCTCTCTAATAATAGTGAGGGGTAGTTATTTCCCCCACAAAGAAACAATATCCAAAGCATGGGAAGAAAATGAGGAGAAGGAACAATAAGGCATTGCTAGGGTCTGAATGTCTATCCCTTCCCCCAATTACATGTGGAAACCTAATCTTCAATGCACTGGCAATAAGCCTTTGGAAGGTGATTAGGTCAAAAGAGCTACACCCTCATTAATGGGATTAGTGACCTTATAAAAGGTCAAAAAGTTTTGAGGATGTTTTCACATCCTTACACTATTTAAGGGTACAGTGGGAAGCTGCCACCTTTGAAGCTGAAAGCAAACCCTTACCAGACTCTGATTCTTCTGGTGTCTGAAGTTCCCAACCTCAATAATTGACAAAAAATTAAATTCTATTGTTTATAAATTACTATCCCAAGGTATATTTTGTAGTTTTCCAAGTGGACTAAGACAGACATGTTCACAATATTAAAATAAGATGTCTCAAAGACACAGACTGCTTCATTTGGTCAAACTTAACACAAGTTGTAGAGACAGGAGCTAAATTCATCTCTGAGTCCAAAAATAATTGTGCTTACTCTTCAAATATACAGCCATTTCCATAATTCTGGCTACACTCACATTACACTTTTGTTGGATATTATATGGTTTCTCTCTGTGTGTGTATGTGTGTATGCATGTACACACCTGCATTTTATATCTCATGCTATACCTACAATATAATTGATACCTCTCCAACCAAGACTCCAACCAAGAATCAAGATATATGTTTCTTCCTTTCTTTCAAATTTGCTTAGGGTAAGTTACTGCTCTGACCAATAAAATGTTGTAGAAATGAGGATATGTAACTTCTAAGACCAGTTCATCTTTTTTTCTTTTCATTTTTCTGTTATTATTCATATGTGCATACAAGGCTTGGTTCATTTCTCCCCCCTGCCCCCACCCCCTCCCTTACCACCCACTCCGCCCCCTCCCTCTCCTCCCCCCTCAATACCCAGCAGAAACTATTTTGCCCTTATTTCTAATTTTGTTGTAGAGAGAGTATAAGCAATAATAGGAAGGAACAAGGGTTTTTGCTGGTTGAGATAAGGATAGCTATACAGGGCATTGACTCACATTGATTTCCTGTGAGTGGGTGTTACCTTCTAGGTTAATTCTTTTTGATCTAACCTTTTCTCTAGTACCTGTTCCCCTTTTCCTATTGGCCTCAGTTACTTTAAGGTATCTGCTTTAGTTTCTCTGTGTTAAGGGCAACAAATGCTAGCTAGTTTTTTAGGTAGGACCAGTTCATCTTGTGCAGATGGCTTCCCTTCCTTCCTTCTCCCTTTCCCTGCCACCTCAAATGATTGCTCTCAAAATTGAGCACAATGCCTGAAGAATCATGAAGAGTTCAGGATGCATGAAGAAGCCACATGTGGGTGTTCAGCTGGGTGTGGCACAGACTGCCAAAGGCTGAGTGGTGAGATTTCAGATTGTCCCCCTCAACCTTTAAGCCCCTGCAGCTGGTGTCAAGTGGAGCATAGATGAGACACACTTCCTGAGCTTAATCCAAGTTACAGATTCTTAGTAAAATACAGGTTACTGTCTTAAGACCCAACCATTTGAAGTACTGTTACTGATACACAGCAACTGGAACAGATTTGGAACCTAGACACTGGGTTTTTTATGATCAACATAAATGTGTGGGTGTGGCTCCAAGACAGAGCTGTGGGAAGAATTAGAAGTGTTAGGAAGAAATTGTTAACAGACACCAGGCAACCCTTAAGGGCTTAGGAGAAAGTGAGACCCTAAAATAAAATGAAAAGAATGTTGTTGGATGCTAGAGAAAAGGGAGACCTTCTTAGTGGCAGAAAGTTTTGCATCACCTGAATAATGAAGAAAATGGGAAATGCATGCAAGAGCTTAAGAGATGCTGAGACAGACTGAAGTCTCCTGGCTTCTCACTGCCCACAGTATAATGTGAGAAGGCAGAGACATGATTACAAAAAACTGTTAAGTATAAAGAAGCCAGGACATTTTGAGTTCGAAAGTAATAACACTATTTCTCATTTGATAGTGAAATGTGCTAACAGTGAGAAATGATTTGTGAGCTAAGGGCAAATATAAGATACTGTCAGGGAAAGGGCAAAAAAAAAAGTCTAAATATGAAGCTAAGGCCAATGACATGATTATTAAGACCTCAAAAGGATTTAAGACAGTGCCTACAACAGACAGAGACCTTGGGAGAATGGCTTGTAGATTCTTCCATTAAACCACAGGACTTCTAGGATTAGGAAGGTGTGTCCCCTCTCCCTCCAGTCTTTTTTTTCTTTTATTCATATGTGCATACAATGTTTGAGTCATTTCTTCCCCCTTCCTCCCACACCCTCCCTTACCTACCCCACCCCCTCCCTCTCCCCCCACCCCCTCACTACCAGGCAGAAACTATTTTGCCCTTATTTCTAATTTTGTTGTAGAGAGAGTATAAGCAATAACAGGAAGGACCAAGAGTTTTTGCTGGTTGAGATAAGGACAGCTATACAGGGAGTTGACTCACATTGCTTTCTTGTACATGTGTGTTACCTTCTAAATTAATTCCTCTCAAACTAACCTAGGAAGCTCAAGTTAGAGAAAGATTTATCTCGATGGGTTTGTAGGGGTGGATTTTTACTAATGGACTGTCTCTAATGCAATTCAAAGGAGGCTAAGACTTTTTTTAAAGGATTTGTACTTGCAAAAACGCTACTAGGTAGGACTAAACATGACAGAGATAGTACAAAATGAAGAGATGATTCTGAGCTCCACAACTACTGAGGGCAGGAAGCATCTAAGAAAGCTACTTACCTGCCTAATCTGCCTCCAATGGCCACCTTCCCTCTTGAAAGGGGAAGACCCACAGCTATTACCACACACATCCCACCCCATATTTGGCATGCTGGTCAGTAGGTGGGCAGTAAATTCTCTCTTCAGTTCATAAGGGTAAAGTATGAGAGCTGTCCTCAAAGAGGCATGAGAAATCATACAAGAGGAGCTTTGTGTACACTGAATGGCATTTGATTGTTAATAGTATCTTGAACTTTGAGCCTGAAGCAGATACCATAAGTAAAGTCCTAGTGGAGGTGATAAGTATATTTTGCATGGTGGAAAGATGTGATTTGTTGTGACTGGAAGACAGAATAGGGCAGGTGTGATTTCTGAAGCAGCTGTAACCCACTGTACATGCTGTTCCTACCTTGTGATTGGAGTTCTCTCCCTCTGAGGTGAGGTCAAATTTTCCTTTCCTTGATGCTGAGAAGGATTTTGTTTTGTTTTGACTGATCTTAAGCAATAAACTTTCTCTCTCTCTCTCTCTCTCTCTCTCTCTCTCTCTCTCTCTCTCTCTCTCTCTCTCTCTTTCTCTCTCTCTCTCTCTCTCTCTCTCTCTCTTTCTCTCTCTCTCTCTCTCTCTCTCCCCTCTTTTTCTCTCAACCCTCCACTGCTTTGGATCACAGCCGACAAGATACTGAAGTTTCAGTCAAGAAGTAACATCAGATGTGTGAGTGAGATGCCTTTCGCCGATTCCAGTTTTCTGTCCTGAGCCTCCCCAGGTGATGCCGAAGGGAGCTGATATCTTCTTGTGCCAAACCCCACTGAAGCTACAGTCTCTTGAGAAAATTAATGCCATACATTCTGTAGACTAAATGACATGGAAATTCTGTTCACATTAACACTACCTCACCTAACCAAAATGAACAGACATCAGAATGAAAGGTTTGCAAGTAAAGGAATCTCAAAACACTATGTTATTAATACTCTAAAAGTCTTTGATTTCAGGCTCTGAGAGACTTATGGTCTTAGCCTAGGTGTTTCTCTCTTCTGCATGAACTTGCGTACTGCTCTCATAGCAAAATCACTTTGTGTGGTTCTCGGTATTTACATTTCTCTTTATTCCCACTCCAATACACTCTCCATGGATAATAAGCTAATTTCTCATTGTATGCCATCAAACATCAGCTTATATTAAATTCACAGGAGGCCAAGTCACATATGAAATAAGGGTGTCCCAAAGCTGAAATCTCTTAAATGGAAAAGAAAAACCCAAGGATCACTGTGCTGAGGGGTCAGGCAGATGTAGGCCAAATCCTAGTTTTGCATCTTGGCAGCTCTATGACCTCAGGGAATTAACTTAAGCCTTTTAAGACTCAGTTTCCCTGTCTGTTTAGTGGGATTGGTTTTGATACTTATAGTTCATAAGTTGATGATGAAGAATGTATGAAACAAGTCATTAAAAGCTCTGTGTAAATTTTTGAACTCTACCAAAGAAGGAAAATATCACTAGTAGATCAATGTTCATATGAAATCAATGATTTGTGAGTCCTACAGATTTGGGGAGTTTGATAAAAGTATTATTGAAAAAAATTAAATGACCCACTATATATAAATCTGCATGGCACAGTATCTGAATCCTGGTAAAAAATTCACAAATATTAATTATTAACATTATTATTTTTGTGTATACCGATGCTTATTTATCTAGCTTCATTCTTGCTTTCTTTTCTAATAACAGAGCCCTAATTTTTGTCTGTGGAGACCTAATTTTTACCCAGATGAAGAAATATTTGGCAACCTTACTGTTTATGATGACTTTGTACTTCAGTTCTCCCTAGTGCACATGACTCTGGGGATCTTTTGGAGAAGTGAAGTCATCTCACATTTTGTTTGGGAAGATAATGCATCCAGCCCAGAGTGTGTGTTGTGAATCTAACTTGTAGCTAAGGATGGTCACAAAATACAATTCTGTCAACTAGAACAAATCACATTTCTCCTGAGTATTTGAGAAAAATTTGGCACCCTTTATTCATTACAATATTCAGTTTATTTCTATTCAAAATGTGTCATATCTTGGTTTACTCAAGAAGTAGACTCTGGCTAAAATTAGCATGTAAAGAGATTATTAGGAGTTTTCATAGGATCAAAACTTGTGAAACCAAGAAAAGGATGTAGAATTGGGCAGAGGAAGGAGAGAATCTATAATGCAACATTAAAAGAAGAACCAGTCAAAGCTACAAGAAGCTCTGAAGATATGACCCTTCAGAACTTTCCTTGTTACACCAATGGATAGAACTTCATGTCAATGCATTATTGGATAATGACCACTTCAGAAAGTGGACATGGAGAGGGACAGCTGAGAGCTTTAGATCTGCTGCCCTCCAGACCTCCATTCCTGAAGGAGGAGCAAAGAATTGCCTCACAACATCAAAAGTATTTAAATAGGAGGTTGGAAGGATGACAACCATGTTGAGCTGAGGCAAACAGAAGAGGATAGAAACCTTTGGTTAAGCAAAAGACAAAGGAATCTGAGACATTGTTAACGCTGTGGAATCATTTTACCAACTCAGGAACGTCCTTCTCTAGACTTCTTATTCTGCCACAAACATAGCTTACAATTTGATCCGACCACTGTTATACATAACAAAGATACTTTAGTGCTGTCTTTGTTTGCCAATAACACAAGTATAATATCCAAAATAAGTTGTGAATTTATTTATCATTATTCTAACTTATTTTCCAAGGTCCATCACAAATCTTTCCCATTGAAGGCAATAGTTTATTAGACTGGTAGTGTTCTTGTTATGTTATCTCTTTATTCCTTTAGCAGGTTAAGATATCTTCCCATTGTGACTACTTAGTAACACTCATGGATGCCACTTTGGTTGCAAAGGTAGTGCATATTTCTTTAGCACCTTTTTTCTGTGCTCAGCCTCATGTTGCCCGATTGTTTCATGTGTATCTTTCAGGTCTTCCTCCAATTCTCCAACCATAAGTCATTTGAGAAATGGTTTTACATCACAGATTACATTTGTATCTCCCCTCTGTCTAAGTGTATAGCAATATGAGGTGTATAAATGTGATTTATCAAAATTTGTTGAAATGAATTAGAGCTCTAAAAGCAATTTTAAATATATAGCAGGTCTCCAATAATATGATAAACTAATAAGTTTCTCTGTCTCTTAAAAGAAACAGAATAAGAGGACTATAAAATAAGATTGTTTAATTCCCTTGAAGGGAACTCTCATTTAATAAAAGAAGGCTGTTTTTAAGCTCGCTGCTTTCCTGAAGCACACACCATTCAGCCTGAATATTGTTCTTTGTTTTAAATGCCCTTTGAGAGAAAATGGGAATCAAAAGCAATCCTGATGTGCTCTATAAATGGTAAGTACAGCACTCTAATCAGTAGTAAATAATGCACACAGAGCATAGTGGAAGAGCACTCACCTCGTACATATGTATGGAGGGCAGCTGCTCTGACAGAGTCCAAGGACAATGTGTTGCAAAGTCCTTCAGACAGTTCCCAGGCCTGCCTTTCTCACCTGTTCCTTCCAAAGTACATCTGAGAACTCATTAGGTTACTCTGCATGCCACAGTGGTGTCATTGAGGAAGCTGAAAAGGAGGAAGGCACATGCTTTCTTGAAGGGGCAGCTCAATGCTAAATAGCTTCAAGTCTTAGATTAGGACACGGTCAACCACAGCAACTAGTATTCTCTATTGAAAGCTCATTTGCCAATCTCACTTGCCAATTTTATTATCTCAGTTATGTAGAAAATATGTTCTGAAGCAATACGTCATGGTAAGGAAATTTTTGGAGGTATAGTCTTAGACAAAGATTAGAGAAAGAAGTAAAGAAATGAAGGAAAGGAAACTCTAAGTTGGCAGGTGAGTCTTTAAGAACAAAATACATCAGATGGAGAAGTGATGAAACATAGGGCAGAAGTAACAAGGAGTTCTGTATATTTTTAGAACGTCTAGCTATAGTTTATTTTTATTTATTAGCATATGACAGTTGTACAAGTGTGGCATTTACATATGTGCTTACAATGTAACTGAATTAAATCCACTGTTACATCACTCTCCTTCTCCCCGCTTCTGCACCATTTTAGAACAATTCTGGCAAGTTACAATGTTCTATTTTTGTACATCTAAACAAAATACATCCACTGCATTTGCTCTCCTCCACCCTCTCTGCTTACCCTCCTCCCTCCCACTTGTACCCACCCCAGAGAGGATCTTTTTTTTTTTTACCTTCCTGTCCTTCATTTTTAAAGTGTGTATTGATTGTTCATAGACCCTGGTATTTTACACATGCATCTATCAGACTTTAATCAGATTAATCCTCCCTATTTCTTACTCTTTCCCTATCACCCTGGTCTCCTATTATTTTACAGCTCACAGTAAATTATATGATCCTTTCTTCACACTCAGCTGCACTGTGTTTCAACATTACTCTGTCATTCTCATTTCCTCTATTGCCTCCATATGTGTGTGTGTGTATAATATCATATGTATCTTTGTCTTTCTGAGTCTGTCTTACTTCACTTAACCCTATGATTTCCAGTTTCAACCATTTACCTGCAAACAGCATACTTTCATTCTTCTTTACGATTGAATGATACTCCATTGTGTATATATAGCACATTTTCTTAATCCATTCATTAGTTGTAAGGCATCTGAGCTGTTTCCAAAGCTCAGCTATTGGGAATAGTGCTACAATAAACATGGGTGTGCAGGTGGCTCTTTTGTTTTCTAGAGTACATTCCTTTGGGTTTATACCCAGGAGTGGTATGGCTGGATTGTGTGGTAGTTCTATTTTTAGTTTTCTGAGGAAACTCCATACTGCTTCCCATAGTGGTTGCACTAATTTACCTTCCCACCAACAGTGTAGAAGTGTTCCTTTTCCCCTCATCAGCACTTATTGTTGCTTGTGTATTGATGGTAGCCCTTCTGACGGGTGAGATCATATCTCAATGTCATCTTGATTTGCATTTCCTTTGGGGCCAAGGATGTTGAGCCTTTCTTCATGGGTTTGTTGACTGTACTTCTTCTTTGAGAGTTGTCTTTCAGTTCATTTACCCATTTGTTCGGTGGGCTATTGATTCTTTGCGGAGTCAGTTTTTGAGCTCTCTCTATAATCTGGTTGCTAATCCCTCATCAGATGTATTACTGGATAAGATCTTCCATTCCGTAAGCTGTCTTTTCAGTCTGGTGACTGTTTCCTTTGCTCAGGAGAAGCTTTTTAGTTTTATGTCGTCCCATGTAATTGTTGAGCTCTATTCATGAAGTAACTTCCTATGCCTATGTGCTATGATGTTTTCCTATTCTTCCTGCAGCAGTTTCACAGTTTCAGATTTACATGAAGATACTTGATCCACTTTGAATTGATAGTAGTATGTGTGAGAAACTGGGCTCTAGTTTCGATCTTCTACAATTTTTGGTTTTTCCATTACCATTTGTTGAAGAGGCTGTCTTTTCTCCAACGCATGTTTTGGGATCCTTGGTTGAAAATCAAATTACTGTAGCTGTTGTGTCTTTGTCTTCTATTCTGTTCCACTGGTCTTCGTGTGTGTTTTTGTGCCAGTACCATGCTGTTTTCATTACTATGTCTCTGTAGTATAGTTTAAAGTCAGGTTTTGTGATACCTCCAGAATTGCTCTTTTTGCTCAGGATTGCTTTGGATATTTGAGGTGTTTTGTGCTTCCATTTGAACTTTATGATTGATTTTTTTATTTCTGTTTAGCGTGTCATTGGAATTTTAATGGGGATTGCATTGAACATATAAATTGCTTTCAGTAGGATAGCCATTTTCACAATATTGATTCCTCTTATCCAAAAAACAAAGTATAAAACTAGAGACAAAATCAATGAACAGGAGACAAAAAGAGCAATTCAGAGAATTAATGAAACAAAAAGTTGGTTCTTGGAAAAAATTAACAAGATAAGTAAGCCTTCAGCCAAGTTACTCAAAATATGAAAGGAAAAGACCAAAACTAATAAAATCAGAGATAAAAAAGGATATTACAACAGACACTAATGAAATTCAGAAGACCATATGGGAATATTTTTAAATTCTGTACTCTCAACAATTTGGAAAATCAAGAAGAAATGGATAAATTTCTTGATACATGTCACCCATCAAAATTGAACCAAGAAGATATTAACAACTTAAATAGATCTATAATAAGTAATGATATTAAGGAAGTTATCAAGAGTCTCCCAAAAAAGGAAAACCCAGGTCTGGATAAATTCTACTAGATAATTAAAGAAGAATGAACACCAGTGTGCCTCAAACTATTCCATAAACTACAAAAGAAAGGAATACTACCAAACTTACTCTTGGAGATAGTATTAACCTAATATCAAAACTAGGTATACTTTAAAATTTTTATACTTACTCTTTCAGAGTTATAACTAGAATACTTAGCAAGTGGTTTAGGAATAAGGAAGTCTTTACTGATAAATTTGAGACCTGTAAGAGAAGAAAGGGTTAGTGAAATAGTAATAGAGGGAAACATTAAACCAGAAAAATGTCACTTTTCTGGATTTAGGATCCTAGAACTCAGTATAAAGACACTGAACTCCTTTTGTAAGATATACATACATCAGTGCTTGCTAAAAACAAGTGTATGAAGAATTCAAATTTTGATGAAGAATATTGGATTATTGCTGTTGATAGTGTCATAATCAAAAGTCTGATGTTATTTGACATAAGAACTTTAAAGTGTTAAAAGAAAGCTGGAGGTGTGACTCAAGTGGTAAAGCATCTACCTAGCAAGCATGAAGCCCTGAGTTCAAAGTTCATTACTGCCAAATAAATAAAGAAAATAGTCACTGGCTTAGAAAACTACCAGCAAAACACCCATTCTGACAAAGACACATGCTGTTACTTCTACTAACTGCCCTAATCCCAAATGATCTTCTCCTGAGGACTATGAAAGTATATCCAGCAAGTGACTTATATCTAGAATATAAACCCAACTAGAAAACAAGAAAAGAACCAATGCAATCAAAAGATGGGCATAAGACTTGACCAGAGGCATTACCAATAAGAATGGATGGATGGTAAAAATAAGCATCTGAGCATACTTTCTGTATCATTAGCCATTAAAAGAGTAGAAAATTAAAGCCACAATAGCCTCCAAAATAGTAGTGATAATAATAAATAATAAAACTAACCAAGTGCTAGTAAGGATGTGGAAACTTCTAACTTATTTTCAGACTCAACATTTCTTCAACTTTTCACCTCCATTCTTTTGTTAAACCAGTTCAGTAATTCTTTTCCTTTCAGATATTCTGTTTATCAGTTTTAGAATATCCACATGGTTGTTTGTTAAAATTTCCTTGTGTCTCTGCTTGTATTTCAAATTGTTTCATTATTACAATATTTATTACTTTTGTTTATTAAGCAATGTTGTAAGAGCATTAGTTACCCTTGCAAAACATCTGGGTCATCCCAATTAAATAACCTTACTTTTATTTTCCTAGTCTCTGTGTGTCAAAGTAATGTGGAATTGTATTCAGCACATGGGGAGATCTCAGGCTTTGTTATTTTGTTGGAAAGAGTATTGATGTTTTGTTTTAGCAGGGAATGAACTTGGTAGGACTCATATCACAAACTCTGTCCCCAAGGAAGCAGCTTAAATATTGGGTTATTTCTTTTATTTTAGGTACTTTGTATTTCAAGGATCAGCCAGCATTTCTGCACAGAATTTGGGGTCTGTTTTTTTGATTGGTATATTCATTTCCTGAGACTCCTATAAAGGAGTAACACAAACAGTAGCTGAAACCACAGAAATTCATCAGCTCACAGTTTAAGAAATCACAAGTCCAAAATAAAGCAACTGGGAGAGGTGACTCCTTCTAAGGTCAGTGAGAGAGAATCTGTTTCATGCCCCACTTCTAATCTCTTCTGATTTTCGGACAATCTTGGCCTCCGTTCGCTCACTCCAATATCTGCCTTCACTTTCAAGGAATTTCCCTTGTCTCTTCACTTTGTCTTCCCTCTGAGTCCAGATTTCTCCTTTGTTTACAAATATACCAGTCATATTAGATTAGGATGAACACTAAGGACCTCCTTTTCACTTTGTCACCTCCATAAAAACTTTATTTTGAAATAAGGTCACAATCTGAGGTATTAAAAGTTAGAATGTCAATATATATTTTTAAAGGAGCATAATTCATTCCATACAAGTGGTTCAGCATAAAGAGCCATACGGGCCAGACCCTGAATGGCTAAGCTGGAAAACCAGTCCGGGAGAGAGTTGGAGGAACTCTTACCATCTTCCTTCCCTGATGCAACCCAGCGGAAGAGCCAGAGAGGAGAGTGGGATGAACATTGAACACCTGCCCTTCCTCTCTTCTAAACAATCCTGCCTTCTCTTTGGTAGGAAGAAGAGGAGGAAGTCATAATGATAAAAAGCATGGGAATTTTCTGGTTTGGTGTTCCTAAGCAAAGACCTCAGTTTTTATATTAAAATAACTGACCTTTTAGGTCAGGAATCTGCTTTGGCCATAAAGAATCCAATTTCTTGATGCAATCACTCATTTCAACATTAATTGTAAGTTTGATTTTGCACTTGGTTTATAATTAGCCTCATGTCTTTAAATGGTTACCAAAACAGTATTTAGGATAACACTGCTAGGGTTTTTGTTTCAACCCTATAGCAAGTAATTAACTTTCCAAGTTAATTTTCCCTTTGTTTTTATCCTGAACATAGAGGGGCAAAAGGAAATGTAATTTCCTTTGATACTTAAAACAAATTTACTTAGCTGGGGTCTTGACAAAGCTTTCATTAAGATCTGTGATTTAAGGATGCCTCAAGCCCCTTGACAAGTGTTAGCTGGATTTATAGCATCCTATTGGGGAAAATACTGAAGCCTGAGCAGCCTAATTATCATTTCAGAGGAGATACTCAGATACTCAGATACAATAGATAATTTATATCCTTGAGGATCGTCGATAATTAACATTTTCATAAGTAACTCCCTGCACATTGTGCTATTGGTTCTCAGATTTACAAGACCAAAGGACAATACAGCGAAATGCCTAGTTTCCAAACGTTCCTTTTGGCATCGTAAACTCTAGAGTCAGAGATTCTGTTGCTCCACATGAACAAATAAGAGAAACTTGGGATAAATTCAGAAACTGCAGTGTAGCATCCTTAAACAATTATGTTCTGAATTTCCCTGATTCCAGGAAATTTGGATCCTTTTTCTTTATAATGGATAGATTCAGCAATAAGAGTGTAAATATACCCCCTTTTGGACACTGTCTGCACAAATCCACAAATGAAGTCAAAAGTGTTTGTCTGGAAATACATTTTACATAACAATATATACTAATGAGAAATGTTCCATGCCATGCACATGAGGGGTAACTCTTTTTGCTTGATGAGTCGACTGGAGGCTTCTATTGTTTGGGTGCTGCAGAATCAACACTAAGGAGCTTCTTCAAAGCATTCAAGCTGCAGTGTTTTCAGTGCACTTTAGGACTCTGACCCATCATTGGTGCATATTGAAAATGCATTTTCTTATGGATTACATATATCTTTTTCAAAAATATAGTTGAAGATTCACTGTAAAATAGACAGGAAATATAAAGATAACAATAAATAATGTAATTACCAGTTTGCTCTGAAGAAATCATAAAACTTTATTGAGGATCATAAAAGAAAACTTGGATAAATGGAAAATGTATCATAGTCATGAATATGAAGACTAAATGTTGCAAAGAGTGATAGGTCTTTCTAAATCAATGTGTGGGCTTAATGGGGTCCAATTAAAACTAGAGTATTCTTGTACCTTGCCAAAGTAATTCATAAGCCTATCAGAGTAAACGAACAAGAACATCCAAGGAAATTATGAAAAAAATGACACTAAAATCAGGAGAACTCTTTTATGAGGATATAGAAATGACAAAGTAGTGTAAGGAAAACAGTGTAAAATTAGTAAACATTAGCAGATCATAGGAACTGAAGCTCAGAAACGGACACAAGAATTTAATAAATAATAATCTAATACACAGATTAGTTGGAAATAAATGCTTATCCATCTATTGCAGGGAAGTTAAATGCATTTTGTAAGAAAGGCTCAAATAGAGTATCACGCTTACTCTTAGCCAGAAATAAAGAAAAAGTATATAATTTATGTATGGATATATTATATACAAAAATAAGTAAGTCAATATTTTAGAAGCTATAAAGAAGGTATGTTAGTTTGATTTTAATAAAAGAAACAGAAAGGAATGACTAGGAAAAATCAGTGTAATTTTAGGCACCCCAAACCCAATCTTTTCTAATCAAACACAACATGTAAATTTTGTAAGGCAAAGAGCAGCTTTCCGACTTCTGATAGTTTCCCACTCCGTTTCTCCCAATTTCCCCTTGCAAAACCCAAGAAGCCACAGAAAATGAAAACACCAACACCAAGACTGACAGCGAATACATTACCAGAATCTTGAAGGGACTCTTACTAGTTCATTTAAGTTAGGAAGCTGAAACGATAAACACGAGTGGCAGCTGACCCTGAAATAGCATGTTTCTTGGAAAAGAACAGAATTGCAAACCTGAACAGCATCAGGCAGCCACTCAGCATCTGCACCATATGTATGATTTACCGAAAAAGCCAAAGTTGACACCAAGTGGAACTCCAGGCATTGCCCTCCACACCAGCCCTTGGGCCATTACCAAGAGAAATAAACATTAGCAGATCATAGGACTGGAAGGTCAGAAACAGACACAAGAATTTAACAATTAATTGAGTATCACAGATTAGTTGGAAATAATGGTTATTCCATTTTTTACAGTTAAATCCCTTTCTACTTGAGGCTCATCTCCCAAAAAACCACTGACATAGTCTTCCAGAGAGATACAACACTCTGTGCCTTTGCATCCTAGGAAGTTCTGTAGCAGAGCTACTGAAGACCCTGTCATTTCTAAGTATGGAGATTTCCATTATGCTGTGATAACTATTATCAGAAAGAATCATCCTTTAAAATGGGCCTATGGATAATAGAAACCAAATTTGCACAGTGTATAATAATAGAACAATTTGATGAGACTTTGTCTTATTAAATGTGACTAAAACATATCACGATATTGCATACATACTTATTAGAGTATAAAAAGCAGAATTTGTAATCGTTTGTTTAATTTTTGAACAAAATTATGTGATAATTGTAGCTTTAATTTTACATTTGACATTCACAGCAAGGTCTTATAATAGGATCATTCTTAAACTAAAATTTTAATTTGGGATAATTATAAATTTGCACATACTTGTGGAAATAACAGAGAACTTGTGTGAGCTTTACCCTCCATGTCACCAAAGTTACTACCTTGAAAAACAATGTCATAACTGCAGTTTTGACTTTGATGAGATGTACTTACCTGATTCAACTCCCACAGTTTAACTTGCATTTGTTTATGTTGAGATAGATGGAATCTTAGTCTGTGTAGTGGTGGGTGTTCACCACCACACTCAAGATAAGGGGCAGTTCCACGACTGTGAGAATCCCTTCCTGTTAGGCCTTGATAAGCTTACCCCTCCACACCCCGCCTCATCTTCAAGCCCCTAGCTCCTGGTGGTCACTAATCTGTTCTTCATTTAAGTTTTAAAATTTCAAGTAAGCTATACAAATGGAATCATAAAGGTGTGCATATCACTCATATTTCCTCCCCTGCTAAGTACTGTTCTATGGTACAGATTCCCCACAGTTCCTTGAAGGACATCTGGGCTGCTTCTAGTTTGGACTTTACAGATAAACCAGCTATATCATTTGTACACTGTGCTCCCTCTTCCCACTCTCCCTTCTTACAATGACCTATGGGTTTCACTGTTCCATACTCATATGTGTGTAGAAAACTCACCAACCTATTCACTCTCCTGAATGTTCCTCCTCAAGCTGTTTCTCAGACACCCTAGTATTTAAATTTTCAGATGAGAAAAGACAGGCAGAGGGCCTTTGTGACAGAGCATCACTCACTCTGGGTGAGTACTAGATACTTTTCTGCAGCTCTGTGGCTTGGATACTGCTGGAGAAAGTGTCCTCTCTAAATGTCATGGAAGCTGCTTTGTAAACTTGCTCTTCAAACAGTGAACACAGCCAAGGGCCATCCCATCCCCATGCCTGGTGAAAAACATTGAGTTCCAACAAGTTTTTCTTCTCCACAGGTGAGAAAAGAGAAGGAAAAAAGAAAATATGGGAAATAAGTATCATTCTGATCACTACACTCCTTTGTGTGTTAAAAGAAACAAAGCGTGAAGTACTTATTATCTATAAGAATGAAAATAAGTTCTCTGTTAAAAGTAATTTAAGAATAGTAAGCAATTGTAAGAGAAAAATCAAAAAACAATTTTTAAAGTCAAAATAGCTTAGATATCACTGATAACATAATGTTTTGCCTATCAAGCAATCAATTTATTTTTGGAGTTAAATAGTGTATTTTCAATAGTACATATGACTGACATTTGAATGGCTACTAGTGAAAATGAAAACAAAATGCTGAATGGATTAAGATGATATATACGATGGAATATTATTCAACCATAAAGAGGGAAATTTTGTTCTTCACAAGTAAATGGATGGAGTGGATCATGTGAAGTGAAGTAAACCAGGTTCAGAAAGACAAAAGTCACATGTTTTCTTTCATATGTGGAGTATAGATCCAATACAAATACAAGCATTAGCATATATACAAACAAATATATGCAGAACATGTTTCCAAAAGTGGAACAATCAGAGGAGGAGGGAAAGAAGAAAAGAAGGACTGAAGCATATCACATCTGTCCAGGAACAAGACACAATGAAATATACCGACAACCGTGGAGCAACACAGGGCAGGAGAAAAGGTGAGGGAGAGTAATAGAATTTGACTGACTGAGGTGCAGTATATTTACAGGTAAATTACCAAGACAAAATCCCACTGAACAGACACTGAAACAGTGAAGGACAGAAGGTAATACAGGTCATGTTAAGGGGAGGGGCACAGCCAGAGGGAGAGGGTAAATGAAGAAGATAAAGAATGATATGGCTGGGGTACTTTCTATACATGTGTGCATATGGAACACTGAAACCTATCAAAAGTCATTCAAAAAGGGGAGTGGACGAAGAGGGAAATTAATGGAGGGGTGACAGAAATGTCACAACAAAATCCCTTGTATAACTAACATGTACTAATAAAAAATATTTTAAAATCCTGATTAGTGGGAAATTATCCAAACTTTACAAAAAGCCTTGATATGATGATATCTTTTCCCTGTAATATTGATTATAAACCAAGACAATAATCAAAGAATTAAACAAATATTTGCATATAAAACTCATATTTAACTTGGTTATATCACTAGTATATTGGAAACAATATAAATTTAAAGTATATAAAATTCAATTTAATGTAAATTCAGCACATTCATATCATGAAATAAAGTATTTGTTAAATATCACTTTTCAGATAAAATTTCATGAGATTGGTATAATGCATGTAATACAACACATTCAGGAAAAAATCAGGATAAAATTTGGGAATGGTCTCACTTTTAAGACATTCATATGTGAAAGCATTTTATGTATAATGGTAATTATGGTGCTGTTTGCAATGATAAAATGTAGAAAACAGCTTTATTCAATGAAAGTATTGCCTTATAGCATAGCCATAGAATAAAATGTTATATATCCACTTAAAATTATGTTAAAAGAATATTTAATCATTTAACAAGTTTTTAATTTATATATAAATATATTGTCATAACATATTAAGTGGTAAAAAGCAGGAAATACTATGGAGCGAATGTATCTAATAATACAAAGTACACAGACAAATGAATGTATATATGCCCATAGTTTAATGAAGAAATAAGTATATAGAATAAATAGGAAGGAAATGCAAAAATTGGAAATCACTGTTTTTCCATAGTGGCTAATTTCACATGCCATGTTTTGGATTTTGTTTTGCACTGCATCTGTGTCTTTGAGCATTTGAGAATGCATGCATGTAAAACCATGAGACGAGACTTATGTGTCATGCATTGGTGCATACAGGACATGTACCTGTGTATGTCCTCCAGAATATTTGTTTGTATAAACAAATACATATAGCTTTATTTATTTCCATTGTCTGCCTACTGTTCCTATATCTCTGTCTCTGTGATCTCTATTTCCATCTATCAGCTTTAGAAGATGGACAGACACCCATATACAAACAGACACACTTTATGTTTGCTATGCTGGAGACAATATTCATGGCTGTTTTTCTTCTTGGTCATACAGTTGATGCATTTTTAATGATTATGAGTAAAGTCTCTTGAGTTTGATGGGTTTTATTTTCTTTTTGCATGTTCTTTAGAAGGAAATCTCTTTGTGTTCCAAGAATGCTTTAAAAATTCAATTATTGCTAACCACAAACAGTTCGGGGAGTACTGCTGGGTAATTAATAACAACATGTACACAGGCAAGCACTGGACTCTAATTAATTTATTCTTTAACGTGACTTGAAATTGGTACCTAATTTTAACTACATTAGATGCACTTTGGGTTGAATTTTCTTTCTGCATTCACAACTTTAACCTAAAACTTAGTTATGAGTCAATAAATTTTCATTAATTCAAGAATAAGAGCTTGCATTTGTTTTCATTTAAGCTGAAACAAGTCACCAAGAATGCAAAAAAACAAACAACCAATTAGTGAGAGGCACATAGTCAAGAATTCCAAACCAAAGGGATGGAGGTGAGCCAAAATGAAGAGACTGTCTACCTTGACGTTCACATGGCCATTGCAACAGAGTTAAATGCAAGGCCAAGGAGAGATTGACTCTACTTTCATGAGTACAGTATTGAGCATGTTGTGAGCTGTACAAAATGAATGCAAGGTGTCAATATTCATACACTCACCAAAAGAAGACACAACACTCTCATTCGAGAAATAATGGCATCCTCAATTTGAGCACACTAGATTAGTATTGACAAAAAAGAATTTCTGCCAATACCACCAGTCTATTTGTATCTGTTATGTTTCAATTTACTTTAAATTATATGAAACCTTTTATAATGGTGAAGATTCTAAAGTTCACAAATTAATCAATCAATCTGAGTTTTCTTTCTTAAAGAACAAAGTATAGGAATAGAAAGACAGACAGAGAGAGAGAGAGAGAGAGAGATTTCATCCATGGGTTCATTTTCTTTCATTAATCTTATCATATAAAGTGGAAAATATTCATTTATTTTGTTAGCCCAAGGTTTCCTAGTATTACAAATAATTGTTGGAGAGCTATCCTGTGCATTGTAGTTTTTCTATTAACATCCTTCTCTCACTTTTAACCACTATTTGCCAGTAGCCCCTTCCTCAGTTATGTCACCCAAAAAGGTCTTCACATGTTGCCAAATGTCTCCTTGGGGAAAGGTAAAGTCACCTCAGCTGAGAACCCCTGAGTTAGCTCATTAGTTATTTCCTAGACATTACTTTGTGTCCCTCATTGGGCTGAGTACAGAAGACAGAAGAAAGAAAATGTAGTCTTGGCTTCAAGGAATTTTATTTCTGTAGACACAATCAGGTAATCAAAGACTGACTATGTAAGAATACATGGTGTTTCCTTCACATAAAGAATAAGGAAAGTTTTCCTGGGAGGTGGGGGGATGCAAATGATCTGTGGAGTCCTGAAGTAGCAACATGTAACTTGGTTAGAAAACTTTATAAAGCCATTGTAAAGGAATGTAGTACATGGTTTGATGAAAGAATACGGAAGAAAAAGAAGAGAGAGCTGTTTGTTAAAGTGAAGCAGAGTGTGTTGGAAGTTGTGAGTAGATGGCTCCAGTCACATAGGAATTATTCCTAAAACTTATAGTGATTGAATAGAATAAAAGATGAGAGCAAAGTTAGCACGCATCACTTGGCAAGTGAGATTGTCTCATTTTTGAGATGTGAATCATGGAATGCACATGTCCATTTTTCATTACTATAAGGCTGACTTTATAAAGAATAGAGATTTATTTTGCTTATAGTTCTGAAGGTTCAAAGTCCAAGATTGGGTGAAATCCCCTGGTTTGGCCTTTGGTGAGCACCTAATTGTGGATAATGTCAAAATCACAGGCAGGGGCATGTGAGAGGATGAGATCACATTTCCAATCAGGCAGCTAGGGAGCAATTTAGGGGCTGAGGTGACTCACAATAACTTGCTCTTGCAAGAACTCAGGGGTCCCACACGACTGCCTTCATCCCTTTGAAGAGTGGTTACTTCCCACAGTGACCTAACAACCTTCCACTAGGCCCCACCCTTAAAGGTCCCACCACTTCTCACATTGCCACATTGATGACCAAGCTCCCAACACATGAAACTTTGAGGGACACACTCAAACCATAGCCATCCACAGCATCTGATAAGGCCTTATCAACTGCATTATTTCATTATTCCTCAAACCACAGAAAGACAAGCTTTAACTCTTTGTAGTAATAAAAATGCTTAAATCCTTTTAGTATTTACAGTATGTTTCATTAAAAAAATACACCATAGACAAATTTTAATTTAATTTTTTAAAATTTCATTGAATACTTTACAATAAAATTCCTATTTAAATATACATATTCTGTTGATCCAGGAGGAACAGAAAGACGAAAAGATCAGCCCCACTTTTCTCCTCTTAGCTATGTTGACTAACATAATACCAAAGTAATCTAAAGAACTTGATTCAAATGGGTAAAAGGTTTAGAAGCTGTCTGTTTTTCAGGTGATCTTTTTATAAGGAGTTGCCTGACACACACTGACCTCTGAGAGTATTTAGTCTGGTAAGAGCATTGAAGGAATAAAATAAGTAGCAACAAACAATTGTAGGTATTAGATTCTGGCCACAGTGTTACAATCTGAAGATCTGTAGACAGAAGAGAGCTCCTGAGCGATTGGTCATGCAAGCTAGCAAGAAAGGCAGATGTGTTCATGGAAACACCAGGGAAAAATCATAAAACTTTTCAGCACTGCCTCAGTCTCTGAAAATCCCTACTACCCATTAACACTGGATATCTGCATGATATTCAGAAAATAAAAGCTGGAGAGTTACTCCTCTAGTCTTACTGTAGGCATTGTAGAGGCTGTTTATCATGAAACATGCACAGGGATAACTCAAATCTGTCACTCTCAGTTCATGTCCTGCTAACAGGTTGTATCTCTTGCTCATCTCTCCTGCCATGGGTCTCTCACCTGGTCTTTCACATCAGTCTAGATGTGATTATTGGATGAGTACTCAAAGGTCCTGACATCAGGTAGTTTTAGGAACCATGCAGTTCCTATCATTTCAGTAATCTAAATTTTTTGCTTAGGTGTGGGGGATATGTGACATGCTTTATACTTAGAGACCCAAGAAACATCTTCATCAGAAGAGAACTGAGGTTGTCATAGAAGGGGATATCATATAATAAGATAAGCAATTAAACAAGAAACGACTTCAAGGTCAGACAGAAAATCTGACTAGAATATGTCAAATTGAAAGTTAAATTGAAAGACGTTGACAGGTAAGTAAGATCCCTGACAATTTTGAATATAGCTGATTATAATGGAAGGGAAAAAATCCTCATGAAGGAGTGCTCAGGGGGACTGCTGGGAATATGTAGTTTGATAAGAATGTTGAGGGTATAAAATAAGTTGTAAAAAACCAGCTTTAGGTAACACTAGGTATTGAACTCTGTGCTAAGATCTGGAGACTTGATGACAGAAGACAACCCCTGATTAAAGCATGCTGATTAGCAAGAGAGAAGAATCAGGTGACTTGTGTTGAGATGTGATCTTTCTCATCACTTTGTTTTCTTATTAATTTCATGCTAGCCAAATAAAACTCTTTGATCTCCATTTTAATGTATCAAAATTTCTAAGGCAGCATAAGATCATAAATGGATTCAGGATGAAGCTAACGACACTGAAGTTTCAGGATCCCTTGCTTTACAGGGTCCTTCAGGAATTTGGGAAGTGCCCTAAACACACTCCTATGGTCATATGCTTCTGTAAAATTTGTAGAAACTACGTATTTTTACTGAAATCTATTGTTTTTCATTACTTTCTACTCTAACTTCTTTTTCTCCACATTTTTCCTTGTGGAGGGTAGACTTGGAGGGGTTTTACTTTTACATCCACACCAGGTGGAGGTACTGTTGAGAATGCATTTAACTGGGGAGATGTATTTATTTTGTTTGCAACTCCTTCCAAGTACAGTTAAAGCATTGCCAAGTCATGGAAATATGTTTATAGCCTCAAAGAAAATCCCTCCCAACCACTGTGCCATGTCATTTGGTGTAGAGACGATCTTTTCAGACCCCATTTTATCTTTCTGTGCACTGTCTCCTTTGGTGTGGAGAGCTGGACATACCCGAGATGGAGATTCAACCAACATCTGGCTGCCTTGGCAGTTTGGAAACCCAGTGTCCTCTGTGCTTGACTAAGACACTGCTGAAATCAGGTAGCCACCCTCTGGGGATTTTGCTGGATATCTTAGACATTCTTGGGTTTCTCCTCTTCAGGGAGAATTTCCTTATTTAATCACATAGGAGAAACCTAACCATTGTTTCTGGAGAAATAAATTTAATCCTTTTTGGGAAGAGTATACTATTTATCAGCTTTTCACAATTACAATTCAAGAGGATTTCTTTAATTATCGTAAATAAATATTTACCCTTGTATCTAGGCTTGTAACTGATCTGTTTTCTTAGAGAGTGATACTAAAATTGTTTAAGACTCGCTCACCCAGACATGCCCCTGAGCCAGACTAAAACTTGTGCTTCACCTATCCATGGTAGGTGAACAAGAATCTGGATGACAAGTCAAGGACAATGGAACATCAGCCCTTGCAGATCCAATGTTGTGAAGGGCGAGCATCCCGTCCCCAGTAGCAACACCAGGGCAGGGAAACAGGAACCTGAAAATGCTAATTCAAATCAATTTATTGATGTCTCTTAATTTACTAAGTGGAGCTGCACCACAATTTTTTAAGGCACTAAGTTACCTGAATTATTATTTGGTCAATGATTTAACTAACCGTGTTCAAGAAGAAACCAAGGAACACTTGAATTACTCAAAGTCAAATGCAGATTTGAACAGTGACAACAGTTTGATATCACGGAAAAAAAGGTTATTGAGTATTGTTTAAATTGAATGACTCACACAATCTATGCAACCAGATTTATTAAAGTCTCAAAGTTCTGCCAGTAAGCTTAATATTTTAAATCCCACAGCATCCAAATGAGACACAGACAACAACTCATATTGAATAGCATCTTCTACACCTTATTTTGCAAGTTCATTATTGAAAAATTTTAATGTTTTCTTACAACATTTTATTTTTGAAAATTACTGTACACTTAAATTTTAGCAACTTACTTAACTGGAATAATTTCCACAACAAATATTTCCTCTTTTATCTAGATTTAGAGAATTTTATATGAATTACATGATCATGAAAAATTTGTAAATATAACTACAAAATCATGTGGTCCTGGAAAAAAACAGATGAGGTTTGGTCATTTAAGATCATCCTTAAATGTACATTAAATTTTCTAATACCTCAAATTGTTTCTTTTACTTCTAGACATGTCATTTAAGAAAAACTGTCTTTTATTTACTTGTTTATTATACAAAATAAAGCTTTCATTCTGACATTTTCACACTTGCATGCTACAGACTTCAGTAAAATTCACCTACCTGTCACATTCTCTTGCCCCAGGTCCTCTTCCCCTGGTCTCTCCCCCGGGAGTCCCCTTCTGTTTCCATGACTTGTTTTTAATCTAGATTCTGCATATGAGAGAAAAACATGTGGCAATTGTCTTTCTGATTCTGCTTATTTCACTTAACATGTTGATCTCCAGTTTAATTTCTTCAGATGACATAATTTTGTTCTTTTGTGGCTGCATAATACTCCATCCCAAACACATCACATTTTCTTTCTCCATTCACCTGGTGATGGACATCTAGGTTGAGTCCATGACTTGGCTATTGTGAATAGTGATGCAAAAATAGTTGGTGTGTGGCATCTCTGCTGTATGCTTTGGGTATGCACCCAACAGTGGTCCCACTTTTAGATTGTGAAAGACCCTCCATACTTATTTCCATATTGGATGCACTAATTTGCTTACATGTTCACCAGCGGTGTATATGGGTTGCCTTGACCCCACGTCCTGGCCAGCATTTGTTGTAGCTTGTTTTCTTTTTTGGTACTGGGGAATTGAACCCAGGGCCTCGTGTTTGCTAGGCAAGTGCTCTAGTACTCAAGCCATACCCAAAGTCCTTTGTGCTGTTAGTTTGTTTTCAGAAGAGGGTCCACACTTGTCCTGGGGCTGGCCTCATACCACAGTCCTTATATCTCCATCTCCTGAGTAGCTGGGACCACAGGTGTATAACATCATGCCCAGCTTACTTTTGAGATGGGGTCTTGCAAACTATTTTTTGGGCTGGACTTGAGCTGTGATCTTCCTATCTCCACATCTTAAGTAGCTGGGATTATAGCATGTAGCACCGCACCTGGCTTCCTGTTTGTTTACTTCATGATAGCCATTCTGACTGGAATCTCTATGTAGTTTTCATTCGCATTTCTTAAGGATGTTGAACATTTTTATATGTTTGATAACCCATTTGTACTTATTTTGAGAACTGTCTGTTCAATTCATTTGCCCATTTTTCAATTGAATTATTCATTCTTTGATATTTAGCCTTTTTGAATTCTTTATGTATACTGAATATTAGTCCCTTGTCAGATGTATATCTGGCAAAAATTTTCTCCCACTCTACAGGCTGCTTCTTCACTCTGGTAATTGTTACTTTTGCTGTGCAGAAAATTTTTCATTTGATTCAATCCCAGTAATCACTTCTTACTGGAGTCCAATAGCTCAGGAAAGTCATCTCCTGTGCCTGTATCTTTAAGTGTTTTCCCTATGATTTCCTCTAGCAGTTTCAACACTTCTCACATTAAAGTCTGTGGTCCATTTTTCATTGATTTTTGTGCCAGGTGAGTGATAGGAATCTACTTTCAGTCTTCTATGTGTGGATATCCAGTTTTCTCAACACCACTTGTTGAAGAGGCTGTCTTTTCTCCAGCATATGTTTTTGTTACCTTTGTGCAGAATCAAATAGCTGCAGCTGCATGGGTTTACTTCTGGGTCCTCTATTCTGTTCCGTTGGTGTACATGTCTTTTTCTGCCAGTATCACTCTGTTTTTGTTAATTTAACTAAAGCATGCTTTGAAGTCTGGTATTGTGAAACTTCCAACATTATTGTTTTCACTTAGCTTGCTTTGGTTATTCAAGGTTGTTTGTGCTTCTATACAAATTTAGGATTGTTTCTTCTCTATATTTTTTGGTAGGACTGGGGTTTGAACTCAGGGCTTCATACTTGCAGGTACTCTACCACTTGAGTCACATCTCCAGTCCATTTTGCTCTGGGGTCTTGTAAGCTGTTTGCCCAGATTGACTTTGAGCAATGATCCTCCCCATCTTAGTCCCCCAACTAGCTAGGATTACAGGTGAGTCGTGGGTTCCCAGCTATTTTTTTCTATTTCTATGCAGAATGCCACTGGAATTTTAGTGGGGATTGCAGTAAATCTTAGAGCATTTTTAGTAATATAGTAATTTTCATAATAAGTCTACTGATCCATGAGCAGGGAAGTCTTCAATTTCTTTCTCCAGAGTATTATACTTTGCACTGTAGAAGTCTTTCACCTCCTTGGTTAAGTCTACTCCTCCATACTTTTTTAATGGTATGGTGAATGGGATTGTTTCCCTGATTTCTTTCTCAGAGTGGTTGTTATTAATACGTAGGAAAGCTACTGATCTTGTCTGTTAATTTTCTATCTTACTACTTTATTGAAAGTGTTTATCAGATCTGAGGTCTTTAGGGTCTCATAAGTAGAGTATCACATTATCTGCAAATAGAAATAATCTACCTTCTTCCTTTTGTCAAAGGCTTTTTCTACAGCTACTGAATTGATCATGATTTTTGTCCTTGGTTCTGTTTATGTGCTGTATTACATTTATTGATTTGCATATGTTGAGCCATCCTCAGCATATCAACTTGATCATGAAAACAACTTGATCATGGTGTGTGATCCTTTTTAATATGTTGCTGAATTCAGTTTGCAAGTACTTTCTTGAATTTTGCATCTGTGGTCCTTTTTCATTTTTTGTTGTGTCTGTGTGCTATTTTGATTTCAGCATACTCCTGGTTGCATAGAATGAATTTAACAGCATTCCTTCCTTTTCTGTCTTATGGAATAGTTTAAGGTGCATTGCTGTTAGTTCAGAATACAGCAGTGAGTCCATCAGGTCCTGGGCTTTTCTTTGTTGGGAGAATCTTTGCTGCTTTCTGTCTACTAATTTTGGGGTTCTTTTGTTCTTAATTTTCTAAGACCTTGAGGTGCACCATTAGGTTATTTATTTGAGGACTCTCTGATTTTCAATGTAAGGACTCATCTAAAACTTCCCTCTTAGAGCCACCTTTGCTGTATTGCAAAGGTTCTTTTATGTTGTGTTTTCATTTTCATTTGATTCTAGGAATTTTAAATTTTCATTCCTGATTTCTTCAATCCACATATCACTCAAAAGTCTAACGTTTAGTCTTGTATGTGTTCCTATATTTTGTGTAGTCTCTTTTGCTTTAATTTCTAATTAAAGTCAAAAATTGTTTTGACTTTTCTGTATCTGTTGATACTTGCTTTATGGCATATCAGCTCCTAGTTCATGGCCTGTACTTTCCATCCAATTAGTCATTTATCCATAAACCTGAATACAAGTTGCCACCAGTTTCTGAATCCACACTGATGCTCAGGTGGTGACTTGTTTAGCCAATGGAGGTGTGTGTGTGGAGGGGCGGGTATTTGAGGTTTGGCAATATTAAAAACCAGTGACTTCTTTCTGCTTTCCTTGGTTGGGAGATTTGCCTGTACAACATTTCCTAAAATGACTCCCCTTCACAGCTCCAGTGAGTGAGTTAGGAAGTGCAAAGGGTCCTTTTCCTGGCATCTGCTTCCTGTGCAGGATGCAGAAATCTAGTCTTCATTTATTTTTTTTCCAGACTGCAGCTTGTGCAGCTGTGAGATTCCCCCAAGGAGATATTTTTCTTTTTCTTTTTTGCTTGCAGCCCCATTGGGGAGATTCTTCTCATTCCCTACCATTTGGCTTACACTCTTATGATGGAGTCATTTGTTTCTTTTATTAATGTAAAGCTCAATGTTTTTGGACTTTCCTTAATGTCTGTCTACTGTTTACTCTACCATCCCCTCCCTTGCCTTTCCACACCATCTGCCTCTCCCTGTAGTCACACACCTGATGTTTTAATCCAGATTCATAGAGATGCAGGAAAGTACTAGGAGCTGTTTCCAGTCTGCCATTTTTAATTCTTGAGAAAAATATCCTTTACATTGATATTTTTTACATTTTACTATAATTTATAGGTATTTAGTCATAATTTTATACTGTACTAAATTATTTAATCACCTACTTAAAATTATGTCATCCATCTTAACTTGCCTAACTATTTCTTTTAATCTTAATATGCATGAAATACATAAATATGTAAATTATAATCTAAATACATATATATATGCATATTGTCATACTGGGGTTTGAACTAAAGGCTTCATGCAAATGCTTTCCCACTTGAGCCATGTCTTAAGCTTTTTTGGCTCTGGTTATTTATTTGGCTCTGGTTATTTTTTGGCTCTGGTTATCTGGAGATAGAGTCAACTATTTGTGCAGGTCAGCCTGGACCACAAGACTCCTATTTATGCTTCCTGCCATAGCTGGGATGATAGGCACAACACTACACCCAGCTTTTGTCCATTGAGATGGGGTCCCCAAAATATTTTTTGTCCAGGCTTCCCTAGAACTATGATCCTTCCAATCTCAGCCTCCTAAATAGCTAGGATTATGTGTGTGACATAATCCTGGCTATATTTAATATTTTAATATGAGTGCATCTTTGCTTCTAAATTTTGTATTTCACCACTTACTCCTTTCTGCTTTTTTGGATCTTTTATTGTTAGCTTATTCATTGTAATTGTTACTTCTAAGACAATATCAGTGTTTGAGTTTATAAATTTTCCTCTAAACAATGTTTTCTACATTCAATATTTTAATATATTGTTCAATTATTATTTTCCCAATAGTTTATTGTTACATTACTGACTTATCCTTGACCCCAGTGATTACTGAGAAGAATTTATTTTTCTTCGTGGTTTGATATTTTGTTTATGTATTTATTCTTGCCATGGGTTATATTCTATATTACCTATAAGTTCATTTATAGAATACTTTTGTTTGTTGTTTTATTGAAGTTTCCCTTCAATTTACAATATTAAAAAATGTAAATGTTTCATGCATTCTTGCAAAGGACAGAGGCAGGAATTTGTATTATTTTCACAAAAATATCTTATTTACTCCATTTCTTCAAATTAGTTATAGATTTATTTATTATTTAGCCTTTCTAGGACCAGGAAAGCCTCTATCCTTCTCCTTCTCTTATTGCAAAATGCTTCTCTCTTTGCCTCAACTTTTATTTTTTCATCATATTTTTAAAAATTAATTTTATTAGCATGTAATATTTGTATGGGGAATACGCTGTGATATTTACATGTGTGACTATAATATATATTGGTTAGATTTACCCCATCCATTATTCTCCCTCATCTTCCTCCCTCACTGCTTAGAACAATTTCAATAGGTTTCATTCTTCTAGTTACACATATGAATAAAAAGCACATCCACCATATTCACCTTCATTTGCCCTTTTCTCATACCCAACCCTGCCACTGGTACTCACCCTGAAAAAGACCTATTTTATCTTCCTGTCCTTCATTTTTTAAAGTGTATATCGATAGTCCAGGCGGATTTCACTTTGGTACTTCAGGTCCATAAATATCATTTTTTAATCAAATTAACCCCCATTACTTACTCTTTCTCTATCACCATGCACTCCTAATATTTCATAGTTTACAGTGAAGTACATTATAGTGTATTCAAATATACATGGGTTGTTTCAATATTTTTCATTCTCTAACATTTTTCCCTCTCCCACCGCCCATAGCCCCCTCAGACAGACCCACTAATACAATCTTGTTCTTTATCTTTAGGTATGTGTGTTCCCTATTGTTTTTCTGGATTAATTTTACCATTTCAGATCTTACTTTAAGATCTTCACTCTACTTTGAATTAATTCTAGTACACGATGAGAGACGGGGAATCTAGTTTCAGTTATTTGCAGGTGGAAATCCAGTGTTCCCAGCACCTTTTTTTTTTAAAGAGGCCATCTTTTTCCAGTGCATATTTTGGGTGCTTCTTTCAAAAATTAGATGACTGTACTTGTGTAGGTTTGTGACAGTGTCTATTATTCCTATTACATTGGTCTTCATTCCTGTTCTTGTGCCAGTACCACGCCAGCCTCAATTCTTCTATCAGAAATTTCTATGTATTTGTAACTCTTGGGTCCATCCTCACATATCTCATTTCTCCTGTCATTACATTTTACCTTTTGTCTTTTCATTTCTTCCTGACTGATTTGATGGTTTTTAACACCTAACCTGGAATTTCATGTGTGCACGGCTGTTCAAATTTAACAATCTTGAATTTATCCTCACACAATGTCATATCTATCCTTGCCATACAGATTCTATACAATGTTCTCCCGCAATACCAGCAAAAATTCCAACATGTTTTTCTTTTTTTTTGAGAAAGCTGTATGCTGATTCTAAAATTCATAGAGAAATAAGATGAATTTTAAAATACTCAGCATAGTCTTGTAATAATCTTGGAAAAGAATAACAAGCTTACAGAATCTATGTAACAACATTTTACTTATCCTAAAGGTACAGTTGTAAAAATATTGAATGTCAGCACAAGAATTGACAAACACATGCTCACATGGACAAAAGAAGTGAGACAGAGAGCCTCAACAGTTCTCTTTTTATTTTCTAATAAATCAACATAGTTAAATTGGACATCCAAACGAAAATAAAAGTGTACCTTGCATTCCTATCTCATTCCATATCCAGATATTATTCTGAGAGGAGTACAGACACAAATATGAGAGGAAAAAATCATGAGGTTTACTAGAAATAGCACAGAATAGAATACAGTAATCCCCCCATATCTACAAGGAGGGATCCCTCATGGATGCTTGGAATCAATGATGGTACTGAATCTTCTACACATATATGCCTTTGGTAATGCTTAATTTATAAATTAGCCATGGAAAATTAATACTATAGTAACTTAACAAAGATCTTAGCCAAATCAGAAACAATTTGCTGTATGTCCTAAAGAAGTTTCATTATTTTTGGCATATCTGGACAGCCAGCATCACTCCTCTTGTGCCTTGGTGCCATTACTAAGCAAATTAAGGGTAATTTGGACACAAGCATTGTAATACCACAGCAGTCAATCTGATAACATGACCATGGAGCAGGTGGAAGTATAGACACCATGGATACACTAGGCAAAGATGGAATAGAATAGCTCAAAATTCTCTCACCCGACTCAGAATGTCATGCAATTTAAATTTCATGAAGTATGTGCTTCCAGGATTTTCCATTGAATGTTTTTGAGCCACAGTTGACTTCAAGTAGCTGAAATTTCAGAAAAGAAAACCACAGATGGGGAGGCTACTAGTACTGTGTATCTTTATGAACTTAAACAGAGCAGGAGAATTACTGCCTATGAAGGAAAGGTTGATGAACTGGGTTTCATTAACATTAGAAGCATCTGTGTATGGAGACATAAACAAGAGTTTGAAAAGAAAAGCCATAGTTTCAGCTCCAATACAAAAAGAGCTTCTGCTCTCTTTCTGTACTTTCAGAAAAAAGTGCTGAAAAAACTGAACATAAGCAACATTTCTTTGATCTATCAGATAATTGAGGTCACAAGACAAATCACAACCTAAAAACATGGAGTGACAAGTGAGTACAGAGCACCAGAGCTCACCAGGAGAAGAAGCTGATAACACAGAAATTGCTAGGAACGATTGCAAGTTAGCTGGCAAATTACTGGGAACTGAATGAGGTTTGGCTTGGAAACCTACTCATAGAAGTGTCTCTCATTTATTGCATGTTTTACCTTCAAGAACCCACAAACAGATAAAGATTATAAAAAATCCCCCCATGCTTCAGGCAGGGAGGGGATAACCACCTCCTCTACTCACACAGAAGCATATTGAGGTCTTCTTTCAAGAGAGGCTATTTTACTGGAGTCATGTAATTAAGGGAAGGACAAATAAACAATTACAGGTCCCTCCAGCCTCCTTGGCTAAGAACTACTCTAGGATGTCCCAGCCTAAAGAAATACTTTATTTATTTATCTTTATCATTGTGCTGGGTAGGGGTACATTGTGGCATTTTCAAAGGTTCCTACAATATATCAAATATATCATACTTGAATTCACCCTCCCCACCATTCTCCTTCATTCCCCTACCACCATTCCTGGAATAGTTTCAATTACTTATGTGTGTACACAGTATTTCCACCATATGCACCCTCCTACACCCTTTTCCCACCTCCTCCCCCCTCCCACTCATACCAATCCCCCTCAAGCAGGACTTATCCACCATCTTGTTTTCTGGTTTTGTAAAAGAAAGAAAGAAAAGATGACATTTTTGCTGGCTTAAGATAGCTACACATGGAGTTTCCTTATGATACTTCCATTTTTATATGTATTATAGTTTGATTTGATTCATCTCCTCTATTTTGCTTCTTTCCACATTAGTCCCCTTTTTATAGTGGTTTCAACCTGCTTGAGACATCTATATTCATTCTTGTACAGAGAGCACATCAAGCATATTCATCTTCTTAAAATCCTTCTTTTACCCTCCCCTCTTATATGTGACCTCCCTTGAGCATGACCTGGTTTTCATAACATTGCTGTATTTGTATTAGGTTTACATTCCACATATGAGAGAAAACATGTGGCTTTTGACCTTCAGAACCTGGCTAACTTCACTTAAGATAATATTTTCCTATTCCATCCATTTATCTATAAATGACAAAATTTCATTCTTCTTTGCGGCTGAATAAAATTCCATTGTATATAAATAGCACATTTCCTTAATCCATTCAAAAGTAGTGGGGCATCTTGGCTATTTTCATAGCTTAGCTGCTATGAATAATACTGCAGTAAACATGAGTGTGCATGTGCCTCTGTTGTAACCTGACTTACATTCCTTCAGGTATATCCTTAAGGGTAGTATTGCTGGATCATATGGCAGTTCCATTTTTAGTTTTGTTAGGAGCCTCCACTGTTTTGTATAGGGGCTGTACTCATTTACATTCCCACCAGCAGTGTATGAGGGTTCCTTTTCCTCCCATCCTTTCCAACATTTGTTGTTATTTCTGTTCTTGATGATAGCCATTCTAACAGGAGTGAGGTGGATTTCCATTTCTTTTATGGCCAGGGATATTGAGCATTTTTCATGAGTTTTGTAGTCATTTGGACTATTTCCTTTGAAAACACTCTGTTCAGTTCTTTTGCCCATTTCTTCATTAGGTCATTGATTTTTGGGGAGTTTAGGTTTTTCAGCTCCCTATATATTCTAGCCATCAATCCTTTATCAGATATATAGCAGGCAACAATTTTCTCCCATTATGTGTGCAGCCGCTTCAATTTAGAGACCCTTTCTTTTGTTGTGTGGAAGCTTTTTAATTTCATGTAGTCCCATTTGTCAATCCTTTCTTTTAGCTACTAAGCCACTTTAGTTCTACTAAGGAAGTCATTACCTATTACTTGAGGTGTACTCCCTGCTCTTTCCTGCACTAGCTTCAAGGTTTCAGGTCTGATATTAAGGTCCTTAATCTACTTTAAGTTGATACTTGTGCAAAGTGACAAACATGGATCTAGTTTCAGTTTTATGCATGCAGATATCCAGTTTTCCCAGCATCATTTGTTGAAGAGACTGTTCTCCATCCTATGTTTTGGGCACCTTTGTCAAAAAATCAGATGGGCATAGCTGCATGGGTTCATATCTGGGTCTTCTATTCTGTTTCACTGGTCTTCACATCTGTTTTTGTGCCAGTACCATGCTGTTTTTATTGCTATGGCTTTGTAGTATAGTTTGAAGTTGTGTATTGTGATACCTCCAGATATTGCTCTTTCTGCTGAGTAATGCCTTGGCTATTCACAATCTTTTGTGCTTCCAAATAAATGTTCACATAGATTTTTCAACCTCTGTGATAAATGTCATTGGGATTTTAATGGGAATTTCATTGAACGTGTAGATTGTTTTTGGTAGTACAGCCATTTCCACTGTGTTAATTCTACCAATCCACGAGCATGGGAGATCTTTTGTAGTCTTCTTTGATTTCTTTCTTCCCAAAAATACTACTAGACACCATAAACAACTTTAGCAAAGTCACAGGATACAAAATCAATTTATAGAAATCAGTGATCTTTCCATCCACCCACAATGAACAGATTGAGAAAGAATAGAGGAAGATAATTCCATTTACAGTAGCCTCAAAAAATAAAATACTTAGGAATAAACTTAACAAACGATGTGAAAAACCTCTACAAGGAAAACTATAAACCATTGACTTTAGAATGTCAGCCACTCCCCAGAAAATGTAAGTATTAGTCATATGATTGTAGAATGGTTCCTTTTCCAATACCTCACCATCACATCAACCAGGTGCTAGTTCATTAACGATGGATTGCAAGTGATAGAGCTACAAGATAGACTCAGTGTTAGAAGGAATTCTTAGGGAAATCCAACAACGGGAAAGAGAAAAGAAACTGGGAAAAATGAAAAAACTGAAGACTCTGAGACCTACAGGTAAAGAAAATGCTAAAGACATCTTAGCTCCTTGCCAAATTAGCATAAAACTGCATGCTAAAATTCTGCTTGTTTTCTTAATGCTAGACATATATCCAGTTTTCACCAAAAAAAGTGCAAGGCACTTTAAAACAGGAGGAAAAATGCTTTCAGATAGCATCAAAACTAATCTTGCCTGTGACATGGATAATGGATTTTTATTCATTGGAACTTCATAATAACTATGATAGAAATGTTAAGGGCTCTAATGGAACAAGAAGGGAGCATGCATGAATACAAAGAAGTGCAAACAGAGAAATGGAATCTATAACATAAAATAAAAAAGAGATGCTGGAGGCCAAAAGCACCAAAAACAATGGCCTTGACACATCCAAAACCGAAAACCCTGAATTAAAGGTACATCAATGCTAACTTCCTAAACTGAAAAGCAAAGATAATCCAAAAATAAAACAAACAAATAATAACTGGAGTAGCATATCCAATAATTTGGTCCAATTACAAAACATATAATAATAATGGGAATCCTAGAAAAAGAAGAAAGACACAAAAGAAACATGTGAAAGAACAAGGGTAGAGGTTTGTCTAAAATCAACCCCAGACACTAAGTCATATTCCTACATAGTTAGAGATCACCATGCATGATGAATAGCTCAAAATAGCTCCACCTAGGCATATCACACTCAAACGTCAGGAAGACAAAGACAAACAGAATTTTTAAAAAAAGAAATCAAAGGGGAAAAACAATCTTACCATAGAGGAACAAGAACACAATTGGACACATTTGACTTCTTGTTAGTAAATGAACAAATAAGAAATGAGTGATGTGAAATGTGAAGAGTTGAGAGAGAAACAAAGGAAAGCACCAGTTTAGAATACAAATTACTTTTCAAATATGAAAATGAAATACAAAAGAGAAGTAGATAAGGTAAAAGAAAAACCAAAACTAAGGGAATTTGTAATCTGTAAATCTGCCTCACAAGAAATGTTAAAAAAGAAAATTACAGAGGTCAGAAACTTGGATCTAGAAAAAGAAAGTAAGAATGTTTAAAAAAGGAATACATGGAGGTAAAATAAAATTATTATTCTTCCTGTACTTGATGTAATAACTTTTTTCACAGTAATAGTAGCAATAATGGGTTGGGGGATTATAGCTTTTGAATCAATGAAGTAGATGGTAAATATGTCACAAGGATAGGGAAGAGGAGTCAGAATCTTACTTTAGCTGTGACTGTATGTTTCAAACTGTAAGGAAACCACCAATTTTTTTTTTAAAAAAAGTAAAATTGGTACTTATAGATAAAAGAGAGCCACACAAAATGTTCAATAAAAACCAAGGAAAGCAGAAAAGTGGAGGATAATAATAACGAAGAACTAGGACAACGAATTGAAAACATTTGTAAACATGGCAGAAATTGATCCAACAGTGTTAATAGCTGTCTTCAGTGAAAATAGCCTAACTACTCCACTTAAAGACTTTCTGAGTAGATATGTAAATAAAATCCAACTACAGGTTGTCTACAACAAATCTACTATAGCTGAAAAGAAATGCACATAGATTAAAAGTAAAGAGCTAAAGAAAGAAATAACATGCTAGTACTAATCAAAAACAAGCTTGAGTAGCTATATTGATTTTGGACAGAGTTCAAAGTGAGGAAAATTATTGGTGATGAAGAAGGAAATTAATAAAGGGGGTCAATTATCCAGGAGATAATAACCCTTAATGTGTATGTGCCCACCAACTAGACATTACAATAAGTGAAGCAAACACTGATAATACTGCAAGGACAAATAAATGAATCCACTATTAAGCTTGGAGGGTTCAGAACCCCCTATGAGGAACAGACAGATCAATCAGGTAGAAAATCAATAAGGGCAGAATGTAACTGAGCAACACCATCAATAATCTGGATCCAATTGAACTGGCAGAATATGTCAAACAACAACAGCAGAACACATTCTTCTCATGCTAACATGGAAATGTCACCAACATACATCACATTTAGGGCCATAAAACATCCACCTCCCCCCCAAAAATTTAAAGACAAAGAAATCTTACCAACTATGTCCTTAGGCCACATTGGATTTAGATTATAAATAGTTGAAAATTAAACAATATATATGCAGTACATGGGTCAAAGAAGAGTCTCAAGCAAAATTTTCAAAGAAATTTGAAACTAAATGAATACACAAGTTACCAAAATGTGTGCCACGCAAAAAAAACAGTGCATTGAGGGAAATGTAGAGCCTTAAATGCATGTACTAGAAGAGCTCAAGATCAATGATCTGAGCTTCTACCTTAAGAAAGTAAAGAAAAAGAGCAATATAAACCTAAAGCAAGCAGAAAAGAAGAAATACGTGTTGTAGCAAAGAGCTATGGAATTGAACACTGAAAATCAATAAAGAAGATGAAGACAGCAAAAACTAGTTTCTTTGAAAAACTTAATAAAATTGATAAAACTCTAGTCAGGATAACCAAGAAAAAAAGAGAGAAGATAGGAATTACTAATGTAGAAATGGAAAAAAGACCATCACCTACTGAATATCATGGTCATCAAAGAATTTTATGTACAACTTTGTGAAACAAATTTGGTAATTTATGTAAAATAGACAAATTCCTTGCTCAAGTTCACATAAGAACAATAGATAATCTGAGCAGGCCTGCAATCCATTAAAGAATTTCAATTAACAATTAATCATCTTCCAAGAAAGAAAGCATCAGACCCAGAATTCACTGGTGAATTTACTCAAACATTAAAGGAAGAAATAGTTCCAGTTCTTTACTATCACATCCAATATTATTCTACGACCAAAACCATATAATCATCCAACTATGATATAGTGTAAGAACTTTTGTAAATGTCACAATGTATCCCCAGTACAACAATACTAAAAAGTAAACACAAATACACACACACACAAAAAAAAAAGCCTAAAGAAAAAGAAAAAATGTTGAAAGCAATGAGACAGAGACCACCTTATTTTTATGGATTTCTCTGGAATTAACCATGAGCTATGCTAAAGCCAGCCTTTTCCATACTCACAGAAAATGTTTCCATACTTAGCCATTTCACTGTATAGACATCCCTCAGTCCTTCATATGGTTTACATGACCATGCAGAAAGACATTGGCATGTTTTTTTCTTTAAAAATAAGAGAGGTAAGTAGATGGATAAGTACATATGCAAAGGTTAACAGGCTCTGGTAGGATCTAACACTACATGAATCCATTGAGAAATGAAAATGGCAGTCCATTGAGAAAGGAAAAGCTGTCTTACTCGTGGCTGTATTTTCAATAATAGAAGTCACTTAATATGTCTTAGTCTTATAATTTACTTTTCCTATTATAATTGTAGCCAGGTTTGGTCAAAGGAAGCATGTTTAATTTTTATTTCTGTAATATTATTTACATATATGCCTGCTATATATGATAGTATACAAAAACATCCAAATGTGTGTATATATACAACATACACATCTTCAAATACAGAACAGATACAAGAAAATAGTGCTCAGTACTATTCAATTAAATTTAATAAAAAGTCTGAAATCCCAGAGTCAAATTAAGTTTAAACTTCTAGGAGCCTTACATAACTTATTAATTACACTTGAATTACTAATCTATTTGTGATTGATCATTAATTCAAGTAAAACACGGACGACTCTTGAAGAAATATTACTGAAATGAAGCTGAAGCTGTTATCACAAGTTATTTCTAGAACTAGCTCTGCACAGCACTAATCTATGCACCTTTGCACATCTGTTTCTGGTTGCATTTTTTTATCACTTTCTCTCCTCATGCCTAATTTGGCTCCTGGAGTCACCCTAAGGGATATCATTTGCCAGAGTGTCTTTCTTTTCCATGCCCATTTTGGGTTCTCTAAAATTTCTTCCTGAGACCCATCTGCTCTCTTCTCTGTGGATGTCCTCTAATTTTCTGCCAAGCCCTGGATTTGAAATATAAGTAGTGAAATTGCATAGCATGTTCTTAAAGCCGGAAGCAAATGGCCATGTAAGCTGTATTTTACAAAGACACTGAGAGGATAATGATCCCCTAAAATTGGCCAACCTTTTCATTCAAAAGCAAGTAGACACAGAATTGGATAAGGATAAAGGTAGTGGACTCAGACTGCCTAACTGTTCTTAGTCAAAGCCTCGAGTTGCCCTTTAGTTGCTTGGAGCCAGTGACAGAACCTATTACTGAAGGTTGTTGTGAACAAGAACTGCCCATGTATGTGCTTAAGCACAGTGCTTGGCATAAGGAAATCACTCAGTAATTAATGTGCTGGACATCATATTAATTAATTTATATTACCTTTGCTATTGTTAGTCTTATTTTGCATACACATCTCTGTTACACAAAATTTTCTCTGTGACAAATACAGAAGAGAAACGATTTTTTAAAAGTAAGGAGTTATTTGCCTCACAGTTTCAGAGGTTATAGTCTATGGTCACCTGGCTCCATTGTTCCTGGGCCTGTGGTGAAGCAAAATGTGATAGTGGAAGGTTGTAGAGAAGAAGCTGCCATGAGAGACAGACAGGAAAGGGCTATGGTAAGACATACACCCCAAAGACACACCTTCAGTGACCTACTTCCTTCAATCAGGCCACAGTGTAGTGTTAACTCATCAATGGGTTAAACTATTATGAAGACCAGGCATAGTGGCCATATCTATAATCCTAGATACTTGGGAGGAAGAGATCAGGAGGATCATGGTTGGAGGCCAACCTGGCAAAAAAGTTAGTGACACCAAACAAGCTGGTCATGGTGGATCATATCTGTAGTCCTAGCTATGTAGAAAGTGTAGGTAAGAAGCTCACAGACCAAGACTAGCCCCAGACAAAAAAACACAAGACCCTACCTGAAAAATAACTGAAGCAGGAAAGATGTGTATCAAGTGGTAAAGTGCTGCCTATCAAACAAGAGGCCCTGAGTTCAAACTGCAGAACCACTAAGAAATTTAAAAAAAAAAATTGATGAAATCAGCATCCTCAGGATCCAACTACTTCTCAATTACTAAATCCACAAGTTGCAACCAAACCTTCAATCCATGAGTCTTTTGGGAACTAAAGACAATACTTTACTTCTAAACTACAACATTTATCATTATAGACTCTGGATTCAGGTAGCACATGTGTGATGCTTCTCTTGTTCAATTACCCATGATCAATGTTTGAGTAGCTTCCTTATTTCTGGTTCTGTACTTGATCCTAAATATATAAATGGGAGAGCTAGGGACATAGGTCAATGGTAGAGTATTGCCAAATGTGCACAAGGCCCTAGATTTGATCCCCAGCACTACAAAAAATTAAATATAAAAATATAGATGGTTATGGTCTCTGCCCTATTCTGCCCCAGAGCTCAATATTGAGAAGGAAGCAGTGGAGAAGGTCAGTCTTTCTGAAAAAGGGTTGCACTCACAATACCCAGTCTAAATGCAGGAGGAGAAAGTGTCTGTAGTTTTGACATATGTGTTCTATGTAAGTACTGACTGACCACATGGATTCAAAAATAAAGAAAGAAACTGGTAATTGTATAATTCCAGATTAGCTCTTAGTAGGATTTGTCATTCCATGAAGTTTAAAGAAAACAAAATTAGTAGCATGAACCCCAGCTGTTGACATTTTCCCCTGCTTCTTGGTGCCCTATTATCTCAGCTGGTCTAGGCATATCTCAGCAATTACCATAGTGGTGCAGGCGGCTCTCGGGCCACTTAAGCTGACACTTTGAAATATTAGTGGGGAAATGCTGCAGGTGCAGTGGGCTGGCAGAGACCCAGCAGCAAGTTTGTATCAGTCCAGAATTTTAAAAAGTCTCCTGCACTATCCCTATGTTATTAAGCTGTTACAGTTAGAGGCAAAAATCCTATTTCCTTTGGCAGGCATCTTGTTCCATCTGTGAAGCACCATCACTCTTCCTATGAAAGCAGAAGCATCATTTGTTAGGGTTCTGTGGTGGATGCTATCATCACAGCACACATCATTAAGGAGCAAGCCAAGCAAGAGCTGTGCAACAAGTCAACAGGACAGAGGACCCTACTGGACCTTCCAAGAGAGCTCCATCAGGTTTTCACTTGTCTTACCACTTCAAATGCCTCTCATCTGGACCACACAGCCTCCCATAAAACACTCACATTATTATTTTCCTTGCAAATTTCTGTTCATCTCTTATACTCCTGCGCAATAATAAGATGATTAGTAGAGACAGGTTGAAAATCATGCAAAACCACAAATGCACTTAATATCCCCTTAATATTAGATGATATTAAGGATTATAAATGTCATTATATGTGACAAAGGAATGGTGGCAAAAGAGAACGAAAAAGTTCCTTATCAGTTAGAGATGCAAATACTGAAAATGTAAAAAATTCTGTAAGTGATCCCTTAAGGACAGTGATACACACGTGTACACACACACACAAAATCATCTTATTCAGTAGTCTTATGCCCACTGACATCTGAGAAAAGTGATCAAAAATAGCCTTTTATATAGTTCAGGTATTCTCAAAGTTCACAGTGGTGAATCTGCCAAAGTGGCTGTGTCTAATGGATTTCTCTCTGCCACTATGTTTCACTCTAATTTGCTCTTAAAACTCTATTATGTCAATTCTTGCTAATAGATCTTCTAGCTGTTGTGAAAATTAAAAGTGATTTTTCAGATGAAATCCCAGAGCCTTGTACATAGGAACCATTCAGCATATATTTATTTAACTTAAATTTGTATCTTGTTTTGTCATATTTACCTTTTGCAAAAACTCATTTTTGTCTTTCCAAGGGCAATATCTGAATTAGCCTTAAGGTCAACCCTCATTCTCATACCTTTGGGTCACGAAGCTTACTATTATTAGAGTTTTAGAGAATTTTTTTTCATCTTTGTGGTGCTGAGTATCAAATCCAGGGCTTCACACATTCTAGGGGCACACCTATAATCCTAATTACTCAATAGGCAGAAAACAGGAGGATGGCAGTTTGAGGACAGCCTTAGGAAAAAGTTAGTGAGACCCAACCTCCACCAACAACTTGAGCATCGTGGGGGTACTGTAATCCAAACTATTTTGGAGGTATACGTAGGAGGATCCCAGTCTAAGGTTGGCCCAAGCCAAAAAACAAGTGCATGTCCAAAAATAATTAAGGTAAAAAAGGTCTGGGGGAGTGATTCAAGTAGTAGAGCACCTGCTTGTCAAGCAGGAGGCCATGAGTTCAAACCCCAGTACCACCAAAAAATATGAGAGGTAAATGATAATAGAATTCTAAAACATATTGAAATAACACATAAGATGTCAAGAAATAAAAAAAACAGAGGAATAAGAACAAATGAAGCAAGTAATATAATGGCAGGTTTAAGTCCTAGACTATAAAATTATTTAAATATAAATGATTATTTGAAATATAAATAGACACCAATTAAAATAAAGATGTCATCAAAGAGAATTTAAAAAAAAACAAAATAAACAAAAAAAAAAACAACCAACCCAACTATATGCTGTCTACAAGAAGGTTGTCTCAACTCTAACAATGTAAATAGGTAATAAATACATCCACATAGTGAGTTAAAACTCAGCAGTAAAAAGTATCAAAGTATTCTTATATGCAATGACCTTGCTGGAACTCAGTGGTCCAGGGTTCGCATAATGTATGGAACCACATATACTGTTCTCACACTAACAAAATGGTAGAGATGACAGAAGAGTGGCTGTTAGGAAGCAGAGGTACAGAGAGTAAGATGAGGGCTGGTGCAAATATTAAGAAGTAGCTAGAGTGAGGGAGTTCTTTCTGGCTGATAGAACAGTTCTCTATATCGATTGTAGCTGTGGCTGTGGCTGCATGAATTCCATACAGGATAAAATTGCATAGAAACATTCACACAACCTCCAAATGAATTCTGGTTTGAAAAAAATGGCAAAAATGGGAAGGTCTGTAGTCTATTAAAAATAATATACAAATATCAATTTCCTGGCTTAATACTGCTCTGAAATTATATAAGATGCCACAATTGAGGTGACAAGAAAAGGATATATAGGATTCTATACTACTTTTTTTGCAACTTCCTGAGTTTGAAAAAAAAATGTTCAAAAATCTGCTGGGACTTCTCCCAACAAGAGGGATGTCTTTGTCCTACCTTTGAACCTGGGAGTCCTTCTGACTGCCTTGATGAATAGAAAAGGGAACAATGGTGCTGTATGACCTTTCAAGGTTAGAAATGGTCACATAGCTTTTATGATTACTTTCAGAATACTTGATTAGGATACCTTCAGCCTACATGTAAGAAGTCCAGCAATCCTGTGGCTTCCATGCCTAGAGTTCACTTGGGGAGGCCACCCAAAGAGGAGGATACTAAAGACCCCTTGCTGTTCCAGTCCAGCTGTTGCATTCTTTCCAGCCATGGTACCAAATATATTGGCGAAAAGCCCTTGAAATGACCTCAGACTCAACCAACATCTGATGTCAACCACATGAGACAACTGAGCTCACTCTTGAAAACTGTAAGGAAAATAAATTATTATTGTTATTGTTTTAGGTCACTGATGGTGGCTTGTTCTACAGAAATACATATCCACCGAAAGGAGTAAGTTGTAAAAGATCAAGGTCACATTAGTGAGGCAGGAACCCATTTTCAAAAGGAAGGTACATTTTCACAACTGATCATTCTGGCTGGAGATTGCAATTAAGCACGTTATTGTTAGTTGGCCTTCCCCATTACCTCCAAGCCTATTAGGGGCATCTCTGCTTAAGACTCTACAAGGTCAATCTCTTGGTCATAATGAAAATAACTGAACTCATTAACGTTCTCTCATAATTTAACTTTTCCTTTACTCTTCATGAGAAAGTAGAGTTAACCCTATTGTAGTCAAGAATTTTTTTAATTTACAGGTGAAGTAAACTAACTCAAAGTGAACTGAATTAAAATTAATTAATTATAGAAAGTTTCAGGAGGTTGATCTAGAGCCTCAATAAGGTCATCTGAAATTGATGTTTTTTTGTTTTCCTTCTGTTGACTTCTATGTTGGCTTGATCAGTTGTGAGTTCTTCCTTGCTTCTAGAACCATCCCCTGCCAGCTCAGCAACCCAATGGGAAAGAGAGCCTCCATTTCCTAATAGCTCTAGGTCCATTCTAAGGCTTGCATGACATGATCCTAGCTGGGGTCCCTTGAACACATCTAATCAGTCATTAGTTGGCCAAAACCATGTGCTGCTCCAACATTGGTCCTTGGAGCATGTTGACAGGTACCAGGCATGTTTGGGTGATCTTCTCTGAAGTGTACATACTGACAGTTGGTATGACTGTTTCCTTCCCGATGCTGTTGATGTGTTATTACCATAAAAGAGGAGGAAGAAGCAGTTCATGAACAGGACTCTGGGACTTTACATATCCCAAATGACTTCCTGGACTTCTGCTTCATTATCAGGAAAATGAAAGCACAGACCATTCAACTGCTAAATATCTATTCCTTATTAAAGTTTAATGATTTACAATGAGTGAGCCTATACCTATTATTGGGATAGTACAGGAAAACCTCTTATTTTTGATACCTCTTACTTTTGATGATTTTCTGCCGCTGCAGACTCAAAAACAAGGAGAGGGAAGTTTGAATCTGTAAAATACAGACAAGAAAACTCCAAAGTGCTTCTCCCCTCTCTCATTCTCCCTTGCTCTTCCAACAATCATACAAAATAAGGTACTTGCCAGGATTGTAAATTATGCAAACTGCTGGAGGATCTGTGGTGACTCAGTCATCTGATTGTTGAGGAGCAGTGCTTAGGAAGGATTCTCTTGTTTTCTGTATTTGCTAATGAAGGCTATTTTGATGGACAGCCCCAAGCATTTGGTGTCTCACTGAATCGACCATGATTTGAAGCATCCCAGCACTGCAGGCTGATTTAATGAGGCACTGTGTTGGAAATGATTACCAGGCTGATAGAAGTGTCACATGGTACAGGGTGACTTAGAGTGCTGCCTGCCACTAGGAGCCTTTAGGGTGCATGTGAAGCAGCTTGATGCTATAAATGTGGACAAGCAGAAAGAAGGCGGCCGGATTGTGACTCCTCCAGAAAGGCAATTAGCCTTCCATCGCTCCTGCTGCCATGGATTTAATCGGCCTCTTGTCTCATTCACACCTATGCTCACCCCTAGGAGCCTCACCTTGCTGTGGAACAAGTTCACACCCTGTGCTTTCCAGGTGCTGAGCAAACCATTTGCACTTGTCACTAGCATTTTTACCCATGATTTAATGAATCACAGAATGGAATGCTTCCTCACACATTTCTGAAGAGGAACACAGACAGCTTCTTCCCTTGCCTCTGACATTGGAGTCTTCTTGGACGCTCAGCCAGACCTCTGAATTACAATTCTCCCCTAAAAAGTACACCGTTTGCCCCAAGTTCTGTTGAAACTTTCATGCTGCTTCTTGTTTGTTCCTTGCCTTTTATTATCTCCTCCTGGCAATGATGACAATATAACTAGCACAAGAATAGTGTCAACATTGTGAGAGCTCAAAATGTGTTAGACACTGCTCTGAATGCATTACGTGCCTGAGGTCATTCAATTCTCATAACAGCTACTTTTACATTTTACGAATAAGGAAGCCCCAGCTCATGAGAAGGATTCAAAGTCTGTTTGGCCAAACACTATTTTACTTTGCACACCATGTTTGTTCACAGTGCTTTGATATAGGGGAAAGGAGGAAAATACTCAGGCTGGAAAATCTGACTTAAAACAGTATGCATGGCATTTGGTAGCTCTAAGCTCAGCAGCCACATGGCTAGTGAGACTGATGATTTGACCTTGGAAATTTGAGGCTGGGCAATGTTGGCCTCTCATTGACATTAGGAGCCCAGAGAGATAGCTAGCTAGAAGATTTGATATATTTCAGGTCTACCTTGTACCATTTATGAAGCTGGTTATCATTGGTGCACTCCATAGTCTTTCCATTGTTTATGTGACTGCCTTTCTCTCCCTCTGGGAGCATCAGGAACCAGAAGAGAGGGAAAAAGAGAGAGGTTGTGGCCCAGCAAGTGGAATCAGTTCAGTGAGGCAAAAAGTGGCCCTACAAGGCTTCTCTCAGGAATCTCAGCAGTGTTAATTAGCTCCCCGGGTGTTTCCAGGGACATAGGTCCACTGAGCTGCACCAACCTACTCTCACAGGCCATTGCACATTTCAAAAATCAATAGGATTCTGGCGAATACTAATCCCCAACACAGTGCCTTTGCTAAAAGTCACTGTACCTCTAACTTAAGGAGAAGAGGCTATTTTGTGTATTCTGTTATTTATAGACATTATGCAAAATAATTGTGTTCTCTTTCCTCTCAGCCTTTCAGCCTTTGATTGTTTCAAGTTCAAAAGATGTTATACAGTCCCCCTGCTTATTCTAGAACATTGGTCTATCTCAGTTTCAAGTTTCTGTATCACTTGCTGTCTGCATTGCAAATATCACTGTTGTAACCCTGACCTGATCTGCTTTCCCTAGCTGTTTACCTTCTGAGTCCTCAGTTTTACTATTTAAATTTGTGAAGCGACATAGTACATAACTTCAGTGCACTTCTTCTGTGGCCTTGGGCTGTGATAATTATAGGCTTTGAGCAGGTAAGGCAGACTAAACTACCTGGAATAGGCTACTTCTCAGAACCAGGAAATTATTTCCAGGTCAAAATATGGGACAAGGGTGGTCACTTCTTACATTTTTTGCAAAAGAAGTCATAAACTCCCGTTGTATATGTGTGACATCTGAATGCTCTCAATTGAAAATGATATCTTTTAACTGACATTAAAAGAAATATTGTGTAGGCCAAATAAAATGTCCATAGTACAATTCTGGATCAAGAGCTGCCATTTTGGGTCAAAGGTTATATGATGAAGTGTGAGCATCTGTGTTAAATAAGTCAGTTGGAAAATATTTTTGCGCACCTTCAATATTCTAGAAACTGGACTTCTTGCATTACCACTTGGGCAAAATGTTCAATTTTTTTCTGCTTAAATTTTTTCATCTAGAAAGTAGAGAAAGTCATATAACCAAGGTCACAGGGTAAAAGAGAGTATTAAATAAAGCATTATGCTCATGAAGAACAATATAGAAAATACTAAATATATAATAGCAATAATTAATGAAACAAGTACAGCAGAATTTGTCATTGTTTTCATGATTACAGGAGAAATAATAATAGTTCTACATGCTGAGTACTCACTAATCCATAGAAAAATCTTGATGAGGAAAGTACTGTGAGTAATTGTGGTGACAGTGTTAGAAATGATTGAAAAAAGCAGCAGGTGTAGTAGTAATAATAACAACAATCATCATAAAAGCCAAACAGAACTATATTTAATTATATTGGAAATAGTATTGGTAGTTTTAAGAAAAGAGCATTTGCCCCTTATATTTTTCATGTATTCCTCTCACTGCTGTCAAGGGTCCTTGTGGCATTTCTGGGCACACAGTAGATCAATAAATACTTGCTCAATTGGTTGTTTGTCCCTAGAAAGCCATTAGAAACCCAGCTCTACTCTATTCTATTTATTTATACTCAGAAAAGATTTATGGTGTCTGGTTCTTTTTATATGCCCCTCTGATAAGCTATACAGCTGTACCATTGAAATCTTCACCTAGGAGGAAATTCTCAAAGAAAGCAAAAACAGAGAGATGAGTTTCTCTTCCCCTCTATATCATGGGAATGTTGTACTGTTGGGGAAAAATAAGAACACAAACGACTGAAAAAATTTTAAAACAGCTGAGCATAGAAAATTCTGTCTTTTAATGCCAGGAGCTGTCAGAGAAATCCACCAGTGAAATCTTTCATACATTTTGTCCACGCAGCAAGATCATTTGCTTCGCTGTTTCATTGCCCCATCTGTGAGAGAGCCTCATTTCCTCCTTGCTGAGGTCACAGCCAGATGGTAGGGTCAACTCACCATACTTCCATAACCTCCATGACACAGAAGAGGTCACCATCCATGTCTTTCCCTTCTTGATTCCTCATGGTGGGGTTCCTGACTTTGTCTTGATGGTTGCAAGATGTAAGGCAAGGTATGCTTCACTTACTATAGTCTCCTGTGGGGAGTCACCTCTAGGTTTAGGGACAAGATGGATATTCTACCTTATAGGAACCATAAACCATAAAAAACAGCATCTATCCAGAGCACTTTCCAAACACCAGTGAAGAAAAGATTCACATTTCAGTTTTTACAAAGACTTTGGTGTCATTGGTAAATTCAATTTGGTTAGTTAACTCTGGTAGCTACTCTTGTCATGGATATCTATTTGTAATGACGATGATTCATGTCAAGATGTCACCTTCTCATTTAGACCTGTCTTCATTTCCCCTAAAATTTCACAGGATCCAAGCTAAAATATTGATCTTTTAACCTCAAACCTGTTTTTTTATTCTTCATTCACAACCTCCTTAAACCCAAAACTGCCAAGCAATAGTTCTAGGAACTATCTTCCTTCAATTTATGCCCAAATCCAAGAAAAAACTGAAGTTTCTCTACCACCTGTATTTCTCTCTGCTCCAAACCACCAGTACTGCCCATGGATTTTTTTAAACCATTCTCTGTATTTGAGTCCAGAATGACTTTTACCAAAGTAAATATGGCCTTTACCCTCCAGCTAAAGTATCAGTAGACTTTCACCAAAAGCAAATCTGACCTTCACCTTTCAGCCAAAATCTCCTCACTTGCTTTCCCATCATTCCTTGGGAACAGAGTCTAAATTCACTGGTACAGATCACAGGACTCAGGGATTGGCCCATGTCTACCTCTCCATTACTGCTTTTCTCAGATTCTATGTTTTAATTCCATGTTGTAGTTGAACTGATTACTATGAGTTCTTGGGAAAATATATCATTATATTTGCCAACACTTTTATTGCAGGTAGTTTCTAAGATTGCCCTCAAAAGTCTTTGCTTGTTGGCATTCATGTCCTTATACCCCAGAAATATTTGTGGTGTCTGGTTCTCTTTATATGCCCTAACACGTTGTATTGCATTTGGGCTAAATGATCAATAATAGACGATGGTGGGAGTAGTAGTATGATTCTGTGATGGTGGGACATAAATAGCATTACCATTTCCTTCTTGTTTTCTTGCAATTTTTATTCAAGGGAAAACAGCCACCACATCATAGAGACACTAAGTAGTCCAGTGGAGAAATCTATACAATAAGGAACCAAAGCCTCTTGCTAACAACCAGCACCAACTTGTCAGCCAGTTTGTATGTATGTGCCATTCTGTGTATGCACCATTTTGAAAGGGGATTCCCCAGCCCCAGTCAACTATTGAGGTTTCTAAAGCCCCAGTTGGCATCTTTCTTGCAATAGCTTGAAAAACCCTGAAAAAAACCCATCCACCTGCACCATTATTGAACTCCTAACCTCCAAACAACTGTATATAGTTACTTCTAACCACTGAGCATTGAAATAACTGGGTACAAAGCAATGCATAGGCAAATCAACCTATGTAACACTTGCACATTATGTGCTATTCTAAAATATTCTACATATATCACTTATTTATTCCTCACAATGACTCCCCTAAGTAGTTACTGTTATTTTACAAATAAAGAAATGTTGAAATTGAAAGACTATAACTGATTTCTCCCAATGCCACACTTATTAAATATTAGAGATAAAATTTGAAACAAGACCTACACAAAGACTTATGAAATCTGCTTTTGTCTCATCTTTATGATTCAAACCTGGGTCTTTCCAAATGGAATTACCCAGGCCAATCTGCAGTCAAGGGACCGCCCATCATGTTACATTCCTACTGTGCAGAATAACTTGTTTCATCTGTTTCCATTGCCATGAGTAGCTTGGAAGGGTTTGTAAGCAACCCTAAAGTCTTAGCAGATGGCTAACAAATGTCCATCCCACATTAATGCATTTTGACGGTATAGCTTAGACACATAATGGGGTGCATTATTTGTACCATATTCTATCACCCAAGCATACTTATCAATTAGAAACTACTCCTGAAATTGAAACTGGAGGTACTAATGTGTTAATTTGTAGTTAAGGTCACAGCTGAATAGGAAAAAAAAAAAGAAACACTTCCTATGTCACCTGGGACAGTCAGAAATGGCTGTACTATTAATAATCCTTCCAGATAATTCCCAATTAACAAAATCACCTGACATAATGACCCCATAAGCACTGGGAACTTTGAGAAAGACCAAAAGAGTCATTAAGAGACAATTATCAACCTTGGAACAAGGTTATCTGTGCTGGAGACTCAACCTCTGACAAACAAGGAGCAAAGCTACCAGCCCAGGCAGCCAACAGGAACAAATCAATTGTTTCAATCTGTAGGTGCATAGCGAGCTCTATCTTGGTGCTACCATTGCCAGTAGCTGAGTATTTTTCATTCAACGCCTTTTTCTTTCCTTGTGAGGTACAAGAGAATGTTATTTCAGCTAAAATTCTGATTTATTGTTTCCCAACATACCACATTGGATTGCTTTTGTACAGACACTGTTTTCAACTTCCAAGTTATTGAACATACTTTCTAATACATGGAAAATCAGACATTTAATTCTATATAAATATTCTCACATTTGAACACTACAGTGCAGGAACTTCTACATAGTAAACCTGACTCATGTAGGTCAGACCATTTAAAAGAGTTTAGAAAACCCTATAGGAAGCAGTGATAGATGTCATGGCATGTTGAATAACTTCATTCATTCATTCATCAAATACTTTATTTTATTTAACAAATTTAATTAGACTCCTATTTTCTGCCAAGTTCTGTTTTGGTTCATTGCAAATAATACAGCAAAAAGACAAACAAGTCTTTACCTTGATGGAACACAATATCTTGTCCTAGGAGAAACAAAACAAACACCCAAACCAAAAAATGAGTAAACAAATTGGTGTATAAATTTGGATGTGGATAATAATAATAAGGAAAAATAAAGCAAATAAGTATTAAAGAGAGACTGGGTAGGTAGAATACTATTTAGTCGGTGGTCAGGGGCATGCTTTCTGTTGAGGTAGCATTTAAGCAAAGACTGAAATGAAGCACCTAAAAATACGGAACTTGGGGAAAATATGCCAGCAAGAAACAAAACACAGCAATTGAATTGTGGGAATGCTGTTGGCGTGTTTGGTATATGACATAAAGACTAACGTCCCTGGACAGAAACAAAGAGGATAGAAGCAGACAGAAAAGAATCAAAATCTCTGATTTTTACCCTGCCTTGCTCCATGTGAATACTGAAGTAACTCGGCTACTTTGTGTCCAACCTTTATTATCTGTTGCATAGGAAATAGTTAACATTTAGTGCACTTCTTACCTTGGATCAGATATATTCATAAGATATCTCCCTGTATAAGAACTCTTATTTGCTCTCTGAAGATGATAAAACCTATGCTTACAGAAGTTTTATAACTTGACCAAGACTGTATAGCTTTTAAGTGCCTGAGCCAGGGAAAATGCATGGCTGTTCTGGAGCTAAGTCTATGATGTGAAGGGGGAAAGTGTTTAATATAAGGAATCACAGAACATCAATAAGATCTGGAAGCCCTGCCTTAAATTACAAACTAAGCTTTTGCAACTCTAGAACTCTAGTTCAAAGGAAGGAGAGACCTTAGTCTTGCTTCAAAAGCTTAACCAAAGCCAGTTTCTTTGAGAAGACTCCAGTCGGCCATAAGACATGGGCTACTAACCAAAGTGACTCTAAAAAATCCTATGAGTGCATATTCTCTAGTAATAATGCCTATATAAGACCACACATATGCACACAAACATGCAGATATTTATAGTATTATAAATTTTTTATTATATAATATAGGAAATGAAGTGAATTTTAAATTTGACTCAAAAAGAGAGTAAAATTTCTGCCGAATTGTCTCCTTTACTCTTCCCCTTAACACAGAGAAGACACAGCCCACAGTGTAACAGGACATTGCTACTGCAGTGAGACTGTAGACCCCAATAGAAAAGGAGAGTCACAGCAATGTATACTCTTTCCTAAAAATTGCAGGAAGACCATCACCACTGTCTGTTAATGAAGGTTTTAAAGTATAGCCAACCTATCAAGAACATGGGAAATGAACACTTTAACACACCCAGAAGAGAAAACATATTGGCCATTCCAAAATGATCGCACCAGCCATATGCTTCAAAGCCATGCATTTCACAGTCATGTGACTCTGAAAGTTACCAGAGGTGGAACAGGGGGCTTTCCAGGCTTCAGAAGCCACACGACATTTCATTCTAGAGCTTTCTTATGAAGTAATTTTAATAAATGACTTAAAATGGAAATCCATTTTTCATTTTTCCATTTCAGTTTTTCATGTTAATCAATTTTTCATTTTAAAGTAATTTTAGAGGTATTTCTATATTAAAGCAATCAACGATGCAAAATAAATGATTTACTATGGATTTTTTTAAAAAATTGCATGTTTCGAAAAACCCTTTGCTGCTATGTCCTGGAATCCTCAGTTAACTTCTGCCATTCATAATTGTTCTTTCAATCATATACACATTTCTTAAGCCAACTAGTGTTTATTAAGTTTATGCCAGGCCCAATGCTAGGACTATGTTGGGGAATAGTATGAGAGTTGTTCTCAAACTTCCACACGGAATCACCTTGAAGTCATGGTGAAACCAAGATTGCTGCCCACCCCCAACCCGTGGAATTTCTTCTAATTTATTGATTCTGGGATAGACCCTGAGAATTTGCAATTCTAACAAATTTCAATCTGTTGCAGCTGCTGGTCCGAAGATCACACTTTGAAAACCACTACTGCAATGAAAAATTTAAGAAGTACTAGATTTCTAGGCAATTTGTGATCACATCATTTGATAGATGCAAAAATGAAATCGCAGGGAAGATAAATAACTTAATTATCTACCAATGACAAAAGTTATTTGTACCTTATGCCCTGATTTGGGATCCTCAGAAAACCAAACTGAAACTAGATTTTTTTATAGCTAAACAGAATGATAGTGCATAATATTCTTCTCTCTTTATGGGAACACTGCAATTGCTGAGCTTCCCTCCTTCTTTAAAACCTTTTAAGCAACCTTTGGTTCAATAAAACCAAAGCAGCATTATATCAAAGGCCAAGCATTTCCTGTCCTGGTTTCTCTTTGTAATAACTGGCAAGACCAGAAGCAGAACCCCAAGACACACTTGTCAGAAATGAGCAATTCATGGCTCAAATGAACAATGAAAGTGCAAACATAGAAAATGTAAAACTTAAAGCTATTACTATAGCATGAGCAGGTGGGAGACTGAATTTCCGAAGACATGGGAATTTCACAAGCAAGTAACACGTATCTGTCAGTTCTTACCACTACAAATCATTCCAACAACATTGAATAGTGGCCCTTGGCCTGAAAATAATTAACACCATTGCAAAAATAGTTTCAAAAAGTGGACAGATGACAGACAGTTAAATTAGGCAACTTCACTTAGTAATTAGTGTGGGAAATGGGAAATATTTCAAAAACAAAGCCGTCAGTTTCACTAAAAATAAACATGACTGAAGCGTGGTAAAGTTACAAGTTTTATTTAGATAATGTGATGACTTAAAAACATATGTCAAGTAGTTTTCTATTGCTGTGTAAAAGGTCACAATAATACTCACTCATCATCTGACATTCTGAAGGTCAGAAATCTAAGTGGTTTTGACAAGCTCTCTGCTTAGGGACTCACAAGGCCAAAATCAAGGTGGCAGCAGAGTTGGGTTCTTTTCTGGAGTCTCAGGGGGAAGAATGTGCTTTCAAGTCGATTCAGGTTGCTGGAAGAATTCAGTTCTCTTAAATTATAAGTCTGAGGTTCTCATTTTCCTGATGGTTATTGGCCAGGAACCCTTCTCTGCTCTTACAGGTCACCCACAGTCCTTGCCCCCATGCATTCTCCATCTAAACTGTAAAATCACCTTCCCATCAATCCTATGCTGTTTCCAGTGTATCTGCTCCCAGCTAGAGAAAACACTCAGTTTTACAAGGTCTGTGTGACTCAGTGAGCCTGTATTCCTAATCTCCCTATATTACTCTCAGTTGATTGCATTTGCAAAATTCCTTTTAGCATATGATATAGGATAACCACAGAGAGTCAAAGCCATTGAGATAATTTAGAAATCTGTGCAGCACGCTATCTGATATTCATAAGTAAAAGTGTAAGCATACATACATTCATACCTTCATGCCTTTCTGCTTGTGGATTTCCATCATAAAGAAAAACACAAGCAGGGAAAAACCTGTATCATCAAGGAATAGCACTGATGGCTAATTCACATGTAAGAAAAGCAAATTATGAAAATGTAGATCCTAACTCAAAGGTGAAAGCTGGAGGGAGAGAGGTCATGTTGTGGTTACTATTCCAGTCCTCTCCACAGGAACAGAGTTGTAGGCTATTTCAGGTGAGGTCAGCTGCATTGAGTAGAAAACCTATGACAGACATGCTTACTCTCAGTATGTATTGATGGAGAAAATCCAATTAGACACAGTGCAACAATTCAACCTTGGCTGCATGCCCTGAGGTTACTGGCACCAGACAAATAGGTATTTAATCATCAAATATTTATTTAATGTCAAACACAGTTCTAGGCACTGGGAATGTGACCAGGAATGAGCTATATTAGGTCCCTCCTTTCATAGATTTTGCAATTTATAGTATAAGAATAACTATTAATAAGCAAATGCCTAAAATAAGTGATGGCTGACTGTGGTAAGTGTTATGGAGAAACTGTAAAGGGGAATTGACCACGAGAGGGCAAGCACAGCCAAAGGAGGACATCTGAGTTGATAAGGGTACATTGCAAAGGGGGCCACTAAGAGGCTCAGAAAAATTTGAGTGGAACTGAGTTATAATACAAAGTATATAATAATAATAATGAGTCCATACTGTCATAAATAAGTGGCTTAACATAAGTATGGGAAGAATATGATAAATGAAAATAGGTGAGAATCGATAAATTTTCCATGGAAATGAAAGACAACTTATAATACTTCACTTTCAGGATGGTAGGGCATAATTTCCCCCCTTTAAGTGTGGGTTGTGTGCAGCAACCTTCTTGTAAAGAATAAAGAGTGCTTAGAAGGTGAAAAAGAAAGACTTTGCAGTAGACAAACCTGAAAAACATCTCAGCCAGGCAACCACGATTAACATCAGCAGTAGTGCCTGATGTTCATAGTATTGACCCATAAAATACTGTGGCAAGAATGGTGCTTACCTCTGTGATCTTCCTTCCAACCCCACAATCCCAGGCTAATCAGGAGAAAAGCATCAACTAAATCTCAACTGAGTGACTTGCAAACAAGCACCAAGTCAGTAACCTTACCTCCCTCAGTAGTGTCAAAGTCATCAAAATAAGAAAAGATTGAGAAAATGTTACAACCAAGAGGTGTAAGAAGACATGATGGCTACATGCTACCTGTGTCATAGTATTTTGCATGGGATCTTGGAAAAGGACATTAAATAGAAACCAAGAATGTCAAAAAAGTATAGTCTTAGATAATGGTATATCAATACTGATACATCCATTATGACATATGGGTCATACTAATTTAAGATGCTATTAGCAGGAGAAATTGGGTGTAGGATATATGGTAACTCTCTCTACTTTTTTCATAATTTTTCTTCAAATCTAAACCTAAAAGTTTCTTTTTAAAAGGCCAAATGAAGTCAGGAACAGGAGAAGAAATGTTAAAAAAACTTAATACTACAATAGAGAAAGAAAGATCAAAATGATATCTCACAATATAGGGAAGGAGATTTAAATAAGGAACTTGATGATATAAAGGGACTTCAAGAAATATAGAGCACAAATTCAAGATAGAGAGAGCAGTGCACAAAAGAAGAAGAGCAATATTTGAAGTTGTAGAAAAAACTATGTAAATTGAAACTGCATTTTATAGAATTTTGAATAATGGATCTACTATTTTTTTTTAAATATGGAGTTTTGGCTAGTCAGAGGAGGTTTGTAATCTGTTATGTATTCCTAAGGGTGAAAGAAGATACAGAGTGGAAGAGAAGCAAAGGGGAGATAGAAGGGTTAAAGATCAGAAGAAAACAATGAGATAGTTATCAAGGGGGACTAAAATAAAATATTTGACATTAAGTCCCATAATAACAGAACAAAACTTTTTTTATATATTCTAGAGAGTCTTCAGTGAATATTCACTTTGCTGCTCAATGTATTTGAAGTCATGTGTGCTAGTATGCATGTGAATTGTGTCAATGTGTATTGTGAAGTTGTGTGACAAAGTCAATGTAATGCCACATCTGTCTTAAAGGTAAGTGCAAGATGGACCATCTACATTTTTAGATTACATCATAAAGTGAGTAAAGCTGGTTTTAAAGTGATAGTTACACTGCAGGCATGTAATAATAGAGAAAATGATTAGAGAAAAAAGACAAAGGACATATATTTTATAATTGACTATATTACTAGAGGAGGAATTACAGGTGATACTTGTTTTCCCTGCTTCCAACTTGACCCAGAAAATACACATCACATTACATTTATAATCTGTAAGAGCTGACCTAATAGAAGTAACTAAGCTCAGAATATCTCTCCTATGCCAGGACAATAAGACTCCCATAAAGATACAAATTCAGTATTTCAGGTGGTCTAGTTGCTAACAAGAAAATCATCCTTTGGACCAGATGGTTAAAGGCAGGAAGGCACTCTCTGTATTTTTAGAACAGCTGATTAACTCTTATCCCTGTGGAAAATTGGGGTCCCCAGAAGCCCTGCCTCCATGAGAAAGGACATACAATGTTAACTGCGGCACCAGGTATCTCTGAATGTTGCCATGTTTGCTCTCAAAAAGGAAGGCCACCCCCTCTGGCTGTGCCACTTGGTGTCCTGTCCTAGTCCCTTTATGACAGACATGAACTTCCTATTGCCCAGAGGGAAGATTCAGTCATTAATGTAGTTTTAGTGCCTTCTGAGAGTCCTTCTCCAACACCCTTAAGTGTGCATCTAACCATCTTTCATTCTTCACAAATAAGGGTGCCATCTCTCTAGTCTTATCAGATAGAGTCCCTGACACTTAGTGGCGCTCAGTAAAGAAAGAGCCTTGTTGTGACATGTGGGTTAAAGCAAACTGAGCTACAGATTGATTGAAGTTGTGCTAGCCAGCCTCCTTAGATCATGGCGCTCCAACAAACTGAGTTTAAAAACCACCTCCTGAAGAAGGCTGAATTTGGCAAGCAAGCATTATTATCTGATGCTGACCACACAACACCTACCCTCTCCATCAAAGAAATAAGTATACACTCAAATTGCTCATTTTTACCACAATGTGTACCAACACTTTTCAAGCAGGTAGAACAAAACATAGAAAATACACTTGAAAGATGTCTTCCACAAGCTAAGGGCAATCATTGCTATTAATATTAGGTATTTTTTTTGTATGGCCCATCAGGCAAAGTAACTATAACTGTCATTATGTTTGTCTTTCCACCTATCCAGTCATCCATGTTCCCTACATCACACACACATCATACACATTGCATTGATCGTAGCCTTCTACTCAAACAATTTTACACCCTTTTTAAACTTAGTAGTATCTATGTTGATGTATTTTTTATACTGACTTATTCAACAAATTTTTGTGGACATGGTATATGTGAGGCATTATTCTAGATACTGAAAAACAGAAGACAGTGTAGTTTTGGCTCTGGAGGTGATTTTATTCTGACAAGGGGAAAAAGACCATATGATATGAATGAATAAATATCTGTTTATAATACAACAGGGCTGTGAGGTAGAGTGACTAAGGGTAGAGGCTGTGGCTTAGGTGGCCAGTGACAGTCTTTCAGAAGAGGTGACATTTGAGTTCAAAGTTGAGTGATAAGGAACCAGTCATTGAAAAGCTGAGGGAACATAATGTCACAAGCAAGGTACAATATGGCATCAGCCTTTCAATAACATGTCAATCATTACTTATCTGTAGAGAAATTTATTATGAACTGAAAATTATTCCATTGTATGCATGCCATAATTGCTGGGGTTAAACTTTAAGGTTGCTCTAATTTTTAAGTCTATATTTATTGAGATAAAAATGTTCATGAAAAATTTGTATTCAGCCAGGTTAGCAGATCGTGCCTGTACTGCCAGCACTTGGAAGGCTGAGATGAAGCAGGAAGTATTGGGAATTTGAAGCCCAACTGTACTATACAGCAAGAGCTCATCTCAAAAAAGTTATATTCATTCGTAAACATTATAATGACATAAAAGAATATAGCATGTTCTTTTGTGGAAAGACATTTATAATGAAAAAATGAAAAGTTACTAGATAGCATGTACAAATGGTATAGATTTGTGAAAACAGAGAGGTAGAAATGTACATTTACAATCAAAAGATGACTCGTGGATGGGACAAATATTAAAATAAAATTGTCACATTGCTTATCTGACTGCTGGCTATGCAAATAAATTATATCTTTTTTGTATATTTTGGATTTTATAAAACATAAGAAATAACAACTTTGTTTCAAAGGGAAATAGAAGATTATGAAACAGTCCATAAACTGCTGCTCCATGTTTTAAAGAAATATTTTTATCATTTTGCTCCTTTATGGGTTCTATGTTTGTATACTGTATGCACGTGGAAATATCTCTCAAGTGTGAAATGAATGATTTCATTTTTCTTGTTTGATCCTCTATTTTCTATTACATAAAAATATATCAGCTCGTAAAAGAAAACGCTTAAGCATTTTTTTCATTATAAAAGGAAATTTTTTAATTTATAAAAATGCTTAGAAATGCTGAAAATATAAAGAAGCAATTAAGATTTTTTTGGTCATCTTTAATGATGACCAAAATTAGTAGTATTGATAAAAATATATGCACAGTTACATATAAAATTTCAATTGGTTGCAGAAAAACTTTACAATATATTATATATAGATGTTCATATGATGGAAATAACACATATTTTTGTAAAGCATATCACTAGTCCCAAAGTTTTTCTGTAAGGGTCAAATAGTAAACATTTTACAATCTGTGTAGATAAAGTGATCTCTCTTGCCACTACTCAATTCTGTTATGTCACACAAAAGCAGCAATAGACTGCTATACTCCAGTTAACCTTTATTAATGGGTGCTGAAGTTTGAATTTCATATAATCTTTATGTCACTAATATTGTTTAATTTTAACCATTAAAAACTCAGGCAACTATTCTTAGCTCACCAGCAAAAGGAGATGGAATGCTCGATTGTCCCAGAAGTCATTACTTAAGTTTCATCTATTTACTTTTTCCCACTTCTTTTAAATATCGTGCAATTCAGGCATAAACATTCAGTCTCTGGTGACCTTGGGTGACAATGTCATGCCACTTCTCTAAGCCAAACTGAAAGTAAACCACAGGCTTCTGTTGGAGACAAGTCCACTGAATTTTCCACAAGCGTTCAATGAAAATGTCCTTCTCAGGATCAAACCAGATTTCGACTTGATTCTGAAAACATATTGCTTTAGCAGAGAGCAGAGTCTCGAAATTTTCCAAGCAGTACCTAAAAGGCAGCTTTTAAAATAGCATTAATGTCAATGGGATCAGCCCAGAAGAATCAGTGTGTTCTCAAGTGACAAACTGCTGCCAGCAAGTTGACTGAAATGGCCCAATTGTATAGAAAAGAAAAAAACTACACAGAGGACATCCACCAAACCTGAAGTGAATGGTATGTGTTGGTAACATTGAATACTCGAAAAAGATTAGCTGACAGTTGTTACACTGCTCTACAGTGCCCAGTTTGACATTACCAACTCTGACTGCACTGTAGCCAATATCCCATCACTGAAGTTTAACACATGCCATATAAATATGTGTTATCTGATTTCAAAAAAATGTACATTCAAATTTATAAGATGAAATATAGCAGAGAGCAGCAGGTCTCAGAGAAAAATATCTTTATGACTGGTAAAGACAGTTGTAACTCAGGACATTTAACTAAATTCCAAGGTCCCTAACATAGTTATTCATGGAAATGAAAAAGCTTTATACCCCATGAACATTTTAAAATTCAATATCAGTTTGGTTCTAAAAATTTTTGTCAAGAAATAACTCGCTCATTTCTAAGATTGTAATAACTTGCTCTTTTCCCATTCAACAAAATACCATGAGCATTTCTTGGCATCCCAAATCTCCTAAGAAAGACAAAGTTCAACACAAATACTCACTCTTAGATTTGGAATTTTTCTGGTGTGATTTAGGAGACCAAAAAAAAAACAAAACAAAACCCCCCACAATTTCCAGAGTAATTAAGGAATTGGTTTTTTTTTCTAATTATATATTCAGCACATATCGAGTAACTGGCATTACCAGATGATCATTCATAAATGTCCTGAATGTACATGCCCAAGTGCTTTGTAATTTTGCTAAGGTACAAATCTGTGTCTTAAGAAACATGAACTTGGTGTGAAGGAGTCTATTTCTTAAATGGAGACTCTCCAGTCATGATCAGTTTGGGTTTTATTGTTCTTTTTACTGTATTATATATACAGAAAGTCTTTTAAAGCAACATTCATAATAACTTTAAAATTTGTTTCCTTGCAAAAATGTGATCCTCAAGTGAGATATAAAATTGTAATAAAATTTACAAGGTGATTAACTTGTGAAATGGGGACCTATCATGGAAGAACATGACTTTAGTGCACAGGAAACTTTGGAACAAATACAGGAAACTTTCCATATCACTTTTGTACTGATGGATGTGAAGGATGAGAGATGCCCTAGAAACGTGTTACTGATGAGCATCAGGGATCTGCTACTTAATAGAGAAGGAGAAAGGAGGGAACAGGGTACATCATGATAGTGGTGACCACCGTGACGATGACAATGATGGTACTGTGAGAGCATCCCTGGTGTCTTATGCTAACTATGAAAAGTCACACTGACCAGAAGATAATCCTACCCGAGAATTTTGCAGTTCTCCAAACCCTACCACCCAACACTCCCTCATTCAAGGATTTTTTATGGTAAATAAAAGTCAGATGTCCATATCCTTTTAAAAATACACACATATACACCACATATGTATGCATTAAAAACACAAATGTGCATAAAAGATACACAATACCATGATAAAATAGAGTTCATCAAAGACGCAAGTCTAGTTTAATATTCAAAAATCAGTAGCTACATTTACCAGATTTAAAGAAGAAAAATATGATTGTATTAATCCATAAAAGAATTTGACAAAACTTAATATCCATTCCTGATAAAAGTTCCCTAGAAAATAGTAACTAATGGTGATCTCTCCCACCAGATAAAAAGCATCTAAAAATCTACAGGTTATACGTTTTACTTCATGAAAACATTCTCCTTCAGATCAGGAACATAGTAAGGATGGTGCACTCTCACCACTCATCCAGCATGGGGCTGGAAGATCTTGCAGTGAGACAAGAAATTTCAGTGCAATCGCTACAGATCAGAAAGAGAAGGAGAAATCTGCCCCATATGCAGATGACATGACTGCACATAATCTACAAAAATGTTTCGATGAGTGGGTTCAGCAAAGTTGCAAGATAAACATCCAAAATTTCTCCATATTAGAAATAAACACATGGATGCCAAAATTAAAAATCAATACCACTTATAATCATTCAAAAATAAGAAATGTTACCAGGCACTGGTGGCTCATGCTTGTAATCCTAGCTATTCAGAAGGCAGAGATCACAGTTGGAAGCCAGCCCAGGCAAATAGTTCATGAGCCCCTATCTAGAAAAAAAAATCACAAAAATAGGGCTGGTGGAGTGTCTCAAGGTGAAGGCCCCGAGTTCAAGCCCCAGTACTGCGGAAAAAAAAAAAAAAGAAATGTTTAAGTGTAAACCTAGCAAAACATATGTATGACTTGTATGCTGAAAACTGCAAACTGATACAAAAAAATCAAATACTGGATAAATTAATAGAGAAACTCACCATGTTCATGGACTAGCAGATAAGTTTGATACAATTTTACCAAAATCCTGCAAGATAGTTATAGATAAATACAAGATTATTCTAAAATTTATTTAATGGAAAGACAAAAAATTTAAAACAAATGAAGCTATCTTTGTAAAAATAACAAAAGGTGGGAAAAATGAGTCTACCCAACTCCAAAACTTATTATACAGCAACAGGAATCAAGGAGTGTCTGGTATTGGGAGAGAGAAGAAATATAGATGAATGCAAAAAACAAAATTCCCCAAAAAGACTCATACAAATATGACTAATAGATTTTTTTACAAAGGTGTAAAATCAATTAATGAAGGAAAGATTGTGTTTTTAAGAAATGATTCTTGGATGATTGAACATCCATAGAAAAAATCACCTAAGCTTCACACCTGATATAAAAATTCTTACTCTTTGTAAGTTGTAAAATATTACAACCACTCTGGGAGATGGCTTGTAGTTTCCTTAAAAGTGCAACTAGTGTGACTCTGTACTTGCATTCTTGGATGTTTATCCCAGAGAAGTGAAAATTTACATTCATATACCTATCTGTACAAACTTACCTATAGATAAGTTATTTGTATTAGTCAAATAACTCAAAATAATAAAAAAAAACCTCAAAATAATCTAAATGTTCCTAGATTAATACTAAACAAACTGTGATAAATCCATATCCCAGAATACCACCAATGATGAAAATGAACTAACATGAATACACATATGAGTCTCCACAGAGTTATGATAAGTAAGAGCAAGTTCACTCCAAATTATATACTATATGTTTATATCTCAAAAAATCCTTGAAATAACACAATTAGGGAATGGATGAGCAGTTCCCAGAGGATAGGAACGGAGGTATGCATGGTAGAAAACTTGGCATGGCCATAAATGAGCAATGAGGGATCCTTGTAGTGAAAAATGCTTTGAACTGTGCTCATACCAATATACTGGTGACAATACTGTACTATAGGATTGTAGACATTGCTGGAGGAGGGAAATGAGTGGTGGGCACATGAGATCATTCTGTATTTTATCTTATTTGTTTAATAATATCTAATAATATGAAATCAAAAGCTTAATTTATAATGCAGAAATAAATAATGAATAAATATACAAGTCTTAAAAATATGTCCCCTGCTTAACTGTTTACACATTGTTATGTCTACTGTTTTCTACATCCCTTCCAAACCTCTCCAAGTTAAGATGCAATATGATCATTCACTATGTAGATCTGGACATTCCAGTTTATGAAGTTTTAAGTGACTCACTCCAGGGCAACAGAAAGCAAATCAGTGTTCTAACTCACAGTTCCTAACACCATCTTTCGTTCTCAAACTTTCCTTTAACACACATTCAAATTATTCTAACCACTTACCTTCAGCTACTAGTGACTTGGTATTATTGACTCTTTTTCCTGTATATTAAAGGGAAAAAGGAATATTTAAACAAAAATTTTAAAGATAGACTACATCCTAAAATGAGGAATTAACAGAACTGGGTAGAACTACTCTTACTTTATTTGTAACTCCAAGGAATTTTGTTGTCAATTTTTTTCTCTTTTATAAACAGTCTTTGTAAATAATCACACATTTTCACTTAGAAAGTTTTTAAATATACATCTAATATTCTCTTTAAAGATTTAAGGAAAGCATGTGTTTTGGTATACACACATATTCATAAAAACATACACACAAAGAGATAAAAGGCTAGAAGAATCTGCCAAATGTTACAATAGTTGACTCAGGAAAATGGTACAGATAGCTTCATGCTCTTCTAATCTTTCCATTTTATTCTCCAAATTAATAAACATGCATTACTGTTAAGTGGTGGGGTAATAAAATATTACTAAAGTTTAAAATTCATAAGAACCCAACCAAAAGCAACATAAATTCAATTTTCTATTAATCAAGTACCCATTGATATTTCATGATGAATTGCAATCATACATTTTAGATTTCAGAGAAAACTGAAATGAAATTCCCCTTCAGCTTTATACAACATGGTTGAACAGATAGAACTAAAAGGGCTTTCGAATGACAGATGTCAGAGGTGGGACAAAAGATTAGGGCCCCCCTGAATTTCCCTACTTAAACTTTCTCAACAAAAGGCTCAACTTTCCTGTTTCAGAGAAGATATTCCTTTTGACAAGCAAATCCATCAACAATATCATTAGCACAACAATGCTTTTGATGAGCAATTTCAGATGATGAATGTTCTAGGTTTTTACGTGGGTATTGCTATTTTTTTTTCTCCTAAAACTGCTAAGATGGAGAGTGGTAAGGTGAACCAATCAACCTCCACCACTGATAATCAGGATATATTTTGATATGATTGAAGAAGCTTGGAACTGTGGACCAGCAATTTGTTTCCTGAGGAAACTCTCCCGAATGAACTGTGTTGTTAATTATTTAAAACCGACTTCCTTTTTGTTTTTATTACAATGCATCAGAATTTCTTCTGGTTCTTAAATTTTATCCTTCCTCTGTTCCCTAAGTAAATATGAGCATTATTCTCCTTCAAACTCAAATTTTTTCAAAACACGAGATATACAATTCGGCTCTACAATGTGATTCTACCATGGTCAGAAAAGAATACCATCATACAAGAGAAATATGTCACGTGAAACCCTTTAACTGGAAAACAGAAGATAGATTTGAACTTATTTAACATTTCACTTCAGAGAGATTCCAAGGAAGGGACATACAAGGAAATTTCCTGAGTCACCATTCTGATATACTGAGAGCTATTATTCATTTTTATGATTCAATTTTGTTATTGTTGTCTGTTTTTATTTGGATATAATTCTCTATTATTGTTATCCAACCCAAAGAAATGATAGCACAAAGGCCAAGTGTAAGATATGACACAAAGATACATAAGGAATATGCCTATAGCTTAAAAAAAAAAGCAGCATCTTTTGTCATCTTGAAACCATACTATGGAAATAGCTTCCAGCATAAACTGCTGTTTAAAGTTAATAAATCTAAGGGAGAGAAAAAAAGAACTGCTGTTAATATTCTTAAATGAAAATCTAGATCCTTCCAGACCTGAAGCCGACTCTACGCTGACATGATGGTCCTCTAGCCTTCAGTTTCTTGTTTATCTTTCAAAATCATCCCCGGCTTCTTCCTCTCAATCCCTATGCCAGAGGTCAATGAATTGTGCTTAGATTTTAATTTTATAAATAAAGTTTTATTGTAACACAGAAGGCCATTTGTTTCCACTTTGCCTATGGCTGATTTCATGCTGAGATAGTGGTGTTGAGTAACCGAGTCCACAGTATTTACAAAATTTGTTTAACTCATTTCCTGAGTTCCAAACAAACTTTTTTCTTGAACATCTATATTTAGCCCTTCTGAGATTCCTTGGCCCTCTACATGGCTCCTTCCTTCTTACCCTTCAGATGTAGCTTTAATAGCTCATCCTTCCTAAATTTAGCCTCACCTGCCATTTGCCTCCAAGCACTTGTCACAATCCCATTTTTATGTTGGTTGCCTTTTCCCCTTCTAGAATAGGCTGTTAATTTTATTTCCCATCCCAGGGGAACACTTAGAACATAAACTGTTTACTAAATATATGTTGAATCAAGGTAAGCACAGTGAAAGTGCTCTAGAAAGAATTAGGGTTGGAAGACTTGATCATAGCTGCTTTGCAGAGGGCAAACTAAAAAAAAAATGACAAAGTGCTCCAAGATAAAATATAATAGCTATGTCTCCAGACAATGTAGTGGAAAGGTCTGTAGCCCAGATTCCTTTTCTGGCTCTATCTTTGCCGTGTAACTTCAGACTATCTTCTGAAACCCTTGCTGTATAAGAATTCTCATCAGTGAAAAGAGAAATTTGAAATAAAAGATTCAAAATCTCTATGAGTTTTAATATTTAACAATTCAAAGAAAAACAAAACCGCAAGACAATGGTAGAGGCTGATTTCCAAGCACAATGCAGGAGATAGCTCGAGTTCTTGGCGGTCCTGTTTGTCTGGAAATAGAGCCTGGATTTTCCTGCAAGGAGCTATGGAATTCCTGTGGATTATCTTCTCCTCCTCTCTGGTTATGGGCACAGAAACAGCATCTGATGTTTCACTGGGTGCCAACCCTTAAACGTGTTGAGTCTTAGTATAGTGCACAAGACAGGCTAGTGAGACTTCATTAAAGAACTTCAGAGAAAACAACCGAAAAGAGATCTCATTTCCTACCAGCATTATGAGCAACAAGATCACATAAATCTGTAGCTGCTGGGGAGGCCCTAAGTAGAGAGAGCTGGTGTATGCAGGAGGCCAATAGATGGAGAGACAAAACCAAGGGATAGCAAGAGACACATTCTTTAAATCCCCTGGAGCCAGGCACCTTGAGGAACAGGTCACACTGGAGATCCAGGTCATGTGGATCCTACATCCTTCCTTTGCTTAGAACGCTACGCTTTATGACTTTACTTTCAAACAGAAATCTTAGACAACACACTCAGATGAAGTCTCCTTTCATGTAAGAAAGGAGTGATGCTTTATCTTTTTTAAGTGATGCTTTATCTGCAGGATATTTGCATGTCTTCTCTCCTTCTGTCTCTTCTCCTCCCCCTCAGCTCTCCTTAGTCTCTGACAGCTGATCATTTCCAAAACCTTCAATCAGTGGAAGACTGGACATGGAAATGGATGTTTCTTTGTTCCAGGGATCTGGATATCTATCAACAGTAATTATTTTTTGTAAATCATTAAAAATAATTGAGCCATTAGGAAAAAAAAACCCTTATTATCACTGTGTCACCAATCTCATGCAGAAGCAAGATGGCTCTGGACCCATTAGGCTTAAGCTGCAAATAAAAAGTAGCCTAGGATGTTTACCTTTCTAACTTTAAAAAGACCCAGTAGGGAGGAATCAAATCATACTGTGATTACTGAACATTTCGGGCACTGCAAACCACAGGCTTGCTGGGATTCGAATGTTCAACGTTGGAAACTTATCAACACTTAACTAGTAGAAGTAGAGATTGACATACAATTAAATTTAGGCTGCTCAGTCATAATATGGAAAAACTGAAGTCCTATGAGATATTTCTTTGTAGTTTAAATTTTACATATTTTTCTGTTTCTCACTTCATCAAAATTCATAATTTTCTGAATTAAGCAGTAATAACCCATTATACAAATATGCAAACTGAGACACATAAATCTTAAGTGACTAATAAAAGATCCCATAGTTACTAGTCAGTAAAGACTAGAGCCACACACAGTGGTCCCTAATTTTTTTCTAAAGCTTGGAAGTTAAGATTATTGAAGACCTGATAAAACCCACAGATATTCTGCTCAGACAATACATGTACATGTATGCAAACTGAATGCACAACCAGAAAAGGATCCCAGAAGCCTCTTCATTAAACAACTTCAAGTCCTTCAATTGCCATTAGAACTGTTGACCATAAAGAAATCATAGCTATTACTCCCCTTCTTGAAGTCTGTCCACCATAAATTATGGCCCTTTTTATTAGCCTGAATCAATTTTCTCATTGTGAAAAACACCTGTTTCTTAATATTTTGCCAAGTACTATGTTTATCCTCATCTGTAAAAGATGCAACTAATGTCCCATTGTTGAGCTTTTTAAAATATAAATTGTTCATTAACCCCAATTATGAAGTCATGACTTGCTTCTGTGCCTTGCAAATTTAAATTTCCAGTGCATAGATGGTAAAGGAAGAAGTGAAGGAAGAAGTGAAGAATAGAGGAAGAGAAAGAAGGCAGGAGGAAGGAAAGAAGAGAGGAGTGGCTGAATTCAGGGCTTGCACAAGCTAGGTGAGTCCTGTACCACTGAGGTATATCCCCAGCCCTTTTTTTTCTCCATATTTTTGGAAGTTTTCACAAGAAGGCTTGTTTTCTTCATTTACAAACATTCCCATTTTGGTCTTGTAAGACCTATCCATCTTTTGAGGTTGTTCCACACATCATTTGTTTTTTGAATATTACTTTTGATAAAATGTGAAGTGTCTATTATGCTTTTGTGGAGACTGAATGAATAAATGAACGAATTAACAAATGTAACAACTTTTCCTTATCAAGAGTCAGTGTTTAGTAACTAATAATTGAGCTCTTACTATATACTAGACATTGTGCTGCATGTTCTAGATGAGTTTTCTCAGTTAATCCTCATAATTATCAAATGAAGCAAGTCTTCATATTCCCCAGGTTAGAGTGCTTCACTCATTTGGTCAAGATTACAAAGTCAAAGGCAGTTCATGATTCAAATGATGTCTTACAAGAGATTTATAGAGGTTTCCTTCTAAGCTGAGCTCAATATGACTACTGAAATCAAGTAGGATGCTTTCTTGCATTACCATGAGCTTGACAATCATCCAAAGGGCCTTGAGACATCTATCCCCTAGCCTGTCTATTTTATGACATGTCAGTAACTAAACTGTGGCTAAACTAAACAGTGAGAAATATAGCCTGAGGAAATAATGACCTTTGTTCTTGAGAGGTGCAGAACTGAAAAAGTATCTCCTGACTAGGCAGTGAGGATTGAGTCTGCTTCCTTTAACCCACCTGCTATGAGAAGACACCCACCAGTGTGGGAATATCCAACCAGTGCCTATATAAACCACTCTTCAATCAACTTCCTGGCAAGATGGACTTTGTAATAGAGTCCTCCATCTTCTGGTCCAGCAGACTTTTCAAATAATATCATTTTCATTGCCCAATACCTCATCTCTTGACTTATTTTGAGTCCAGTCACTCTGCGTCTTTTCCTGTCTTTGGTCATTGATGTCTATTGAACTTGATTAGGCTGTTTAATCACCAACAGAAATGAATCATCCCAATGGACACTTTTTATTAAAGACCTCTGGATAGCTTTCTGAGATGAGTAAGGCAACAGAATTGGTTTCCTTCAAAGCACTTAACTGTTCAAACCATTGAGATTATTAGAAGTTATTTCTTGCGGGGAAAGTGAAGTTTTTTCTACAATATTGCTATACTGTTAAAAAAGAAACCCTCAAATTTTACAAATCTCACAAGAACACAAGTGTTTACTTTTCTCACTCATTTCTTGTTGAGTCTGTAGAGATTGGCTCATTTGCCTGGGTTGGACTGGGCTGGGCTAGGCTGTGGATCATGGGTTAAGATAAGGCCTACTGTGCCACTGCCGTTACTCACAGCATGGTCATTTTATGTTAGACGATGATGCTAATACAAGAGAAAAAGCCAAACTGTGTGAGTGTATTTAAATCTTGGTCAAACCCATTAACATTAATGTTCCCATAATCAAAGCAAGGTACTTGGTCAAGTCCAGTGTTAAAGAGCATGGATATACACACGATATACCACAAAGACATGGCAAAGGTCGGGAAGTGTTATTCTCTAACAGGGAAGAATGACACATTGGGGACCATGATGAAACCTGCCACAGGAGGCAAGGAGGCAGTTTTGCAGATCTCCATACCTCTCCAAAACATTTTCATCAACTTAACTAGTTGCCTAGAACTCTTTTGAAGGGTTATTTGATAGTCCACCTGTGTATCTCTAGAGCAACTTCTTTGATACAGTATTACTTCTTCAATAAATACTATCTAACAAACAATATTAGTTCCAGCATTCTATTTGTGCACTGAGGAATGCATTTGGAACCAAGAGGGGTAAAATGTTTAACAATACCTTCCATCTATAGTATCAATTAGCCACATTGAGACATATGGTATAGTATGTGGGAGATTGGCTTCTGGAGTCAGAGCAGCATTTATCTTGGCTCTGTCATTCACTAGTTGTGTTACATTTGGCAAGGTATTTAATACCCTCACCTAGGGCCTTTTGTAAAGTCAAAAAATGATATTACCCATCATTTGTGGGCATAATCATAGGCCTCCATAGATTGTGAACATCTTATGTGATATACCAAAAAGAACTTCATAGATATAATCAATGACCTTAAAAGAGATTATTCTGGATTATCTCAGTGGGACCAGTCATGAACACATAAAAGCAAAGCACAGAACTTTATGCAGCTGAACAGAGATTCCAAGAAGAATGATTTGATAACATATCAGGAGCTCAGACATGGGGAAAGGTGTTCATACAAGGGTTAGAGAGGAGATTCCAGCTGTTATGTGAGTCCCCAGGTGATAGCCAGGAAGGAACTGAGGATCTCAGTCCTATAATCCCACAATACTAGATTCTATAAGCCCCTCAAATGAGCATGGAATCAGATTTCTTCCCCACACCATCCAGTCAGGAACAACAAATTGCAAATGCTTTGATTTTTTGCCTAATGAGACCTTACAATATTGGATTTCAGGTCTACAGAACTGTGACAATAATTAGATGTTATTACAAGCCAAAGTTTTTGAATATGTGTTGATGCAGCAATGGAAATATGTTAAATCAACTTATAATGTTGGAGTGGGAATCTGATGGTGTGACAGATACACAGCTCTTAAGTTTCAGCCCGTTTAATATTTTTATTGGCCATTCCTACTATGCTAAAGCATCCCATCGGATGTGCACTCTGTCAAACTTTCCTGGCATAAAAACATCATTAGCAAAATTTGTGGGGGGGGGTCTTAGCTAATTAGATATGATACCTAACAAGCAATGCACTTTGCATTTTTGTACACAGAACCTTCTGCTGCCTGGCTATCTTAGAAAACAAGTTGTTACAAATCCAACCACGGTAGCTTCTCATTAAGGTTCCCTGGTTACTGGCCATCAGTAACAGCCTTTGTCTACCTTGAAATGCAAATGATAATATATTTCACCAACAAACCAGGCAAGATGAAAGATCCTAAATCTGGCTGTAAGAATTTAGAAAAGTGGGCAACTTTATTTTGGCATCTTTCCTCTCCTCCAGAATTTCTTCCTTCCCATATAATTCCATTATTTTCTTTAGCTTTCCTGCCCCAAATATGTTTCATGCTGTAAAGCTTATCCAAAGAATGATATATGAAAGTTGAAAAGATTAATTTGGAAAGTTCAAAGGCAGAGTAATTTGATCATGGGGAAAAACACAGTAACATTGAATCAGTGAAGGCAGGTCTGAGAGCCAAGGATACTTGCAAACTAGGTTATTCTTGCCTTTCGACAAACAGGTGCATTTCTCTTAAATGATGCTCTAAGTATCACTTCCCTCTCAAACAGATGGGTAATTATGTGGAAGAAATGGCAATCGACAGCCATGCGTGGGGAAGAAAGCTGAGATGCTGGTGTGCTGTCTATTATGATCCAGCATTTTGCAACCCTGATTAAAAAAAAATCCCACCACAATACACTTTTTAATGGAAGAAAACCACTTATTGTGGTGGAGTGGGGCTTCAGTGCAGTTGTGCCAATGCACATCCCTCCATGTTGAAATGTGTAATGTTTAGTAAATAAGAAGGATTTTAAAAACTGCTGCTCCTAGTAGGACTAAGCAAATCTTTCTCTTCCTGGTTTAGAAAACTTCAGTTGTGTTGAGGTTTCCATAGGGCCAGAAAGAGATACTGAGTCACACTAACCAAACCTACAGCAGCAACAAAATCATAGTGGGGAAAGTCTACGAAGGGCTTTCATTGTCAATTACTCTTACCTGAGTTTCCACAGTTTGAGTTCTGGACAAACAATTGCCATGGAAACCATTATCTCCAGTAATTTGTATTCTTTGCTCATTTCTGTTCCACTTTTGCAAAGCATTAGTGTTTTCATGTTCAATTTATTTTTTACCAGTCAGTTCTACTCTCACACATGCAGCCAGGCTTAGCAACCCCTATCATCACAATGATAGGATTCTTTTAATGGTCTGGTATTTGGCTTTTGTTAACTATGAATTAAAATCCACCTGCTTATAGCTCTGCTTTTATCACCAAAGTTTCCTTCAAAATGATTGAAGAAGATGGGCTGTCTTGAGGTCCTATCTCCCTAGTCTTTTGTACTTGAGAGCTGGTGAACAGGGCTGGCCTGATCTGGACAACTTTTAAGGATGAAATTGAAAGAAAAAAAGGATGGTTGGCTAACTAGCTTCCAGTATCCCTTTCTCTAATCAAAGTACCAGCCTTATGGATCATTGCTCTTTCTAGCCCCTGTACCTGTCTATCACTTTCATACATAAAAGTACAACGTGCTGAGATTTGTCCCTTTAAAGCCCTTTAATACCAACTTTCCTGTACTTTCATGAAAAATAATTACGCATTCTTCTAATCCTTTACCTTACCAAAAAGTTACTGTGGTCTTTGGTGCTATGATTAGAGCACAGGAGAATAAATATGTAACCCTTTTCCTGCTGGATGAACCATGGCTCTGCTGCTTGTATTTCTCCTCCTGGCAGACAGCAACAAGGAAGTCAGTTCTATTTGTTACCAAAGGTTGTAGCATAGACACACATGGTGGGGTTTGTATGCCTCAGAGTATCAAGCACTATTAACCATGTGCTAATTACAATGCTCTGCGCTATACTGTATTTAATTAAAGCCATGCCATCCTCATTTTGTATGGGGAGTGGGATATTTGCAAAGATTGGATAACCTGGCCTGGGTCTCAGAGGCTAAGTGGATGAATTGATACTTGTATCTGAATGCTAAAGCACTGTTACAGTTCTTTTAAACTACAGCATGTTTGGGAATCACTTGGCACACTTACTAAATCTCAGGTGACTGGGATACATTTTAGCCAGTCACCCATATTCAGGTCTCTGGTCCAGCAGGTCTGGGGTGGTGCCTGAGAAATTAAGATTTCTCATGAACTTCCAGGAGATGTTGATACAGCTTGTCAAGGGACCATGTGTATAGGAGCACAACACTGCACCATCCTGCATGCTATTAAAACCTTTAACTCAAGTTGAGTCTAACAAGGGTCACAGATTCTTTTTGAGTAAGATTCAAATATGTTGAGTGAAGGGGCAGAGAACAAACCCTCCCCAAATAAATCATCCCCACAGAAGTGACAAGGCCTGACCAGGGAGCTCCAGGGAGAACAGTTTTCAAAGCCGGGCTAAACATGAGAAAGGAGTAGCATCTTTCAGGTTTATCTTCTGGTCTTCCCCTCTCCCCCAGTGCACAAATAGTGGCTGAGTCCAGCAGAGAAAAGGAAAATCTGCAAAGCTGTCCAGTGGGGCCCAAGAATCTCTTCTTTGGTGTCTTTCTCAATCAGAGTGTAGCATAAGAAAGAAAGAGCTCTCCAACTGCTACCCTTGCCATACAGAGACTATTCTGCAGCTTGGGATTTAATAACTATTAAGTCAGCAGAGTTTTTGGTGCACTGGCAGCAATGCCAGCAGAGAGTCAGGCAATGCCCAGCAGGAGTCAGAAATTGCCAACAGTCCCAACACAGCTGTACCCAGTGGAAATCAGTGGACACTTCCAGTGAGACAGGGTTGTCTAACAGACACAGAAACACATACTGAATATCCAGAGTAGTATATACCACTCCGGGGGGAAACAGAGTTTATGAGCACCCATGAAACAAAAAGCCCTGACACTAACCCACAGGCATTTTACATTCTTTTATTCCTTCAACAAATAATTATTGAGTAACTGTTACATTCCAGACATCATGCTTAAGAGTTCAGTGACAGCTTTTATGTAACTTATAAGATACACATTAATAAAACAATGATAACACACATTCTACATATAGGATATTACTGTCTATTCAGGATCAACAATAGACTAACAATTAAAAATGTAGTGGGTAGTAAAAGAAAAGTGTGACAAGTATTTTCAGGCAAATATGCGTCTAAACAGAGTGTTTGCACAGCCTGCTGGCCTCCAGGGACAAGGATAGACTCTGAGTGAAAAACACTGGAACTGACTTGGTTAATATCCTGATGTCAAGGAAATGGTTCCCAACATCTCATCAAAGAGGTGGTTAGATATTATAAAACAGGAAGAGCAGATTTGGCAAGACCTTTGTATCTTGACTGCACTGGGTACTTTCCCTCACCATAGGGGCTTTTGGGTTCTTCTTTCTGCACATACTCTCCCTGGATGGTCTCAGCTTCTCCCGTGGATGATGACTCCTGTGCTAGTGTGATCAATACTGGCTGTGACTGTAAGGGTAACCAAGGTTATTCATTGTTGACCCTCGTCTGATGCCACACATTGGCCATCCATTGTTTTAGTTACACCCTCATGAGCATGTAGCCTCCAGGGTTGTCTTAGAGGAGAGCATGGCAAGCCTGTGCTTTGGGGTTTGGCCTGGTGATGGCTTTTATCACTTCTTCACCATTTACCATAACATACTTCTATGATCGCAGTGTGACTGCAAGGGAACCTGAGAAAATGTATGTACAAAGACTGCTAGAAGTCTCTGCCAGAATTCCTCATCTGTGTCTTATCCCTAAAGCTCACAGTGACTTGAGAACCAACCATCTAGTTGACAGCTAAGTGGGCCGTTTCTCTGCATTCCGTTTGTGAGCATAAGTTACCACTGAAGATTCAATCCTAAGTCTCAATTCTTCCTTCCTCCTCCCCACTTCCACCAATGTGAGGACCTCTGCCTACTTAATTCCATCTTGTCACTGCAGTGCCAGGACTCCACCCTACACTCACCTGCACAGACTCCTGCTGGCCTCCTCTCTGTGAGTACATTCTTCCTGCTTACTCACCTTCCAATCACCAAACTCAAACTCATTTGTACATTGTGAAGGGGATTCTCATCGTGTCTCTCGGGGTTTTTTTTGTTGCTTTCCTTAGGAAAAGTCTAACTCTTCGTACATGGACTATGAAGGCTTCAACTGGACCTTTTCTCTATTTCTAGATGAGAAGATACTTGTTAAAGTAGAGATTTCCAAACACAAAATTATTATTTAATTATAACTTTAATAAATATCACAGGAAGGTGCTGTATGCCAGGAGAAAGAGAGATATTTAACTCATCTTGATCCTGGGGTGGGGGGAGGAGTCTAAGTGGGCTCCCTTGAAGAATTAATATTTAGCCGGAGACTTGGAGGATGCAAAGAAAACAGTGGAGGTGTATGGAGGTGGCAGGACAACAGGACACATTACTAATGCTAATCTTGAGTACCTGACTTATTAATTGCCATTTGTCAGTTTATTCATTAGACAGAGTTTTTACTTCAAAATCACCTGGGAAACTTCAAAAATTTATTGTATAAAATTATGAACTTCATTATGGTATTTTCAGACATTTATATGGCATACATCATAGTCTACCTGGACCACCATTTCTTGTCCCCCTCTTCTTCCCGATGCTTCACCCCAAATACTCCCCCTTTTCCATTGTTCATGTCTTTTTGTTGTTGTTGTCGTTGTTTTAGATTTAGATTCTGCATATGAAGGAAAACGTGATTTTTGTCATTGCAAGTCTGGCTTATTTCACTTAATATGGTGATCTGCAGTTCTGTCCATGTTCCTGCAAATGACATAATTTCATATATATGTATACATATATATGAAAAAATATATGTAAATAAATACATGAAAAAATATATATAAATGCTGACGGACACCTAGGCCAATCCCATAGTTTGTCTATAGTGAACAGTGCTGCAATAAACATGGATGTACAGGTGTCTCTTTTGTGTGCTCACTTCGAGTCCTTCAGATAAATGCCTAGGAGTGGCACGGTTGGATCATATGGTAAATCTACTTTTAGGTCTTTTTTGAGGAACCTCCATACTGATTTCCAAAGTGGCTGGACTACTTTACATTCCCACCAACAGCGTATGAGGGCTCCTTTCTCCCCTACATCCTTGCCTTGTTTTCATCATGATAACCATTCTATCTGGGTAACATGGGATCTCAATGTAGTTTCATTTGTATTTCTACAGGAAACTTTTAAAAAGGTGAATTTCTGAAACCACATCCTCTAATATACACAGACTAGTGGAATGTGGTTCTACAGGGATGGATCTAGGGAATTGGTTCAGAAATTTTTAAAATTTAGAATTCTCAGAAGATTCTGGTGTATTCGTGTACTGAGATTTGAGAAAATTTCATGTATAATATCAAGAAACTCACATAAATTGTCATATATTTGTAAATCATGTTTTATAATATTGTATTGAAGTTTCTATGACTATATTTTTGAGTAACACTGCTCTGTAGCTTTCCTTTTCTGTTCTCTTGCTGTCAAATTTTTGTATAGAGGTAATATGAATTTCATTAAATTAATTGCAGTTAAAGCATTCTTAGTTCTAAAATATTCATTTGATTTTTTTGTAGTTTATCATTTTTCTAAGACTTTCTATATTTTTATTAATTTTAAAGATCTACAATTGGTCGTTTAAGCTTTATTAAATGCTGGCTCTTTTAAAATCTTTGTGAAATGTTAATAGTAATACCTGTCACCTAATATTGACAATTATTTAATCTTTTTTTTATTCTACCTGGTTCTTGGTATCAGGAATTTTTTAGCTAACACTTGGACAACTAGGGCATCATGTTATGAAAGTCTGGATATTATTCAAACCTCTATTTTACCTGGCTTCCTTCAACACTGTCATCTGCGTACAAAATGATGCCACTTTGTGACTCAGATTGCACGACAAGCTATGTGGGGTCTCTTTTAAAGTGCATTAATCCCATGTACCAGGACGGAGCCCTCGTGGCCTCATAACCTCTTACAGGCCTCACCCTCTGACAGCATCATACCCACATCGCAGTTGTTGAATTTTGAAGAAACATGTTAAAACCTTAACACTGTCTATTTGGGTTTAGGAACAGGTGTGTCCACCACACCATAGGTCTATATGTGGCATAGCTGCCTTTTGATCTATGTTCAAATCTGGCCCTAGGCTGGATCTCCAACCAGAGTCTACCTCTATTTGTGCATGAGTCTTGTTCCAAGCATGCCCAGTGTTTGCATTTTAGAAACAGCACTCATTGCCCTTCACAATAACCCATCTGCTTCTATTAGGCTAGGTTTCATCCTATGACCACTGCTTTCAAGGGCTTCAGTCCAGATGTGTCTGGACTAATTGCTAAAGATTGTGACTAAGACTGACCTCATTCTTAAGAGAACTATCTGGAATGCTTGGTGCTATTCTAATTGGTTATTTAATTTATTTTAATACTACCCAAAGTAAAAGATCTTGAAGAATATGGAAAAGTGCAATATATATTGGCATTTGGGTCACATGGCAAGTTTTCATTCATGACTTAGTAAGTGATCAGGCATAAGTTATTTCAACTGTCTAACAGTTCCCAAATTCATAAAAATGAGGGATACTTCCTTCAAGGTTACTGTAAAGAATGAGTCAGACAGTAAGTAAAGACATTATGAGGTTGACTGATAGCTTAATTGTTGATATCAATCAAATTGTTGGTTCTATTGACTTATTCCTTTCTTTTAAAATTAAACTGGATTTTTTTGAAGAGTCACAGTTCCTAACAGAGAAAAAACACTTTGTTGTTTCAAATATCTCTGTCGTGATATTGACTTGTAGTCATAATGTCCATTAAATTCTGAGGAAAGAATTCATTCAGAGCAAAAGAGAAAAATCTTTACAGGCTTGGGAAATACATCATTAGCATACAGAGCCAAGAAGCACCGTCACAGCAGCAGGATTCACTTCATGCACAGCTCGAAACAGCTTCCGTGGGTCTCACAGATGAAGTTGGAGGACAGAAACACACGGTGTCCTCAGGTGAGCTTTGATCAAGAAGTCAAAAAATATATATTGACTGTAGGTTTGTCACATATAGCCTTTACAATGTTGAGGTACATTCCTACTATTCCTAGTTTTCATAGAGCTTTTATCATGAAGTGGTGTTGGATCTTGTCGAAGGCTTTCTCTGCATCTATTGAGATGGTCAAGTGGTTTTTGTCTTTGCTTCTATTAATGTGGTTTATTACGTTTATAGATTTGCATGTGTTGAATCGCCCCTGCATCCCTGGGTTGGAGTGGTACTTGTACACAATGGAATTTTACTCAGCCATGAAGAAAAATGAAATCTTATCATTTGCAGGTAAATGGATGGAACTGGAGAACATCATTCTAAGCGAGGTCAGACAAGCTCAGAAGACCAAAAATCATATGTTCTCCCTCATATGCGGACTTTAGATCTAGGGCAAATGCAACAATGTGGTTGGACTTGGATCACATGACAAGGGGAGAGCACATAGTGGGGATATTGGAATAGGGAGAAAACCCAAAACATGAAAGTGTTTGATGTCCCCACTCCAGAGGAACTAATACAGAAACCTTAAAAAGACAGGTTATCATGAGCAGGGGATCAGGAACCAATGTAAAGATCAGTTAGAGTTGAATCAATGTGGGTACATAAAAGCAATGGTAGGAATCATTTTGTATAGCTACCCTTAACTCAACTAGCAAAAATGCTTTGTCTTTCTTATTATGCTTGTATCTTTTCTTCAACAAAATCAGTGATAAGGGCAGAACAGGACCTGCCTGGAACTGGGGCAGGGAAGGGTAGGGTAGGGGGGTAGGGTAGGGGTGCAGGGTGGAGAAATGACCGAAACAATGTATGCACATGTGAATAAATGAACAAAAAAATAAACAAATTTTTTAAAAGTATATTGAAATGTTTTTTAGATAATTGATACAAATTAAACTAAGATCTCAGTCAATATTGTAATTACTAGGGTAATGAACAGTGAAAAAAAAGAATATCACTCAGTGCACATGAATTCAAGTTAAGTTTCATAGTGTGACTCAGAGCTTCATCTCAACTGTCAGAGAAAATGCAAATAGAACATTTTACTCTTGCTAGTCCTGTGTCTCGTAACTTAATAAGTTGGAGATTTGAATTCTTTTTTTAATCTGCTTTTTTGTTGTCACTACATTTTGTGTAAAAGGGGGGAGTCAGTTGATCTACAAATTGTCTTTGCTTTATATTTAAATGTTTTAAATAAAAAGTGGCGTATAGTTTATGCTATTCTTTAACATAATGATCAACTTAATAGAAGAAAGCCAAACATAAAAATTTCCATTGGCTATGTTTTTAGTAACACTTTTCCTGTGACTTTTTACTTTTTTTAAAATTTACTGTCAGTTAACATTTTATCACAAGTTTCAATTTTCTTTCAGGTTATTTATTCTGTTTTCTGATTACATATGATGTAATCAGGAAACAATAAATATATATACATATATTATATAGATACATATATGAAGAATAAAGACATTTTCTGAAACAAATATTTCTCCCATTTTTGTCTATCTTAAATTCCATGAAAAGGAAAGCTATTTGAAGGAAGGGGCTTTGTGTTGTTGTTCGTAACTCATGTTATAGTTTCAGCACATAAAAAAAATACTAGCGAGAAGTTTTATAAGATTTCAAATTTCTTTGGGTGGCAGGGCAGCACAGTAACACTTAGACAGATGAAAAGCAGAACTTTCTGTTACTGATAGTGCCACCTGAAGGAAGGACGGCAGGCAGGACCATGCAGGGGCGTGCATGTGAGGACAGGGTAGCAGCAAGCTGGGACCCAGGGTGAGTTAAATACCACAAGCAGGGTGGGTTTCATAGGCTTTGCAGGCTTCCTGTGGTCTGAATAAGCTGAAGAATTTGAATGGTCTGGGGCATAGGGATTGTCCCTAGTACCCAGCCCCAGAGCAATTGAGGCTGGCACATATGGGCTCTGGAGTGTGAGAGCTTAATAAGAGAAGTTTGTGTGATGTGGACTTAATCAGCTGCTCAAGAAAGGGAACGAGGAGCCTCTCATCAGTGCCTCAAAAGTGGATTAAGATGGCACTTAAAAGTTTTAGGACATTCATCAACTGATGGTTGTTAGTATATGTCTTTATCATGAAGAACATTGTAATCAGCATGAGGCTGCAACATCTTTTTGGATACCAATTGCCTTTCCTCTGGAATGTGCATCACATATTCAGCTGCTCTTCAGTTTATGCTAAGGTACATGCCAACAAGCCCATTGTAAATTAAAAAGTATTACAAATCAAAGCCTAATCCACCCAACACCATTGCTTAGCAGCACAGTGTACTGGAGCGTGCTGGTTGTTTGCAGACGTGATGGTATGGCTGACTGAGAGCTAGGGCTTATGCTACTGTCCACTGTCTCACGATCACATATCTCAGGGACAAAAATCAAAATTCAAAATTCAAAATATGGCTTCTACTAACTACATATTGCTTTTACAACGTTGTAAAGTCAAAATAGCATAAAATCAGCTATCATAAACCAGGACTATCTGTACTCAAAACTGGGATTATATAGCAGTTTGAATTTTAGTATATTGAGATGCCTTTCCACAAATTTATATTGCCACTGAGAGTTTACAAAGTTTGCAAGGATTCTGCTTTCTCCACATACATTTGTTATCATTTGTCTTTATGATAGCAGCCATTCTAACTCCTGTGAGGTGATATGCCATTGTGGTTTCAATAAATGGATAAAGAAAATATATATAAAATATATATATATATCCACATTTACATATGTACATATTATATTCAGCTTTAAAATGGACATTCTGACATTTTCAACAATATAGATGACCCTAGAAAACATAATGCTAAATACATAATTAGCCAGATCTGGAAAGACAACATTGGCTGGCATTCCTCACATGTTCATTCTAAAAGAGTTGACTCATAGAAGCACAGACGGCATGCTTGCCAGGGGCTGCGCCTTGGAAGGAGAGGTGTTGACAAAGGGTATGAAGGCTCAGTGATGGAGGATGAATACGTCTTGGATGTAACACTGCATAGTGGCCACAGATAATAATATTATAGTGTATACTTGAAGTTTGCTAATTGTTCTCACCACACACAAAAAAGTCACCATGTGAGGTGATCAATATGTTAATTAGCTCAAAGTGGCAACCATTTCACAATGTCTACAAATCTCGAAACTTCGTGTTCTAACCTCAAAAGTTTACAACTTGCATTGGCAAACATACTTCAACAAAGCTGCCCCCAAAAGGAAACAGGAAAGAAAACTATACTACATTTAAAGCTATTCAATATACATCTGATGAACTGTTTAATACTGAGTATGATTTATGGTCCATTTCATAATTGAAACATTTTTCATGTTTTATATGCCAAAATCCCACACTTTTAATATATGAATATATCTTCATATAATATGGCTAGAAATAATGTGAGTACATATTATACAACTCACTTTTAGGTCATTATTTCTCACATTTGGATATTCTCAAGTCTATTCTTTTAGATACAATAATTTAGAAAATTAGAATAATTTTTCTGAGTGCCAAAACTTCCTTGGAAAGATTGTTTTGTATTGTCATACATCCACAAACTGGTTAAAAAGATTATTATTCAAAGATAGTTAACATTACTAACTTCAAGATGACATTGTATCAGTACATATTGCTGTGTGCTGTGTAACAACCACCTTCAAATTAGTTACTTAAGTAATGATAGCAATGCAATATTTATCATTACTCTGTGGGTTGAGTACAGATAAGTGACTTTTTTGCTCCTCATGCTGCCTTTTAGGATTTCTCATGGATAGCAAAAAACTTGTACTGCTTTCTCTCTGACATTTTACATTGACTACTAGTGTCTGCACCCTCATCCAGGTGGTCCTACATCTACCAGGGCACTTGCACACAGGACTTCACCAGCAAGATAGCACATGCTTAGTCACAGCTGGCTTGCAACAGTATCTTGTGTCTGGGTCAAGCTGTCTAACATCTCATTGGAAAAATCATGTCATGTGACCAAGTTCCAAGTCCAAAATGATGGACAAAGAAACAACTTCTGGATGGGAGAACATGCTAGAAATAGGCATGGACACTGAGAAGGGAAGAATTTAGGGTCATTTTGCATCCCTATTACAGAATCAGGTCCAGCCTCGGTCTTGAAGTTCAGGGTGTCAACTAGGATGGGTACAAATACAAAAGCATTCCCTCAAGTGACATTCCTCTTGATCCACACAGGTGTTAACTACAACATCATCTGTGTCTTGCACAATCAATACAGTGGTATAACAAGAGAAAATCATGACAATATACATTTCTGTTCAAAAGGGAAATAATAGAATAAGTAGTAGTAACTAACAATTTTGAAATACACTAGGCAAGTGTCACTCTTACTTCTAAGGTCAGGAAATAATTTTATTTTTCTATCTCAATTCTACTTCTTGGGAGGAATCCTTAATCCTGGGAAGGATTCCCAGAATCATCATCGATAATCTCTCTCTCTCTCTCTCTCATTTGGTTGTACTAAGTTTTGAACTCAGGGCTTCATACTTTCTAGACAGGTGGCCTACTGCCAAACCACACCTCCAGCCCTTTTAGTTCTGGTTAGTTTGGAGATAGGGTCTCACATTTTTCCCAGGATGGCCTACTATCATCTTCTTTTAAGCTTTCTGCTATCACTGGAATGACCGCCATGCTCAACTTTTTTCCATTGAGATGGAGTCTCACAAACATTTTTGCCAACCTGACCTATAATTTACACTCCTCCAGATCTCAGCCTCCCATGTAGCTGGGAATGATAGGTATACACCCACTTTGCCAAGCCATTGGTTGGGATAAGGTCTCACAACCTTTTCCCTGGGATTGGTCTTCACCCTTGATCCTTCCAAGTAGCTAGGATTACAAGCATGAGTCACTGGCACCTGGTTTCTCTCTCTTTTTTTAACCAAAGCTTTGGTTCTATTCTTCAAGCTGCTTAAAAACCTTTGGAATTTTGGGGGAAGAATCTTACTGGAATCTTCTGAAGGCCCCAAACCACAGCCATTTTTAAGGTGGATTTCTGCTTTGGGTGTAGCAGGTTTTGATGGGATAAATTCTGAAGATTCAAGAGCCCTTTGTCTATCTGAGAGCATTGTCTATATAACATTTTAATTTTTCCTGAGATCTTATGCAAAAGTGTTTGAGCTAAACTCTTGATTTGACATTTACTCTGAGTCTCTCTGTTACTTTGAGGATACTTTGCCAGATGGACAGACTGCCTTGAGCCCTTTATGTCTCCCCTAATTCTACTAGAAATCCAAAACAATCCCTTTTTTACTTTATCTCTTAATTCTCATACTTTATTATATGCAGCTAAAAGAGACCAGTTGGTACTTTTTCAACATTGTGCTAGAAATCTCATTAGCAAGATCTCACAGTTGATTAGGTAGATTTTTTTGGCTTGCATATTATTGCTGAGTGTTCACTGTTTCATAAAATATTTCCTCCTTTCTTCAATCTCCAATTGGAAGTTCCAGAATCTGCTTTGAGTATTCCTGTTTTAATTGGGACTTGAGTATTGTAAAAGGAGTTTAGAAATACCCATCCATATAAAGAAAATTGAGAAGATGTATTCATGAAAAGATACAGCATTTTAAAAGTTGAGCCATTGAGAAGAAGATGTCAGTAATTTATATAACTGACAAAGGGCTCATATCCAATTTGAGTGAAAATACTTCTTACATACCAACAAGAAAAAGACAATCTGGTAGAAACAAAGGAGAGGTAAAAAGATACTTCAAATATGGAAGAAATACAAATGGCCATAAAAAGAAAATATGCTACTTAATAATTAGAAAAATGAATCTTAAGAACAATGAAATATCATTACATACTCTGAATAAAAGACTAATATTAAACAGACTGACAACAACAGCCGACAGTGTGGAGTAAGTGACATGGCATACACAGTGACTTGGTAAACTAGTCTAGAAAGAGGTGCTATAATTCATTAAAGGTGAAGAAACATAAATCCTACTACCAAGAAATTCTAATCAGAGTCATAAAGAAAATAGGCCATGCACTATTATCCTTATCTTCCTCCAAATTAAAACAGTCCCAATGTCCAGGTAGAATGTGGTATAATTGTTCTCTGCTGCTCTACAACAGCACATATGGTCACCCTGTAGTTATACTGCACAACATTAATGAAATTCATGCACATAATACTGAGAAAAAGAAGCTCAGTCATAGTACAATAACATAAAGAAAATGGGGCCAGGTGCAGGGGCTCGAATCCCAGCTACTCAGGAGGCAGAGATTAGGAAGATCACATTTGGAGTCTAACCCAGCCAAAACAGTTAATGAAATCCCATTTCAATAAATAAGCCAGATGAAAAGGTCCACATAGGTAATCCCAGCTACACAAGAGGTTGTAAGTAGGATAATCATAGTCGCAGGACAGTTCTGGGCAAAACCACAAGAACCTACCTAAAAAATAAGTAAAGCAAGGAGCTGAGGGTGTTGCTCAAGCGGTACAGCACCTGCTTAATAACTGCAAGGCCCTGTGTTCAAATGCTGATAACACCAAAAAGGAAAGAAAATAGGACTCAATGAAGCTTTAGGGCTCAGGAATCTCTGTCACACAGTAAATGCAGTAGTTTGCTGGAGAAAGACCATGTGGTACTGTGAAAGCTGAGGGTGGCAGCTTAATTCAGGTCCATGTAAACAACTTGAAACCAGCCACAATGGGAATATAGACATCATGGAACAGCAGACACTAAAACCCCATTGGTTTGTTTTTTCCAGAAAAGTTGTCGAGCATTTACCAGCATACCACTGCATAAGAGTCATTGTGAACAAGGACTTTTAGCAGACTGGGGAACATAGTTTTGGGGGCAGAAATATTTGGATCTTCTCAGACACTGAAACTCATTGGGCTTACTGAATAGAGCTTTGTTACAGGGGTTGTCTTACTTGTATAATATACCATAGTAATCAATTTTATCAAAGACCTAATATAAATGCAACAAGGCAAAAATAAAGATAAATTTTGAAACATACAAGGTGAAGGTATCACTTTTACAGAGGACAGGTTTGACTCAGTGTGACACAGAATTAAAACAATTGAAAAACTCTTCAGATTAGTAAGTTCAATAAGATGTCCTGATAAAAGACAAAAAATATGATACTTCTAAATTTTCCTGTGTATCAGCAATAAACATTTAGGAAAAGCAATGAAAATAGTTACCAAAGGAAATAAATATGCTAAATACACGTATAAGGTCTAGCAAGCAATGTAACCAGCTATACCAGTGAGCAGGAAACTATAAAACTTTGCTAGAAGAAACATAAATAAATTTCTAAAAATCTTATCTGTAAGGTGGAGTGTTTTTTTTCTCAATATCATCATCTTACCACTCTATAAGATCAAAGTCATCCGAATAAATTTCACAAAAGGTAATGTTTAAACATTTAACCTAATTATAAAGTACAAAATCTGAAGAACAGTAAACATAATTTGAGAACTCAAACCCAGAGAAATTCATCATATCAGACATCTTCATGTCATACAAAGTAATATTAAACCAAATAGTATAACAGTGATGAAGGAAGAGACAAGCAGTAAACTGAACAGAGAATACAGAAACATATTTCTACCAGCCTCTTTTCTGGTTCTTGAAGAGAATGGAACAAGCCCACATTCTTGCATGGTGGAGAAAACACAGGTGCCCTTGCAGAGAAGTCCTGTTTCCCTCTTTGCTTGTCTATGGAGGCTGAATTTCCAGTCATCCACAACCTGACACTGCTTTAATATTTACTCACTGAAGAACAGTGAAATATCAAGAAAAACAGAAAGAGAAAGATAAAACATCTACATATAACTAAAAGAATATAACTATCTACATATAACTAAAAGAATATAAAGTAAAGCATGTTTTAGCCATCCTGTCAGCAAAAGTAAATAATTGAAGATACTCAGCATTGGCAAAGTTGTGTGGGAACTCATTCTGATTTAAATGAACCACTGTAACCAGTAAAACCTTTTTGGAAGCAATTTTGCAGCAGTCTTCAACAAAATTTCCATGCAAGTGTTTTCCTTATCAATATTGTTTCTAAAAAAATCTCTCCTACAACATAGCACACAAGCCCATAAGTAAGGTTCACCATCAACAGCACCATAGAATAAAAATATCCATAATGAGACCACTAAGTATAGAACTTTATTATATGTGTCTCTCTTCAGGGCAGGCTCTAGAAGCCTAGAAGGCTTCTAGAAGGTCTTCATTTCATAGATAAGGAAACCAAGGCAAAGAGAGGTGAAATGAATTGATCCCAGATTGTAAGGTTACTTACTACAGAGCCATTTAGAGCATGAAATGCTAGAAGCAATTTAAATGTCCATTTGTAGGGAAAATATTAAGCAAATTATAGTGTTCTACTCTAGAATTCTATAAAGCTCTTAAGACTGATGAGATTGGTCTTTATGTACTGACTTCAGCAAATTTTTTTCAGACAAAGTAAGTTGCAGACAAATGTTATAATATGATCCCATTTACCATGTGTGTGTGTGTGTGTATGGTATGTGTGTGTGTTTCTAACTCAATCTCTTTCTTCTGTGCATGGGCATAAAAGTGTGACAGGGGCTTTAGAAACATGAGCAGTGGTTACTTCTGAATGGAAGGATTGGGTCCAGAGCTTTGGTGATGTGGCATTTGGATATCACACCACGTTTTTATGCTCACATACAGCAATGCTGAATCTGTAATGAGAGTGCATTCATATATTACGTATTTTTTAAATTGAGATGAGAAGGAAAGCAAAACAAAGCCAAGTTGTGTTTTGGGATCCTTCTATAAATCTTATCCTCTAAGACTAAGTCCAGTTTTCATAAGGGTTCTAAATAGATGGTACCTTGGAGGCTCAGTCTTTTCTTCTAAACTTGGAATCTAGAACCTTTTCATGTTTACATCATCAGTCCTTGAGGTAAATTTTCTGATATTTTGAGCAATCAAGGGCTGAAGACAAGACAAGCACAAACCTTCTTCACTCATCTCTTTTTTTTTTTTTTTTACTTCTATGAATTAGAAGAAAGTGGTCATGTACCTGGTCATTTAAATCATATGACCCAGATCCCCTGTCACCCAAGTGCCCTGCTATTCCTATAACACCTTCCAGACTATGTGAGTTCACTTTTACTCCTGTTTCCAGTATTGGGGTTTGAGCTCAGGGCTTCATGGTTCCTAAGCAAGTGATCTACACATCTCAGTCCTTCATATTTCCAAAGGACGAAATTTTACAACTCAGTGGTGGGTCCCCTGTCCTTACCTATGCATTGTCCCAAGTCAGAAATTAAAATATTTTAGAAGGCAATATTCTGTTTTTAAAACCCTATGAAATAATTAAGCTTACTTTTGTTCTCTTTCAGTGGGAAAGGGCCCATCTGCCATAAATTTATAATAATGCAACAGGTCAAAATCTAAGATAACATGGAAAGTCTTGAGAATTTTCTGGAGTCTTCCTCCCCAGAGCAAATATTTTGAAAGAAGGTAAACGAAAAAACATTTGCACAGAGATTAAATTAGAATCATTACATTGAAAAGCATGCAATTGTGAGATGAGTAGGAAAAACTTGAAATTGTACAGAAAGTGAGGAAATAAATATAAAAAGTTTGAATTACTCTTTATGATGTTTCGACTATCATGCAAGCTAAGAGTGAATCGGGGCTGAAAAGCAAGGTGTTCCCTGTAAGGAATAGGATTGTTTATGTTTCTAAGACATTAAACAGCATTGAACTTACTTCAATAGTCACACCATTGGGAATTCTGATTCGAGAGTCCTTTTTCCTACGAGGAGATTATATGAGCATTCAGCAGCAATGGAAGAAAACATCATCTTCCTAAAATAAGGGCTGATGGACCCAAATTCACAGAGAGCTATTCAGAAGGAGTCTGTTTATTCTATAGCTCCCATGAACCGGATTTAAAATTCTCAGACACACCTCAAGGTAGTTTATAACTACCAAAGGAAAACAGTGATAAACAAAGGACATTTAGAAATGATGACACAACACAAAAATCAGATGTTTCTGTTTTATGCAACTATAATTTACGTAAGTGGAAATAGTAGGTGCCTGTGTAGACAGTCTTCCATGTGCATTGTGTCTGTGTCTGGCTAAATAAGTAAGTCCATAAGTAAGGTATGTCACAGGAAACAGAAAAAACAAATATACACACAAAATTATGCACCAATGATTACTTTTGAAAGAATAAATATTCCTCAAAAACAGGATTATAGGTGTTTCTTTTTTTACTTTTGTTGTGCTTTTGTGTATTTGCCACATAATAATGATGAACTAAAATGCTTTTCTTACTAGAAAAATATATTTTAAGTACCCAAAAAATGATTTTTTCTCCAATTATCCATCTTTAAAAATAGGTTCAAATTAATCAGTTTGTATCCATGTTTATATCTCATATGAGCCCCAGCATCCCACATGAAAAACAGATCTGGAAACTTTGCTTCTCACAATTATTAAAAAGGCTTTCTTTTTATAGCAAACAATTGTGAATACTATAGAATTGTGAATATTATAAAATTTTGCAATACAAAGCCTCAATTAAATAATTTGTCTCATTATATCGGCAATACTAGCTAGCCTCAGTCTTTGTTTTAGCATAGCAAAACATTGTTCGTGGCATGGTAACGGATAAACACTTTCTGAACAGCAAGTTGGTGGCAATGATTAAAACTTCAGCTGCCCACATTCAACCAGTCTACAGTTTGAAACTAGCTATGCCATTATTTTAATAGAAAATATCTGAAAATTATTTGAAATAAAATATTCAAAGCATGCTTAAACTGGAGTTTATTTTCCTTGAAAGTAATCAAACCGTTTAAAAAGAGCAAGATATATTTAAGAGAATTTATGTAGGAGCAATTTAAGTGAAGAAAAGCATAGTGCAGAATGAAGTCTGATGTGGCTTTTTATAGGTATTTTTAAATGAAATATACAGAGGTAAATCATATAAAACACTACATTCTGGCCCAAGCATTTTTTTCTCCTGAAATCAATTTTGAGAAATTATTAACAGCAGTTTTCTTTATGGAGAGGGATAGAGAAAAAAGGAATTTAAATAATCAATTTCATATTTGTTTTATTTAATATTCTTTCTATCTTTTTGGTGTAAGCTTTTTCTTTAATATCTAGTAACTATAGATATTTAAGAATTTAAGTATAAAAATAAGCATGGATAAAAACATAAGAAACATATATGGCATCAATGAGTCTATAGAAATGCATATTTTTATTTGTATAGGTGTATGAATATGTTTGTTCACGTGTATAGTGTGTATATACACAAGTATCAAAACTGTATACAAGTAGACCTATATACCTGGAGGTATGTATACACTCGTCTATGAAATACACAGTGACCATCTATTATTGACGAATTTATTTTCATGCAATCCCTTTCCAACAAAAAGCAATGTCTAGCTCTTCATGAGAGGAAGTAACTGAATGAATGTATCAAGAGTGAAAACAGTGTGAAAGTTAACTATTATCTACCCCACAGTTTATTAATCTGGACATTTTCTCACTTGAGAACAGATGATGTGGTGAATTTATGGTATACAGTCCTGTTTCAGAGAAATAAGGCATCTTAGATTATATCCTTTTCAAGTCATTGAAGTATAATGGATAATAAATTATTTAGCTTAATTAAAACCTCTTTGTCAGATGGGCATTTACGCATGGCATTGTTATGCACAACTAGTGCTTGCACAGAGGGCATTATTTCCATTTCTCTTCTCATTTCATTCACGAATTCTTTTAATTGCATTGCAAATTACACCTATTTCCACAAAGTCATGCTATAAACCTGTCAGTCATTTGTGCCTCCTCCCTTACCACAGGCATTTAAAAATTCCTCAGTTCTATTTGCTTTAAAAAATTCATCTTTTCCTCTTGTTTATAAATGAAAAATCCAAAAAACATAAAATAAGATATTTAAAGGGTTTAGAACAAACTAACCTAACTTTACATTTAGGAAAATTCTCTGAGATTCATTTTCTGTTCTCATTTGTAATGTAAAGCTAATGATACTGCTGAAAATTCAATGAGGCAATACACATGAAGTAGTACATTTCCCTGACATCTGTTAAGATATGTTTGATAAAAATTATAATTATTTTAATAAAATATTACTTGATGTCTTCAAATGGTTTCTCCTTTGGGGCACAAAAGGAGAGAGAGAGATAATGTAACACAAACACAGCTTTTAACACTAAAATTTCAGGCTGCAAGATGGGAGATTTTACTAGAACATCATTAGGATTTTGGCATCAAAGTTTAATTTCTTTTGAGAACAGGGATTCCCTGAGTGCTGAAGGGCACCACTTCCCTTCCTCTTTCCCTCCCCTTACAAGTTCATTATGTTCTCAATTTTAATATAATTTTAAATTGCTGTGATTTTAAATCTTTATTGAAGTATTACAAGAGAGACAAAAAAATTAATGGTATCAAAGTTGTACAAAATCGGTAAGGTGCCAAAAATTAATATTTTGCTAAAGATTTTATAAAAAGACAAAATGATTAAAATAGTACTACTAGTCAAAAAATAGTATTGAATCCCTCATTTTTTTAAAATAAAAATACTTCGTTTTACCCAAAAGTTTTTTTCTAGTTAGCAGCTTCAAGTCTCTCCTATCCCTTCCAAATGTGACCTAGTGGGATGGGGGAGCCATTTCCTAGTTTCAGCTGTTCAGATCTCCATTCAACAAAACAAAATTTGATAATTGGCTAAAACATGGCATTTTTACCCTCAAACACAATGATCTGGAGCTCCAGCCACAGTGATAGTGTTAGGCACTGCAGTCTTTCCAACTATCCCAAGGGACAATATTAATACAGCTTTCATTTTTTAGCTCATAGGGAAAATCTATCCCAGGTCTCTTTTCTCCTGTTCAAAACAACTTGACTATTTAAAAAATGGCACAATCATAGTGAAATATTTGACTGCCTACACATAAAGAGAGAAAAGTGCAATTAGTAACAATGGCACTGAACACTAATGATGGTGGTGAAGAGGGAAGAAAGACCAATAGACCAGGAAGTTACACATGACATAGGCACTCTCTCTCCCTTAGACAAATCAGCAGCTGAATGAGTGGGTATTATTGGTAGACCTAAAGTTTACAGAAACAGAGTAACTTCTACCAATTCACAATAAAAAGCCAACTTTTTAAACTATGTGTTTTGAATCCAAAACCCATGCTCTTCACAGAGTTGCATATTATAATGACTCCTTAAAACAACTAAATTATTCCCATGGCTGTGACAGAATTTCTGACATGACAGAGGAAGGATGTATTTAGGGTCACAGTTTCAGAGATTTCAATCCAGAGATCTTGATTCCACTGACTCTTGGCCTGTGGTGAGGCCGAACATCATGGCAAAAGGTACTTGTGGCAGGGGAGGTTATTTGCTTCATGACAAACAGGAAGCAAAGAGACAGAGACCAGAGCCTACTTCCTTGAGATAAGTCTCACTTCCTAAAGTTTTCATCACCTCCCAGAATAGCACCACCAACTGGAGACCAAGCATCAGTACATGAGTCTATGCAGGACATTTCATGTTCAAACAATAATAATAAAAAAGTTAAATAGCATTCGCCAGAACTGGTTCCATTTGCTTTCTTCTACTCTGCTCAATAAGCATACATTTTGTGACTATGATAGGCCTGATGCTAAGATGGGTGTTAGAAATTAAAACAAACAAACAAAAACCTTGACCCTTATTTACAATTTTCCCTTCTATTCTGCTTTCCTGTCTTATTTTTCTAGTCTCATGTTGCTTTCTATGGCAAATGTCTTCTTTTCTTTGTTGTTTTTACTGTTTTGATGGAAAGAAGTACTGGAGATGATAAAGTCATATTTCAGTTATTATACCTTCATTATATGTTTTCTAAAATGTTATCCACCCATCTTTCAAGCTCCTTCTCCTTTTCCTATTCAACTTGCCATTTCAAGTGGATCAGATGGCTCTGAAACTAAGAAGGTCATATTTCTAAGTCATAGCAATCTATTGCAGTGAAAGTACGTGACATTCTTGTTTTGATTTGTCTTAAATGGGAGAGGTGGGTTAGACCCAACTCTTTATCTGTGAACTTCTTTTACTTGGGAAAACTCCAAGGGAAAGGTAGAAAGACACCATCTACCCTGTGTGACATCACATATGGTAAACTCAACTAATTTTATCTCTAAGGCAAGCATTACTATCTTCATTGTTTAGATATGAAAAAAATCCATAAAGAGTAAAAGATGAATTAAAGATCTCACAGCCAGAAAACGGTAGAGGTGAGACTCAGTACTAATTCTTTGTAATTCTACCCAGCTTGAGAGACCTCTTTAAAAATAGCATTGTAGGACTCTGTCTCTATAACACTTTGCATAATGGATAAGATTAATAATTATAAGTATTGTGGAAAGGCAAATTAAACCTTCCCATTCTCTGAAGGAACACTCTTTTAGCTTTTTATTTGTTATCCATCTTCCTGTACAGTGGGCCACATCTGTTCTTTCCGCCACTGTGTACTCTGCACTGTGGTATAGGAAATCTCAGTACACATTTGCTGAAAGTGTGAACGACAGGAGGATGGACAAACAGCAGGTATTTATGTTAATCACTTTAGCATAAACTACTTTCAACTTTTTCTTTGACTGCTTTTCCAGTTTCAGATTATTGAATTGAAAGCAGAGGGAGAAACAAAGAAAGCAAGCAAACAGACATAGAAATAAAGATGACCAGAGAATTATTGCCTGGGACAATCATGGAGGATCCTGTGGCAGCAAGGCAAGCTATATTTTTTCAAAGAAGAAAAACCAAAAACTGAAACCAAAATAGTCACAAAGGCAGCAAAGGGTATGGTAAAGTAGGAAAAAAATCTTAATATATCTGCCTCAACTGGCCATTGGCCAATAGCAAAATGATGGAATTATGCATAAAAGTCCAAAATTAACTTCAGTCCATGAAAAAGTTTGTTTGTTGTTTTGCTTTTGTTTTCTGTTTTATTTTATTTTCTGTTTTTAATGTTCCATTTGAGTAAAGCCTCCATTTTTCCATTAAGAACAAATATAAATCCTCTCTGAAAGAATACAATCTTGATTTAAGCTAGAAGCTTCCAACAGTTTAACATCAAATATGTATGAGTTTAGAAAGAAACAAACCACAGAAGTAAATGTCACTACAGGCAGTCACTGGCAGAATTAGGCTCCAAGAATTTCTCATAGTAGAATTATTCAATGTATCATAAAATAACTCTTTTCAGACAAATTTAAAGGTATGGAATAAAGGAAAGAAAAAAGCATTCAGAAAGAGAGTCAAACCTACCTAAGCAGAATAAAAAGGGAGAAAACAGAGCTTCATATTTAAAAAAAAAAAATAGTCATTGCAATCTAAGGGGGAAAAAAAGAGTGTTTAGTTGAACAGCAAATTAGGCATGAAAGAAAAAAAAAGGATTAATTAATTGGAAAATCTGAAGCAATCCAAAAGGTAGCCCAGAGCTAGAAATTATGACTAAGAGGTAGAGAGACAGGGGAGGGCAGAGACCGAAGAGTCTAATTTCCATCTATTCAGAGTTGATACAGATACAATAGAGGGACATTGTGTAGAACCATTTTAAGAGATAATGACTATATGATAGAACTAATGAAAGACAGAGCAAAATAAATAAATAGCAACAATAAATCTCAGTAGACACATAGTAGGATATGCTAAGAAGGCGGAAGATGAGGAAGAACTTGAGAGTGGCCAAGGTGTTAAGACAGATCTCAGTCAAGGAAAGAATTATTTCCACAGTTTTCTTTAAAGAACTAAAAGGAACTAACGCTCCACTGACTGCTGTCTTCCGTGAAAATGTATCTCAAGAACAATAGTTTAAGAGAACCATTTTTATCTAAACAAAACAAGGAACTTTTACTATAAACAGGTTTTCAGTAAAGGAATATCTAAACCATGTACATTATACTATGATTTAAATTATTCTTCAAGAAGAATATCTGAGGTCCAAGGAGAGTTATGGCAACACTGATACAAGCAGAAATGGATAAGCATCATCAATATCAAACAGTATTATGCACTTTTATATTGAAATGATGCAAATAATATGCTAAACAAAATACTGGAGGGTCTTTTTTGAGGGTGTAATGAGAATTCAAATATTGTAAACTCCTTTAATTCTGGGAAAAGCTATGATATTAAATTTATAACAAGAGTAGAATATAAATACCAAGAATAAGAGCATAAAAAAATACAAACATATTTTAGAAAGTTAGAAGCAAGGAAAAATGTTCATAAAAATTGAAACCACAGATTCAAAAAAATGTTATTAGAGAAGCCAGGGCAAATATATCAGTTTGTATAAGAATGAACAGAAAGTAATTGTAAATACTAAATTAAGAAAAAACAGAGCTATTATTCTATTATTAAAATTCAGTTCTACCAAGGGCTCTTAGTCTCTAAAGAGAAATTCTTTTGAACTCTTTATTGATGGCACAAAACACAAGTTACAATTCCAAGTCCAAACAACAGAAACTAGCATTGATTGGACCTTTGCTATGAAATACACAGTGTGCTTTATGCTTAATTAAAATCTAATCTTCACAACCCTGGAACTTTCATTTCCATATTACAGAAGAGGTAACTAAGCCTTAGAGTAAAAGAAGCAGCATACCCAAGTCTCCAGCTCTGGGGAGTACAGGAATCAGTTTGAAACGCAATCATGGTGGCTTTGAAGCAGAAATGATCTTCCTTGATTCAACCTAAAATCTCCCCACAGAAAAAGGGACTCAAAAAAAAAAATAAGCACACTAAGATTCCACAATAAAATAAACTGTGCATGTGCTCATGTTACCACTGTGCCCAGCACAGTATAAAGTAGAACCAAAGTGTAAAGTGCTCACAAACTATCTTAAAACGTCAATATTAACTGGTTATTTCTCTGCTCTTTAGAGTGGTTCCCTACTGTGGTTTACAGAAATACACTTGCCTCTCTCTCTTTCCTCCTGAGACACATTTTCAACAGCGCAGCCCCAGCTGTGTGTAAGGTGACATAAACATTTGGATAATCAAAAAGTGACCCCATCCTGGTCACCAAGATAGGACAAAGACAGATACAGTCAAGAAAACACTGTCCTTAAAATTCCAGTCCATACCTAGTCTCCCTGGCTTCCAGGTGATCATTACAAGAATGGGGCTGAAACAGTGCAGCTTAACCAAGTTCATTTTCAGAGTACCACAAGGTCTTGTTTTGATCTGGGAAAAGCCTGACAGGGTACTACAAGTGAGAAATTGTTTTCAAAGATGAATGTGAATTTATCAATATGTTCTCTAGGGCAAGCATGTTTTCATAGGTAGCAGTTTGGATGAGGTAGGGCAAAAGGTTGAGAGTTCAGAAAGTGGAGAGAAAAAGAAAAAACAAGAAACTAGGAATTTTACAATTTTTTTTTCAAATCACGATTTCTCAGTCTTTGCCTCAGATAATATTAGTTGGATAATGTCCTCATATCAGAGATGGGGCTTTGCATTTTGTTTTGTTTCCCTTTATGCAGGCATAAAATTCAAAATTGGTGATTAATTACAGAGAACAGGTGAACTCTTTTCAGGATGCTCTGATCTAGCTCACCATAAGTATCTCCTACCATGTGATTCACAGTCCCTTTGGTTCTATATTACTTCCTTTCTCTGTTCCCTCTGAATTTTCCCAGGAAATGTCATTATTTCTCTCTACTTCTTTCTGCTACTTTGGTTTATACAGTATACTATGGTTTGTGCTCCAAGTCTGCTTTGCCTGGCCATGTTTTCCCCAAAAGTTATGCAAACTGTTGTTATTTTTTTAAATAGGAGCTTTCGACTATATTTAGAACATTTACTGAGTGAGCACTTTGGGGAGATATGAAGAAGGAAAGGAACACTGAATGTGAGTGAATTCTGCAAAGCAGGTTTTCAGTGTTATTTTGCTGGGGACCACATTTATAATAATGGCTGATTTCTTCAATACACTTCATTGAATAATTATTTTAGTATAAATATGAGTTATGACATAATGATCATTTGATCATCTTTCAGGCATATTCTAACCAATTTTAGACTTTTTAATTTAATCCTTATATGCATCTTATGATTCTTGCTTTACCTATTTAATAACTGGGAAAACATCATCTTAGAGATATGAATCTACCCATGTTCAGCTGAGAGGTGATAGAGACAGGACTCTCCAAATAAATTTGCTCTTTCCAATGGGACACAAAAGGTCTAACAGGTACAGGAAACGTGTGGTGCTCTGTGAGCTTAAGGAGAAGAGAGGGGTGGGAGAGGGGGACAGGCTGGAGAAATGACCAAAACAATGTATGCATGTGTAAATAAACAAACAAACGAACAACAAAAAAAAAAGCAGAAGACATTTTCTAGTGAGCACAATGCCAGGCAATATGCCGGAGCATCTGGTGAGTTGGTGTTACAAGGAGAGAGAGGAATTATTGTATCCATTTTTAATTTATGAGAAAACCAAAACTGGAACTGTTAAGAAACTTGACCACATCACATAACTAAGAAATATTGGAGACAGAACTAAAACACGGTCTGCCTGACTCCCATATCCAACCCTCACACTGTGTTCCAATACACTAGTATCTAGCAGAGTACTCTGAAATGGGCCCTGGCATTCCCCATCTGCAAACACACCCTTGTGCAGTCCCCTCATGTGAGTGTGGACTGGACCTACTGATTCTCTTCTAATGGCCCGAATACAGGAAAAGTTGTAGGATTAGCCTGGGAGGGTGGAACTGTGACTTCCATCTCTCTTTTTCCCCAACCCCCCACTTACTCTGGAGGAAGCTAGCTCCACAGAGTATAGAGTCTTTTGAAGGATTTCATATGCCTGAGAATAAGTGACCTAGCTCACAGACAAGAGCCTGACACCTGCTAAGAGCCACCTGAAGTGTGAGTTTGGAAACTGAACCTCCTCGAGTTCAGCCTTTGAGAAATCTGCAGCCCCAACTAATACCTTGGTTGCTGACTTTTGAGTCACCAGGAAGCAAAGCCACTCAGCTAAAACCCTGCTCCAATTGCTGACCCAGAGAGACAGTGTGACCACAGATCTTCACTGTGTAAGCTGCTGCATTTCAGAGTAATTCCTTACACAGAATTAAGTTGCTGACACAGATTGGTGTGTGGGAACAGGATGGAGCTTGAACAGGCAACGCATTCTAGAAGTGTCTGTCCCTTCTCTTAGCGCCTCTGCATTAAATCCCTCCTGGAGCAAGCCTGCCTTTAAATAAGTAAAATCTCCAACAATCTAGCAAATAGATTAAAAGTATATATTCATTTAGGTTTTTCCATTGTTTGTGAGAATTCTACACGTCTGGGTGAATTAAGTCTTTGGATCAGTCATTTTATTTAATTTTCCATTTTATCTGAACTTAACCTCAGAGAACAGAAATTCTGAATTTCTCAGGGAGAATATGTCAAAGGGCTGGATGTTTAAAGATAATAAATTGATTTAAAGTACTGCAAAATAGATTCTAGGCTACATAAGTAATAACTTGTATTTATTGGGTAAATTTACCATAAATAATCTATTTGCTCAGTCCAAGGTCTAAAGTAAACTATTCAAAAATTAAAGTTATGTGTGGTTCACTGTGTATTTATTTACTTCATTTTCAATTTCTGGTCATGATTCTGTCTTACTTTGTGATTGCAGTTGCTCAATGAGCTGGATCTCAAATTATTCAGATTTTTTTTCAAGTCATCAGGACAAGTGTTCTGTAGGCCTCTGAGAGAAAGAAACACGTAACAATAAAGAATAACTTTCAGGTGCTATTGAGGAGGCAATTGAGAATGGCTTTAAAAATAGATGTAAAAATGTTACTACTAAAAGTACATCTTTAAAAAAGGAGGGCAAACCATGGTACCAGTATGATAGTAGATCACTAAACCTGGTTCCCCTCAAGAGTTCTGGCCTGAACCATAAAGTCATGTGGAATTCCAATTCCTGGCATTTAAAAGCATGGTATATATATATATATATCATATATACATACACATATATATAATAACACACACACACACACACATATATATATATATAATCCTAAGCAATGAAATCAGCAAACTTCACTGTCTGAGATTGAGCTGGGAGTGAACAAATAGGGCATTTCTTTAAGACATCCGTTACCCTGGGGAAATATGAAGCTTTGTCCAGAGAAGCCCTAAACTGGAAAGCAGTGATGTACATTCTAGATTAAAATTACTTGGTTAAGGAATGACCTAGAAAACTGCAGAAATTCTAAAGATTTCTACTATATGGCAGCCCCAAACATGGGCAGTATCACTTTCATTTATCTTTTCTGCTAACCTCCATTTTTCCTTCCAAATCAAAAGCTAAAGTAAGACACACATTTGGGGGAAAGTTTTCAAAATTCATTTTATGGAAATGTGCTACTCACAAGTGTCCTTTGATCAGCGGCAGCATCTTTTGAAATTGAAATTGAATAGATTATATGGTGATCGACGTCTTCTCTCCTTCTGAGTTAGCCCTGAAATAAATTAGAAATACACGTGAAAATACAAGTTTCTTTTTGATTTGAGTCTCCCTAAGACTGACTTCACCCCATCTTTGAATAAGAAATGTCACAAAGCTGCTGGTGAATGTGGCTCTTAGAACCATCCTTAGGAAGGATAGGCTTACCTCTAAGAAAATGTGTCCAGAAATTGTTCCCACAAGGTTTGTAGTTAAATTAAAATCTTGGGTCTTTGAATGAAAACCCAAAGATGAAATGAATACCAAGGCTTAACTATGCAAAATGTCTATGGATTAAAAAACATCTTGGGCTTTATAAGTCCAACACTAGCAGTCAGCAATTTTCAAATACAAACTGCAAAAGCATAGGTTGAACAATATTAAGTAATAATATATAATAACTTAAGTAGTTGAAAAAGTCTAAGAGGGCATGCCTACCTTTGTCATAGCTGGATCTAGGAGCCAAATTCTCTCAGGCACTCTTCTCTATCTTCCTCTCCCCCTCCATCTTCGGCTCTACTTTCTGCTGAGATGCATGTGCTTTACACAGTCTCCTCCTAACCTGCTTACTGATATTCCAGAATTAGCATCTTCACAGACCCTAGTCTAGCCTGAAGAGCATGTCTCCCTCCTGGCAGTTTCAACAAACCCCACAGAGAATAGGCTCACTGTTCCTCAATCAAGTCATACAGGCCCAGAATTATCACACGTTGATTGGTCAGCCTTAACCAGTCTCCCACCCTGAGATGGAGGAGGGAATACAGGAGGCATATGGGATTCCAACAAGAAATTGAAGGGATGCTTAAAGGAAGTAAATTATGAGCAGGAAAAAGCAAGAGATATCCACCACACTGCCAGACAACCATGAATTCTATTGAACAATATATGTAGTTTTAAAAACATAATTCTATATTTTGTTTAAAAGTTATTAGGTGTGAAAATTTTTGTGATGTCCTCCTTTTCCTTTTCCTTTTGTAGGAAAAATAATTGGTAGATATTTATCACAGATGGAAAATTCTAAGTGTAGCCTGTCATAATTTTTATTGCCAACATACAGAGTGCCAAAAATTGGACAAATCACTTAAATCCTACCACTCATCTGATTGTCAACAACAACAACAAAAATTTTACCAAAGTCTGTGATTCACTTGAAGAAGTGTTCTGTGGAAAAAAAAAGTGAAATGGCTTTAAGTGGTACAGCTCCTGCTTAACAAATGCAAGGCCCTAATTTCACCCCAATATCACCAGAATACAAAACAGAACACAAAAATGAAATGAATTTTCTGAAACCACATCTATGTGGCTAGAAACCATGGTGTACATTGTGAACCCATGGATTCCGTTTTTAGGAATACTTTGTCATCTCTAGTGCTTGGCTTCAGAACACCTGGGTCTGATGGCACAAGGGATATCCAGGTTTTGTCAAAGCTGAAAGTCTGATCACATTCTTAAACCAGACTTCCATGGTGTGACAAAATTTCAGTGGAACAGGTACTGTGGACTCTATGTTGATTTATATCGGGGGGTTCTAAACTGAATGACTGGTCCAGGCTCTAAAATGAACACTTAAAAGGCTATTGGCAAAGGATGGTAACAAATTCTGCCATGTCTTCTTGGTCCTGTATATAATTTAACACCCATCTGCAGAGACAATTACAAATGCAAATTAACAGATGGCCCTGTCCATGTATAGAGAGAAGAGTGAGTCAGAGTGGGAAATGACAGTTTTATAGAATAGTTGTTTGCAGAAGCATTAACTTTAAAATGCTAGTATACATGAACATTTTCAGCTTTTTAAAGCTATTTGTAATGGAGTCAATCATTGTTAAGTGAAGTCCTACTGTGCACCAGGCACTGACATCATAGCAAATAAGATGGAAGTTCGTGTAGGGAATATGGCTCAAGTGAAAGAGCATCTGCTTAGCATGCACAAAGCAGGGGTTGCATCCCCAGTACTAGTTTAAAAAACAGATAGACCTTCACTACATAGAGTTTTCATGTCAGTGGAGGAAGACACAGGATAAATCAATAACCAAATAAGAATAGTAACTTCAAAATAAAGATAATAACTTCACAGAGCAATAGTGCCCTGAATAAAAGAGAGTGTGTCAATGTGGGTGTGGAAGAGCTTGTCTCCTACAGAACTGGTGAACAGAGACAGTCTCTCAGGAGGTGATCACAATGAAGGATGGGGACAACCAAGAACCTTCAAGAAAACTTCTTTTAAAGAGAGGAAGGAACAAGCACCAAGGCCTGGAAGCCACGTTGAAGAAAATAACAGTATTTTATTTCTTGAATTCTATCTTCCAAAGAAGCATTTTAATGGAGATCGTTATGTAAAATTTGACATGAGTTTTGTGCCTTTATTTGCACATCGGGATCACTTTTACCAGTCTGTAAGTGATTTCCTTTTGGTGAGCTCCTGGTGAATTTTAAGTGTTCTCTCCACAAAATGTAAGTATGTGAGGTAATGCATATGTTCACTTCATTTAGACATGCCATCGTGAATACTTGCAGCAACACATGTTGGACACCCTACGCGTACACAGCTTCTATTTGTCCAAGAGCGAGGAAGGAAAAGACAGGAAGGAAGGGAAGGGAAGGGTTTTTTTTTTTTTTACTATTTTGTTAATGGCTGTATTTGTTCCTGACCTTAAAAACACTCAGCACATAGTGTGCTTTAAATATCTCTTGGCTGAATGGATTTTAAGTATCCAAAATTGCATAGTGACTAAGAAACTGAAAGCTTATTTTGTGGTGCAGGTTTACTGACAAGGGAAAAAGAGGAGGAAAAATGTCCTAGCTATGACATACCACATGGTTTAGATCCCATTCTGATGCCAACTACCCTGCCTAGGTTCCTTAGAAATGAGCTGAATAGGCCCCACTTGTACTTGATGCAAATCCCCCATGACATCACCTTCCAATCCCCAAGCACTCATCACAAAATGTAGCTTTTGTTTTGCAACCACTTCTCATTAATTGGTACCTGAAAGCATTTGTGCAACAAGTATTTGATTGCTATCTATGCATTGAACCTTTCTAAGGTCATAGAATATAACAGTTATCAAACAATGAAAAAGAATATCTGAACACACACACATGCACACACAATCTTTGGCCAATTTGCAAATGTGACTTACATATATGCACAGGAGGAAACAGAGCTGAGCTATGGGTTGCTGGAAGACATACAGCTCATCTATGTGTAGCTTTATGATTGCCTTATGTGCCTTCTGCCCCCCCCACCCCCCCCACCGACAACTGAGCTGAGGAGAAGGAGTGATTCTGACCTTCCCTCTTTCAAAGAGGCTTGGGTAACCCTGCAGAGGAACTTGCATGCACGTAGATGCACTTAGGTCTTGGCCAAATTGTCTAAAGATCTGAGACAGTGACCTATGTAAAAAAAGAAAAATGTCCATGAACAAATGGATAGAGAAATGAGGAATCTGGGTTGGGAATGGACTGGAATGCCCATATCCTGAGGGACAGGGCGACATCAAGCAATGACCCAGGGAAGGTAACCTTGCTTGGTCCTCTATCACAAAGCTTTAAAAGTTTAGAAAAAATGGCCTTTAAACTCTTCTCAGGAAAAGAAACCAGCAGCATGCCCTCTATCCCTGGTGGAGTCAGGGACAGCTCATGGACAGTAGGCATCATGCCCAATGTCTTAATCAAAGTGGAGTTCAGACCTTCTCCCTGGAACATAATTACTGAGTTTTCAAAAGAGGTAAAAATGGGGATAAACTGTGCATGCCATATTCACAACCCTGGGGAGATTCTTAACTTTATTCCAGATGCCAGTTCTGGAAAAGAAGGAAAAAAGCCCATTTTGTCATTTTCCTGATGGGAACAATGGGAATCCAGGACTGGGTGTTTGAGTGGCATTCTTGTATTGGCCTACATTAACCTCCAATCCCTGTGACTTTATTCATGGCTTTGTCATTACACAGCCTTTGATCTATGATGGACTCCCACTGTTTTTCAGCTTCCTTGGGTTTATTACAGTCCAGCCTACCCATAATACATTCAATACCATTCCCCATCCATACCACTATCCAAATTATAGCTCCATAGAGAAGTGATTTTCCTTCTCTAAAAATAAGACATCTCACTTGGAATTACATTTTTTAAATGACAGCAATCCAGTAATCACTTCTAGGAACTCATATTTGTAGGACAACGTAATATAATTATTATTATACACTTAGGTATGGGGATGATGACAGAGAATGTGAATTTCATCATTCCTGGTAGTTCAAATCTAATAAAAGTTGACATGAATTAAAGGTGAGCAGAAAGCAATTTGGGTCTTTTATCTCAAATCAAGTTCCCATATAGTAGGGAAAAAATAACCCAAAAGCCTCAAAAATTAAGAAAATCTTATTTTTATATATTGCATCAAAGTTCTTTCCCCTCCCCATTTCACTTAAAATAATCCAGAAGAATCATTTTCTTGTATTATAATATATGAAATAACTTCAAAGAAGGCAATCATTTTCTCTCCCTTTTCCCCTTTCTACTCTATTTTATGTAAGCTAGTATTCATCATAAGGTCGTCTTCTTTATTTCCAGGAGGAAGAAAAAAAAGGAACATCTTTTCTTTATTATTAGACTTGCTCCTATCCTTTTATTCGTCTTCATTCACAACACAGAGCAGATGGAGGAGAAGATGCATTGTCAAATGCCCTTACCATAAGGGGTATCTGTAAAATTGCATTTGCTTTTTTCATGTGTTTTCTGGCCATTTGAATTTCTTCTTTTGAGAAAGTTCTGTTTAGTTCACATGCCCATTTCTTTATTGGTTCATTAGTTTTGGGAGAATTTAGTTTTTTAAGTTCCCTGTATATTCTGGTTATCAGTCCTTTGTCTGATGTATAGTTGGCAAATATTTTCTCCCACTCTGTGGGTGTTCTCTTCAGTTTAGAGACCATTTCTTTTGATGAACAGAAGCTTTTTAGTTTTATGAGGTCCCATTTATCTATGCTATCTCTTAGTTGCTGTGCTGCTGGGGTTTCATTGAGAAAGTTCTTACCTATACCTACTAACTCCAGAGTATTTCCTACTCTTTCTTGTATCAACTTAAGAGTTTGGGGTCTGATATTCAGATCCTTGATCCATTTTGAGTTAATCTTGGTATAGGGTGATATACATGGATCTAGTTTCAGTTTTTTGCAGACTGCTAACCAGTTTTCCCAGCAGTTTTTGTTGAAGAGGCTGCTATTTCTCCATCGTATATTTTTAGCTCCTTTGTCAAAGATAAGTTGCTTATAGTTGTGTGGCTTCATATCTGGATCCTCTATTCTGTTCCACTGGTCTTCATGTCTGTTTTTGTGCCAGTACCATGCTGTTTTTATTATTATTGCTTTGTAATATAGTTTGAAGTCAGGTATTGTGATACCTCCTGCATTGTTCTTTTGACTGAGTATTGCCTTGGCTATTCGTGGCCTCTTGTGTTTCCATATAAATTTAACAGTAGATTTTTCAATCTCTTTGATGAATGTCATTAGCAATAAAGGAAATGCAAATTAAAACCACACTAAGATTCCACCTCACCCCTGTTAGAATAGCCATCATCAGCAACACCACCAACAACAGGTGTTGGCGAGGATGCGGGGAAAAAGGAACCCTCTTACACTGTTGGTGGGAATGTAGACTAGTACAACCACTCTGGAAAAAAATTTGGAGGCTACTTAAAAAGCTGGACATCGATCTACCATTTGATCCAGCAATACCACTCTTGGGGATATACCCAAAAGACTGTTACTCCAGAGGCACCTGCACATCCATGTTTATTGCGGCACTATTCACAATAGCCAAGTTATGGAAACAGCCAAGATGCCCCAGCACTGACGAATGGATTAAGAAAATGTGGTATCTATACACAATGGAATTTTATGCAGCCATGAAGAAGAACGAAATGTTATCATTCGCTGGTAAATGGATGGAATTGGAGAACATCATTCTGAGTGAGGTTAGCCTGGCTCAAAAGACCAAAAATCGTATGTTCTCCCTCATATGTGGACATTAGATCAAGGGCAAACACAACAAGGGGATTGGACTATGAGCACATGATAAAAGCGAGAGCACACAAGGGAGGGGTGAGGATGGGTAAGACACCTAAAAAACTAGCTAGCATTTGTTGCCCTTAATGCAGAGAAACTAAAGCAGATACCTTAAAGCAACTGAGGCCAATAGGAAAAGGGGAACAGGTACTAGAGAAAAGGTTAGATTAAAAAGAATTAACCTAGAAGATAACACCCACGCACAGGAAATCAATGTGAGTCAATGCCCTGTATAGCTATCCTTATCTCAACCAGCAAAACCCCTTGTTCCTTCCTATTATTGCTTATACTCTCTCTACAACAAAATTAGAGATAAGGGCAAAATAGTTTCTGCTGGGTATTGAGGGGGGGAGCGGGAGGGGGTGGAGTGGGTGGTAAGGGAGGGGGTGGGGTCAGGGGGGAGAAATAAACCAAGCCTTGTATGCACATATGAATAATAAAAGAAAAATGAAAAAAAATAAATAAATAAAATTGCATTTGCTCAGGTGCAGGCATCCTGAGCCAAAATTTTTAAAGGTTTTACTCCAATATACAAGAAATCCCCTTCTTCTATATTTGGGGATGGGAAGAAGGGAGAAAGGGAAAGATAGAGACACACACACAGAGAGAAAGAGACAGAGAGAGACACTGAAAGAAGAGACATTGTCAAAGCATGAAATGTGTTTGACTAAAGCATAACGCAATGTTTTATGTGGCAGGCTGCTTCCCCAAGGACAGTTCACTAAAGAAGAGTGCTGAGAAGTCAGTCAGCAGGAAACAATGTTTCCACCTTCATTTGAAAGATTTGCACCTTGCTCCAGTTTGCTACTAAAATGGAAATAAACCCAGCTTCCACTGGTTTGCATAAGGTATGAAGGAGGAGAAGTGTGACTTAATGCTCTACATCATACTGGCACTAGCGATGTTTCTGATGAAAACCCAGCTTCCTCCACCGGGTTAAAAATTACCAAAATTGTTGGCAAGAGAGATTTTCTATTCATGATGTGCTCTGCCCTGGCTTAGGGTGTATCAAGGCTATAAGTATTATAGGTTTCTGATTTGCGTGTTTGCGGTAGGTGGTGTAGAAGCAAAAATGTTTTCTATGGGGTTGTGTCTCCAATACAATCATTTTGATCCTTTCCATGTCTGTATTGGTTCACATCACTGATAAATATAAGCATAAACAGAAAACTGGAAAATGGATGTTAAAATTAAGACAAAAGAATGAAAAAATAACAAAGCTTAGACACAGGGGGCTTTGAAACATTCTAAGTTCTTGTGTGTTATGCCGACTTCATAAGATTGTTATCACAGCTGAAAAAAATGCAGCACTCTGGTGAAATGCTAATATGAAAACGAGTCTAGAGTCTAAAAGTTTGCATTGGGATTAATTGGTATTCTTTTAGTTGCAAATGGCAGAAACATGATTCAACATGAGGTTCAAGTTACTACGAACTCCATGGGGCACCTTTGGGCACAGGTGAATACAGGAGTCTGGATGACATGTTCTTCATTAGTGTGGTGTTAAGTCATTCTTCGGCAGTCATAGCCTCACATCCTAAGTGTTCAGCAAAAGCAATTTGAAGGTGGGGACTGGGCAGGTGGGAAACTTGTCCCGCCATTTAATTCTAGCACAAATCTGAAGACCATTTCCATCGAATAAGAAGTAGTATACCTTCCCTCGAGCCAATCGCTATGACTCACTATGACTGATTGGCCGAGCAAGCATCCTTCATCACCCCAGAACTGGAGATGATTGCTTTCTCAAGCACAATGGATAGACTGTAAAAGACAGAGGAAACTTCAAAGGAAAATTGAACTGCTGTGGTAGGAAGAAAGAGAATGAATTGTGGGCAGGACTCTGTCACAAAATTTTTGCAGAAATCAAGGAGAAAGCTCTAAATGGATCAAGAGACAACTCCATGGTAAGCAGAATTCAGGACAATTGAGGAAGACAGAACAAATATTGACACTGAAGGGTCAAAATTGAGCAGTATATGTACAAGAGGTGAATAAAGTAGCCTCAAGAGGTTTGTTTTGGGAAAAATAATGAAAAATTAGATTGAAGAGTTGTGAGGCAAGAACTATTGAATGCTAGGGAACCAAAGTAAGGTCTACAATCTGGATTTACCACAATGAGCTACAAGGAATATCTGTGTATTTTAGTCATGTATTCAGGCAGAATTGAGAGTCAGGCAGAGTTGAAAACTGAAGTTGTGTTTGAAAAAGTACCCTCAGCAGTGAGGAAAGTATTGCAGTTGAACTTTTGTGGGGAGGTGATAGATGCAGGTCGTTTAAAAGGAAGGCACATACACTCAGGAGGGTACAGCAATCGGCATACAAGACACTCAGCTCCACTTGAGGTACTTTTGCTCCATCTATATAAAATCACAGACACAGGGAATTAGCATTAATATCCTTGAGCTCCAAAGGCAATCAAGCTGGATTTCCAAACCCAGAGACATATAGCTCTAAGCCTTGAGAAACAGAGAGCTGTGACTCCGAGCTTTCAAAGCTGGAGACACTGCAGTAAGTTAAGTCAAGGCAGAGAGACTTTCTGAGCTGGGTTTAGATTACCAGCTGCTAGAGTTGCGGTTTCCACACTTTGGGCACAGGAAGCCTCAACTCTTTAACTCTTAGCTGCTCTCTTGCACTCTTAGTGGCCAGGGCTTGCATTGCTTGTCATCTGGTCTCCCACCTTTGGCTCTTCACACCCTCTCATCTTCCATAGTCCCAGTTTCTCCACTATCTCTTGCCTTCCCAGTACTTTCAGCCATCCTTTATAGTCTTAACTTCTTGCAGATTCTGCCCTTGCTTGCTTGTGAAAGCTCTGCAGCACCTCCTAGTGTTACATCTCCTACCTTCAGGTGTCCTGGGCCTTAGTTCTTGGACATTCTCTAGAACTCTTTGCAGCCTGAAGGTGTTATGATTCTGAGCTTTGGGGTTTTGGGCCCTAGTTCCTTTGACTCTCTAGAACCTTTCAATCTCCTTCTCATACCACGCTGCTGTCAGAATTGGAAGCCTAGATTTTTGTCTACTCTTCATGCAACAAGCTCATCCTACTGTAACTGTGATAAAGATTACAAATAGGCAAAAGATCATTTGAAGAAGCTTTTATTGGTGCCTAACTTTGTAACACCCAGGCTAGTGCACAGGAGGAAATCTTCATGGGCTAACCTGAAAATAGTGGAAAAAAGCCTGCTTATATAACCAGAAGAGTGGCCTGGTGTACTCTTGCACAGATTGTAACTCCACCAATCACGGCCCCGCATATGCACGGCTTTGAGTTTCACCAACCACAAGCTTTACATATGAGCCAATCACAGGCCTTGCTTAATTGCAACCTTCTTTCACTCACAAATTGTCCTGAGTGAGTATAGCTACAGCATGAGCAGAGTGATCCAAAGCTTATTGAGTCCTGTGCCTGGAGTGGAGCCTTCCAAAGCAAGAGTTCTTCCTTTAGTGGCAACCATGGTTGCCATGGCCCTTGTAGCTGGAATTGAGTTTCCAAGAATCATAGAGTGTTTCAAACAAATACTTCAAGGCCAGTCTGATTGGTGACCAAAGAAGGGGCTATTGATTGATAGATCCACAACCAAGTCAGCCATGCATAAGGGAAGAGCTTATCAGCTATCATTCAAGGTGAGAGCCAGCCCAGTCCTAATAGTTTTGCTCATTCACAAGAAAAACAAACAAACAAACATTAAAATGTATTTACAATAAAGACCTAGGAAGTTAACATTCTAACATTGTTAACATCTAACCATGCTTATGCCCTAGTCAAATAAACTATAGGGACAGTTAAGTCACTCTGACTGGTCTCACGGAAATGTATCTTAAGTGTGACTGGAAACTGCTCTCTCCATCTCTACCATTCACTCTGTACAACGCTTTGGAAAACTGGATACCTTCCTCAAGCACACAAAAAAGAAACTTCAGTTTAGCTAAGCCTGAGATTGGTATTTTTACTCCTTTCTACCCATCTTCATTCCAATCTGTGGACTTCCCAGCTATTTAAGGTTGTATTGCCATCACTTAAAATGACAAGCAATAGTATGGAACATCTATTTTCCTTTACAGTGGTCTGAGAAATTATGCTTACAAAATTATGATAAGACTTGCAATAACATTCACACTGACACTTTTTTTAAATGTCCACTATTCTTGACAAATTATTATCTAATTTATCTAAACAGCTGTAGGCATTTCGTTGACCTGTATTTGAGGCAAAGTAGGAAAAACAAGCTCCAAAAACATTGTGTTTAAACTAAACTCAGTGCTTTGACTAAATTCTAAACCTGTGTTATCCAAAGATTGTTTTGCAAAATGCTACCTCCAAAGATGTGAGTAAATATTTTATGATCACAGAGCTTTGTGGTCAAATACTAGACTCACTCAAAGTTAATGAGTTTCAGTAGAACTTTTCAAAACTTTATATTCAGTGTGAATATGTAAGTGAAAGACCTTCTTTACAGCATTTCTCAAAGTTATTTGCCCCAACAATTCTCACTTCCTATAAGGAATCTAGTGTAACTGTTGTTTCACAGACCATCTTTGGAAAACACTCTTCTGGAATATGTTCACTCCTATGTATGACAATAGATATGAAAATTATTTTAAAATTGGGCATTTGCAAAACATGATTTTATCAAGAATCTTTGGGCAAGATGAAAATCTCAGACCAGTCTAAGGTCATAAGTTTTAATGTAATGATAGTGGAATGATACTAAATATTTTATCTTTAATGAAGTCATCTCTAGGATAGTTAGATACATGGCAAATTTCTAGGCAAAATAGTTTCAGTGTTTGAATTTGGTGGCATTTATCTTAAAATGGCTATGGCGGCAAAATTATTGCCAAGTTCAAAGTACCAAAAAGAGTTCCTTGTCTTTAGGGTGCTGTCCCACGCTCCACAACAGCTTTATATACTGAATTTGAAACTGGACATAGAAGAGACAATATTTAATGTGTGTAAAATGATATTAAAACAAAATCATCTCAAAAAAGAATTATTTTCTGGTGAAAGAAAGAAGAGCAATGCTTTCCTACTCAAATTATTTTACACTATTCCCTTCCTTAAAATATAGGTGTGTTATTTAGGGAATTGGAACTCTGTGTCTTTGAAACTGAGCACAAACGATTAGTTGACTTCAGATAACGTGACAAGATCCTCTGGGAGCCTTCTCCCCCAAGACTCAGCGAATTGTTTTTTCTCTGAGATTAAAATGGAGTTCCACCAAGGATTAGTTTATAAGTCAACATGTACAATGATTGGACAGTGGCTATCTACATGTCTTCATTATTCCACTGGTTTTTAAATTTATTCTCCAAACCATAAGTCAATCAACGGTAGTCCCTCAGAAGCCATTTCATGGGGAAAAGCAGAAAATACTCCTATTCATAGGAAGTGTGGTGACCTATTTTGTTGGCAGTTGTATATGGGTTAGATTGAGAATAAAGCTATTCTTTCTAAAAATAGATTTATCTTCAGCACCGTTGTCCTACTCAGATGGTGATGAATTGCAGCTTGAGAAGGCATGTGAGGATCCAACCAAAGCCATTGGACAGAACCACACATAAGGAAGTTTGAGCATGTCTGAAGACAAGGGTCAGGATGATGTAGGTATCAGAAGTTATATGGACACTGTCCAAAACATCTTATTGAACATGACATAAATAAAATTACTGTCTAAGCAGCTCCCTTATAAAGCACTATTCCATTCTGTTCAGAATTTCTGGTGTTTTCACTGCATTTACATTTATTGAAAATAAATAATGATTGTTTTGGATACTATCAATTATCAATTGCAACCAAAGAAAGATCATATGTTCTTCAAACATAAGGGTTGAGATATCATATTGCTAACTGGCAACTTAATGTTCCTTTCTATCTTTAGTTTTTCACAGATAACCCATTTAGTTTAGGTAGACATTAGATTCAGCTACAAAAAGGAAATCTTTTCCTGATCTTTTCTTGAGTTGTCTGTGCATTGCAGTTCTGTCTAATGATATGAAAACAGAAGGGCACTAAGGTAAAAAGAAGAAAAATAGAGGGAACGAACCAATGCAGGTTATAATACATATATACATGGAAATGTCATAGGGAAACAATCTGTATAGCTATCTTAAACAAACAAAAATGTCCTTTTTTCAAAAACGGAGAACAGGAAGGTAAAACATATCCTGTCTGGGGGTTGATACCAGTGGGAGGGGAGGAGGATATAAGGAAAGGGTGTAGGAGGGTGAATGTGGTAGAAATATTCTGTACTCATGTATGAAAATGGAAAAATGAGACTTGTTGAAACTATTCCAGGAATGGAAGGAGGGCTGATGATGGAGGAGTGAATTCAACTATGCTGTATTGTAAGAACTTTGTTAAATGTCACAAAATACCCCAGTATAACAATAATAGTAGTGATAATAATAACTATTATTTTTACACATAGCAATATGTGATACATAAATTTAACCACTGAAAAGTTTTCTGGTTAAAAATAGGGTGAAGAAATTGACAGAACTTAAATTAGAAGTAAAATTAGATATTTGAGAACTTATAAGGTTAAGGAAACTACACAACTCTGTTCAGATAAATTTGAATATAGTAATTTCACTCATTCACAAGATAACTTAAACTACCAAATTTCCCACAGATATACTGCAATTGAATTCTGGGACTTTAAAAAATGGTTTCCCTCCCTTACTACTTTTTACATGCACACACATATGATTTGGACATACAACTAGTCTGGATCCACAAGAGTTCAATTTTTGTTTCAACTTTTCATTCCCACAGGCATTGATTCCCATTATATGTACTACTTTAGACATTTAAAACAAATAATTATTTCAGTCATATTTAAACATAATCTCTATGCAAAACCTGCCAAAATAAAATTGCAGGAGAATAAACCAAACTCAGCTATAAACATGGGTTCAAAACTCCTAATACACCTTAGCAAATTATATTTAACTGTAAGTATTAGACCAGAGAGGACTTTTTTGGGGAACTAAGAATGGTTTAGTACTAAAAATGAGTGAGTTTTATTTCATGTAAGTTATACTAAAATAAGGATTATTGAATATGGCATGATCTAATACTCAAAATATAAAATCATATCAGATATATACATATACAATAAACTTGTGCACACATATGGGGACAAATACACTAGAAGGAAATATAGCACAATATTTGTGATACATTTAAGAGTAGCATTTATTTTTCTTTTTTTGGGTAGTTTTCAAATCATATTATAACAATGTAAAACACCATCCTAATACCATGAAGAAAATTGTGTGTACCACTGGTCAGATCCTCAGTAAGAATCGAATGACTAAATGTGTATTGGAAAAGAAAGTCCATAGTTCTCAGCAATTTTGTTTTGAGGACGTCCCATGCAGCAAACCATGGCAAAGCCATGAATTGTAGCACTGATCTCAGAGGTGACCCAAATTTTGACTAACGTGAATTTTTAGTTTTTTTCAGTCACTCTAATGATAGTTGACTATAAGTTTATTCAAAAAGAAAAATAGCATCAGTGATTTTCCCAATTACTTTATAACAAAAATTGATAACAATATTCTGATATTGCAAATTAAACTTTCTGCCTTCTACAAGATACATTCTCTTAATGAACTTTGGTCTGTATTACTCAACCTCAACCAAGTCTTATAAGTTTTGACAGTTTGAATTTTATAATCTTATTTGTAACAAAATTGACATACTCTCATTTAAATTTATAGAGTTGATACCAGGTATCAATTCTGATGACTAATTAACATGAAAAATGATTTTGTGCTCATCAAGATGTCCCTTCCATTTAAACTTATAGACTTTATACAAGATACTAATTCTGATGACCAATTAACATGAAAAAATGACTTTGTTCTCATTGAAACTCATATTTACCCAATGAGTTACTGTCAATGCATTGCCACTGAAGTCTCTTCAGAACATATGTGTATGTTAGCAATACCAATGTGTCTATTCTTTATGAGTAATAAAGAGGTAAAATGTAATATTATGAAATTATTTTTTAACGTCTAGTTAATGGATATGAAGAATGTGTTTGGAAACTTACTGAACTGGAATTAATTAGTATTCTGAATTCATTCCTAATGTGTTGCAGTTTGAAAATAAATGAAGAGAAACTCTGCTTTTAAGACCCAGTGATCTACTGACAGTGTAATTAACGTGCTGTGTCATTTTAACAGCCCTCAGATGTTTTCCATAGACTGACAAAGTGTTTGTGATTGCATCGTCTGCTAGGGGAAGAAGAGTCTAGATGGCCACCCTGGCAAGAGGGCAGGGCAGTGACTAGAGGGTTCAAGCTTCCCAGATCCCAGGGAACTGAAGTGCTGGGTTACCAAGCAGGTCATATCAGAACAGGGTCAGTCACCTGAGAGTCACCATGAGGACAGACAATGGCCTTTCCTAAGGACAATAGGAACCACTGTTGTTGCTTCACGGTGAAAAACAAGGAAATTCTGGTTAATACCATTTTTTTATATTATTTTACCTTTTTAAAACAAATTTTGTGCTGGTTGGGGGTACACTGTGGCATTTACAAAAGTTCTTACAATACATCAAATGTATCATACTTGAATTCACCCCCTCCACAATTCTCCTTTATCCCCCTCTGCCCCCATTCCTGGAACAGTTTCAACGTGGTTAATAACCTTCTTAAAAGGATGATGTGGAAAGAAATGATTGATCTCATTTCACATATAATTATATGTTATCTATAGAAAACAGAGAGAGAGAGAGAGAAAGCCAGCTGGCAGCCCCTCCACAATGTCTCTATCACCTATTGCTTGACAATAGCACACCCAACCCCCAGCCTTCCACTGCCTATAGGTATGGCAAGTGCACTGATGTGATTCTAGTTTGTCTTCTTTTCCTATCTCTCTCTTTCTTCCTTTTCTTCCTCCTTCTTCTCCTCCTCCTCCTTCATCATAATGAATACCACTCAAATACATCATCTTATAGGATATCTTCCTTTGACTCTAGGTCCAATCTGTTGATTTTCTTCCTGCAATGATATTTGGTCATGAATTTGTGTGTGCCAAGCACTAGTCATGATAACAAACAAATAAATGAGATCTATGCCTTTCTAGGATCTCCAGTGTAGTTGGTAATATAATTTAGAAATTTAGTAAACATTACCAAAAGAATCACAAACTAAGTGCAAACAGGAAAGAAAGTGAGGTGTCATGCAAGAGGATAGGAAGCAGAACCTTGAATGAGATCTCCTCTCAAAAGACATGGCATTGTAACCTAACAGGGGAAGAGGGTAAGGTCCTCAAACACAGAACCCAGGGAGGGCTTCCTTAAAGAGGGGTCAGCAGGAAAACAGTCCCTAAGGCAGCAGTGTGTCATGTCAAAGGAAGAGGCAGAAAACAAGTGAGAGTCAATGCAGTGAGCAAGCAGCAAGGACCATAAGATAAGGTGGCAAATGAGTCCAGCTAGTCCTGCCAAGACTTATCAGACATAGGATGGTGTATGGATTTCACTCTATCCATGATGGTGTTATTTAATTTAATGGTGTTATATATTTAATACCTGCATATTTTATTGTGAAGTATAATGCATGGATATATACAAATATATGAGTAAATGAATATTTAATGCACTTATACGTAAAGGCACATAGAGTACAAAAGTAGGGATCAATTATTACAAGTATGCAGTTGTACAAACAAATGAAAGGTGAGCACTAGAACCTTGCCCGCATTCCACAAAACTCTCGTCCTCTCTTTAATGCCCACCCCAATTGGTAACTGGTACTTTTACCTTTGTGGCAGTAATTTTCTTGCTCTTCTTTATAGTTTTATCATTTAAGCACAAACTGGTAAATATTATAGTTTAGGTTTCCAGTTATTTAAACTTTACATTAGTGAAATTATCTGTAGTATGACTTTGTGTCTGGCTTCTTTTGCTAAATATGACTGATACAAGTTCAATATCATTTCAGAAATATATCCACCTTGTCACCCATGTCGTGATACATACTTGTATCACAAACAAACTTGTTTCAAAAACTTGTTATTTTCTTTCCTTTTTTATTTTTTTGACAGTACTGGGGTTTGAACTCAGGGCTTCATGCTTGCTAGGCAGGTGCTCTACCACTTGAGCCACTCTGCCAGCCCTGATTTGTGTTAGATATTTCCGAGATAGTTTAACTTTTTCTTTTCATTTTTTTTTTTTAGCCTGGGCTGTCTTCCAACATGATTCTCCTGCTCTCTGCCTCCCAAGTAGCTAGGTGCCGGGTTGAACTTGTTCATTTTTATGGCTCATTTATTCCATTGTGTGTCTATCTCTCCGCTGCGTGTTTGCATCCATTGCACTGTAGATTGTTCTCACTTGGGCCCTCTGTTAAACACTGCTGATACCCACATCCTTTCGACTGTCTCTGGGGCATGTGTGCATGTGTTTGTATTAGGGTACCACTTGAAATAGAACTGCCATGTGTCTTCAGCTTTTACAGGAAATGTCTCTTCTTTTGAAAGTAGCTTTATCAATTACAATTTTTCTGTATGGGAAGTCTCATTGCTCCACAGCTTCACCACCCGTTGGTACTAAAATTCTTTCTAATTTTAGTTGTAATATTGAGAGATTTTATTTCATAAACAGTTATTATGGAGAATGTGTGATGGAGCGAGGTAAAACTGGTCTCCAAGGCCAGTTTTGAGATGTCATTAGCAGGATTTTCCAATAGATTGAGTATGAGAAATTAATAGAGGGAAATGTCAGCTATGACTGCCAAATTTCTGGTAACTGGATGATGAAGATAGCATTTTCTGATTCAGAAAAGATGACACATCTGTTCCAAGATGTCATATATGGGATATCTATAAGATAAGTACTCAATGCCAAATGGACACTTTACTGTATGAGACCAGAGGAAAGGTCATCAAGCAATATGCACTTTTATTGTTTGGAGAATGATGTCTTGGGGAGAAATATTGATTAACACCAAAGACAGTATAAAACTTGGCCTTGAGAAATTCTAACATTTTAGTGATCTGTTGGAAAGAGAAAACCCAGAAAAAAACAGCTAGGTAAGAAGGAAGAAAAACCAAGAATAGAGTGTTTACGAAAAACCTTAACAAACAAGAAAGTAATCCAGGGCTATTAGTAAATTGTATAAACTTGCTGATAGAGCAAAAAATATTGTCTTGTGGATTTATCCACTCAGAGATTGGTGATTGAGCAATGAGTAGGAAGATAAGCAAAACTGTACTGGGCTAGAAAAGGACTTTAGAAGATGTAAACAAATTTTGGAAATTCTTTTTTATTTTTTTGACTAAAGAGGGGAGCATGGGAATGAGTGAAAAAGAAGGGAGAAGGGTCAAGGAAAGTTTTTATAAAGTTGAAAAGTACAAAGATAATTTTTATGTTTTTATATGCTGATCTAAGAAGGAGAGATAAATTGATGACACAGAAAAACACAGGAGAAAAATCATGGTGAATGGCTGGGACACTGCAGGTCTAGGGCAGAAGAGAAAGGCTGCCTTTGAGAGCAGCAGGGTAAAGATGGTGGGTGTGATGCAGGAAGAGTGCAGATGTGGTAGAGGGCCTGTGACAATGTTCCTGAGGGCTTAAATTTCTGAATGAAGTTTGAGTGTTTTTTTAAGATGAAAGAGTGTCAAAGCATAAAGTATCAAATAAAACAAAAGAAAAATCTTACCCTTGCCAGGAAAGCATAATAAGATGGCAAGTTGTGACCAGATGTACTGTATTAAGTATGAATTAAAATACAGACTGATCACCAAGGTGAACCTTCTCCAACTATGTTCAACTATTAATGTGCTTATGAGAATATGGTTAATTCAGCTGGCTGCACAAACAAAATAACTAACAAACAGCAGATGAAACAAGTACAGATTTCTTTCTCTCTCTCATAATAAGAAGTTCAGAGATAAGTGCCTATGGGTATTTATTCAGGTGCTAAGTAACAACATTGGGCTGCAAGCTTTTTCTATCTTTTTTGCTGCCATATGGACTCTATCCTCATTGTATTAGCATTTGTGGCGAGAATAAAAAGTATAAGTAACACCAGCTTCAGTAACTTTCTTTTAGGAAAACAGTGGATTTCAAGAAACATCACCACACTTCTACCCCCATCTTAGTTTCTGGTCCCATAGCACACAGCCAACCCTAGCCGCAGGGGAGTCAAGAAACAAGAGTATCTGAAGGCTATTGTGCAACCCGAATAAAGCTATGGTGTAGTTACTGAAGAAGAATGAGAGAATGAACATGTGTTTAAACAAATAGCTGTTCCTGCTACACAAAAATGGCAGATAATTGAGTGCCACACCTTGGAGTTCACTCCACGGAATTAATTTAACAGAGGAAGAGAGGAGGATGGATTAATACAATTGTCTGAGCTGAATGGGTAAAATTGGCCACCACAGAGGATTCTGAAAATAAGTCATTGGGAGTAATTTGCAAAGAAGAGCTTAAAGATGATTTTTAGCTAACACTTCTACTTTGGACATCACTCACTTGCATAGAAAATTTGTTGTATTTTCTTGTTTTAGACAACTGTAAATCTTCCAGAACATATTTTGATCTAAAATAAAATAGTGAATAATCCAGCCAATTACTGAGGAGAACTAATTTTTTAAATGCATTCATTATGAAGATTAAAATATATGCCATCATGCTGTGATTTCTTTTAATTAATTAAAATGAAATAAGGTACTTATCTCTCTCCAAATTGCCAATTTTCTTTGATGACAACAGGCTGTTTTTGAGAGCTAAATAACAGAGAAACTCTAAACTGCATCTGGACTAAACCAACACTATCAGTAGGCAAGTAAAAATTTATTTTAAAAAGAATATCACTTGATTGTCTTTCCCAAATGACTGCATTGTTGGGACCATCATGAACAGCGCAGATTCTCACCTGCACAATTCTCAGCCTCATCTAAGCCAATTGCCAGAATCTCTTTAATACCTGGTATTTCTTTCTGTTTGACCTATTATGATGATAACTCTTCCATGTATAATTTGCTACCAAAATTGTTTATAACAACTGAAATTTATATGAAAAGTGTGTCTTCTCAAGTCTGATTGCAGTTTGCACAAACCCAAGCAGATACATACATTAAGAGCTGAAGAAATTCCAAGTTTTAAATAAATGATAATACTTTGTTGCCTATAGCGCACACATGCCCAATGAATTGGTTCCACCGTCCTGGAAGAATGAATTCATCTTGCCACAGCCTGACCCTACAGATAGTGTGAAAATAATAACTGTTAATGATGGTAGCTAACATGAATGGAGTATCCCATTTGCCAGGTTCTCGACCAGGGGCATTGCATGTGTGCTTCCTTCAGTATTCACAAACTGAGCAGTTCTTATGAAAACCATCCCCGTTCTACAGAGGAATCTGGGGCTGGTGGAATACCAAAAATATCTAAACTAACATGAAGTAAATTTAGGGTTAGAACTCGCTAAATAGAATTCAGAGCCTATTATTTCAATTATAGTTCTTCCTGCACCTCATGTCTCAATATAGAAGTAAAAGTCACATCCTGTTCATCGTGACAATTGGTGTATTTTATATGCGTGTGTGTGCATATACACATGTGTATCACATATATATGTATATGTCTATGTATTTACATATGGAAAAAGTGAGCTGGATTCACTTAGCTCCAAACCCAAATTTTCAGTTGCCCCACCAGTAGGGAAATTACAAACTTGAATTACTTAGCTCTCTACCCTGATAAAGTCAGCCAGGGATTAGCAGATTCCTGTTTTATGCAGACTTAGAAATAAATTCTCCTAAGAAGTGAAGTTCAAGGAAGAAATTAAAAAACAGAAACCAAAATCTTGCTGAAACGCAAACCTACACAGATTTGTAAATTTAGCCTATGCTGCGTAGCATTCCAGAACAAACTTGGCTCCAAGAGGCAGATGTTAGCACCCCAAGTTTCTCACTGCTCAATGATCATGTGCTCCTTTTAATTTTCCTTACATCCATTTGTTTGTATCTCCGTGGATTCTGCACAGTCTTCCTCCAATGGAAGAGACGTAAAAATGACATCATAGCTCCCATATATTCATAAAGAATAAGTAAGTGCTGATGTAAGTTTGAGCACTGCTTCATAGCAGTAGGTTAAATGGCAAAATACAAAGGCAGGCATATTTTTCAATACTTCTCCTGTCCTTCAGGCATCCATTTCCAAATTGAATATGCCACTTACATTTGGACTAGCTGCCCATTTTCATTCTTCAAGTGCTGTTAAGGGAACAGCTATATAATATAGTAACTTTGATTTTTCCTGAGAATCAATCTTTTCTTATTAGGGAGAAAACTTGCCAAACCTACTGCATTTTTTTTCATTTTTCTTTTATTATTCATATGTGCATACAAGGCTTGGTTCATTTCTCCCCCCTGCCCCCACCCCCTCCCTTACCACCCACTCCACCCCCTCCCGCTCCCCCCCCAATACCCAGCAGAAACTATTTTAAACTCTTATTGAAGGCCTCGTGATAAACCTACACAAGTTGAAACTGTTTCACTTCCTGCTATTTATCTTAACAATATTGTGCTAAAAGAATGGCAGTGTGAAATACTCAGAAAGCCCCACCATAAATAGTGCAGTTTTAAAGAAAAATAATAATCAATATCTGACCTATTCACTAATTCATATTCAGGCTTCGACAGCCAAATCAATCAATAAAAATTCTAAAACCAGGAAACATGGGATGTGTGAGGAGACACATCTTTGCTTGCTAATTGCCAAACAGTGAGCCTGTCATTGGGCAGGAAATTTATTATGTGGATTTGTAAATGGCAAACTGAGAACCATACAATGAGACAAAAACAAGGAAATTTAAATTGAGCTATATGTGTGAAAACAAAGGAAATTTTTGTTAAATTTTTTGGAAAAGTAGTTGGTTTAGTGCCCCAAATCACCCACACAAGTCATTAAAAAGTACATTCTGTTCTCTTACAGTGCCTGCTTCTGTGATTTACACCAGCTCATAAGAAAATAGTAAATAGAGATGTGGTGTCAACTCAGTGTCCATAGCATGGGTGTGACTTACACTCACACAACTGCATAGAGCAAGTTGCAGAGGGATACAGGATACCAAGTCACCTCGAGTTCCTTCCTACACTTGATTGAACTTGCATCTGTCTCTGAAATGATTTTTACATGGCCCTCCTCACTCTGTGCATTTCCTTGTATATTAATTGTGTATCCATAATCCTCCTTACTCCCTCTTCTAACAAGTTCTCTTTAATTTTTTTAAGAGATAAAATCTCCTGTATTTTCTCCAGTATTTCTTTATTAAGAGGTAACATCTTTATTTGTGTTACCATTTTTTTAAAGATTGCTATTGTTTTTATTGTCACTCTGATTACATAGTTGAGAGTTTGAGTGGTTTGCTGAACTTTACTTTCCCCATAAGCCCTGATGTTTTTACCAAGGAATTCTGTGTGGTTTCTAAGGAACACATATACTATAAAATAGCAATATATGTGAACAATATGCATTACATATAAATCATATGAAGTCTCTCATGAGACACTGCCTTTTCTTCAACTCAGGAATGTTAGTATCTGTCATAAAGAATTAGTTTATCCTTTGAGCACAGTAAAATTCTTTTCATATTAATGCCCTGTAGATAAATCTAGGACTCATTCTATCAAGTGCATGGAATTTGATGTATTTTTAGATTAAACTTATTACTTGCTCCTACTAATGTGTTGATGATGGTTGGTGCTGGTATTTCATCTTTCTTCTCCATCCCTTTTATAACCCTGATGCTTCATTTGTATCCTTTTAAACTACTATTAATATTGTCTAAAGAAAGAAGTTTCACAGACATATTTATACATACATACATTCACAAATTTGCATATGCAAATAAATAGTACACACATATGCAGATAGGTATACGCTATATTTAAAATTACTTGGTTATTTCAATGGAAGTTGAATGTAGTAGCAGATGGAAGGAGCCCAAAATAAGTCATTTGACATTAAATAGAAAAGACCAGTTGATTACCTGCCTCTTTACAACTTTCACACTGGTTGTTTTGGAGTTGTGAAAAGACTGTCTCTATTGCCCCACTAGGATACCATTTTGTCACATTGGAATTGTACCAACATTTTCTACAAGGCATCCTGGATTCATTAAGAAGTTAGAACATTCTCTCAAAGTCCCTAACTTACCCTCAGTGAGCATTAACAGACTGAGAGCATCTGAGTCAGCAAGTCATAAACTTTGCGTATACACAAATGAGAGAGAAGAATTGGAGGTACAGAGTGTTCTAGTTGTAAAAAATTAAGCTATTTCCAAGACGTGATAAAAGAGCTTAAGGAACTTCTATTGTCTCAGCTACACAAAAGTCCAAAACATGAAAGAGACCAAGTTGGGTCACCTTGAATCACATGGGATTAGAGTTCAATTTAATACGTATCACTCATTCATTGGGCACATATTACTGTACACTGTGATGATGGATGTACTCTTTTGTTGGTACCTCACCTAGTCCCCCTTTTCCAGGAGCTGTGCCCATCCCAAGTGCTGTACCATATTGCCCACCAACATCTCACAGCTTTCCTTTCTTGAAATTTGCCCCAGTTCATGAGAGCCACCTCATAGGTCAATAACAGGTTCATACTGGATGGGCATTCAAAGGCATCAAAATGGATCATCTGTTGGATGCAATTCATGCTCCAGAGCTCCCCATGGGACTAGGCTGAGGATGGTGACACGTTTCTAGTGTCCCTGGGGCTTTCCTGGTTCTAGCACTGAAAGTTCTGGGGAAAACCTATCATAGATGAACTGAAATGGTTGATCACTATAGAAATAAACTCATGTCATTCTTATTAGCTTTTCCCCCAGTGCCCTGCATCTCCTCACTTCACAGCACCCTCTCAGTAGAACACATGCACAAGAAATCTCATCTTGGTTCTGCATCTGGAATACGCAACCTAAGACACCCATTGTGCAAGGGTCACTTTGATGTACTCAATAAGGAAGGCAAGGTTGCTACCATTAAACACCTTACAGTCTATTTAGAAAATAATTTTAGATAGATAAGAGGGTTCTGAGGTGGTGTCTGGGAACAGGTGAGCATAATCAAGGAAAGTGCTCAGAGGAAGGTCTCCTCAAGGAACAATTGGACTTTGAGTAAAATGTTGAGAAGCATGCAACTATGAAGACATAGGAAAAAAATGTTCCAGGCAGAGGGAGCAGTGGATGCAAATGCCCCAGTGCAGAATGCACTTTGCTTGCATTCAAAGGGCATCTTCCTTCTCCACTTCTAGTATTCCTTCCTGCAAAGGCTACTTAAGTGACAGAAACTTCTGACATCTGTCCATCTTCAATTCTCTTTACCATAGAATGAGGGCAATGACATCTGAGTGATAAATTTAGGCAGAATAAAATTGCACATTCAATTTATTTGCATCCTTTCTCTTATAGGGTACCAGTTTTAAGAAAGCAATCTTTTGTTGTACATCTTCAAAGGCTAGCTCTTCCCTTGAGATGGGGGAAGCAATATAGACCCAATATAAATACAAGCAATATTATGAAAAATAGGTCACACTAAGGGGCGGTCGCTAATGGGAAAAAGAGAGTAAAAGAAGGAAGTTAAGAAGGTGAGTATGATTGATGTACTTCCTATATAAGAATGAATATAGAATTTTTAACCCCGTTGAAACCACCATAACAAGAGGACCAAGGTAGAAAGGAGAAAAAGAGAGGGCATGAACCACTTTGGATTATAATATGTGTGTGTGTGTGTGTGTGTGTGTGTGTGCAAATGTCACAATGAAACATCCTGTAGTGCTATCTTAAGCAAACAAAAATGTTTTGTTTTCAAAAACAGAGAATAGGAAGGCAAAACAGTTCCTGTCTGGGGGTTGGTATCAGTGGGAGGGGAGGAGGATATAAGGACAGAGTGTAGGAGGGTTCTATGGTAGAAATATTATGTACTCATATATGTAAGTAGAAAAATGAGATATGTTGCAACTATTCTAAGACAGGGGAAGGAAAATAAAAGAGAATGATGAAAAAGCTAAATTCAACTACGATATATTGTAAGAACCTTTGTAAATGTCACAATGTACAGCCAGTACAAAAATAAAAATAATAAAATTCAAAAAAAAGAATCTGATGCATCATTGTAGGTGACAAGTCTAGTTTAGTCTAGACAACTTTGATTTAGAACCAATAAGCCACTGGAGAATAGGTCTCCAGCTAGCCAAGTCCTCCAATCTGGCCTCTGTAAGAATCACAATGATCACTCCATGGTTTCATTACTTCATCCTCAATTTGTCCAGAACATAGATGAGAAAGAGTCTGACCTTTCTCAGAAGGACATGGTGAGCATAGACCACCAAGGCACATGCAAAAAGGATCCTCCCAAACACAGGAAGAAGGTAAGATGCCGGGCAGCTGAATCATGACAAATATCTACTAAGTTACTATTATACATAAAATTCTTTATGACTTTCCTTGTCTCTAAAAGTAAAATCCAGACTCCTCCCCAAAGCACTGCAGGAATGGGTCTCTTCCTTACTGAAACCTCTCCTGTCTCTGTTGGCCAGTATTTCCCAACTATAGTGGCTTCTGTAGGTTCTTGAAAATATACCAGCTCTTTCCTGTCTCTATACCATTAGGTTTGCATTTCTTTCTGTCTGAAATTATCTTACAACTTCTGACCATGCTTGTATCTACATTATTTAGGGCTCAGTTTCAATATTGCGACTTTATGGACATCCTTCCAGACCAGGCTTTTATAAAATACTTAGCGTTGTCATCATACTCCCTAGTAGCTTGGTGTGCTTCCTTCTTGTTTTTTACAACACTCTGGAAATATCTTGGTGTTTGTTCACTTGTGAGCTATCACTACTCCCTATCAGTCTGTGAACTCAGTGAGATGACAGTAAACCTTTCCAGTCTTCTGTTTTTCTCTAGCACTTAGTATAGTTCTGGACCCAGAAAAGATGTGCAGTAATTATTTGTTGGCTACATAAAAGAATGAAGTTTTTCAGAAAGCTTGCTGAGGAGGGTTCATGGGATTTGTGCAAACCTGGGTTTTCAAACTGTGCTTTGCAGCATTGTTCCTTGGGTTGCATCAGAAGAAGAGATGGTGCAAAGCTTCCTGGACTCCACTCTCACTTTACACATAGCATCTCCTCTCACGTGAGAGCACTTAAGGGATTCACATCTAAATAAAGCTAGAAAATGAAGATTTAACTCAAAAAAAGGAAAACTATTAAAAGAAGTTAGTACCTTGATAATTCTGATAAATATTTTAGGCAGGGATAGATAAGATTTCAAGGTCATTATTGTTCAAATTCACCTGTATCTTCTCAAAATTTTCCCCAAAAGTATTATATGTGGGAAATCCCAAGTAGTGTTAAGCAAAATTTGAATCTGGTCATGATGTTTCTGCATATGTTGGGATTTAACTCAATTATGGCTTATATAACTGGTGAAATTTTGTGGCTGTAAGAAAACAATTTAAAATTCAAAACTGGGGCTGGAAGTGTGGCTGAAGCAGTAGAGTGCCTGCTTAGTAAATATGAAGCCCTGAGTTCAAACCCCAATGCCACCAAATAAATAAATAAATAAAATTTAAAACTCTATCAGTGCTTTCGAGATAGAACAGGGAACAGGCTCATTTTGTTCCATACACTGTACCCTGTCTTTGAAAAAGTGAGTGCCACAGGGAATATAGTTCATAAATATTGGACAAATGAGAGTTTGAAAAGGATAAAGAAGCGTTCAGAAGTGAGGTTTCCAGTAGAGGCTTGGCACAAAGTCTGAGAACAAGTGAATTAAGAATGCACATCCAAATGGAAGGTGAGGCAGGAGACTAAGTACACCAAGTGAGTATTAGTTAAATGAGTAAATATATTTAGCTTATTAGCAGCTGGATTTTTCACTACTAGAGAAATAAAGGGCTTGCACATATGTAAAGGAAGGAAAGTTGACTGAATTAGAAATAGGTATAGACACAGATCCAGATAGAGATTAGCTATAGACATAGACATAAACACAGACCTACATATAGATGGTTCCCTAGGACACACACACACACTCACACTTCTAACATCTGTCTCTGAGAAGGTCAGGGAGTCTGGACAACCCCAAAGCAATCTGCACATCTTCTGCCCGAAACTTCTACTGAAGAGAAGCGGTTTCTTGAAGTGAAGGCTGATCCTAAGACTGGCACAGGAGTAGAATTGGATGAACAAAAAACATCTTACACCAGACAGTAAAAAATGTCCAAGAAACCACTGTCACTTTGAAAGGGCTCTCACTGGCCAAGTCAATTTGAGCATCAAAATGAAAAATAATAAGAAATTACATCCATTGAATGAATTATGATTTTATTAATTCATGACTTTGTACTGATATAAGTTAATGGGAAAATAGAAATTTTAGAGTAAAAAGTCAAAGAATTAAACAATCATCATGGCAACGTCTCAGGAAGAACTCAGTCAAGGAATATCAATGGATGCAGAGTCACTTAGCAAAAGTTTGGTGAGGAATTCTCAAGTTGCTTTCCCATTACATCCATACACATTAATCACAAAGAGAAATAGCTAATTAATTTCTCATTGGAAAAACCTAGAAGTGACCAAAGTGAAAATCAACAATAATGATACAAATCGTAATCAGGTGCCCTGAAGAGGGGAGTCAGTTGTACCCAGCCCCCATGTTTGTGACATTCCTGTTCAAAACTTATGACATGAAAAATTATGCAGAAATTTCAGATTAGCTCAAATTGGAAGAGATTCTAAAACATGAAATTTCTACATGGTTAAATGAATGTCATGGAAGTCGAGGAAAGACTGAAGAACTGTTCCAGATTGCAGAGATTTACAGAGACATGACAACTCAATGCAAGGTTGACCCTGGGTTGGATTCTTTTGCTATAAATGACATTCCTGGAACAATTGGAGGAATCAAATGGGGTGCAAGGAGCAGGCGATTGCAATATGTCAGGGTTAATGGCGTGAGTTTGATGGCTGTATTGCGCTTACATAGAATAATGTCTTCATTTGTGGGAATATATGCTAAAACATTAGGTAGTGATGGGGTATCACGGCAGCAACTCAGTCTCAAATGATTTATGGAAGAAATGTTCTTTGTACTAGGCTTTCATCTAAGTTTGAAATTATTTCCAAACAAAAGGAATATATATTGGTACTGCTTTACATTCTTTGAACAAGGCAGCTGGTCTATTGGTTCACGAAAATCACAGCAAATTAAAATAGTGTGAGTTATTTTTTGATGTGGGGCATAAAGGGCTTTTAAAGGCTATTTCCCCTTTTGCCTCAAAAAGTATATTTCTCATTTAGCAAACATTTATAAACCATGTCATGTGACCCATTCGCTCTTCCAAACAGGAGATAATGGAGTGAGTAAAATTCTTACTTGCATGGACACTGCCTTTTTGCTGAAGGTTGAACACTGAGCACATTTCTATCATATTTGTATAGATCTGTATGTGTGTGTGGTGTGTGCATGTTTCCTTGTTATTATAATAGTCACATGTAATTTTAAATGAAAAATTAATGAGAAGTAATATGCTTTCCCTTCTTCTCTAACCACTCTTGTTTTCTTCTTAGCATTACAATAATTCAACAACTGGATACAAAAGATATAGGGAAATGCCTAACGCATTCTTGAGTTTTTAAAAATAGGGATAAATACTTGATCATTTTAGGTAGATTTGGAGAAATGTCTTGCATAGGAAAGTTGTTATCCCAGTAAATTGACTCTGAGACCAGTTTCTAGATGCCTGTGGATGGGGTTTGTTTTTCTTCCAGGAGAGGACAGAATATAAAGAAAGGAAATGGACCTAATGCCCCTTTTCTATTTTTGGTGTAAGTAAAGCATTATGGAAAAGATAACATTCCAAAGTAAAAATTCCTTTGAAGAAAGCAAAAGTAAGTTCATAAGAGTGGCAAGTTACAAATGAAGCTATCTAATCTGGTGATTTGTTCTAGTCTCCAAATAAGGGCCAATTCATCTAGGGACACTGATTGCACATGTTGTGATATATATTTATTCCACTGTTCCAGAATTTATGTTTTGTTTTTTTTTTTTTTCATTTTTCTTTTATTATTCATATGTGCATACAAGGCTTGGTTTATTTCTCCCCCCTGCCCCCACCCCCTCCCTTACCACCCACTCCACCCCCTCCCGCTCCCCCCCTCAATACCCAGCAGAAACTATTTTGCCCTTATCTCTAATTTTGTTGTAGAGAGAGTATAAGCAATAATAGGAAGTTTTTAAGCCAGAATAAAATAACACTAAGTCTCTATCCCTTGTGCGTAGGAAAGAAATTCGAAGACTACCATGTCCAGAAAGAGAACTACATTTCTTTTTGTTAGATTGTAATTATTCTGATTTCCATTGCCTTTCTTTTATTATTGTGTATGAGCTATAGAAGTGAGGGATTTCATTGTGATGTTTCGTGCGTACGTGTAAATTTACTTTGATCATATTCACCCCCATTGTTTTTTTGCTATTTCTTTCCCTCCCCCTATTCTTTTCCCCTTCCACATTCCCAGTATCCCCTTTTACTTTCATGACCTTGTTTTTATTTGTTTGTTTGCTTGCTTATTTGTTTTACTCCTAGCTTCCACAAATGAAAGAAAAGGAACAATATTTGTCTTTGTAAAACTGACTTATTTCACTTAAAATGATGATCTGCAGTTCTATCCATTTTTCCCACAAATGATATGACTTCATTCTTTATGGCTGAGTAAAACTCCATTGTGCATACACACTACTTTTTTTATTCATTCATGTGTTGATGAAAACTTAGGATGGTTCCATATTTTGGCTTTTTAAGTACTCTCCAAATTTTTTTCCAGAGTGGTTGTATTAGTTTACATTCCCACCAACAGTGTAAGAAGGTTCCTCTGTTCTGTTCCACTGGTTTTCATGTCTGTTTTAGTGCCAGTACCATGCTGTTTTTATCGCTACTGCTTTGTAATATAGTTTGAAGTCAGGTATCGTGATACCTCCTGCATTGATCTTTTGACTGAGTATTGCCTTGGCTATTAGTGGCCTCTTGTGTTTCCTTATAAATTTAACAGTAGATTTTTCAATCTCTTTAATGAATATCATTGGAAGTTTGATAGGAATTGCATTAAACATGTAGATTACTTTTGGGAGTATCGACATTTTTACTATGTTGATTCTACCAATCCATGAGCATGGGAGATCTCTCCACTTTCTATAGTCTTCCTCAATCTCTTTCTTCAGAAGTGTATAGTTTTCCTTATAGAGGTCATTCACATCTTTTGTTAGGTTTACACCTAGGTATTTGATTTTTTTTGAGGCTATTGTAAATGGAATTGTTTTCATACATTCTTTTTCCGTTTGCTCATTGTTAGTGTATAGAAATGCTAATGATTTTTCTATGTTGATTTTATATCCTACTACCTTGCTATAGCTATTGATGATGTCTAGAAGCTTATGAGTAGAGTTTTTTGGGTCTTTATAGGATCATGTTGTCTGCAAATAGGGAAATTTGACAGTTTCTTTACCTATTTGTATTCCTTTTATGCCTTCTTCTTGCCTAATTGCTCTGGCTAGGAATTCCAGTACTATGTTGAATAGGAGTGGAGATAGTGGGCATCCTTGTCTGGTTCCTGATTTTAGAGGGAATGGTTTCAGTTTTTCTCGGTTAAGTATAATGCTGGCTGTAGGTTTGTCATATATAGCTTTTATAATGTTGAGGTACTTTCCTTCTATTCCTAGTTTTCTTAGAGCTTTATCATGAAATGGTGTTGGACCTTATCAAAGGCTCTTTCTGCATCTATTGAGATGATCAAGTGGTTTTTGTCTTTGCTTCTGTTAATGTGGTTTATTATGTTTATTGATTTTTGTATGTTGAACCACCCCTGCATCCCTGGGATGAAGCCTACTTGGCCGTAGTGAATAATCTTTTTGATGTATTGTTGAATTCGGTTTGCCATAATTTTGTTGAGGATTTTTGCGTCAATGTTCATTAAGGAGATTGGCCTATAGTTCAACTTTTTGTTTCATGAATTCTTTGTATGGTTTTTTTGGTTTCTATTTTGTTGATTTCAGCTCTTATTTTTATTATTTCTCTCCATCTATTTGTTTTGGGATTTGCTTGTTCTTATTTTTCTAGAAGTTTGAGATGTATTATTAGGTTATTGATTTGGGATCTTTCAGTCTTTTTAATATATGCACTCATGGCTATAAACTTTCCTCTCAGGACTGCCTTAGCTGTGTCCCATAGGTTCCGGTAGGTTGTGTTTTCATTTTCATTGACTTCCAGGAACTTTTTTATTTCCTCTTTTATTTCATCAATGATCCATTGTTCATTAAGTAATGAGTTATTTAGTTTCCAGCTGTTTGCATGTTTTTTGTCTTTACTTTTGTTGTTGAGTTCTAGTTTTACTGCATTGTGATCAGATAGTATGCACAGTATAATTTCTATTTTGTTATATTTGCTGAGGCTTGCTTTGTGCCCTAGGATATGATCTATTTTGGATAAGGTTCCATGGGCTGCTGAGAAGAATGTATATTGTGTAGAAGTTGGATGAAATGTTCTGTAGACATCAACCAGGTCCATTTGATGTATTGTATATTTTAGATCTTGGATTTCTTTATTGATTTTTTGTTTGGATGACCTATCTATTGATGATAACGGAGTGTTGAAGTCTCCCACAACCACTGTGTTGGAGTTAATATATGCTTTTAGGTCTTTCAGGGTATGCTTGATGAAATTGGGTGCATTGACATTGGGTGCATACAGGCTGATGATTATTATTTGCTTTTATTAGTATGGAATGTCCTTCTTTATCTCGTTTGATCAATGTAGGTTTGAAGTCTACTTTGTCAGAGATAAGTATTGCTACTCCTGCCTGTTTTCGGGGGCCATTGGCTTGATAAATCTTCTTCCAGACTTTCATCCTAAGCCTATGCTTATTTCTGTCAGTGAGATGGGTCTCCTGTAAGCAACAAATTGTTGGATCTTCCTTTTTAATCCATTTCGTCAAGCGGTGCCTTTTGATGGGTGAATTAAGTCCGTTAACATTAAGCGTCAGTACTGATAGGTATGTGGTGATTCCTGTCATTTAGTTGTCTTAGTTGTTTGAAGGTTTGATTGTGTGTACCTAAGTTGAGGTTACTCTCTACTGTCTTGCTTTTTCTTTTCCTGTGGTTTGGTGCTGCCTGTCTCTTCATGGTTAAATTGGGTTTCACTTTCTGTGTGCAGAATCCCTTACAGAATCTTTTGTAGTGGTGGCTTTGTGGTCACATATTGTTTTAGTTTCTGCTTATCATGGAAGACTTTTATTGCTCCATCTATTTTGAATGATAGTTTTGCTTGGCAGAGTATCCTGGGGTTGAAGTTATTTTCATTCAGTGCCCGGAAGATCTCACCCCACGTTCTTCTTGCTTTTAATGTTTCTGTTGAGAAGTCTGCTGTGATTTTGATGGGTTTACCTTTGTATGTTATTTGGTTTTTCTCTCTTACAGCCTTCAATATTCTTTCCCTGGTTTCTGAACTTGTTGTTTTAATGATGATATGTTGTGGGGTAGTTCTATTTTGATCTGGTCTGTTTGGTGTCCTGGAGGCCTCTTGCATCTGTATGGGAATATCTTTCTCTAGATTTGGGAAATTTTCTGTTATTATTTTGTTGAATATATTAAGCATTCCATTTGCTTGCACCTCTTCTCCTTCTTCAATGCCCATGATTCTCAAGTTTTGTCTTTTGATGGAGTCGGTGAGTTCTTGCATTTTCTTTTCACAGGTCTTGAGTTATTTAATTAATAGTTCTTTGGTTTTTCCTTTAATTACCATTTCATCTTCACATTCTGAGATTCTGTCTTCTGTTTGTTCTATTCTGCTGAATTGGCCTTCTGTTTTGTTTTCCAGTTCTGTTTTGTTCTTTTCTCTGAGGTTTTCCATATCCTGGGTGGTTTCTTCTTTAATGTTGTCCATTTTTGTCCTGAGTTCATTTATCTGTTTACTCATTATGTTCTGTGTTTCACTTTGGTGTTTATACAGTGCTTCTATGGTTTCTTTTATTTCTTCTTTTGCTTTTTCAAATTCTCTATTTTTGTTGTCTTGGAATTTCTTGAGTGTCTCCTGTACATTTTGGTTGACCACATCCAGTATCATCTCTATAAAATTCTCATTGATTACCTGTAGTATGTCTTCTTTTAAATTATTCTTGTGGGCTTCATTGGGTTCTTTGACATAGTTTATCTTCATTTTGTTGGAGTCTGGATCTGAGTATCTGTTTTCTTCATTTCCCTCTGGTTCCTGTACTAATTTTTTGCTGTGGGGAAACTAGTTTCCCTGTTTTTTCTTTCCTCCCATCATTGTCCTTGGTGTTGTTACTGTCCCTGTACTGTGTTCAATTAAGAATTTTCTAGCTTGTAATAATAACAATGGTAATATTTAGAATGGAACGGTGAGAGAAGATGGAAAGCAAGAAGTTAAAGAAAAAGGGAAAAACAAATGAACAGACAAGTAGGAAAAAACAAAACAAGGAATCAAACAAAAAAGTTTCAAAGGTATAAACAGGGAGCATTAGTGTACTAATCGACAGTAAGCAGAACAGTCATTAGAGAGACAGAGAGAGGATTGAAAATAAAAAATAAAAAGAATAAAGATAAGAATAAAAATAAAAAATTTGTAAATGAAAGAAATGTATATATATATATAAATAAAATAAGAATAAAGATAAGAATAAAAATAAAAAATTTGTAAATGAAAGAAATGTATATATATATATATAAAATAAAACAAAATGAAAAATAGAAAAAGAAAACTCCAACTTCAAATGCAATGAAGTTTCAGTCTTAATAATTTTGGTGTCAATGAAATAGAAACCAAAAAAAAAAAATAGAAAGAATTAATGAAACAAAAAGTTGGTTCTTTGAAAAAATAAACAAGATCGATAGGCCCCTGGCAAACCTGATTAAAATGAGGAGAGAAAAAACCCAAATTAGTAGAATCAGGAATGCAAAAGGGGAGATAACAACAAACACCATGGAAGTCCAGGAAACCATCAGAGACTACTTCAAGAACCTATATTGAAATAAATTTGAAAATCTTAAAGAAATTGACAGATTTCTAGATACATATGATCATCCAAAACTGAACCAAGAGGAAATTAATCACCTGAATAGATCTATAACACAAAATGAAATTGAAGCAGCAATCAAGAGTCTCCCCAAAAAGAAAAGTCCAGGACCTGATGGATTCTCTGCTGAATTCTATCAGACCTTTAAAGAAGAACTGATACCAACCCTCCTTAAATGGTTCCACGAAATAGAAAGGGAAGGAAAACTGCCAAACACCTTTTATGAAGCCAGTATTACACTTCTGCCAAAACCAGGCAAAGACACCTCCAAAAAGGAGAACTACAGGCCAATCTCCTTAATGAACATTGATGCAAAAATCCTCAACAAAATAATGGCAAACCGAATTCAACAACACATCACAAAGATCATTCACCACGACCAAGTAGGCTTCATCCCAGGGATTCAGGGGTGGCTCAACATACGAAAATCAATAAACATAATAAACCACATTAACAGAAGCAAAGACAAAAACCATTTGATCATCTCAATAGATGCAGAAAAAGCCTTTGATAAGATCCAACACCATTTCATGATAAAAGCTCTAAGAAAACTAGGAATAGAAGGAAAGTACCTCAACATTATAAAAGCTATATATGACAAACCTACAGCCAGCATTATACTTAACCGAGAAAAACTGAAACCATTCCCTCTAAAATCAGGAACCAGACAAGGATGCCCACTATCTCCACTCCTATTCAACATAGTACTGGAATTCCTAGCCAGAGCAATTAGGCAAGAAGAAGGCATAAAAAGAATACAAATAGGTAAAGAAACTGTCAAATTTCCCTATTTGCAGACAACATGATCCTATAAAGACCCAAAACACTCTATTCATAAGCTTCTAGACATCATCAATAGCTATAGCAAGGTAGTAGGATATAAAATCAACATAGAAAAATCATTAGCATTTCTATACACTAACAATGAGCAAACGGAAAAAGAATGTATGAAAACAATTCCATTTACAATAGCCTCAAAAAAAATCAAATACCTAGGTGTAAACCTAACAAAAGATGTGAATGACCTCTACAAGGAAAACTATACACTTCTGAAGAAAGAGATTGAGGAAGGCTATAGAAAGTGGAGAGATCTCCCATGCTCATGGATTGGTAGAATCAACATAGTAAAAATGTCGATACTCCCAAAAGTAATCTACATGTTTAATGCAATTCCTATCAAACTTCCAATGATATTCATTAAAGAGATTGAAAAATCTACCACTAAATTTATATGGAAACACAGGAAGCCATGAATAGCCAAGACAATACTCAGTCAAAAGAACAATGCAGGAGGTATCACAATACCTGACTTCAAACTATATTACAAAGCAGTAGCGATAGAAACAGCAAGGTACTGGCACAAAACAGACATGAAGACCAGTGGAACAGAATAAAGGACCCAGATATGAAGCCACACAACTATAACCAACTTGTCTTTGACAAAGGAGCTAAAAATATACAATGGAGAAATAGCAGCCTCTTCAACAAACACTGCTGGGAAAACTGGTTAGCAGTCTGCAAAAAACTGAAACTAGATCCATGTATATCACACTATACCAAGAATAACTCAAAATGAATCAAGGATCTTAATGTCAGACCACAAACTCTAAAGTTGATACAGAAAAGAGTAGGAAATACTCTGGAGTTAGTAGGTATAGGTAAAAACTTTCTCAACGAAACCCCAGCAGCACAGGAACTAAGAGATAGCATAGATAAATGGGACCTCATAAAACTAAAAAGCTTCTGTTCATCAAAAGAAATGGTCTCTAAACTGAAAAGAACACCCACAGAGTGGGAGAAAATATTTGCCAGCTACACATCAGACAAAGGACTGATAACCAGAATATATAGGGAACTTAAAAAACTAAATAGTCCCAAAACTAATGAACCAATAAAGAAATGGGCAAGTGAACTAAACAGAACTTTCTCAAAAGAAGAAATTCAAATGGCCAAAAAACACATGGAAAAATGCTCACCATCTCTAGCAATACAGGAAATGCAAATAAAAACCACGATAAGATTCCACCTCACCCCTGTTAGAATAGCCACCATCAGCAACACCACCAACAACAGGTGTTGGCTAGGATGTGGGGAAAAAGGAACCCTCTTACACTGTTGGTGGGAATGTAAACTAGTACAACCACTCTGGAAAAAAATTTGGAGGCTACTTAAAAAGCTGGACATCGATCTACCATTTGATCCAGCAATACCACTCTTGGGGATATACCCAAAAGACTGGGACACAGGTTACTCCAGAGGCACCTGCACACCCATGTTTATTGCGGCACTATTCACAATAGCCAAGTTATGGAAACAGCCAAGATGCCCCAGCACTGACGAATGGATTAAGAAAATGTGGTATCTATACACAATGGAATTTTATGCAGCCATGAAGAAGAACGAAATGTTATCATTCGCTGGTAAATGGATGGAATTGGAGAACATCATTCTGAGTGAAGTTAGCCTGGCCCAAGAGACCAAAGATCATATGTTCTCCCTCATATGTGGACATTAGACCAAGGGCAAACACAACAATGGGAATGGACTTTGAGCACATGATAAAAGCAAGATAACACAGGAAGGGGTGAGGATAGGTAAGACACCTAAAAAATTAGCTAGCATTTGTTGCCCTTAATGCAGAGAAACTAAAGCAGATACCTTAAAAGCAACTGATGCCAATAGGAAAAGGGGGCCAGGAACTAGAGAAAAGGGTAGATCAAAAAGAATTAACCTAGAAGGTAACACACACGCACAGGAAATTAATGTGAGTCAACTCCCTGTATAGCTATCTTTATCTCAACTAGCAAAAACCCTTGTTCCTTCCTATTATTGCTTATACTCTCTCTACAACAAAGTTAGAAATAAGGGCCAAATAGTTTCTGCTGGGTATTGAGGGGTGGGGGGGAGAGGGAGGGGGTGGAGTGGGTCTTGAGGGAGGGTTGTGGGGGCAGGGGGGAGAAATGATGCAAGCCTTGTATGCACATATGAGTAATAAAATAATAATAAAAATAAAAATAAAAAAAATAATTTTTGTGTCCGTCTCGGTCTCCAATCCTGGAGATGGTTCCTCAGATGTCGTTCTGTAGTTGTCTCATCAAAGGGGATGCATAAAGTAGAACAAAACTGCACACACACACCAAAAAAAATTCCACAAAGTGTCCCGAGTTCAAATGCAATACAGTGTCAGTAAGTTTTTCAGCATGCATGTGTAGTTTGGTTGTTTTCTCCTCAAAGGTGGGGAGAGAGAAAAAAAGGAGTCTGAGAGAAAAAAAGGAGTCTGGAGACAGTTCTGTGAATGGTATCTACAGCTGTGGCTTGCCTGCCCTCTGCTGTTAGCCTGCTGTTGCTGGAGGCGTTATTTATGCTAAGCTCTGGGGTGAGCTTAGCACTCACCTGGCCCTGCAGGCTTTGTATACTCAGAGTTCTCCTGTGCGTGAGCCTCTGCTACAAGCTTTCCCCTTTCCAAGCACAATGGGGGATGTGACACTGCACCTGCTTTCTCTGTCCTGCGTGTTTGTTTACAGTTCATGTGGGAAGTGGGTCTTCCCCCCTCTCCTGTGGAGTTTTCCTCCCTCCACCACTCTCACAAGCTTTCCCTCTCCTGGTTGCTGGGCGCACGACCCCGCTCTCCGGAGCCTCTGTGGCCAGGCCCGGCTTGTTTATTTACAGTTCCGGGAAGGATTCCCTTCCCCCGCTCTTGAGCGCTCAGGCCACCCCACCCTCTTTGCTATGTGTCTTTATTGTTCTTATTGCTTATTACTCAGTTTCTCTTTTTTCCCCAGGCAGAGGTCGGTCTGTCCAGGGGGCTATGCTGATCTGGCCCGGGGTTGTCTATGGGAGTACCGCGGTGCCGCTAAGCTCACCTTGTCTGTGTCTTCCTAAGCCATCTGGGCATGGGTGACTGGTGGCCGGGGGGCCCTCCTGGTTTCTCCATTTGATGTGAAGTGGAGATTCTCTGTGCTGGCTGGAGATGTGGAGGGGTCAAAGTTTTGCCTCTTCTCAGTGGTTTTGCCTGCAAAGTGTGTCTCCAGCGTCTCTCCAAGATTTCACTATAGGAGGCTCGCTTTCTGCTTCCTCCCTCTAGCCGCCATCTTGGAATCCCCCTCCATACCAATTTTCATAGTGGCTGTATTAGTTTACATTCTCTCCAGCAGTGGATTCAAAGTTCCTACCTCCCTCACATCCTCACCAGTATTTGTTGCTATTTTTTTTCTGTGATAGTCATTGTAACTGGGAGAGGCAGAATTACAATAGTTTTTATTTACATTTCTCTGATGACTAAGGATGTTGAACATTTTTTCATGTGTTTATTGGTCATTTGTACTTCTTTTGAAAACTATTTAGTTCCATTACCCATTTATTGTCTGGATAATTTGCTTTGTTTATTGTGTTTTGAATTCCTTCCATATTCTAATTAGACAAATAATACACATTCACTGCAGAACACTTGGAAAAGATATAAAATCATTTTTGTGAAAGAAAATATTCACATTTTCATTGTTGGTTTGGTGTATTTGACCAATCATATATAAACCCATATACAATGTTTATACATATTCCATACATACATATGTGTATAGTATAAAACAATTCATAAAGTTATGGTCACACCCTTGTATGTACTGTTTGTTAATTTCCTTTTTAAAATACATAGTTTATTGAATAGAGTACCATAATTGTTTTAATTAAGCCTTCATTTTTGGATATTAAAATGGTTTCCAAGTTTCTTACTGTCAATAATGCTGTAATAAATACATAAATAAATAGTAATTTAGATTATATTTACTGTACTATGATAAATTCTTTGAAATGGGATTGCTGAGCAAAAGGGTAGAGTTTTTTTTATTTGAAAATTATTTCTCCAGTTTATTCCCCATTTCAATATTGCATAGTGAGAAATGAGTGCCACTTTCTCATTTTGTGGTAAGTATTTTGGAATTGTGGCTAATATCAAAGTGTCTACTTTTCTCTTTCTACTGACCTAATGTAGTAGAATCACTGAAGATCATGCTTGCTACCATTTCTCCAGAGATTTAAAGAAATTAGAGGGTGAGAGAGATAAAGATAGATGAATTCTAGCTTCTCCATGGCAAGTTCTGTATGGCCAAGGATTGTGAGAGTTTTAGGAAATGGGTTGAGAAAAGTTGGAAACCATCAATTACATAATGATAATCCACATGACATACATTTTTAAAAGTACCTGAAAAGAGCATTTTAACATTTACTAGGCATGAGTTGATATATTCAGGTGGAAAACAAGTTGATTGTGTTGACCAGATCCATTTTCAAAATGAAATAAATGTCAAACACCAAGCATGTTTAAGTTCTTAAGAATTCTCCTTTCAAGACTTCTTAAAAAGGTTTGAGTCTTATTTCTCAGAATTTTGAATTGTAGTAATTCTCTTGTCAAAGTGCTTTGTCTTTAGGCAATTTCTAAATTTACTGCCTTCAGTTTTCCCACCTTAAAGCTAATAATGCTACAGTTATTTTTACGTAGCTATACATTTTAGTATTTATCTTTGTAACATGAGTTCAGCTCACAATGACATTTTTATCCACATCATCCTTCTCCTTACCAATCCACAACATTACTGGTAGGCTCTCAGCCACTGCACTTCCAATATAGAGTTCAGCGCCCTAAGTCATGGATGATTGAACCTCAAGTGTGCACTGGGGCCATGCTAGACCTACAGCAATTTCCATGAGATATTGGATTTAGGGCCAAGACATGTAACACTCAGAATAGAATAGAGGCAGCTATCCCTGGTCTGAACTGTAGACCTTGCTGGAGAGGAGAGGGAAACTGAGCTCAGAGGGGCACAGAGCCAGGCTACTGAGAACTGAGTCTAGGACCTTCCTGTCTTATTCCTGCACAGGGATACTATGAGATATTGCTGGATCCTGAAAAGAATTTCTTCATTTAAGCTGTTTCAACATTTTAAGCTATAAAATAACAATGATTAAATATAATTGTCCCCATTCCACAGCAAGATGGCTACAGTTTAGCACAACACATCTCTTGCCACATTGTAAGAGAAAGAACCAAAATCAGGATCATGTGTCTAAGCTGGGACCTGTGTTTCATGCTGTTTCGTATGCATAGCATGTCCCCTCTTGTATGTGCATAGATGTACTTGTTTGTATATATCTGAGAGAGAGAGAGAGAGAGAAGGAGAGAGAAAGTAACGGAGAGTGAGAGTGTGACTATAATGGGGGGAAGAAACATCCAAATTAGAGAGGCCAGATGAAGCTGGCCTGGGAAGATGAGGGCAGACAGGGAAGACCTGGCCTCTATCTATGTGGACACCAAGTCCTGGGGGCTCCTAGTCTGAATTTACATGGTTACCTTGAGTGAGACAAATGTCCTAGATGAACTTCACAATGTTTAACATGGGCACAGTCTGGATACCAGCAAGTTAAATAGTCCATCCACAGGTCAGACCTCTAATGGCCCAGGTTACATGCAGACCATGCATGCTGGTGGAATGCACAATGTGCTCCTTCTTGTTCTTCTCTCTTAGGAAGAACCCTCGCACACAGTTTGTAAAATCATTAAGGCAGACTGTGGAGCTCCATGGAAAAACTTTGCTATTTTCCCATTAGTCATGGAACATATGATTCATCCTTAGTTGTATTTCAACTTCCTACATTTGCTAGAAACATGGGTATCAAAAAAAATTAAATATTCCTCTTAACTGTATTGTGAGCAAAATAACAAGGCAAGAACAATGATAAATAGCAACTAGATCTTGGCTTTGAGTGTGGGAGTTAATTGAGGAAGGGTGGGGACTTGATAAAGAGAAGAGAATGAAATTCAATGAAGTTGAAAAAAAGTTTGCCAAAGTACCAATTTTTCCCATTGGGAAACATAACATCATTATTACCTGATCTTCCAACTGTTTTCCTTTTCTTTTTTTCCTTTAAACAGCATGATGGAGACATAATTCTATAGCATGAAATTTACCTATTAATAATCTATACAAATGAATGGTTTTAGCACTTTTATGCCGCAACACCCATAACCTAAATTTGGAACATGATCACTGTCCCAAAAAAGAAGCCCCTTTTTCATTAATAGTCGCTTTACTTCCCTTTCTCTCCCCTCTCCCAGCTTCTGGAACCCATGAGTCTATTTTGTGTATTTATGGATTTGTCTATTCTGAACATTTCACATAAATGGGTATGTTTTTTCTGTGGCTGATTTCTTTCACTTAGCATAACGTTTTTAACGTTGAGGCATGGTGTAGCAACTATTGGGATTTTAAAAGTAGCCAACCGTACACATTTTTAGGTGAACTCTCCATTGTTAAATGATGACTGTCAGTTTTACAACTCAGTGGCCAAAATAAGAGACATGTGATATTTGATCTGCTTTTTAGGCCACGTTTTTGCAACCTTTTGAGAGTGTAGACATCAAAGACAAGTTTTGAACAACCATTGAAGTCCTGGGAAGCATGGCTCTGTGTGTTCCTTGAGTACGTAACCAAGGGTCAAGTGGTGGGAGAGGTATATCACATATGTAGGGAATAAGGGCACATATTGTTCATAGAGGATTTTTAAATGACAATAAAATGACTAGAAGTTGGTCTCCTTATTATTACCATGATAATAATTCTAAACAATATTATTGATATTACCAGTCCTCCAAGAGATACTTTATTCATCTTAGTTGTCAATTGCTGTGGTTATCAGTGGGTTTTATTTACTACTGTATAAAACTTTTCAGATTAGCCCATTTCTGTGACTTTTCTTTTAATAAACATTGTATCATACGTGGAAGTTTACTTGGAGAACTCCCATTATGAGTTAGCCCCGGACGCCTGCAGATTTAGTCATACGCATTATTCCAAGAGTAAACTCTTAAATGTTTGGAACTCTTCAATCTCACTTCAGGCACAGCTTGTCTTCTCAACCCCAGTGGAGCTATGCAGTTTTGCATTTAAACAGTAGAAATGTCATAAACTCAGATTTCCTGGAGATTGTTATAAAGAAAAAGCAAGGGACAGGACACTTCAAGTCTGTCCTTTTATATGGCCACTGGAGCTTTTGGGTTTAAAATTTTCATGAATTACTCAGTGAACAGAAGCCCTCGTATTATTTGTTACTGAGAAAGATATTCATGTAGGCATAAGTTTTCCCCTATAAAAATACATTCATATCATTAAAAATGATTACAAAGCTACTGACTTCCTTTCTCAGAGTTATTTTGTTAATACGTATGTTTGTTTACTTATATTTTTGTTGGCATGTTCACATACAGAACACTGAAAATTTTCTCTATCCATATTTCTTTATGTCAGTGTTTCATTTATTACATTTCATATTTGTTCCTGAAGACTTTTTTGATACTGAGGATGTGGATTATAAAAGATGAGGGTATGCCACATTTATCAGACTGTACGAGCTTATGTGTGGTACATCTAAAAGTATCGGTAAAAGTATTTCAGAGGCAAGGTATGGAGAAGTCATAGATATAGTGAGATCCTAAGCCTGAGCCAAGCAAAGGATGAAATTCCCATTTAATGAGATGAAGAGTGCTGCAGTTGCTGTAGGTCAGAGGAGAGGTCAAAGTTAGTTGTTGGATTGTTAAGCTTGAGAAGCCTGTTAAATACACAAGTGCAAATACCAAAGAGGGAGTATAGACTTGCATTCGAGGTCAGACCCACACAGTTGAGAGGCTCTACATGCCTGCTGGAATTTAGATGTTACAGGCAAGCTTTGAACACCACTGAAGTCAGAACATTGGCCTCTGTGTGCCCCGTGAGTAGAGAACAAGGGGTGAGTAGTGGGAGGGGTCTATCTGCCTGTAGGTAAGAAGGGCACAAATTGTCCAGAGAGAATCTTTAAATGATAATAAAATGGATAAATATCATTTGGCTTCTCATTATTACTATGTCAACAAATATAAATAATATTTAATGCATCAGGACTACAGGATACCATTTAGAGCCAGTGTTGATAAATTGCTGGCAACTTCTGGGGCATTGACAAAGGACAGATGGACAAGTGAGTCAGGACAATCAATGAGATGCACAAAACCCCCAAATCAGTGATAACCTGGAATTGGAGAGTGAAAATGACTCAGTAATAGAGTGAACAACTCACCAGCACGTTGCTGACCGAGTATGTCTGGGACCAAGAACTATCAGTTTTAGCAACATTGAAGTCAAATGACTTTGGCCAGAATAGTTTTGTGGAGTAGCAGTAATAAAAAGCCTAATGGAGTAGCAGTGAAAAAAAAAGCCTAACTGGGATGATGTCTGGAAAAAATGAAATAGAAAATTTAATGGCAAAAATTATAGACTATACATTCAAAGAGTGTTTGGGTTTTTTTGTTTGTTTTATTTAGTTAAGTGAGCAGAGAAATGAACTATTATCTGAAATGAGATATAAGGGAGAGAGTAAAAAAGATTTTTATAAATTATATGCCATTTTATAAAATAATATGTCAATGAGAAATATATTGACTCATTCATAGGATGAGTAATTTTAAGAACTGATTGTGTATTAGATTTATAGTTATTCATTGTTACATAATAAACTGTCCCAAAAGTTAATGGCTCACTATTTTTGTGTTATAAGATGGAAGAAACTCTAGCATGTGTGTATGATAAAAATTGTCCAGACAGAGGGCAAAAAATAAAATCCCAACACAGGATACTATGGGGACACTTGTCACACAGAGCTCCATAAAGTAAGAGAAGACATAAAACTATACAAGTGATGGATATGTTCTCCTTCAACAGACCAGACAGTCACACTGCTGTCTGACATTTTGAACCCTTTACCAGGTATCTTTGTTTGAGACAGCGTTCTTCACACTCTTCTCAGGTCTTGTCCCTAAGCAGGTGCCCACCAGAAACCAGTGTTCACTTCTACAATGTACTTCCTATCCCCATGACTAGACTTGTCTACTCAAATCCACTTCCAGGACTTAATAGATCCTCTTCCCAATCATCTCTTTTTCTGAAGATGAATCATATTTCTAAGGGCTACTTGAAAAGGTGAGGCTTTAGACCTGAGCTGGGATCACCAATCACATCCATGTTCCCAGCCCTGAAACACTGGCAGCAGGCTTGTTCATCTGCAGTATCAGAATACATGATCGAAGAGTCTATCAGTTGGTGGATAGCTGGTCTACTCCTGAAGGTCTTTTATGATTGCTCTTTTATCAGTAAGAATAAAAGTAACACCATCAGCCATGCTAGGACCAGAGATTGTGCAGACTGGGAAGAAAGGCAAATGTCCCAGGAAAACAGGAGCATGAACAGGTTAAGGAAAAGTAGTAGGAGTGTCAGCCACACATAGGGCCCACTTGAGGTCAGTGATTATGTGTTTCAGGCAAGGCCAGATAGTGGACTGCGTTTAGGCACAAAGTATGCAAAAGTAGAATTTGGCCCATGATTTGCTTTTATCTTATGAGTGTAAAGAAATTTGAAGACAGGTAAGAGGACATACATGAGAGAACAGTCTAACAATGGACTTTGGGATCTCAGCAGTGTAAGAAGAAAAGTGAAGATTTGAATGGGTAAATGGACTATGATGGTGGTGGGATCAATGGTTTGGAGATCATGGTGCAGTTGAAGAGTTATTAGAGCTAGGAGTAAAAAGGGAGAGAGGTGAGAATGCAGAGGTAATGGTTAGAGAGTAGGATTCATGAAACTGAAGAGGAAGTGCTGTTTTTTTTATTGGTAATGACAAGTCTAGATTAAAACATGGTCAGGAAAACAAAATCACTGATGGAGTCCACAGCCTTGAGAGTGCAGGGTGGTGGATGGTTTATTTTCATGAATACTAAAATTAGCCTAGAATCTAGGCTATAACAATGACTATAGGAAGTCCTCATATAATAAAACATAAGCAATATTACTGGGGTCCGAATGTTTGTGCCCCACACTGAAATTCATGTTGAAACTTAATTCTGCATTCTGTAGCAATAAGAAGTGGGGCCTTTGTAGGTGACTGGGTCTTGAGGGCAGAGCACTTATAAATGGAATAATGTCCTTAAAAAAGAGGCCCAAGAAGCTGGGTATGGTAGTTCATGCCTATAATCCCAGCTATTTAGGAGGTAAAGGCAGAAAGATTGCAAGCTTGAGACTAGCCTAGAAAAGCTAGTGAGACTGTCTCAAAAAAAAAATAAAAATAAAACAGATGAAGTAGAAGAGTACTTGCCTAGAATGTTCAAGGTCCTAGGTTCAATGTCCAATATTGCAACAAAAAAAGAAAGGAAAAGATTCAAGGGAACATACCTCTTCTGCCATGTAAGGACACATAGATAACACCACAGAGGACTACCCACCAGAATTAATTATGTATAGACTAAGACTACAAGAAAACAAAAAAATTATACTAGACACTGAACATCACTCTGACAATGGCAGAACTGGACTCTGAAGAGTGGGAGAGGATTTATTTTCATAGGATAAACTTTTGCATTGTCCCAACATTTTATAATACATTGGCACTACTTTTTAGTTGAAAGAAGAAGGAAAAGAACTTAATAAAACATAAAATCCTGCTTTTAGCCAACTGATTATAGCTGGCTGTATTCAGCCAATCTGTTCCTCTCAAGAACTACTCAGACCTTTAAATGGATCCAAATCTTGAGAATAAAACTTCAGAGTAATCAGGACACTTAAGATGTATTTAAACATCTCTGGGTTGGGGTAAAATGGATTTTTATTGCTGCTGGCAATGTGAACAACAGAAGTCCTATTCTTTAACCAACTTAACTTGAGAAAGCCTGCATCTTGATCAAAGACCAAATGATTGCAATTTAGCCACCCACTAGCTTCTTGCTGGTTTAATTCACATAATACTCCCTTAACAAAATCTAAGAACATTATTAAGGTGTATTGATAAAATGCAGGCCAAACCCTGACAGAAAATCTGCGAAGGGACTTGGGCTTGGCTCTTATTTTTCCATTTCACACAGGAAGAGTTCAAATGGGAGGTCTAAGATATTGACTGTTTTACTAACTGGGGGATGGCCGCAGAAAGGTCAAAGGGTGCAACTGAGCCTGTAGTGGGAAACTCATGCTAAAGTAGACAATGGAAACCATGCTTGAAACCAACTCAAATATCCTCTCACCTCTAGGGAACATCTATTGCATACACTGAGCTTGACTTCAAGGAACCCCTTGAGAATTTGCAAGGGCAATGATCACATCTAGATCAGGTCTGCAAAAGAAATACATCTCTAGTGTATTTCTATGAAGGACAGAAAAATAAGGCTCCCTTCTTTTTTGACCTTTTTCAGTTTTGAAAGAGATTTTAGAAAAGTATAATCCAAGGTTATTCAAAGGAAGACAGTGACCCAGTGATGGCAGATACATTCCTATAGTAGCAATTAGGTCATTTGAAGAAGTATACTTTGTGGAGCTTAAAGAAACTCAACTATTTCTTTCTATATCTACTGTCACCATCCTAGCCCAAAGGAGTGGCAGTGAACTCTAGAAAGCTAATGTAACTCATTCCTTTTCCAAACAGATAGCCACTGTGTGTTTATTGCCGTGCATTAGAAAGTGGTCATGTATCTGGGCCCTGCACAGGGTGCTCATCTGACTCTGCCCCGTGGATCTTGGGCAAGTTCCTCTAGACAGCACATTCTTCTTCCAGAATCCAGTGTGAATTTTTTTTTTGAGGTACTGGGGTTTGAACTTAGGACCTACACCTTGAGGCCACTCCACCAGCCCTTTTTTGTGATGCGTTTTTTTCAAGATAGGGTCTCGTGAACTATTTGCCCAGGTTGGCTTTGAACTGCGGTCCTCCTGATCTCTGCCTCCTGAGTAGCTAGGATTACAAGTGTAAGCCGCCAGCACTCAGCCCAGTGCAATTTTTTAAAATGTCAATCAAATGAAGTTTTCATAACACAGCCCATTTTCAGATCTTTATTGGTTTCTTATTACTCCTAAAGTACATTTCATGTTCTTTAATACAATCACCAGCTTCACAGAGCCTGGCTTTACTTATCTTTCCAACTTTATCCTAAAGTACAACCCAGGTTCCTTACTATACTTCAACCCAGCCAGCCTTTAGTCCTACACCAGACTCTTTCCCAACCCCTGTTCACACACATGCTGTTCCTCTTATTCAACATGCTCTTCCAAACAAAATTATAATCTCTAGTCATCGAATTCTTACTCATGCTGCAATTTCAAATTAAAAGTCTCTTCTCAAAAGATCTTTCCTCAAATCCTAATCTTCACAAATGTTCCACCATTATTCTCTCTCCCTGAGCTCACTATCTTGACCTACTAGCCCTTATTGCATCTGCTAAGGCTGATGACATTGCTGTTTTGTTCACTCTCAACTCTAAGAATAGTCCCTGACTCCATGAATAGTTAATGAATATATGATTGACAAGAATGTATGGGATACTTACTATATGCTATATACTTACACTGATATGGAAGCAAAAGAGTCAGACCTCCAACTTTCTCACTTATATACAGCTAGGAACCAGAGATCATATTGATATTTGTTTTAGGCTATCTAGTCTAAAGAACTACAGAAACGCTTGGCATTCCAGTTCTATAAATCAATTCACAGAATTCATCCAGGCCCATCAGTATGATTTCAGAGCTAAGTAAAGGAGAACATTTCTGTCCCACACATGCCTCCAACCTGAAATGGCAAATAGCTTTGCTATGTAGGACTGTCCTCCCTCTCTGCATGCTGGGCATAATTAATTAATTACAGCTCTCAGTGAGCTGCAAATTAACTTCCAATTCCTTTTCAACATGGCCCAATCAGCCACCCGTGACCAACTCTGCATAGTTGGCATGAAAGAAGAAACTCTTTTTTTTTCTGTTTCCAAACCCAAAATCCCATGGAAAATAGCCCTGTTGTGAACTGACAATTGTTCAAAGTGAAACGTCCTCCTTCTGCCTCAGAGCTCCAGGTTGGCACATCCTTTCAGAATGAAGTGTTTATGGCAAGGAACTGCAGCCAAGTCATTAAAATCCCCAATCTGCCCAATCCTCGTGCAAGTTCAGAAACTCTTTAAGTGGATTTTTCTCTACAACCTATAGTTACTGACTCTTGAATATTTCTTGAAAATTTTGAAAAAGATGAGAAAAATACTTCCAAATGATGTTTCAAATACGTCCATGAAGACCAAGCCTTAAAAGAATAATTCATCCTTTAAACTTCACTTCTAGAGGGCTACCATATATCAGTGTGTTACCATACACATCAATTCATAAGCCTTCACTATTTTGAATTACTAATTTATGAACCTAATTATTCCCTAACACAAGAAAGTGTAACTCCACTCAGTAGGTGTTCTTCATTAAAGGATTTCATTCATGGAAAATATATAGAAAAATATATAGAAAGTCTGAACTCCAACCTTTTGTGTTTCTTTTTTATTAGTACTTAAATTGTTGAGCAAGCTTTTATGATTATAAGTCATTTTTTGTGTGTGTACGCATGCATGCACGTGAATACTCTTTACTTGGCAGAAAACTCTAAGCCATAAATTCTGGAGACCTGAAGTTCTTCATGATCCATTCAAATCGATAAAAAGCTAAGTTAATATTTAATAGATTACTAAAAAGTTTTTTCAGAGAAGTCAAACTCTTCCCATTAAATATAAAATATAATATTTAATTAAAGCAATGATTAAAAATAAGGATTCTTTAAAGGCCAGAGATGGCTTCTCAATTCTAAGGAAATAAGATATAGTTACAAAATGCAAATTATATATTTATAATAACAGTAATAACAATAACAGCTATAGTCCTTATTATGTGCTTTTTAAGTGCTATGTTATACATTTTACATATAATGACTTATTTGATCTTTAGAGCAATTACATAATCCTTATTTTATCCATGAACAAAGTAAGGCACAAAGAAGTTAAGTAACTTACTCAAAGCCATCCAACTGACACCTCTGCCTAAGATCACACAGCTGGGTGATTCTGGCTCCAGGGCTTATGATTTAATTCCTTCACTACAGTGCCTCTTAAAGGTTAGCAAAAAACAATTTGAAGCATCAATTGGTAAGCATCATTATTCTCTTTAATTTAGACCTTAGCAAATGTAATTCTTTGTGTCAATGAAGACCAACAAGGAGTTCTTACATGCAAAAACTGGTTGAGCAGTGTCATATTTCATTTTTTACATTGGAACCCTGAATTCTAGGGTTCTTATTCCCTATAGATTCTAAACTTGTGCATCTGTTGTTTCATTGAGGGATTTTTTCATCCAATTGGGATATTCCCTGTGATACTACAGGACATCTGACACATGGCTTGAATTGAATGGCCTAGGACAAAAGTCCAGCCTCACTTTACTACTGGAGGTAGTAGGAATTCTACCATTTTTCTAAGTCATGTCAATTGAGCTGAAAAGGGAATTCCATCCAAGGAAATTAATGTGAGTTGTTAGGTAGGAACACTGATTCCAGAAACTCCAACCAGGTGGTAGGCCCATTGGGGCAAAGGTGAGAAAAATCACATCTTCCTACAGCTCCTGGCTCATGATTGGTCCATGAATTTTGGGGGAGGTAAGAAGTGTGTGCCAATGTAATTTAGGTGAAGTTATCTCAATCATTTTGTAGTTTTAGCATAAGCATTTCTGTTCAAAAATGTCTAGACTCATGTCTTGCCAAGAGTAAAAGTGAAATATATTACACAATAAGAACATGGGGAAAATGTGGAATGAGTTGAAAAATGCAGAAATAATAGGTACTTAAGAAGGTTAAGGCAGATTGAAGACTAGGAATTAAAATAAATATGAAATAAAACACTGAAATATTTAAACCAAGAGCTGTAAAAGAGTAAAAGCAACAGCAGAAAGTAAAATTAATCTTAGATATAGAATTTTAAGTCTCTGATTAGAATTTAGAGATTAAGAGGGAATAAATTATTTTGAACAAAATTTTAAGAGGCTCAGAACTAGTGAGATGAAACAGTGGAAGAGATGTAGAATTGTGAAATAATCTCAGAAATATTTACCAAATAGGGGAAACTGAGTCAAGAATGAACAAATGAAGTCCTATTCTGTACCCGGAGTAATGGTCCCTATTTGACAGAACATTGCGTGGAGACCCCATCCCCAGAGTTTATGAGGTCTGGTTTGGAGCTTTTGTTTATAATTATCTTAGTCCATTTGCACTGCTATAATAAAGTACCACAACTGGGTGTCTTACAAACAGCATAAACTCACTCTTACAGTTCTGGAGGCTGAAGAGTCCATGGTCAAAGCACTGGTAGATTGAGTGCCCGGTGGGGGCCCTCACCCTGGTTCATAGAAAGTACTTTCCAGCTGTGTCCTCAGGTGGAGTAAAGGGCCAGGCAGCTCTCTGGGGTCTCTTTTAGAGAGGCATCTCATTATGAACTCTGTCCTCCTCGTGACCTAATCAACCCCAAGGGCCCCCATCTCCTAACACCATCACGTTGGGAGTTAGGATTGCAACATATGACTGTGGAGAGGGACACACACACTCAGACCACAGCACTAAAACTCTTAGGGATGCTAATGGTCTTCCTGCTGCTGGGCCAGGGGCTCTATTTTGAGACCACTGCCCTAGCAAATCTCTGAAAGTTACAGGGTAAGCACATTTGCAACAGCATTTTCCATAAAGCAGAAAGGTGGAATTAATTCTAGTATCTATTTAAAAGACACTGAATAAAAATAATGTGCTATTACCCCCCGGTGGAATTTCATACAACCATGAAAATGAATGAATTACAGCTACATACAATGATATAGATGAATCTTAGAAAGAATATGCTAAGTGAGAAGACGCAAGTCATAGATGATTACATACAAACAAAACTATTTTTATAGCTCAAAATTAAACAAGGACATACGTATATGTGGTAGAAACAAACACCTTTTGAAAAAGTCAGAGGCTTCTAAACTCTCAAAATAGAAAGAAACAAAAGAACAGGACATGGAAGAGGCACTGGTGAACTGACCAACAATAGCCTTCTCTGTGTGATAGTGCTTAGGTTAGACAGGGAATTATAGCTTTTGCTTCATTATTATTTTTGACTAACAAATGACATACATGTGTATGTATATATTTCAATGGATCAAATATCAATTTTTAAATATTTGTACATGTCAACTTGGCTAGATCACAGTGCCTATTAGTCAAACATCATACTAGATGTTTTGTGAAAACATATTTTTAAATAAAATTAGCATTTAAATCAATAGACTTTGAGTGAAGCAGATTACCTTCTATCCTCTGAATGGCCTCACCCAATAGTGGAGGTCCTTGATAAGAAGACAGAAGTCCTAGTAGGAAGTAGAAAATGTTACCAGCCCTGTGGATTTTTAACTTGACGACCTCAAAAATTTGTGAGCCAATTGTATAAATGTTTATATGTGTATGTGTTTATTTTGTTCCATAAAATATTTTCCTCGTATTTCTGCATTTTTTTAAAAAAGTAAGAACCCATCTCTAGGAAGAGTAGCAGAAAGGTTTCCCCATGTTCCCAAAGGAGACTTCTGTGGAAACCCTGCAGGTCTGAGAGGCAGAGTCATATTTAATCCCTAAGAAATTTCTGTAACTGAATCTTTTCTACCACCCAGGTGTATAGGGCGAATTGGACTAGACCCTTGCCAGTTCTGAATTGTAAAAATAGTTCAATGAACTTAGGCAAGAAAAGTCAATTCATTGGCTTTTCAACTAAATCTTCCCAGAAGAGGTCTGGCTTTCACACAGATGAATACAGAAGTTCAAATAAAACCCCCAGCCTTTGACTCTGCCCTTCCAACAATACAACCCATGGGACCTCCACAAGACAAGAGTTTCTCCTTCCAACATTCTAGAATCAAATGTCTTTGTCTAGAGCTGTGTCAGGGTCAGCAAAATGAAATACAATGATAAAGTAAGGCTTGAATTCTAAATCCAATTTCAGTGACTTGCTCCACTAACCAAATAACACAGATCAAGGGTAGGAAGAGGGCTGCTCCCAATGGAAAATTAATTAGAATCTTATTATTAAAGGTGGAGCTATGGCTGTTGGGCAGACACACATAAAATAATTATTTTGTTAATCTGGAAACAAGGAAACATCTTTCATGGACCCAAAACATCCAGAATCATAGATATTTAGCCTTGGAAGAGTCTTAAGACTTACAGTTCTGTCCGCTTAGAAATCAAGAGGCTAGAGAGCGTGGATGCTAAAAATTCACCCAGTGTCAATTAAATAAGTAAATAGCAAACTCAGGGCATTAAATGAGAAAGACTAACATTTCTTTACTTTATAAAGAGCAGGAGATAAAGGAAAAATAGATTAGGCAGAGGTTCTGTAAGGATGGGGAGATCTGGAGAGGTATTTGCTGGATGAACAGATTTGCAAACTGTTATTTTCAACCCTTGAATGTTAAGTACTCTTGAGAAGCTTGAATTCATAATTCTTCCAAATCTTGTTCACTTTAATGCATTTTCAATTTCCATTTAGTTCAGACTTATTCACAACAGAGCTGTTTATTTTGTCAGCTGAGGTCATAACAAATACAGTTTAATAGCATATATATCTACATTTCCATAACCGATAATTTATGTTCATGCAATATTATCTCACATTACAAAGAAAAGAAAAACTGTGAGATTCAGCTGTCTTTCTTATGCCAAAAGTCCATTTTTTGTGTTTTCATTCTCCAAATCCCCACTTGTATGTCTAAACAACTTCTCTTTAGCTCCTTGGTGAGAGGATACAGCATGCAAAGATCTGATTTTTCCCCTTTTTATATGTTTTATTTTATTGTGATAAGAGCACCTAACATGAGGTCTACCATCTTAGCAGGTTTTTAAGTGTAAACTGTATTATTGCCAGCTATGGCTACCATTGGTACATCACATCCCTAGAGCTTATACACCTTCTTAGCTGACATTTATGCCAGTTAATTAGTAACCCCCGACTTCTGCCTCCCACCTGACCTTGGCAACCAACATTCTACTCTTTGATTCTCTGAATTTGAGCATTTTAGAGAATTCATATCTTACTTCATTTAGACTCATCCATGCTGCTGTGGACTGCAGAATTTTCTCTGTTCTTAGGGTGGATAGTATTCTACCATATGTAAATGTGCACCTCAGTTCCACTATGCATTCAGCTGTCAATGGGAATTTAGGTTCTTTCCATATTTTGGTTATTGTTAGTAGTGCTGCAGAAAGATCTGATGTTTGAAGTCATAATTTTCCTGGGAAATCCCTTTGGTTTAATATGTTTGTCTCTTTTTCTTCTTCTTCTTCTTCTTTTTTTTTTTTTTTTTTGCAGTACTGGGGTTCAAACTCAGGGTCTACAACTTGAACCACTCCACCAGTCCTCTTTTATGATGGATTTTTTTGAGATAGGGTCTCATGAACTATTTGCCCAGGCTGGTTTCAAACCACAATCCTCCTGATCTCTGCCTCCTGAGCAGCTAGGATTACAGGTGTGAGCCACCAGTGTCTGACCTGTTGGTCTCTTCTTACAACATTAAGCACAAGAAGTATTTATCATCCATTGCCAGCTGTGGAATGTGGAGTCAGCATGAGACACCAGGTTTACCATCTCACTAACAACCATAGTGGAACTTACAGAAATTTCTACCCAACTACATATTTAGAGTAGCTGCGAAATTCAGTAGATACTTGGCATCCTCAAAGTATATATCTGTACTCCCTCTCAAGTCTTTTTTTATTTCACATATTGTGTTTGACTTCCTCAGTAAGCATTGTAATTACAAACTGTAATGCTTAGTGACTGTTAACATAGGTGAGATTGTAACGGGAAGCAAATATGTCATGTTTGAGTGTCAACACCAAGAAATTGACTATGTTCAGGTCCTGACTTCATGACTGACAACTCCACATCTGCATCACAGCACAAGACATTTAATTTTGTTTCTCAACACTTTTTAGTATGAAAGAACTTAAGCAGCAGGTCATAGTGGAAAATAAATCTTAGGCAATTGTTTATCCACTACTCAGATTTACATGTTTTTATAGCTCACAATTCCTCATTTAAAAAAGAATGTGTTACAGACACAGTTCCAGTCTCTTTGCAGTGTATGTGTCAGGTGTGTGAACTGTGAGCTTACAGGTGAAAGATCTTATTGTAGCGCCAACTCCATGGTTTTAATCCCAGCCTCCACTCTCTGTTCCAGCCCTAAGCCCATTATTTAGCTCCACCTTACCTTGGGTTTGTTCACCTATTAACATGGGGGTAGTGACAATAATAGCACTCACCACGTTAGGACTGTGGTAAAGCGCACACAAATGCATGCATGGAAAGTGGGTGATATCTTGCTGAAGGAAGCTTGCTTGCTGTCCTTCCTAACCAGCCCATGTTACTTAGGTTTCCATTCGTGCTAAGGCAAAATAGAAGCTTTTGCCAACATACTTTCCAAATGCTAACCTTATTTCATTTAAGTGCTTTACCTGTGAGTGTGATGTAAAACTATGATTCAGACATAAGACATCAGCTAGCAAAATATATCATAGCACATCAAATCATCAATGCTGAAAGACAATGAATAAAGCCATGGCAGCAAACATTCAAACTGAGTTGAAATGACTACAAAGTACTTTCACTCCACAACTGCAAAGACCCTAAGAAAAGGTAAAACAAAAAAGAGTTATTTATTTATTTATTCATTGGTGATAGTGGGGGGTTTGAATTCAGGGCCTTGCATTTGCTAGGCAAACATTCTACCACTTGAGCCACAGCCCCAGTCCCATGTAAAGCTTTAAATTTGATATAGTACAACAAATAGAGGAAATAAGTAAAAGTCCACAACAATGTTCAAATACCTCGCTGATAAATAACACAAGTGTGCCGTCGTTACAATTCACTCCACTAGCATCACTCACTATATTCAGAGAAACAAATGCAAGCACCACGCTGACAAGTTCAACTTCCCTACAGCTTTATTAAACAAATTATGTATAACCTGGGAAAAAGTCAAATCTCAAGTCTTTTAAAGGGTAGGCACAGCTTTTAAGCAAATTCATGAAGGCTTAGGAAGAAGACCTAGTGACTTTTCTTGGCATTCCTTGATTGGTTTTCTATGAAAATGTTTTTATGCTTGTCATTTTTATGAAGTTCAATCATTTGCTCATTTTCTATCTTTCTGATTATTAATTTGCTTAACAAATCAGACTGTTCAATCACATTGGTAAAAAAAACTCATTGAAACAAGTTTGTAAGACAAACCAATATGCATAATTTAACTATGGACGTAGTGCATATTTTAAGATCATCGTCTTCACATTAAAGATGCAGAATGACTAGAACATGTATTAGAAAATACATTCTCACCATAAAATAGTGTGAGGCTGCAACAACATTGTCCAAAATATAATTCTTCAAGATGTAAAATGAATAGGTGATTGGTGTGCACCTGCACGAAATTATTTCACAAGAATAACCATGTCATCTGAAGGAGGAGGAGCTGTTATTCTGACAATAATTGCCTCACTATGGCACAGAGAAATCAACTGTCCACAATCACAGATATCAAGTTTATGAAAGTGAGCCCCGGATGCCTGAAACCAGAGTTCTAGCTATGTCTATTTTCTATTTTATTATTTGATTTTCCTGAGACAAAGTCTCACTATGCAGCCCAGGCTGACCTCAACCTTGTGACCCTCCTCCCTCAGCCTCCTTAGTGCTGGGATTATAGGGTGTGCCACCATGTCCAGAACAATGTGTTCTCTCTTCACCGTCCTGGTTCATGTTTGTGTCAGTAATGAACACTCGGAAATCATTCACACTGACATGCACAACATTTGATTATAATACCACTCTGCTTACCCGTATTGGGATTATAGGTATTTATGCCTGAAATAGTGCAAGGTGATCAAAAATTGTCACTGATCATATACACAGTTTAAAACATTTGTAGTGAGCACTGTACTTTAGTGATAAATTTATTTAGATGCATTTTGTAGTCCTGTCTGTGAACTATACACATAATTCTCTGATTAACTCAGAAAGTCATAAATACCACAATTTAAGCACACTTTACTGCTTAGTCGATTCTCTTCAAACAATAGAAATCTTAAAAATACCAATTCCTTCTTGGTAACCTGAACTTGCAACGAAGTCTTAGAGTTTCCAATGTAAAAAGATGGTGATAAAATTAGTGCCCAGTAAGGTAAAAGCAATGGAAGTACAGGGAATTTATTTAACACAGATTAAAACAGAGAGATGGCGAGAGGGGAGGGGGGCGCTCTATGGACGAACATTGGTCAGCACATCAGAGTTGGAGGGATTGAAAAAAATAATAAAATTCCTTTCTTTTATAGAAAAAACAGTGAGTGAGGAAGTACACCTCCTTCTTTTTGTGTTATGCAGAAGTACACAAGATATTGTAACATTTTTTCCAAAATTAATAATAGAAATTTTCAAAATGTGAAAATCCCAATTTATTTATTTAATAATCCCAGGGGTTTTTTTCTAGAGAAAAACATACTATAAGGTGAACAAAAAAAATTATATCAGCCGAAGTGCTAGTATACTGTTGGTGTGGTTTCATTGTGATAACTGAATTATAAGCATCTACCCATCATGCTGGAGAGAAATTAAATAAAATATTTTACATTACAAGTGTTCCTGAAAGGGGACCTGGAACAGTCCTTTAAATGTCTGAACTCTCTGAAAAAAATCTTAAAATTACCCATGTATATTTATTTCTAGGGAGGCCAAAATATTCAGGAATCTCACCATCTACTAAGGTTTGTGTGAGTGTGTGAGTGTGTGTGTGTCTGTGTGTGAGTGTGTATGTGTTTCAGAAAATGAAATAAATATTGGTCCTTTCCCTCTTACTATTAATCTACAACTTTACTAATTCATATATTAGATTAAAATTCACTTGAAAATTACATTTAAACACAACAACTTAGCTGTCATACTGGATAAGAGAGTGTAGGCTCTGGATTCAGATCACCCATGTGTACAGTCCTGTTATGTCATTTGAAATCTCTGTGTTAACTGTGGAAAAGTGGCTTCACCTACATGATTTCCAACTCTATAACATGGGATAACATCCTTACATGCAATGACTTGAGTTAATACAGGTAGAGAGTTTATGGGAGTATCTGCCACACAGTAGGCACTCAATAATGGTTAGTATTATTATTTTCTCTTGATAGAAAATTGTTATAATAGTGAAATAAAAACATTATTTGATAAATAAAAAGATTTATTATAAAATGGACTATTTTGAAATTTTCCTGGTTTATTTAAAATTTTTCCATTTAAAATTATATATTTGCTATGCAACTGTTTTAGTCAGTCTTTGCTATGCTGATATTGCATTAAAAACAATTCCCAAACATTGAAAGTTATTACAAATCTGCTTCTGCTCCAAGCTTAGCTAGGTTTGGCTTCTCCAGTCTTCTCATTCCAGAACTCAAGCTGAAAAGCCAATGGCTATGTAGGTCTTGCTATTCTTAAGAAGCCAGTTGCTCAAGAGAAGTGGCAACTGATGGAGGCTTTTAAAGGTCCTGCTTTAAGTTTGCACACTGACTTCCACCCCTGTTCCGTTGGATGAAGCAAGGCACCTGTGCAAGCTCAAAGTAAAAACAGACCAGGGGAGAGTAAAAATGAACGTAAAAAAATAATGCAATCTGCCTCAATAATCAATTTATTACTTCTTGGTCTATTCTACCTTTTCGAAAAATGAAACACACACACACACTCAAGTCATTGCTCATTTCCCAATTGAATCAACAGTTTTCTGGGTCTATATTAGATCTTAGAACATATGTACCCAGAGGTTCACATTGTTTGTTTCAAACCTGGCTTTCCATGTACAAGATGTAAAATTTAGACAAAGTTTTAATCTCTCAAAACCCACAGTCCCTTATCTACAAAATGGAGATAATAGTAATCATAACTTTGTAGGTTGCTAGAAAGATTAATGCCTTGAAATGCAAACAAGGTACTTAGTGTTTGGCTGTCCACATGCTCAGAAGTTGTTTACTATCATGGTTTGCTAAAACCAAAAGATAAGCAGCAAGATCAGTAAAGGAAAAGGCGCCTCTGGCAGAGTCAGGAGGATGCCACATGTAAGCTTCCACATCTTCTACTGATGGATTTGCATGGGACACACGTAATCCATCCCCTAGCAATGAACTGAGGCCACACATGTGAAGTGTTTCCTGCCAGGGAAAGTTGTTTCAGCCTACAAGTCAGGGTTTTGAGTATTTTCTGTGATGCAAGCACACATTCTGCATAACTAATCACTTTTGCCATAAACCACATTGCTTCATAAACTATGTAGACAAGGGGCAAAGTGTGATTAAAACTTCAAGCATACAAAACACTTGTCAGTAACAAACAGAACATTTTAGGAACTGTGTTTTCAATTGCCTTCCCCTAGTATCCCTGCTCCCACTCATCCTAAATTAGACACCTTGATTTGCTGATAGGTGCCTAATCTCCTAATATATAGACCAGAATCCATCTCACTACGTTACTACGTCCTGACCTAAAATACCCAAGTGGATATGTTGTGTATTAATACACAAAAATATTTTAAAGGTATAGGAATTGCAGAATGTTGAGCCACTGACAGCAGGCCTGTAAATATGACGATCTGAATTCCATCAGCCATCTTGCATGCTGTGGATAGCAAAATGATGATGACATGGATGACATCTCAGTGCTATGGAGCACCATACCAGCCTTGTCTTACTAGCTCTGGTGCTTTAGAGGACAGAAATATTACCTATCCTATTTAAGCCTCTCTCTCTCTCTCTCTCTCTCTCTCTCTCTCTCTCTCTCTCTCTGTATGTGTGTGTGTGTGTGTTGAGGCTGGGAGTGGTAATTTTCTGCTGTGAAGAGCTGAAATAATTCCTATCTATGCAGAACTAATATTTATAAATCGATATTTGTAAATTGATGAATCCCCTTCTTATTTCTCCTGGGATCTCTGGGCACTGCACCCTAATGTGCATTGCTCAGTACAATGGCTGGGTATGGACCTGAAGCCTCCATATGCAATCATGATTTCCAGGACAGGAAAAAGGAAGGAAAGTTGTGGAATTGCAGTACAAGCTAATCATATCTTCTCAGAATAGAATCGCAGACAAGCATATTCTTTTTTCTCTAATGTTGTTGCCTTTTGATGATCACCATTATTTCTTCCCTATACCCATCTATTTCTCAGATGTGGAAATCACAAATCCCACTGAGCAAGCTTGTTTCCTCTTCTCTGGGTCTGTCCTCTTATTCCACCCCGCCTTCTCCAGAGTGAAATGGATATAAATCAAAATGTAAAAACCTATCAAGGAGGTTATCTATGACTGCGACAAGAAGGGAAGGAGAGGGAGGGTTCTCCCTTAACCCAAGGGAGTCAAATATTAGGATTTGCTTTTTTTGCTATTTAGCTTTAACACCCTGCTTCTTTGGGGGGCCATTTCCTTGAAAATCTACATGAGCAACTTGAAAGTTGAGAATGTTTGTGAAGAGAGCAGATGTGTATACAACTTTTCTTGTTAGTGCTTCTGGGAGAATGTGCAATCTATTTGAATGCACATGTCAGTGCATTGTAAACGGCTTTTATTTCTACACCCCACAGGAGACACTCTAACTCCTTCTGATAGAATTCCACTATTATTTTCAAATTGTTCTTCACTGAAGCCTCTCATACTACCACTGGTGCTTAAAAGCCTTCCTGGCTTTAATGGCTGAATACTGAGTAGCTACAAGTTGGAGGAGGAAGGTGTGTGGGGATTGTGTTTGGAATGCTTTTCCCCCAGATGTGGACATGCTCATGCCTTGCCTCTCTCTGTCAGGTCTGTGTTCAAATATTCACCTTCTTAATGAGGTCTCTCCTGACCACTTTATTGAAAATTACATTTCCCCATCTTCTACCAAGAACTTCCAATTGCTATCAAGGATTCTTTTTTATTTCTGTTTTATATTATATATGATCTTCTGATGCAACATAAAAGCATTTACTTGTGTATTGTTTTCACTGCCTACCTTCATTTTTCCACACTACAATATAGAATACAGGAGAAAAAGGAGTTTTAAAAATTCATATAGCTCCTTGAACATGGTTGAAGTTCCAATGTGTGTTTTCTGAGAGGAGAAAATAAAAACGTACTTCACAATTGTATTTCTCTATGATGAGTTGCAGAAAAATTCTTCTAAGACCCAGAGTACACATCCCTCTTCCATTGAATTTAAAGTCAGGTATGTTTTGATTTAATAATTTCAAAAATTAAAGATGAATCTTTGAGACTTTGTGCTCAGACCCAATAAAAAACACTAGGTAGGGCTCTGAATGGATTTGCTGGTGGAATTAGGCTGTTACGCATGAATTTAGATAGGGAAATTAGCCTGGATTATCCAGGTGGGTCAGTGTAATCACAGGAGCCTTGAAAAGCAGAAAGGGAAGACAAGAATGCAAAGTTTCAACACAGGGAAGAGACAAGGCAAAGAGGATATCAGAGAAATCCAAACCATGAGAAGCTAGCTGGTTGTGGCTTTGAAAATGGAAAAAGTGAGCCATAAACCAGGAAATGCAGGCCATCTCTGGAAGCTAAGAATAGCCCCTGGCTGTGACTGGTTCAAACTGAATTCTGGGCAATAACTAGAATGGAGCTGGAATTGCATTCATCCCCAGAGCATCCACACAAAAATCACATCCCTCACATCCCTGCCAGCACCTTGATTTGGCCTTGGAGACCATATGACAGAACCAACTGAGCCAGACATCTGACCTACAGAACTAGATAATGTTCTACTTTCTTCTCAGGGAGATCCTTCAGATTAATTTTGGACAGACAGTTTTTGTACCTTAAGTCATGATCACCTCAACATCCCATCCTAACCCTGGCCAACTCCAAACAGTAACTTAATCCAATACATGTTGGAAATAAAGTTAAAGTCTACTGACATGTGAGTTTATCTAATGCAATGTTCTTCTGTCTAAAGCATTTGGCCCACTTGGTGCCAGAAGGAGATTGTGAATTTTAGCATTTCTCAGGATGGTTCAAATGAAATAGGTGGCTTCATATACTATTGATAGATTTACATAATTGAACAATCTCTCCATAAACTTATTCATTAATAGGTATTATAAAGTAATATATATGCACATATTATAAATAGTTGGATAGTTTACATATATATATATATATATATATATATATATATATATATAGTTTCAAATATTGTAAAATAGCTTTACTTTTAGGAATTCTATTCTAGAGAAATAAAATGGCTGACATGGGTAGGCTCAGAGTTCCTGGCCAGCCTTGGCAAAAAAGTTTTCAAGACTCTAGTTAAACAGAACAAAGCTGGGTATGGTGGTACATGCTTGTCATCTCAGTTACAGCAGGAAGCTAAAAAATGGAAGGTTGTGGGCAAAAAGTGAGACCCTATCTCCAAAATTACCAGAGCAAAAGGACTGACAGAATGGCTCAAATGATAGAGCACCTGCTTAATAAGTGTGAGGCCCTGAGTTCAAACCCCAGTACTATGAAAGGAAGGAAAAAAATGTAGTGTCTAAAAATGTTATGGAATTTTCATTGCACTATTGTTTATAAGAGGAAACAGTCCCACCAAAAAACCACTTTTTAAAATAATTATTTTAAATGATGTAATGATGGATATGCATTCATTAATATGGTTTTCATGAAGATGTTATTGTGAGAAACTCAATTACAATATAGAGAATACAAGCTTTTTAAATTGAATTCTACATATGTATGTATATTATTTATAAATTATTAAACAGCATAGGTTTTGTTTTAAAGAAAAAATTAACGAAAAGCAATTGAAAAGATAATGCAGTTTCATGGTGCTTGTCTACAAACACCACAGAGATTGCAAGTGTTTTCTTTAAACAAATCACAAAGTGGTGTTCACTTGACATGCAAGGTATAGGTTGTATGTTCCCTGCATGGGTTCCAGAAGGCCAATAATCATGCAGTAACAGCATGGCAGTCAGCCCTCAGACCTGCCATTGTGTGTCCACTGCCTTCACTTTCTTAGAAGATTTTTAAGTGAATCTGATTTTAAAGGTAAATTGGCAAGAGTGAGTTTAAGGATAACTTCAACAGAAAACACACTAAATAATATCACAATGGTGAAGTGCCTTTATCTAAGCTAACCTGATGCTTTGTTTCAAGAAATAATGGCAGAAATCCAGTGGGGGAATGATTTTGAATCACACGTAAACCTGTCATAATCAATGGTGTGAACCATGCCCTATAAGAAAACGACTTATGACAGGTGGCTTATCTGAAACCTGCAGAGACTCCTTTATGAGCCACTTCACGTTCATTTAATTTCCTTCATCAAATCTCCTGCAGTTCCTTCTGCCTCTCATCTCACTGGTCTCCACATCTTCATCTCAGCCACCCTTCCTTCCACTTTAACCAATCAGTGAGTCCCTGCGTTTGAAACACTGATTTGAGAGAGAAATTTCTTCCAGCTGTCATGTACCAAAGACAGTTTGGCAGTTGCTTTAAGATCAACAGATGAATTTTCCACACAGCTGATATGAATTTCATCTGTAACATGCCTGGATGGGAACCCAAAGAAACTGTCAGTGCTCAGACCACTTCTCTTCTGCAAAGCCTCTTCTAATATGCTTTGATTTAATGGCAGAGATGGTATGTATATTGCATCCCATGTGTGTTTTCCTTAGCTCTAAAACCTTCCACTTTGAGCTGCAGGTGACATTTTCTTTGACACAATGTGACAGGCCCTCATTGCTACACACATTTATGCATTGCTCATAGGGGTCCCTGGAAAACTGGGGGAAGCTAGTGTCAATCACGGACCTCCATTTTGCATCTCCAATTTCCTCTGCCTCTCATTACTCTTAACACTGAGCATTTATCAAGCCTGATCCTCTACTTTCCAGGCTTTCTGTCTCTGCTTTAAACAGAGATGGTTTGTATACCTTGTGGGATTGCCCAATGCTCTTGAGCCAATAGAGTACTAGCTATGTACTAAAAGAATGGTGCTCTTACTTAACTAGTACCTAGCGAGGTTGTAAATAGCATTCATGTCCCTACTGAATAGCATTCAGTTCTGGAAGGTAATACTCACTCTTTGTGATAATTGCTTGGTCTCTACTAATTCTAACACCTCTTCCCTTTAGTTCCTTTCTAAGGTTATGTAGTAGGCAGAGTTCTAAGATGCTCCTACTACTAACTGAGACTGCTTACATGAAGTCAGAGAAGTTAGATTCAGGTTTAAATCATTTCAATGTAGAAACTGCAACTGAAAGACAGCATATCACTCTCAATATCTCCAGGGAGAAGCTAAGAGTGACACCCCTGAGTCTGACTATTCTGTCATACATCATTCTCTGAATTAGTATGTAGTGAATGGTGCCTCCCTCACATTCTCTCTGGCCTACTCTTTTGGAGCACACCAGTTTGAGGTTCAGGTGCCAGAAACTGCATGTATTCACTTCAGAGCTTTCTTAGACAGCCAGAGTTCATTCACAGTTGCCAGATAAAATACAAAATGCCCAGTTAAATTTGAATTATAGGTAAGCTGTAAGTCATTTTTTATTATAAGTACTCAAGGGCCATATCTGTAACAAAACAGATGGCTTACCTGAAGTTTAAATTTAAGTAGGCATCCTATAGTGTTAACTTTTAGAACTGGTGACTCTATTCGCTCTGTTCACATGTATGGTACGCTAGCATGCCAGGGAATTTTGACTCTTTGGAAGAGCCCGTCAATTAATAGCTGATAGAAACTATAAATATTCCAGCTAACTTACTCCTTGAGTGGGATAACTCAAAGGTATTTGTTTCAAACTGGCTCTCAGGATTCCAAAGCTGTCTCTATTGGGGTCATCCCCTTCCTATGTTGTAACGCCCCCCATACACACATGTACTTTCCTATCAGTGTTTCTGGGAGTCACCTCCCAACACATTATTCCATCACCTAAAGATTTTTAAGGGACCTTCTCTTATTTTATTTCAGTCACATGATGCTAGACGGTGCCTATCTAGCAGCAGAGCACAGTGCTCACCCCTCCAGCCACAAGACAGGGTACAGTTGTAGCAAACTGTGCTAACCCATTCCCCTGGTCTTTACAACTATATTAGTGAGCTTTCAGTCACTGTAAAAAAACAAAAACAAAAAACCCTGCAACAGCCAACTTGTAAAAAGAAAAGGGTTTTTCTGTCTCACAGTTTTAGATGTTTCAGTCCATGACCAGTTGGGTCATTCCTTTGGGCCACTCACCTCGTGGCCAGAAAACAAAAAAGAGAAGGGGAGGAAGAGATCAAGTTCCACAGTCTCCTCAGGGCACACCCCAAATGATTTAAAGACCTGCACTAGGCCCCACCCCACCCCTAAAGGGTTCTACGACCTTTCTGTAATGCCAAAATAGGGAAGTGTCTTTGGGAGACACTTAAGTTCTAAACTATAGCAACACCCCTAAGATGGTATTACTAATATTATCTCCATTTCACAGATCAAGAAACCATGCTTACAGAAGTCAAATGACTTGCTTAACATCGCAGGCTGAAAAGTAGCAACATAGGAACTGAAATCCCACGAGCTTGAACAATACTGCTTCCTTGAGGTGACAAAATGTTTTGCCTTATCTCATCCAGTGTCTTCAGGTAGTAGGCTCTTGATAGTTAGAGAAGTGAATTAGACTTTGTTAGTTGATATGAACATTGGGGGAGCATTGTCTGGCACCTGAATTAAAAGAATTGAATTCTCATTAGTAAGAGAGAGTTGCTATTCAGATTAATTATCTGATTAGTAATGAGCATGCTTGATGTCTAGAAGTATTAAGAGTAATAGTTTTCTGAGACTTTTATTAGCACTGGCATCATCATCTGACATAACCAGCCCTATTATTCCAAGTTAATAAAGTGTATGCATCATACACACAGATAGCAAATGATAATGTCCAGTGCTGGGCATGAAGCTCATTGTAGAGTGTTTGCCTACCCTGTGTAAGGCCTTGGGTTCCATCCCTCCCACTGCAAAAGATGAAATGATAATTCCAAAGAGTGGGATGAGAAGAATGAAGTAGACACCAAAGTTGTACTCTCCAGTGCTGTTGCTTTTGAAACAATGGCTGAAATTGTTCTTCAGAAATTAATCCCACAGAGTGAAAACCTATAGTAAAACTATTTAGCTCAGCAAAACTATTTATTCAGCAAAATCTGTTCTACTAATTGATTCAAGTTTCTTTTTGATAATGTTACCATTAAGCCTCTGTCTTCAGTCTGTTACTTATCCCTTATCTTTACTAACATATTGACACACATGTTTAACTCTCAGGCCAGGGTGGTTTTGGCCATGGGGACATTCAGCAATGTCTAGAGACATTTTTGTTCGTAACCCTTAGTGATGATGGGTAGTACTGGAATCCAGTGGTATAGGCTGGGGATGGTGCTCAACAGTCTACAATACCCAGGATAACCCCTCACAGTGGATAATGCTCTGATCTAAAATCTCACTAATGCCAAAGATAAACTCTCTGGATTAGGATATGACCTTCCTCTTGGTACCTGGTCTCTCACACTTTCTGAGGTCTACTACTAAATTAAACTTTATAACCCAGATTCCATTTCCACATTTTGGGGGACTTCTTCATAACCTCTGGTCTGAAATCTGGACCACTAGTTCCTACTCATCCCTCTGTGTTTATCCCTCTAATGACATACTATTTTGTATTACATTGGATTAAATTAAACTGAATTCATTTGAATGCTGAGGTCATTCTCAAATAGAAAATGTAATCATTGATTTTGATTCTCATTGCTTCTTGCAGTAAATACTCACTGAGCCCCCATTTGGGAGAATGCATGGTGAACAAACTCTTATTTGTGTCATGGGACTCCCTAGCACTTGGGTAAATAAGAAGTAAATAAATGATTGTCCAGTGACTAGTTATCCAAAATGCACATTAGGGACTTGGGGGAAAAATTTTGAATTGATTAGAGAAAGTAGATCTCTGCTAGAAACAGGAAGGGACTATTTTTCTGACAATAATGAGAAAGAGCCAAGTGAATAAATTCAGGCTGAAGGAGGTCCATAGTACAGTCCTCAGACCATCTGGATTTGACTTTGACTCCACAATTTGGTTATGCCAGGACTCAGTTTCCACATGGGTAGAATATATAATAATGGCCATTCTTATTGCAGGGCCTGCAGGGTCAGATAAGATAACAAAATTAAAAGACTGAAAGTCTCTGACACAAGATAACCTCTCAATAAGTGGCAGTAATTATTTTTAAGAAATGAAGAAAATAAAGGGCTAGGAAGGGTAAAACTAATTGCATCTCTTTGCAATGGAAAAGCCCAGATGCATTCAGTGGTTTTCATCACTTATTGGTTTATGGATTTCAAGACTGTCTCCCTAATTAAACAGATAATCCCACAGGGGTAGACCCAGATTTCTACAGTGACCACCTATACTTAACCCTACTCAAGTGTCTGACATAGTATTGATTCTCAATAAGCATTTGATGAACAAATAAATAAGTATGTATATACATGTGAGGGAAGCAATCACAAAAGTTGTCCTGATCAATCATTATCTTGCAAACCAGAGAAAAATTAGAAATAATGCTGAAATTCCCCCAAGAAGTTGTAAAAATAGGCTTCTTTGTCCTTTGGTCAGCTATTACAAGTTCAATGGCAACCTATTGTAAGTCTAAGAATCATAGAAAAGATGTTTTCATTTTTTAAATAAAAACACTGTATTAAATATATAAATAGAAATATTTATTGGTACTACTTTAGAAATATAAATTTAGAAGCACTAGGAAGACAGAAGGAATAGACCAACAATTAACAGTCACAAAACTAACTACTTACATGAGTTTCTGGAAGAAGTCACTGGAGAGAATGTTATGGCTATTACTTCAAGTCCTGGTGTTGCTTCTTCAACTTACCAGAAAAGTGAAAAGAAAATACTTTAAAAGTCATTGATTTTGGGTATAGAGGCAAAGTGAAGAAATACAACCTAAGAGTAAAAAAAGCAGAAAAGAAAAATTTAATTTCAAGAAAGGAGGAATAAAGGAAACTCACTGCAGAGAGCACATGTACAAATCCACTTTCTTGGGGGCTTGAGGGGAGAATTACTCATTTTGGGGACAAAGGATAAGAAAAATTAACTTCGAGATAACAATAAAAGAGAAGACAAATTTGCTGTTGTGAGAGAGAAAAGACAAGACAAATCCCCTACACACAGAAAAGAAAGACGAATAATAAGAAAGGACCCAGTATTTCATTTTGGAGAACACAGAAAGGACATTTTCAGAAAAATCTCTGATGTGGAAAAAAATCAGTCCATGATTATACTTTATTATATAATGGATAGTGAAGAGAATGCCAAAAGCTGGCATTTCAATGTGAGACTAAGGAATAGCTTTACTTCTTTCAGGCTAATCAAAATGAAAAAGAAAAATGCAAAACTTCCTGCATTCAAAGTGGTTACTTCACTGCTTTAAAGCTGAATTGCAGATACACTTATATATCAGGACTCACAAGCCATCAGAGAAATGGTATTTTTCTTTGCAACTTGGTACATTACTATTAACTAAATCTAAATGTTGAAAACCTTATATTTCTTTAAAGCCATAAATTAATTGAGATAACAACTTTTAACTTCAGAGACAGTGGGTTAGAAATTAGAAGTTTATTGGAAAAGGCAACACAATCTATTAGTTACATTTGAATATTAATTAAATTCAGCCTCCTCAGAATTTCATACTCCACAAATATGTATTTACTGATAATGATGCCCCATCACGTCACCCAACTCCCTTGTGGCACCCATTATGTTCTAGTCAGCTGTTACCATTTGGTCCCCCCATTCCCCACCCTTCACTCTCTTTAATACATCATTTTCATTTTTCATCTTTTGAAAGCTCTAAGGACTCATACGATTGCATATCCACTATACCACTCAGCATACCATCTTGTATATAGTAACACAAAACGTAGATTTGCTTTGGTTGATTTTTTATCCTTAAGACAAAATCTCTACAGAAGTGCTCAGAGATTTAAAATATAAAGGAAGTATGTGACACATTACTGATGGGAGGTAAATGGAGAAAAATAAATCTATGTAAAGTAGGAAAAAAATAAGTTAGTCACCTTCAACTTTGCAAAAACATCATTCAAAGTTGCCTGTGAAAACTGTTAAGGACTTTATCATAAGTTATTTAAAGGAGTGACTTTTTCTTGAGTAATCAGAAATTAGTCATAAGTTCTCACAATTCTCTGCAGGAAAATGGACCCAGAGTACTTTTCCAAATAACAAACATTTTTTTTTATTCATGCAGCAGTTGCTTAGTTCCCCCAAATAGGTAGTTGGGAAAAATACAAAAATGTATTTTTGAAACTCACTTCCCAAAAGAATGGTGAGCATTTTATTTGTAATAATCCAATTCTTTAAAAACCTTAAGCTTAAAAGTTCAAATAATTTTATATTAATGTATGTCCATAGATGGCATCCAATGAACTTTTATCTGTATCTCCCTTTATTTATTCCTTCCTTCCTTCTTCCTTTCCATACTTCCCTTCTTTCCTTCTTTCCTTCCTTTTCCTTCCATAGCAAAGAATCATCTAATATGAAAGTTCAGTAATGCTATGGTTGATGAATCTACTTTAAAGCACTACTCATGGTTGTAGCAGATATAAGAGCCCATAACAGGTGGCCTCTGTTTAGCAAAATAACTAGGTGGGTCAAGGGTGAGATTGTAAAGATCTTTATTTGTCAGGATTCTCCAGAAAAACAGAGAGAGACAGTGGTGAGACTCCAATTATAAAGAATTGGCTCACAGAATTGTAAAGGCTAGTAATTCTAAACTCTCAGTGTGCGCTAGTGGTATAAAAAACCTGGGGAAAGCCAGTGCTGTGGCTGTCATAGTTTATGCTGATATCACTGAATAGCATAGCTTGGGTAGCACAAACAACAAACCTTTATTATTCTAGCAGTTCTAGAGCCTGGAAAGTCTAAAATGATGTGCTGGCAAGTTTGGTATCTGGTGAGGGCCTAATTCACAGTGAATAGATGATATTCACTTGCTGGGTGCTCACCAGGTAAAGAGAGAGAGTACAATTTCTGGATGTTCATCCATTTGTGAGGGTTTCACTTTCATGGATTCATCTAATCCTAATCACCTCCCAAAGACCACTCGTCCTAATACCATCATACTATGGGAAGGGTTTCAATATTTAATTTGAGGGAAGACACAAGAATTCAGTCCATGAAAATCCAAAATGATCAGTTGGGAAAAATTTCTCTAACCCAATGGAGGATCAGTCTTTTTCTTTTATTCAGACCTTCACTTGCATTATACTAGGTAATCTGCTTTCTATACTAATTACAAAGTTCATCTAATTAAATATTAAAATCTACTGATTTACATGCTAATCTCATCCAAAACCAACCTCACAGAAACACTCAGAATAATTCTTTATTAGCTACAAGGGCATCTCATGGACTAATCAATTTGACATATGGAATAAACCACAGTAGAGGTCTTCAGTGGACTGGCCTGGAAAAATAGAGAAGTTAGAATTACTCAGCAAAGAGAAATCTCAGTTTTGGGGTCAGCTATGGGTTATGGTTGGAGAGAAAGAGTTTTATGAAGAAAACTTGTAGAGAAAGTAAATTTCTCCTACTCTCCACACAGGGAGAGTAGGAGAAGGTTGGTCAGGGAGAAATTGATGATGGTTAAAGAAGCTGAATGACCTTCAACATAGCAAGGTTGTATAATACTCAATTTCTGTGCTTCCAAGAAACCTTCTTCAATTAACCACAAATCACAATGAGATGCCTGTTTAATATACTACATAATCAAGGGAAAAGGCTGTCTTCCATTTCTGGGTCACATGGACCAAAGAAAGAAGACAAGACATAAGAGCAACTGTTGATTGGATGTCCAGAGACACTGAGATGTAGGAAGTGTGGTCATTTTCACTACAGTTACATTCTACAGCTATGATAGTGATTATCACCAATGGTTGGGCATTTGGGGAAAGATGAGGCTGATACTTGAGTCACACTTAGATGAGATATTTCCAATTAAATAATATCACTTCCCAAGACCAAATTTCTAAAAACTGTTTTATATAATAATGTTCACTTTGATGTGCTAGAAAAGGACATTCATGGAGTTTGGAAAATTATGAAGTATAAGCTGAGCGCCAGTGGCTCATGCCTGTAATTTTAGCTACTCAAGAGGCAGAGATGAAGAAGATCATAGTTCAAAGCCAGCCTGGGCAAACAGTTCATGAGACCCTACCTTGAAAAATACCCAACCAAAAAAGAGCAAGCAGTAGAGCACCTGCCTAGCAAGTGATGAGGCCCTGAGTTCAAACCCCATACTGCCAAAAAATATATATATATACATTAATGTCTTACATTAAAATATTAGAAAAATTATACTCAAAAAAGGAATAGTTTATAAAGCTACATTGTTGCAGTCTGTGGATTTGCAAGTCAGTGTAGGATTTAACTTGATATATATGGTTTCAATTACTTCTTGGAAATAGGCAATCTAAAATAAGGCAAATTCTCTTTAGAACTAACTCAAATATTTCTTTATCTTCTAATCTCTTTAAGAGCCTGCTCCTCTGTAATGCTTAAGGCAACAAGTGACAGTTGTTGAATTAAAAATTAGAATACCTAGCAATCCCTTGAATGCAACATTGCACACACACACACAGACCACACACACACATACATTTGTTCTGTTCTGTATGTACTTACATGAGTTTGTTTCTGTACTCACAAGTAAATTGAGTTCTACAGCCAGCTTCTGTGCTGTGAGAAAATAAGTAAAGCCACATCATGGCTTCCTATTGTCTTATTATAGGATAAGGAGAGTAATTTCTTTCCAAAAAGTACAGTGCGAAAGGAGAGCAAAGAATAACTGTATAGTGTAGAAACTTGACAAACACTGCCTGAGCCTGGTGACTGAGCTTAACACCAACAGTGACAAGTCATGTTGATAGTGTGTACCCTTGATACGATGTGATCAGACTATCTGTCCTTCCTCTACACCCAACTGCAAAAGCCTAGTGTAATCATAAGGATCTAAATTGAGGTGCATTCTACCAAATGCCAGAGTAGTGTACCTAAAAAGTAGATGTCATCAGAAACATGGAAAAATCAGGGAAACTCCCTCAGCTAAGAGGAACCCAAGGAGATATACAGACCAGGGTCTGTGGGTGCTGGTCTGTTAATTGTGACGGATACAAATATAAAAATGGCAATGACAGACAAAACTGTCTTTGGAATATACTGCAACTCTTTCCACTATCATCATAAATTTTTGCAAATGTGAAACTATTGTAAAATAGTTTATGAGAATTTATTGTTTTAATAAATCCAGTATCATAGGTTCTTTACTCTCTAAATAACCTAATGACATAGTTGACAAAGCAGCAAGCACCAGGCTATCACACTTGCCACCCATATCAAAAAACATGTATATAACTCTGTTGTTATCATGACAATAACTGCTTTTGAACTCATTATATGGAATATCTCATTGTTGTGAAAATTTTAAACACCCTGAGAATGGTCAGTATAGAAATTTCTTAAAATTAGCCAAACATAAAACACTCAAAATGTGGTTGACTATCAAAAGTGAATCATTCTAAACATTTGAAAATTCCTGTACTTGAACAAAAATGGTTAATTAAATTAAAAAATACTGATGCAATGTGAGTCCGAATACTTTAATTTTTTTCTTCTTCCTAAATATTCTCAAAATTGATGAATTAGAAATGTGACATTGACAGTTTAAAAATGAAGCTAAAAATATTCTTTATCTTGTAGAAGCACCTGAGCAGTGAAAGAGAAGAAAGCAGGACAAAGCGTAATATGGTCAAGGGTCGTGTTTGGCATTCCTAATTCTTGAAAGGGTTCTCCCCTTTCATCCAAGGTGTAAATCAGCATATTAACCCCTGGCACAAGAGAGTGTTATTGGCAATCTCTGTGTTGCAAACCAGGGTCACTATTCTGTCTCCATCAAACTCAATTTCTTTTTTTTTCTTTTTCTTAATAAATTTTTATTAGGATATAATTATTATACAGGGGAGGACTCATAGTGACAGTTCCAATTAGACTTATATTGTAATTAGTTACACTGCCCCATTGTCTCTCCCCCCTCAACTCCCTCCCCACCCCACTTAAAGTGATTGCAGGAGGTTTCTTAGTTCTGGTTCATATAGGTATATGAAGACAATCTACCATATTTCTTTTCTTGTGCTACCTAGATAGCACTCCCTCACTCTTTACTTTGTGCTGCCATTTACATCACTGGCTTCTGTTTTGTGGACTCCTTAGCTGGTTCCTCCTCCTTTGTCCAGGACTTAGTTTGGGTTCTTGCTCACCATGTCCCATGACTTAATTTGCACGTGACTCCCAAGTCAATATCATTCTGTCTCTACTGTGTCCAGAAGTCTTTTCTCAACAATGTACTCAACAATCCCACTTGGAAAGTTACTAGATGTCCCAACCCTCATAGGGCCAAAAATGAGATCATGACTTCAAAACTGAGCTAGTGGAACAAAAAGGAAGTCAGTTCCCTTTCCAGTGCCCTTTTCCATCATATATAAGCACTTCTATCCTTTGTTATGCAACCTAAAAACCTAGAAGTCATGCTTCTTTATCCTGCACCCCATATCCTGTGTTTCAATAAGTCTGGCCCATTCTGTCTCTGATTACATCCAAAATACACTCAAAGGTTTCCAGCTCAATGACGAGCCTCTTCCATGACATCTCCCACCTGCAGGCAGCAGTCATACCCTCTTTTCTCACTCTACCCACAACTATTTCTCCCTTCTAATATATATTTATTTCTACATTTTAACACTTGTGAGATTGGAAAGCATCTGACCATCAGTCCACGGCTCTTTAGAATTGTACTTGTTCTTTTTCCTTTTCTCCTTCTCTTTCTAATTTTAACATATCAAAAATAAGAATGGAAATTACAATCAACAGTGTCCTTGGTGACATGTATGGTATATAATCTCTACACAAATGTGAAGAATAAAAATGTTTAAATTCACATCAGATCTTACAACTGCCCTGCTATATTGTTTCCATGGGTTCCCACTGGTCTGGGAAATAAATAAATAAAATTATAACTGCCTTAGAATACCCTATGAGGACAGCATCTGCCCAAATCCCTGACCAAGTTTCCAGGTTCAACCACAGAGGTATTCATTATATGTCGTGCAACATGCTAAAGCCATCCTAGCCATGAAACAACTTCTCCTTTTCTGTGCTTGTATCATTTTATATTTGCCTTCATTACTGCTATGTCCTAATACAAACATGGTCCTCAGTCACGTGCTGAATATAGCCATTTCTCATCATTTGTGTCCTAGCGAATGCTCTCTTTACATAGAACTTAGTACTCTAACAAATTATTTGCATATTTTCACTTGTTTATTGACTTTCTTCTCTGAGATGCTAGACACTTTTCTGCCCAGTTCCCTGATTTCCAGTGCCTAGAGCACTGTCTGGTCTACAAGTAGAGCTAAATCACTTTGTTCACTTATTCAGTAACTAAAAGAACTTTGTCCTTTTTAATATTTGGAAGCAAGTCTTTTTTACAAAGTCCTTTGGGAAGACGGTGTGTTGTGATGAAAAAGGCAATAATCCTGGAAATGTGGCTTCAAGTTTCATCTCTGCCATTCACAAGTTGTATGTCATACGCAAGGCATTGGGTCATCTAGTCTCCACTTTCTCAGCATAAATTGGAGTGTGGTAAGATTTAATTTATCTCCTAGTTGTGCTCGCAGGAGAGTAAAATGAGATGATGCATAGACAAATTCATTGATATCATTCACAAAGCACATTCCTGTTATAACTAATCATACCCAGCATTTTAAGATTCCACGTGTAAGTGGCATCACAGGATATTTATCTTTCTGTGTCCGGCTTATTTCAGTTAACATATACCACCTCTACTCTTTGGATGAGTGTTTGCCATCACCAAGCTGGAAACTCTACCCAGACTTTGTGTAGGGGTCCATCTGCTTCTATAGGTGACTACACAATGTTTTTAAGCCACTGATAATCTGAGTTTTGGAGATATGGGGCTATCCAAATCCTAAATAATACACACATGACCTCACTTGACTCTAAAGAAAATAATTATGAGGTAAAGCCATGCCGTAGGCAAAATTCTAAGATCTCAAGATTCCCTACCCCACAATAATCCCCTCTCCCTTAATGTGAGCCAAACCTGTCATCTGTTTCTGAACCACAGAATATAGCAATGGGTGAAGGGATTTTAATGTTTTAATGGGAAGGGAGATTATCTAGTGATTTAGTGATTTAAAAAGAGAGTCTGGAGGATAGAGTGGTTCCTCTGATGGCTCTGATGTGAGCCACCATGCTGAGAGAGGGCTCAAGAGAGAGAACCACCCAGCCAGAACGCAGGAGCTGAGTGCAAGCCCTGGCTGATGCTATCCATCAAGTGGAGACCTCAGTCTTAACCACAGGAAGCCAAATTCCGCCAACAACCATGTGACCTGAAAAGAAGACCTCAAGGTCCTTTCTGGAGCACCTCGATTTTAGTCTTTTCGAATTCTGGGCAATAGACCCAGCTAAGTGAATGTGTGCAGATTTCTGGCTCACTGACACTGTGAGGTCATAAACATAGGTTGTTTTTAACCACTAAGCTTGTGGTTTTGGTTTCACGGCATAAAAAACATACTCTATACTAGTATTATTTTCGTTTATGAGATGATAAAACAGTTACTGGCGAGGCCTATAATGTCCTTATGGACACATATCAAAGAGAAAGGGCTGGGATTTGAACCTAAGGCTGTCTTACTTCAAAGTCCATATTCTACCACTGCAACTGCCATTCTATCTCCATGTTCTACATATCACTAACCACTGAACATTTCTGGAAGATCAACCAAGTCTTTCACAAACTTGCATTGCCTGGCTAGATTCTCAGTAGCTATTTACTAAATTCCATCTACAACCTTAGAAATATAAGCAGGCTAGTTTTCATGGGCCCAATAGCCAAATCTCATTCATCTTATCAGAACCACACAGAAAAATTTTCAGATACAGATTTGTTAAGGTTAAGCACATTTTTATCTGTTCTTGGAGTGGGCGAATGTTTTACGTGCAAAATTAGACTATGACATGAGATTTTTACAAAGCTTTTCATTTCTGCTTAGCTCCATTGCCTGACTGCACAATCTGAAATTAGAATTTGTTCCCTTTGTGTGCATCCCAGGCTGTCATTTTCATGACAATTATTCACTGTTTCTTAAGATGCATACATTCTGTATCATGGGCATTGGTTCTATTTCCATTTCTATCCTTCTTTGTAACATCATTGGAAATAATCACAAATTTGAAAAGGCAAGGTGGATAAGAAAACACAATTCTATATTATACTTCTCATTAAAACAATGTCACATGGGTAGCATATAGATTAACTGGAAATTGGAAGACATAGTCTGATGCTTTTCTGTGGATGATTCACACAAATACATTTCCTTGCCTTACTTCAACTCCTCAGCCTCCTCCTTGCTTTACTAAAACACCTGGGCTGTTGCAATTCTCCCTTCCTTGCATTCCATTGCTATTTCACTCCCCCATGTAGTTCACAGCACATGCATAAAATCATTTTCAGTGCAGATCTGATGTGTTTCTCAAATCAGCTCTGAGTTTCAGGCAGTCAGGCACACTCATCTCTGGGTTTATTCACCCTCAAACCCTAAGCACACAGCACCACCCCTGGTACAAAGTAGATAAGCAATATATAGTAAGTAAGTAACTAAATCCATAAATAGATTTGTTTTTCAGCAGTTAAAACCCTTCAGTATTGGGCTGGCAGAGTGGCTCAAGTGATAGAGAACCTGCCCAGCAAGCATTGCATTCAAATCCTAGTACTACAAAAAACCCTTGAATAATGTCTACCTTTGTTGAAATCAGATATCACCTTCATTTTTAAATCTTCCCAGATACCAAGAATTTTCTTTACCACATATATTTTTTCATGTTATTTGCTAGTGTATTGATGGATGGATCAATGGATGGGTTGTTGAATGGATAGATGGTGGATGGATGGATAGGTGTGAGAGCTTTTTACTCTTTAATATAAATTCGTTAAGAACAGCAACTATCTTTGTCTTAATCACAGTTGGCACAGTACCTAGCTCATGGTAGATACTCAAACACTTAACAAATGTAACAGAACTGTTTTACTTAAAAAGTACAATGCCAAAAATACTGACTCAAATGATTAGTAGGTAAATTATTTAAAAAGGAAAGACTTCAGCTCTGTCCTTTACTCTAAATGGATATAATCATAATAATTCCCATTTTGGATTCCAATCACTGTCATGGAAACTGAGTCATATTTGTTTAGGACACTCATGATCCCATGTGCTGCCACAGACTGACAGGATGTGAACAGGATGGTTCAATAATGAAGAGTATACTATTACTTATCAATACCTTAGCTCCCTTTGCAATATTCTTTACAAGTATCATCTCATTGAAATCCTCACCAGACCCTACCAAGTGGTGGTAATTATAGTCACTTTGGAGATGCAGAAATCAAAGCTCAGACAAGGTGCATTATTTGCTCAAGTCCAGCTATTTAGATGACACAGTAGAGGCAAGATTCACACCCACCAACCTGGTGCAGCTCTCAGTCTTTGCCCTAATGCTCTCAGGGAAAATTTCAATCCACAAGGTGAAAGTCATGCATTATACACTTTCAATGTTCTTCTTTTGCAAAGAGAGGGATTCTTACATCTCTGTGGCATGAAAATGGGCACCTCCCCTCACACCTGGGCTAACTTTCTTCCTGCCAGAATCCAATTTTATAACAGCAGCTAGTCTCTGGTCTGCTCCATCCCATCTTTGTACAACAAAGGAAAAGATCACAAATTAGTGTTAGGTACAAATTTTAAAACTGCGAAGCATATGAGTTGATAACTTGAGTTCTGAAGTCAGATTCTTAGGATAAACCCAAAGAAGTCATTTTGCCTGCCAAACTTACTGTTTTACATACTAGCCATATGTAAATCGAAAGGTTATTATGATGATTGAATATATCAGTACATATGAAGGCTTATGGAAGGTCTCGATCAAGATGAACCCTGTTTTGAGGACAGGTGACCTCACTGATTCCATTTGCATGGAGTTCTACTTCATTTTTCTTTGAAATGATTTGCATAAAGTGATACATTTGTCAACAATATCCATTTGAAATCATCTTGGCTACAGATGAAAGAAGATGGAGTTAGACAATTACCTGTGAGAGCAGAGTACATCTGTTGACAGATCTCAAATTTATTGCTCATTGCAGGCCATGTGTGCCCTGGTAAACCATATCCTTTCCAATGCTGTGCGCCCAGAATTAAAGCAATGAGAATGATAAACGGAAGCTCGGCTTGTTTGTGTAATGACAGAAAGATCCTAACGAGCCTTTGTCTCTTATTAACAGCAGCAGATTTTGCCCCCAGAGTATTAAAAGTTTTAATCCAACATTCTGTTTGCCTGCAGGCAAGGCATTCTGTTAGGTAAAATAAAAACACAACAATTCAAGTTCTGCTTCTAAAATGTGATAAATCAAGGTTTTAAACAAAAATGACAAATGTTAATCCATTTCATGAAAGTAATGTTAAAGCCCAACTCTGTAATTGCCTCTAGATATCTTATTTCTTCACATACATGTCCCAAGAAAGTTCATAATGGTTGTCTCATTGCCAGTAAGTCCTAAGGGCAAGCTCGTTTTTCCTTTAAAATACAGACTCGTATGTCTGGAGTGAATGGGATATGAGCTTAATGATTTCTTATTTACCAAACCCACAGTGGAGGAAATTGAACTTATTTATTCTCAATTAAAATTAATAGGATGCATCTTCAAATAGTCTTAAAATTCTTCCTTGAAAACTCAAAATCTTCCAAATGCTTGGACATTTGAGAAGTCTAAGACATAGCCTTGAGAGAGAAACACTGACTTTCAAATGCCAACCTGGTAATCCAAAAAACACCTCTTTCCCTTTGAAATATACCTTGGATTGATTCAAGGAAATGGCAATAGAGCCACCTGGTAAGTAACTGATGGAAGAAAATGGGGAAGTCCATTCCCCTTATTTTTAACACCACCCATAGCACTCCTTCTCTCTCCCTCTATCCTCAGGGCAGTCACACTTTACTTCTCCCCAACAATAAACCCTATCTGGCATCAGGTAGATCTGTCCTTACCTGTGGACACATCACTTAAGGACCGTTTCCACAATGCAATTAGGACACTGATTTAAAGCATGAATATACAAAACAAATAATGTGTTAGCATTGGAAAACAACATCTTTCTCACTTTACTCTCAGGACCAGTGGACTGTGGAATCTTTCAGACTGGGAACATCAGATCCACTTAAAATTTACAGTATTTTGCCAATTCCAGTTGGAGACCTGTATTCCTAACACATTAGCAGTATATTGAGACTGGGCTAAGAAAAATTTACAGGAAATGATTTTTTACTTCAAGTCTTTTTTCTAAACATGCTATGTTTTTAGGCAGCATATGTGAGTTATAAAAAATTAAAATTATACTGACATTAAGAAAACATGGGAAAAGGAAGTAAACAATTTTATCACAGAAATAATCCCCATTCACTTTGTTCCTCATTCTTTTTTCTGTCCTTCTTTCCTCCATCTTTTTTTATTTCCTTTTTTTTTTTAAACTGGGAATTGAACTCGAGGCTTCATGCTTGCTAGACTAGAGCTCTGCAACTTGAGTCATGCCCCCAGTTCATTCTTTAACTTCTTAATCATTTATCTCTGTTTCTGTTTCTCAGATTTAGAGCTCTCTCTCTCTCTCTGTCTCTCACACACACACACATAAACACACACACACACACACACACACACATGCACATGCCATTCACACCATTCTATTCACTTAATTTCTTATTTGAGCATATTTTGTTGATCTCAATTTTTTCAGCATTTGTGACTTTCTAATTGCTCTATAATCACACATCCTAGGAGAGCCATTAAACCTCATTTTCTTCTTTATCTCATTCCGTCCCTCCCTTCCTATTGTATGAAAGAGCTTATATGAACAGAGACTAATGAAGTCATCAACAAAAAAGAGTGATGTGGCCTTGAAGGCTGATAGGTTGTCAAAGCCTTTCATGGCAGGGAGCCCATGGGAAACCACAATGTATTTGCCTAGGTTCTCCTGGTATACTTCTGCAACCTTGATCTAATCTCTTAAAATATAGTTTCTTAACATCATTAACAAGGAGAATACAGAAAAAATTAATATCACTAAAATAAATATGAAATGAAAGAGCAGGTAATCTTTCATTTATAAAGCAAGCACTTTATAAAGTATGAGGAACACATGGAGCAAATATGAGCTCCATTATGTACTGAACAAGCAAAATAGTGTGGTGTGATTTAAAATGTTGGGAAATTTTTTGCTTCTCTTTAAGATGCTGTTTCTCACAAAAAAAATGTTGTCAGTCACTTATATAACAAAGATAACTATTTTGTATACATAAAGAGCTTCTATGGGAGATATAGGAATAGGTAGAAAACCCAAATCATGAAAGCATTTGATGTCCCCACTCCAGAAGAACTAATACAGAAACCTTAAAGCGACAGAGGTTAACATGAGAAGGGGATCAGTAACCAGTGTAAAAATCAGTTAGAGATGAATCAACATGGGTTGTAACATATGTATACATGAAAACAATGCTAGGAATAGTTCTGTATAGCTATCCTTAACTCAACTAGCAAAAACACTTTGTCTTCCTTGTTGTGCTTATGTCTTGTCTTCAACAAAATTAGAGATAAGGGCAGAACAGGTTCTGCCTGAAAGTGAGGTGGGGAGAGGGGAGAGGATAGAGGAGGGGGCAGGAGGGAGAAATGACTCAAACAATGTATGCACATATTAATAAATGAATAATTTTTTTAAAAAAGAGCTTCTATGACCAATTACTATGACAACAATCCAATAGAAAAACCAAGCAAATGTCATTATCAGGCAGTTATAGGAAATGAGTTCAAAAGGGTTCCTAAACATTGAAATCCCTTCCATACTTCTTCAGAAAAAAAGGTAAAATAAAATTTCCATGTGCTGATATAGTGTCTAGAATGTCAACAAAGGATCTGTCACCTTTTGATGGCAAATGTGTTACATGCTCTTGAGGAAACTATCAAAGATTTAACAAAAACAAGATTTTTGAATCAATGTCTCAAGTTTTGGGCTTTATCACAGTACATGTACAAATAAAATGTGAAATATAATAAAAAAAATTAAAAACAGCCTCAGAACCTATCAGTGGATGACTGGTTAGATAAAACATGGGGTATTCTCACTTGGAGAACCATTCAGTCATGACTAAGAATGAGCTCACAACAATGCAATAGAAATAAAACCACAATGGGATTGCCACTACACATCCACCATAACCGCTCAAATGTAAAATGACTCATAATATCCCAGTCCTAGAACTCAAGAACAACTAGAAATCCTCAACACTGCTGCTGAGAATGTACTGAAAACTACCATTTTGGAAAGCTGCTTTGCAATATCAATATGTCTATTTCATTCCCAGTCTATGATTGAAGGGAAATGTCTATGTCCAGTAAACAATGTGTACAGGATGATTCTAACAGCTGTATTCACATAACTTAAAAACTAGAAACAACCCAGATAACAATAAGCATTGAGTGCACAGATTGTGGCATATTCTTGTAATGGAACAGCACTCGGAAATTAACAAAAACATTCTGACTCATGTGACAAGGTAAATGACTCTCACAGACACAGACACATTGATGGGTAAATGGAACCAGTCATGGACAGGTACTTAGTGATGATTTAATTGGTCTGAAGTTCAAAGAGAGGCAATCTATTTAGTCAGTAAGTCTGGACAATGACTTTGTGGATATGATCCCCAATGATCAGGCAAAAATGGACAAGTGGGAAAGCATCAAACTAAAAACCTTCTAAACAGAAAAAGAAATAACCAATAGAGTAAAGAGACAACCTGTATAACGGGAAAACATGTGCAAGCCACACAGCTGATAAGGGACTGATATCTAAAGTATAAGGAACTCAAACAACTCAATAGCAAGAGAACAGAATTTTCTTAAAACTGTGCAAAGAACCTGTATAGACATTTCTCAAAAGAAGACATACAAATCACCAATAGGTATGTGAAAAATGAAAGTTACAACAAAAATGCTCAACATGATTGGGTAAAAGCAGATTAAAACCACCATGAGATGTCAGCTCACATGCATTAGAATGTCTGCTATTTTAAAAAGATAAACTATACCATGTATTGGTAAAAATATGGATCACAGAAAATTCTTGTATACTGCTGGTGATGCTATTACAATAAATACCATGGAGGGCTCTCAAAACGTAAGGATAGAACTACTCTATGATCTAGCAATCCCTCCACTGGGTGTATGAGGCTGAAGAGACATATGCACCACCATGCTCACTGCAGAATTAATTATTCACAAGAGCTAAGAAATGTGAATGGTCTAAGTGTCTATGACTGATGAATGGATAAAGAAAGTATGATGTATGCAAACAATGGAATATAATTCAGCTTTTAAAAACAAGAGAATCCTGGGCTGGCAGTTTGGCTCAAGCAGTAAGAGCACCTGCTTAGCAAGCATGAGGCCCTGAGTTCAAGTTCCAGTGCCGCCAAAAACAATTGACATGGGCCATCCTGTCAGTTGTGACAACATGAAATAAAACAGTCACGGAAGAACAAATGATGTCATGCATGTGCAGAATCTAAATAAGTAGAACTCATAGAAGCAGAGAAAACTGTGGATACCTGGAGCTTTGCATTGGGAGATTGGGAAGGTGCTGGTCACAGGATATAATATTTGTTTCACAAGAGGAATAAGTTCAAGAGACCTATTGTATAAGATGGCAGCTACAATTTATAATAACATATTGTATCATTCAAAATTGCTGGGCACTGGTGGCTCACACCTATAATCCTAGGTACTCAGGATGCAGAGATCAGGAGGATCACGGTTCAAAGCCAGCCCAGGCAAATAGTTCCATGGGACCCTGTCTCAAAAAAAAAAAAAAACCATCACAAAAAAATGACCTGGTGGTGTGGCTCAAGGTGTAGGCCCTGAGTTCAAGCTTTAGCACTGGCACTGTAAAAAAAAAGAAAGAAAAGAAAAAGAAAAAAGTCACTAATAGAGTATGTTTTAAGTATTTTCTCCAAGCAAAAATATTGATAAATATGCAAAATAATGGATGTGTCAATTAGCTTGAATTCACTTCTACAATGCATAGATTTTGCAAAACATGTTGTGAACCATAAATATTTGTAATTTTTATTTTTCAATTAAAATAAGCAGAATGACAAAAACAAAACTCATCATCTTAAGAAACAAATAAGCTATTTCTAAAATATTTTTAATTTTATCACCTAGTTTATAACGAAATAGAGAAAGAAAGACCACAGTTTTCCTGAATCATTCCTATTGTCTTACTGGTTTGGGTTTGTTTTTGAAAGGGAGTTTTTCTTTACCATTTTGTTTTGGGGATGAAACCCCTATAATGTTAATTATTTCCCTCTAAAGCACTATCTAATTACAACCATTTGTTGAAACACAGAAAATGGGTCAATTTATGGTAATACAAATCAAGCAATGTCCACCTCTGCTGATATAAAACTTTCAAAAGCACTCATTTGATTTTTCAAAACAAATTCACCAGTATACACCAACCTTTTTCTCAGTGTAGCTGGACTGTTAGACTATAGACCACTTCAGAATATAATTGCAGAAAGTTTCTAGTGGATGTGTGGAGTGTCAGTTTTTAACAATACTCACTGGTGAAAGTTCAAGACAGTAAAAGTCTCACTAATGAAGCATCACCAATCCATGTGATAGAGAGAAGTTGGAAACTAGACTAGAAGTAAATAATCTGAACACACATGGCAGAGGATGTTGGCCAGTCTCACTGTGTAGGATGATTAAAAAAAAAAATGAATGGAGGACAAAAATCAACTGTTGGAGAGTTAGATAAAATGAATTAAATGTTTAGATTATAAAAGTACAACAGAATGACCTTTGAATTTGTCAAAAATATATACTTCTAGGTTTTACTTTAGAACCACTGAAACAGAATATCCTGACTTAAATCCAAAGTGTGATATAAGGTGTGATGTAAGCTTGGGGGGAGAGGTGGTCAGCATGACAGCTTGCGGCTATAATGGGTTTTGTTCCCCATCCTAAGAAGCTAGTGGTTCCAATGTGGCCAGTGGAAGACATTCTTGAATTTGAGACTTGCTGGCTTACATTTTCCCTTCAATTTTATGGCTACATCTATTTTTCCTACCAAGAAACAAACACCATAAACAAAAACCAGAACGTGTTTTGATTCCAAGATATTACTTACACTATTGAAAAACAAAGTGTGTTCTGCCATTTTATAGGGGCAACTAGAGGTAGCAGAATATTAGATCCCTGAAATAAGATTTCAGTTTAAAATTAGACTAGTCAACCATTAGCTAATGCCCTTAGTAACTACCCAGCTTGCTAACCTGAAAATGGGAACATGTGACCAAAATTAATGTCCATAAAGCAGATGTTACACTGAGTGCTCATGAAAAGTCAACTACTATCATTTTACCATTATGCACTCTACCCACACATACCTAGCCATTTCTGTTCAGAGAATTTTGGAGGGCAATAGAACATCTGTAGGTTTCAGATGTAAAAACCGTTCTGTTGTCCTTATTATGACTTCCTATGCGAAGTTCTTACTATGGTTTGGATGTTTGTCTCCTCTAAAACTCATATTGAAAATTTAATCCCTGAATTCATGTTAATGGGACATGGAGGTGGGCCTTTGGAACGTAGTTATCTTTAGATGAGGTCATGAGGTTGTACCTCTACGATGGCCTTAAAAGAAGAAGAGAGACCTGAGTTCCCATGTGTGGTCAGCCTCACTATGTGATAGCCACAGTCATGTGAGGATGCAGCAAACTGGCTCTCACCAGATGCTGGGCTGTTGTCTTGGACTTCCCAGCTTCCCAATCCATGACTTAAATAAGCCTTTATTCTTCATAAGCAACATAATTTTTGATATTCAGTTGTAGCAACAAAAACAATCTTCAAATCTCCATTTCACTGTACACCATTCCTGTGATGGAAAATGAGTTCCAAAGGGATAACATCATGATAGACTGAGCAATGTTCCCCACGAGAGATGTCACTCATGGCTTTGTCACAGTGCCAGCACAGCCTGGGACATGGAAAAGGCTCAATAAATATTTGTCCAATTTCCAAATAAACAACAAAATAATCCATTAAGATGTGAAAAAACATTAATCGCTTTAGTAATTAACAGAGCATGTGGTCCACTTTATAAGATAAACAAAGCGACACTTTCCAAGGACAGGTAGGATGGTCAGGTTGTTAGTGCGAAAGTTCAGAAGAACTCAGCAGAGTGTCTGGAGTCTTGTCTAATTACACAATTTATAGACACTCTTATCACGTTTTGTTTCCTCTCACAAAAGCATGGTGACATAAAATAGAGCTGATTTGAAACTCTGTCGTAAGATTTATTGGTGATGAAATTGAAGATAAAAATCCTCAGTAAAAGCATGTAATAAATATTCCATAAACAGAATTCACATTGCCAAATTAAATATTTAATAGTGTCTGTTATCTGGAAAAAAATATCTTTGAAGACAATAAAATTAAGCAAACAGATATAATTTAAGATCAGTTAATTGGTAGGATGAATTGAACTGCACAAAGCCACCCTCTGGAATGTCACTATGAGACACAAGACACATCACAGCAGACACCCAATTTATTTTGCAAGCTCTCACATGTACACCTCTCAAAGGTGAGTAAGAAACCCAGGTCATGTGAGGTAACCCCTGAAGTGACAGGAGAGATTCACATACAACTCTAATGGGATTGTCTACAAAGCTCTTAGTATCTGGAAAACTTCAAAACAAACATCTGACATAACCAGTAGAGAAATTCAATTCTGAATAAGCCATTCAGTCTGGCACCACCACTTTCTCTGACACTCACGTACATTCCCGTAACCCCAAGGTAATACTAAGTGGGTTTAGAATGCAAACACTGTTGCCCTTGGAAATACATCCAAGGTGGCTGCCCTGATGGCTGAGTTCACTCCAGATATGAGTTAAGGATTGTGAGTTAAGCTCTTCAGACCCAATGGCAAGAGAAGGACAGAGACAAACAGTTCTGCAGTTCAATTTATTTGTTTGGAAACATGTCAGGATCCTGGCTGCTCCTTGCTGCCATTTCAGGTATTAAAAGTCTTCTGAGTTAAACACAACATCACATTGTGTGGGGAAGTAGACAGGTTGGGTGGCAGTAGGCTCTGGAGTAATTGGGGTTGGATTTTGTGGACCAAGGGAGTCTCATGGATGAGCCCAGAGGAGGGCACTTTTTTTCTGGAACCTGAAGGAAGATAGAGTCGGCAGGCTGGGTGAACATATACAAGAACAGTACTGTAGAGACTGGAATAGAAGGAATGAAGACACTTGAGTTGAACCAAATTTGTGATGAGGGAACAGCAAACTTTCTGTGTAAATGACCAAAGAGTAAACATTTTGACGCTGTATACAATACAATCTCTGTTGACACAACTCAAGTCTGTCACCCTGTTTCAAATACAGGCATTGCAACACGTAAATGAAGGGTCTAAGCCATGTTCCAATAAAACTTTATTTATAAAACAAGGCACTATTTGACCTTTGCAATTTACCAAGATTTTCCCTCTTGCTAGCGAGAATGTGTTGTTTATACTTTTCCTCTCAAAAAAGTTTCAGTCATAAGTATCCACTTGTGTAATAATTGTCCACTCATATAACAATTTTATTTCCAAATCTCTACATCTTTAAGTCCATTGACACATTAATTTTAACTCAGTTTTCTTTTAGTATTTCCTCACTGACACTAGAAACTAAGGTTTTCTACTATACATTAATAGCAAAAACTACTTCTGTTTTTATGCGAAATACTGCCATGCATGGATAATTAATGTTCCCATAATTTATAGCTATCATACTGCTTTATGCATTATGAAACAGGAATAAAATAATCTATAGTGATGCTATAGAAAGAAAACTACATGGCTTGTTTTCTAAATGATAATTTTGCCTTTTCATAAGCAATTCACTGATTCACATTTTAATTGTTCTATAATCAGCCTATTTCCCAGAAAAGAAAAATAGAAGATATCAGAAAACACACACACACACAGAGTTATAAACATTACTCAGAATATCAGCTGTCTGTCTGAAAGATGAAAATCTTTATTTATTCACTGAAATTGACCTGGATTTCAGAAATTTTATGTCACAATTACCATTATCTCTCTTGAATCGAACTACAAGTTGAACATTGTAATGACTGCTGTATACTTTATTTTCTATCTTAAACTATCAACACCTTGAGAGCAGAGAATTCTATTTTACTCATTCACGTATCTGCCACAGAACACATGAGAATAACTTGTTCACAGTTTAATAAACACTAGTTCACCTTGAGAGCAGAGAATTCTATCTTACTCATTCACGTATCTGCCACAGAACACATGAGAATAACTTGTTCACAGTTTAATAAGCACTAGTTCAATCTAACTGTTTGCAATAGGGAGGCAGTAAGTCCATACAGCGGGATTAGGTACAGTCAGAGAAGTGGAGGAGACTCTACCAGCAGGCAGGCAGTGGGCATTTGAAACCATGTGCTCTGTAATCAGGAGAAGTCATGTGGACAGACAGCTTCTGAGACTGACACATCTTGGATCATTGAAACCTTTATCCATGTGTTAATTCTTAAATCAAATTGCAAAACCAATGCCTTCTCCTGAAATAGTCACAAGGGGACTTCCTTTGAACCTCAAATGTTCTGGATGACCATTAAACCACTTCAGCAGTTGACAAAACTCTTTTACATCTATTAATTCATTTGTCTTTCAAAGCAGCCAGTGAATAAATACTTTAATTAAGATATCAATATTATTAGTAGTGGTAGCAATAATTGGACTGCCTACACAATTACTAAGACTGTACAATTTAGTAATTTGCTCAAAATCGCAGCTGTTTTGTGGTGACACCAGTACTTCAAATCAAACAGAAGAACATTGAGTTATGAAACTCTAACCAAGATAAAGCCATCCTTGAAAATGACAAAATTTATGATTGCTAAACCCTTTCCATTGCTTCTCATGGATTCTTTAAGTCTGTTTCTTTCTGTTTCAATTATTTTTCCAGGTTAAAAAATATCTGACTTTTTCATTAAATTCACATTGCTACTTATTATAAAACAAATATAAGTAATTAAGTGCTACAAAGATAATAAAATTAGTATTTAAAACTTTATCCACAGTTTATTATTATGGTTTAGATTGGCATGTTTTTGAGGGAATTTGAAATTTTATACTTATTTTTGTTTCAAGTGCTACTTGCTCCCCTGGTAATATTCATCCTTCTCTTGTGTTTTAGAGGAGCACCTAAATTTTTAACTGGGAGTAAAATGGTAATCTTTAATATTAATTATAACAATAAAAATCATTCTTCCTTTGCAGTGTGCTATGATTTTGTGAGCAAGTTATGGACAAATGAGAAGTCAGGGAAATAATCATACAGCATCCTCTAGGAATTTGCCCTAAATGATAGCTGATCCTGACTTTTGTCCCTTTTTTGTCTTTTCTTTCATTTTTTTTGTTATGTGGTATATAGGTGTAACGTGTGATGCTATCATTGCAGTCTTGTGCCATTAAGACCCAAAAACTGATAAAGGACGGGAAATAAGCCCTGAGTTTTCAAGAAACAGAAGCATGACACCAACCTATAATTGACTCTGACTACTATGGGAGAGAGGAGAACTTCTAGTTTGTTTAATTCACCATTACTTTGGGTCTCATTTATCCATTCTAAGAGATAAAAATACGTAACAGGTTTTTATTCATCACCATTCCAACTGCAGGTATTCGTATGTGAGATGGTATTTAGGAAGGATAAAGAAAGTATGTCATAGTCTCTAGCTGTATCAAATATATTAAATATATATATATATATGTACAGTGCTACAAGATTTAAAAACAAATGTTATGGCCTCATGGTGAATTATTAAATGTGCACGAATTTAATTAGAACTTGTGAGATTAACTGTCCCCAGGTTAATTTTCCATTGATACTAGCTATAATTTATAATTACAATTATAGAAATTCAAGGATATTGGAGAACACAAATCTATAGAAAAATAAAGACATTCAAGTTACTGCAAAATTCTTTACTGCTTTGCGAAAATCGATTTGCTACCTTTATGCAATAATCACCAGACTTCAAGCTAAAGCTCTCATGGCTTTGAGTTCAATGACAAAACATAGAGAATTTTTTGTGAGTTGAAAGTGTGTATATCCTTGTGAGGATTCCTTAAATTTTCTTTGACTTCCTCCATGAGCCACTGTTCATCCTTAGTTCAGGACCTTATTTTGACTTTTGGCCTAAGGGTTCTCAGTTGGTAAAAGGTTGGGGAAAGGACCAACCAGAGGATGAGCAAGACTCTGAGGATGCTGGCTGCTCTCCTGTCCCCTTCCAAATGTAGCACACATTGACTTCCACCTCCCTGCATCTCCCATTGCCAGTTCCCTTTCTCACTGCATTCTGGCCCGGTGACTCACTATCCAAGCACTCTGGCTTGTTCATATCTCACAGCCTTCACATTCGTGACTTCTTTGCCTGAGATGCTCTTTCCCAGACTCTTGCACAACTGCTTCCTTCATGTTGTTCAGGTCTCTAATGCCAAATGCCCCCTCACATTTCCTAAATTAGTGCCTCTTCAATTTTATCACTTTCTGGGCCATTACCTTGTTTTTAATTTTGGGTTTTGGTAGTGCACATAACCTTCTGACTGCATCTTTTTCTGAAATCCTCCTTACTATTTATCATCCACATTTTTCCACTGGTTCACATCTGTTTGACTTATGCAATCCTACATTCTTGGACATGGTTCCTGCCACATAGCTAAGGCATCAATTAATATTTGTGGAATGAATAAATGAATCGGTAAGTCAACATTTTTCTTTAATTCCTTCAGTGCTTTGAATGTAACATGTCTGTTTTGCACTCTAAAAATATCGGAAAAAACTGCAGGACAATTATCAGAAATATATGCAGGGAGTCTTCAAGTAGAAATTCTGTTATCATTTTTCTCATATATATCATCCATACACATGGTAGGAATTCTAAAGTAAAAGCAAGCCAAACACACCTCACTTTTTTTACCTCATGGAGTTTAACAAGGCCATCTGCAGATAACACAGTGATCACTTGATTGACTAGGTTCTTATAAACAACTTCACAATTTCATTTTATCTTTTTGGGGCAGGCAGGTTCACTAGGAATATAACCATATCCTTCCATATCATTCCCATTGCTTACAACCAGAGAAAACTTAAGTAATAGGTCTCCCAATAGCAAGCTGAACAGATGACAAGGAAGCTGCAAAATCACCAGCATCTGGGCCACTCTGCATTTTCAAAGGCCATGGCTGACATTTGGATAGGACAGATTGTAATACTTTATTTGCGAAGTATATGTCAGTATAATCCCATAGCAACTTTCAATAAAATGTTGGGGTCTAATACAGAAACACAAACACAAGAATATGAAGGTAGAGTGTCTACTCATTAATATTAAAATGGGGATTCATCTTGCCTGCTTGTCTAATTTATTTAGTCTGAAAGCTTTTAACTTTTAAACTGAATCCAAGTGTGAACACTTGCAATTTAGTGCCTCTTTTAAAACTTACCTGTTCAGAATGCATGAATATTCCTCCAACGGAAAGGATAATAGGGAAGTGAATTAATTATATTTTAACTTTCCAATCTCATTTTCACTTTGCACGAACTGTGCAGGATAACTATTAACCTTTCATTTTAAATGAATAATTTAAAGAATTACCATCAAATAATTTCAAACTACAACTAAAAGCGCCCACATTTCATAGATCACCTCTTGCCAAAAATACCATCTCTGAAATATAGATTGACTTAGCATCATCCTGAAATACTTTCAATAGCCTTTTTTCCCCTTTTATTCAAAAATATTCAAGCAAGGATAGCCACAAAGTTGGCAGTCATCAAAGTAGAGGAGTTTAAAAAATAAAGCTTGTTGGAATCAACATTCATTTTCTTTCTAGCTAATGTTGAACAGAATCACATCTGTGTATGTCCGGTCTCAAAATACACTCATTAGACAAAACAGATAGATTTACTTATTCTATTGAGAATTGCTTACTAGTTCTGAATTCCAAAGAACAAAGTACTTTTTTTTACCCAATAGGGTTTAGAATCTGCAGATTTGAACTTCACTGATTTATATGGCAGGAGGATCAAATCGTGCCATTTCCCAGCTTAAAACCCTTCAAGCACAACCCTTTTGCTTTGGGAGTAAAGCTTATAACCTTCAACAAGCCTGATCAAACAGCAGCTCCCCTCCCTACTTTTATCTCTCTCCACTCACTTTCCAATCTTCATTCCAGGCAGACAAGCCGTGGCTCTTCGAAGTGCTATTATCTCGACACAGAGTTGTTCTGCTTTTCTTCCCTTTCATGCTACATTGGTGGTGATGGTGACACTTCCCACACTCAGAGCACTGATTTTTCCAGTTGTCTCAAACTTCACTATGTAGCTCATCACAGCAGTGCTTAATTTAAAATTTTAATATTTTAGTCATTACAGACTTTCACATTAGTTTTTAGTTTCAAATAATAATACACTTAAATAATATTTACCTGAATTACTGATTTTCTTTATATTTTTTCTTTATCTTTATATATTTTTATATTATTTCTTTATCTTTTCTTTATATTTTTGATGCAAACTTAAATTTTGGTCTCAGGAGAGTAGAGCTCCATAGGCCATGCCTATTCCTTTCATCTCCCTGTGTGCAGCCCAATGTAGAAAGCTAAAAGCTTCTCTTTATCTCCAGGGATGTTTGAAGATTTAGAAGTCTTTCTATGTAGGAAAGAGAAGCTGGGTTTTCAGCCACCGAAGTGACAGACATAACTCACATAGGCAACATTTGCTGAGTCAAGTTCCAAGTCTATTGGTGCCACCGTTCCTCAATGAGGAAGCTACTCCGTGAAGTGAGACTATAAGCACAGAACATTAAACCTTGGGAGTTCTTTATGTATTCTGGATGTCAATCCTTTATCTGATGAAAAGCTAGCAAAGATTTTCTCCCATTCTGTAGGTTGATTCTTGATTCTGGTAATTATGTCCTTTGCTGTGCAGAGCTTTTTAATTTGATGCAATCCCATTTGTCAATTCTTGTTCTTATTTCTAGAGCAATTGGGATCCTATTCAGAAAAGTATTACCTATGACTGTAACTTCAAGGATCGTCCCTATGTTTTCCTCTAGCAGTTTTACCATTTCAGCCTTACATTAAGATGACTGCCCATTTTGAATTAATTTTTGTACAGGGTGAGAGACAGAAGTCTGATTTTAGTCTTCTACGTGAGTATCCAGTTTTCCCGACACTGTTTTTTGAACAGGCTGTCTTTTCTCCAAAGTACGTACTTCGCACCTTTGTTGCGAAAATTAGATGACTGTTGCTATCTGGGCTTATTTCTGTATCTTTTGTCCATTTGTCTACATGTCTGTTAGTGCCCACATCCTGTTGTTTTGTTGTAATCGCTCTGTAGTAGAGTTGAAATCAAGTATTGTGGTACCTTCAGAGCTGCTCTTTCAACTCAGGATTGCTTTGGTTAATCAGATTCTTTTGTGCTTCCAAATGAAGTTTAGGGTTCATTATTCTATTTCTGTGAAAAATGAGATTAGACTTTTGATGGGGGTTACCCTGTCTTTGTAGATTGCTTTTCGGTAGTTTATTAATTTTGACAATATTAATTCTGCAATTCGTGAACATGGGGCACCTTTCCATCTTCTAGTGTTTTCAATTTCTTTCTTCAAGATTTATAAAGAAATCCAAAATTAAACACCAAGAGAATAATGGTCCAATTAACAATTGGCAAATGAATTAAACAGTTCTCAAAAGAAAAAGTGCAAATGGTTAATAAATAAAAGGAAGAAATGCTCAACATCGTTACCCATAGAGGAAATGCAAATCAAAAAAACATTGAGATTCTGTCACACCCCACTCAAAATGGCTATCATCAATAAAAGAAGCAACAGAAAATGTTGGTGAGGATGCTTGTGTAAGGAGGAAAGGAACACTTATACATTGTTAGCGGGAATGTAAATTAGTGCAGTCACTATGTGAATCAGTGTGGAGGTTCCTCCAAAAACTAAAAATAGAACTGCCATATGATCCTGCTGTACAACTCTTGGGCACATATCAGAAGGAGTCTAAATTAGTGTATAATTAAGACATCTACACACCCATGCTTAATGCAGTGAAATTCACAAGTGCCAAACTATGGAAGCAGTCTAGGTGCCCATCAACTGATGAACATATAAAGAAAATGCGGTATATAAACACAATGGAGTATTATTCAGCCATAAAGAAGAATTAAGTTATGTTGTTTGCAGGAAAATAAACAGAACTGGAGATCATCATATTAAGGAAAGACAAATATCACGTGTTCTCTCTCATATGCAGAATCTAGACATAAAAAAAGAATAACATGGTTATAAAATGTGGACTGTTTAGGGGTGAGAACCAGGGGGAGGGGTAGAGAGCAAAAGGACAGTGTCGAGAGGGGTTAATATAATCAGAGGACTTTATACACATGTATGAAAATACAATAATGAAACCTGTTAAGTTTTTTTAAGGGGGGATGGAGGATGAGAAAGAGCAATAGAGGAATGAATTTGATCAAAGTAAATTATATGCATATATAGAAATATCACAAGGAAATTTCTTTGTAATACATAAAGAGAGAGACATTAAATCTTGGGAAATGCATAAACTTTGCTCCAGATCATACAGCATTTAGGTTTGGATTTGGAGATTGAGTCATCAGAACTTTCATTCATAGTTGCTATACTCTATAGTCTCTCAACAATCCCTCTCTTGTTTAGTGAACAGCTATGTCTCTTTAAAAGGGAAAATAAAAGAAAAAGGATTTGGGTCATGGAAAGAAAAACTTAGAAGGGAGCTCCTCAAAGCTTGGGTGAATGAGGTTGAGCAAGTGGATTAGGATTTGATCCCAGGATGCTTCCTAGGGATCTGCATGTACCATCCAAGAAGTGGAAAGTGAAGATTCTGCTGGAGACAACCTGCTAGATGCCCAGGAGCTCCACCAGAGCAAGCCCCTCTCCTCACCTGCTCTCCTGCTTGGCTCAGTTCCCCCTGCTGTCGGCTCAGGATGGGGAGTCAACCAGCACCAGGTTCATCCTGCCTCAGTCAGCACCAGTCTGTTAGACCTATGCGCACCTACTTCACAGAGCCCCAGAACTGGACAGCATCCAAAATGGAGCTGCACATATAGGGGTTAGTGGTGATGGTGGTGAACCTCCACCCATGCATTTATATTTACAAGTAACTGAAAATACCATGGCTCCTGAACTGGGTCAACAGTTAATAATCTTGTATTTATGCTGAATATTTTAAGTCTTCTAAAGCCTTCTGGCATTGTCATAGAGGTTCCCACTTTGCTGTTATACTGGAAAAGCACCCATAGTCAATATGCAAACAAGCGGGTGTGCTGTGTCCCAATAAAACTTTATTTACAAAAACAAGAAGTAGCCCAGATTTGGCTTATGAACCACAGTTTGCTGGCCTATGTAAATGTCTCCATTTTCCACCAGAACCCAACATTATATTAGGATATAGGAATTTGATGTCACTCATAAAATGTATGTTTATTAATGTGAAAGCCAAGTTGTTTTTATCTCCATCTGTGGAGACCAGTAAGTTGTAATCTCTGTTTAAAAACTTCCTCCTTTTGTGTCTTGAACCAAGAGGGTAATTTATAAATATTTCTAGAAGTCTGTTGTAATCACTAAGCATAACCCCGGTAAATAGACAGCTCTGTGTACTCTTAGGAAAGTCACTTAACTTCTCTGAATATTGTTCTTTTCATTTATAAAACGGAAGTAACATGATTTACCTCTCAATGCTGTATTAAATACACAATTTATATGAAATGTTTGGTATACATAAGTGATCCAATATTTCTTGTGTCCTTAACAAAAGTTGACTGTGCCTCTCCAAAGAAAAATGAAAGACAGAAAGGAAGTGCTGCCTCCTCATAGCTTGACTGAATTCAGCTGAGTTTTACACCATGCTATCAGTGCTGACACACCACAGTCCTCAGTGCAGGGAGCTCCTTAGGAAGGCTGGTGGCTCCAAATCACCAAGGTAAACACTTCACTGCTCAGAGATCAACCTCCACTTTACATTTAAGTGTAAATAGAGGACATTACTTCCAGGTGGCTTCACACACTTATTTTTTTCATCACAAACACTTCATCTTTAATGGCTAAGAAGATAATTGGGCATGCCAATGTGAAGAACCACTTAAGAGTGAGAAAAGCCACCACTGGGAATACAGAGCAAGGTGAAATGAAACTGGTTACATTCAAAGTTTGCTGGGGGAGAGAGAGGGGTTCATGCAATGGAAGAGTAAAAGATAAAATGAAAGCTTTGTTTTTCTGTTTTTAAGGAGAATCTGTCATTTGTATCCTCACTCCTAGCTAGTTTGCACTGACTTTTGCAGCCAGGATCTGAAAACAAACTTTCACATTTAAATTGCAAAACTGAAAGGTCAAATGTAAGAGACTTTTCAAATATCATCATTTTATTTTTGGTTTTTCTGAGACAGGTTCTCATCATGTAGCCCAGGCTGGCCTCAAACTCCTGACCCTCCTGCCTCAACCTTCCTCTTGAGTGCTGGGATTGCAGACATGCACTGCCATGCCCAGCTACAATTTCTTCTTGTTGTTGTTGTTGTTGTTTTTATTTAACTGACATATTTAGCAAGTATTTATCACTACTTATAGTTTTATGCTTTTCAGGAAATGCGCAATAAAAATTTGGTGAATTTTCATAAAAAACAAGAATAAGACATCATACAGTCCTCTAAAAGCTTATAATTGAAACAGAAGAACATAGAGGCTCACATGAAAAAATTAAGTCCTATTTCTTTGCTACACACTCATTCAAACTTTTATCAGTAATACTCCGAATGCACATATATGTTACTCAGGTTGCTATATGCAACAGAAGTGAATTTTAGTACCACAGTAATCACTTAAACTTCATTTAATTTTATTCCCCATGTATTATATTTATCTATTCATTTATCACACTATTGGTCTATCTGCCCATACAAATTACTTTTATAAGAATGCAGGGTCCTGCATATGGTTCCAAATGGTAGAGTGCCTGCCTAGCAAGTGCAAGGCCCTGAGTTTAAATCCCAGTTCCTCTCTCCCACCCCCTAACCCCCGCCTAAAAAAAGAATGCATGCTGTATTTTAGTAACTGTGGCCACTGAGTCTTGGGATATTTCAAAGACAAGCATTAGTATAGAAAGTTGGAATATCACTAGTTTCTCATAAAGATGAAAACTTACATATCAATCAAACAATACAGTGACTCAAACCTACCAATACTTTCATGATTCCCCACGCCCCTAAAAATACTATCTCCAAGAGAGCATTATGCAATATGTAAATCCCAGCTTCCTTCAAACACCACAGGAACCTTTTGGAGAAAGGAGAAGGACCCAGTACATTGATGGAATTTAGAGGCTCATTCTGTAACTATGACACTAGAAAGTTAAAATCAGTGACTTAACCCGGCTCTTCCCCCTTTATATCCCAAGTCTCTGAATAAGGAAAGCACGTGGAAACCCAGACGTTAAAGTGGAAATGGGTATTAAAAATTTCTCAGCTCTAAGCTTGAATTTCCTGAGGTCACAAAGACTCACTATGAAGAAAAATGAAGGGGGTGATATACGGATGATCTCCAGGTGTACATGCTGAGCTCCAGACCTCTTTCCACCTGGCCACTGGACACCTGCACTTGGATGTGGAATAAACATCACAAACTTGAACAAAACGAGAAAAGGAGTGTTTTCCCTATCAAGGACAACCTTTCACAAAACTTTGTGATCTTTTCTCCCAAGAGAGTATGAAACAACACTGAAACAAAGTTGAAATTAACTCACCCTGCTCAGAGCACTGCTTGGTCATCAAACTCACAATTTTCTTTGTTGTGATGACAAGATGATTTTAGCTTCATTGATTGGGCTAAAATTCCACATTGTCAGGCATGGGGCTAATTACATTCATTAACTCATTCGTTCTCAATGCCTACTTTGATTTCACAGACCCTAAGAGTCAGAGAAATGTGTGGTTTGTGCAAGATCACACAGAGAGCTCATGGTGAAGATACAAATGCTCACTAAAATCAGGACTTTGGAAGCAGTTCCTCTGCATATGGAGCCCTTAGAGCTCCTCAGAACCCCTGATAGCCTAATGACAAGCAAGAGTGGACTGTCGGGGCTTTCCACCCTCATATCTGCTTCCACCAGGGTTCCCCTCGTGTTATCTGTTTCATACATCGGATAAGTATTTAAGAGCTGTTCAAGAAAAAGATCCATGCCTCAGATTCTCTTGGAACCTATGGATTTTTCTTCTCCTCCTTCTCACTTTCTAGTTAGGATATCTGAGAGCCCAAGATATAAAAATCTGTGCTGTCATAAATGATTGATATGAGTATAATACTAATAGTATTTAACATTTAATGAGTACTTTCTCCAAGAAAGCATTGTCCTAAGCTCTTTCTATATGTTAACTCATTTATTTTTCATAAAACCCCTATGTAATACTTGTTTTTCTAAAACACTAGACTTGCCATCATTTGCATTTTACAGCTGAAGAAATAGAAGCACAGAAATTTTAAATAGTTTGACCTTACTAGAATCACACAGCCAGGGAGAAACCAAGTTAGATGAGTTTTAAATTAAAATTCAGCTTTGTCTGTTAAGCCCAAGTTTAAGCCCTCAACACTGCCTCGAAAACATTGCTTGTACCTCTGCCTCCTGCCTAGCTGGGTTACAAGCGTGAATCACCACACCCAGCTGTATTCTGTTCTTTTAGTCTGTTTCTACATTGCTTCTATTTGCTTATTAAAATTGAGTTGATCGGTGAAAAATGGCATGAAAGTCTTCTGATCAATGTAACACCCTTTCCAATTTGGAAAAATCTTGTCCTACTTTGGCCACGTGAATAGGTTTTGGATCTCCTAAACATATCTAATCATTTCCTTATTTAAAGTTACACAAAGAATAAGACCAAAGGCGAATCAATCATTTATGAGTCAGCCCAAGACTCTTTCCGCTTTTTGAATGGCACTTGTTCCCACAATTTTTCTAAGTCCTCCTTTTAAAGAAAAACGTAGCAAGCATTTCATCAGTCGAAGCATTCTAGCCATGATTCCCTGTGAGGCCTGTTATTCAGAGATTATTTGTACCTCGAATGCATGTTTAACAGTTGGCAGTTTGAAAAGCAACTATTTTACATGCAAAGACTGAATTGAATGAATGCCAGTAAACTCCCCAATCACATAATTTATGTACAGTATTTAGGAGTGGAAAGTTTCAGATCAGCAGGCATGTTCCACCTGACAAGAACCTAGGAAAGGTTTTACTTTGCAAATACCCAAAGGGTATTTTACAGAAAACTTTATTTTGCCTTTCATCTATTCTAGCCTGTTTGCTAACAGGAAAAGATTTCTATGCATCCTGCCTTTCAGACTTTTTAAATAATATAGATAAATTGAATCTAGCCCATCTAAGAGACATAAATCAAGTCAGTATCAACCCACAAGTGAAAGAAGCATTAAATGCCATATAAAAATATCCATGGATCAATTGAAGCAGACTGTCATGAGATCACTAATGTTTTATCAGATTTGAAAGTAGTGTTCCAATAGATTTTTTTTTTACTCTAACTCAAACTCCTTAATAATGGTACAAATTTAACTGGGGTAATTGGTTGACTGCAAGATTCTTAAGAAATTGGCCAGGTGAGTCAACTCAGGAACAAAGGCAAAAACTTGACTCTTATTCCCACCCCATCTTGAATTGGTAAGTAGTTCAACTGAATCAGAATTATTTGTGGTAAATTCCTTGACCTATTGAGTGTGTAGAATGCTTCTCTGTTCCTTTAATAATATTTATGGGAAACTAATTTTAAAGTATAAATTTGGCTAAATCTTTTCCAAATAAAATGAGGCTCTATTTCACCTTCTAATTTTTCTAACTATTACCATACACTTCCCCAGAATAATTATCTTTTGTGCTCCAGAATGTTTCCCAATCTTAAAGAAAGATGTTTTTATGAACGCTGCCTTTTATTCATTACTTGCAGGATATCTTCCTGTCACCCTAGTCGACTTGAGCTTCAGAATCCTATTAATGTAATATTTTTGATTTCTTAATCTGTAGACACAGTAAATGTGATTAAATTCCAAAACATATAACATGTCAGCTTTATGATGTTTCAAGTTAAGTTCATTTCATACTAATTAAAGGTAAATTTTCCTACTTTGATCCACACTAGTGCATTTTAATGCATGGTGTACAATAACCCTGCTGTGGAGATCAGTAAGAACGCTAAAGGAAGCGTCCAGTAAACATTGGCTCTGTGGGAGAACTCCTCCAACTGAGAACCTGTGAACCCATTGGAAGGTTAGGGCTCAGGATGGTACATTTGCAGAGTCAATCAGACAGGAAATGTCAGACATGCAAATGATAACTGGAGCTGTATGTTGAAGGGTTGTTAATTCTTGCTTTTTATTGTAGTGAAATGTACCAATCAACCATTTTAATTGTACAAATTCAGTGTCACTGAATGAATTCCCTGATTATACAAGCATCAGACTATCCATCTCCAAAGCTTTTTATTGTCCCAAACCAAAACTCTATGCCCACTAAATATTCACTTCCCTTTTCCTCTACTTCTAGTGCTTGGTAGTGTCCATCCTATTTTTCTGACTATAAATGTGTCTGTTCTAGGTACCTCGAGTAAGTGGAACTTTAAGATTTTGTCCTTTGTGTCTGGTTTACTCTCACACAGCATAAAGCTTCCAAGGTTCATCAATGATGTAGCATTTACCAATATTTCACTCTTTATAAGGTATGGTAATATTCTGCTGTATGCATATACCACATTTTGCTCATCCATTTCCACTGACTATTGTGAATAAAGCTGTTGCTAGCATTGATGACAAGTATTGAATTGTTGTGTTCTTAATCAATGGAATGATTGATTCTGATCTTATCTGAAGGAACTCACTGCTTATTTGGAAAGTATTAAGCTCTATTATTCTGTTAACCTTCCACTTACTACTAATCAAAACAATAAATTGATAATTACATAACACTGACATGGAACAAAAATGTGTAGCTATGACTTGATGCCTGCCAGGCATCTTAATTACTTTGTGTGTAGTTTCTCATATATACTCCCTTAATCCTATCAGGAGGAACCATCATTATATCCATTTTACAAATGGGAAAACATGTAGCAATGTTAGCTATTTTGCTCAAGATAAATTTGCTAAAGTGGGATTAAAAACCAATTTTTTTATTCCTAAGGCTGCACCCTTGTTATATGCTTTACCACTGTACAACTGCTAAAATATAAATTGCCTTAAATACTGATTTCCTGCCTACTACAGAAGTTCAGTGATGACAAACAAGCAAATGTGTGAAGAACAAGGCAAGCTTGTAAATTTTTCATAACATAGAGGAAATTTAAAATGCAATAAAAATGTAAAAAGAAATATGAAGAAATTCAGGGGTAGACCCAATAAGTCCTTGGTTTCTTCCTCCCTGCTTTATCCCTTCCTTTCCCTTCCCTTCTCTTCTGTTTTCTTCTCTCCTCTCCTCCTCTCTAATCTCAATGCCCTGATCTGTGAAAAGTGAATGTTTCCAACTTCAGAGGTTTTCCTCTATGATTGAATTTATTAAACATGCACAGCACTTAAGAAAATGCTAGGAACACACCACACACACAAAATGCGCAGAAATATAACTGTCATTTACATTTAGATTCTCAACTCATCCTTAAAATGTAGTTTTATCCACTTTTCCCAATATACATACTGCATCAGCTCAGCAATGCCTGTATATGACTTGTAAATAAATATCGATACTGGGCTGCATGCTCATTCTATATGGGATGCAATCAAAAGAGTTCAGAAACTGCAAACTACAATGGTTAAGGCATTTTTTTCATGAGGTCTTTCACAGGAATATCTGGAAACCTATGTCCTACCTAGTACTCTATAGTCTCTGTTACTTCTAAAATAAATTAGCACATGTAAATTGTAAAGATTTTAGATACTGGACGTTGTGAAAGTTTACTCTTAAAACTTCTCCAAAAAATTTCAAACAATATGCATAGATTGCTCCTTTTTCTCAGAGACTAAGTTTAATTCACCCCCATCACAACCTCTACCACCTCAGGTGTATACCAAGAGTCACTGACAAAGAATGGAGGATGTAAAAGGAGAAACAGAAAATTTACAGCAGAGAAACTCTCATAGACTAAGTCAATATCACCAGCCATAGTTAGGTTGAAATCATATTCTTCTATACAATGTGATGAGGAGGCTGCACCTCCATGGAATTCAGCCCCCGTTTTCATGACCCCAGTCTAACATTTGAGAAAAATCAAAGAGACCCAAGCTGAGAGACATTCTCCAACTTACCTGGTGAATACTCCTCAAAATTGTCATGAAAAACAAGGGACGTTGAGGGAACCTGAAGATGAAACGCAGAGGCCCTGGACTGAATCCCGCAACAGAGTGAAGGACATTATTGAGGAAACGAAAGAGAACAGAATGAAGTCTGGAACTTAGATAATATCAAGACACCAAGTCAGTCTCTTGGCTGTGATAAAGTTATGGAAAATGCTAGCATGAGGAAAAGTGGTGACATTCTATTCTGTGTACAACATTCTTGCAACTCTAGAATTAGTCTCAACTATAAAAGTTTATTTTGAAATATGATCAAAGACATTTTTATCTGGATAGTATTACAATGTCTAAATCAGGTTTTAACTGTGCCACCAGAAAAAACTATTATGCATCCTTTGCTTATGGCAAAACTAGATAATTACTATTAAGATGGCTTATTTATGCATGAATTTACTTTATGTACATGCTATACTCTAATTTGGATTTTTTTTAAAAAAATATTGTGAAATCCAATTAGTCAATTATGATATTTTAAATTAATCTGGGACCTTTGGTGATAACCATTTCAATTGACTTTTCCAACTATATCATTATTATATCATTATTTTTAGCACTATATCATTATTTTTCAAGATTTTTAGACGCCTTGGGTTTTATTATAAATTTGCAACTGAGTTGTAAGATGTGCATTAATAGAATAGTGAGCCATGTAAAAAAAAAAGTGCCCTGTGTCCAGAGGTACTAACTTTCAGTAGAAATCAGAGTTCCAAGAGTAATAGAATACTATTACAACACTATAAAATGTTATTTGAATATTGTCTATTAATGGTTATATTTAAAGGCTATGTGTATATATATGTATATATATACCTGAAACACTTTTAAGAAAAACTACTGTCTGTTGTAACAAATTTTTAAATATTGGTGGTAAAATAATATTTCATTGTAATTCAATCCTCTACCTAGTTTAAGAGAGTCATAACTTACTAAAAAGTAATAATAACCATTTCCTCTTTCCTCTGTTGATGACTCTCCTAATCAATTGTATTTCAATGTAGCTTTAAGGTTTTATTCTTCTTTAGCTGCTGCAGGTATATGCAGGGCATAAAAACAATATTACAACTCCAGTGAAATCCTTTTACAGTCAACTTGGCTGAAATCACTTACAGTACAGTAGAGGGATCTGAAATCTAAGTTGATGTATTTAAGGTCTTGGGATGCTCTGGTCCTTTTTCCACAGTATACTTCTGCATTCAATTGCTGTTCTCCTTCTAATTGTTATGGTGGGTTTAGTGAATGTGAATTCTACAGTGCAATATTTGGTCCCAGGAAGTTCACATTATTTTCATTTTTCTAAAAGGTATTTCGTTGGAGCCCAAGCACCCTCAGATTGGACAGTACATATTTTAATGTTGGAGTTATTGGTGCATCACCATTCTTTTCAGCTGCTACTGAGGCTCCCCCACCAATAAAGAAATCTTATGATTATTCAAGCTGAGATACAATGAACTATAAAGAGTCCAGATTCAAACCTAGGGTTAGACTTTTTTGTTTTCACTGACCTTGGCCACTGCTCTTTGTGCTCAATTGTCAAAACCACTGTGGTCTGTTGTCACAGGCAGGTCAGCTATATTAAAACTAAGCACCAGCAAAAGGGACTTCACCTAAATTAGAAGGTAGTACCCAGACAGTCTCCATGGTGGTCCTTGTAAGTACATAGCATTGTGCAGGCCAGGGTCCTGGGCAGCTGTGTCAGAGATGGCATGCATAAGTTTCCAAAAGCTGACTGTTAAGTTTTGCAAGTTGGCTGTATATAAACTCATTATTCAAAATTAAATAATGTAAACATAATTAAATAAATCATATTTAAAAGAAAAATGATAAATAGCTCATGATTGTCTATTATTTTGGTGCATTCTGTAATTATTCATATTGAACTTTATGTCAATCTTATCTGTTTGAGGTGAATATTACATGACAGAGTCAAATTCTCATCTCTTCAAATTCCTTATTCAGAGCCATTACACTGGGGGCTTGAAATCAATGATGGCAGTAGTCTTTTTTTTCCTTTTGGCAGTACTGGGGTTTGAACTCAGGATTTCATGCTTTCTAGGCAGGTGCTTTACCACTTGAGCTACTCCACCAACTAATGATGGTAGTCTTTATGTAATCGAAATTAGCAAGTGCTACAAATCTAGTCTTGGTGCAGTGTGTTGTGGATTTCTAGACCTAAGAAAGGTATGGAGAAAATGTGGATAATTAAACTTTAAAATGTACCATGTGTGTAGTCAGAACATTATAAAAAATATATAGTGCACATGAATTAAGAAACTATTCTTCTAGTTTTCAAAACTATCATCCCACTCAGCAAATTTTCACATCATTAGTGAATAATTGGCTTTATACTGTTTTTGTTTATCACTCCATCATAAGAAAAAGCCAATCAAATTTCCTACTAAAACTATTTTTGGTATAACCATATTGTGACTATAGATACAGAAACTAAGCAAAAACTAAAGAGAACATTCTATGAGAATATTATTTATGTGGAAATCATAATAAAGATTATTATATTTTATCATTAATGTTGGATTCTATGTATACTTGATATCAGTAAATTTTATAATGAATTCATCTATTCATGTATTTGTGTACATTATTTTTGAAGAATCAATTATTAAATATGATAAGCATACATTAGGTATGAGACATTGTAACACCAAAAAACAGCCACTTTCCTCCTGCCCTTTGTCACTCTCAGTCATATGGAATTTTCCCAAGAAACTTTGAATTCAATGTTCTTCTACCTACTTCTTCTCACTACCCAAAAAAATTCTTCTCTCTCAAATTCCTCTGAAAGACCATTCTGCATAATTTCCTGTTCATGGAACTTAAGACACAAAACCCTTATCTTTCTTTTTTGAGATCCAGACAGGTAAATGGATGTTCAAACTTGATGGTTGCTTTTGTTTTCTCTTGGGAGATTTTGGTTTCAATTCACTCATCCTAGCTAATTTTGCTATACAGGATATTAAAGACTTTTCTAATCTTAAAATTTCTACCTCCCAACACAGTTTCTTTAAAAGATTTTGGAAGGCATGGTTAATTTATCTCTGCCACTCAATCCTCATCCTCCCCCTTTCCTAGTGACCCATGAACTTCCAGATACCTTAATTAAATAGTTGAAATCATAATGTGTGTTCCTTAGGTGCCTATACAGATCAGCAAGGAAGCAGAGCTGTGGTCATCAAAAACTAATCAGTACAGTGTGGGAAAATCGGGAGATGCTAGTTTTTAATGTGCTGTTGCAGAGTAAATCTCAATAATCAGGTTTCCATTTATATTTACTGACTTCACAGAACAATAATTTTTAATGTAGTAGGGTGCATTTTGATGCCCAGGAAACATTCGGAAATGTCTGGAGACATTTTTGGTTGTCACAACCTTTGGGCTGGCTCCTGGCACCTAATGGATAAAAAACACTAAACATTCTATGACAGATGGGACAGCCCCAACTGCAAAGAATTATCTGACCCAAAAATCAGCAGTGATCTGATTGAGGATTCAACACTGCAGTAGCTATCTGCTGTCACATTCAAAATATTGTCTATTTCATGATATTTTCCATTTGTAGCTCCATGGTTGTCCTCTCTCCCCACTTCTCTGCTCAAAGCATCACACAGCAGTCTTACTTCCTGGCATAACCTTTTAGACACATGCTTCTTTACAATTATTCTGATAAGATGACCCATGCTTCATGGAGATTACTCACCAACTCTGAAATTCTATCCATATGCACCTAGTATCATCTGTTTAATAAATGCTTTTAAGTGTTTTAAAAGCATTACAGGATACTTTCTATAGTTGAATGATGGTATCCCCTCCAAAATTCACATTGAAACTCAATCCTAAATGTAACAGAATTAAAAGGTGTGGTCTTTGAGAAGTGACTAAATTATTAGAGCTCTGCATTCTTGAATGTGATTAACACATTTATAAAAGGGGTCAAAGTTGAAGGGCATGCTCTCTTGCCCTTCTGCCTTCTACCATGTAAGGACACTGTAATAAGATACCATCTTGGAAGCAGAGAATAACTCTCAGCAGACAGCAAGACTAGGGCCTTAGTCTTGGAATTCTCAGCCTCCAGAACTATAATAAATAAATTCCTGTTCTTTGGAAATCCTTTATTATAGCAGCACAAGTGAAATAAGATGGCGGTCTATTTCAAAATGGGAGATTAAACCTTCAACAAAAGTTGGTGAGGTCATTTCCTTTACAGACATGTTGTACATGTCATCGAAGCAAGCAGCCCTGGGCAGATGTTCAAACAACTGAAAAATTTCAATGTAGCAAGCAAGGAGAATTTCATGATGATGCTGAAATATGTTATTCCCATACTTAAAAAAAACATAGTACACCAATCTTACAATGTTTTTAACAATTAGCTGATATTGTTAACAGCAGAACTAGAGCTCCATTCCTTAGATCTGAATAAAACTGTATCAGGTCCAATGTGAATCTAATATAAGTGGGTATGTAAAGTCATCTGATCTTTTAATAGTGAAGCAAGAACAGAGGTAGCCCAGGCTGTGAAAGTTTGTGTGTGTATCTTTGTGTTTCCTGCCACATGAGTGATTGCATTTTCTTTACCCAGTTCTAAGCTCATTAACTCTGATTTGCTCATTCATCTCAAATTGCTATATTTATTATAATGGCTTTACCCAGTGAGGTACTCTTCTTATGGGAAAATAGTCCCTGATCTTTGTTACTGTCGTGTGGCAAAGTGTAAGATTCAGGATGTAAAATTCAATTTCTGAATCAGTGCATATCATAAGACGGCTGAGCTGCATAAACAAAGCTGATTGGGAAACAGCCGTGCGCTCAAACTGTTTATGTAGACAGGACCAGATCAGACGCATTCTGTGCTGAGGATGGTTGGATAAGTCTTCCTTCTCCAGTCTCTATTTAGCAACAAAAGAATTTCCCAGACAGGGTAAGAATATTTCCCATTTCCAAATCCTATCGCTATGCATTAGTACTACATCTCGACTGAGTAGTACAGAGTTCCATTTTCTGCCACAGCTGAATTAATTTTTTAATATTCAAATTTGATTTTTCATTACACAGCCAGCCTTCACAATGGAGACCTTGCCTTCTCTAACACACTCATATCAATTCCTCTCAAATGGCCTAGATACTGTAACTTCGGAGAGACTGTTTCAAGTTTAATATCCTTTGAAAATTGCCTGAATGAACACAATCAGACAGTAATTTCTCCCTAAAAGTGTTGAATTTTTGAACCAACCTTTAATTTATAGGTGTTTACACCCTCATTTCATCAGACAGATAATAAATACAAGATGAGAACTAATTCCTTTGCTCCTCTTTCTTGTTTGGTAACCTGAATATAGATGTCTATACAGATAATGGGTTTGTCATGCAGGCTTTGAAAGGCAAGATGAAAATTACACTATTTTAAAAGAGCTTCAATCATCGGAGATCTGTATATGATAAATGAATTCTCTAGGAGGGCATAAGAATTGCATGAAACCCCATTTGCATGTGTTGCATCTGAACTTCAAAGTAGAGATGTTATCAGCTGTCAATCAACAGGTATTTATTGAATCTTTAATACCTGCTAAGAAATCTGGTAGGCTCTGGGAAAATTCAGAGACAAAAAAAACACATTGGTATCTACTCACAAAGAGTTGATAAGTCGTGAGAGGAGATAAAACACATTAAAAATCAATCAATAAAGCTGCATGTGTTTAAGTGATCAGCAATAGAATGGATCCTGCTGGTTCCTGTAACTCTTAAAATACACAGAATATCTGGAGGCAGCAAGAATATTGACATATCATATTGATAATTTATCAGTGAGCAAGTGGTGAGATCAGATAGTCCCTGGTACCTACACGATGTGAACTGTCCCTGCAAAAGGCTCATATGTTAATGGCTTGGTCCCCAGGTGGTGAATCCAGTCATTGAGAAATTATTAGATTATGAGGGTTCTGACCCAATAGTGGAATGACCCATTGACAAATTCATAGCTTGACAGCATTATCAGGAGGTGATAGAAATTTTCAGAGGTGGGCCTAGTTGGGGGAAGTAGATCAATGAGGACATGTCCTTGGGGTCTATGTCTTGTCCCAAGCCCCTCTCTGTCTCTCCAGCTCTCTGTTTCCTTGATTGCCCTGAGGTAGCAGCTTCTGCCACACACCCCTGATGCCATGATACTTGCCTTGCCTCAGACTCAAAACAATGGATCCAGATGACCTTGGATTGATACCTCTGAAACTATGAGCCAAAGAAAATCTGTCCTCCCTCAAGTTGTTTCTGCCAGGTATTTTGTCATAGCAATGAAAAGTGTAACCAATACAGAATGCCAATATCATTCCTCTTTACAGATGACAGAACTGATTCTCCCAGAAGCTGAAGTCACATGACAATTCTCAGTCAGCAAAGATTCCAATTTAGGAGCTAGAGGAGAGATGAAAGGTAAGATACCCAGTCTGCCTTCCGAAATAAGGAGATGAAGACAGGAGTGTTGGAAGGCTCTCGAGGAGTGAAGACTGCCAGCCACTGATGCCCACAGGAATCCCTTATTTACCTCCACTGATACCTGCCCTGAAAGAGAAATCCATGAACCTTGTACATATGTCACCATGTAGGATGCCTGTATACAAGTTCGTGAAACAGAGGTCTTTGTCTTGTCTTTTATTTTTTTTAATGAACAGTTGGGCTTATTCTCTTTAGAGAGGGGATTGTCAAAGATTTCTTAAAGGCCTGAGTTACCTCAAAAAGTTTCAGCTTTTCTCTTTGTCTCTGCCAGTCCTCTGAATCTCTCCTCCCCTCCTAGTGTAAGCTCCCCTCTTCTCTCCTTTGCTCACACCCCCCCACTCTCCCTTTATCTCACTCTTTCTCTTCCTGCCTCTCACTCTCCATCTCTCTCAGAGTTTCCTTACTTTCTCCTTTTCTTCTCTCCCTCTTCTTCTGTCTCATTTCTCTTTCTCTATTTTTCTTCCTTTGTCACCTACCAACCTATGTGTGTGCACATAATGATTCCTATTTTGTCTTTCCTAATAAGTAATTTAGATGTATCTCCTTCCTGGCATTATAAAACATGGGAAAAAGAAACAGGGGACTGAGATCAGGGTCACCAGAGTGAGTTTACCATCTTCTGATAATCCTGACATGTTCTTATTGTGTCACTGTCTCACAGCAGTCTTGGATTCTGTCATCTCATCTCCAATAGCACAAAGGGGAATAAAGAAGAATTAAAAAGGAAGACTTTGGCATACACATCACTTAGGAAACAGATGAGGGTTGAAATGCCAGCCACTTTGTAAATAAAAGGAAAGATTAGTAAAATAAAGTACAAACCTTAACCAAGAATATGAACATTCTTCCTATGTTTAAACATAAAGAATCTTTGTTGGAACTTTAAGAAACCAGGAAAAACAAAAGTTGTTCAACTCCTATTTTAAACTTTAAGAGCCTAGGAAAAACAAAAGTTGTTCAACTTCTATTTTAAGCTTTTCAGGCCAGATATCCCGTGCAAATGCGCACATTTGCAATTCATTAAGAGGAAACAATGTATAAAGATAGGCTAGTTTTTCATAATTCATTAAATTACATATGCAAGTTTTATTTGTTTGCAGCATGATACAAATCTTTCTTTGAAAGAAACAAATTAAAAAGGAACCATCATTTGCATTCTATCTAATTTCTGATTTTTAATCTATTGTTATCCAAGAGTTAATATTTCCATTTCTTGTATTTAATTCAAACAGATAGGCAAAGTCCTTGCTACAAAGCATCCTCAAAGATTAAGAAAAGTCCCTCAAATATCAGATCAATTATGAGAACAATAGTCTTATTAGATGTCATTTGAATTGTATTATTATTCATCAAAGGGTGTTTTCAGCAAGTATGAATTACTAATGATTGATGCAGCTTGAAAACAAGCCCTCGTGTTCAACGAAACCTGGAGATGTTCACTCTTCACATGCATGCACAGCCTCCTTTGGAAGGAGATGTCCTCAAATGCCATCTTGTTCCCTTGGTCCAGTCTAAAGAGAGATCAGAACTTCATGTCAGAACCACTAGATTCAAAGCTAACCCTAGAATGTCATCATGATGACCAACCCTTAAATGAAAGATCAAGCTTTTAGATCATATTAATAATATTTTTCTGGCCAGGGCACCAATGAACAGTCCTTGAGAAATATTCTGCCTGTGAGCACAAATCTTTAAAGACAATAATGCTTCTAAAATCACCTTAGAATTCACTTGTAACCCATATTTGGGGGCAGGTTCCCAGGAATGAACATATCTCTCGTACTTTAAATCTAGTAGAAAATCTAGTAGAAGACATTATCTCCTTCCTTCCAGCTTGCCTCCTTACTTCACATTTTCTCTTTCTTTCTTCCTCATCTGTTTCCTTCCATCCACAAAAATGCTTTGAGTCCCGAGAAGGAACACAGTGTTGATGAGGTGGCCTTCCTTCTGCCACAAGGAGCAGATAATGAAATAGCCCAGAGCAAAGAAAAGTGGCAAGATGCAGACAAAATTACAGAGAGGAGGGAGAATCAGGAAAGATGAAATTATGTGAGTCCTGGAATAGACTTGAGTCCAGATATGTGTTCTTACGGTTGCCCCTCTTAACTTAAGCCATTTTTTAGGTTGTGCTTATATCATTGGCAATCAAATCCTAATTAGGAAAGCATTTGGCTTCTATCAGGGAATTTAACATGAGTATATCATTTATTTATTCAATAATACTACTATTCAACAATAATACTATATCCCTAATATAGTTTAGGTCCTATGTCGCAAAGAATGACAAAATTAAGAAATTATGGTACTGTGCTAGGGGCACAGTAAATTCTTGCTCCCAACATGTTGAGTGTTGCTAATACTCCAGGTTCACAACTGATGATTTTCCTTCATATTCAGTGATTTAGTACTCTGAAGTTTACAGATTGAATAAACATAAAAATCTTAAAATGAAGACAATATACCAGTGCACAATGGCCTGATTTATAAAAATAGAACTCTAACCCACAACCTGTACAAAGCAGCACAAAAAAGTCAAAGAAAGTTCTTGTAGAAATTAACCCCAAATGGCCAGGAATTGATTAGTAACTGAGAATTTCCCAATATTTACTCCTGCTCCCAACTCATAGTAGCCAAAGAAAGCCAAATATATGTCCCTAATCATTCACATAAGAAAATGGTGAGAGGCATCCTGCCTACAGCTGCCCCTGCCCCAGGCACCTATCACACACTTCCCTTCACCCACATTTCTTTTCCTGCAAGCTACAAGTGTTGGTGCCAGCTCCTTTGCTGTGGCAGACTGAGTAAATAGCCCTGGTTTATTCTCATTTGAGGGGTCTTCATATATTTTCACAAAGAGATCCTAACAATGCTGACCTACCCAGAGACCTCCACAGTGACATACACCCCATCAATGCCAGGACAAAGTGGTTTCTTCAACTCACATTTAGTCTCCATTCATTTTAAAACTTAATCATACAGCATCTATCACTGGGAATTTGCTTTAGGTATCTTAAGTGTAACTGCATCTCAATCAGGTATTTTAAGTATACTTTTTCTCATTCACAGTTCTTTAAATAGCTTCAGGATTGGTAAAAGGAACATTTCAAAACCGGGAAAAATTATGAATCTAATGCAGATTTAAAATTAACCCATGTCAAAGATTTTACTTACTATTCATTCATTAAATGAAGAAAGCCAGCAAATGTCATAACCTGATGGAATGGAGAGTCAAAGGAGCACAAATCTGGATGTGAGGTGAAACTGAAAAACTAGCTTTTGTTGGAGAAAGGCAAGCAGGCTTCATTTACATGTCTAGATATAGGAATTATTTCGCATTTCTAACAGTTATCTACAATTTACAGAATGGTAGAATAGCTCCCATAAAATCAGAATCCGATAACCTAAAATGGGATGCTCTAGATACGGCACAATCTTCAGCGAAGCATAAATTTTTCTTACAGAACTTAGTAAATGTTTTATATTCTTTTATGTGGTTGCTGGTCTGTTGAGGACACACAGGAGACAAAGGAGAGGCTCAGGAGAACCAATTTTATTATATGCACAGGCCCTCCAGACAAGATGCACTACACAAACATGAGAAAGACACCAAAGGTGGAAGGAAGAGAGTGGGGAAATTGTGCCACAGCTTCCACTGGGGCTTCTATGGGAAAGGCCAGCCAGGCAGGGCAAACTGTTTGGAACTGGCTACTCTGAATAATGTCAGTAGCCTCTTGGTCACAGAAGTGGTCCCTAAACGCCATTACTGGCCCTGGGATCATTAAGGCAAAGAATTATTATTGTACAGAGCTGAGACAGAGGAGGTCTGGCTCTTGACTGTCCAGCTTATGCCTCAAAAATCTGCTCCTGACTGAGCACTTGCCATCTTAAAAACTGGCTAGATCCAGGAGAGGCAGAGCCCCATTCAGAAATATTCTTGAAGTGTTGGAACATCATAATATACAGAAATATAGAGAGAATGTATATGTATGTATATATATGATACAATGATTCATGTGAATTTTGATGAAAATAATAATATTCACCATTCATTGAGTGGCTGTCCTTGTGCAGGGCCTGTGCTAAGTATTTGACAAACTATATGATTGAATATATGGAAAAGGAATCTATCTATGAGAAAGGACCTATCATCCCCACTTCACAGATGCAGAAACTAAGGAAAGCCCAAGGTCACATAGCTACAGAGGAGTCAAAAGGGTTAGGAATAAAGGCTGAACTCCATAGTCCTTAGCCCACAATTAGCCAGAAGACTCGCAGTGTCAGTAGAAAAGGACATTTAACAGGCTCTTGTGTGCACAAAAGATGGCTGAACTTGGTAATATGACTTATGCTTTCTTAGAGCTGACTGCTTCATTTACATATCCTAAAGTCCTAAAATGGTGAGGGAAAGAAGTTTGTATTGCTGATTGAACAATGGCTACTGAAGACCAAAAACTAGGGGTTTCCTTGATTCTTTCCTTTTCCTCGAACCCATAACTGATAAGCATTACAGCTACGCATTGTAGCATAAGCACAACACTTCCCAACGAATTGAACTCCAGGCAACAGCCATTTCCATCAAGGCTTTTGTCAATCAAAATCCAGTAGAATCAAGGAGTCAGTGATCTTTTTATTGCAGTCTGCAATGACATCTAACTTCCATTTGGCTTTGACTTCAAAAAAACCTGTGGGAACAAACATACAGCATTTCCCTAAGCAGGCTCAGGAAGGTGGTTTAGCAAACGAAATAGTGGATTTACTGGATTAAGCATCTGGTTTATAGAGACTTAAATCTCACTTAATGATATTGTGAGTCCCTGAAGCCACTAGTTCAAATCCCCACTAAAGCTTTTATTCCTCATCAGAAAATGCCAGCAAATTTACTTTATTCTGCAGATTAAGAGTAAAACTCAGAGCCAGGATGGTGACACACCCTATAATCTGAGCACTCCAGAGATTAGACAAGAGAATTATGAATTCAAGGCCAGCCCAGGCAACACAGCAAAAGCCTGTCCCAATAAACAAAAACAAAACAGAAAAAAAAAAAGAGTAAACCTCAGTTTATTCTCATGTCTCCTTGTCACAAGCTGAAGATGAGGGGGGTATTTGTGTTTTATGGTTTTTTCATGATGATCCTAGGAAAGTCCAATTCTAACTCCAGGGTTCACCCTCTGCCTAAGGGTCAAATTCAATCACATTAGCCTTAGAGCTCCTTCTTCCCCATTGTACTCTTTGCTGTAATCTCACCTTCATGTTGAAGCCTCTACTTAAAACATTCTCTAACTTTCCATTGTGCCCATTTCTGCCATGTTATTTCCCCACTGTGCCTTCACTACTTCTGCCACCATCTAATATGCTACATATTTGATGTGCTTTAGGGCCTGTCTTCCAGTAAGAATCAAAATGAAGTGAGGGTTGGATTCCATTTGTTTAGTTGTCAGCTAGACAACTGAAGCTGAATACAAAGTCCTTATACTCTAGCTGAAATAAACAGATGAATCTCAATAAATGACCGCCACCAAGGGTCCAACTACTCAAGCTCAAAACCAGAGAAGGCTTGGTCTTTCCCTTACCCTCTACTACATAGCCAATCCATCAGTAGATGCTGCTGAATTATATAATTGGCATTATCTCATTAAAATAAATACTTAACATATCTGCCAATATCACTTGAACTCAAGAAACTATCGTTTCTTCCCTGGACTCTGCTGTAATCCCACCCACACAATCCTAACTCCATGTATAGCCATATTGATCTTTATTATCATCTATTTTTTCACAAAAGAAATGTTATATCATCCCCATGCTTAGTATCTTCAATGGCTTTGAAACAATGTACTCCAGGCCCTATATAATACAGGCTCCTATCTCTTCCCTTACCTCGTAACAGGTACATTGACCCCCTCTCAGTTCTCCCAACAGGCAAAGGTCTATCTGCTTTATCCCTTTGTATATGCTGAACTCTTTTGTTAGAATATTCTCTAGGGCCAGCCCACTTCTGATTTTCCCAAACAAGATCAAGTAGCTAGCTCCTCAGAGGGAACATTCCATTCCCAAGTTTCCTTATAGAGATACCCACCTCCACCACCAGAAGTTATTCTCTCTGTTTTTCCTTGTCTTCTTCATAGAACAAAACACAGGTAGTATTTATTTGCCTTTTTTCCTCCTTGCTTTCTACTTTAGATTGTAGGCTCATGAGGTATGGACCACGACTGTATTGTTTCAGTATATATGCAGGTCTTATTGCACTGCTCAACACATTTCAGGAGTCTAATATCCATCTATTAAAGAGTAAATCAGCAGATCTGAGAGCAGGGTGATACACTGAGGGCAATAGGTGGCACTCACCTCTCTGAGTCATGAAAGCAAAGAGTTGGGACCTGAGGGTGAACCTTTATTGCAACGTGCTCCCTGGACATATTGCATGTCTCATCTTCATCCCTGGCCTAGCTCATCATCCAATCAACATTACCACTGACCTGGCTTTGAATCTGATTCCCAGGTTCCTTTTGCATGATGAAAAGTGAGTCCTTGTTTTATTTCCCAGGGCCAGAGTCCCAAGATGGCCAAACTGGTCCAGGAAGCAAGTTCATCAAGGTAGGGATGTTCTTACTAAGAGTCCTTTGAATGCAATGAATATAAATCTCTTTCAGCAAGCTCTTATGTTATCATGTCTTAAATTATTCTACCAAGTTGTTATGGGGAAACTGTAAGTACATAATAGTCTAGTGGATATCCAGCAAAGTAAAACATAGTGGTCTCTCCATAGAAATGGAATGACGAATACTAATGCTGCCTTCTCTGTGTTTCATTTACCATCCAATGAATTGACAAGCTTTAAGTCATGTGACTATTTTGTGTATGCCTAAAAATAAGGAGCAGACCCCATGAGCCATCATCACTCTTCCCATGGGTAGTTTTCTTAACTACTATTGGCTCTCAGGCCGGCACTGTCCACTGGTGTCAACAAGACTAGCTATTCCACATGTTTGCTTAGATTTCTTTATCATACTTTTTCACACATTTACAAAACAAATACTCATTGATATGGTCATAGTGATGTCTTTCTTCATGAAGCTCACTGTCTGGTGAAAGATAAATTTGTGTCCTCCATGTAGGAGAGAGGTTGACCTTGCTATATAGCAATAGACAATAGAAACCAGTTACAGTACAAGCATCTGAGATGATACAGAGTGATTAGCTTTTTCCTCAAATAATTAGAACTCAGAAATAACTTAGTTATGAATAAGTTATAACTTAGTTATGTTCTTAATCAATATCTGGCATATGGACAGGGTTGATTTGGTTGGTAAAGAAAAGCAAATACCTCTGCAATTTCATCTGGTTTTTTCTGTAATGAAACTGAATGATCACATTGTGATTTTGTTATACTTGTGACCTAGTAACCAACTATGCCATGTAAATAAGCCTCATAATAATACTGATATAAATATCAAATGTATTGGGCAATTGAGTACAGCCTACTAGGGATGTCATACCTATGGAAAATGACTAGCCTGAAGAGAAAGTGGGTCATCAGCTACATTCTATGCTAAATATCTCTGCACAAGTTTATCATAATATACAAATAGCAGTATATCAGGGGGTAGGAGAATAATCAAATTAGTAAAATAATATTAAAATTTAAGTAATGTCTTTGTGGAGAAAATTGATTGTTTCTTTTTATGTATCCTTAACTCATACTGGCTTCCCCCAAATACTAGGCATAGCTGTGTCGGTGCTATTGCTGTATCTGTTCCTTTGTAAATGATACATTACATAATGTTTAGATAGACATATTTGCTTCACTATAAGGAATCCATGGCCAGAGATCACAAGGCAGGGTATGTAATACAAAGAAGTATGTATATATGCCTTTGCCACAGTTTCTGGCACAAGGCTCGTAAAATCCGTGTCATATTCTTAGTGGTAGGAACATCTGACACAGAGTACCTAAATCTCTTGTAATTCCCTGGGTTACAGAAACATCTTTTGAGGCAACTCTTAGATGGGGGTTGGTCACCAGAAAGATTAGAAGCATGCTTAGGAGCTTTGAGCTTTCAGCTCCATTTTCCTGTCATCTGCCAGGAAGGGGAGAGAGCTAGAGATTGAGTTTGCAATTGTTCGTGCCTACATGATGAATCCTTTGTGAAAATCTTTGGACTATAGGGTTTGGAGAGCTTCCAGGTTGGGGAATGCATCTGCATGCTAGCATGGTGGTACACCTCAACCCCAAAGGGAAAAAACTCTTTCATTTGAAATCCTTCCAGACCTTGCCCCATGTATTTCTTTATCTAGTTGTTCATCTATAGCTTTCATTATATTCTTTATTAAAATACTAAACTGATAAGTATGTCTCTGAATTTTGTGAGCCATTCTAGCAAATCAGTCAAACCCAAAAATGGGGTAGTTATAGGAAATCCCAAGCTAGTTCATCAGAAGCATAGGTCACAATCCAGGACCTGCAATTAATGTCTAGGAAGAAAGGGTATGGTTCTGTGAGACTGAATTTTCAACCTTTAGGATCTGACATGACCTCTTAGTAGATTACGTCAAAATGGAATTAAATTATAGGACATCCAGTTGGTATCTGCTGGAGAGTGAGTTGCTTGACATGTAGGGGAAAATGCACACACATCTGGAGTCAGAGGTATCTATCAACTAGCTTCTGAGAGTAGGAGAATTACTATCCATTATACTCCAGAGATAAATAAGGAAATTATGGAAAAAACATAAATTAATAATTTAAACCCAACTGAAAGGCAGGAGAAGTGAAAGATTTGAGACAGAGATATCATCTAGGGAAAATAAAACTATATGAAATCCTGGATAAACATTAGGAGCTAGCCAGGTGTCTTAGTCCATTTTGTGTTGTTATAAAAAATTACCCAAAGAAGAAGTTTATTTAGCTCATAGTTCTAGAGGCTGAAAGTCCACTATCAAGCAGCCCAATCTGTTTGGTCTCTGGCGAGGGCTGTCGTGGCTGCATCCTATCAGGACAGTGAAGCAGGAAAGGAAATGCCGTGTGCATAAGAGACAAATGTATGGGGTCACCTCACTTTGTAACAACCCACTCCTGGGTTACTGACCTTATCCAAAGAGAACTAGAACTCCCTCAATACAACTTTAAAACCTTCATGAGGTGTGGCACTCACATGGCCTCATTACCTACCAAAAGGTCCTACCTCCTAAAGTGCCCACCACATTAACCACCACTACCCCTCCTGCCCTGGGACCAGCTTCCAGTTTGTGAAACTGGGTAAGACACAAAGACATATCCAAACTCTATCCAAGCCATGCATCATGTAAAGAAAAATGGGACATGGAAGAAGGTTTCAGTCAAAGAAAACAACATGGTCAAAACAGATCAGAGGTGGGAAGTGCATTGTGCCATCTGAGCACTCAAAACAAAAAATTCACTTGGGCTGTCATGAAGATAGATAGCATGGTTGCATCTTCAAGAAGGAAAAAAATGTCAGAGGTCAGTGAGATTTATGAGGGAACTTGAGAAACCTGGGTTTTCTTGAGAGGAAATGAAAGCACATGAGGATTTTAACCAGGTTGTAACACCATCCTGCTCCTTGCTTCTGAAACTACTGTCAATCCTGGCTTTTATTCCTTGCCTGTTCTTAAGGCTAATGAGTGCTTGGTGCTGGCCTGTGAAATCGAACACTGTCCATATTCTCCTTCTCACTATATTGGAAAACCTCTCACTTAGCTGAAGAAACACATGAATTTGAATTCTTCTCCTAGTATGAACTTGGAAGCACTACCTTACTTCTTTCTGAGTTTCCATTTCCTCATAGATAAAATCAGGACAAACCATCTTTCCTCAATATGTTACCATAGTGATTAAATTAGACAATACATGTTAAAGAGCTGTGATAATAACTTCCACACAAGAGATCTTCAATAAATGACAATTATCAGTCAGCCTACATTATTTCTGGTGGCTGTTATTATTGTTTTTGTATACTAACAAAATCAAAACAACCAGATCATTGGTTTTGTTCCAGGAGCAGAACAAAATAAATGAGATTATAGTTACTCTCACAACAACAAAAGCAAATGTGGTGTGTGTGTGTGTGAATGCACACATAAAGTCAAGGAACTCAGTTGGCCTAAACCAAAAAATGGTAAATAAATGTTACTCATGAGTCATTTTTCAATATAATTAAAGAATAAAAAACTGTCTCAATTACTGTCTTATTGTCTCTCAACTATCTGCCATTTCATGTACAGAATTTCTTTGGCTAGAGTAATAGCTTCAATTCTTGCTAATATGAATGTGTAGAAAAGTGTGGTTGAAAGGTCTGTCAAGCTGATGTAGCCCAATAGTACTTGTATTATGCTCAGCTAACCCAGACCCTCCCAAAGATTGCTTTGTATTCTGTAAATTTCTTCTTTCCTCCACCTCTACTAAAGTGTTAACTCCTTATTGCTTCATTATCAACTGCAGCTGTACATTCACTTAACAGAAGAATCTATGAAAAATTGAGCAGTTTCTCGTGGACTTGGAAGTTAGGTACTTCTGAAATTCACCCATTCGTTTGTTCTTTCATGCCAGAAAACCACATGTGCAAGAGTGTCTTAACTTTTAGTATCTCCAAAAGTAGTTCTTGAGATTTAAAAAAAGAAGGGGTGTGTGAGTACAGGTAGATTATTTGGGAGGTAAACCAAGGAAGTTCAATGGGAGAGGAAAGACAAGAAAGAAAACCAGGGGAAAGAGAAAATTGGCAAAGCCTGAAGCAATGATCAAGTTCAAGTTCTAGCTGTGGATACCTGAAGCTAAGTTCCCCAGAGGCCTCTGAAAAATCATAGAGAACATACATGACTTAGAACCAGCCTACAGGGCTGGGAAGACTAGGCCATTTGCTCACTGTCTTCCATTCCCTCCTGGCTGAGGGTTACCCGAGGTACATAAACTGTACAATTCCTGGTTGTGCCTGCTTCCGGCCCAGCAAAGCCCCTGCTGCAATGTAGCAACTGCTGCAGTGAGTGAATAGATGTAATATGTAAATGCTCTAAATGCATGTCACAAAGTACCATTTAATCTTAGCTCCTATTATATTGCTTAATATGCTAGGCCCTGGTCTAGGCACTTAGCATGTAGGGAAGAATGTAGCCTTGCTTCTGACCTACATAGGCACATAGTAAACTCAATTACAATTACAAAGACTTCTTTATGGAAAAGTGTCCACATATTTTTACATTCACTGCAATTTTAGATGCACACTCTTATCATTTAGTATTCTTTGAATGTCTAATTAAATTTGATTTTTATTATATCCTGGTTGCACAATGCAATCAAAGTTCAAATGAACTATAAAAAGGTAGAGATTGCATATTATTCCTTCTCCTGTAAAAAAGAGAAAAGCAAACAAAAAACTCTAAGAACTTCCAGACCTTTAGTGTCCCTACTTGCAGTGTTTCAGAAGGCAAAAGTTATATCTTTGGGTACTAGGGAGGAGTGAACCTGAAACCTTTAAAAATTTGCTCTAAAATTTTCTCGTAGGAAACACGTTTCTGTAATTCCATTGTGCATTATCTTTAGACTCATAACCCTGGAAATATGACGGGGAAGAGAAAAGCAAAACAAACATACAAGACATTCACTTCTACCTGACACCTGCTGTCTATTCAGAGGCTTTGTATCTGATCAGAATTAATGTGGCAGATGGAGCCAAATGAACAGTGACTGCTACCTTCCTGAACTTAGTTAGGTTATTCTACATCTCCAGCTATATATCAGGAAGAACAGAATGGAAATACAGACACAGAGAATAATCATTTATGAAAAGTGATAGGTTAGGGAAGTCATAAGTACTATCTAGCAGACCCTAAGTCCATTAATTTAAATACTCAGATTTCTGGTGAAAATGTAATCAACGAATGTTTTGTAAACTCCCCAATATAATTGCCCATATACATTAGATTTCAGTGGCCTTCAAAGTCAGAATTTCCCAGAAATTTGAAATAAAGTCTTCTAGTCTCTGGGTCATATTTAATGGCTGTCTCTTAAGCAAGAAAATCATGTCTGTGTAGTTGGGGTAAGTTACACATTAGAGGAATTATTCAGACAGGCTGATAAAGAACTGAAAATAAATAAGCCCGACTTTCTATCCTTAGGAAAATCTTTCAACAAGAATTTTATTTTGATTTTCAGATATTTGTCAAGAATATTTTTTCACCCAGCATAACAAAAAAAAAAAAGAAAGAATATTTCTTGTTTCCAATACTTCATTGGTCTCTAGGCATATTTCAAGCAGCACCCTACATGTCTGATAAGAATCAAAGCACATTTTGAGTTATCTGCTAATTACCCTCTTGTGAAATTGGCTGTTAATACACATTAACACTTTCAGAGTAGTTGAAAATGGCCAGTGTGTGCCAAAATGGAAGCTTGTAGGATCTTGTTAATAAGCCAAAGGGTTCAAGTGCCTTATCTGAGAGATGGCTAATATTAAGGTTTAAGTGAAGTCCTCGGAGTAGGAATAAAATCCCAAATTTGATGCTGAGAACATTCTGCTTTAAAATTAAAGAACATGTCCTTCATATACCTTTGCCAATCTGGAAACAATGAAACATTACAGTTTATGATGAGCAAATTTTAGTATTTTTAGTGTTTTATGTTTGTTGTTGTTATTTCTAATTAGGAAAAAAATGAAATATGAACTAGTCCCACATTTTTCATTTGCATTAAAATTATTTTTACTCATCTATTCTAGACATTCTTAAAAGAATTTCCAATCCTCATCTCCCTCCCCTACTCTCATTCTTATCAAGATCCAATTCAACTGGAAGAAAAATGTCCTAATTTTTTTAATAACTGAACCTTTTTCTTGAACAATTACAGGCATTTCTTTGTGACAAAGCCATCTTCATGCAGTTCATTGAAATCTCCTTTGTATTTAAATAGCCATAAGAAATTAAGTTAGCTATCTGCTAGTCACAACCCTTCACTCCATAAATACTTACCCCTACAAATTATACAGTCCCTATTTATCTGTAGTATCTAGATTTGGAGACAATATATGCTTGTCTCTGCTATAGTTTGCATCTTGAATGTCCTTCAGAACCCCATGTGTTGGAGGCTTGTCCCCCAAGACAACACTATTGGGAAGTGGTAGTATTGCTAAGAAGTGGGGCCTAGTGGGAGATCTTTGAGTAATTGGGGGTGTGCCCAAAGGGAGTTTTGGAACTCTGAATGTCTTCTTCATTCTCTCTTTCTGGCTTCCAGGCCATGAGTTGAGCAGCTTTTCTCTGCCATACACTCGTACCGTGATGCTCTGTCTCACCACAGGCCCAAAGCAATGGGGTCAACTAATGATAGAGACCTACTTAATACTGTCCCCCATTCCTAGTCTCCATGTGCCATGAAGATATGGATAATAATTTAATGTTCCCTAATGTTTGAAAAAGTACCTACCTCATAGTGGGCTAAATAAATACTGGTTGCACAGTTACTGGTCTTTCAGATACACTTGACTTCTAAATCCTGACCACAGACAACTAATCTCTGTGACTCGTCTTTTCATCTCTAAAGTGAAAGCAGTATTTGAACGTAGTTCATATTCATGATTTGAAAATTAAAGATATTATATACTTATCAAAGTGCCTGGCATATAGTGACTTCCATAATTACTAAATATTGGTATTTTTACTATATCATTATTATTACTAGTACTGAGAAAAGCTGAACTCTAATTTCTTTGGGGAGAAACACCTATTTCCCCCTCTTTTTGTAGTCCCTTGGCTTTAGGTGGGGCCATTAACCTCAGAGGAGGCAGGAGACCCAACAGTGTAAAATATGAGTATGGTGAGCGCAGAGCTACGTTGTTCCAGCATAAGCCAAGTTATTCCAATTTACATGAGGCCAACAGAGGATAAAGCTAGACTTAAGATGATTGAGAGAGATGATGTGGAGAAAAAAAGAAGAAGGGTAGAGGAGAGGGGAGGAAAATAAAGGCATCATTTGAACCCCTGAATCTACCAATCTATCACCTGGACATACAAAAGCCAATGTATTTCTTAAACTCTCATTTTAAATGTTTCTTTTTTTAAAAAGATCTCAGATTTCTGTAATTGCTGCTAACAAAAAGGCTTTAAAAATACAACAACTGATTCTTTGCAGAAGGAAGGAGTTGGGCAAAGATAGTTCCTTTGAGATTCTGCAGTCTTGTGTCTATATGGCAGCAACTTCACCCTCAGTGAGGAAAGTCTGTCCCAATGGGCACAAAGTGTGTAGAGTGTGTAATGAGTTTGCCATCTCTACTCCCCAAAAGTGACTGGGTCTTCAGGGAGTGGCCTATGACAAGGTGACTCTGACTTAGAACACACTTTCCAATACCAAGTAAGTCCTTTCCCCAGTTCACAAGAGAAAATTGGATAAACTGTCTAGACTGTCTATCAAAGCAAGTGAACTTCCTAGTGAAGTGAAGGCAAGAGGTGGAGAAGAAAATGCAAAAAGCCTCATTTGCCATGGCTTCTTAAAGATGCTCTTTTGCCTACTCACCGTGATTTTTCAAGACAATTAAGGAAAAGCAGACATCTGTGAACTAGAGCTGCAACCACCTCTCAGGGTATTCCCTTTTATATTTTCTAAGTTAAAGAGCCTATCAGCTCAGTGGTTGCCAGAAGAGAATGGCAGTCAAGTAACCTGAGTTCTAGACTTGGCATAATATCTCAGAAGATAAGGGTCAGTTCAAGTTAATCATTTCAAGCTTGGACCTCAGTTTCCCCACCTGGTATATATGAGGGTTGGAAAATGTGATATCCAAAACCCACTTGGGTCTTAAGTTCCATAATTCTGTGGAATCCTAGTAGACACTGAAGGTATGCAGACCCACACCATGAAGAGGAAATCTTTGAGATGAGAGCTGTAAGAAGGAAAAAAAAGTGCTATCATTTTACACCTTCACATTGAAAACAAGATATAACAAGTAATCATGGATTCGTAAACTAGATCTGTCAAAGAGTGACAGCTGATAAGTTTTAGAGAGGCGTTATTTAAAGACTTCATAGAAAAGTATCTGTAAGAGAGCTTCAAATATGAAGATTGAAACTATGATGTTTCTTTAAATGTTTTTAAAGGTTTTTTTTCTCTCAGTCTTTAGAAATGTATATTAGCAAAAGACCATGTTTATATAAGAGACAATGAAAAAAAAGATAAACAGCTTTCTCTTCCTGTTACTATCTCATGTCTGGTTTTCTTCCCCCTCTGTTAAACTAAGATAAAGTCTGAGGGGCGCATAGGAAGTGAGAAGGTGCATAAAGAGTTTCTCCTTTAATTAGAATCTCTGTCAGGAACCCTGGCCACATTTACTGTGGTAATGTTCCTTGACTCTAATGTAGCAGGCCCAGCAGGGAAGAGATGCCAAGTTAATGACTCCTGAGTAGGGTCGGGCTTATATTTCCCACCCAATCCCAGCCTCATCTGTCACTCTCAGTCCTGCAGATTCAAATGGATGTCAATATTATGCTAAAAACAGGTTCTAAATTTCATTCACTTCTTATTTCCTGAGAGTCAGTCCCCATAATACGTGTCATTGAGGAAGTTATTTATTAAGAAAGCCCCAGAGAAGCGGGACTTGGAAATGTAATTTCCATAGGGTGTAAAAGCCAAGTATGTCAAAATTTGTTATTCTGATTAGCAGAAAGCTATTTTTAGCTCTAATTAGCTATTCTGCATATCTGTTTGCTCATCTCTAAAATGGACTTAGTAGGATTAAATAAGAAAGGTTATGCAAAGAGATTAGCTTAGTAATTGCCCAGTTAAATGAATTGCCCCAACCATCTGCCTTAACAAATGCAGTCATAAGAAAGATTTTGAGTAATAAATATTTATAATCAATTAGGTTGTGAGAAGTAAAAAGAAAGACCCTCTTTCTGTCTTGTCACATATCAGTTGCTCCGGAGAACTGAAGTGACTTTGAGTGGTTACCAAACATCTCTTACCAAGGACTTGATAGAGCACTAGAAGAAATTAAACCACCTACATTTAAGCCAAAGAACAAATGTAGTTTTGTTTGTCCTCTCTTTATCCCCATTTACTTAAGCATATAATTTATATAACTAACCCTCTTCTATTGAAAAGACACTTATTTGGGGAATTTATTACTGTTTAATAATCTTTTAGTCTCTGAAAAAAATTATAAAATTATAGTTCCTCTGCACTTTATGAGATTCCATCATGACCAATCACAACAAAATTAAATTTATCATCTAAGAAACCACTTAGTAGCCAAGAGGACCACAATTCTGAAATGATGGAGTTTCAATAAAGGATATTAGCAATTCATCTTTTTTGCGATAACATGATCCTATCAGTTTTTGACTGGAAAAAACATTTTGTAAAATCTACTCACATCGACAACCCGTCATTTTTTCATAAGTGTCAACAGCTTGATTAATTAGAACATCAGCTTGTGATATATCATTTCACTTTTGATATGTACTCAGGATTATATTACACAGATGTAAATGACATTCATCCCTGGGCCACTTATGCCTATATAGACAAATAATAGCCACAATACCATCCATGTCTGAAAAAGAGAATAACCATACACAAAAGCAAGGAATACGCAGTGACCAGTTATCAAGGCGAAGCACTATAATCCTTAAATAGCTGCTACTGTGGAATGAATTAATAAAACAAACAATGGTTCCACGCAGCTAAAAACCCTTAATTATGTCTGGATGACAGTTTTCATCTTTTCTGATGACTCTAAGTCATTCTTTTTTTTTTTTTCTCAATTTGCATGGCTTTCTTTTTTTTCTTTTTCTTTTTCTTTTATTATTCATATGTGCATAATACAAGGCTTGGGTCATTTCTCCCACCTGCCCCCACCCCCTTCCTTACCACCCACTCCACCCCCTCCCCCTCAATACCCAGCAGAAACTATTTTGCCCTTATCTCTAATTTTGTTGTAGAGAGAGTATAAGCAATAATAGGAAGGAACAAGGGGTTTTGCTGGTTGAGATAAGGATAGCTATACAGGGCATTGACTCACATTGATTTCCTGTGCGTGGGTGTTACCTTCTAGGTTAATTCTTTTTGATCTAACCTTTTCTCTAGTACCTGTTCCCCTTTTCCTATTGGCCTCAGTTGCTTTTAAGGCATCTGCTTTAGTTTCTCTGCATTAAGGGAAACAAATGCTAGCTAATTTTTTAGGTGTCTTACCTATCCTCACCCCTCCCTTGTGTGCTCTCGCTTTTATCATGTGCTCATAGTCTAATCCCCTTGTTGTGTTTGCCCTTGATCTAATGTCCACATATGAGGGAGAACATACAATTTTTGGTCTTTTGGGCCAGGCTAACCTCACTCAGAATGATGTTCTCCAATTCCATCCATTTACCAGCGAATGATAACATTTCGTTCTTCTTCATGTCTGCATAAAATTCCATTGTGTATAGATACCACATTTTCTTAATCCATTCGTCAGTGGTGGGGCATCTTGGCTGTTTCCATAACTTGGCTATTGTGAATAGTGCTGCAATAAACACATGAAAAAGACTCTAAGTCATTCTTACCATCAGAGTAGTACCAGAGGTAGTGCTAGTAATAATAACAGCAACAAGAACAAAAATGGAACATGCTACATTGAAAAGGTGCTTTCATACATGTCATTTCATCTGATCTTTGCAATGACTCTGAGAAGCAGGTATTGTTATAACTATTATTTTACAAATGCAGAAATTGGAAATCAGAAAACCTATATAAGTTGCCTACAGTATTCATAGTTGTACAACAAAACATAATATTCCCACACTCACCCTTATCTCTAAGACCATGTGGACAAGAGCTCAGCAGTGTTTGGACCACAGCAACTTACCTGAAACCCAGGGCAGCAGTGAAGTGCAGCAGAGGATGTTGATAAGCCTCTTAGGAGTCCCAAAGTCCTGCACTGAGGCCTAGCTCTGCCATATACCAGTTGCATGATCTCAAGAGATGGTTAGCTATTCTACATCTCTGTTTGCTCTTCTCTAAAATGAACATAATAGGATTAAGTAATTCAAAGAGTTTGGTTTAGTAATTGTTCAATAAATGATAACTTTCAAAATAGTTGTATACTCCTTTAGAGTTATTAAGTCTATAACTATTAAGATTATTAGCTATTCACATAGTTAGATATGAAAGAAGGATGGAGCCAATTCTTGGAAAAACTCAAATGATGGGTAAAGAATTATAGTATGAAGTCATTTATCTTCAAGATCTATCCATGCTGTTAAAGAAACCCTCTGCCACTGCACCCTATGGCACAGCTGGCTTTCTTCCTTCTTTTGTTTAGTGCATTCTATTGTAATAAGAGTGTAGTCATCTCCTCATCACCAACCTCTTGGTTTTCAGTTCATTCATTCATTTAATTAAACAAATAATATTTAGCAAGTGCCAACTGTGTGTCCGGTGTTGGGAGAAAGTTTAGTTCCCAGTTTCGTGAAGAAGGGATATAAATGAAAGCTCAAATCTAATTTAACCCCCTGATAAACAGAACATATCGCCTTTAGGTAGATTTGGCTTAGAGCTATAAATTTCCAGAAGTCATAGAGGAGACTTCTTGATTCTCAAAATGACAGCAGAAATGGGAGAGACTCAGGCTGAAAGAAATTGGGAGTTGGGGTGGGAGACAGTTTCTATGGCAAATTTATCCTGATGGTCATATTTGTATTTAGAAATGGTCACTCAATATAATTTCTGTTACTTGAGGTTTCAGATAGCTATTTGCTCCAATAATGCAATGTAACAAGTAGCCACAAAACCTCAGGTACATATGATAATAAATATTTTTGCTCATAAATCAATGGTTTGGCTGAGTGGTTGTACTGATCTTACCTGAGCTTCATAGGGGTTACTCATAGGGTCGTTATCAACCTCAGTTTGGCTGAGTAACCTTACTGAGCTTGGTTGGACCCCCTCACTAGTCAGAATTTTGACTGGAACAAGTAGGATCTGCTCTATCCATCCTTCCTTGAGCAGTCTAATCAGGGCATGTTCACATGTGAAGCAAAGGAACATATTTTATTCCTTCCATACTTTTGTGTAATGTTTTTAAAGGGATGATTGCTATGGGCATGAGTGGACTAGACAATTATTACAACTAACTTTTTAAAGATTCTATTGTAGTTTTTAAATATTTAAGATTTAATTTATTTTTTTGACTTATCATACATTAATAATGCAAAAAGATTTCATTGTGATAATTCCACACATGTTCACCCCCCCATTATTTTCCCTTTCCCCCTCTCCTACCCACCCCCCTCTTTATATAGACTAAGAATTTTCCATAGGCAGGAATCAAGTCTACTTCATCAGTATCACCCCCTAAATCCCAGGATCCTGCCTAGTGTTGAAACTCAGAAAACAATAGGACTGACCTGCTGAGCTGGAGAAAGAGTTTGAGAATCCTGGTCTCTCTAAGACTCACCCCACCACCTGATCCTCTTTCTCTCTCACAAGTGCAGGGAAGGGCTTTCTCTGAAGTTTGCCTTATCTGCCTAGGAAACTTCTTTCACAGGAAATGTAATTGTCTTTAACCCCTCTCTTTAGGATTTTCATTAAATATCCAGGAAAAATCAAACACTACAGAAGAGAAGAAAACAAACAGCAGAATTCATTTGTGCTTCAGAGAGAGCAACTCCCCAAAGACTACCCAGGAGGCTTATCAGCGGGTACAGTAACTGCTCACAGAACACTCCATTTCAGTGCCCTCCTACAATTTGTCACCACATTCATCCAGGAGCCTCAGATTAAGTTTGTCTTTGTAGCTTTTCAGACTTCAACATCTGGTCCTTGTACATGTTAATAAATGTGTATGCCCTTTTCTATTAATCCATCTATTGTCAATTCATTCCTATGAAATTTCAGATGTAAAAAGGAAGCTTCCTAGTTGCCCCTCCGTGAGCTCCGTAAATCAGGGACCTTCCTGAGAAGCTGGAGACATGCTTGGCGGAGGTAAAGCACCAGGGAGAGCTGAAACTTCTACACTCTGAACACCTCGCTCATGAAAGGCCTCTCCATGCCACAATTTACTGAAAGAACAGCCAGGCTGCTGCCTGCCAAGCCCCCACCCTGTAGGCCCACCAAGCTGCCGCTTGGCCACTAGGCCCCCACTCCACAGGCCCTCTGGGCACCCACCAGGCAGGCCCATGGGGCGGCCACTCTGCCAGGCCTCCGTCCCACAGGTCCACTGGGCCACCGCTCCACCAGTCCTCCTCCCTGCAGCCCCTCCAGGCCGCAGCCCCATAGGCCTGCCAGGCTGCCACCCACCAGCCCACCAGGTCACTGCCCCACCAAGCAGCTGCCAGCCACCCCACCGGGTCCCCACCCACCTGCAGGCCACCACAGGAGAGCTCCAACGCCACCAGACGTCGGCTCCAAACCTACCCAGGAGACACAGACAGACAAGACTGGATGCTAAAGAAGTAACACCAGAACAAATAAGACTGTAACTCTACTGTTCCTGAAATGGTGATTTTTTTTTTCCTTTCTTTAAGGGTTTGGTTGTCTAGGTCGCTGTTTGATCGTCTGCCATCTCTCCCTTTGTTTTATTTGGTTCTCCACTTTTAAAATTGTTTTTCTCTTTCATTCTTTTTCTTTCTCTTTTTTCTCCATCTTTCTTGGTTTTGTTAGTTTTACTATTGTAACTCAGCTAATAGTAAATTACACATAGTCCAGGGACAGAAATGGTACTAAAAATAAATTAGTATAGGATTCAGAGGGAAATGAAGAAAATGGATACCCAGATCTAGACTCCAACAAAACAAAGATAAACTATACCAAGGAACCCAACGAAGCCCACAAGAACACCCTGAAAGAAGAAATTCTGCAAGAAATCACTGAGAATTTCATAAAAATGATACTAGACATGGTCAACCAAAAGGTACAGAAGGCACTCAAGAAATTCCAAGACAACAAATATAAAGAATATGAAAAACACAAAAACAAATAAATGAAATCATAGGAGCCCTAAATAAATACCAAAGTGAAATAGAGAATACCATAAATAAAGAAATAAATGAATTGAGGGCAAAAATTGACAATATTAAAGAGGATATGACCCATGATATGGAAAACCTCAGAAAAAAGAATGAAACAGAAATACAAAGCAAACTGGAAGGCTATTCCATCAGAATAAAACAAACAGAAGACAGAATCTTAGAACTTGAAGATGAAATGGTAAGTAAAGGAAAAACTGAAGAACTATTAGTCAGACAACTCAAGACCTGTGAAAGGAATATGCAAGAACTCACCAACTCCATCAAAAGACCAAACCTGAGAATCATGGGCATTGAAGAAGGAGAAGAGGTGCAAGTGAAGGGAATGCATAATATGTTCAACAAAATAATAACAGAAAAATTCCCAAATCTGGAGAAAACTATGCCCATTCAGGTACAGGAAGCCTCCAGGACACCAAACACTCTTGACCAAAAATAAAACTACCCCACAACATATTATCATTAAAACAATAAGCACAGAGAATAGAGAAAGAATACTGAAGGCTGTAAGAGAGAAAAAACAAATAAAATACAAAGATAAATCCATCAAAATCATAGCAGATTTCTCAACAGAAACCTGAAAAGCAAAAAGAGCATGGAGAGAGCTCTTCTGGGCACTGAATGAAAATAACTTCAACCCCAGATACTCTACCCAGCAAAACTATCATTCAAAATAGATGGAGCAATAAAAGTCTTCCATGATGAGCAGAAACTAAGATAATATATGACCACCAAGACACCACTGCAAAACATTCTCCAAGGAATTCTGCACACAAAAAGTGAAAGCAAACAAAACCATGAAAGTGCAGGCAGTACCAAACCACAGAAGAAACATCAAGAAAGTAGAGAGTAACACTGATTGAGCTCCATACAATCAAACCCTTAAACAACAAAGACAAGTAAATGACAGGAATCACCACATACCTATCAATGCTAACACTGAATATTAACCGACTTAATTCCCCCATCAAAAGACATCATTTGGCAAACTGGATTAAAAAGGAAGATGCAACAATCTGTTGCCTACAGGAGACCCAGCTCATCAACAGAAACAAGCACTGGCTGAGAGCGAAAGGCTAGATGAAGATTTACCAAGCCAGTGGTCCCTGAAAACAGGCAGGGGTAGCAATACTTATCTTGGACAAAGTAGACTTCAAACTTATATTGATCAAACAAGGTAAAGACGGACACTAATAAACGGGGAAATGCACCAAAAGGAAAAAACAATTATCAACCTATGTGTACCCAATGTCAATGCACCCAATTTCATCAAACATACTCTGAAGGACCCAAAAACATATATAAACTCCAACACAGTGGTAGTGGGAGACCTTAATACCTCCCTATCACCAATAGATAGGTCATCCAAACAAAAAAATCAATAAAGAAATCCTAGAATGAAATCACACCATAGATCAAATGGACATAGCTGATGTCTAAAGATGTCTAAAGAATATTCCATCCAACTTCTACACAATATACATTCTTCTCACCAGCTCATGGAACCTTCTCCAAAATTGATCATATCTTAGGGCACAAAGCAAGCCTCAGCAAATATAAGAAAATAGAAATAATCCCATGCATTCTATCTGACCACAGTGCAATAAAACTAGAAATCAACAACAAAAATAACAGTAGAAAACATGCAAACAATTGGAAGCTGAACAACACATTGCTCAATGATCAATGGGTCATCGATGAAATAAAAGAGGAAATTAAAAGGTTCCTGAAAGTTAATGAAATGAAAACATGACCTACCACAACCTATGGGACATAGCAAAGGCAGTCCTAAGAGGAAAGTTTATAGTCATGAGTGCATATATTAAAAGGTCAGAAAGATCTCAAATCAGTGAACTAATGTTACATCTCAAACTCCTAGAAAAACAAGAACAAACAAACCCCAAAATAAGCAGAAGGAGAGAAATAATAAAAATAAAGGCTGAAATCAATGAAATGGAAACAAAAAAAAAAAACCATACAAAGACTCAATGAAACAAAAAGCTGGTTCTTTGAAAAAATAAACAAGATTGACAGACCCCTGGCAAATCTGACTAAAATGAGGAGAGAAAAAAACCCAAATCAGTAAAATAAGAAATGCAAAAGGGGAGATAACAACAAATACCACAGAAATCCAGGAAATCATCAGAGACTACTAGATTCTAATAAATTTGAAAATCTTGAAGAAATGGACAGATTTCTAGATACTTACGTCCATCCAAACTGAACTAAGAGGATATTAATCACCTGAATAGATCTATAACACAAAATGAAATTGAAGCAGCAATAAAGAGTCTCCCAAAAAAGAAAAGTCCAGGCCTGAAGGTTTCTCTGCTGAGTTCTATCAGACCTTTAAAGAAGAACTAATACTAACTCTCCTTAAACTTTTCCATGAAATAGAAAGGGAAGGAACACTGCCTAACTCATTTTATGAAGCCAATATTACCCTCATCCCAAAACCAAAGATACCTCTAAAAAGGAGAACAATAGGCCAATCTCCTTAATGAACTTCTATGCAAAAATCCTCAATAAAATAATGTCAAACTGAATCCAACAACACATCAGAAAGATCATTCACCATCACCAAGTCGGCTTCATCCCTGGGATGCAGGGTTGGTTTAACATATGCAAATCTATAAATGTAATAAACCACATTAATAGAAGCAAAGACAAAAACCACTTGATCATCTCAATAGATGCAGATAAAGCCTTCGACAAGATCCAACACCACTTTATGATAAAAGCTCTAAAGAAACTAGGAATAGAAGGAATGTACCTCAACATTGTAAAGGTTATATATGACAAACCTATAGCCAATATCATACTTAACAGTGAAAAACTGAAATCTTTTCCCCTAAAATCGGAATGAGACAAGGGTGCCCACTATCCCCACTCCCATTCAACATAGTACTGGAATTCCTAGCCAGAGCAATTAGGCAAGAAGAAGAAATAAAAGGAATACAAATAAATAAAGAAACTGTCAAAATATCCCTATTTGCAGACGATATGATCCTATACCTTAAAGACCCAAAAAACTCTACCCAAAAACTCCTAGACACCATATATGCTATAGCCAGGTGGCAGGATACAAAATCAACTTACAAAAATCATTAGCTTTCCTATATACCAACAACGATAAGCATTTGATGTCACCACTCCAGAGGAACTAATACAGAAACCTTAAAACAACAGAGGTCAACAAGAGAAGGGGATCAGGAACCAGTTTAAAAATCAGTTAGAGATGAATCAACTTGGGTTGTAACACATTTGTACATGGAAGCAATGCTAGGAATCTCTCTGTATAGCTATCCTTGGCTGGCAAAAAATGCTATGTCTTTCTTATTATTGCTTATACTTTCTCTTCAACAAAATTAGAGATAAGGGCAGAACAGGTTCTGCTTGGAAGTGCAGGGAGTTGCAGAGGAAAGGGTGGGGGACAGGGGCAGGGGGGAGAAATGACCCAGACAATGTATAAACATGTGAACAAATGAATAAAAAAATTAGAGATGACTTGCACTCCAATTACAAGTGCTGTCCACAAGATTGGCCTCGTGATGGCTTGATCATTTGTGCTATTTCAACAGGGTAGTGCACAGTACTGGTGGTGAGGGAAACACAGAGGAAGATGGGTGCTGCAATTGGCAAAAGGACATTTGGACTCAACAATGTTGAACTCAGTGACAGAAGGGGTTTGGGGTATAGTAAAGGGATAGTTATGGGGGCTAGGACAATGAGGATCATGGGTATGTTATGATTAGGTGCCAAGAGAGTGATTGGTCATTAAGATTTTGAACAATTTCATTATTTATTTAATGGGATTAATAACTCTATACCTGTATTTTTCAGAATCACTATGAAAATACCCATTGGCTTAAATTCAGCCAGTATCATCAGATGAAATGCTTATCCTGTCTGAAAATGCATTGTATACAAGAAACTGTTCTTCAAAACTTTTAGACTTTCCTCAAACCCAAATGTATTCTAATCCATTGTGTCCTTGAAGTTTGAAAATTACAAGCTTTCAACATGTTTTCCATTAGAAATTATACTTCTCAATGCTGGGCATGGTGGTACATGCCTGTAATCCCAGCACTTGGGTGACTGAGGCAGGAGGATCTCAAGTTCAAGACCAGCTTGTGTTATATAACAAGTTCAAGGCCAGCCTGAGCTAAATATCAAGACCTTGTTGCAGGAAAAAAATTACACTCCTCTTGAAAGAGCCATAAAAGTAACTCAACAGAGTGTCACGATTCTTCCAATATTATCCAGTGAAATAGAAGTGCTATTATGTAGACATTTTAGATACCACTTTCTCTTTTAATTCTCCACTCCTCAAATTCATTGCTTAAAACAATAAAGAACTGATTGAAGACTTTGTTTTGAAATATAAGCATACAAGTTTTACTATGGCTCTGGGCGATAAGGTAACAGTAAAATATTATCTGTCCATAATCAACTATGAAAAAATAAAATTTCAACACTGTCTAAAAAAGCATGCTAGAAAAAGAAAAATAGCCCCACATGGTCTACAGATGGTTTATTTTAAATGCCATGAATAACTTGTGGTGCTATTACACAAAGTCACTCGCAAGCTAATGTTAAGAGTAGTTTTTAAGCCATAGGAAAATCACCCATTGTATACAGGATATACAAAATTAAAAAGAAAACACTGATTTTCAAATTTTTTAAAAAGGAAACATATTAAAGAAATGTAAGAAATTGACCTGTCTTCCATTAGCACCCAGGAGCCACCTGGCAGGGAAGAGAGGACTTTTCACTGCTTTTCTTTTTCCACTCCGATGAATGTAGAAGCGCATTTCACAGCTGCTTAGTAACATGTTTCCTCAAAGTTTCTGAGTAATGAGATTGTCTGGGCAAGGGACTAGAACTTCGTACTCTAGCAAGAAAAATTGGCCAAGTATCCAAAACCACTGCCAACCCTGCTCCTTCCAACTCTTCCTGGAAGCGTGGCTCAGCAAAATCCAGACGGGATACCCATAATCAAACACTCCCTTCCCTTGCTCCTGAATGCTCTGGAAATGGTCAAGTCATACACACTTCAAATCACTAAGAAAAAATAATTGGCCCTCTAGCATCAGGTGACTGGAGCACTGCTGATGGAAAAACCACCTAAGCTATTTTGCCTTAGGAAAGTCCAAGTCCAAGGAAGACCTGACCAAGGTTTCCTCAACCTGGCTCTTCCCTCAGCCTGCTCAGGAAAAAGAAGCTACTGAGTTCCTTTGAGCCCCATGCCTGTCTCCTTAATTTCATGCAGCCTCACCAGTGTTTGGCTCACAACTACAAGGTTCTGGCATGGAAAAGAGTAATATGTGCACACACGTACATGAATGCAAAAATGCCTACAGCTAACCTGCGTAAGACACACATCTGCGTGCATCCGTGCATGTACACAAGAACACATTTATGCAAACATGCATGAATGCACACATATACTGCCTACACATGCGTATGCATATGTCTCTGAATTTTACTTGTTATAGTTCCCTAAATATGCTAACATACACAATACTCTCTGAAATATCATGTAGGCTAGCAATTTTTTAAAACAATGGAACTAGAGACCATGGTAGAATTTCTAACTCAAATTTCTAATATTTCTTATGAACTTTCAAAAAAGAAGCCAAAAGTCAAATGTTACATATGAACAGGTTGCATAGGATCTGTGTATTAGAAGGAATTTTATAAACTCAATATTAAATTATAATTGGAAAACCCACATGTGGCCAAATCCTACCCTTCGAAAAGGGCACTAGGCAATATTAATATTTGCAAATGCAATTCTTTTCTTTAGATCAGTGAAACAGATCTCTTTACTTTTGAAATTTGGATCTGATTGTACTTCAAAGTCTTTCTCTAGGAGACCTCTAACTTGAAAGAAAATCAAACCATTCAGGCACAAGAGAAAAAGATTTTCAGATGAGATTTTAAAAGAGCCACAGGCAGAAACCACAGTTTTGAGGTAAGAAATAAGTAGAGGGCACCTACTTGTGACTTTACTGCTGACACCATCCATGATTGCCAATTTCAGAACGCACCACAACAATCTCTAACCTTCAGAGTAGCAATCACTGCTCTTGTCCAGCTACGCAGTAAACTATACGAGTAAGAAGAGCAACAGAAAAACTGATGCCTTTGACTTGACTCTCTGAGAATGAAAGTGCAGATAGACAGGAGAACCTGCTTTTATCCTGAAGAAGAGAGAAACTTTCAGGGGCCCTGCCTGAGAGATGACTCTGGAATAAATGGCTTAATGCTCCTGTGTCAAATAAAGAGCTTGGGCTCCTTCCCAATGTCTCATCTCCTCCATTCTTCCCAGACAGGTATCTGAACACAAATGTGTATCTGCAGCCCCAATGTAATGAAATGCAATTAAGAATTTATCTTTCTCTGACAATTATAAGAGCAATCTTCAGAGAAAACTATCCTAAACTTACAAGGATCCTACTTTGTCTTAGAGTTCCACTTTAACTAATGGCTTCTAAATTACTTGATGGAAAATTAAGAATGCAAACCTTCACTTAAGGATGCATTAGGAACAAAGTGTTTTCATTAAGAAAGCCATGTACACATGCATTTAAAAATACACATAGATTTCTCCAGAACATTGGTAAAGAGAAAAAGTAATCTGTTTTGATTAAGGTATCTAGGAACCAGACTGTATATAAACTTTTCAAATGGGAAAAATTTAGAATTTGGGGATTGAGATCCAAATGCATCTGCCCTTCCACCCTCATCTAAGATCCAAATGATTTATGCCTCAAAGATTATTTTAAAATTTTGGGGAAGATGGGAGATGCTACTTTGTCATTATAACTGCATTAGAAAACCAGCAAATAGAAGGTAGTGTACAAAAACTGTAAGAACCTTCAAGACCGGTGCTTCTTAGAGCTTACTGGGTTTATGGATTCAGCACTACAGAGCTGCCCATGTAAGAGAAGCAGCTTGTTAGCGAGCCAGTGTTTGAGCTTGGGTGCAAACACCCATGTGGCTATTAATTTGTCCCATGAAGACATTAGTGATTCTTTTTGTTTTCCAGAGTCACTTAATAAGCATGAATTGCTTTTTTTGACTAGAAGACACATGACTTTGTCTGCCCTGGTCTTGGTTTCAGTTTTCGGAAGATGACAACTTCTTTGAAGAGCCTTCCAAAATGTGCACACCCACAATGAATTGCATTTCTTTATATCACTTAGACAATTTTAAAGTAATCCATCCTAAAAATAGTCTTGGACAGGGGTTTTAAAAAGCCTCAAGCCATTAAAATGAAAATACACACAGAATTTTAATTTTCCTTATTGTCCAACTCATGTCTCAAACACTATTTAATGTTTTTGTAATGAGAACTGTTGTTCTGAGAAAGTAAGATGTCCCATCATGTCTATGTTTATTGAGCTTGACAGCAAAATTACGTCCAATATAAACCTGTGCCTGGTACACAGTAGGCACACACACGCAAAAGATCTGATTGTTAAATAATTCTGGAGACACAACAAACAGCATTGCCTTTGAAAACATCACACATTAAAACATACTATCACACCCTCATGACTGGTACAATTCAGCTATGTCTTATTGAATCAATCAGAAAAGCCCAGATGTGGGGAAATTAAACAGGTTGCTCTTCCTCTAAATCCTTTATTTGAATATTCTGTTACTAAAAAATGACACAAGTCATTCAATATATATTTATGTTCATCGCAAGGGCACATACCATGACTATGTCAGTGATAGCACTGCTTTCCTCATTTTAAAGCTGTTATTGTATTACATTGTATTTAAATTTATAATAGGACAGACGGACCACAGACTGAGTTGGGACAATGAGGGTACTTTGAACGAATCTTCCTTCATCACATAGCAAAAGCTAAAAACATAAAAATAAAAGCCTGCTGTTGTGTGGTCAACAGAGAGAACCAGGAGCTCCATGAAAACTAGCCCGAAAGCCATTGGACAGTTGCTACCATATTAGAGAAGAATGAGAGAAGCAAAAATAACAATAAAATAAAATCCATAAATAACAATTTTAAAGGGAATGAAGCAATCTTGGTAACAGGATGCTAGATGATATTTAATCACACTAAATAGGTTTTGCTCATGTCCATGCAAAACCAAAATGACTAGTCAGACTCAAGTGCCAACTACAGTGATAACGTCAGAGCAGTCATCACCCTTTCTTCCACTTGTAGAGATGGATCCTTGTCTCCACAAGTCATGTTGACATGGCATGACACAAATGTGCTACCTATGTGAACAATCACACAGTACAATGAAAACAGGCAAAGGCACTTGACATGAGTGTGACCCTGATATGTCTTTCCACTTCCGTTCCTGATGTGCTTCTGAGCAAACAGCTTCTCCAGCCTCTTCCCTCTTTCCAGAGCTTCTAGAGGGAACACAAATGCTCACCTTTGCTTCTCTTTGAGGAGTACAGGTGGCTCTCAAGGTAAAACCAGCACATTACAGCCCTCTTGACTCCACAACAAATCCATCTTCTGCAAAGACCAACGCTCGTTCAAGGTCGGGAATTACGTAGGAAGGGGAAAATGTATTTATTTGCTATTTTGTCAGTTTGGCCTCTTGTCCTTGAGGAAAAAAAAACCCCACTCTGAAGAACCACTTCAGAAAACCTCTGTTCAGAAAAGAGTTTCTTTTTCTTCTGCTTTAAATTCTCATTTTGCTTTTGCTTTGGTGGCTGCCTATATGTGTCTGTGTATGTGTGTGTGTGTGTGTGTGTGTGTGTGTGTACACATATGTATGCTTTTTAAAGAAATACATACATATATATTTCTTCTCTCTCTCTCTGTATATATATCTTTAAAAAATAAAATGAAAGGGAAATTATGGAGCTACCTTTTGAGATCTTGATCAGACGAGAAATGCGATGAGAACATTGAGAAACAGATATTCTAATTTTGTGGTAAAATTGACCCATTGAGGTATTTGATTAAACTATATGGTTGGGGCCCCGTGTTGGTGGCTCATACCTGTATCCTAGTTACTCAGGAGGCAGAGATCAGGAGGATCATGGTTCTAAGCCAGCCCAGGCAAATAGTTTGGGAGCTGACAGGTGTACAGAATAAGTTGTGTGTTTGGGTTTGGCACAGTCCCAAACCACAGAAGGGAGCAAGCATAGTTATGCCCAATAAATTGCATATTTGAATTGACACAGCCTCAGCTGCAGAAGTGGGCAAGATGCAGTACAGCTGTTTTTCATAAGATGTTTACGTTCAGGGAGAAGCTGTAACAGGTTTCTCCTGTTCCCAAGAACTACAATGTCACTCCCTCCCCTGAAAATCGCCTCTTCACCTCGTGTCGTGATTGTATGTAATAAACTCACTGGAGGAGGAGGTTGTTGATGTGTCTCCATCAGAACACCCAGACTACCTGGCCCCAGCTTTATGCATGCTTGGTCTTCTGTCTGTTGTCTTTTTCAGCATCTCCCATTGCCTCCAGTTAGGGTTTTAAGACCTATCTCAAAAAACATTTCACAAAAAAGGTCTGGTGGAGTGGTCAAGGTGAAGGCCTTGAGTTCAAGTCCCAGTACTGCAAAAATAAAAATTATATGGTTGGATTGGTTAAGATTTGATGCCTTCTAAATGTTGAGTAGCTGAATATTTTTTTGTCTCCACTAAACATCTGCAATGACTTGGGGATATGGAGAGGAGCAAACAACTGGGCATACAGCCACACAGGCAGGCAGGGCACAGAGGAGGAGGTAGCCACTGCTGTGGGGCCTTTCTCATTCCCACCTGCCCTCCCCAAGGTGAGAAGCTGACCCACAAGGCAAATTTCTCTTAGCACTAAACATCACCAGCATGCTATTTGGCAGGGAGGATATAGCTTGTTTACTGCATGCAGTTCAAGTAAAGGAAGGGGATCTAAGGATTGCTAGAACTGGCACAGGGCCATCCATGGAGTGGGGCAGCATAAAGAGCTCAGAAAATATGCACCTGTGGCTTCCTGATCCAATATCCCTCAACATCAAAAACAGGAGGAAAAAATCAAAGAAAATTAATTCTCACTTTATTTGAGGAATATTTTCGCATTAATTTGAGATGTAATGAAAATGTTCCCATAGATCATCAAAAACACTAATTGTTAAACAACAGGTATGCATCTTGGTCCATATCCTAAACCATATGCTCTTTTGAATGTTAACATGGTCTCATATAGAGATACTCACTAGGTGACATCTTGAGACCACCAAGCCAGAAGCTTAGGCACAGTCCCAAGTTTCTCTCTTCCCTCACCTTCCACTATTCAATAAAGCCCAAGTCTCACTGATTTTATTAAATCTTTCTTCTTGTCTTCCTCTATATGTAACTGCCTGGGTTCAGGTCTTCCTTGCTCCCTGCATATGACTACTATGCAACAGTGTTCTACCCACATTCCCAATGTACTTTTCAGAGCCAGTCATCACTGCAGCTCTAACTGCCAAGAGCAAGCAAGGGTATACTCCAACTAGGAAATCCTGTCCCTTCCCCTTATATCATAAATCCAGGGACTAGGCACTGCCATCTCCCTATAGGAGCTGTGTCTAGAGACATAGTTTAAGAAGATTATCAATTGCTCAATGGGTGTTAATGTTAGCCCTACTTGCTATCCATCAAAATGACTTTTCCAAGACAATAATCTGGTGTTATCCCTTGCTTAAAATCTTTCAAAGGCTTGAGACTACTGCTCTTAGGATAAAGGTAATAAAATCCATGCTCCTTTTAACATAGCTTATAAATGTTTTTATGACGTTTGTCAACCACATCATGTCACATTGGCCTGTAACTCATGCCACAGCATGTAAGATTAACTCTGTGCTGCTCATGACTCAGTTCGTAACTCTTCCACAATTTCACCTTATGTATGTATCCATCAACACACTTAGTAGATGGACATAATCAATATCAAATTTATTTTAGAGTCTATATTGTCCATCCCAGGAAATGTTCAATTCATAGTCGCCAAATTGTTCTCATTGGATATCAAAAGTTACAAATTTTATTCCTCAGCTGATGTTCCCGACACCACCTCTGAAGTACTGAAGTAGAGAGAGTGGACTGGAGAGGTGGCAGAATGCAATTTGAAGATTCATCCTCTGACACTTATATTAAAAATCTGTCAGTGAGAGGGAATGAGGAGCTTATTAGTTGCTTTACTCCACTGTGACTTTAAATGATAGCCTTGTCAAGGAAAAACATGCAGAGAATTACTTAGGATAAAATTATAAAAAAGACTCAACCATTAGCAAGAAGTTAATTTTGCTTTAAAATACTTGGTTAACTTTTGCGTTCACTTTGCTATGCTCATATACATTTCTGTGTCTTACAGAAAAACTTCAAAGAAACCCACAAGGTAAGGAAAGTCTACAATAGAATATGGAGGTCCAGGTGGGTACATGAGCATGCATGAACACACACACACACACACACACACACACACACACACAGAGTAAAAATAACTTCATTGTCAGATAATTTGACAGTTTTTCAGGTCTTAAAAATCTTAGCATTTCTACACAGAGCACTCCAGCACTCAGTGTGAATGGAAATCATGCTTCACTGGGCTTACAGCCCTCCAGTGGCCCCAACCAACACCTAAGCACAACCTGGCCATATCACTCATCCAGGTCATTCCTACCTCTAAAATCAAACCAGCCACCATGTTCCCCCACACCCTGCTCTGTCACAAGAAGCTCCTTATGGCCTTCCAAATGGACTTTCTACCTCCTTGGCTTTTAGCCTTTTCCCCTGCCATTTGCTTTCTCTACACTCATGGCTGTCTAAAATGCTTTTGATCTTTCAAAGTGCCACTCCTGTAAAAATCTCACTACAGTAAAATTCTCTTACCTTTTTTTGCCAAGCACCCCTTTTCTTCTTATTCGTTGGGAAATCCATTCTCCAGGGCTGAGGCAGGGCTGGTCCTAAACCTCCATAAGCTATATTTCCATGAGTGTAGCCTGAACCTGGACCTCAGAGACCTCAGTCCCTGGACCCTTTTGGTTGACTTTCCAGTTAATGAAGAAACTAATAAGACTTACAAAGGACATTTATCTCAGTGGAACTGGAGAGTGGAGGGCAAAATGAGAAATAAGGCATCAAAAGCAAGGTGACTCCTAAGGTCTGAGGCAGGATTTGGTCTTAAAAACAAGGCAAGTTGCATTGTTCTTGGAACGAGAGCTGTAAGTCGGAGAAAGGCCCTCAAGGCTGATTTTTCAGAAAGCTATAAAGTTAAAAAGTCTGGAGGTTCTTGTATTTCACCAGCCTGGAACTGAATGCCCCAGATCCTAGGCCAGAGGTGAGCCTGCCCAAGTCAGCTAAGGGAACTTGCATTGGACTAGAGGGTTAGGATGGATCTGGGAGGTCTTCACACAGAGTGGCACGTCATGGCTTGGTGAGAAAGGAGCAAGCATTAGAGGCAAGCTAGATCTGTAGATTTCAACTTTGTGACTTGGTAAGATACATGAATTCCCTGGACTTCAGTGTTACCCATTACCAAATGGAGAAAATAATGTTGGCACAGAGAGCTTTCCTAAATATTATAAATTCTATATACAAAGCCCTTAGTCCAGCGTCTGAAACAAAGTAGGATCTCTGTAAATACTAGGTTTCATGATTACAATCTCTAAGGAAGAAGGAGTTTTCTGAAAGTACATTCTGCCTTGAGTATCCATTAAAAGTGTCAATGTTGGTTCCCAAGTTTGATTTTAATACACTTTCCAGGTAATTCTTAAATATGAAACATAAATCTGAGACTATCTGAAATAAGGTAGAAACCAAAGAAAACAAGACGTAAAAATGGAGGATAACGGGCAAGAGAGCAGAAGGGACATGAGGCGTACCTATTATCACGGTTAACAACATCAATTGTTACAGGAAAAACAAAAAATAATAACAACAGCTATAACAACAGCAAACAAAACAATTGCCACAGCAGCAGTGATCACAAAACACTTGTGCCAGATTTCTGTAAATGCTCAACATGCATTAATTTCTTTAACCCTCACGATCACGCTATGAATAATGTCCTATCATTACACCCGCATTTCAGATGAAGGAACTGAATGAAGTTCAAATATATCAAATAGCATATCCAAGCTCACACAGGGAGCTCAAGGTGCAGCTGTGGTTCAAACCTGGACTGGTTGCTGCAGAAGACATACAATCAGATGCCATTCTATGGCAAGAGGAGGCACCCAGCATTGCTACAAACACTACCCTCAGTCCCCCAATGACATGAATGCAAGCATCAGGATCCCCCATCTCTGCCTTCTATGTCCCCACACAGAAACAACTGGTCACCTGTGTCTGGCCATGTGGCCATGTTAGCCCCCGCATCTAACTGACTGTGTTAACTGCAAGCCCCACAGGGTCCAGATCAGGGCCACATTCTCGTATCCAACCAAGTATTGCCAGGGCCTTGCAGGACCTGTCACACACAAGGAACTCCACAAACATGTGTGGAATAATTGATTCTCCTTGGTTCGGGCTTCGAACTCTAACTTCTTTTAGTTCTTTAAACTGGAAGAAAAAACATAGTATGACTACGTTACTTACTTCTGTCGATTTCTCCAGCTGCCTTATACAAATGTGATTAATCTCTAAATACAGCTCCACTCTGGGCTAGGTACACTTTCAGAGGCTCCTCTCAATGACATATAACTGTCCCCTTGAGTCCAGAGTCAAATTCATCAGTGTCTTTGGCATGCCTACTATGTACCAGGCATTGTATGGACAGTGCTTTTCATAGTATACCACATAAGAGGACCTCAATCAGAATTCAATGAGGTTTCTGAAATCCCTGTTAGAACCTCATTGAATAGGAAACAAGACTGGCATGTAACTTAAGAACGTGTAAGACTCTGGCCCATCTTCAGGATAAGTCTAATTGTCTCTAAACTGTGTGACATGGAGATGCCTTAATAAACAAAGCATGTATCCCAATAGCACTGCATGCTTTGAATAAGTTTCCTCATAGTGATGGTTGACCTTGGCCCTCAGGCCCACATAGCATTAAAAATTAATAAGCTAACAGTGCCTTGTGTACTTATTTTAACTGGACTTCTTATGAATGAATTTTAAGAGTATTCTTTAAGAAAGATGTCAAGTGATTTATTTCAATGCTCTTTCCATATATACTGTACTTCTTTAAATTTATAAAAGATTCAAATGTGGGGAAAGACACTGTTAAATTCTGGCAGGGAAAATATTAAAATATTTAATGTAATGTTTTTGTCATGATATTAATGCATGGAAGATTTAATGTGTGCCCATGATGGATCACAGAGGGGCCTACAGATTTGGGAGTTTCCATGTGCAGGTTCTAAAAACAGAGATGCCCATATATGGAACCCACAATAAGGTACAGGCCAAAGGCTGTGCTCTTGGTTTCCATTAATCCTCACAGTGGCTCACAGGGGCTATATGAGGAGGCTGAGGCTCAGAGAGTTCATCAGTTTACCCACTGTCACAAAGGTATCATAGGACAGAGCTAGCAGTTGACTACAGAGCTTGGTTTCAAAGCCTAGGTTTTTAATCATCCTTTCTTAAGACCATTGTATAAGATATATAAAGTAATAAAGATCATACCATCTTGAATGGGAGTTGTACTACCAGAGAGTTGCTGCTGCCAAAAGATATGAACATATAGGAATTAAATCACCCTGAAAAAATTAGGCAAGACCATTGTGGTAGGCAGCCTCTTAAATAACTCCAGGATCCTCATCTCCTGATATTCAACTCCTCTGAGTGGGGGCTGACCCTAGTGACTCAATTTTCATGAATGGTGCTCAGCAGAAGTGAGGATATGTTACTTCTGAGAAAGGTTACTAAGACTTGCCTTCGTTCTTGCCCACTCTGATGGAGCCAGCTGCCATGTTGGGAAAATCTCTATGGAGAGGCTTGTGTGACAAAGAACCAGGGATATCTGGGTCAACAGCAGGTGAGACACTGAAGCCCTGAGTCCAACAAGTCAGGAGGAGGAAAATCTGGCCAATAACCACGAGTGAACCAGGAGTCACATGGTCTTAGTCACATAGGCTGCTATAACAAAGTCTAATTGACAAATTTCAATAACAGAAATTTATTTCTCAGAGTCTGGAGGCAAGAAGGCCAAGATCAAGGTGCAATGTGATTTGTCCTGGTGAGGGTCAACTTTCTGCTTTTCCTAGTTTGCAGATGGCGGCCTTCTTGCTATATCTTCACATATAAACAGAAGTTATTCTCTCTCTTGTCTCTTCTCATCAGGTCATTAATCCCATTCATGAAGCTCCACCCTCATGATCTAATCATCTCCCAAAAGCCCCATCTCCAAATACCATTTATTCCCTTCCTTGACTGGCTTCTCGTGTTCCTACTCCTGCTTTCCAAGGTAACTTCCCAAGTAAACTACCTGCATTCACAATCAGGTCATAAACTCTGCTTTGGGAAAACCATGCCAAGAGCACACATGATCAAACTCTGTTGTGGTGGGACATCAATAAGAAAAATGGTCAGTGTTAAGCAAAGAGAAAGGGGAGGGAAAGGGGACATTTTAATCATGTTTAAGGGTTGACAAAAGTTTGGAGGAATATATTTTCTACTTGCCTGAAAGATTTGGGGTGCTTGTTGAAAATGGAGATTCCACGTCTCTTTTTCTGGAGAATCTAATTCATGGGAAGAGGCCTAGGAGTCAATATTTCCAACTTTCATCATCCCAATAATTTTTTTCAGCAATTAATTTTGAGGAACAGTGAATTGGAGGGGGATGGGCCTGTTGGAGGCCAGAAAAACAGGAATAGAACAAGTTTGGTCAAAGTCATGCTTGTGAAGAGAGTCAATAGTTTTCTCAAAGATTAAAATGCATTAAGAAAGCAATGGGGAGCTATCAATGGTTGTTGAGAAGAGCACTGGGATGTTGTGAAACATTTTTGGGAGTAGTGAGACATAAATCAATTTCCTAAGATAAAAGTTTAGGTATAATATGAAATCAGACACATGAAGGTCAAATAAAAAGTGACTGCAAGTGGTCAAGTGATGTGAATAGGGCTTCAAATGCAATAATTGATTCCCAGAAAAGGAGGAGGAATAGCCATCTATAAAATAAGCATGAAACTTGAATTCAGTAGGCTTGTCTCACTGCCCCCCTTATGCTGCATGAAGACTGCATTTGTAGGGCTTCTGTGCATTCCTTTATCACTCTTGGCATGCAGAATTAATCTCTTTGGGACAATTAATTACCATTGTATTACTTTCAAAGTTATGGAATTTTCTCAGGGGAAAACTCTACGACAAACTTAAGAAATCAGTGGTTATTTATGTAGGTGGATCCCTTGTAAAGCCCAGCTTTTCCTTTGTGATGATTAAAGCCTAATACAAATACAGTTCCTTAAAGAAACTGTCAAAATATCCCTATTTGCAGATGACATGATCCTATACCTTAAAGACCCAAAAAACTCTACTCAGAAGCTTCTAGACATCATCAATAGCTATAGCAAAGTAGCAGGATATAAAATCAACATAGAAAAATCATTAGCATTTCTATACACTAATAATGAACAAACTGAGAAAGAATATATGAAAACATTCCATTTAGAATAGCCTCAAAAAAATCAAATACCTAGGTGTAAACCTAACAAAAGATGTGAAAGACCTCTACAAGGAAAACTATACACCTCTAAAGAAAGAGATTGAGGAAGACTATAGAAAGTGGAGAGATCTCCCATGCTCATGGATTGGTAGAATCAACACAGGAAAAATGTCGATACTCCCCAAAGTAATCTACATGTTTAATGCAATTCCCATCAAAATTCCAATGACATTCATTAAAGAGATTGAAAAATCTACCGTTAAATTTATATGGAAACACAAAAGGCCACAAATAGCCAAGGCAATACTCAGTCAAAAGAACAATGCTGGAGGTATCACAATACCTGACTTCAAACTATATTACAAAGCAATAACAATAAAAACAGCATGGTACTGGCACAAAAACAGACATGAAGACCAGTGGAACAGAATAGAGGACCCAGATATGAAGCCACACAACTATAACCAACTTGTCTTTGACAAAGGAGCTAAAAATATATGATGGAGAAATAGCAGCCTCTTCAACAAAAACTGCTGGGAAAACTGGTTAGCAGTCTGCAAAAACTGAAACTAGATCCATGTATATCACCCTATACCAAGATTAACTCAAAATGGATAAAGGATCTTAATATTAGACCACAAACTCTAAAGTTGATACAGGAAAGAGTAGGAAATACTCTGGAGTTAGTAGGTATAGGCAAGAACTTTCTCAATGAAACCCCAGCAGCACAGCAACTAAGAGATAGCATAAATAAATGGGACCTCATAAAGCTAAAAAGCTTCTGTTCATCAAAAGAAATGGTCTCTAAACTGAAGAGAACACCCACAGAGTGGGAGAAAATATTTGCCAGCTACACATCAGACAAAGGACTGATAACCAGAATATATAGGGAACTTAAAAAACTAAATTCTCCCAAAACTACTGAACCAATAAAGAAATGGGCAAGTGATCTGAACAGATCTTTCTCAAAAGAAGAAATTCAAATGGCCAAAAAACACATGAAAAAATGCTCACCATCATCAGCAATAAAGGAAATGCAAATTAAAACCACACTAAGATTCCACCTCACCCCTGTTAGAATAGCCATAATTAGCAACACCACCAACAACAGGTGTTGGCGAGGATGCAGGGAAAAAGGAACCCTCTTACACTGTTGGTGTAAGTGGTTGTACTCTGAAAAAAAATTTGGAGGCTACTTAAAAGGTTAAACATTGATCTACCATTTGATCCAGCAATACCACTCTTGGGGATATACCCAAAAGACTGTGACACAGGTTACTCCAGAGGCACCTGCACACCCATGTTTATTGCGGCACTATTCACAATAGCCAAGTTATGGAAACAGCCAAGATGCCCCACCACTGACGAATGGATTAAGAAAATGTGGTATCTATACACAATGGAATTTTATGCAGCCATGAAGAAGAACGAAATGTTATCATTCGCTGGTAAATGGTTGGAATTGGAGAACATCATTCTGAGTGAGGTTAGCCTGGCCCAAAAGACCAAAAATTGTATGTTCTCCCTCATATGCGGACATTAAATCAAGGGCAAACACAACAATGGGATTGGACTTTGATCACATGATAAAAGCGAGAGCACACAAGGGAGGGGTGAGGATAGGTAAGACACCTAAAAAATTAGCTAGCATTTGTTGCCCTCAACACAGAGAAACTAAAGTAGATACCTTAAAAGCAACTGAGGCCAATAGGAGAAGGGGACCAGGAACTAGAGAAAAGTTGAGATAAAAAAGAATTAACCTAGAAGACAACACACACACACAGGAAATTAATGTGAGTCAACTCCCTGTATAGCTATCCTTATCTCAACCAGCAAAAACCCTTGTTCCTTCCTATTATGGCTTATACTCTCTCTACAACAAAATTAGAAATAAGGGCAAAATAGTTTCTGCTGGGTATTGAGGGGGTGGAGGGGAGAGGGAGGGGGCGGAGTGAGTGGTAAGGGAGGGGGTGGGGGCAGGGGGGAGAAATGACCCAAGCCTTGTATGCACATATGAATAATAAAAAAAAAATACAGTTCTTCACTTATGTTCTAGACATATTTATATGTGTATATGTGGCAACCTGACACTTACCTGAGTGCTAGTTTAGAAATTAGGCAGATTTGTTAATTAAGACAATTCTGAAATTCATTACTGCCTTAAAATAAACTGTTTTAACACAAAGAAAGAAGGGGGAAAAAAGACCACCTAATCTTTTTGTTTGGGTTGCATTTTGCTTGTATATTTGTTTATCTTTGGGACAAAAGGTTTATAAGAGAATCAATAAAAACCACAAGAAAAAACCCACAATTTGAAGACAGAAATGTTATTTATGTTATTTTAAGAATAAATGCATATATTTTCCTCCTCCCTCCCTCCCTCTCTCCTTCCTCTCTCCCTTTCCCTCTCCCTCCCTCTTTCTTTCCCACTCTCCCTCTCCCTCTTTCTTGCTCTCCCCTCTTTTCTCTCCTCTCTCTTCTCTCTCTTCCTCTCTCTCTCTCTCTCTCTCTCTCTCTCTCTCTCTCTCTCTCTCTCTCTCTCTCTCTCTCTCCCCTTCCTCCCTCCCTCACTTTACTTACCACACATGAGATGGAGACTCTTTTTTTTTTGTGACTCGCATCCTGTGCACAAGGTAAGAATGTGGACTGGGGAATATGGAGGTGTCCCAACTAGTTTCCACCCTAGCTGTGATATTTGCATGCTGTGCCCCCATGGACAATCTGTTTCAACCCTCATGTAGTCATGAGGTGTCTATAAAGATAAAAATAAACAGCATAGCTGAGACTCTTAGAAGAAAGATTTGTGTCCTGTAAGAGCCCATGCAATGAGTACTCTGTCATTACCACGCCTCACACTCATGCTGCAGGGCAGTCTGGCCACCCATTCAGAGGCACGCAGTGGAGGTGGTGGCATTGGGGCCCATTGCACTGTGGCACCTCTTATGGCTGCCTAGTTCATAGACTGTGTCCACCACCTTCATGAATAACGTCACGTCACTGGTTGTCAAGCATTCACTACATAGCTGAAAAAATGGGACTGTGTTTATTTACTGTGAAATAAGGGAATTTGATCTTACATGTCTTCCTCAACTTTTACTGACACTGAAATAGATTGTGCCTCATCTTTCCTTGGCTGATGGAGAGAATTTTTTTTCTCTACAATAAATTACTTCATTTATTTGTTGTTAGGAATTACTGAGAGGAAATGAAAATTAAGAAACAGCTTATTTTTCTTTCAAAGTATTTTGAGGAGAGGAAGTACCATAATGTCATCGTTCTTACAGTGTAATTTGATTATCTTTAAAACAAGGCTCAGAAGGCCTCAAAGGTAAGTCAGCACTTGTGTCCTCTTCTTTTACTCTAGGTCACTAAACTGTAAATGTGCATAACCTCAGAAACCCACGGTTAGGAGACAGACTAGTTAATTGATGAAGGAACAATTAGCATTTCGTGGGATCAGTGAAGAACTAAAACCTGATGGAAACCAGAAGCTATTCCAAGAAGAAAGAAGAAGGCAGAATTAAGGCAGGGATGGTAGAGCAACAGAGTTGGAGGAATCAAAATGAGAAATAAACAGCAGAGTAATTAGTTTTGGGTACAGTGCATATCAAGTTGAGTTAATGGCAAGAGAGAGAGTACTAAGTTGGTGAATTCAGTCAAACATATGCTTAGGAAAACAGCCAAGAAAAATATGGATATGCCTTAAAGGTACTTATGTTATTGCTGTCATAGAAGTTGGATAAGCCCAGAATATGGTTAAAATTCAGTTATATTAAGTGGAGGCCAGAACTAGACTCGAGATGTCAGCATCACTCCTGGGTTGCCTCAGAAGTCAGCCCTGTCTTCCTATAAATTACACAGGAGCAAGAAAAAGTCTATGCAAACAAAATCAACACTACTCCCTGAAAGAGTGCCTTGCACTGCAACCAGCACCTTGTGGGGAATTACCCAGAAATATCCTGGGCAGGTGCACCTGATTAGGCTGGAAATGATATCAAGAGTGAGTGGACTTGCTGAGTTACCAGTCTGTAATCCTAGCCACTCAGGAAGCAGAGATCAGGAGGAATGCGGTTCAAAGTCAGCTTGGACAAATAGTTCAAGAAACCCTATCTTGAAAAAACTCATCACCAAAAGGGCTGGTAGTGGCTCAAGGTGTAGGCCTTGAGTTCAAGCCCCAGTACTACAAAAAAAAAAAAAAAAAGTGAATGAACTTCAGTTGGAAATACAAGTGACAGACCAACTTGAAAATTTAAGAACTTCTGTGCTCCAAAAGCATGTCCACTTGGTTCTAATCGGTATGCATAAAAACAGTACTGGTCAATCAGTAGGAGGAAATTACCTCTTGGGTAGCTAGAAACTTTGCCGGTCTTCTGAAAATCCTCCTTGGCCCATTCTCTAATCCAGGAGTAGAATAGGCGGGCAGCGGCATTAATAGTATGAGCAGGATATAGGTTTATCTCTTCTTGTTTGGTAAGCAATGAAAACTCTTTGAAGAAGGCAAAGCATAGTGAGTGTGGTTGTGAAAAAGGACTGGGCTGAAGGTTGAATGAGAGCCATTCTCACATTCTTTATTTGTGGAAACAAAGAAGCTAGAATGAAAACGGACTTGTGTTCATGGATCATTTGCCAGACTATGAACTTGGTGGTGAGGAAGAAGGTAATTTGCCACCATTGCATCAAAAACAACACAGAAATGTTTGTTTTGTCATATTTCAGTTTAGAGGCTGATGAATCCCCCAACGCTGTGCTAAACTCTTGTACGTATGATTTGCTAGCCCTCCAAACAGACATATATGATATATAGTATTGTTAATATCTCGACTGTACCGTGAGGAAGACTTGAGCTCTATAAATGTTGACACCATGGTACAAGTCCTACGGATATTCTAAATGGCAGCACTGGTGGTAAATGTGCTCAGGTTAGCCCGAGCTCACTCCCTTGCTATACCAAAATGTTGCCACCCAACACATCTTTCTTAAATAACATCTAATACAATCTGTAGTGAGAACCAAAGACTGCATTTCAAATTTCATCTATGATGAGTAATCCTGACAGATTTAGAGGTTCAAATAGTGTAACATTCACCTTCTGTAAAAGGAATTACCTATTGGCACATGTAATGATGAGACTGTTGCTTTGGAAAAAAAAGAAAGAAGAAGAAAAGAAGGAGCAAAAAGCACAGGCTCATTTATTCAGGGGGAATTTCTCAATCTCTGTGAGTGGGAAAGAATCCCAAATGATTGTTCCTACAGCGTGGTTATGACGATAGTTATAGTAACTTCCCTCAAGTTATCCCCTTTTGAAAATTTTCCAAAAGCTTATCTCTATCTTTTATTTTATAAAAGAAGAGGAGTAAGCTGCCAGGTGCAAAGATTTAAAAGGGAGTCTCCTGAGCAAATGCACCCTGAAGTTCAGCTGCATCAGCAAAGAGCAAAGGGAGATTCCTTTTAAATTACTTTCTTTGAACATGGAACCCCTCATTAAGGTAATCAAGATTTCAGTTCCAAATAATAAATTTAATCTAAAGAAATCAAAGTTCTTTTTCTTTTTTTTCCTTTTCAAACTCAAACCTATATTGGCTTCTGTTTGTCTTTATGACAGATATGCTGATGCAAGTAGAGACAGAGGCTTGGCTTTCTTTTATACTCATGTAAGCACAGGGACTGCTTACTTTACTAGCTAAGGTGTATAAAGCACCTATTGGCACAACCTCTGTTGTCACTAGGAAATAAAAGGGAAGGGAATTAAAATATTATTGAAAGAAAAATGATGTCATGTGATTCTTGGTTCAAGTGACAATCTGAGCTTACTCATACAGCCTCCTCAAATTCCCATTCAGATTCCAAAAGCATATAAATATAGAAAGTATCTATTTCATACCAGAAACCATAAAGAACTGGCCAACTGTTTGCAATTTCAAAAGCTACACCATAAATTAGCAGTAGTAAGTGATCATAGAAAGAACACATAAGCTATTATCCCACCTATGACAGAAAAATCCTCACAGAGGAAGTAACTACGAGAAAAATCTACGTAAAAGCATGATTTTTGAAGAGCTGTGTGGTGAGGTCCAGGGCAAACCCAGCACTGTTTAGGGATGAGATGGGGTAAATTTTAATCTTAGTGAAAAAGAACCGAAAAAAGATGTTTATTCATCCTTCCAGATTATATTCTGTATGAGTGACATGATACATAAAGGAAATAATGAGAAATATATAAAAACAACCATGTGTATACCAAAAGTCTAAAATGGTAAAATATCCAAATTCTACATTCACAAATAACACAAAATACACAATACTTCCTTATTAAAAGACAAAACATCTTAGTTGTAACAAACATTTTACTATGTATCATAGGAAACACAATTGAAATGAAATGGTAGGGGAGAAAATTAAGGAATAGCAATCATTTAGTGAGACATAAAGCTTGGCAGGCACTGTTCTAAGTTCTGTATGAATAAAAGCATACAAGGCAGGAACTATTTTTATAACCATTTTGCAGAATCACAAAGAAGACAAATAACTTTCTCAAAGTCACACCATTTAAAGTTTATTCAGTGGTAAATCCACAGTGTCCCTGCCTCGGCATGTGGGTGGGGTGGGAGGAAGCAGGCAACTTTAAATAGAAGAAAGGAAGGCTTGCAATAGTACCCATTCTCTGTTTGATTGGTGCTGAATATTTGAACAGGAAATTGTACACAGTCCCATAAAACAAACCAAAATTTAAAAATAAAAAGCATAGAGAAAAACAAGGAAGAAAATAAATTGTTATAATAAAAGTTTTAAGAGAATTAAGATTCCTTATGAAATATGATAATCAACCAACTAAATTAATAGTAACTGCAATATTTTCAATTAATACAAGGTCACACATGTAAATGTCATGAGATTTTAGGTACGGAAGAGCCCAATATTCCTAGAGAGATCAGGGACCATCAAGACTTACCCATAAACACATGAAAGAACACATAAGTGAGTGAATGATTTTCTCAGTTTTTGATAGTCCAAGTTGATTAAAACTTTTCCAAAATTTAACCCCTGTTTTGTTATTTAAGAGAAGAAACTCAAATTCAGAAGGTACAAACCACTTGTATCTTTTAAATCCAAAAAAACACTACTCCAGCCGATAAGGCAGAGGTGCACATACATACATACATAAGAATCTGACAGTGATGACAAAAGCTAGAAAGTGCAAATGAAAAGCCTTAAAAACATATGGTCAATGCTTATCCTGTTGAGACAGTAGCCTAAAGTAATAGGTATAGTGCTATATGATTATTTTCTTATAAGAACAATTATTGCATTCTTATTTACAAGACAGTGCCTGGAAATAATGTGAAACTCTAATAATAAAGAACTAATTAAATAAATTATGCTACTTTTATATAATTCATTATTTTAAATAGAGTAATATTCTATATATGCTATCAGTAAAAACTTAAAGAAAGAATGTATAATATATCATACAGGGTAGGTTAAGAAAATGTATCTGTATTTAAATGCAATGAAAGAAAGATGTAAATCAGTAGATATTAAGAACAGATTGGTGAGTTTTTATTTTCACCAATGCTTTTATAGGCATGCAATTTTATGTATACATACATTCAAACCTGAGAAAATGTGTTAATTACACTAACATTTTTGTTATCCCTTGAGTGTTTATCACATTTTCTAGCATTCTGCATATTGGTTCTCAGAAAAGTCTTCAAACTTATTCTCATAAGAAAAAGCCAACCTTGTCATATAATTAAAGATAGCCTGTTCCCTCTCTCAAAAAAAATCCCAAAACTCACGGC